>NC_140591.1:693003120-694296709 GCF_964204655.1 Triturus cristatus
AGTTTACATTTTAAGTGGTGAGCTTAAAAAGTATACACATCAAAATATTGGATTGTAAATACTTTTAACAAAGGGCCATTATTTAAGTGTGAATTAAAAGAAGCGTATGTACATGCACAGCTGTACTTTATGAACATAAAAAAGCAGTAAATACATGTTATCCTGACATCAGTGTAAAGCAAATTAATGTTCAATGGTAATTAGCTTAAAGCACTGTGTCTTTATGACAGGTTATGGTATCCAAATAGCTATGCATTTACTAAACAATATAAACATAAACCAGCAATTAAAATGTTGCTTCAGCAACGTAGATACATCAAAGAGCACACACTGGGTCTATCTAGTCTTTCAAAAGGATGTCTTGATTCCTACTCACTAAAATCTTAAAGGGCACAAATGGGACAATGTAACCATCCATGAAATGTCAAGCATTTGCAAACCGTGATTAACGCATAAAAGCTAATGGCTGGAGGGGGCTTCTTTTTGCACATTTTTGAAGTATTGATAACATGAGGCTGTATGTAGCCATTCCAAATATTAGATTTGGGGTATTGTATTAGGTCATGTGTTAAAAAATTAAAAACTTGTATACCGTTTTTGCCTGGTGGCATTGATGTGCTGCCACTATGCATTGCTAGCCTCACATGCCTCTCCTGCATTCCTTTGTGTTTGCCGTTGTTCCCACTCCTGTTAACTTTTGACCTCTGATGGCTATGGTCAAGCTCCGTATTTGCATACTGTGGGCTATTCCTGTCTGTACTTTGAGTTGTTTTCCTTTTTCAGTCTTTTCCTTCTTGCTCTTTTCGACCCGGGCATCCTATTCGGTATCACTCTGGGCTCAAGCCATGTTCATTGTGACACAGGCAGTTTTCAACAGCTGACCTCAAGGGTTTGGCATGTCCTGTTTGGGGAGCTGCCATCCGATCCACGCCTGCTGCTATCATGACTCACTCTTTCAAAGGCGAGGGATTGCTTATAGAGAGGGCAGGGGGGCCCCATTCAACAGGAGGTGTTTCCTATTTTTTCCCCCTACAGAAATAAGGTTTACATTTTTATGACACACCATTTTGTGCACTTCAGTGAGCACTGCACACCTTACCTTTTAGCTCCTCAGCAGATTCACTAATGATATCACTTAAGAACATCAGCCGAGGCATTAGCCCTTTGGCACTCCTTGTCGCCTTCTTTTCATCAGAATGAATCCTGTCCCTTGGCATGCTCACGCTCAGCCTGTTTCTTTCTTTTTTTTTTGTTTGTTTTTTGTTAAGTAATTTTTATTTGAAGAAAAACAAAAACACAGGGGTACAAATATCAACTTAATCAAAGTCAATCAGATAGTAAAAGTACAAGAATAGATAAATAGTAACTGTATAATAGGTAAGTTATAAGAGTAAAGTTTCAAAAACATTTGAAGCCTGTTTCTTTCTTAATCTGCTGTAATCTATCCCCTACCAAAACTGCTCAGTTAATCAACACATTTTCTTTGGGGGCATATAACAAAGTTTTACTGAAATATAAAAGGATCACATCTGTCTGTTCATTTTACCATAACAGAGAAAGTGAGTGGCGCAGCTCTCACCTTTGGTGCTATGAGTGAGTACATGAGCTTTCCTCCAGTTCTCTAAACCCGCACTGCCCAGCCCTAACGGAAACGAGTTTCTGGTAGTTCAGTAACCATTAAATACCCTCTTTAGTAGGCATCTCATTATTTTTGAGCTTGTATGAATTATAACTAGGATATCCGTAATGAACCCTCTCTCCCTAGTGGCTGCATGATTCATCTGACTTGTCATCTTCACGTTCTGCTGTAAAAATGGAACACACCTATTCGTTCAAACATCCACCCTGGTCCTGTTCATTTTGTAGTTTTTTATTTGGTATGACTGAAATGGTTTTTTTCTGTTCACTTTATGAATTTAGATGTTGCAACACCCTATTTGCGTCATTTCTTTACTTACTCCTTTGTTTGCTATTCCAAGTTTCCATTTGCTGCTGTCTTCTTTTGTACTTTTCTAATGCTGTCCTGTTGCCCCAGTCATTTCTGCAACTGCAGATAAATGCATCAAAAGTTATATTTCCCTAAGACTTTTTTTTTTTTACTTGTCTTGCATAGGTGTTTAAAGACTCTACATTTACTTTTTTACATTCTCACAAAGATCTTCCTGGTGGCCAGCAAAATGGTGTAACTAAAAATACCAATATGACTGCAAGAGAGCCACCTACTTGGTAACGCAATGTTTATCTGCATAAACCAGGGGAAAGATACTTGGGCCCAGACTTAACAGTCATTTAGCAGCATCACACCCTCCCTGCGATTCGTTAAATATCAGTCCCTGTGACCACTAAATGGCTATTTGGAATGTACTAAACCCATTTTGCAATTTGGTAACAGGTTACTGAATTACAAAATCTATTTAGACAGGAATAATAAAGTGTTATTTGGAAGTGGCGTTTATAATGTGACCCTTCCAAATATCGATTTGTTATGGTATCTGTCAATTTTGTGCGACCAAAACCTGGTCCCAGAATATTCAAATTGTAACCGACTCCTTTCATGGGGTGTTAAGCCATTTGCAAAAGGGAAGTGGTCCTCTATGGGCCTCATCCCATTTATTAAAGTTAAAAAAAAAAAAGTTTGGGGGGGAGAAGGCAGTAGTGTTTACTCTCAAACTTCTAAAATGGGTAAACTTTTTTTAAACTATGCCATGTTTCCTTCAAAGAAAACAGGCCACATTTGATCAAAATGTATTTAAAAAGCAAACACAGACATGTTGGTCTGCTGACCCCAGCAGGCCACTATCCCTGTGATAATCACCAATGGTACTGAGTCACAATTTGTAGCTTACCTAATGAATATTGATTAAATATGTCGGATTGCAACCTACTGTGATTTGGGGCCATATGTATCATTCCAAATTGCGATCGCAAACGCCGAAATTCCCAGAATTTCGGCGTTTGCGATCGCAATTTGGCTCAGTGATATGTATCAAAGAAAAACTGCCTCGCAAAATAAGGAATCGCAAAATTAGCGATTCCTTATTTTGCGATTGCATTTACGGAATCGCAAATTGCTATTCCTTAAATGCAATGTAAGAAGCACAGAAAAAGTGCAATTTGGCCTTAAGGAGTCGCAAATTACCACCAACTTCAAGTTGGTGGTAATTTGCGATTTCTCTGAAAAATGCACTTTTTTGCATTTTTTAAAGTGCCATGTGGCGCACATACATGCGTGTATGTGTGCCACATGTGCACACATGCACATTTCAGGGGTGCAACAGGGTGGCCTTTTGACACCCTGGCACCCTTGAAATTGCATTCTCATTTTGTGATTCTCTAATTGAGAATCGCAAATTGAGAATGTCTTCCCATTAATTCCTATGGGCCTCTAGGTCCATAGGAATGAATGGGGAGGTATTCCTTAATTGCGAATCGCAATTCGCAATTAAGGAACATGTAGGATTCGCAAAATTATTAGCAAATCCTACATACATAGCTTTTTGCGATTCTCAAATAGCGATTCGCAAAAAATCGCAATTTGAGAATCGCAAAAATGTATTTTCATACATATGGCCCTTGGAATCTTGTGGACTGTCCTATTAGTACATAAGTGGTTTTGCAAAATTCCATATTGGAAGCAAAAATACTGTTTGCAATATACGACCTGTATTTTGCAACCAGTGTTTTGTACATCTGGCTCAAATGTATCTCACCTACTGTCGTAACAAATAACCTCCCTGTTATAATCCCACAGTTTTGTAAAATTGCCTGTCTCAAGGTTCTGTGCCTCACTTTCTCCGCTTCGCCGCGGCAGACATTCCGCTGCGGTGCGGGTGAATCCGACACGTGCGCAGATCTGATGGCCCCCAGCCATCCGACGCACATGCCCACCGTGACGTTGGACGGCCAGGGGCCGTCAGACGCATGGAAGCGGTTAAATGTCAACTCTGTTTTTTGTTTTCTCCACTTTTGTTTTTTTTGCTTTTCAGTTCTCACCAAGTGTATTATCTTACTGTAAATGTTTTTTTTGCTATGGTTAAATTTATTGTAAGATGAGTTTGATGTAAAGCACCCTAATGCTTTGTAGTCAAGAAGCACTAGATAAGAGTATAAAAGACGTGCACTTTGGAGAAACAAGTTCAGCGACTGATCTCGTAACTCTTCAACCCAATGCACTAGATGAATCCAGTTGCCAAAGCACCTACCTTGATCATGATGGTGGACGGCTGGGGCTTGGCTCAGTTTAGGCAGCAAGGATTGGTGGGGTCAGCCAATCTGGTCTCTGAGGCAAGCAATGCAGTCATGGGACCCACTCAACATCATGCTCTCTCAGTGAGATAGGACTCCAGCAATGTGAGATCACAACATCACATGGCTTTGAAGACCCTTTAGGCTCTGGTTCTGAGATATTTCGGCGCAGTCCGTCATCTGCAGCCACAGTTGCTGTGTGACGAGCATCAGTGAAGTCCATGTGCTTGTTGCCATGGTGATGTAATAGAGTTTAAGTAATTAAAATAAGCTCTCCTGTCGCTCTCTGGTGGCAGTCAGAGTTCCCGGTCACTGGGGCCATCCGTGTGAAGGGTTTAGAATGCCAGTGTTGAGCATGGGGAGCCCATGTTGGCAGGCACTCTAACCACCCCCTCCCTCACCATTCCTCACCTACCATGGTGTGCCCTAACACCTACCCTGCTGCCTACCCAGGAAGGCTGTTTTTATCTCCGACGGTCTAATGTTAAGTATTATTGTAGCTGGGTCTGATGCAGTGGATATCCCAGCACTCCTTTGATGTAGCTGAGAATGTCCTTCCAAAAAAAGAGTCAACCTGGGGCATGTCCACCAGACATGCACTGTGTCTGCTTTCTGCCCGCAGTCCTTCGAGCATGGGCTATCTGTTGTATCATACATCTGTTTTAGCTTGAAGGGTGTAATATGCCAGTCCATCAGAATATTATACAGGAATTCCCTATTCTGTGCACTTCTCAAAGAGAGGGGGAAATCGGTCCAAAGTTTCTGCCATTGTACAGTGGTAATATGTTACCCAAGATAGCCCTGCCACTTTCTCATATATGACCATTCTGGAGCAGAACCCATTTTTGTTAGGGCAGCATAGATATTGAGGTTGTGAAAAGCTTTTCCTACGCTGACAAGGGCCTGTTATTTGCCTCTTTGTTCACTGGATGGAGAGCCTAATGTCTCAATTGGAAATAGCACAAGTGACTAATTTCTTTAAGTTTATAGTCCTGTTTGCATTGAATAAAAGATTTGATTTCGCCCCCTTCAAACAAGTACCTCATCACCCTACATTCTCCTCGAAGTTCTCAAAGTCGCCCTTTACTTTCCCTGGTGAAAAATCTAAGTTACCCATAAGTGAAATGAATAGGCAAGGGAAATTGGTCAATTTCTGGTTTCTCGAAACTAAATCCCACACTTTCAATGTTGGTTTTAGGATCCCTGACAAGTCTTGCCCTGTTGGCTAGCCAAGGTATAGTTCATGGAGCGCAGCTCATCGCTGCGGCCTGAATCATTTCAAGAGTTTTGGCATGGAAGTGCAACTGTTGCATGTCCTACAGACTTTCTCCCTCCCCCAAGATGATAATGCAGAAGCATGGGTTGTGTCCAATAGCTATATATTAATTTGCTGCACATCTAGTCTTTCCAAGATATCTATGAAGATTTTCTGCGGGACAATACATAGCCACAACTTATGTGTTATGTTTTAAATTAAGTGTCACTGAAGGCATTGAAAAGTTCTTGGTAAGCCCAGAAATATTGTACATCAGCAAAGTGTCATCCATGACAGTCGAGCTACAAAGATAAATGAACCAGCCCTGCTAAGCACACAAACACGTGGACAACTGACTTCTGTCTCTGTCCAAAACAATAGGTGAAATCGCTGTGTCATGTTGTGTCGAATTAGTGCATGTGTGGCTGTGTTGATTGCTGTGTAAGTGAATGCAGTAATGTATCAGTGGTTACAAAATTGGACAGAGTGAGTAAGCATGTGGATTAATGAATGGGCATTGAGTGCAAGGATGGATGAGGTTTACTGTGCCTATTGGCTACATGGTTAGATAAATAGGTGACTTCAGGACTGATTCAGACATCCAACACTCGTTCATCTAGCCAAGTACTCTTTCATCAGACCGTGGAATCTTTCTCCCATGTATCCACTCAACTAACAATATAATCAATGGGGGAGGGAAGGAGAAGCTGTGGTCCATTCGGCTTCCTTTTATTAATGCAAAGAATCAATGAACAGTGGACCACTTGTCCTGTGTAGCCAGGGTCTTTCTGCTCTTGGTTCCGTCATAAAAGAACCCTCATGACTGTACACAGGTGCGAAGGCGGTATATACTGGGTCACCGCTTGTGTGTACTAGTACAGCATCATCATAGGGTCTTTTTTAGTATGTATGCTGACCTCCGCCGGGAGGAAGACCAACTGGTTGTACAGTAGCGTCCAGACATAAATATGAGGGAGGGTGTGAGAAGTGGTCATCGGGGGTACCGCGAACAGAGCCAGAACAAATCAACGACTTGACGGAACCGAATACAGTTCCATATGTGCCTTCGGGTACCTCCAGAAAGCACAAAACACTCTTCCATAAGGTACAGATACCACAGATCTGACCCCATAAACATGATTAGTGGATAATTTTCACTATACAAGGAACCACAACGCGCTTTCCTTTAAATCGGTCCTGACGAAAGCCTTTAGACTATTACAGAAGGCTGAAACATGTTGACCCTCGACATTTGATAGTACGGTAGACCAGTAACTCGGTCTTCATCCGTACTCCAACATTTTATTTATTTTTCTCTTATCAACATTCTTTTTTAATAAAGTGTCAACAGAAAAAACGATTAAGAGAATTTTAACTTCACTTGACCTGAGCACTTCTCACACCCTCCCTCATATTTATGTCTGGACGCTACTGTACAACCAGTTGGTCTTCCTCCCGGCGGAGGTCAGCATACATACTAAAAAAGACCCTATAATGATGCTGTACTAGAACACACAAGCGGTGACCCAGTATATACCGCCTTCGCACCTGTGTACAGTCATGAGGGTTCTTTTATGACGGAACCAAGAGCAGAAAGACCCTGGCTACACAGGACAAGTGGTCCACTCTTCATTGATTCTTTCCACTCAACTAACCACACAACACACAAGTTTCCAATCATTGAATAAGCACTTCCAGAGACAGAAGCCAGACCTAGTAGCGTTTCGTAATGTGTGTTCCTTCTAATGTAGCAGTATGCAGTATGATTTATGCAGTATGATTTGTCTTGTACCCTTTAGGGTGCAAGCTTTACCCTTCTTTTCTTCTCTTCCATTTTGAGCATCTTCTACTGGCATATCATAGGGCTTCATAACTATTGACCATGAGGGAGGGGCGGGGGGATCTAGGACTTTCCTTTTATTAAGAAACCATGCCAACCATTTATCTTATAATGGAGCCTTTGTAGTGGCCAGAGAGCTGCTGATGGACAACAGTTTCTTATTCTAAACATTACAATTATTGATACATTTAAATTGATTTAAGAGTTCTTTACCATTCTAAAATATGTTTTTTAT
Source organism: Triturus cristatus (assembly GCF_964204655.1). Classification (NCBI taxonomy): domain Eukaryota; kingdom Metazoa; phylum Chordata; class Amphibia; order Caudata; family Salamandridae; genus Triturus; species Triturus cristatus. The sequence continues at coordinate 693,010,696 of NC_140591.1, forward strand.
TTTCATATTGTATTTTCTACTACATTATTAAAAAACACAAATACAAATATCCTGGTTTTGAATGTTGCTTTATCATCATTATAGGGAAATAGTGGCCATATTGCTAAAATATCAGGTAGGTGGGATTGTTTGCAAGTCCTTTGACTACTTTCTCCATTATATCCCAGTTAGTCAAAAATCTTTGAAGTAGAAGAGGTAACTGTGCAAGCGCCCTCTAATAAAGCACTTGGGGAGTTTTCACTCACAGGTGTTGAGGATGGGGTCCTAAAACGTCTTAATAATTATATGGATCGTGTTCTTGAAGACTACAGTGTTGATGCTGAATTACATTTGAACAGCAAAAGACACACAATTGAAACCGGTCCTAGAATGCTTATTTCCAGTCCAGGGAGGACCTGGCTTGGCAGTTCGGGCTCGACTGTTCCCATTGGGCGCAGGGTCAAGACTGATTTGCATATGGCTGAGATCAAACTGGAATGGCACGGTGTAGGACCAGCACACACATCCACTGAGACAGGAAACGCACGCAATAATTGACACCACACAGTAGGTTGAATAAAACCAATCAGTTTTATCTAGATCAACATTAGGATCAAAAGCATTTCATTAGGAATATATTGGCAGTTCATTAGGAATAGATTGGCAGTTCATTAATACATCAAAACCTGGCATTGAGTCAAAGCGCGACACCTGGTGATCCTGGGGAGCGTCAAACACAGCGTTTACGCCAAGCGCAGCATATCGCACTTCATTAGCGCTTCAAAACATGGCATTTAAGCATAGCGCTACACATAGCAAATCAATAGCGCTCCAAAACATTGCATGTAGGCATAGCGCGGCACATAGCCAATCAATAGTGCTTCAAAACATGGCACTTAAGCATAGCGCTGCACATAGCCAATGAATTGCGCTGCACATAGCCAATCACTAGCGCTGCAAAACATGGCATCTAACCATAGCGCTGCACCTAGCCAATCAAAACATGGCACTTAATTGAAGCCTGACACATGGCATTCGATCAGGGCGTTCCAGGAGGGCCTTGACGGGTCCCCTCCTTAAGGGATCTATCTGGGCCGTGGAGACCGTTACTCGAGGCTCTCTTTATGTCTCAAATCACCGGCCTTCGGTAGGGTGAGGGGTTCCCCAGGCTCTCCTTATGTCTCGAGTCACCCTCTCCTCTGAGGTGCTCGCGGAGCCCTTCACCGGGCGAGGGTCGAGGGGGGCCCAAGGCTGCTTTACTTACCCCCTCCTTTTTGGGCGATGGGGGCCCACCGGCCTAAATAAGTACCGTCCCCGGGGGAGGGGCGGGTCTCAGGCTTCTCCCCGGCCTTCCGCCCTCCTCCCCAGGGGTTACCTCGATCTTCGGCCTCACCGGGCCCTTGGGCAGCTCCGCGGCCGGGCGGGGGCTCACTCTCCATGGAGCCCCTCCCGCCAGCCGCGTGGGTCTCCCGGCGATGTCCGGTCCGAGGGGCTTCAGGAGAAAGCGGGGAGCTCTGCAGGCCTCGCGGGGGCACGCCCGCAGCCGCCAATGGCAGCGCGGCCTGCGGGGGCGCGTTTGCTGGAACCAATGAGGAAGCGGCAGGGGCGGCACTCGGGAGACCGCCCCCGTCAGGTGATGGGAGTGCCCGGCTTCAGGGCCTAGCGCGACCCGGGCTGGATGACGTCAGCCTAACGAGGCCTTCGCTGCTTTCCGGCGGCCTTCTCCGCCCTGGGGGCCGCGTTACCTCGGCTGCGACGGCAGCGATGGGGCCCCGGGCTTCTCCGCGGGCCCCGGTGATGGCAGGGGACAATCTCACAGCGGTGAGCTATTTATTTTTGGGTTCCCCAACGGGGGTGGAAGAAATGAAGGGCTGGCTTGTAGCTGGGGGGGAAGCGATTCGTTCAGCGCCCAGCGCCCCCTTTCTCTCACAGTGACGCCCCAGCTCGGGGCAGGTAGGTGGAGAGGTGGCAGGCCACACGCCCGTGGCAGAACAAGCTGGGGAGGGAGTCCAGGTTAAGTCAGTGAGCGCAGTGGTACAGTGCAGATACCTGGTTGATTCCCCCAGCAGTTCTGTGGGAAGTTTCTGTGGTAAGTTTTAAGGTCCTCTTGGAGCTTGTTGGTTCTGGCGCCCTTAGTAGTTTGGTTCCTTGGGGGGAGGGGGGGGGGGGGGGTAGATTGAGTTGGTGACTGAAGGGAGTTCTCAGTCAGGCTTGGAAGGTTGGCCCTGGGTTCCCCTCTCGCTGGGCCAGGTCAGTGGGCTAGCTCAGGATCCCTCACTCAACTTAAAAGGCAGCACCTAAGCCCTGTCACTTTCAGTGGTATAGGTCCCTGACTAGGCCCTACCGCTTAAAACTCCTGCGTAGGTTCCCCCAGGTCTGCGTCGCCCCAACTGACTAAAAATGTTCCCTCCTTTCCTTAAGTATCCCTAGGTCAGGTGACCACCCTCTAAGGCGGCAAAAGTAAACCCCACCCTTCTTCTAGAAGGTTCCAGCAAGTTCCAGGAGCTTCCCCACTCTAGCTATAGGACAAAAAGGCGGGCTGGTGTCGTAACAATGTTGTAGGGTCCCAGCCAGCTCCTGGCAACTAGGGCGCTACTAAAAAGGCCACTCCGCAGTAGCAGGGGCCTGTGGCAGCCATATTGGGGGAAGAGAGCACCTGCACCTTAACACTGATTAGCAATGAAAAGGCGCTCGGAGACCTAAGGCCAACGAAAAAGAGGGTGGAAAAAATGAGGCAAGGGCAAAAATACAGGGAAAGACCACCCTAGGGCTGACAGGTCGAACACGCGTCCCCCCCTCCAGCCGAAAGAGGGGAGAGCTACCCAACCTCTAGGGAGTTCTCGTCAGTAAGGCGGAAAAACCGGGAGAGACCGTCAGCATTGGCGTGGTCAACTCCGGGCCGATGTTCCACCCGAAAGTCAATCCCCTGTAGGGAAATGGACCACCTTAGCAACTTGGGATTTTCGCCTCTCATCTGCATGAGCCAGCGAAGGGGTCGGTGATCCGTCTGAACCAGGAAGTGAGAGCCAAAGAGGTATGGCCTCAACTTCTTCAGAGCCCAGACCACCGCGAAGGCTTCTCGCTCGATGGTGCTCCATCGTTGATCCCGAGGGAGGAGTCTTCTGGAGATAAAGGCCACAGGTTGATCTTGGCCATCGTTGTTGAGTTGCGAGAGCACCGCACCTATGCCGTGCTCAGAGGCGTCCGTCTGTACGGTGAATTCTTTTGCGAAGTCAGGTGTTGCAAGCACCGGAGCGGTGCACATCGCGTGCTTCAGAGTCTCGAATGCCTCTTGGCAAGCAGCCGTCCAGATTACTTTTCGTGGCTGCTTCTTAGACGTCAATTCTGTCAAGGGGGCTACGATGGTACCATATCCCTTGACAAACCGGCGGTAATACCCAGTGAGGCCGAGGAAAGCTCGGACCTCAGTTTGGGTCTTGGGGGGCCCCCAGGCCATGATGGTTTCAATTTTGGCCTGGAGGGGTTGCACCTTACCCCCGCCCACCAGGTGTCCCAGGTAAACGACAGATCCCTGTCCAATCTTGCACTTGCTGGCCTTGATAGTTAGACCAGCACGTTGCAGAGCCTGCAGTACCTCCTTGAGGTGCTGCAGATGGTCCTTCCAGGTGCTACTAAAGACAGCTATGTCATCCAGATATGCCGCTGAAAAGGACTCCAGGCCAGATAGCACCTGCTTCACCAACCGCTGGAAAGTGGCCGGAGCATTCTTGAGCCCGAAGGGCATCACTCTAAACTGGAAGTGGCCCTCGGGGTGGAGAACGCTGTTTTCTCCCTTGCTACATCGGCCATGGCAATTTGCCAGTACCCAGATGTCAAATCAATGGTGCTGAGGTCCCGGCTGCTCCCAGCCGGTCCACCAGCTCGTCTGCTCGTGGGATCGGGTGAGCGTCTGTCTTCGTGACAGAGTTCAATCCCCTGTAGTCCACGCAGAACCGCAGTTCTGGTGTGGTGCCCGGTGGGGCCGCTTTCGGCACCAACACCACTGGACTAGCCCACGGGCTGCTGGAAGGTTCGATCACCCCCAGCTCCAGCATTTTTGCCACCTCTCTCTGGATGCTGTTCTTCACTCTGTCCGATAGCCGATAAGACTTGTTCTTTACCGGTGGGATGTCTCCTGTGTCCACATCATGGGTACACAAATGAGTGATTCCAGGCGTGAGGGAGAACAACGAGGCGTACTGCCCCAACACCTGGCGGCAGTCCCTCTGTTGCTCTGGGGTCAAGGATGGGGAGAGGATCACGCCCTACACCGATCCATCCTTCTCCTGGGCTGCCAGAAGGTCAGGAAGAGTCTCACTCTCTTCCTCTTCACTCCCATCCGTCACCATGAGGAGAGCAAGCTCAGATCGCTCATGGTGCGGCTTCAGGCAGTTGACGTGGAGCACCCGATGGGGCTGACGGGGGGTCTTCTAGTCAACGACATAGGTAGTCTGGCCTCGTCACTCCACAATTTCGTACGGACCAGTCCACCGGTCCTTGAGGGCACTAAGCTCCCCAGGCTCCATGACCCACACCTTCTGTCCAGCGTCCAACTCCACCGTCCGAGCATTGCGGTCATACCACTCCTTCATGACGGCTTGGCTAGCCTCCAGATTATCTGAGGCTGCCTTCCACAGCTTGGCCATCTGGCTGCGGAATGCCAGCATGTAGCTGACAACATCACGGGGAAGCTTCTTCGAAGTCTTCTCCCACCCCTCCTTCACTAGGCTGAGGGGCCCCCTAACGGGATGGCCATAGAGCAGCTCAAAAGGGCTGAACCCGACTCCCTTCTGCGGCACCTCACGGTAGGAGAATAGCAGGCAAGGGAGGAGGACGTCCCACTTCCTCCTCAAGTCCTCTGGTAGGCTCCGGATCATCCCTTTTAGAGTTTTGTTAAAGCGCTCTACGAGCCCGTTAGTCTGGAGGTGGTAAGGGGTGGAGAACCGATAGGTCACTCCACACTCCTTCCACATGGCCTGCATATAGGCCGACATGAAATTCGTGCCCCTGTCTGACACCACGACCTTGGGGAATCCCACTCGGGTAAAAATCCCCAACAGGGCCTGCGCCACCACCGGTGCAGTGATTGTCCCCAGAGGAATAGCCTCTGGGTACCGAGTGGCGTGGTCCACTAATACCAAAATGAACCGGTGTCCCGCTGAGGTCGGAGGGTCCAACGGCCCAACAATGTCAATTCCGACCCGCTCAAAAGGGGTCCCGACCACCGGGAGCGGTTCCAAAGGGACCTTCAGTTTAGTCCCAGTCTTGCCACTCGCCTGGCAAGACTTACAGGCCTTACAATAGGTGTCCGAGGCAACTCTCATCCTGGGCCAATAAACATTTGGGACCAACCGCGCAAAGGTTTTGTCCTGGCCCAGGTGTCCGGCTAAGGGTATCTCATGCGCCAACTCCAACAGGAAGGCCCGGTAGCATTGGAGGAACACTAAGGCCCTCGAAGATCCATGCACCGGAACCTTAGGCTCACTGTAAAGGAGGCCATCCTCCCAATACACGTGATAACCGCCAGTCTCCTGATTGGCCGCTTGGGCTTCGGCCTGCCACCGCATGCCATCAAGCGTGGGGCACTCCCTCTGCGCCTGACAAAATTCCTCCCAGGTAGGCCCTCCTTCCACATGCCGGTCGGCAAGTCCCCCACGGGAACGACATCCACCTCCGCGGACTCTGGGGGTACCTCCGCGGGCTCCTCATCCATCACACGGGGCGTGTCCTCCACCACATTCTCCTCTCCAAAATCGGCGTTGGGTTGGGCCATTATCCCAGGCTCCAACCCGGGTTGAGTTCCATGCCGGGCAGCCATGGACCGCGTGACTACGCAAGTCCATCCTGGTAACCCCAGCATCTCAGTATGGGCTCGAAATTCCACATCTTTCCAGTCGGTGTGCTCTAGATCGTTCCCTAGTAAGCACCCAACAGGCAAGGCAGGGCTCACCGCAACTCTCAGCAGGCCTTTGATTCCTCCCCACTCAAAGGGAACTTGAGCCACTGGGTAGTGACTCACACTGCCGTCAGCCAACACGGCCGGATGGAACTCCTCAGGGATCACCTGCTCAGGGGACACCAGCCGCCTCACTACGGTGGTCATGCTGGCACCTGTGTCCCTCAGAGCCTCCACCTCCTCCCCGTTAACTCTCACCCTCTGCTGGTACTTAGCAGTGTTCGGGGGTAGGGACACCACTGGGACCATCTCTCTATCCCCGAGTGAAACCAGGGTCAGGCCTGTCCACTCCCCTTCCCTATCTAGGGGCAGCTCCACCCCAAGCGCTACACTAGCCACCCCGGGGCTCTGCCCGCCCGTTGGGGCTGGGGGTCTCTTGCGACACTTAGGATCGCCCTTGTAGTGTCCAATCTCCCCACATTCATAGCACCGCACAATCCTTGGCTGCTGACTCTTGTCAGGGTAAGTGGGCTTTGGGGAATTGGACGGAGGTGGGGTCCCTACTCCTTTCTCAAACTGTCTGGTTTGTGGGCCTCTGGAGAACTCCACCTTTTTATCTCCCCCCTCTTTCTTCTGGGGGAAACCCTGTCCGCCTTTCGGGTCATCTCCCCCGGGGCCCTTGTGAGACACCCGGGTGCTAACCCAAATGTCCGCCTCCTCCGCAAGCTCACGGGGATCAGTCAACTTGCGGTCCACCAGATGTTGGCACAGCTCCGGAAAACACTTATCCAAGAGGTGCTCTCTTAAAAACAGATTATACAAGCCCTCGTAATCCTGCACCTCGCTGCCACGCACCCAACCATCTAGCGCCTTACAGGCATAATCAAAGAAATCCACCCAATTCTGCGTGGACAGCTTATGGCTGCCACGGAACTTCTGCCGATACCTTTCAGGGTTGAGGCCAAATTTCTTAAGCAACGCCTCTTTCATGGGGGCATACCTTACCTGATCCGCCTTTGCTAGGTACAAAAGGGTGTCCCTGACATTAGGAGGTATGTAGCGATACAGGCCACCCCCCCCCCCCCCCCCCCACAGTTGCTTTCAGGTACCCCATGGGCTGTCAAGGCCACTTCATACGCCTCCAGCCACTTGGCGATGTCATCCCCCACCGTGTAACTGGCAATCACATCCTTGGGTAGATAAAATGTTGGCTCCTGATGAGCCTTTGGTACGGTGCCACCATTATCATTACCTGACGCATTCAACAGTAGAGCTCGCAGCTCCAGCTCCTTAAGCTGAAGCTCGTGCGCCAGCTTCTTCTCTTCCATCGCTAGTCGTCTATTTTCCCTTTCATGTTCTAGCTTGGCAAGCTCCCACTTCAACTGCCTCTCCTCCCTCCTGTCCTCATACTCTTCTGGCGACACACTCCTCCTAGACCCTGCACTACTGCTTGCCCCGGAACGTCTTCCTGGTGGCAAGTTTTCAGAAACATCAACATTGAGCAGGTCTAGCTCTTCCTGCGCGCTCTCCTCCTGAGGTGCACCCTGCCCCTCCTGTCCCCCATCCCCTCTACCCTCTGGGTGGGCCTCTACCCATGCCCTCAAGCCTGCACGGAGTTCCGGTCCTTTGGCTCTCCGCACCGCCGGCACCCCCATCCCCTGCCCGAATTCTCTCAGCTGCCTTACTGTATACCCCTCAAGGTTGGCTAACTGGAACTCCATTGTGACAGGTGGGGACCCAGACATCAAGGCTCTAGGATGTGAGTAACAGTGTTGGGCTAACCAGGACTCCACACACTCAGTCTAGACAGTGGGAGTCAATTGATGCATAAATACAGTACACAATAGGCGTCTAATTGCGGCGCCCTCCGTCTCACTGGAGGGTGCTGTATAGTCACAGGTCCTTATCCCACCGCTGGCCACCAATGTAGGACCGGGGGTCACCAGGCCCTATGGGGGTAGCGTGGCGCGAGCAGGTAGGCATCCAAGGGCTTACGTGTAAAGTGACCATACAGCACACACATCCACTGAGACAGGAAACGCACGCAATAATTGACACCACACAGTAGGTTGAATAAAACCAATCAGTTTTATCTAGATCAACATTAGGATCAAAAGCATTTAATTAGGAATAGATTGGCAGTTCATTAGGAATAGATTGGCAGTTCATTAATACATCAAAACCTGGCATTGAGTCAAAGCGCGACACCTAGTGATCCTGGGGAGCATCAAACACAGCGTTTACGCCAAGCGCGGCATATCGCACTTCATTAGCGCTTCAAAACATGGCATTTAAGCATAGCGCTACACATAGCAAATCAATAGCGCTCCAAAACATAGCATGTAGGCATAGCGCGGCACATAGCCAATCAATAGCGCTTCAAAACATGGCACGTAAGCATAGCGCTGCACATAGCCAATCAATAGCTCTGCACATAGCCAATCACTAGCGCTGCAAAACATGGCATCTAACCATAGCGCTGCACCTAGCCAATCAAAACATGGCACTTATTTGAAGCCTGACACATGGCATTCGATCAGGGCGTTCCAGGAGGGCCTTGACGGGTCCCCTCCTTAATCGATCTATCTGGGCCATGGAGAACGTTACTCGAGGCTCTCTTTATGTTTCAAATCACCGGCCTCGGTAGGGTGAGGGGTTCCCCAGGCTCTCCTTATGTCTCGAGTCACCCTCTCCTCTGAGGTGCTCGCGGAGCCCTTCACCGGGCGAGGGTCGAGGGGAGGCCCAAGGCTGCTTTACTTTCCCCCTCCTTTTTGGGCGACGGGGGCCCACCGGCCTAAATAAGTTCCATCCCCGGGGGAGGGGCGAGTCTCAGGCTTCTCCCCGGCCTTCCGCCCTCCTCCCCAGGGGTTACCTCGATCTTCGGTCTCACCGGGCCCTTGGGCAGCTCCGCGGCCGGGCGGGGGCTCACTCTCCACGGAGCCCCTCCCGCCAGCCGCGAGGGGCTTAAGGAGAAAGCGGGGAGCTCTGCAGGCCTCGCGGGGGCGCGCCCGCAGCCGCCAATGGCAGCGCGGCCTGCGGGGCGCGTTTGCGGGAACCAATGAGGAAGCCGCTGGGCGGCACTCGGGAGACCGCCCCCGTCAGGTGATGGGAGTGCCCGGCTTCAGGGCCTAGCGCGGCCCGGGCTGGATGACTTCGGCCTAACGAGGCCTTCGCTGCTTTTCGGCGGCCTTCTCCGCCCTGGGGGGCGCGTTACCTCGGCAGCGACGGGGCCCCGGGCTTCTCTGCGGGCCCTGTTGATGGCAGGGGACAATCTCACAGCGGTGAGCTATTCCTTTTTGGGTTCCCCGACGGGGGTGGAAGAAATTAAGGGCTGGCTTGTAGCTGGGGGGGAAGCGATTCGTTCAGCGCCCAGCGCCCCTTTCTCTCACAGTGACGCCCCAGCTCGGGGCAGGTAGGTGGAGAGGTGGCAGGCCACACGCCCGTGGCAGAACAAGCTGGGGAGGGAGTCCAGGTTAAGTCAGGGAGCGCAGGAGTGGCACAGCGCAGATACCTGGTTGATCCCCCAGCAGTTCTGTGGTAAGTTTCTGTGGGAAGTTTCTGTGGTAAGTTTTAAGGTCCTCTTGGCGCTTCTTGGTTCTGGCGCCCTTAGTAGTTTGGTTCCTTGGGGGGGGGGGGGGGGGGGTAGATTGAGTTGGTGACTGAAGGGAGTTCTCAGTCAGGTTTGGAAGGTTGGCCCTGGGTTCCCCTCCCGCTGGGCCAGGTCAGTGGGCTAGCTCAGGATCCCTCACTCAACTTAAAAGGCAGCACCTAAGCCCTGTCACTTTCAGTGGCATAGGTCCCTGACTAGGCCCTACCGCCTAAAACTCCTGCGTAGGTTCCCCCAGGTCTGCGTCGCTCCAACTGACTAAAAATGTTCCCTCCTTTCCTTAAGTATCCCTAGGTCAGGTGACCACCCTCTAAGGCTGCAAAAGTAAACCCCACCCTTCTTCTAGAAGGTTCCAGCAAGTTCCAGGAGCTTCCCCACTCTAGCTATAGGACAAAAAGGCGGGCTGGTGTCGCAACAATGTTGTAGGGTCCCAGCCAGCTCCTGCCAACTAGGGTGCTACTAAAAAGGCCACTCCGCAGTAGCAGGGGCCTGTGGCAGCCATATTGGGGGAAGAGAGCACCTGCACCTTAACACTGATTAGCAGTGAAAAGGCGCTCGGAGACCTAAGGCCAACGAAAAAGAGGGGGGAAAATGAGGCAAGGGCAAAAATACAGGGAAAGACCACCCTAGGGCTGACAGGTCTAACACACGGTGAGCAAAAAAACGATGGATTTAGGCCCAGATCTCTGTACTGGGGTGAATGTATGACATTGTTCTGCATTCTGTCCATCAACTATTGTTTTTGCGAATTACATTTGAAAGCAGTCCTTTTTTGACATAAACTTTGAACACTGAACAAATCTAGCCTTCATATATTAACATCTGTGACGGGTTAACTGCTTATTTTTATTCAAACGAATGATATGCTGTTCAGTGTATTCATTTTCTCTTGCTTTATTAAAGTGATGGTGTATTGCTGTAGAATTCTCTCTAGAGTTGTACCGCAACCGACCACGTACCAATGTCCAGTCTGCAGCATAAATCAGCAAGTTTAATAGCTTTCAGTCAATGTTGAAAGAACACCTGTCCCCTCACAAGGGTTTTATCGCTACATAAGGAAGAGGATGACCTAACCCAGAGTTACACTTTCAAACAACCTATTGGCTGTGCAGCATCAGCAATAAAAGAACAAGCATTAAAGCCAACAAGTCTTGCCTATGTGAGAGCTGTTGGCTTTGCCAATGTCTTATAGCCATGTTGTACAGCAGTGTGGCTACTGTTCAGCATGGCTAAAAGTTAGTGAGGGTGAGAGGAGTGGCATAGGGTTGAGTGGTGTTCAGCGGAGTGGCATAGATTAGAGTGGCATAGAGGTGAGTGGTGTCAACTGGGAGAGAGTGACACTGGGTGGAGTGGAGTAGAGGAGAATGGTGTAGTGTCGTAGAGTACAGTGTCATAAAGTGAAGTGGCATGGAGTAGAGTGTAGTAGAGTAGAGTGCTGCAGGGTGGCATAAAGTGGTGTGGGATGGAGTGGCGTTGAGTGGCATAGAGTGGGTGAAGTGGAGTAGCTTGGCGTAGAATAGAGTGGCATAGACTGGAGTGGCCTACAGTCGAGCCGCAGTTAGTGGCCTAGAGTGGAGTGGTGCAGAGCGGAAGGGAGTGCCGTGGGGTGAAGTGGCATAGAGCGCCGTAGGGTGGTGTTGTGGCGTAGGGTGGAGTGGCATAGAATGGGGTGAAGTGGAGTAGATTGGCCTGGACTAGAGTGGAATTGAGAGCATGGAGTGGCGTAAATTGGAATGGAGTGGCATAGAGTGGAATGGAGTAGCTTCGAGTGAAGTGTAGTGGTGTGGATTAGCATAAAGTGGAGTAGAATAGTACAGTTGTGGGTGTAAGTAACTAAAGCGTCAATAGAGACAGCAGATTGGGTGATATCAACATAAATGAGAAGACATATGCCTGTGTTAAAAGTAGGCACGTCAGCACATTGCACGTCCAGAAATACTACCGAAACGGTTATAAAAAAATAAAAAAATTGTGCATTGCAAAAAAACGAGGTAGAATACATGTACTTGGTTCATGATCCAGAGAAGTACTAAATCAAGAAAGGAAGTGAAGCCTGTAAGAGCTAGCCAATGGAAAGATTGCAAATAATAGTGACAATGAAAACAACTCATTGTATGCTGTGAGCGGGTTGTAAATCCACTGAATTGTAAATCATATGTCTGGCAGTGCTCGCGCCTTGGAGGCGAGACTTAATAAAGAGAGCAATGATCTGTTCGCATGAATGCGCACATACGCTTCATGATGCAATGACTGTTCAGCATGATGACTTAAGCATTCTCAGTAGGGCTGGTGTTGGCTACTGGCCTTTTGGCTTTGTCAGTTATTGCTTTGTCATGGTTTTTGTAAATCTCTGTTGTGAGGAGCAAGCTGCCGGGCCCTAGTCAAGCTAAAAAACTAAAAACATTGGCTAAAAGCAAAAATTATTTTTGATTAGAAAAAAACACAATTTGCAATGGTAGTCCCTTGCACTTACGGGAACGAGTTTGTTTGTCTATATTGCTCCTTGTGCATGCCATAATTCACAAAGGCGTACTAAAACTTTCCAAACCTAACCAGTGACCTGACCAGATTATAGACCAAGACAGTAAAGCATTATAACCTGCATCAAAAAGAACTACAAAAATAAAATAAATTGCAATGAAAAATATTAACATGGAATGAAAATAACTGCTACAGGTCGTACTTCAAACATGCTGTGGATTTAAGAGCACTTTTTCATATTTTTATATATTGTTAAATTACAGTGAATATTTCTGTTCTTGGTGTAGTGTGTTATCTTGTTTTGCTGACTTTGTCTATAATCTGGTGAGATTGCAGTTTGGGTTTGGAAATGTTTTAGTACTTGTGTGTCGTAGCCTGTTGCTAATGTGTAACACATTTTTTTTAATTAGAATTCGGTATGTTTTTCAAGTATGCGGAGCATGCTCTTTTAATAGTAAAATCTTTTTTTCTTCCTTGTGGAGTGTACAAATGGAATTGGATCCCTATTGCAACCTGCAAATTTCAAGCGTTTATGAATCAAAAACAGGACAGTTTCTCAAATTCACTTGAGAAGGTAGGTCAGTGGCCATAGGGGCGGGAACCCCAGTATTGCCATGGACCAGCTGAAACTTGGATCGATACTGAGATACAGTAAGAAAGAGATTTTAAACTAAGATGTTAAGGAGTGACTTTCTGTGGTAAAAGATTGTTACAGATTCCTTTCATTTTCTCAATTATAATATAGACACACACTGCTCCATATCGAATTTTCAGAATTCCTACAACCTCCAGGTCTCCTCCAAAACCTACACAATTATTAATGAAAATTAAAAAGAATGGAAATTTTAATTAGGACATGGTATACTATACTAGAGTAAAGCCACAGACCTTCACTACCTAGTGATCTTTGGTCTCACATAGGCATATGCTTCAAGAATAAGATAATTCCTTCTTTGATCCAATGCAAATATTTACTCTCCATAGAGTGCTTTGATCACCAGCCATAGTAACAAAATTCAATTCCATTCCCTCAGTCAAATGTTAGAATTGTAGGTAAGACATCAGAAACCTTTTGAAAATATGCTTTTCAGATATAAACTGAATCTACGCACTCTTCAAAAATGTTTTTGTGAATATCACGTTTGACTTCGCTGCAGTAGCACTGGGTATCCATGCAGCCACCATAATAGCAAAACTGACATTACCCTGTCTCAAATTGTTTGACTTCGATACCTACTAAATTATCATCTTGCTCACAGGTCCTGTGTACCATGAAACCTGCAACTGTCCTCAAGAAGACAGTGACACATGGCTGAAGGAAATGAAGTGTCCTCAAAATATTTCTCAAATTCAGAATGATCTTGCACATTTCCTGACCGTGGATCCTGATAGAATTGCAGAAGAAATCCCAGAAAGGTTTGGAGAAAGACAAAGTTTGTGCCACTACACAGTTAAGGATAACAAGGTATGCAAAGTGTTCCTTTGTGTCTGGGACAAATGTCACAAGGCTTTGTTTTTGGAAATGTGAAGCGCTCAACACATTCCTTCTTTGTGTTACATATCCATGCTTCTCTTACATCGTCTGCCTGTGCTGGATTTGGATGGAGGACAATACCTTTAAGAGTTTTAGCCATATGTTTTACTTTTGAACAGTGTTTGTGCCTCTAATATCGCTGCACCTATTCATTACATTTTTCTAAGCCTTGTGTTCAATGCTTTGCCTGCTGGTACACTTTCTCTTGGCCATAGAAGGATTTTTGATGCCCTTTCATTTATCTTCAGCCAGAGGCCCATGGAACCGCTTGGTCAAGGACTACAGGGCATCATTCAAAAGGATACAGCTGGCACAGCACCCTCACTAAAGCTGGACCGTTAAACGTCTCCTACTCTGAATACTGAAACAAATTGCATACACTGTTTTCTTTGTAGGTTTCCATCAGCCATTCCTTAAATTGATCATTTCCTTCACTTGGGTAGCTACTTTTTCCACTGCCTCAGTCTTCATCCTCAAGATATGAGACTTTGGTTTCTCCCTTTTCAGTAGCCATGTGTTTTCATTCTAACATCCAGCCACTAAGGTGCACTCAAGAAGGCTGTGGGGGTTCCTGCCTTTATCCCTGAATAAGACTATACACACTTTAATTTTTTGTATTTCCAGATCAACTTCATGTTCCAGCCTGAGTTTCTGCACACCTGCCTGATGCTTCATGGCCCATGTAGACATTTCTGTCTCCAAACACTGGCAAGATCATATCCTGGTGGAGGGTCTTTGTTCCATGTTTGGGCTCATAGATCTTGCAGGCATTCTGACCCTGCCTTCTGTACTTTTTTCTCTTTAGTGTCCTATGCACACTCCAGGTTTTCCTGTTTTGTGTATTGTGCTCCCTGGTTCCCCTGGTCTTTTCCTACTCACGTCTCAATACAGCTGTCTTTTCATTGGCGGTTTCCAGATCGCTAGCACCTTGTTTATTCTTTGCCCCTGTGCTCCTCCTCTGAGCTTCAACCTATTTCTTCGCTGTGAGACTAGTACGCAATGGCTAGCAACTGGCCTTGCAGTTGAGTTTCCTTGTGATACGTTGTAACCATACTGCTATTTTTCCAATCTTGGTCTTTTAATCTCGGTTTCCATTGCAACTTGGTTCCACTTTCATGTTCTGCCTAGTTATTTGTATCTGTTTTTGTTTATCCTGCCTCCTTTTTCATGTGGTTGCCTTGTTCCTACCTCTTTTAGCACATTTCCTTTTGTATATGCAGATTCCTTGCCTTGTGGTCTGTGATCACTTCAATCGAGACAGCTGCATACATCAATATATCTCCCCTCTAGGTCTACGGTGACATCTTGTGGCTAAAATGTCACCGCAAAGAACACCCATGTCAGTACCCATTTCGAATAATTCTATTAGGAGATTACGAACACCTTATCTCTGTGCAACTTAATCACCTCCTCCATCAGATGTGTCTCCTGAAGCATATCTATCATTATAGTTTGTTGCTTCAGGTTTGTTTGTCCCCTATATCATTTTGAATATGCATTGAGACCTTCGAAGTCACTGTCTTTGTCTGTTCACATCTTATCAACCTTATGTTAGCTCCACCCTTTGCTCCCTCTGGTTGGTGGTGTTAATCAAACTAACAAACAAATGCCTCTCTTACAGCCAAGGACAGGTACCACACCTCCTATCCAAATGAACTAGAACTTTGCGCCCATCCAACTAGATGTAGGTTCATCCCAGTCCTGTCCTAGACCCAGAGTAAACTAAATACACCCTCCCAACTCAAGCAACTAGAGAACTAGAATATACATCCCTACAAGACTTGAAGAGATTACAAGTAATTGAATGCTCCTAGGTCTCTGTGGGGGGACAGTTCATCACCTAGAAACCTGATCTTCCCAATCTAAGCAGAGGGCTACCGAAGGCACCAACCCAGAACACCCAGCATACCTGATCAATATGAACTTCAATCTATGATTAACTTAAACCCATAACATGATCCTTTCCCAGTATGTCTTATTTACAAGAAATGTGTACATCATTAAACCCCAGCTCACACCCAAATCACTGATCTTAGTAGCCTGAGGCTATAAGAGGCAGATATTGTGACTGCATCTTCAAGTTCCACATCAGATCTATCACTATCGAAGTTACCAGGCTATCTATGTTGATGTGCCAGTCCTGTCTTCATCAGCCTAGTTGATCCATGTATCTGTTGTAATTGTGTCCTGGTTATCCTCGGTCACTTCAGTAACCAGCATGCTTGCAGACTTTCTGCTGCAGGTTCTCATAGATCAGCCAGTTGCGCCAAGCTGATCCATGGGATTAGCCACCACAAAGGTGTAAGTCTGATAGGGTGAGAGGGCTGTCGGGAACCTGATGTCCTTGGTGGCCCCTGCACACTACTGCTCCTCACTTAAATTCTGCTCTGAGGTCTGCCCGGATCTACTGATTGCCTATATAGGTCCTCCAATCCTCCCCCTCACACACCATCACTTTTGCGGGCAAGGTCCACCACCATCTTCCTTTGTCCGGTCAGCAGCGGATCTAGTGCCAGCATCTCCCACCCCTTGCCAGGTATATCCGTGGCCGCCCTGCTGGTTTGCCTCTAACTTCTTCGACCTGCTGGGTTCCCAACCTGACCCCAATATTCTGGGTCAGTATAACGTCCCAGGCCACACTCCTACATGGCTTAACAGGCAACAACGTGAAGTGCTGGGTATTTTAGTCCCAGCGGTGCAGGGGCACACACCCTATGACTTCTGGGTTCACCCTGTTCCAGACCTACAGAAACACAGAGTCTTCTGGGTGAAGTCAAAGATTCATTTATTGGCTGCAGACCAATTACAGGTATCCTAGAAGTACAACAGCGTGTATGTTCTCAGGAGACTGCTGAAAATCATAGGAACGGACTTCATCTTAAATACCCTTTTTCTTGCCTCAAGCATACATTCCTAGGTTTATGATATGGCCATTACAAGTATACATTACAAACGAAAAGGCAGAGTCGTGATGACCATCCCACATTCCAGTTCGGCCAGCCCACAATGATTTACACAGTAAGGTTCAGATCCCACATCGGATGTCAATAGACCCCCCAATAAACATGAGCATCTCCTGTTTTGGGAAACAAGTCATAAAGCAGGAACAAGCAGGTGTGAAAGAGATTAGCCGGAGGATTGTGTAGAATGAAAGGGTTTTATGATGGGTCAAGCCCTGATGCTAATCACAGGTGGACGGAGGAAGGGGAGCTCGTGAGACCAGTTTGACCCGGGGCAGCAGAGCCAGCTGCCCAGGTCACAGAGAAGTCAGAGGAGAAGCCCATGTACTGTGAGGCCCGTATTTACTCCATTATAGCCTATGTGAGGGCAATGACAAGATGGCCACTGCTTCCAAAATGGAACCCGCGTAGTGAAGCAGAATAACGTGTACACAGTGCATTCATAGCTAGAACGATATATAAAGCACTCGTACATACCGCATTAACCATTTGCGGTTTGCTAATACCAAGATAGACAGGGGTAGGGCCCTGTTCCCTACGCGGTAACAAAGATTTAAGTACGACAGACCCTCCTTTTGCCCTTACATAGGCAATCACTATACTCATCTTAATCCGAGTCTAGGTCAATGTTCACGAAGTCATGGAGATGTTGCTGTAGCATCATCATCCTATTACTTAGCTCGTCCCTCGATACAGGTTTCCTTATACATAAGGTAGCACAGAGACCACATATCGCAGGAGCACACTGTATGCACAGACAGAACAGGAAAAGAATGGCTAAGATCATTCCAATGACCATCAGAACTTTCCAACCCCAGGCGGATATCAATTCCCAGAACCACCCCACCAGTGACCAATCTCCTTTATCCACGTGTATGGATTCAGATATTTTATGGAGTTTGGAGATGGCTTGATACACTGTTGGAGCATTATCTGGTATGAAAATGCAGCAACTGGATTGGATAACCTTACATACCCCACCGCGGTCTGCAAGAATAACGTCTAGAACCATGCGGTTCTGTAAAGTCATAAGGCGATCCGCTTGGAGCTCAGCTGTCAGATTACCAAGGGCACCAGCCGTTATATTGACAGTGGATTCAACCACACGTGTCAGCTGTCTCAGGTTCCTACTATTCACCATAGGTCCCCAAAACGGCAGGAAACCCAAGAAGAAGTCTCCCGCTTCCTGACCGGCAGTATCCTCCTTACTAATCACACCTCTCACAACTCTGGTCTTGTGATAGTCAGAGGCGGCAGTAAATGTAGGCGGTAGCAGGTTTGCAATATAACATGTGCCCGAGAAATCAGGGGGCAACCATGTATATGCTCGATCATTACAGATGAAATATGTGCCCTTGGCAGCCAAAAACGCAGGGGAAAACTGTGACGGGAAAGTGTACGTTTCAGTACAGTCACTTCTTCCCAGTTGAGCTCTAGGATTCTGACCATTACCCTGTAAGCAGAACCGACCCATGTGGGGTACGACCCAGATTGGAGATGAGATTTTTCGCTGTCTTTCACCCAGACTAATACTATACCCCGTCGCGTTCCATCCTACATAAGGTCTCAACTCTTCTTTGGGAATGGATGAGTATGCATCAATATCCCTACTCATATCGGCAACTCCTTTTATCAAAGCCTTATTATTGGGGATAGGTCTAATGGAACGCGGTTGGCGAGGGGAGTACGTATCTAGAGCATAGAGAAACATGGTCTGGAATGCCCATGACGATCCATTGTAACTATACGGCAGCACCAGGTAGGGAATACCCTTGTTAATGGTATGTGGCATTAACCCACACACCCAGCAATTGGTCGTATTCATTACTAGTTGGTGCTGGTGCAAGAGCTGGATAAACGAGTTATTTACGAAGTCCGATCGTCTGGTCTGTTCGTGTTCAGGCAAAGGGTGAAAGGAGTGAGAGGAGGCGGTAGAAAGAGGTATAGGCTGTTCAGTGGGTGTAATGGGCTTTTGAGCGGAGAAAAACACAAATCCTACGATAAACATCATTATGCTACACAGTGTAAAAAGGCACAAAAATACAAAACATTTACTTTTTACAATTCTACACATCCTTGCGTTAAAGTTCATTTCCTCAATCGGTCTCTCCATCTTAAAAAACTCCATCCTCTAATCGGGCCACTCGCGGCGGATGAGTTTCTTCTGCTAAGGAGTACGCCTGTCAGTCCAGGGAAACGCCCTAGACCAACCAGAACCGTTGACCTAACGTCTTCGGCCTGTACCCCAAAGTCTTGGCACCGCGACCCTGCGGCAGAACCCGGATGGTGGTTCGAAAAACAAAAATCAAGAAAGTCCTTCAGATGGGAGAGCAAAAAATGTCAAAAAGGAAATCTTTATTTGTCCATGGGTCTTGGTCTCAAATTATAGCGGAGACGGCCAGGTGCTGTTTGGTCTTGAAACAAAAGTTCAGGCTCAGTGGTGTCCAGTCGATTTGATAGTGGCACAGCTTCTTGCAGAATATTGTCACTCTCTTGGTCTGAAACTGTGCCTCTTATGCGAGCGTCACTGAATGGTACAAAACGAGGTACAGTGTCTGCCTCAGAGTCGGCGATACCCTCCTTGACCCACTGGTCATATGGCAGAGGCAAGGGGACTACTTTGCAGTGGGTACCATGGATCCAGTGTTTCTTCCCTTTTACTCGTACCGCTGACCTTGTCGACAGGAGCACAAGGTGAGGGCCGATCCAGCGAGGCTCGTCGTTGCTCTTACGCTGGAAATTTCGGACCAGGACCCACGAGCCAGGGTTGATAGGGTGTCCAGGAGGTTCAGAAGCTTGGGGAAGAGTATCATGTACCTGTTGGTGCAAAACACGCAGTTTAACAGTCAAATCATACAGGTAATCGAGTAGTACTGGATGCTCAATCTCACTAAACTTCGTAGGCCTCGGTACACCCCATACGTTGGCCGGACGGCCAAAAACGACCTCGTAAGGGCTAAGTCCCACTCGTGAGTGTATGGTCATTCTGGTGGACAGGAGTGCTAAAGGCAGAGCGTCAGGCCATTTAAGACCGGTGCTCGCCTGGATTTTGGCCAGCTTGAGCTTTAAGGCTCCATTGTAGCGTTCTACTAGTCCAGCTGATTGGGGGTGATTTGCAGCATGGAACTTCTGCTTTATCCCTAGCCCTTCACATACATTCTTCATCACTTTACCCACAAACTCACTTCCATTATCACACCACACCATTCTTGGCATTCCAAACCTGGGGAAAAATTCCTTCACAAGGGCTTTGGCTGTGGATAGGGCAGTGTTATCTTTCAGAGGATAAGCCTCTATCCATTTTGAGAAAGCACAAACAACCACCAGTACATATTTCAGGTTGTTGCATCTTTCCATGTGAATAAAGTCCAGCTGCAAAACTTCGAATGGACATGATGGGGGTGCAAAGTGACCAGCTGGAGTTGGGGTTCCCCTACCAGGGTTGTACTTCAAGCATACCATGCAATTGTTGACCACATTCTCTGCACACTTGGGAATCCCAGCATTTTGCCATACTGGAGCCAACAACTTACAAATTCCTTTCGTACTGATGTGTGCCATTCCATGTGCCATAGTAACCACTGGGAGCACATATGCGTCAGGTAACAACCATCGCCTATGTTCTGTCAGATCAATCCAACAACCATTCTCATCCAACGTACCCATACTTTCTCTCCACTTGCTTAACTCTTTCTCTGTGGCTTCAGCTTGAAGCGACTTCACGCTCTCTATTATGTTCTCACACATCCCAACATCGTCAACCCATCTTGCGGGGCCTGCAACATACATTCTAGTCTTCACATTCTGTGCTGTTTCTTTCGCAGTCTCATCAGCAAACGCATTCCCACGTCCAACATCATCTGTGACTTTCCTGTGCGCACTGCATTTCATGATCGCAACTTGCAACGGTAGGGTCAGTGACTCAAGGAGATCATTCACCAACTTGCCATTCTGAATTTTAGCTCCATGCGACGTCAGGAACCCACGCTCCTTCCACAAACGCCCAAAATTATGAGCCACGCCAAAGGCGTACTGGCTATCTGTGTATATATTTACTCTCATTCCTTCAGATAACACACATGCTCTCGTGAGGGCGATTAATTCTGCTGCTTGGGCCGAATTATGTGGCACTCGTGCAGTTTCCACGACCGTGTGTAAAGTCGTGATAGCATATGCAGCAGTCGTGTCACCATTAGGGAGTTTGAAACACGAACCATCCACCCATAAAGTGCCATCACACTCAGTCAGGGGAGTATCTTTTAGATCTACTCTCCCTTTCGTCTCTTCTTCTGTTCTGAACAGACAGTCATGTTGCTCAATCTCATCTGAGTCTGCTGGGACTGGCAATAACGTAGCTGGATTCAGCGTATTACATCTCTTTATGTGTATGTGATTTGCTAACAGTGTGAGCTCATAACCTGATAATCGCGCACTAGTCAAGTGTTGTGTCTTGGTTCTATTTAATAATGTGTCTACAGCGTGTGGAACCATAACAATCAATGTATTGTCCATTACCAAACCAGCAGATTGTCGGATAGACATCGCTGCAGCAGCTGTCGCTCTCAGACAGCTTGGCAATGCCCTCGCTACAGGGTCCAAGGTTGATGAAAAATATGCGCATGGGCGCGGTCTGTCGCCAAAAGGCTGTGTTAACACTGACAACGCACAACCATCTTTCTCGTGAACATACAATGTAAAAGGTTTGCTGTAGTCAGGAGTGCCCAACACAGGTGCTGAACATAATGCATTGCGCAATTCCACAAAACTTTTCTGGCACTCTTCAGACCATGGGATAGGATTCGGTGTGTCTTTGCATGTTAAGGCTACCAAAGGTTTTGCCAGCAAGGAAAAACTTGGTATCCAATGCCTACAGTATGAAGTGATACCCAAGAAAGCACGTACTTCTCTCTGTGTTCTTGGCACACTCAACTGTGCAATGGCTTGAATTCTTTCTGGGGTCAGTTTCCTTCCCTCCTTCGATAAGAGATGACCTAAGTAGGTCACTTCTTGTTGACAATATTGCAGCTTAGAGAGAGACACTTTGTGATGGAAAGCAGATAAATGGCGCAACAATGACAATGTGGCTTCTTTACAAATCTTTTCAGTATCCGCAGCGATTAGTAAATCGTCCACGTACTGAATCAGGATAGCGCCACTAGGTAAAACAAGTGCATCAAGCTGCGCTTTCAAAGCCTGACTGTATATGGATGGACTTTCACAGTAGCCCTGGGGAGCGCGTTTGAAGCGGAAGCTTCGGCCTCCCAGACTAAAGCCAAAAATATCTCTGCTTTCTTCTGCAATTGGGATGCTAAAGAAAGCATTCTTTAAATCAATCACTGAAAACCATGCAGCAGAGGCTGGAATCATCGTTAACAAGGCAGTTATATCAGGGACAACCGCAAACTGTGGCACAACAATCTTATTAACCTCTCTAAGATCGATCACAAATCTGTAAACAGGTGGTTGTGAAGGATCCGTTCGTTTTAAGACAGGTAAAATCGGACTATTGCAAACGTTGCCTCTTGTCTCCTCAATCACACCCTTATTAATCAAATCGCTGACAATGTCTAACAATGCTTTCTGGCCTTCATTAGAGATCTTGTACTGGGGAATACGTGGCAGTCTGACATTAGCCTTTAAAGTCACCACGTATGGCGGTATCTCCAAGAGGCCCACATCATTGGGACCAGTAGCCCAAAGGGCATCCGGAAGGGATGACAATTCAGGCGGCATTGTGTTTTTAGACAAGTACATTGGGGAAATCACTTTCTTGCCTAATGTAAGTTGTACTCCTGAAGGAGAACAATACAGTGTAGCATGCAATCTTTTCAACAAATCTAATCCCAGTAAATTCTCACCACAACCTGTTGTCAGAATCAGGGGTGCTTTCAGCTCGCAAGGTCCAACAGAAAGTGACATGGGACTAGAAATCGGGTTCCTAACTGGGGCGCCAGAAAAACCTACTGAAACATTTATATCGCCAGACAAAGGTGCGCCAGGGAGTTTTGAATGCATGATTGAACTCTTTGCAGCACCAGTGTCTAGCAGAAAAGGCTCCGTTACATTTGCTGTAGTCACCTCAACATACGGTCCACTCTGATCCACTGGCACTGAAACAACTCCCTCTCTCTGTCTATGGCTGTCCTAATAATCATTATTTTCTGCATCACCGTCTTCTGCATAATAATCATTATTATAATACTGGGCCGTATTACTAGTCGCGTTAGCTTGCTGATCAAAGCTATTAATGGCGCTTTGGGGCGGAAGAGGACGCGCGTTCTGGGGAACACTTCCACGCCCTCTGCCTCTAGGAGCTTGCTGACCACCCCTACCTCTTGCGCCATACGCATTACCGTTCCGCTGCATTAATTTAGGGCAACTATATTTATAATGACCTTCCTCTTTGCAGTATGAACATTGGTTGGGACCTACAGGGACACGTGGTTGATAATACCCATTCATTTGCTGGTTGTTCTGAAACTGTTGGGGTTGGTGATAGACACCTTGGGGTTGTCTATAATTGTTCTGACCTCCTCGTGGTGGGTAAGCCTGCTGTAAAAGGACTTTTGTCTTTAATTCCTTCGTTTTCTTCTCTGTTCTATCTTTCTCGTCTTTATCTCTATTTTCATAATACTGTGCAGTAGCCAGTATTTGCGCTGAAGAAGAAACAGCCTAAGAACTTTCTGAATCTTTCAACTTTTTACACAGGTCAGGAAGTAAATTCTGCACAAACTTATCCACAAATAACCGTTGGCCATCCTCAGTACTCATATCCTGCCCACTGTGGTCAATAAATGTTTCTTCAAACCTAGTAAAGAAGTCTGACACTGTCTCATCTTTCTTCTGCTTGCATGCAGATAACTTGTCCCAATTTACGCGCATCGCGGGCATTATTGTCTTCATATACGTGATGATTCTACCAGGCAGTTCAGCTACTAAAGGTTCTGGTTTCGCGCCACCAGTTTGTCTAGCATCAGCAGCAACGATGTTAGCCCATGTATCCCCTAGTTCTGCATCGTGATCTGCATTACGAATTGATCCCCATAGAGGCTGTGGAACAACATTACCAAATAACATGTCTATGTCGGCCAGATTCATAACGCATGACCCTGCCGTCTGTGACAACTCTTTATAATAACCTGCTGGGTTTTTACGGGGATCAGGTAAGGACTGCTTAAGTGCTAACACCTCAGAGCGCTTCCATGGAACATGCACCCAAACACGCTGGAAATGCGCTGGCACAGCGGCGATACCGGCACCAGCTGCAACTGCTTCCTTCCATACCGGGGGAACTTCTCTCATGGGGTATTGTCGCGCTTATACCTTTTTCCCCACAAGGACATCTTGTTCAAACAATGACTGTTGACAATCATCATTCCTGAAGGATAATACAACCGCAACGGCTTTATCTACTTCGCGGTCCACAATTATAACAGTTCCAAAATCAAACCTCACTCTACACAATTCCTGCGGGCTCGGATTTTTACCACTATCTTCCAATTCTTCACAGAGAATTTCGCACATTTTCTCAAACACATATCTCTGTTTTGGGGCATCCCACTGATGGAAAACGTTGACCACTGATTCCACATCATACAATGAAGGGAAAACAATCCATCTACGCGCCATGCTGTCTATTACCTTTTTCTCATCAGGGTTAGGCAATTGGCTACGCAATTGCTTACGCTGTAAACCAGGAGTCGCACCAGATGACTCAAAGAGAGGCGACATTAATGTAGTAACCACATTAGCTAAGCGCTGTCGCGCTGAAGGAGAAGTTGAGGCAGAAACAGGGGGAAAAACAGAGGGAAGAAAAGAGGATGTAGAAACAGGTACTGGAGTGGTGCAAGGAAGAATGTCAAGGGAGGCGGCTGCTGAATTAGGCAAAGTCGCAGGAAGCGCGGGGGCAGTCGGGAACACAGCTGGCGGCCCTTGAGAGGGCTGCGCTATATGGATAAGAGCTGGCTGCGCAGCAGCTGGCGGTAGCGGCAAGGCTTGCAGTATATTCACTGGAGGTGGCATATTCACAAGCTGGGGAGGTGCCATGGCATTTTGAGCATAAGGGGGTGGCGAACTCAACAAATGTGACATCAGGGGATCTTTCTCCTTTTCTTCTAACTCATTCTGCTTAGAATGTGGTAAAGCTGGGTAACATTTGTCAATCCCTAACTTGCGCTGCCTGTGCAATTGCTCACTCATCTGCTCCTCCTCATTGTCTTTAAATTGTACAGCTGCTTGCATTACTGTCATACCTCTCTCTCTTTTATTCTTTTTCGCTAGCTTAATTTCCTTCTGTTTGGCTTCCTTTCGCCATAAGCGGAAAGAGTCAAACATCGCCGGCCGGGCTTTCTTCTTAAACAATTTAATTTCCAAATTATCTAAAATATCGGTATCGAAACTGCCATTTTGGGGCCATTTTAAAACACCGTCTTTCCTGGTGTAGTGGATCCATACTTCGTTATATGCAATGGGGCCTACACCATGTTTTACATAGAGCTCATAAGTTGGAGTTCCAACCGGAGGAACCGGACATGATTCCTCTAGCTGGAAATCTTTTCCACAACCCAAACAGAATAATCTACCAAATATTCCAGAACCAGGCATCTTCGCTCACTAGTCTAGATCCAAACGTCAAAGGATTATCGATTACGATAGTCTCGTGAATACACGAGTCCTCTGGCTTTGGCGTTTGCAAACTCCAAATTACCAAATTACCAAATCAAACGATCCCGAAGGATACCAAAAACAAATGGGAGACGCTCCACTTATACTTAACTGAATATTGCCGATCGATGACGTCACCAGAAGACTCTCTCGATTGTTTCGCTCTCTCAAACTCGTCAAGGGTCCAAAACAGGTCGATTAATCAGGGCAGCAGTCCTTCGTAGCCGTCGGGACGCGGAGAACCTCGCAGAAAAGACTTTCAGACCACGTCGACATGCAGGGGTCGATGAAGTGGCGGCCTTCCTCCGGAATTTCCACACGAAGCTCCTCACGAACCTCTGGCTTGGACTGGTACCGCTGAAATCGTCCCGAGTTGGGCGCCAAACTGAAGTGCTGGGTATTTTAGTCCCAGCGGTGCAGGGGCACACACCCTATGACTTCTGGGTTCACCCTGTTCCAGACCTACAGAAACACAGAGTCTTCTGGGTGAAGTCAAAGATTCATTTATTGGCTGCAGACCAATTACAGGTATCCTAGAAGTACAACAGCGTGTATGTTCTCAGGAGACTGCTGAAAATCATAGGAACGGACTTCATCTTAAATACCCTTTTTCTTGCCTCAAGCATACATTCCTAGGTTTATGATATGGCCATTACAAGTATACATTACAAACGAAAAGGCAGAGTCATGATGACCATCCCACATTCCAGTTCGGCCAGCCCACAATGATTTACACAGTAAGGTTCAGATCCCACATCGGATGTCAATAGACCCCCCAATAAACATGAGCATCTCCTGTTTTGGGAAACAAGTCATAAAGCAGGAACAAGCAGGTGTGAAAGAGATTAGCCGGAGGATTGTGTAGAATGAAAGGGTTTTATGATGGGTCAAGCCCTGATGCTAATCACAGGTGGACGGAGGAAGGGGAGCTCGTGAGACCAGTTTGACCTGGGGCAGCAGAGCCAGCTGCCCAGGTCACAGAGAAGTCAGAGGAGAAGCCCATGTACTGTGAGGCCCGTATTTACTCCATTATAGCCTATGTGAGGGCAATGACAAGATGGCCACTGCTTCCAAAATGGAACCCGCGTAGTGAAGCAGAATAACGTGTACACAGTGCATTCATAGCTAGAACGATATATAAAGCACTCGTACATACCGCATTAACCATTTGCGGTTTGCTAATACCAAGATAGACAGGGGTAGGGCCCTGTTCCCTACGCGGTAACAAAGATTTAAGTACGACAAACGGGATGGGGGTGCACTTCTCCTATGCCACTTTAACTCATTAGGGTGCGATCCATGCCACTGTCCTCACCAGCCGTTACACTCTGCCTTTCCTGTTTAGCAAAGTAAGGAACTAGGATTATTTAGGATTAGTGTTGGTGAGAAGGGAGCCTCATCGGAACACACCTAACCTTCCATGTTTTTTTTAGCCATGCTCCCCATGTTTGCCACCAGTGTTATCCTGAGTCGCACAAATCTTTTTGTAACTGAACATTGGAGGTTAAGCTGGAGGCCATTCAAGTTTGCCATTTTCAGCTTCCAGAATTACCTTCCACAAGTTGAGCCCGATTTTGAAGAAAAATCCCCTCACACTTTCAGAAGTTAAAGCTGGCAGCCAATTATAGTTACCTCACAGAGAGGAGAAAACCAAATGAGAGTTTAGAGGGAAATCACTTTGAATGTTCTGGAATGGGGATGCCCTACTGAGCTCCTTGAGCAGTGTCTCTTAACCTTGCCCTCACAAGATTGAGTTTGGAACCTCACCTACTTCCAGAAATACTATAGTCCCTGCATTTGTGTTGAAGGTCATGGTTAGACCTGCTTACCTCCCTGTTCACTGGGGTGCAAAACGACTGTGCCCAAGACAGTGGCAGGAGAGAATGCTAGATCACATGAGCTACTTATAGCTGGTGAGTCGCAGTAGATATTCATGCCTTAATGCTAGGCTGGCGGTGGTGAGAGGGACACTCTGGACTGCTAGAGGGAATTTGAAGTTCTCTGCGGATTGAATTCTCCGTTAGATGCAGCTAGATGAAGCTAAAACACACCAACAGCATGCAAATTAGGCCAAGCAAAATGCTAAAGAGTCCTCATGAAGTACATATGGCTGCAGGGGAGGCTGTATATGTGTTAAGTGCTAGACACCGTCTGGGACACTTGACGCAAGTGTTACTATAGTGTCGGTCCAACCCTACGGGGAACATGCATACCACACTTTGGGACATATTATGGTTGTGCCCACCCATATGTACTACCAATCTGGGTGAAGGGTCCAATGATAAAGCATGCCTCAAAACTTTGTGGGTTAGGACCCTCTTATACCCTAAATTGGTTACTTATGCAGGGTCATTCAAAAGGAGTAATCCTCTTAAATTAGGTATCCTTACCCCTTTTGATTAATTGAGTAGTCCTTAGGTGACATCAGAGACATAGTACAGCATGGGAACGACACAATGAGGTGGGCAACCTAGATTTCATGGGTCAGTTAATAAATTAGTGACTGGCATTGTATGTGCATGTAATTGTTAAAGTTCATATCACCTCTATAATTGCACAGGCTACAGAAGAAGAGGAAGGCCTGTCTGATTTACTTAGTGGAGAAAAATCTCTAATGGTTTCCATAGGGAAATTTAATGACAAATTCAGATACAGTGGAGCAGAGAATGATGGCCTATGGGACACATTTTGATAACGTCAAAAAGCAACAGAATGATTCAAAGGATATGGTCAATATTGGAGAATAAGAAAATAGTATTGCAACGACTTGAGAGAAACATTTAAATCTTTCACATTCCAGTTGCCTGTTCTTGCCTCCATTAGATTATTGGAAGGTTAGGGAGACAGGCTAGAACATGTGTCTCTCAAGAGTGAGACCAGTACTGGGTTTTTGAAGAGCCCTTAAAGCCGACAAGTTCTATTGAGATTATTTCTTACCCTTTCCCCCTTCCTAGTCACAGTGTTATCGTAGTAGCTTGCGTCGAGATGCCTTTTAGCGAATACTGCACTTTATTAGTATTTCACTCACTCAGCACCATTACACTTCTGAGTGATTACTCTATGGAGGACAAACTGAAATGAGCAATGGCTTTGGAAACATTCCCTTAGCAGGAAGACAACACTGACATAAGCAAAATGCCCTATGATTAAGGAAAGACACACTGACAATTCTAGTGACCTTTAAGGGAGGATGACACTGAAGTAAAATGTTTCGGGCAGCAGTGGGAATCATAGCGCCTTTGAACAATGCAATGAGACAGGATGCAAGACCACCGGAAGGAGTCGTAAAGAGGCATCTGTCCTGCCAATTGCTAACAGAATGTGTGTGTTCAATGAGGTGGAGGCTTCGAGGATCTTTGTGGAATTTCTGAAACTTCTTGAAGATATATGAGAAACTGGACTGAAGGGAGATGCTGTAAACTAATAACAGGCTTGGGAGATTCTTTAAGCTGGTGGTGTTCTTGACGGTTGGCTGTTCTGAGACTCTTATACACAGAAGTCTGTCTTGTATCAAGTGTTCGAGTGGCCTGGCCTCTGCAGCGCTTTCCAGATTTTCCCTTTGTAGCTGGGCAGACTTCAGTTTTCCACTCCACTCCATCCTGGCCCCACCCCCTTCTCCCGCTTATTCTAGGACCTGCAAGTTGGGCTGAAGTTCATACTTTTGATCTCTTTCTTTATTGAATCACATTTTTATTTTTTATAAAATTTGTTGGAACCTTAAAAGAAGAAATAGCAATGTACAATCCCACCCTTTGCCCCAGAGAAAGTTTATCTCAATTAAAATCCAATTTTGTATGGCACAGCGGTGTCAGATGTATCCTGTATTTCTGACCTTTTGTTCCAACTGAAATTAGGCTGCCTTTTCTCTAGCTGATACGTAATTGTCTGCCAGCTTTCAACATATTTAAAACCAATTAGTTTGTGGAAGATGCTTTATAAAAGTTTTCTATAGTACTAACCACATACATGTGTAACCCTTTAATCTTTTCCCTCAATGCAATAGTTGTATTGAAGGTCACATCTGGATTCTAACATATGAAAAATGGCCATTGAAAAGCATATATGCTTCACAGTACGCCTCCCTCCCCGAAGCGACTGGAAGTGTTGGGTTGTCCCCGGTGTTTACTTTGGAAGATAATTTTACTAGACTTGAAGTGGAATTGGCACTCGCTGGGGTGGCGTCTGGAAAGGCCCCTGGCCCGGATGGGGTTCCAGCGGATGTCTTCCTATATGATAAGGTTAAATGGGGAGATAAATCCAATTGATTGCTAATGCGTTGGCGCAGGGTGCACCAATTCCTAGTTCATGGAAAGCGGCTGAGATAATCCCGGTCTACAAAAAGGGGGATCGGTCGCTTCCAGAGATCTATAGGCCTATTGGCCTGATTGATGCTATCCAGAAGATTATAGGTAGGCTGATTTTAAATCGTGTTCACTCTTGGATAGCAACAAATAACATCTTGTCCCCATTCCAGGCGGGATTCCGACAGCATACAAGTACTGTTGATCAGGTATTCCGCTTTGTTCTCCTCTATTGGAAAATTGTGATTCTGGGCAAGGGGAATCTGTATGCTGTGTTTGTGGACCTAAGGGATGCCTTTGATCTAGTCCCCCGTCCCAAACTTTGGTTGACGTTGAAAGATCTGGGTCTTCACCGTGGACTGTTGTCCTTAATACAGAGGCTCCACGATGACAACTCTGCTAGAATTAGGTGGGGAGGTCAGGGTATGATGACAGAGGACTTCCCGGTGCAAAGGGGGGTTAGACAAGGCTGTGCAATGGCCCCAACTTTATTTTCACTATACATTAATGATATAGCTGAACGCCTTTTAAAAGCGAACACTGACGCCCCTACTCTTGCCGACACAAAAATCCCAATTTTAATGTTCGCGGATGATACGGTTTTAATTGCTAAAACACCTTGCGGTCTCCAGCGAACATTAGACATCTTTGAGAATTTCTGTGTGGAACGTGGCCTCGAAGTTAATGTAAAAAAAAAACAAGCTCATGGCTTTCAGTCCACACAGATTGTTTAAAAATAAATTTTTATTGTTCAACCAATCCTTAGAGCAAGTACAGGCTTTTAACTATTTAGGGGTCAACATACAAAACAATCTTAAGTGGAAACATCAGAAGGAATTGGCTACCTTAAAACATAGGCAGCTTGCAGGAGCAATATTTGGCGAATTCAAAAAATCTTTAACGAAACCGATTAGACCTGTGCTCCAGGTTTATAGTGCCAAAGATGTAAGTGCAGCACTCTACGGTGCCGAACTGTGGGGATACGAGAACTTGTCTTCCTTAACCATCTCAGAAAACAAGTTTCTGCGTAGTATCACTTCTCTCCCACAAAGCACGCCCGTAGTTCCCCTAAGACATGACCTGGGAAAGAATCCCATTGCAGATGCAGCTAGATTACGTCCCATCCTCTATTGGCGTAGATTGTGGACAACCCCGGCATTAGCCCAGTATGCAGAGGGCTTTCTTGATGTAATGTCCTTGGTTGGTTCCCATAATATTGGATGGTTCAAAGAACTTAGAAGATCTCTTGTGGCTCTGGGAATGAGTGATCTTTGGGAGAATTCCTCGGGTGTCTCTTTCCCATCAAAAACATTGTTGAAGGAGAAATATTGGGAGCTGGTTAACGCTAAGGTATTGTCATATAGTAACTCCCTTTCTCTATCTGATGGTTTTTTGAACATAAAACCCGCTCCAAGATTAGAATTCTTCTGGGATCTTGTTACGAAAGTACTAGACAGGAAATTATATTTCCAGATGCGGGTGGGATCGCTGCCTCTAAGATCATTCACTGCTCGGTGGGACATTAATAGTAACAACCTATGCTCTAAGTCCCACGAAGAAACAATAGCCCATATGTTTTTTGCATGCCCTGCCTATTTGGTTCCGAGGCGTGTTTGGTTGAGACCTATTTGCAAATTATTGGGCACTAGACAGAGTGGTGAAGCAGGAAGAATTCTCTGTACTAGTACTGACCCGGTCATTGTTGTAGCTGTGGCTAAGTTCCTGGGGTGGGCATGGATTATAAGAAACCAGAGTATCCGCCAGTAAGGTGCCAGTTGTGCCAGATGTTTCCCTTCATGATCTACTTCGAAACTGTATAGCTTTGTATGTATTTTAACTTTTGTATACATTTTTATGAGGGCCTTTTTTTAATTTTTTTTTTTAGTAACCTTGTACATTGTTTTATTCTGGCCTTTTATGCATTGTTAATGTTGTTAATGATTGTGTAAGTCCTGTACTTGTCTTGTATTGCTTTTATGACTTTGATCGAAATAAAGCTGTTTTGGATTGGATTGGATTGGCTTCACAGTTGTGCTTCTTTAGCCAAATAGCTACTTGGCATCAGTGTCCTGTTGTCCTACCATCTATTGTTGTTTTTTTTGCAATATCCTCTACTCCACTCCTATTAGTTTAGCCTCTTTCCTTCTACTTCTTGTACTTAGGTTTTCCTACTAAGTGAGACTGAATCCTTCTCTGTTCTTAAGCTTTCTGATTCCCAAGCTTTTTCAAGAATCTCTCCTTTGGACTCTGAGAGATTCTCCTCTTTTCTTAATTGGCTGTCGCTGCCTCTGGGTGTCCACCCCGCCTCTGTTCCTTATGGAAGGGGGTGAGAGATTTAGGAACAAGACACACTGATATTTTTGGTACACCTACTATGGATCTTAACTGGATTTGGAGGGATCCCTTTTCGGATGCACATACAAATATTTCTCTGTCACATATATCATCTGGTATTACCACAATGTGATTAAAATGTCTTACTTTATGTTTTGCTTGTGCTCCTATTGCATATTTTCCACAGGACATTTATTAGCATGTATTTGACCAAGTTTACTGGACTTCAAGGATCTGCAGTCTGGGAATTGTCACAAACCATGTGTACTTTAGAGTAAGATGTGTGCCGGGATTCAAATTGGCAAAGTTTTGGGGTAGTGTTGTATGGTCACTGGCCCAATAAGTGCTGCGACTAGGCTATCCATAAACTGAATCTCCCTAACGGTAACATTGGCTTACCCCTTTAATTGCTCAGCCTCATCAGCAAGACCATCCCAGAAAAATGTGTGTGTGGTGTTGTGTAACAAATATAACACACATAAATGCATTTAAAGAAATAAAGAGCTTACAGATTCACACAAAGCTTACTGTAATGATAAATGAAAAGGGTGAAAACATGAGAGAATGGTTGCTGGAGGAATATTGTGAATTATCCTAACCCAAGAGGTTGAAGTCCTCTAGTGAAGTTTACCTTGGTTGAAGCACACTGTTCTGTGTGGCACTTTTGAAAGCTTTCCAGTATTTTCCCATCATTAGATTACGGATTTTGCTTTCTTCTGAAATCGTTGGTCTTTGGACTGGAATGCCCCCTGCATGATCTACAGGCATGTTTCCTTGCCCATAGAGTTTGACTGCGTCTGTATCTGATATCCCCACTTTTATTGTGACCCTAGCGTCATGCTAATCTAAGCGTTTGCTCAGAGGCATATGCTTGTATCGGACTATGTGTACGGTGAACTAAGTCTACCATTGCTTGGGAAAGAGGACTACTGTATAGCACATGTAGCGGTGGTGGTAGCTTACTGTGTTTTTGGAACTGATATTGTGATCAAACCTTTCTATCTATATCGCTGAGAGTGGCGCCCACAGGCCCCTCTTGTGTAAGTAATGCCATTATATGAAAACCCAGAATCCTGCACGGACATAAATCTGTTATTTGAAAGCGTAAACCACTCACCCCTAGAGGTTTCAAGGCGCTGGGGGGCGTCGGGAGGTTAAGTGAGCTATTTCCCAGAGTCAAATGGTGCTGAGCTGCTGTGCGCTGGCACCAGGAATCAAACCGTGAGCACTGCACTCCGTAGTCAGCCACCCTGGCCACTGCACCACACCTCTCCCTCTGTGTGTGTCAGGTGCGTATGTAGCATCCATGTAGTACATGTGCAGTGGTAAGATTCTGAATGTAATCTGTGTACTGAAGCCACTGAGATGCATTTTTGATTCCCCATGGCATTCCCCAGACAGTGAAAGTGCATTGCCTGCATTCCTGTGGCTGTACGGTGGAGGTCCAGACAGTGAAATGATGAGGATGGAGATAGACCTACCTTGCGAAATTGCATGAGGCGTTTTGTTAGCAAGGGGTTGCTGAATAATTCTTTCTGAGCACTTTCTTTGTTAATAGTAGGGGTGAAGGGTGGGACTGCAGTTTCTTTTATTCAAAATGGGGATGTTTCTGGCAGGCTTACCTTTTGCTTATCCTGCATCACTGCTTCAGAGAGGCTGATGACAACCAGGTGTAGAAACCTCACACTTCATTATGCATGTGTGGTGGGTGCTCCAGTTTGGAGACAGCCTAATGCTACTTGCTGTGAGAAGTATCAGTCTAAGCAAAGAGGACATCTGATGAGAGAACGTCCCAAGGACATCTGAAGAGAGAAGAGAGAACGCCCCAAAGCAGTTCTGCGGTTCGAAATCATGAATCTGCATCCCTGTCTAGGAAATGTATATAAAAGTGAGACCCAAATCCCTTCAATTTGTTCTAGTGCCATGTCCTTTATGACCAACTAGGGGAGTTCGCCGCAGTCCCATTGGTTTCCCTCCTTTGGTACCCTGCTCGACTCCCTCCTCCCAGGACCTTTTTAATGGTGACTGCAGCGCCCGTCTGATCCTGGACCTCACACAGCACCAGGAAATCTGGTTCTCCCCCAACCATCGATACCCTCATGCGCTCCTCCATGTTCTTAAATCTGGCTGTCGCTCACACCACTGCTGCCACACTGCACCATACAACATGGAAGAGCATTTACATACGCCTCCTGCAAGTTCTCAGCCACTATCCTGCAGCTCCACCCAGCACTCCTGCACTAACAGCACCCCACTCACTCACAAAAACCAGCCACCCTTTTATGCTCACACAGAACAAACATCATGCCACACTTGCAAGCATGCTCTTCAACACATTCTTGCTCACCAAACATGCCACAGGGATATGGGACCTACTTCACGACCATGCTCCAGACCTGGTCTTTCTCATGGCAACATGACTAAACTCAACGTATGCACTGGGCATCGCAACAGCCATCCCCACCAGCAACAAGATCATTGGACAAGACAATCAGCACAAGCCTGGAGGTGGAGTCACATATTCAAAGATCCCAACAACAGCACAATCTACACGGACACCCCCACCAGCTACATGGAACACCTCACATTTAAGATAGGCATCACGGCCAACTTCTCCCTCAGGGGAAACCCTTGTGTACAGACCACCATGACCCTACACCAATTTTGCTAGAGACATCGCACATTTCATCGCACCCCACACAATCAACACCAGCACTTTCATCCTCCTCATAGACCTTAACTTTCACTGTGAACTGGACAGACTACACCCTTGTCAGTTTCAGTAAACCCATCCCTCACCATCACAGATTTACCACCAATGTAAACACCTGCCGCAGCTGGAAAAGCATCTCCGAAGGGGATTGAGCTTGCCCGTCTCCAAGTACTGGCACAAGCATCCAGCGACTTGCTGAAAGCCATTAAAAACCCTCAACAGCAGTATAATTGCATGCACTGAAGCCGTGGCTCCCCTCAAGCGCAACCCAGAAGCAATAGCCAGCCCACAGGCCAAGTGGGACACAGAGGAACTCAGGCTGACGAAACGCCACTGCAAGCAACTGAAGCACAAATGGAGGACAAGTTGAGGCACTTCAGAAAACGACATCTTCAAATCAGCTGCAAGTGCACAGCTCTTGCAGATCGCATCAATATCAGCACTAACAGCAGCAAGGACATCTTTGCCATCATCAAAGATTTCACCATGCCTTCTGCCACCTCCAGCAACCTCACCCCCTCACAAGACCTTTGAACCAAGCTCCTGGATTTCTACTGTAACACAATCACCTCCCTATACACCTCTACCCTCAATTGGACACTTTCACCATCACAACTCAAGTCCCATCATGGCCAATGAGGGTAACCTGACCTCATGGACTGCCATCACCACCATCAACATCGCTTCTGCTTTGAACACCGTCCACTCAGGGGCCTCCTCTGATTCTTGCCCCCACCATGCCTTCACAAAAGGACTCCTACTCATTATCGAAGCACTAACACCCATCCTCAATGCCTACATTGACTCAGCCACATTTCCAGACACCTGGAAACATGCAACCATCATGCTCCTGCACAAGAAACCATCCGCTACGCAGCCACAGTTTCCAGTTTCAGCCCCATCTCCTTCCCACGATACCCATCAAACTTAATAAGGAAACTAATCCACCAATGCCTCACAGACCACCTCCAAACACCAACTCCTCAACACCTCGCAGTCAGGATTCAGGCCTGACCACAGTACAAAAACCGTGCTCTAGCAACTCCAACTTGTATTGTAGTTGGTTATAACAAGGCGCAATTAAGACCAGTTTTGATTATCTCTACATATTGAGCTTAGTCACCTTTTGATTAATTCAGCGTATTACCACAGTTAAGTTAGATCCTTTGTTGTATTGAATTTCTCGACTAGGAGCCTTGGGTCCTTGTACGCTTAAACTAACTCTGCATTCCGTATCCAGTCCTGTTTATGCCAGGCTTAAGGTTGCCTTTTCTCTATTCTTTTGTTCTGATGCAGACCCACATGCAAGGTTCAATTTACCTCACAGAGCAGTCGTGTCAAAATGTTGACATATGTTTCCGAACCTGGATTGAATGTTCAGATCCTTATGGAGGACGCGCTTTGATTCATCTGGCACCTATTTCTAGCTATCGAAATATCTTGAGTAATAGAAGGTGTTCTCAAACAGGCTTATCACCGTGGCTGGTCTGAGCTGCTGTAGCTCTTGTTCTACTGTATTTTTGATATTCATTACTCCTTTCTCTTTTATGACACTTTACACATGAGCACTTTCTCATGCACTCTATGGAGCAACCGCGATCATATTTAATAAATGTTTGTATTATCAAATTGCTAAAATATAAATTTTATTAATTTTGATAAATTCTGTGTGTGGTTGTTTTGCTTTTTCTCTCTCTCGCTAGGATCAATTTGTGTTGATTATGATACACAAATTAATATCGTATATTCTCTTTTAAGTTCTGCCAGTAGGACCAAATTAGTGTATGTACTGAACTATACCCATGTCATTTGGCCTTTTGGGTTACTCCATTAGTTTGTAATGGCACAGTACAGAAATAGCACTCATTGCCCCCATAGTCGACGTCCTCATGATCCTTGACAAAGGAGACACTATAGGCCTCATTCTCCTTGACCCCTCTGCACCATCTTAAATGGTCTCGCACCACATCCTCATCAGGCACCTGCACAAGACTGGCATCCAAGGACTCCGTCTCTGCTGGATCTGCTCCTTCTTAACGGATAGAACACATGCTGTCACCCTGGCACATTACTCCTCAGAAGACAGCAAACTCATCTGGTAAGGGCCTCAAGGCTCATTGCTTAGCCCCACCATTCTCAATGCATACACGATCCCCCTGGCCAATGTCATCCGTGCACACAACATCCAAATGCTCTCTTACACAGATGACACACAACTCTTACTCTCCCTCTCGAACAAGACACTCAGCGACCAAAGTTGTTAACTGGATGAAAGCCAACTGTCCCAAACTCAACACCAACACAGATGTAATGTTCGGCAAGAACACCTGCCATGGGACTCCAAGTGGTGGCTGGACAAACTCGGACTCGCACCCCATTCCAGGAGCCTCAAAATAATCATCAACAGCAAACTGGATATGACTGCACAAGTCAACTCAGTCACTGCATCCTGCTTCCACACCCTGAAAACGCTGATGAAGATCTTCAGATGGCTCCCAAGCAACACTAGGCAAAACTGTCACTCATGCCCTAATCACCAGCAAGTTGGTCTATAGGAATGTCCTATATATCGAGATCATCAAGCAACTCTCTAGAAAACTACAAACCATCCAGAACTCAGCAGCCAGGCTCATCCTCAACCTCCCACACAGAACTCTCATCACACCACACCTCACGGAACTACACTGGTTCCCATACACAAATGCGATCAATTCAGACTCCTCACATTCAAGGAAATACACAGCGTAGACCCGACCTTCTCGCATCTCTTCCTACAAACTACCCAGACTCCTCCATGCCGCAGGATTCCTACTCGCACACATACCACACATATACAGATCATGACGGGCGTTCTCATACATTGCTCCTAAAGCATGGAACAAACTCCACTCTACATCAAAGCCTCCTCCTCTCTTCTCGAATTCCGCCAGAAGCTGATGATCTGGCTTTTCAATTACCCAATCTACCATTCGGTAAAGGGCTACGCACACACCTGCTTAGCACCAGAATTCCCTTGCGGATGATAGTGCGCTTTACAAATACACATAACATAGATGAGGAGACATTACCTTAAGTCTGCACTTTCTGCTAGAAGAGCTGAGAGTGTGTCTTGTGCTTAAAAGCATGCAAGTCTGCTGTGATCAATCAATCAATACTGCAGCTGATGTCGTCCTTCCATTGGCCCGACCAGGAGTGCAACTGGGGGGCTCATGGGGTGCCCTGTGACTGCTTCGATGCAGCCTGGGTAGCTTAATTCGAAGATTACTTGAAATCAGTGGCCAGAAGGGCCACCACAGTCAAACTCGCACCTGCTTCCGAGAGCTGGGCACACCGCTCACCACTGAACTTAGCCCAGGTGGCAGCATTCACAGAGGCACTGTCTGTTCCTGGCCTAAAAATGCCTTCAGTCAGTATGGCCCCTTTTTACCCACTCGCAAGAGGACTGCAGAGTATCCAGATCAAGCTGGATGAACACAAGGTACTAGCATGTTACTCCACATTACACTGCTATGGGTAGGAACTTTTGAAATGTATGTGCATTTGACCTGCTGGGCCTGGAAATCTTTGCCTGAGATCGGTTAATGCTTCTGCCTTAATTGCCGCATGGCTTTTATAAACTGTCTTCTGGGAGGGATTTGCATGAGGGCAATCAGGGATCACCGCTCTGTACACTGGATCTAATTGTGAAGTATTTGGTACTGCTGTAAGATTAAAAAGTACTTTATTTTTTCCAAAAATACTAGCACGGGGATTAATATATTTACGTTATTGTGCCTGTTGGTTGATTGTTGATTTCTGAGGTCCTCTGCTCCACGCAGTATCTCTGAAAAACATGTGACTTGTCGCCCTCCCTACCCTGAGAGTGAGGTGTAGAAAGAAATGTACTTGTCCAAGTTGCAGAGCCACTTGTCTTTAAAACAAAGGCCACATTTAAATGTCATCATCTCAGTAGCACACCAATTAACGATGAAGTTCCAGCTAGTGTGAATCTTGTTTGTACAGGATCTTCTCCGCTTTCAAACGCTGTGACATCCGGCGGCGTATGACTTGTTGCCCTCACTACCCTGAAAGTGAATTGCAGAAAGGAATGTACTTGGTCCAGTTTGCAGAGCCACTTGTCTTTAAAACAACAGCCCCAATCCAATTTCATAATCCTAGTAGCACACCAATTAACGATGAATTCTCCTGCTAGTGTGCATCTGATTTATATAGGACCTTCTCAGCTTTCAAATGCAGTGACATCCGGCAGGAAAACCTAGGGCCTAATTTCCATGTGGTGTCAGCTCCAGAAACCATCATGCAGTTTTTAAATTAGGTCCTTGTTCTCAAGAAAAATTGGGTGTGGGTTAGTTCCTAAAGGATGCTAATTAGTTTCTCATTGGTAGATAACCAAAAATCAATCATAATGGTCCCTTTCATATTCCCATCTTAATTTCCTAATAGTGTAATGTGGTTTTATTCAGGGCTAGTGCCTTACTTCCGGTTAGATGTCACAAAGGCCTTTGCATTTGAATTCCATTGTGGTAAATTCCAACATGGTGCAAGATTAGCGAGAAATCCATTTGCAACAAAGCCCCAACCCACCTATTTGCAAAAAAGCTATTTCCTCCGGCTTCAAAGGAAAACCTTAAGGTATCACTCCTAAAATATATTTATCAGCAAAGCGCGGCAGAATCTGGGAGACAATTGATAGCAAAAATCCTACCCCTCCCAGCAGGCCAGGAAATCCCCGGACATCTCCTCCATCCTTCTCACTTTGTGCACAACCCCTTTGAAGAATGAACATTGAATCAGCCGTGGCTATTCACATCAGGTAAATGGGTTTCTTGTCAGCCTAAATGTGTTATTGCCATTATTTCACTATGGCTGAAAAATATACAAATCTTTTACAACTCATAACAAAATTCGATAATTTACAGTTTTGAGAATTAACTCATTCAGGCAAAGCTACTCAAAGCCTATTTTGGGAACACAGTATTTGAAGGCCTGTTAGAAGCATTGGTGGGTCTCGGTTCACAGACTTCATTTGGGGCCCATCTGTGGTTTTCATGCAGGGAACGTTGTGGTAGGTTAGTGGGAAAGAGAGCCAGAAGAGGTACAGGATATGGACAATCTTCAGATGTCTCCTAGTCAACACCAGAGGCATAGTCACGCAGGCCCCCGTCACCAGCAGACTGGACTAAGTAAACTAACTTTACACACTCCTCCTGAAGAAACTTCAGACATTGCAAAACTCAGCAGCCAGACTTGTCCTCGACCTCCCCAGACAAACGCACATCATCCCCCACCTCAAGAAGCTTCACTGGCTACCGATCCAGAGGAGAACCCAGTTCAAGATGCTGACCCACCCATACAACGCCCCACACAACGAAGGACCAGAATACATCAACAATCACTTAACCTTCCACCACCTGACCAGACACCTTCGATCCGCTCACCTTTTCCTCGCATACACCCCCTGGATCCACCGAAGCAACAGCAGAGGACGCTCTTTCTCTCACCTAGCAACCAAAGATTGTAATAGCCTACCCCTGCATTTCCGGTCCACTCCATCGCTCCAGCAATTCAGTGAAGAACTCAAGACCTGTCTGTTTGAATGAACAGTCCACCTCGAAGCAGCTAGCAAATTCCAGTGCCTTGAGAACCACACGGATGATTTGCAGCGCTTTATAAATCCGTGATTGATTGATTGGCTTCTCATAAACATACTTTTTTTTTTTTTACACACACGATCACGCTGCATCACACACAGATACACACATAAAAACTAGCACTGCTCCACAAGAGCACAGATCCTCGTTTCCACTACACACCATTGGAGTTTGCTTGTTTCCCTGATGTATACTCACCTGTTGTGCTGCGTAGGTTTTAGGAGGTTCTGCCACACGTGCTTTGAATAGTTAGAGGAATCTGTGTTTCAGGCTGCAGGAAGCAGCAGACATTCAAGAGCCAGGGCCCATGGGGTGAGCTGTGCCTTATAGTGAACTTCTATGTTAAAGTATTAAAGCATTTTTCATTGCAGTGGTCTGAGAAGTCTTGTTACAGTTCCAGCTGCTCTACTTTCCCCTCACCCCTGGTGAGGCCTTGAGCAACTGACACCCCCTAAGATACTTTGTAGCCATAATCAAAGCTATTTTTCGGACTTCAACTAGCATATACCATGTGCAACTAGACTCTTACAGGTGTTTTCAGAGAGGTGCCCAAACATCACCAGGCTCTTGGTTATTCTTTGTCTACTTTGGTTTCAAATGCCTTGCCTATTCACGTTTGCGAAGTCTTGGACCATGGCTAATACACCTGTCTGCATTTGAAAGTAGTTCCATCAGAATGAGTTTCCAGTGATCGACTATTTAAAATAGTGAAAGCTGATTGTGGACTTTTTAGACAGAGATGGACTTGGGATCAGATGTACTAAGGCCTTTTGTGGTCGCAAAATGTCTGATTCGCAAAATCAGACAATTTGCAACAAAAATTGCCCTTTTTTATGTACCAGAACCCAAACTGCGGTTCAGTTACACATTATAGAAATCACTCTTTGGGTTTGAACTACATACCGAATTAGTATTTGGAAGGTTGTCTCTTCCAAATAGCGGTTCGAAATGGGGTGTATTAATGTTTTGCCTCCAACATCCAGTTGCAAAACAGTAATATTTTGCCAACTACAGAAAGTAGTGGTAAACCATTTGCAAACAGGAAGGGGTCTCCAAGGCACCATTTTCCCTTTGTGAATGTTGCCAAAAATATTTTTTAAGAGTAGGCAGCAGTACCATGGGCCATTGCTTAGTCTTAAATGTTTGTTGAACTTACATTTTTTTTTTTAACACAACCCATATTCCTTTTTAGAAAACGGGCTTCAATTAGAAGAAGAAACAATTGATGTATTTGAAAGCAATCACAGATGTGGTGGTCTGTTGGCTCCCAACCAGGCTACTATCCATGTGATGGCAGTGAATCACAATGTGTCGCAATTTGCGACATATTTTATTCCTATTATTGAGGTAGGTTGAAATGCGACCCACTATGATTCAGTATTTTGAGAACCGAGCTATTGGAACATGGTTCGTTTGCAAAATATCACACTAGTTGTAAATTGCCGTATAATCCTAAAATTGGCATGTAGGTTCTCACTAACAGTTCGCAATATGAAAATAGTGAAATTACTCTGAGAGGGCCAGAGCTCATTGCTCATAAAAATAAATAGTTAATACTCGATCAGCACTGTTCTCCTAACTAAACTAACACGGTTCTCTGATTGCTCTGCGTGTGTAACTTTAGAAAACAAAGATCTGAAACAAATTGATAGAAAATCAGTAAAAGAATGCTCTCTTAAGCTGTATGTTCAAAATATAATGTTTTGCCCTTATTATGCTTCTGCGTGTGTAATTCAAGTACTTTTATGTGTAGTACAATTTGAGGTGGTAACTTTAGCATCTTTAATCTTTTACAATGTAAGAGGCACCATAACTTCTATTTTCTTTCATTTATAGGTGTATTTAAGGACCTACGGAGAACACGTAGGGTTTCGGATTTTCATGGATGCCACTCTTCTTTCCATAACGAGGAAGGTGAGTGCGAAGTTGAATATGTCTGCATTAGTGGCCCTGTTTTACTAAATGCAACAGCCTGGTTGCAGTTTCTTTTCAACCTAAATGTTTTCTTGTGTGTTTCCAACCCACTGTGCAGGTCGTTTATTTTCTTTTTATTCTTTCAGAATCCATTTTACTTTTTCTTGTCACATGAGAAAGAAATGTAACAGTTTACAGGAATGTCTGTCTTACTACTGGAAATTCATAAGTCACACCTAAGACTGGTGTAAAGCACATGTGATGATAAAAAAAAGCTTTGTTAATCAGGCCCAGATATTAAATGTTACTCAGCCCTAAGCCTGGACTTAATTAGTGACCCCTGTGTTTATAGTACTTTTGAAGATCTCGGGTAGTTAAAGGTGACTTGGTGCAAGGGGTGGGTTGGCAAAAGCATTTTTACCAGTCAAGTGAGTTGTACATTTTGCCTTTGGCTTTTACTGGGTATAACTGTCTTCAGCTCACCAACTACTATCTACATGTAGAATGGCAATGCCCACTTAAGACAATAGCTGTTTTTTTGGAATGAAAAAGACTCCTGTTTCATAATCATTTTTTAATAGTCTCCTATCTGGTCAGTCGCCTAAGCGCATGTTTACTTACAGTGGTCAATACGCGCATGCCTTATGACTTCTAAAGTATGACTTATGCAGAATGAATTTGAGACGTGTATAGTGTTCTTCAGAACTGTAGCTGATCTAATATACTTGCTGCTGATTCAATTCTTTGAATGAGGGCCACTAGGCTATATAGGCAGATTTACTCTATGCTTCACTCTCATCTGTGCTTTAATTGATGCCAGTTTGTAATTTAAAACAATGTCAAGACCAGCTGACTGCCTGGAAAGCAATATTGAACTGCTGGGTGATTAATACCTTTATTGTGTTACTGAATTATTTTTGTTTCAGTAGATAATAAAGCTTATTCATTCAAAAAAACGTTTTAAGTTGATGCTTTTTGCCTGTTCAGGGGTTCGCAATGTTGCAATTCTGCTGTCTGCAATGCTGTACTGACTGCCCCCTAGCCTGTTAATTGACACCCATATTACTTTCCCATTAAAATGAGCCTGCACCCCTCACCTCGTTATAGATCTTAAGTGTGCACTACATGATCTTATCCCTTGGTGATCTGCTCCAACTCTGAACTCTCTAGAGCATGGCATGATGGCTAGCTGGCGCTAGCCACCTGAGTGAGCCACGCGCAAGCCTCGTCTTGAGGGCAGTGCAATTTAGAAATAGATGAGATGATTGTGCGTGATGGCCAAAGGGGACAGCTGCCCCAAATCAAATGTATGATTGAGTAAGGAAAAAAAGAAAATGGCTTTTGATATTGTCTTATCAAATTTATGATTAAGAAGTTCTAATGGTTAGGTTCACCGACCAAAAATAATATCTAATACTCAGGATGGCCTTTTACAATTTCGAAGGGACTAGCCATACATTTTAGTTTACTTGCACAACAATACTCGTATTGTTGTTTTCATAAGGGTTGTATTTTAAATATCTTATGATCAGTTTAATGAGCCATTTGGTGTCGTTTAACAATGTATGAATTTACTGAATTTCAAATCCAGACTTCAGTTAATAATGTGTGTTTTTTTTTATATATATATATATATATATATATATATATATATATATATATATATATATATATATATATATATATATATATATATATATATATATATATATTATTTATATATATAATATAATATAAATAATACACACACACACTCTCAATAGCAGTGAAATACTGCTGAATGCTTATATCCTCCAGTAGATGGCACTGCACACACACCAAAACTGAAGATCAAATAAAACATACTGAAGCAACGCCAGGTTCGTTTTCGGGCATTAATTGAGGACTAGTTAATCTATAGATTAGGAATCTACAGTAGCTTCATTCTGACTCACCTTTCTGATTTCTTCGTCTTTCTAGC
The DNA here is from genome assembly GCF_964204655.1 of Triturus cristatus. Classification (NCBI taxonomy): domain Eukaryota; kingdom Metazoa; phylum Chordata; class Amphibia; order Caudata; family Salamandridae; genus Triturus; species Triturus cristatus. The sequence goes on from NC_140591.1 coordinate 693,054,690, forward strand.
TGAATGTATTTTTTGATGGGTACCTGTGTTAGCGTTTTGTGCACATTATTATTGTTATGTTATGTGTTTTTGTAAAGTGTACTAATATAACCCACAAGGGTATTTTGGCCCCGAGCAGGTGTGTGTGCCCAGCCCTTCCTATAGTAGGCAGGTTAATTGAAAAGCCAAGTCTTCAGCTTCTTGCGGAATTCAAGAATAGAGGAGGAGGCTCTGATGTGGAGTGGGAGGTTGTTCCATGCTTTAGGAGCAATGTCTGAGAACTCCCATCCTCCTTATCTGTCTCTGTGTATGTGTGGGTTGTGTGCGAGTGGGAGTTCTGCAGAGTGGGTGGTTGGTGGAAGGAGATGCAACTGTTGTGGTGTGGTGCCTTGAATGTGTTTGTGAGGAGTTTGAATTGAGCACCTTTGTGTATCATGAGTCAGTGTAGTTCCATGAGGTGTGGTGTGATGTGAGTTCTGTTTGGGAGTTTGAGGATGAGTATGTCTAATGAGTTCTGGATGGGTTGTAGTCTTCTAATGCGTTGCTTGGTGATCCCTGCATAGAGGGTGTTCCCATAGAAACAGAGCGGGTCTTGATAGAGAAGCCTAAGGGAAAAAGTCTATATTGCTGCAAGACCTGAAACCAATCCTGAGAAATTACAAGAAATCTGTAAACTAACTTTGCTATAACCTCTGAAACAATGCAAGGCACTATGTTTACCACCTGCTTGAAAATGTTTTAGTGTGTGAATCTCCCATCAGAGGATCTAGAGGTCACTTTAATACATTTATGGAAAGCACATGACATACTCGGGCAGGGGAAGTGCATTTGTCCTTTAGAGGGAAATTGAATTGCAGCAAAATACATTCAGTTAATGCTCTGAAAACAGAAAGCCGGGATTGTCGAACTTTACTTTGGATACAGGCCTGTGCCTTCACACCTGGAGTAGACCTAAGCTCCAGAAAACCCACTGTGTGAAACAGAGGAAAATCAGCATCATTGGACAACCTTGCAATAAACATTGGCCATCACAAGGCATCTTCTCGTGGCTGGAGCATTGACACTGGATGTTATGGCGCGACGAACGGCCCCGATCGCACATAAATATTATCCAAAAACCACTATGTATGAATTCCCCCCCTTGTAAGCTTCGTACGGCAGGAATGTTATTTTGTTTACCTTCACAACATGTTCTAAGTCCATAGGTAAAATCCTTGATAAGTCTAAGCCTCTACGTCATTCGGGCCACGTGCACCCAAGAGGCAGCTTTACTTTGCCTGAAGGTGCTGTTGAAGTCCTACAAAGACCCTTTTTAAAAAAAAAAAAGAATTGTAGGCTTCCAGTTTGGTTCCTTAAAGTATCTTATTCCATTAGCCGTAGTGAAAGTACTGCGTTTATCTTGAATGATTTTTTGTATCGTCTTTTTTTCTTACATTTTGTGACATTTTAGCTAAAAAACATTTCATTTTAGTTACAACTATTTCTTTAACTGAATGCTTTTATTACATTTTTAAAGTACAAATCCCGCACATAACTCTGGCTGGTACCCTAGCTTTGGTGTCTGAGGTGTCAACGCTGAGCCAGTGATGATACTGCTTTTGGTATCCCTGATGAGTTCTTTTGTTGCACTTCCTGCTCATGGCTCCTCTCCCTCCCCCTCTCCTCCCCCTTCCCCTCTCCTCTCTGCTCTCTTCTCCTCTCTACCCTCTTCCCCTCTCCCTCCTCTCCCCTCTTCTCCTCTCCCCTCTACCTCTTCTCCTCTCCCCTCTACCTCTTCTCCTCTCCCCTCTACCTCTTCTCATCTCCCCTCTACCTCTTCTCCTCTCCCCTCTCCCTCTTCTCCTCTCCCCTCCCCCTCTTCTCCTCTCCCCTCCCTCCCCTCTGTTTGTGAACAATAATCATGTGACACTCTTACTGAACTGCACAATACCTATGTCTCTTTCTCCAGGTGAAAATGCCAGATGTAGAGTTTTTTGTCAATTTGGGTGATTGGCCTTTGGAAAAAAAGAAGTCCTCCCAAAACCTTCATCCCATCTTCTCGTGGTGTGGATCCGCTGACTCAAAGGATATTGTGATGCCAACCTATGACTTAACAGACTCTGTTTTAGAAACCATGGGCCGGTAATATTATTCAAACTTTTCAGAAATTGTTTGAATTGTTTATGCCTCCCCTTAAGGACTACCGATTTTGCCTGCAAGAATAATGACATTGTTTAGCCTTGCTGTGAGAGTCCTATCTATGTTTAAATTATTGTAGAGAATCAAGCCTCTTACCCATCCCTCTTTGCTTTGAATTTCTAACTTGAGTGATTAAATATGTCATCAGCAAAGTTTTAGGTTGTTCTCTTAACAAATCGGATACACACTGTCTTTGCTTGTCTTAAGCAAGGGAAATTACCAAAACATCTGACAAAACCAGAAAGCAGCTCAATTGGGAGTTGAGGAGTGTTCTTTGCATGCCTAGGTGGACAGTTACTATCTACCCCATTAATCATCATTCATTAGTTAACAGAGAACTCTCGTACTGAAAGGACTGTATGTTGCAGCAAATGTGTATATGAAACGGGTGTTCAGTCGCATATTAAACACATACTCTTATTGGAAACAGCCGGGCTGTGGATAACTAAGATCTCTTCCCATTACATTAATCTACGCCACATTCGCTAATAAGTGTGTATACTCCCATCTGATCACAATTCCTGAAATGCAATAGACTGGACAGTATGCATATGTATGAAAGGCATCCACATCTCTGAAGATGGCTGGCTCCTTGTTCCTTTATGCTCCCACCACTACAGTGCCAGAATGAAAAATATATTAAACTTTTTTATTTTAGGATGTATAAACTACAGATAAATTTTTTGTTATTAAAAAAAAACCAATTTGAATGAATATTTCGGTCTAATAAATATGTGACCATAAATATTAAATATTCCACAAATTGTATGAAATCAATAATAGGAGAAAACATTTGGCAGTGCACCCAGTTATATGATGGAAGTTGTATATCGCATCTTCTCACCCTAGTGTACTTGATATTTTTTAACTTCTTAGTGTAGAGATGGTACCAATATTCTCAAAAGCTGTTTTTCAACATTTTAGACACTACTACAACTTTTTGAACCAGTGAGGGATTAGGAGCGACCGGGCTATCAGCACAGAAAACATTAATTCTGAGGGAAAATCAGTCCTCTACATTTAAGATTATCCTAAAATGTAGTCTTAACTTAAAGTAAGAGAGGGTTTCAAATGACAGTACCAGCAAACCTAAATATCAAGTGTCAATTTCACATAGTTATGTGCATTCTCACAATGTATGTTTCTAGTCTCCAAGTAGATTGTAAGTACATTTGAAATCTGTGGGGATATTTCATTCAGTTTAACTAACGAGAAGAATACCATGCGTCTATTAAAAAACATCATGCCATGGAAATATGTGATCCCCCATGTAGTGCACACTTATTTTTTATGGTGGGGTCCTTGTATTTCTACTTCATTTGAGGGAGTGTGGGCGAACCAAATCAAGGCTTCAAGGAGCCCATCATCTGGGGTTTTAATAGCATGACAAAAAAGATGTAATACAGTTAAATGTGTACTCTCATTCCCAGTTTGGGACAATTTTCAGGGTATGTACTATGTATGTGAAATATGTTTGTCTGAATGTGCATGGTCCCTGTGACTTTTGTGCAAACTGTTGCTTTCAGGATGTGACACTCTCTCTTATGGCCTACAGTATATTGTCTCTTTCCTATTGGTTCTCCTTCGTTGGCAGAGTGTTTGCCAGTAGTATCAATGTTGCAGTGCTTTCTTTTTTTGATACCTTATTGCGGATGTCATGAAGAGGTAATTCAGACGCATTAAGCCTTCTTAATCTGTTATATTCTTGACGATATGGAAAATCAGCATTTATTTTCCTTTAAAATCATCATCCTCAAATATCTTTATTCGATCTAAGTAGACCATAAAAGTAAAAAAAAAAAAAAATTACATAGATAAAAGGCAATCGATATACAAAAAGTTGTTAAATATCGATCCAAAATTCATAAAACATCACATAAAAACAGTAGTCCTCTGCTTAATGGCACGTTCAATATATATAGCAGCAAAAATGCAAATCTTGATGGTGGGCAAGGTTAACAGGCAAATAAAAGCAGCTTTGCAATAGCAAATAATTGCCGCCCTGAAAATGGGCAGCAAGTAGCGTTTCCTCAACAACGAGTAAAATTTACAGAATAGCATAAAGTGTAAGGTTGTTTGAGATGATTGATCGCCGCAAGGACACAGGGGAAGTTGTGAAAAATACGGGCCTTGTGACGGAAAGGCAGCAAGAGAGTGCACCAAGCCTAACCTAAGTCTAATCAATAAAAAATTGTGATGCATATTTCCCACCCATACTAAGTATGGCGCAGGGCGAACACTCAGACAAATCCCCCATATAGGTCTGAACTGTTGGTTTATCTGCAGCGCTCCACATTCTATCCTCCAGACATCCCTCTAGAAACGCATTCTTCAAAGTCATAATAGAGCTGGCTAATGCATTGCTGGGAGAGGTAAACAAGTCTTCCCATACTACGACAAATATTCTGAATATACTTTATCCAAGGAATATTCAGATAGTGGTCAAGTTATAAGCAGTCTGCAAGCACAGCCCTGTTGAAAGAAGTCTGGCTTTTGGTCCAAATTCTGAGCCACAGAAGGAGAGGTTGAATTTTAATGAGATCGCTCATGTGGCCAATCCCTGCCTCAGTGTGGCAGATGAAAGAGCTAGTGCTTTAGTAAGTAAAGTAAATTGATACTTGTATAGCGCACTACTCACCCACAAGGGTCTCAAGGCGCTTGTACAAATACCGCTGTGGAACCCATCCTGGCTTTCCCTGTGAGGCGTCCACTCCTGGGCACCCCCAAGGTGGAGGCCAGGCATCCTTAGCATTGTGGGGGCCGTTGTGGAGATTAAGCAAGCTATTGCCCAGAGTTGCAGAGTGGGACTCCATGATTGGAATAGGCACCGAGGCGAGAATTATCAGGTCCATGGAATTTTTGAGCCCAAGACCCGCCGAGGCGGGGCATTGAACCCTGGTCCCAGTCTAGACCTCTGCATCAGGGTCTGCCGCTCTAATCATTGAGCCACACTTCTCTACAAGGGACAGCTAGCAGTCTCTTGATGAAGCCATACTTTACAATCAAATAGAAATAATCCACTTAAAGTCCCAACTAATGATAATGCTCCTTAACTATGCCTTCGTAAAACATTTTTGTCAGTGTTAATTAATGTTCTAGCCAGACAGAATCCCAACATTGGGGAAACTAGTCACACCTTATGTAGGAGTCTCTTAACAACAAGAGCCATACCGAAAGGCTTGCTATTTCATTGCGGCTCTTCAGTGTTATCAATCTGTATCACAATCAACTGCACCATATTTTGTGGTATGATTTAGAAATTGAGACATATATCCTTTTTTAACACCTTTTGTTTTATTTTTTTCTAAATGGGCTGGTGCATTTCTTTTATTTTCTCTGCAGCTTGTGTTCATAGCAAAGCTAGCAATCTTTGAACATCTGTGCTGGCTAAAATCCTTGAGAAGGCAGTTGTTACCTTACTGCAATCTTTCTTGATAAAAGTGGCTTTTTTTTATCTGTTCAGTTAGTACCTTGGTAAGGATGTGGGACTTAATCTGCATTCCGAAGCCTCTTGGTCTTAGTAGATGTTTTGGCAGTCTTTGACAGAAAGGACCATCACACCCTCTTGGAACGCTTATCCACCGTGCTTTGGCAGCGCCTGGCACCATCAAATGATCAATTCTTTCCCAACCAAATGTTTCCATGAGGTTTTTTTTTTCTATTCAAGCCAACAACCTTGAGGAATGGAGTGCCACAGGCGCGTGCTCTTTCCTTGAAGTTTTTAATATCTACGTAAGGCTACTGTTAAGACTAGGCTTACTTTCAGTGAAATCAATCTAATTAAACGTACACTTTTTTCATGAGGTTCTCTTTGTTGCTTCTCCGGACTAGTGGCATCTTTGGCCTCAAATTCAATCCGACAGAGAAATGAAAAATAAACTTTGAGATTTCTGTTTGGTGGAGAAGCATCCCTTAACCCCATTAGCTCGGATAATGTGACCTCCACATCATGTGAACTATCTCAAGTGTGTAGGGAACTTGGAGGTCTCATCCTCACAGCTTCTCTTACAGTCTGAGGGATTTGTTTCAGTTTCAGTGACCATCAGCATGCCATGTGAGCTGATGCCCATTGAAAGTGAAAACAGCTGGTCTCTTTTCTCTTTGAATTGAGCACGTGAGTCTATGCAGTTTCCATGGTAGAAAATATCTCAGTTTAGCTGTTATTAGTACTAAGGTTGTATTTGTTTTCTATTTTTGTTGTGAAGTAGGCTGAAATTCACATTTCACTTGATTATTGTACAATTGAAATGTCAGGGGGTCTTGGATAGCCCTTAATTTGTAACATTTGCTGCATGCGCAACCTACCCTTGTAACCAGTGGCGCACTTCATCCTAAGTTAAACTCCAGTGGTAGCGTTGTAATGCCGCTCATTAATATCAGAAATATAGATAAGTACAGGACCTGCTCTGGAAAATATAACCGAGCTTTCCTTGTTGTTACAGAGTAAGTCTGGATATGATGTCTGTCCAAGCCAACACAGGCCCGGCCTGGCAAGACAAAAATTCAACTGCATTTTGGAGAGGGCGTGACAGCTGCAAAGAGCGACTCGAACTTGTGAAACTCAGCAGGAAACACCCAGAAGTTATTGATGCTGCTTTCACAAACTTTTTCTTTTTCAAACATGATGAAAACCTCTATGGTCCCATTGTGAAGCACATTTCCTTTTATGACTTCTTCAAGGTAGGGTCCAACAAATCAGTTCGAGTGTCTGTTGTCAGTGTATTGGAGTAGTTCTCAAATGCTTTTCGTCGCCTGCTTTTTTGCATTTTAACGAGTAATACTTGGGGCTTTATTATATAAAGTGCCCAGGAGGTGCAACGGGTGTTTGCGACCTCTTTGCGTGCCTCGTGGCACTTTGTTATAACAGAAGGGGCCGCAGGTGCTTGTGCGACCCCCTCTGTAATACCAATAGCGCTGGCGCACATAAAGCACCAGCGCTATCTGCTGGCGGCGTTCCCTCATTTTCATGGGGGCATGCCCCATGCAAGTGAAGGAACCCCTTTGCCCCTGTGCCCGCGCCGTATTACCGACATGGGCACAGAGGCAAAGAAGCCCTCAGGAGGCGCACTGATAGTGGGCCACCTAAAAGGTGGCCCACTGTCAGTGTGCCCTCTGAGAGCAGCCCTCTGGAGGGGGGAAAGGGGGTCCTATGGACCCCCCTAGACATCCCCTTGCAGGCGGGTGCAGTCATTGACTGCAAGGGGATCTCTATTCCTTCTTTAACATTGCAGACGGGATACAGCCTCCACAGTGAGACACGGAGCGTCTTCAAAGCAGCCGCTCCGTATTTCACGTGAATGTGCTGCCAACAGGTCAGCGCGTGTTCGCGGATGCCCTTAGGGCAGTGCATTCCCCATAATGCTGCGCAGTTTCCTTCTTTGCGCCCAGCGCACCTTTTTAAAGGTGCCCCCGTCACAATGAAGAAAAGTGTGCTGCATGTATAATGTGGCCCTTGGTGTCACAGGTACCTGCATCTCACCGTTAAACCAACACACGGTTTTCATGGCCATCGTCATTTTTGTCTGTATAAATTAGATATTTGGAAATCGCATGTAAACACAATGTCCTTGTTTTGTCCAACCACGCCGCAAGAAGGGATCATTATTTAGGTGTGTCTGACTCCACCTTCCAATAGATGGTGACTACTTCATTATATCCTCTTTCTAAAATGAGGTACCTCACCAGCGTTAGGGATAGTCTCCACAAAAAGGGGTGAATATTCCCTTTTCTTCTGAGGACTGTAAATTAGGCAGTCATACAGTCATTAACTCGCCTCGGAGCTTAGTCACAGGATCAGCCATATTGCAACCACCCCTGAGTGCCCATTTCCAAACTAAAAATGAATAACACCACAGCAGTGAGCATCAAACCTGACTCCTCAGACTTATCACTCACTGTCACTGCATTTCCGCTAAATAAGACTTGGTAGACATCACAGATCTGCCTGTTAGTGATTGGTGCACTTTGCCCACTGACTCAACCGCAGGAAGAGATGGAAAGAACAGAGAATGCATGGTGCAGTTTTACCAAACTCCTACATACATTTCTCTGGGCTGTCAACTGACTCTGCCCTCAGGTCATGCCAGTTGTGAGCTCATTAAGGATTGTTCTCCATGGCTATATGTTGTTCTACCTTCCTTGCTGCAGGTACAAGTGAGACTGTGACTCCAAGCTGCAGCTGCATTATATTTGTAATGTTACTGTGTTTAATGGTAGAAAACAGATACTGCTGCATAACCCCCTGATCTCCTATGCAGCAGGTGGTCCTCTTGCTAGTACACATAACCACTCCTGCCAGCTACATGCTTGTTTTTTGCCATGTAAGCTTTTTTCCCCTCCAACACAGCTATTTTGTGACATAACTTACTGTGAAAAGAACACCTGTGCTATTGACCCTTAAGTTTACCTTACGCGCAATAAAAATGTTTTCTAAGAGGTGCCCCGTGGGATGTTATAGGTTATCCTTGAAAAGTATAGCACTCTCGCCATAAAACCGCTGTTCCAATGTGATGAGCAATCCAGTGCCCAGAAGACTGAGCAGAACTGGCATTCCTTGGCTGCGAGCCACCTGTTACTACAGAGCAGCTGCGTCATGGCCATGCTATACCCTGCTCAAAGCCAAGGTTTGTTCCGTTGACATACAAGGTCTGCCCGTAGTTTTGGAGGTGCTCATGTTAGACTTCCGTACCTACTGTATGTGGGGGCACCAGAAATCTGAAAGCTCATTTATGTTTTATCATAGCTTTTGCACGCAGAAGGAGCGTCTTGACTAAAAAAAAAAAAAAGTACATTAAATAATTACAGTAGGAAGGTTCATAACTACTTGTTTTAAGGCGGCGTGCAATACTGCTGTTATTGTCGGCTGCTGACAGCTTTAACTGCTTGTTGGCCGTACCTCTTGTTTCCAGTGAACATAGAGCAAGCTTTGGGTCAGTCCCTTGCTCATTGTTGTATAACTTGTTGTCTCACTGTTGTCTCCTCTTGATTAAGTGGTTTTCCTCCCTATTCCTGTTCCACCCAGGAGCCTTCCATCTCACTGGCTGACATGTATGTTTCTGCGGCTGATGTTGTTTTCCTTCATGACAGTGCTTGCTTCTTTGACTTTATTCTTGCTTTCTCCCAGGTGTGCTGCTTCCCCCTTCACTTTCCTGTGTCGCCCCCAACGCTCCTCCCACCAGTTCCACTGTTTCTTCCCCGCCCCTCCCGGCTTGCTTTTTTTATTAGCTCACACACCCTCCTCCATTGCTCCTCTTTCCCTGTTCTTCTCCCACTTAATTTCTCACTTTTTGGGGGGAGTGGGGGTACTACCTTGGACTGGTTTCATCAAAATATTCCAAAGGCATTTGAAGATGGCCACAGTGGATGAACCATCAAGAGGATGGATTCTACTGACAAACAAGTGGGAGCAATGAAGGAGTGACTGAATACATTGAAAGCTCTCCTGCACCTAAAAGTAACAGATTTGAGATACGGGAATGTAGAAAACATATACAAATTTCTAGAATTCTGAAAGGCATGGAGTAGAATAACATGGAATCTTCCTCAAGACCCTCATCCCAAACTAATCACATCAATCATTTGATCCACCTGTTTTTTTCTGTTAATAACAAAGAATCAACATGTTTCGTTGCCAAATAATTTGGAGCTAGTATTTAGAGGACAGGAGGACAAAAAACACGGGTTCCCATATAGTTAATGTACCTAAACCCCAACGACCTAGTGCATACCAAGCAGAGAGAATAATTGTACAGACCTTCGGGTCCGGCAGGCCTTTCCTCAACGCCCTATGTAGTGCTTTGTCACCTATGGCCCTGAGAAACCCCCACTTTATTCTCCTGGGTGACTTTAATCTTCATATGGAGATGATTGAGGAGAACGAGGTAGTCTCCCTTTGGAAGAGTATCTCTTCACTGGCTCTGACCCAATTGATATTTAAGCCTACACATGAAGCTGGTCATGTTCTGGATCAGATATTTTCGAATGTATAACTGAAAGTGGACACTGCCACCCCATTAGTTTGGTCGAACCACTACTTACGTTTTGGTAGTCCTGTGTAGGGAGGAATCAACCTCAAGCGGTGTCAATATCTCGAGTGTCCAGAGCTTTTCATAAAATTCAATCAGGCCTTCTGTAGGGCATTGAAGGAGAGAAGGCCTACTCTATCAGGTGATGTGGTCACTGATGGTGGCCCCTGGAAAAATGGATTGCCTCCACCACGCGCGATTTAGCTCCCAAACTGCCACGGCAGTCGCGCTGAGCTAATCCTTCCTGTCCATGGTACACTCTCGCTAAAAGAGGTCAAGAGTGAGTGTAAACATCTAGAAAGACTGTGGAGGGCGTCATTAGCCCAAATACTAAAGCCAAATACAAAATGACTTTAAAGAAATATGAGAAAGAGGTGAAAATTGCAAAAAATCAAATTTTGAGGACAGAATCCTAAATGCTGGTAATAAGTAGAGAGACATTTTTAAAATAGTGGAAACCTTTATGTCCCCATCGGCCTATGTAGGATGGCAGGTGCCCTCTGTGGAATGTTGTGAACATCTTGCTCACTACTTCCAGAATAGGATTGTTAATATTCAAGCTAGTCTTCCCCTTCTTTGCAGTTGGAGGAGATGATGGGGGACAATCAGCAGCCTAGACAAACCTATTATTCGACCTTCCCACTGGATAGGTTTTATTGGATCTCTCTGGAAAGATCACTATTAGCAATTTGCAGTCCTAAGTCGGTCTCTCCTTTGTATTCATGTCCCACAAGCCTTCTGGCTCTAGGAGCAGATGTCATCAACCCTTTGGCTTCTAAATGCCTCACTCTTTTCTGCCACAGTGCCCAGAGCCTGCAAGCAGGCTAAAATCGTGCCTCTGCTGAAGAAACCCCAGGCGAATGCTATGGATCCATCTAATTACAGGCCTATTTTGTTATTTCTGGTCCTCTCAATAGTTTTGGGAAGGCATGTCAACCAGGAGCTATCCCATCTGGAAAGCAATTATTTGCTGCATCCAAGTCAGTCTGGTTTCTGCCCCAGTTGGAGCGCGGAGAGGGCGCTAGTGAAGGAGGTTGTTTATATCAAGGCTACTTTTGATGGCGGAGCAGGGTTGTGCTGATTATGTTGATTTGTCAGCAGCATTCGTCACAATACCCGACTCCACACTCCTGGTACGTCTCCAGGCTTTCGGATCAGGGGACAGGCATTTGAATGGCTGGCTTGTTTACTGGAAGGAAGAGATCAAGCGGTCTGTTGTCCACCTTTTGTGTCAGGGTCTTGTGATATACAGGTGTGAGTGCCACAGAGTTCTGCCTTGAGCCCCCGATTATTCAATATATACCTCACTTCTCTGGCATTCTTGGCAGAGACTCTGGGTGCAAAAATAATGTTATATGTGAGTGACACCCAGTTACTTTTTTCCTGGGGTAGGGAGGAAGCATTCCCTGGCGAAAAAATCTGAACTTGTTTGTAGGAAGTTTTTCAGTGGCTATCTCACCACCAGCTTAAGTGTAATGCAGGCAAAACTGATCTACTGTTTTTTGGTACAAGCTCAAAAACCCATGGCAGTCCTTTTGGTTGGAGGATGCTTCCCCTCCAGTAAGCCACACTAGCTCTGTTAAAAAATCTTGGTTTCAAGTTTGATGGTGGGCTTTCTTTTCTGTCACAGGTTAATGCAGTGGTAGGGTCTGCTGCGAGTACTCAGGAAGTTCCTCCATTTTCTGTCTCTCTCTGTTAGGAAACTGTTAGTACAATGTTGATAACATCTAGGCTTGACTATGGCAAAGCATTGTATCTGGGCCTTCCTGATTCCTTGATGAGTAAGTTACAGGTTGTAGAAAATGCATCAGCTCGAACGCTTCTCGGCTTGCCTCTGAGAACTCCGGTATCCCCCTATCTTAGAGAGTTGCATTGGCTTCCGATTAGGAAGGGGATTCTTTTCAAGACCTTGCTATTGAACCACAGAGCTCTTCATCAGAACAAGAATTCGTTTTTATGCTTCCTTTTTTTTTTTTTTTTTTTTTTATTTCATGCTCGTAAATACATACAGACAGACTGGAGACAGGCAACATTTAGGCAAATGAAAATACAAGCAAAGAAAGTATAGCTTTTGTTAATCAAATTCACAGATCCAGTCGTTGAGTGGTCTCCAAATCTTGAGTCCCTTCATTCTTCCTTTTTTCCCTTTTCGCATATACAGGGCCTTCTCCAAATTAAATATATGGAGCATATACGCATTTTCCATTGGCCAAAAGTAGGTGGTAGGGGATCTAGCCACGAGGAGGCAATACATAATCTAAGTACTGACATAGCAATAAATATGAACTCCATGCTATTATCCATTGGTGTGGATAAACCCAAAAGCATAAGTTGGGGGGTTAGCAAAAAATTTCTATTCAGAACATATTGTAAAAATATTGTAACCTCCTGTCTTAAATTATCCAAAGACGGGCACGTAGAAAAGATATGGACCAAATCCACCCCCAAAGTATTACATCTAAAACAGTGGGTACCCTTCGTACCACCCCATTTAACAATTTTTGAAGGGGTTATATAGAGATCGAAAAAAGTCTTATAGCATTGAGCCCTAAGATTTGCTGTAGTTAGTACAGTGTTGGCGAGGCCAACAGCTCTTTCCAACCCTGAGTCTATAATCTCAAGCCTTTCCTGCCATTTTATAGAATGTTTCTCGATATCCTCAGAAATCCCTTCAAGAAAAATTTTATAAAGTACAGAAATTGAAGGAGGAAAGTCGCTGGTGATAACCTCCAGCAGGGGTATCACAGAATAGCCTTTTACGCCACCTCTTTTTTTAGTTATAAGATCCCTCAGTTGTAGAAATTTAAAAAAATCTCTATTACTGAAATTAAATCTATTTTTAATTATTTCAAATGCAGCTGGTTGATCACCAACCAGCAAATCGGAAATTCTGCAAACCCCTGCCTTGATCCATCTTGCAAAACATCCATCAGAAAGTGTTGCAGAAAACTGAGGATTATCCAAGAATGGGGTATATCTGCTAAACCTACCCAAACCAAGTTTATTTCTAACATGAGTCCAGTTTTTATATGCTGTAATCAAGATCTTAAATCGTGTCTTTTTGAAATAACTAGGCTCATATATTTTTAATAAGCATCCTCTGGCATCCTGACCCAATAAGATCTCAAATATGGAAGGGACATCTTTCAAAATCGGAGAGGCATTTTTATCTGCTCGAAATAGAGGCCAATAATATTTAAATGATGCTGCTAAATAATACAATCTAATATCGGGTAATCCTAGTCCTCCTCTTTCCGCTGGGAGAATTAAAAAACGATTTGCACGACGTATTTTTTTAAAAGACCAAATAAACCTAGCGACCTCGCGATTGATCTGAAGAAACCAGGTATTATGGATTTCTAAAGGTATTGTACGAAAAATATATAGAAGCTTTGGAAGGACAATCATTTTGATCAGGTTGCATCTCCCTATGATAGATAGCTTCAAATTATCCCAACGACCCATATCCTTTTTAATTTTAGAAATAATAGGGGTAAGGTTAGCATCGACTATTTCCTTCGTTTGGGCCTTTACTCTAATCCCTAGATATATTGCCTCCTCTACAATTCTTTCATCCATATGGGCCAAATGTTTGTTTACTAGAATCTGAGTTTTACCCCTGTTAAGCTTATAACCAGATACTCTACCAAATTTTTCTGCCAAAGTTTCAACTTCAACCAGCGTATTAGATAATTCCGAAGTCACAATTGCGACGTCGTCTGCATATGCTAACATTTTCGTTGAAGAATTATTCAGAATAAAAGGGGATATGTTCTCCGAAGCTTCCAAGGCCCTAATAAAGGGATCCATATATAGCGCATATAGCAGAGGGGAAGATGGGCAGCCTTGCCTTATCCCTCTTTCTATGAAAAAGGGTTCGGAGAGACAACCCATAATCTGGACCTGTGCTACTGGTTTATAATATAGAGCCTGGATTGCCCTGATAAAGCCTTCTCCTAGATTATTCGCTTCTAAGCATTTCCAAAGATAGGACCAAGAGACACGGTCGAACGCCTTTTCAGCATCTAGAAAAGCAACCGCTAAGGGAAGCTTTGTAACATCAGAGGCGTCCAGTAATGTAATAAGTCTTCTAATGTGATCCTCAGTCCCCCTTCCCTGGATAAATCCATGTTGCCATCGAGAAACAAGATGTACCATAACTCTATTAAGACGTGAGGCAAAGATCTTAAGAGTATAGTTTAGTATCACTATTTAAAAGAGTGGTAGGTCTATAAGAGCCCATATTTAGCGGATCCTTCTCCTTCTTTAGAAATACAACAATGTTTGTGAGCCCCCAAGACATCGGTGGGACCGCTCCAGCTTTAACAGAGTTAAAGAGAGCTAAGAGTTCCCTTTGTAACTCCTTAAAGAAAGTTTTATAAAACTCTAATGGTATACCATCTATACCCATAGCTTTACCGGATGGTAAATCGAATAATGCTTTCTTTAATTCCTGATGCCTGCTCTTCTGATAATTTTAGTTTGGGAAGAAAGAGAGGATCACAAATTATGTCCAAAGAAGTGTCTGCTGTATATAAAGCTCTATAGTAATCTTTAAATGAATCTCTAATTTCTTTCTCATCTGAAATTATGTCACCATTAATATTTCTAACTTGATGTATATGTCGGGCGGATATCTGTTGCCTGGTTTTAACTGCAAGTAAACGCCCAACCGTCTCGCTATATTCATAGCAGTCCTGCTTTCTAGCTAAATAGATACCAGCTTGCTTATTTAGGTACAAATCGCTTAAAGCCGATTTAGTTACAGAAATTGAATCCAGAGTTCCTGTTAATTCAGACTTATTTCCTACTTTAGTTATTAATTCTGTTTCCAGAAGGGAAAGTTTCTGATAATAATTCTTGACTTGCGAGATATGTTTCTTCTTTTTAGATACACCAAAGCTAATAGTTTCACCTCGTATCGAGGCCTTAAATGTATCCCAGATAATCCCTGGGGATGCAGTACCATTATTAATCCTAAAAAAATCCCCTATTCTAATTCTGATATGATCTCTATAATCTTTATCTGAGAGAATGGCCCTTTCAAATGTCCATTTTTTCACTATATTACCCATACCATCCAGGGGAATTTGGAGAACCAAGGGATTATGATCTGATAGTACCCTTGGATATAATTCAATTTTTGCTTCCTTTAATAAAAGAGGGGAAACTAGGAAGTAATCGAGCCTGGAAAATTTCTGATGGGGAGCAGAATAATAGGTAAATCCCAACTCCGAACCTCTTAATTTAGGCCAAGCATCGATAAGCCCCAGGTCGATTATCAGGTCGTTGAATGCTTTACGTATTTGTGGTTTACGTTCTGAGGTCACTGTACTATCTGTCCCTTTGGCACCATTGATGTTTAAATCCCCACATAGAACATAGGGCGCTGGCCATGATGGAAGCTCCATTGCGATATATCTCAAAACTGACGGATCATCTAATACAGGAGAATATATTGAAGCTAAAGTAAACGCGCTTGATCCACATTTAATGATCATTAGGGTCCATCTACCCAGCTTATCCGCAGCCTTTCTATCACATCTAATACTACTATTTCTGGATAGTACAGCAACACCCTTTGTCCTGCAATCCTGTGTAGTATGAACAAGTCTTTTAAACCCCAGACTATCTAATAAATTGCGGTTTTTATGCTTCCTACAGGTGTCTGCACTCAGCTAACCTCTTTCTGGCCAAAATCCCCAGGATTTGTAGGTCCAGAACGGGGGGGCTGGTCCTTTTAATTTTTGGAACCCTCTCTTTGGAGTAAACTCCTTTTGGAGTTCAAATGCATTTCATCTACCCTTCAATTCCAGAAGAAGTTGAAATCGTGGCTTTTTTGAATGATTGATGTTGCTTCTCAGTCTCTCCCCACTGGATATGCAGAGTGTCTGGACACACCTCGGAGCAACAGTGTACTTTATAAATGCCTTTTACACTACATTACATACCAGGTTTGCTCAAATTTTGAAAGGTTCACCAGTGCACACGGAGTAAGAGTTTTTTTTTAAGCACGCCTACTCATTTTCAATGGGATCCTATGTTTCTTCTCAGCTTCTGCCTGGTCGGACTGGTCAACGCTCTTTTTCAGGGAGGCCCATCTTGGTACTAGGATACAGGCCCTCTGTTATTGTATTATCTGGCACACTCTTCTCAGGGATGGAGACTTGGAGGAGTGGCAGCCTTTATTGTATTTTTTTGGGGGGGCCTCTCCGCAGCCTTTGAAACATTGTGTCATGGCACACTTGTGGAGAGGCTCAAAGAGTTTGCAATCAGAGGAGAGGTGTTGGACTTTTTGCAGGGTCATCCCTAAAACGTTTTGCCTTTCTCCTAGCCTTTTCTCTGACATGGTGTTGGTGGTTTTAGGACTCTGGGCACTTTAGCACTGCTGTCCAGTGTAAAGTGATTGTGCTCTCTGTGTTACATATGGTAAGATTGGTCTACACCTGTTTGGCCTATTTAATTTACCTGTCAGTCCCTTGTAAAGTGGTATCTCATATACCCAGGGCTGGTAAATTAAATGCTACTGGTGGACTTGCAGGGCTGATTGTGCCACCTACCAAAGTAGCCTTGCAAACCTGTCTCAGGCCTTTGCTATTGCAGGGCCTGTGCGCGCAGTGTTACTGCCACTGTGACGTGGCACCTAAAGTGTGTGCCATGTCTGTGACCCCACTTTTACTGCATGTCAGTCACTCCTAATGTAGGCCCTAGCTAGCCCTATGGGCAGGGTGCATTGTAGGTAAAAGATAGAACATGTACCTTAAGTGAGTGACATGTCCTGGTAGTGATAAGCAACCATTTTGGTTTCTCACTACTGTGGGGCTGCCCTCCCATAGGAATGCATTGGGGATTCCCTGATAAGTGTTTCAGTGGTAATTCCTGATATGAGAGGAGCAGTGTGGAAGTGTTTCAGTGGTAATTCCTGATATGAGAGGAGCAGTGTGGTCAAGTTGAGTAGATTTGGAATGGTAATAATAAATGCTGTGCAATGGTGTGCGCAGATTTATTATAACTTTTTTAGAAATACAACTTTTAAGAAGTTGGCATTTCTGTATGCTATGTGTCTGCCTACCTGATGTGAATTGTATGTCTGGCTTTTGAGTTACAGGGGCTGGTGAGGTGTGTGTGGCTCCAGGAGGGGCAGGGTGAGTCAGCACTAGGCTGAATGGGACATCTACATTGGGAGTAGTGGGAGGAGTAATCCCCTGACCCCAAATAGGTCTGTGCCTAGCCTGTACAATGCTGGCTCCGTCCCCCTGTGGTGTGTCTGATAACAAGCCCACACCTGATAAAGGGGAAATGGAGCCTGGAAAACAAAGTGCCCCGATTTCCCCCGAACCAGTTTTTGCTGGCTCCCCTAAGCCCTGTGCCAGGGCAGACAAAGCCCTGATGTAATATAAATATAGGGGCTGTGACCCCATGAGTTGTGTTGTTCCTGAACTTGCTGGGGTATGCTGCTGCTGGGGGCCCAGGAGGAACCGCCACGAGGGCTTTCATCCCTGCTGGAGGGCCCTGTGTGCTGGCCTCCCTGGACCCAGCCATGCCCCCTTGAAGGACTCTTGCGCCATGCCAGCGCTTTACTTTTGAATTCCAGGTGTTAAGGAGCATTTATTTCTTTTGCTTAACTTTGCAGCACTGGGCTGGGACGGCGTTGAGAGGGGATCCCAACGTGGGGATTCCCCCGCACTTCTTCTGATTGGAGCGGAAGCCCACCCCGCTCCCATGCACCTGTGACAACCGGGTGCCCACCCCGCATTTGGCGGCGGTTGGTGGTTGCCTACCCCACGTTTGGTGGTTCAAGGCGGGTGCCCACCCCGCACTATGGCGCTGAAAAGGAATCACCGCCGCGGCCCAATCGCAAACCGGAAGTCAGGCGCGTCCGCCTGACTGTGGGCGGGGCCTGCAGCAGTTTGTGCGGGGCTCCCGTGAGCGTGGGAGAGCCCCACGGTGATGGCCAGAGGAAGCCCCGGTGAGAGGGGACAGAGCTTGCGGGCTCCAGTGGCGGCGTTTCAGCCTTCCCCCACCTGGCAGAGAGGGAGGAAGGCCGCAGAGATCGCCGGTGACCGAGAGAAGGAGTTCCCCAGCAGCCCAGGTGAGTGGGGCTTCTCAATTGTCCATTGTTTGTGCCGATCGAGGCACAATGCCGGTGCCTAGTTTCTGAGCTGACCCGCAGGAGAGTGGGCCACTCCAACGTTGGGGGCAATTTTGTTTAGAGGGCCCCAGAGCGCCAATACCCATAGTTTCCTGCACAGCTGCACCGCACCAGCGCTGGCAGCTGCAACGTTTGGCCGCATTTAGTTAGAGTCCCGGAGTGGGGACTCCAGAGGGCACAGTGAGTGCCCGTTCTAATTCCTTCAGGGGCACAGTTAGTACCAGTGCCTAGTTTTCATCACAGCTGCACCGCAATTAGCAGCAGCTGCAACTTTTAGGCCAGTTCATTTTCAGGAGTCCCAGTGGGGACCCAGGAGGCACATTGGTGCCAGCGCAATTACGCACTTTGATCCTGCTGCATTGGCAGCCCAGCCCTAACATTTGGGACATAGGGCATTTGAGCCCCTAGAGAAGGCCAGTTGGCCTGGGGGTCAGTTGTAGGTGGGTAGGGCGCCAGGCTCTAATGTGATTTATGTGGTGCCTAGGATAAATGTGATTTATGCACCATGATTTATGCCTCTGATGTTTATGTTTAGGAGGTTATTCCCTAATCTGAGGTTTATGCTTATGAGGTTATTGCCTAATATGATTTCTGCTTATGAGGTTGGCGCATAATGTGTTTTACACCTAGTGTGATACTGATTGCATAATATGATTTATGTTGCAGAATATAATGCTGAGTACAGTGTTTTGCCAGTAATTACTGGTTGTGTTCTACATTTACTATTTGTGCTTTGTGATGGTTCTGACAGTGGCTCAATTGGCCCTGTCAGGTGTATATAATCCCCTGTAAATATTGCCTAGTGCCAGTTGGCACAGTGTATATTGTGTGCTTACTATTCTAATGTGTTTTGGATAATACAAAGGCTATTTTTATATATAACCTTGCGTGGATTTCCTTTGTGGTGTACCTAGTGTGTTGCTGCTTAGTGTGTGTTGCGCAAACGCTTTACACATTGCCTCTGGGATAAGACTAACTGCTCGTGCCAAGCTACCAAGGGGGTGAGCAGGGGTTATCTTCAGCGTGTAACTCCCTTGCCCTGACTAGAGTGGTGGATTCTGTCTGGCTTAGACGCAAGCCCTAGCCAACCAGAAATCCCATATCTAACAAGAGGCCTTTGACTGGATCAATTCTTTTTTATGGGTCGGAGTGAGCTGGTTTTCATGCCCTCTTCCAGGTCGTCAGCTTGTTCTATTTCCTTTTTCGTTCCTCTGGGCTCATCTCTGAGCTCCACGATTTACAATATGTATGTGACTCTGCTTATAAAATGTTTAATTAATGCATATCTCCTGACATGCATGTACTATGCCGATTATACTCAATCAGTCATCAGACTGGGCATCAACATTGAAGAGGCTTCTCTGCAGGCTGTCCTCCTTCAATCTGGTTAACAAGTTGGCAGCCATACCATGGAACTCTCTCCCTGGAGAGTTGAGAGGTATGACCATCTATATTTCAGGAAGAAACTAAAAGCCTGCCCTTTTAAGCTATAATTAGCACACCAAGCTGGATTGCCAGCATATAGCAGTTTCAGGACCCCTTTTTGGTAACTGCACCCTTAACAGACAAT
Organism: Triturus cristatus; assembly: GCF_964204655.1. Lineage (NCBI taxonomy): Eukaryota > Metazoa > Chordata > Amphibia > Caudata > Salamandridae > Triturus > Triturus cristatus. The sequence goes on from NC_140591.1 coordinate 693,074,593, forward strand.
ACTAAAACAAACAAAAACATTATTTTGAGAGTAACTTCTGTAAACGAAGCATGACCCAATTGAACAAAAACTAGTAAGTCACTGAGGCAGATACTAGTAAACTGTTACATGCAGTGATAAGCAATACTTATGAACGCCTCCCAGTTCTCCTACAGAAAATGATCCCCTTAAAGATTCATGAGGATTGAAAAGATCTTCAGTAGTGGATTCCTCTGCAAGGAGTAAAAACACTTGCTAGTTTCGTGTTCGAAATATTATGTAGTCTAGAGTGTCCAGCCTATGCCCAGATCCATGCCAGATTTACATGATAACCACCAATTATGTAAGCTAGTTGCGTCAGAATTCATTGTATTTAAATGTATCTGATATAGCTAGAACTGAACATATTAACTCAAAGAGACTTTTATTCAGAGTTTTTTAAAACCATGAGCATTGTATAATGTTACTATCTTCCTTTTCTATTGTTGTGTTACTGATGTAAAGTTTATTTCAGTCAACTGTTTTTATGGTTGGTTTGTGTTATATGTGTTTTCTGCTGGTGTTTTTTCAGTACAAATATCAGATCAATGTGGATGGGACTGTTGCAGCCTATAGATTACCTTACCTGCTGGCAGGAACCAGTGTCATACTGAAACAAGAATCAATCTATTACGAACATTTTTATAATGAGCTGCAACCCTGGAAACATTACATCCCATTAAAAAGGGACCTGAGTGATCTTTTGGAGAAACTACAATGGGCCAAAGATCACGACGAAGAGGTAGGTATTCTGCATGTTAGCACATGCCATTGAGCTCATGCTGCCTTTTCCTTGTTTACACGTGTCAAAAACCTATTTGGATCAGAAGAACAGGTATGCACCGGGCTAGAGACCATTGAGTATTGCAAAAAAGAACTGCATATTGCCCTTTCTAGGGGTTATTGTCCCAGTTGTGTATAACTTCATGATATCTAAATGTAAATACCCATGTTTCCTGTAGAAACAAAGTATTTCAAATTAAATGAATCCTAGTATCACCTCAGCCGTTGGATTGTCGCCTTCTGCTCATGTTATGCTGGTGTTACATTTTATATTATTCCCATATTTTAATTGAATGATCTTGTTCTTTACATATGTCGTAGAGATTATGGAAATATGGCGCGAGTAGCATGGGATTCAAAAAGGTTTCTTGAAAGCGCACACATCACACAGAGTTTTGATTTCCAGCCACACTGTTACTGACGCCTGACAACTTCCCTTACTTTCCTATAGGAGATCGTTCTCTTCTCCAGTGGCATCTCACTCTTCTTCAAACAGTTGATACGTCTTCGTCAGAATATTTGCGCAACCATGTGCCTTGACATCCTCCTCCAATGCCCCCAGCCTCTTGACTGACCCTTTTCCAAGAGCACATTCTTGCATGGATGGATCCCCTCCCATATAACTTGTAAATACCATGCACTCCTTATAATTCCTTCCTGCCCTGACCTTTACTTAACTAGTTCACTCAACAGTGGTCTTCCCACTGGCTTGGACATTTCTTACTACACCTACAATTTTATCTTTCAGCCCTAAAACACCTATTTGTAGCCTGAGAATCTCCGATTACTGAAAGAAGTCTGCTCTTTGCACATCGAAACCTTCTTTCTCCTGCTACTCCCGCTCCCACAAATAACTAGGACCTTTCAATTGCTCGTTGATGTCCTCGCGCAGCCGTCACACAATCCGCTGTCATGATTGAGCACTTCTTAACTTCATATTCACAAATCCAGACTTTTTTCTGGTTCTGCTTTATGCTGTTTTGCTTCTCTTTGTGAATAGTTTTGTGATGTACTAGTTTTTTTAACCTCTTACTTAATGCATCTAATTCACACTTGCTTTCTTTTTATTTTACCAGTCCATGAACATTGCTAAAGCTGGGCATGAATTTGCAAGAAACAACCTTATGGGAGATCACATTTTTTGTTACTATTTCAAGCTGTTACAAGTAAGTTTTCAATGTACAAGCTATAACATCTAGAAGTTTGCAAATGTTATTTCTTAAATTGCTTGAAAGTATGTTTTGATAATATTTTATGGGTTACCTCAAATATTTGCTCTCAGAAAATGTATTTACATCTTGGGAAACCATGACCTCACTGTTACAAAAGTATTATACCATGCATAGCTGTAAAGAGAGTTCGGACTTTCAATACAATGGCATGCCTTCAGAAGTGAACCTTTGACTTTAGTTGTCACAAAATGAAGAGAGGCCAGAAACGTGACAAACGAAACTCCTCGAAGTTGTAGTAGATATTGATGGCAAATATTTCTTTAAGGTGTTGTAAATGCTAAGCAATTTAGGAATTTTGGATGCTTTTCTCACTGGACTAGAATTCTACTTCCTCATTATACATCTATTAGTTAGCCATTCCAGTGATATTTCTAAAGAAGTAATTTACACTCTGTGACTTGGGCAAATTTCATTAAAAAAAACTGTTTTGCTGAATCAAGCGTTTATGTAAGCAAATTCATAAAAATATATTCTGGAGCCTTTTTCAACTTTACAACCATTTCTGACCTCTACATTTTTAAACTGTAACTTGGTCATTACAGTTATGATGCCTAATCTATTTTGTGGATTCTCATTATTAAGATGCTGTGTATTGCACATGTATATTTGTTTAATTGTTTTTTCCACTGTTGTTACTTTAGTGCCTATGCTTCACAGTTTATCTCCCCTAGTTACGTTTTTTAGGTCTCGCCTGACCCAGCGCATGCGCTGGTCTGGTGAGACGTTTTGTGAGGGCTCAAAAAAGTGCTACCACTGTAGCCTAGAGCTACAGTGCATGTGCGCGGCCGCTTTGATGTTCTCCGTGAGCCCGTTTTTTTTTTTTCCTGTTTATTACTACAGAGCAGTAATAAACAGAAACAAGCATTGGCATAGCCAATAGGTCTCGCTTTTGGGACCTTATAAGTATTTAGCTATGCAACTGTTGCGTGGCTAAACACTTACAAGTTAAACATAAGAGGGGGAACGAGGAGCGATTTGGAAAAGGTCCTGTACCAGAGCTCCCAAGTTAAATGCGGTAGCAATGTAGGATGGTAACAGTTCCTATGGGGAAAGAGAGAAGAATAAACAGCCAGGTGGGCTGTAGGGAAGTGTGAAGTGTCTCCAGATGGGTTTGAGTGTGCCGAGAAAGAGTAAGGTACTCCTGTGTGGATCTAGAGGTGCCCTCACACACCCTTTCAGGTGTATAGCATCATCATCGGGCTGGTGGTCCTCGTGGGGGTGGCGCTGCAGTCCCTCACCGGGCCCGTTTAACGGGGCTCTTTGATGGAGATCTTTTAGGAGTTTGCCGCACTTGTGCATGGGGGTGTGTGGGTCAAAGGGGTGGTGGTGAGTGAGATATAAAAAGAGCCCAAGGACTCTAGCAATTTATTGAGGATGTCCTTGGAGTCTGGTTAAAATATATCACGGGGATGGAGAAGCAAGGTCAGTTGCCTGTGTGAGAGGGGAAATTAAACAAATACGGTCCCTCTTCTCTCACCCGTGTGGTGAATAGTGTGGATATATCAAGGGGTCAACATGTTTCGCGCTTTAAGTAGTCCCTAATGGATCTAAGAGCGCTTCATCAGGACCTAAAGAAAAAGTGTGTCAAATGGGAATCGGGAAAAGACGCCCTATAATCCCATGGGTCCTTATTATAGGAAATACTGTAGAGAAGTTAGGTCAGGAACACGTCGTTTATGCGTGTCCCTAGATGCGGCCTATAAAGGAGACAAAAAAACACAAAGGGGGGGGGAAACGGGGGAAGAAAAGGAACACAATGGGAGGTCATGATCTACAGTCTCAAGTAGTATAGATAGCAAGTCTGTGCATGACATGGAAAATGTGTCTATAAGTGCCCCAATGGGGTTGCTATCTGGACACATGCACACACGTGGATGGAGCAGTGTAACTAGAATGGGGAAGGGATCACTGACATGCGCGGCACACTAATCCGTGGTCTGTGTAAATTCCTGTGCATGGGGATGGAAACAGCCCATCAAAAAGAAATCCCCACGGGTCAGCGGTGCAGAGTGTGTGCACAGGCCGCCTTACGGAAAAGCATCCATATATTTAACCGTAGGTGGAGGTGTATAATAGTGCGCTATGAGACTCCTTAAAAGCGTGTCGTGGATGGAAACGTGACTACAGATGGTAAAATACATCGTACATAGTGGTGCACAAAAACATCATAATCTAAACAAACTCCACAATTCCTACCCTCCCTCGCTCAAGGATGGACCTCGTCAGCGAAGCCGTGAAACAGTAGAGGCAGCTGAGGAAAAAATGGCAAGGCAGTGAAGCCAAAGCCGGTCAGCTAAAATAGGGCTTAGAACGGGTAGGAAAGGGTACCGGATACGAAGCAATAGGTCAAAATATCAGGCAGGGTGGAGGGCACTTACTTGGCGCTCTTCCTCTGTGCTCCGGATTACCTACCCGGTAGCCACGGCTGCTGGACGGCAACTAGAACGGCAGTGTCCGTTAATTACAGACCTCGGGCCATAGGGATAGGTGCAGATGGGCGGGTAGGCGTCACACGTTGTTTGTGCGTCATGACGGGATCGTCGTGAAGGGTTGGATGGCGGCCATCATGGAACGGGACCCAAAAGCGGGACTTCTAATGCTACTGGGATGTCAGAGTGAGTAATATCGACATGCCGTGAAAAATAAAAGATAAATGAAAAAAGGATTGGGAAATAAAATACCCTGGTACTGAGTATGGGGCTCCACAAACCATAGGGAAAAAAAGGGGGGTGAAACAGTATCACCGCTAACTCTCCATAAAAACAGAAGTGAGTTAAGGAAGTTAGAAACGCCCTCATAAAAGGTCACATGAATAAAGGTGACACGCGTTGTCGGACAAAATATTGTCGTAGTGAAGTGGTAGGAAATGTCGGGGAAACATGTGCCCTTGTAGGAGGGAGCCTCGGTACGGCTGGTAGTGTGGACTGAACTCACCCTGAGTGAGCTAAGGATAAATGTCGAGTACATGTGTACAAGGACGTATGGTGGAATTCTAGCTCAAAAACCAGAGTGTTACCAGGATACATGTGGGCGGGCCTCTACTGACAAAGGTGATGGAGTCTCGACTAAGTAGTGGGGTAGTTAACTACCAGAGGGTCTCATAAGAGGATGTCCCAGCGCCATGGGAGAGAATACGGTGTCAGGGAACATAAAGCCATGTTGTATCATGTGTGCAGTGAATGCGACGGGTGTAATATGATGCTACCACTGGGTAGTTATCTGGTCAGATCAACCCAGGGTATTTCATCGTTGAGACCACCATTGTCACTTTTAAGTCTGAAGACCCAACGTTGTTCACGCTCAAACAGAGTGGTTGCGGACCATTGGGGATTGGATTCTATAATGGTCCACCGCAAACTGTCTGGGGGGTGATTTTTCTCCAGGAAATGAGTCTGTAATCTCGTTGCGGAGCGTTTGCAACGGATAGTGCTTTTATGTTCTCCGATGCGTATCTTTACCAGTCGAGCTGTCATTCCTATATAATGGGAACCACAGGGGCACGTGATCAAATATACGCAATTCTTGGTGTTACAGTTAGTGTGGCGTCTCTGCTGCCATGGTTTCGAAAGTCCAAGATCAAGTTCTTTGGTCGTGGTAGTCTGGGGACAGACTGTGCATGTGCCGCATGGGTAGTGGCCCATCACGGGGGGTAGCATCCAAAGGGTTGGTTGTGGGTTGACTTTGTTTTTTGGACGTGTATGTACCAAAATGTCCCTCAGATTCTCAGTCCTTTTGAATGCGAACAGGGGTGTCGGTCCTGGTGACACATTTCCTGTTTCTAATATCCTCCAATGCTTCTTGATGATTTTTTGAATTTTGTTGGAGTTGGGAGTGAATGATGTGACGCAGGTTAGTGTGTCAGTTTCCTTCTTCTCTTTAACTTCAAGTAATGCTCCTCTGTGGTTGTTTCTCGCTCTCTTACGAGCCTGTCTTATGATATTGGATGGGTAATTTCTTCTGATCAGATTTGCAGACAGGGTCTCTGCTTCTTTCTAGAATTCTTTTTTGGTGTTGCAATTTCTCCGGAGACGAAGGAACTGGCCAACAGGTAAGTTATCCCTGAGTGCTTTGGGGTGGTGACTTTGAAATAGGAGCAGGCTATTCCTATCTGTAGGTTTTTTGTAGTTGGTTGTTTTGAGAGTACCCTCTTCTAGTGATATTAGAAGGTCAAGGAAGGGAATGGAATCTGATGATAATGAACCGACAAATTTGAGAAAGGGATTGATGGTATTAATCCATGTAAAGAAGGAGCGACAGGCCTCCTCATCCCCTTTCCAAAATATGATGATATCATCTATATAGCGGCGCCATAGTAGGATGTTGCCGGTAAATGGGTTGGTATCCGTGAGGATATGTTCTTCTTCAAACCTAGCCATGTAAAGACATGCCAGGCTCGGCGCAAATGTACTGCCCATACTGGTGCCCTGTACTTGGTGATAGATCTTGTTTTTGAAGGCAAAGAAGTTTTCTTTTAATGCAAGAGAGGCACAATCACAGATAAAGCTGATAGGTGTTGAAAAAGGCCAGGGGTTCAGATGGCGTAATGCACGTTCCAAAACCATCAAAGTGGCATCTTGCGGAATGTTTGTATAGAGCGCTTCAACATCTAGGGTGACAAGTAGTGTGATGGATTCTGGTTCCTCAAAATGTTCTATCAAATTGAGTACTTCTGTGGTGTCCCTTAGATAAGTTGGTGTCTTGGTGACCAAGGGCCGTAAGAAAACATCACAAAATTTGCTCAGGGGTTCAAGTAGAGAGTCGATGCCTGACACTATCGGCCGTCCAGGAGGGGGGTCAATGCCCTTGTGAATTTTGGGCAAACAGTAGAAATATGGCATGCAAGGGTCATCATTGGTGAGGAACATGGCTTCATCCTTCGTTATCCAACCTTCCGTTTCGGCTTCAAAGGTTAAGCAGCGTATAGCTGTGGAGAGTCGTGACGTAGGGTCCTCTTCGGTAGGTTTGTAGTATCTTGCATTGGATAACTGTCGTAGACATTCTTCGTCATATACTCCTCTGTCCTGTATGACAATTGCTCCGCCTTTATCGGCCGGTTTAATAATGATGGAGTCGTCTTCTGCCAAATCATTTAACATAGATCTTTCCTCTTTAGAGAGATTGTCAAAAGGGCGGTTGGTTGTGATTTTATCGACATCTTTGAGGATGGCCTGCTTGAACGTCAGGATCTCGTTAGGAGTCATAGCTGCAGTCGGAGTAAATCGAGACTTGTACTTGGCTTCACTGCCTTGTCATTTTTTCCTCAGCTGCCTCTACTGTTTCACGGCTTCGCTGACGAGGTCCATCCTTGAGCGAGGGAGGGTAGGAATTGTGGAGTTTGTTTAGATTATGATGTTTTTGTGCACCACTATGTACGATGTATTTTACCATCTGTAGTCACGTTTCCATCCACGACACGCTTTTAAGGAGTCTCATAGCGCACTATTATACACCTCCACCTACGGTTAAATATATGGATGCTTTTCCGTAAGGCGGCCCGTGCACACACTCTGCACCGCTGACCCGTGGGGATTTCTTTTTGATGGGCTGTTTCCATCCCCATGCACAGGAATTTACACAGACCACGGATTAGTGTGCCGCGCATGTCAGTGATCCCTTCCCCATTCTAGTTACACTGCTCCATCCACGTGTGTGCATGTGTCCAGATAGCATCCCCATTGGGGCACTTATAGACACATTTTCCATGTCATGCACAGACTTACTATCTATACTACTTGAGACTGTAGATCATGACCTCCCATTGTGTTCCTTTTCTTCCCCCGTTCCCCCCGTGTTTTTGTCTCCTTTATAGGCCGCATCTAGGGACACGCATAAACGACGTGTTCCTGACCTAACTTCTCTACAGTATTTCCTATAATAAGGACCCATGGGATTATAGGGCGTATTTTCCCGATTCCCATTTGACACACTTTTTCTTTAGGTCCTGATGAAGCGCTCTTAGATCCATTAGGGACTACTTCAAGCGCGAAACATGTTGACCCCTTGATATATCCACACTATTCACCACACGGGTGAGAGAAGAGGGACCGTATTTGTTTAATTTCCCCTCTCACACAGGCAACTGACCTTGCTTCTCCATCCCCGTGATATATTTTAACCAGACTCCAAGGACATCCTCAATAAATTGCTAGTGTCCTTGGGCTCTTTTTATATCTCACTCACCACCACCACTTTGACCCACACACCCCCATGCACAAGTGCGGCAAACTCCTAAAAGATCTCCATCAAAGAGCCCCGTTAAACGGGCCCGTGAGGGACTGCAGCGCCACCCCCACGAGGAGCACCAGCCCGATGATGATGCTATACACCTGAAAGGGTGTGTGAGGGCACCTCTAGAGCCACAAAGGAGTACCTTACTCTTTCTCGGCACACTCGAACCCATCTGGAGACACTTCACACTTCCCTACAGCCCACCTGGCTGTTTATTCTTCTCTCTTTCCCCATAGGAACTGTTAAACACTTACAAGGTCTCAAAAGCGAGACCGATTGGCTATGCCAATGCTTGTTCCTTTTTAGGTCTTCCCCAGTGCTGGCAACAGACCTATTGTATTTAATATAGCCTTAGAGTGGGCATAAGGTCCACCATTTGGTCATGATTCATTGGCATTCTTGTCTTTCTCAGTTCCCTGATTTAATGGTTTTCCACTCCTTTGTAAAAGAGTTTAATTTATTAGAAATTAAAGATTAATTTAGGTGTATTAGTTCGCATGACCAGGGCGCAATTTGCTGCTTTGAAAATCATTCACATTTACTGAAGAATAGTCTGTTTACTTTGTGTACAAATTTTCGACTGTGCATGTGTCTTTTTTATTTTAGAAAATCATGGAAAGCTACTGCCATAGCGCTATGGTTTTCATTCTAGTACAAATGTAATGGTTACTTCTCACCAGTAGAAGGTGTTCCTTTTGTTACAAATCTCAAAGCTTCCTAACCGAAGCTTTGCATTGTAGATAAAGCAAGCTATTGTTCAAAATGTGTATGCTTACATCCTTTAATTATGCACTGCTTTAGCCAATAGGCTGTAAAGGGACATAGGTGTTTGCAGGAATGTTTCAAAAAATAATAGTATAATTGGCTATTGTATTTGAAATATTGATTCAATGTAAAATCATGTTTCGAAATGCGTGTGCCTTCTGTACCAAAATTATTATAAAAGGAGGTGCAATCTGGAGATGAACCATGCTTTTTAGACTTTTTTGCTGTAGGATAACTGCTCTGAAACTTTAGGTTTTCTCACTTAAGATTTGCTTTGAGACTCTAATAGCAGAGATATTTTCTCTATCTCAGATATTTGACTTAAGATGTATTTTTTTGCCCTGAGAGCTTTTTGAGCTTTTCATTGGAGAGGGAATGTGTTAGTCTGCTTGCTGATCTGTTTGACTTATTAACTATTTTGCATACTGTAATGAAACTACATTTTTTTGAATAAGCTCACAAGGTGATACGTTTAAGAATCGTGTTGTGTGTAGTTTATAAAAAAACTTTAGACTAAGTCTATGAGAGACCCCGATAGTCTCGTTTCCATAAATGACCCTTTGATTGATTAATTAGAGCATCACATTTTTGTTGTATTTTTCCCACCCAAAGAACATTTCAGTCTTTCTGTATTTTTATTTGATGGGTTGTATCTCTCATTTGTTAATATCAGGACCTAGCAATACAGTGCATAAGGGCCTATTTTATTTTCGCTCTCTCTCTCTTTGTCCTTGTTTTCTCTTTTTCACCCCTCCTTTGCTGCCCATGTTCCCCACCTTTTTTTTTTTTAAACAAATTTCTTAATTGAGATTTTTTTAACAAGTATACAACAAAGATTAGCATATCCGGTATTGTATATAGTTTCAATAATTATACAGCGCGGTAATGAATGTCCAATATTTCAATTTCTCAGGGTGGTCTTGTGATTAGTGGGTCTAATGCCCCCCTTGTATGACTAGGACGGAAAAATTGGAGTAGCGGGCTGGTATGGGGAGAGAGGATGGGAAAAGCGGTCAAGGTGTGTGCCTCCCACATCACTGAAATGTATGGGTCTTAGGGGCATGGTTGGTAGCCTGAGGGAAGGGGAGTGGTTACTTGCGATGTGTGGTAGCCCTTAGGAGTGCAAGCCAATGAAGTTTGTGGAAGACTCCAACGGGGGATATATCAGTTTAGACAGTAGTGCTTTCCAGCCTTGGGACGCCCAATGTCAGCCTAGTCCTCTGGTGTCCTCACCATGCAATGCTGCAGTTTTGGCCTTTGCCCATCAGTGTGAACATGGTTAGCCATTGTTCAGGGGTTGGGGGGTGATATCCAGTGAGTATTGATTGTTTTCTTGGCCAGTATGAGGACCAGGTCAAGGAAACGTGTTGCAACTTATCGCTGACGCGGTCTAGAGTATACACCCCAGGTGGAGATGTTCAAGATGTCTGTGAGGCGTTCTAACTGTGAGTGAATAGTGGTCTATTATGTTAGCAGTTTTATGCAGTCCCATAGGATATATTTCAGGCCAGCGTTCAGGGTATTACATCTGGCACAAGTACCAGAGGCTCCGGGAAATGTGTCAATTGTATTGAGGATAAGTATGCCCGGTGAAGTATGTAATATTGGATTAGATTTAGGCGGGCATTGCAAGATACTCTCGGTGGGCATGCTAACATCCTCTCCCATTCCTTATTATGAAGTGATCTACTAAACTGTCTTCCAGATCTCCTGCAAGGGTTGGAATGATATCTGTGTATGTGCAAGTATGGCTTTAGTGAGCCATGTGATTAGCCCGTGACCTGTGCCCCTAGTGTGCAGCTTTTGTAGACTGGTTCAAAGCCAGAGTTGCCCATGTGCCCTCCATAGCTGTCTTCAGGTAAGCCTAGAGGAGGAACTGGCCCTCATGGAGCACATACTGCCCAGTCAGTGCATCAAACTCCACCAGGCACCCATCTGAGTAAAGGTTGCCCAAGCAGATGATGCTGGCATTTTCCCACTTCTGTAGTCAGCCGCTAAAGAGGTGGCCCCTCCGGATATGGAATCCAAATAATGGAATTGCTGAACCATATGGGGGGAACATACAAAATAACAGTGGTGTGGCTGCCCATCATGGGCATGACCATGCCGCCACACTTCCAAAAAAGCATGCTGGCAGTCTTTTCTGCCTCCCTTAGGCAGATAGGGGTGAATAACCCCAATCTGCACCACTGGAGGAGCGGAAAGCCTACTAGACACCAGGGTTGTATAAAAATACATATATAGGGGCATAGGCATGGTCATGCCTCCACCCCACCAAAAAACTATGCTGGCAGTTTTTCTATCCCTGCTGAGGGGCAGATGGTGGTGATTAACTGCCCCCCGGGGGGGCATAAAGCCCACTAGCCACCAGGGACATATAGATACAAAATATAGGGATAAGAGCCATGCCCTCACCCCAAAATAAAGGTGCTGACAGTCTTTTTGCCCTCCCCCCTGGTTGGCGGTTAGGGATGATTGCTCAAATCTTCCCCGACAGGGGGACATAAAGCCCATGGGACACCAGGGTCTGAATTTATGCAGTGTTCGTTTAGGGTGGGAATGCCTTCCCCCGTCCCCCCCACCTGGGGAGTAGATCGGGTCTTCACTCCCAATCTGCCCCTCAAAAAAGCGACAAAATAAAGAAAAGGAGGGGAAGGCCTAATCTGGCATTGAGCCATACCCCCTCTTCAGAAGGGACAATAGACACCAGTGTTTTTGCCTTTGGGGCAAAGAAAGTGGTGCAGATGTTACACTTTGGCATTGGTCACACCCCCACCCCAAAAGGGACAAACCAGAAAGGAGGTTTGCCCTCAATATGCTCCGCGAGGAGACAAAAACCCCACTGTATGGCAGGAATAAACATTTTAAATAAAGTATTGGCGTGGGTCTGGCCCATCCTAACATCAGGCCTCACCCTTGCCCCTAAAGTGTCAATCTTTCTGCTTATCTGCGGACTAGAGATTCCCATCCCAATGGCAAGTGAGAGGACATTTGATTCTTTTGAGTGTTGTTTTTACTTATGGACCAGGAGAGTGTGGCAAACTCCCAATATCGTCCTGCTTGCAGTGGTGAATGGCTTCACATTTTAGGCCTGGGCAGGCTGACACCTGGAGAAACCCACCAGACCCAGATAGTTCTGAAAACTAGATACCCAGGGGAGACCAGGGTGGTGTGCTTCATGTGGATTACAGAAACATTTTCTTAACCGTAATAACCTGCAAACCTCAAATACACATTTTCCTCAGATTTCTGTGTGGAAACATCTGGCATATGTGGGGACCCACAAATGTCCTGCCACCCTGAGTTCCCACTAGTCAATCGATAAGAACAGCACCCCACTTGTGTGGTTGGGCCAAGAGACCACAACACAAAATGCACTAAAGGGCCATGTGGAGAGATCGACGATAGGGGTAGCTGCGGGGTTAGTTTTGAGTGGAAAAATGTGTCCTAACCATGTTGAGTTTTGGGCAGTTTCCTGTCGCTGGTCCGAGTCCTACTCACACAAGTCGGGTACCATTTTTTTATCGTGAGATTTGGGGGAATGCAGGGTAGAAGGAAATATGTGGCTCCCCGCAAATGTGAGGAAAATGTGTTGTTTTAATCAAAGTTTAAGGTTTTCAAGGGAGTCTCGGTAATAAAACCTGGTGAGAGCCACACGAATCACCCCACATACGATTCCCTTAGATGTCTATTTTTCAAAGATTTACAGGTTTGCTAGGTTTCCCTAGGTGCCGGCTGAGCTTGGGCCCAAAGTCCATAACTACAAACATTGGAAAAAACAGGTCACTTTTGAGTGGAAAAATGTGGCACGTCCATGTTGTGTATTGGCCTGTATCCTCTTGCAAGCAGTAGTCCTATCCACACAAGTGAGGTACCATTTTTATTGGAAAACATGTAGGAGCTTAGAATAATAGAACATTTGTTATTACCAATTGCATTTCACTGCATTTGTGCCTTCCAAATGTAAGCCAGTGTGTAAAAAAGAAGACATTTTGAAAAATACCCTCTAAATCTTATACTAGTACAGGTACCCATAAATTCACAGTTGTGCAAATAACTACTGCCCCTAAACTCCACCTCTTATGACTTTTTCAAAGACATAGGTTTCTCTGATACCCATTTTTCACTCATATTCCACCATATGAATTGGTCTATACTCACTACACAATGAAAAACCATTGTATGGTGCAGCTCAGCTGTTGGCTCTGGGTGCCTTCGGTTCTTGGAGAACCTGCAAACCCTATGTAAGCCCGCAACCAGAAGGGTCTAGTGGACATAATGGTATATTGCTTTTGTAAATCGGCCATCGTGACAAATTTACAGATGAAAAAGTTGTTTCAATATTTCTTTATATCAACAGTTAGTTTCTTTGGGAAAACCTCGAGGGATCTACACATATGACCACTTGCTGATTTCAGAATGTTGTCTACGTTTCAAAAATCCATAGCTTTCCTGGATCACCCCATTGGTTTCACACTCGTTTCCACTGCAGATTGGAAGTTGGTAGAGAGCACAAAAAATAGGAAAAATTGACTACCTCTTTGAAAAAATGCCAAAACTGTGGCAAAAATTATTATTTTTTCATTCAGCTCTGCATGTTCCCAAAAGTTGGGAAGATGGTGACTTAAGCACAGCAAACCAATCGTTGATGCCATTTTTAGGAGAAAAAATAGACCCTTTTATCCAGAACAATTGTGTCCTATTTTTCCCTAAAAACTAAAAATGTAGCAATGTTTTGCCTATTTTCTCAAACACCTCCAGAGCAATCCGCAAACCATGGGTACCTTTAAAGTCCTCAGGATGTTGGAACAATGGGACGCAAATTGGTGTGCATACTGGCTGACCTGTAGGAGCAGCTCTCCGGAGCTCGGTTGGCTGGGATCACCAATTGGTCTAAATCACCTCCGCTGGGTGTTCAGCATGATCACCAATGACCTTCCTCCTGCTCCAGGAGGATTGACTGGAATGAAACAGGGAAACTGATGACTCACATCGTGGAGGTTCGGTCTGGACTCGAGTCTCTCTCATTTCTGCCTGCCTCCGAAGCTGTGATCAGCGTTACAGCTCTGGCGGCCTCCTCACATCTCACAGAGCTCCTGGCATGGTCATGGGAGCAGTAGGGTGTATTCGCCTTACGGTGACTCCTCTAACTGAAGAGCCTGACCGTCCCAGGTCCCAGTCTCTCCCTTGGTGCACCACCCTCAACCACCACACTTCCGAAACCACCACCATTTTGGAGAAGTCAGTGCAGCCCAAGTAACTAGGAACACTAAAAAGAAAGGACTCTCTCCCCACTAAGAAGAGCCCTAAAACAAGGGAAACAGCTCTCTTGTATCCTCCGACCATAAAAAAGTGCAAAAAGACTGGATTTACCGGTTTTTCTGCTTTTTACCCTTACCGTTCCCCAAGGGTAGCAGCAGAGAGGCTCTGGGCTCAGGTACTGAGAACGACCTGACCTCTCTCCATTCATGTAGGGAGCAGCTATCTTGTGCCTCCCTATTAGATAGTAGAAGGTTAAAAATAGCAGAAGGACTGCTGTCCTGGTTTTCATCAAAACTTTGAAAAGACTAGGCTTGTTTCCCACCTTTCACTGAGATCCTACCCCTAAATACCAGCTATTTAAAAACTGTGGTAGGAATACTATTCGTCTTACAGGAATAAAATCCTGCGGAAGGACTACACCACTTAGAGGGCTACAAACTGTAGAAGGACTTCTCCTTCCACAGTCACTCTGAATGGTCCGACATCTTGGAATCTCTCTCATGTGATTATAAGTTGAAAGGTAAATGACTACTCTCCTACTAACATAGGGACTACTGCACAGGAAATGTGTATCGGCACATAAATCAACATTGAATGCTCTTCCGTCTTGGTGAGACAGAAGAAACGCTATTTTAACTAAATACCACACAGACCCAGATCGCAGGGACAAGCATCTATTAGCACCAAGATGGCTCGACAGAAAACCACTTCTCCAGAAAGATCTCTCTCTAAATCAGGCCCTAACTCATTCAAAATAAATTACCCGCTGAATCACTCCAAGAATGTAACAAAACAATTCAAACACAGACTCCTAAAAGCCCACCCAGAAACACTCCTCTCTGACTCCTACCTATGAACAAAAAAAGGAACCACAAAATGTGACTTTATCTTCATGCGATGTACAGCGAGGTGGAGAGAATTGGTCCACACACTCTTACGGGTATCAAACTCAACCAAAATTCCCCATGGTCTCAAATTATCTATCTCTCCCTCCCACCTATTTGATGCAGAAGTAACAATATCAATCTACAAGAATGGCATCATACTGGTACAAGCATCTGACCGTAATCCACCTTTGATCAGTGCACCAAATTTAAACACACACAAGAGCACCTATACTCCGAAGCACTTCCCAAGACTTGCACATTAAACTACAACTTCACAGAATCCACAACATACCAGACCAAACCCCACTTGGAACTGAAATGAAACTTTCCTTCTCCAAGACTCGCTGATTACACTGCAGCTAAGCCTGATCAACAACACAACCAACCAAGACCCTAACCAAACTTATCATCCACCTTCCCAACTACCCCATCCCTTAGACATTTGACAGATCCACAACAACAACATAAACGATTCAGGATCTTAGTCCAACTCCAGGCTCTAATTGTCCAGCCATTACCTCTCTGCCACCCCTCACACGATTATATTGACCAATGGAGAGGAGATAAGATGTGACAGGATCTCACCAGATGAATCGATATAACCAAAAGGAACCTGAAACAACACACCTCTGGGACGAAGACATTCAGTTATCCCCAACTGGATTGGACCCTCGCACCACAAAAAACGCACAACTGTGCCCTTGTAAAGCCCACCGGGCATACACCTACCTCTGTTTGTCAGACGATTCTAAGAAGTAAACGCATCACAAATGAAACACCAGGAGATACCCCCTACAATGACCTCAACCAGCCACTTAAGAGGCACATAACGACACCTGCAATACCTTGAACCGACGACCTCACTAGCCTTCCAGGAGATGAAATCTTATGTGTAAGATGCATTAACCACAAAGGATAGCAACCTCTCCCACTCGAACTTAATTTCTATCACTCACGCTTCACTATCCACACCTGCACCTCATCATGTAATCCGGCACCTACGAGCACATTATCCGCTATCCACGACAGACATCAAAGCATTGCGTCTATGCTACAAGGATACCTCGCTACCAGCCTCATGGCCGATCTACAACATAATGACCGTTGACATCAAGGAAAGATGCAGGTGACTTGGCAGAAGACCGAATACAAACCATGAAAACCTAATTGCGATCCCGCTTACACCTAATCTTAATCCCTCGTGCCTTTCAAAACTGACCCTAAAATGCAAGTTACTCTACTGCAGATTGGCAATCACACATGCTGCAGACATTTCCGCAACTATCCTCTATCATAAATTGGACCTTCTATTCCTGACAGAAACCTGGCTAAATCAATGGTCCACACCCCTGCTTGACATCCTTGTTCCTCCAAACTACACCATTCTGCATCTTGACCGACCGCAATGACAGGGAGGCGGTATCGCTATCATTCATGAGACTTCCTTACTAGTCAAGACTGCCCAGTAGAAAGTCTCACATCCTGTGAATACATGGGCGCAGAAATCTCCACAGCAAAGAGATTACTAGCTAAAGTACACTTCATTTACCATCCTCCAGGAGAATACCAGCTGTTCATTGAGCATTTAATGGGAACAATTACAATACACTACATGCTACACCCCAATGCCATCTTTCTCTGAGATTTCAACCTTCACTAGAACTACGAGGGTGATATGCAGGTCCCTACTCTAAAACGATTTCTCTCAGATCAAAACCTGACACAAGCCTAACATATAACAAAGGATCAACGCTCGACCTAATAATATCCAAAGAAAGAGCACTGACAATTGACTCAATCACAGCCAATGACTGGTCCGATCATCATTCAGTCATATTTCACCTAAATGCGCAAACACCGAGAACTAAAGGACAAGAAACCAAACATAAATGCTGGGTTAGAGACACCAAAAACATGAACAGAGTGGAACTAACCTCACTTTGCCTGAGAAACCTCACTCCCCCAACAGTAACCCAGAATGTTTTTGAATTAACTGAGCACTACAACCAAACGGTATCAAACATAATGGAGGCAGCAGTCCCACTGAGTTTCAAAAGTCAAAAAATCAAATCCTCCCACCCTTGGTACAATCAAAGCCTGAATGATTTAAGGAAGAGTCTGAGACACGTGGAGCGTAGGTGGAGACATGAACCCTCAACATTTCATCTAATCAAACTATTTGAATAACGCAACAGCTACAAAAAAAGTTTTGAAATGATCAATCATTAAACAGGGGTAAACAATGTAACCAGTATTAGCAATAACTCAGTGGAAAACTGCGACGCTTTCTCATCCTTTTTCAACGAAAAAATCTTCGAAATCAAAACACCAATTGTGATTGACAAAGAAAGGTTATGAGCCACTATAGATAATGATCACCGTTAAGGAACAAACTACGAACAACCCACCTAAGAATAAAAGTCAGAAATCTGGAGTGAGTTGAAAACACTAAATAAGGATTTGGTCCACAAGACCTTACTGTCCATGAAACCAATTACACATTTCACTGACCCTATCCCATCCACAATACTAAAGGAACTCAGTCACCTCTTCTTCCCCATTCTGACGAAGATCGTAAACTTATCGCTAAAACAAGGCATTGTCCCGTACTGCCTGAAGATTGGGCAAGTGACATCCCAATTGAAAACAAAACGGTGCAGACCCTACACCCCTGAACAACTTTCTCTTTGTGTTAAATATTCCCTCTCTGGCCAAACTGTTGGAAAAATGTGTATGCAACCAATTGTGTCAGCATATTGATAATTTCAACCCACTTGAAACATTTCAATCAGGATTCGAATCCGGACACAGCACTGAATGAGCCATCATACACATCATGGATGACACCCTTCAGATGCTAGACCACCAAAATTCATACCTACTCATCCTCCTAGACCTCTCATGTGCATTTGACACTGTCCATCACAACAGTCTACTAGAATTGCTAGAAAACAGGATGGGACTATCGGGAAATGTGCTCTCCTGGTTTGCATCCTTCTTGCAAAACCGTTCACAACGAATCAAATTAGGCAACTCCTTCT
The DNA here is from genome assembly GCF_964204655.1 of Triturus cristatus. Taxonomy (NCBI): domain Eukaryota; kingdom Metazoa; phylum Chordata; class Amphibia; order Caudata; family Salamandridae; genus Triturus; species Triturus cristatus. Next base: position 693,092,809 of record NC_140591.1, read on the forward strand.
CAAATGCTTCACCAGTGAGGTGCGGAGTTCCACAAGGGTTTACCATTTTCCACACACTATTTAACCTCTATATGGTACCACTTACAGAAATCCTCAAATAATCGAACCTTGCATACCACATGTACGCAGATGACCCCCCACAATTATACTTAAAGATATCCTCCCTAGAGGACGTCATTCAACTAAATAACACTGTAGTCAAAACCCAGACGTAGCTGTCTCAAAACAAGCTGAACTCTCGGAAATCAGAATTTTTATTTCTCCCTTCAAAACAGCTGTCCAAACATTCAAGATTGGCTTAATCACCTAGATGCCCTCACCTGCAAACCTACCTTTATAGAATCCACTAAATCCCTTGGAATAACACTGGATAAGAATCTGAACACGATAGCACATATCACTTCAATCACACGCAGTGCATAATTCCAACTCAGACTAGAACAACCCAGATTCAGAAAACAAAAAATCTACATACGCGCCAATTTCAGGATCAGCTCCAAGGATATGGAATTCCCTACCACCCAAGATTCTGTCAAACTCATCAACACACATTTTCAAAAGAGAGGTAAAAAGGATCGTAATGAACAGATTCCTCACACAAAGTCTTGGTTAACCTGTCTCCATGGGGGCTGCAACAACACTAATACTAATAAAGGACAGAAGCACATCCATCCCAGTAGAACTGCACACAAACACTTCTCTGGGGAATTGGAACTGAATCTGAATCAATGCAGGTCTCAGAAAGACATCTTGGAGAATTTGTCCCAGTGCTTCATAACTCAACAGCAATGCTTAATAATAGCTCTGATACAATATTCCATATCTTGCTCTAGTTTTAAGTTTTATGGTCTATATTTTATGTAAGTTGTTATTTTTTATGTTTCAGGTCTTTGATTCTGTTCCCAGTCGGATGTACAGCGCTCTGATACTCTTGGATCATGTTTGCGCTTTATAAAACACTTTAAATAAAGAAAGAAATACTTTATGTGGATAAAAGGTTATAGAGCCCTAAGCACAAACTACCTCAAATAGCCAAAAAAGGGCTAAGCACTTGGTGGGGGGAAAGGCCCAACAGTTAAGGGGTTAAATTCCTGATTCGTTATTATCTATGGGAGGGTGTTGCAGTATCGGTGTTTGGCCATTTATGGTGCTGGACCAACTACTGCTCTTTTTGACAGTAGTAACATGCGCATTTAAATTTGCTGTACCCTCTGTTCTAGAGGGTGGAAACAGGTAAGTCTACATTTTCAAGTAACTATACAATCATTAATGTTACCCAAAAGTTTACTCATGTAATTTACTTGCAAATTTAAGTCACTGTTGTGATTAGCCCTGTTAGTCTTTATTTTCAGTTCAGCATGCAGGAAATCAACAGACTTCATTATTACCCTTTCCTTTTTGGGCATTTCTTTTTACTATTGCAAAAATTCATAAAAGGCTTCACTGAAATTACATCTACGCATGTCAGGTGTGTTAGGAAAATGCCTCAGTCCCCCCACCAATTTCCTTCACTGCCTTTGTTATTTCTCTCGTTTGGTTGATTCTCTATTTAACAAAAAGGTAAATAACTTAGTATAGTAAGTGGGGATGCCCACACCTTGATTCATTAGTATAAGATTCCTGCATTGCTTCTACATTTACAGGCACACGTCACATTAAATATCTCCTAGAATGCATGGAGAAGCTGTGTCCAAAGCCTTTATTTTGTCAGCTATGTCTGCGCTTTCCAAATCTGTATTTAGCTGTGTTCTGCACTATCCATCCATGAGTGTTCCACTTCATATTGAAGGGAGCAGTGCTTATCTTCACTGCTGCCATACCATCTTTAACCTCATGTCTGTGACTAGAAGGAGGTAGGCCCCTCCTTGATTTTATTGCCAGTAGGGGGGGGTGAGGCTCCCTCTCTCCTCCTTAAAATAAATTGAGAAATTCAGCTGATAAAATGGAGCTCTAGGGTTCACCACATGATAACGCTTCCTTGTCTTGTTGATAAAGCCAAAAAAGACATGGCCATTGGCCCTATGCTTCTATTTAAGGTTAGAATTACCCTGCTGTGGCCAAAAGGTGAAGGAGATAAAAACAAAGCTCCTTGAGGGAGGTAGGCATTGATCAGTGAGCACAAAGTTTGTCTGGAGAGGCCAAAATTATTCCTGATGGTGCCGGCAGGTTGGGCATATATAGATCTGTGCTTAAGTGATTGAAGTGTTTAAAGACTATGGCAGCTCCTCTGTCGATGATGGAAAAAGTGGTCCAAGTTTTTGTTGATTATGGGGAGTAGAGATACATTCTGATTTCACTGGGTGTGATTCCCCCCCCCCCGCTCCCCCCCCCCCCCCACCCCCCCCTTGTGGAACTGATCTCGTCAGAGAAGTATTGTCAAATCTTGTTTCAGTTAGACACTGATCTGGGATTTGAAGTCCGAAGATAAAAGGTTGTATTTTATTAGGTCAATTGGAATACTTTTCAGCTTTGGGACAGGAGCCCGTTTTATCCAGTATGAGGTTGGATTTGTTGCCCAATTCTATTGGATATTGATGCGATGTACCTCAACAGCGAGCCTCTTGAAATCAAGCTGATTTGACTCCTGGCGTCCTTCATGTTTGACGTGGATATCTTTGACGTCAGGTGTCTTGCCCACACCTGGAAGTGCCTGGAATGGCATAAACAGTCATTTTTCATCATCTTTCTCACTGCAGGAGGCGGCCCAAGGAAATTTCGGACAGCACTGAGGCGGCGGCTGTAGCTTTCCTGTTTTGGTTGAGAATCCACCTGTAGTTGAGGCCTAGGGTGTTCTTGAATTTTCTCTTCCTCTGAAGAGAATTCCCTTCCTGTCCATAAACGTTCTCCTGGTCGTCTGGCAGAAGTTGCCAGGAGTTGTGGAATCCCATAGGCAAATAATGTAAAGGGTCTGAGAATACTTTTATGATTTTGTGCTACAAGGCTTGCTCTTCACAAATAATGGATGATATCCAACTCAAAAAGATTTGAGGGAAAAAAACATTAGAATGAACGGTGGAAGGGTTTCACTTCAGAACATTAAATGAAGCAAAACAAGACAAGAAAAATGGACTTCAAAGTGAAATAGGGACGAAACCCAGTGTTCAGGGATCCGCTGTCTCAAAGGTGAAAAAATGAACACCTTCAACTGATCTCTCTGTGATATCAGGGCTGCCTTGAATTTTAAAGGATAGTGTTGCGTTTTTTGTGAGCACATAGACACTGTTGACTCTGCCTGTTCTCTTTAAGGAATGAAATGTTATTTATAACTTGGCACAGAATAAGAATATGTGATGGACTTAAAGATAATCTATGAATTATTGTATGACTTTATTTGTAATAATATGGGTGACTCCAAGTAATTATAGGAGTATAATTCATGATTCACCGGGGAGGTTAGCTGGTAATTTGTTATTACACATGCTGCTAGACTCTAGTTGCACTTGTACTCATCTTTGTAAGAGAATTACAGCAGTTGTTGCTAATAGTATATCTTATTTGCCGACCTTTTATTACAATAGAAGAAAAACTAATGTGCCTTTAAATAGACATATACGTGTGTTGTTGTTTTTAAATAACTTTTTTCTCTTGCACAAAGTTTTTGGGTATCCCATGATGGACAACTACGATTAAAAGATAGTACATTTTCCTTCCTGTGTTTCTCCAAAGCGCGACTGGGTCAGACTTTGCGGTTTACCGTGGTGGCCTTCACCGTACCAAATGAACTGTGGGACGTGCTGATGTACACCGAAAAATACCTGTGTTTATTGTCCGTTATTTAAAAAGTACAGATGTCAGCCTAACGCAACACCATTTCCTTCTTTTAAAAAAGGTGCACTAAAATGAAATGTGCCGTCAGAGACCTAATTAAGCACTTAAACCTTGAGACAGAGGCAGAGTGGCCTTGACAAGCCCAATAAACGGTAGCAATTTCTCTTTTATTACAGGCTCTGATGCTTGCAGTCATCAACAGACACCTTGAACTTGGCCCTACTATGTGCGGCAGGTGATAAAATGGGTGAACTTGAGGGAATTGTCGTAGGGTGTGTTGCTGTTGCATGAAATGTTTAGCTCCTCACAGCAGGTTGGGTTCACTAGGAAGGCTGGAGGGTAGAGTATTTACAATGACAATAAATTAAAATTATAGCACGCATTTACGCCGTAGTCTTCTGCTCTTCTATGAAGTAGCCTTGTCATGGCTAGCATGCGGTCACGTATGCCATTTTTTCAAACAACATTTTTTTTTTTTAAAGAAAAAACAAATTAGCAGGTGGTTACCAGTGGCTGGTATCTTCAGTCATTTTTTGGGGGGAGAGTTACTTATTTGTCTTTATCAGACTTTAACCCAGAGTACGAGACAGAAAGGCATAAATTGGAGAAGGAGGAAAAGAAATAGCTTTAAATAATGACTACTTTTGAAGGGGGGGGGGGCGGGAGAAAGAGCCTGAAATACTGAGGTAAGTGCTGGGTGGTGAAACAAAAAGGAATGAGTTGGGAATCAAGAATAAACAGCCTTGGAGTTCGGCACCCTTTGGTAATCAGTGGACTCCTAAGAAGAACTTTGGACTCCGGCACTCATTTATTTACAGATAGTTGATCCATACTGTCCCGAACGCAGGTATTATACAAGCATGCAACAGAAATTATGTGCATCCAAATATTTTGTTATTCTGTCTTCTTCATACCCTTTATCCCAGACACTCCCTGCAGGATTTATTATCCAATGTCAGTGACTTCTCAAATCAGATTTCCGCCTGATAATGATACAAAGTTTTTTAAAATTCATACCAAAAGAGCTGGCTTTGAAGTGCTGTCTCCTTTCCCCGAAAATTGTATGTTCAAACATGTTCTTGTGCAATTGATTAGAGCAGAAAGGTCTGATATGACCTCTAGCAGCAGCTAAGAATATTAGTAGTAACGTAGTGTACCGTAGTCATTAATATCTAAGCAACAGGAGTAAAACTGACGTGGTCAATGGTTTTGGTGTCAGATGGTGTCACATCCATGCTTGTCTTGTAGTCCTTCCCAGAGTGTTCCTCAGACAGCATTCCTTTCGCTGGCTGCTGGTCAGAGCAGGCTGGTTGGAATTTAGTAGATTATCACGACCACTAGCCCATAATTTCATACTGGACAATACTTTGCCATTTTTTAACTCACTCCTTCATACAATTCTATTCTTGCAATATCATACAGATGCTTGCTGATAACATGGACCTGTGATTTACTTAGTATTCTAGTAAATTTGATATTCGACCATAGGCCAGTTTGACACATGTTCAGACCTCTTCCTGATCCCCGAAGCACTGTGTAGAAGAGCTCTTGTGGCCTCCGTTTCTGTTGCTTCTTATCATTTTCCTCTCAGTCCCACTTTAAAGCCTGCCTGGTGTCCAGTTCCGGCAGCCAATGATTCTGAATTGTGTGACCTTGAGTCTGGCTAGTCGTATTCCCTCATTACGTTAATTCGGCTTAGTACATCCATCACATGCAAAAAGAAGACTGCATTACATACAAAAGGAAATATCAGTTTACAAAATGTTAAAACACCATCCCAACTAAAACCTAATAATCCGTATTTTAAAAAAAAAAATCCTACTTCTGCACTGCAACACTATGTAGCCCAAATGAGTGCTGCATTACCCTGGGTAACTAAACATTAATATACTCCACCAGATATACAGTCCCATTTAATTCGTATTTACGTGAGCAATTGATGTTTTAATAACCTTAGGCACCCCATTGTTTTCAGTTGCTTGCAAAGTACTAGTGCACGTCTCATCGTTCTCCCTTGTGACCTAAGCCTGTCATGGCTAGAGCCATTCATTTGTTTTTTTTATTCATCCATACCTGCGAACCTATTAAGCAATTTCACTGTGCGAGGATGGGGTGTGGCCCCAAAGCTACCTGAGGTGAAGGGCACTGTGCCCTCCACCAATGCACCCATGCCCCCCACCACCCAAAAAACAATCAAAGGGGCTCTTTTGCTGTGCCCGAAGTCCTGAGGTGTTTTCACGCTTCTTAACGGACATTGACTTCTTACAGCCTTCAAAGACCAGCTGGAAAGACTCAGTCCAGTGCTTTCCAGCTTGTCTTCTCTGCCACCGTGTGATTTATACTCCCACCAGGTGACAATGTGAAGGGAGCCGAACTCGTGTGACACATGGTGGCACCTTGTGGGTTGGTAGGTCTGATACATCTATAGTGTATTGTAGCATTTGTTGAGCACTTCTTCTGCCCGAGTGGGGCGGTGGAGCACTAACCCGCATGGCTAGCAAGCTACTCCGTTTAAGGTGTGTGTTTGGTGGGGTCCAGTTGTTGATTCAAGCCTATATGAAAGTGTTTTCATGCTGTGCACGATGACCACTGAGATGCAGTTATCTTGTGATGGGGTGCACTACCTGGCTGTTTGATGGGTGAGAGTATGTAAAAGACAGATGCACAAATTATAATTGTTATAAAGACAAAAGTATGTAGGCAATTACACAGCACCAACCTGGCCATAAGCGCAGTGGGATGCTCAGTGTGTGTTCACAAATAAAGAGCGGTTAATCAAAGAAGGCCGGGTAATTCCTAGGGCAATATGTTACAGGCAAAGATGTTGTTGAATGAGTAAAAGGGTGACAGAAGGGCAAGAATTAGATTAGGTGACATAATCAGTTGGCATTGACTTTTTTTAAGACAAGGCTATTGCCTGTTGCTGAACAAATACACTCCATAAATGAGGGAGCAAGCAGAAGAGCAATCAAGGCTAGCAACCTGAGTAGAAACTTCACAATCTTAAAAAAGGCCTTAGGGCAAGGAAAGACAACATTTTGAGCAGGGGTTCATGCCCCAAGCCTATCTCGAGCTCTCGAAGGCTCCCAAACGCAGAAGAGAACTGCCACACTGGCATCCTGTACATAGGAGGGTGAGAGACAAAGCGCTTGGTCAGCTGCAGTCCTAACAAATCCTATCCTGGATTTCGGTGATACTGACTCTGAGGCTGCTGGGCCTTAATGCCTCCTGCATCCTGCTTGTGACACATGCCTGCTGGAATATGCGGGCTCAGCAGTGGGACCTGAAGTTGCAGTTGGCGCAGCATCAGGGAAATCTGTCCGACATAGTCTGAATCTCGGAAGGAACTGCAAGAGATCTGCAGTGGTGGTTAACGAACCACAGTTGGGTCAGCAGCAGACCCCTCTCCCTTCCCCAGCCAGATCTGACGGTAGTCAATCCTGGGATGGGGTGCCATTTGGGAGAATAGGAGATCAGAGGCCTCGGGTCTTAGGTGGAATCCGGACTTCACATCAACCTGTTGAAGCTCTGGGCAATCCGGCTAGCATTAAACGCCTTTCTACCCTCCATCAAGAGAAGGCGAGTACAGGTCATCACAGACACCACCACTACCATGTGGTACTGCAATAACCAGGGCGGGGTGGGGTCGTGGACCCTTTTTCAAGAGGCCCTGTGACTCTGGACATTGCTGTAACAGCAGTGGGCTCTCTCAACGCCAGAGCAGCCCAACTTAGCCGAAGATGCCTAATGAATCACGAATGGCACCTTCATCCGGAGGTGGTGCAAGGTCACTTTCAGCAGTGGAGAGAGACTTGGTTAGATCTATTTGCCACAGACAAGAACACGCAATGTCAGAAATCCTGTGCTCTGGAGTTTCCAAGGCGGCTTTTGCTCGGATACGCTTTCCATCTTGAGTGGAGCTCAGGCCTCCTATAAGCCTATCGGCTTATACCGTTCCTACCCAGAGTTCTCAAGAAGATAAGGAACGACCAGGCCCAAGTCATCCTTTGGCTCCACACCGGGCATGGAGAGTCTGGTATCCCGAGCTGTTGAGCATGGCCATTGGTCCTCCATCAGGCTGCCCTTTCGGAAGGATCTTTTTTCGCAGCAGCAGGGGAGGTTTCTGCATCTGAATGTGTCAACACTCCGCCTTCTTGCATGGAGGTTGAGGGACAACAGCTGAAAGCTGTACAGTGTTATTCTGGCAGCCAGACGTCCCTCTACCAAAATGGTATATGCCTGCCGTGGGGTAAGTTTGTGGCATGGTTTGCAGAGAAACTAGTTCATCCTCTTTCTGCTCCCCTTTGTCAGGTTCTCCTGTTAGTTCTTTTCCTTGCCCTACAGGGCTCTGCTCTGGGCACTGTTGAGGGATATCTTTCTGCTATATCTGCTTTTCTGCAATTGCCTGACTAACCTTCCCTTTTCCAATCTGCTATTGTACATAGGTTTTTGAATGGTTTGCAACATATGGTTCCTCCTTCTCCCTCCATTATGCCTCAGTGGGACCATAATCTGGCCTTGACCTTCCTGATGTGTGCTCCTTTTGAGCCCTTACACAACTGTCCTCTCAGGCTCCTTACCATCAATACGGCGTTCCCGGTGGCAATAGCATCTGCCTGGAGGGTCGGTGAGCTTCAGGCCTTGTCATCCAAGCCTCCTTACCTGAACATTTACCTAAACTGGTACTTCTTAGGAGGGCTTCTTTTCTTCTGAAAGTGATCACTCCATTTCACGTAGGCCAATCCATCACTGCCTAATTTTTACTCTCTGCCTCATCCCTCCAAGGAAGAGGAGCGACTTCACCGCCTTGACCCAAAAAGAGCGTTGTTGTTTTACCTTGACCTGTAGTGAAGGCAGCGGTTTAGATGCATACATTGTTATGTTAGCATAAGCGCGTTAGATGTTAGAAAAGCCATCTTGTCACTTTTGCTGCTTTTGCACATGACACTGCAGAGACATGTTATTATTTGAAAACTGCTTGCTTGCCTTTTCTTCACATGAGAACTGTCTGTTGTTCACATCCCTAGACGTGCACTGCGACCTTGGTCTGAACATTGTGTGCAAAACACTCTGAGCCGCCAGACAATGTATGTTTTTGAGTTCAGGTTGATCGGCCCACTCTCTAGCCATAATATGCACACCGCTGCAAATACCTGGGTGTCGAGAGCCTTTAATATTACTGTTTGCATGCGTTAGAAACACATTCTGGAGAAGAACATTTCCAGGCGCAGAGCATAGCTGATCCTGTGATGTGATTCACCTAAGCTGATCTTTACGGTATGGGGTTCCCCATTCAAGCCTAGAGACCTTCTATTAGTATAATAATACTAGTCTACTAGCGAAGGGAAGGTGGCTGTATTCCACTGTCATTTGTAATATGATTTCTTCCTTCATTTTCTATGGTATTGTAACAATGCTGATGGTTTTAATTATAATCATTTGTCTGCTTATGTTAGCCAAAGTACTGCATCTTAGGACACGTAGTTTATAAAATAAACCTTTTAAACTTTACAGTGTCTCTGATTACTCTTGTTGTGGACTGATATGAGAATAATAACGAACAGGTATTTCTGATTCCCACCATTCCTGAGAGTACTCTAAGTCGCTTGTTCTGGGTTGTCTATACATTGGGACCTCCGGGAGAATATGGATAATGAATGGGACACTGACGCTGGCCGGATAGGGGTTCTGGGTACTGAGGTCAGTTTTTGGTACACCACAATTCACTGAGGTCCTGGTTTCCTGCGCATAGTTCTGTGCATGAGCAGAATCCCTGCAACAGACCGTATACAAGAGTTCCTGTTGGACGACCTACTCTTCGTGGGGTATGTCAGAGTGAAGAAAGTAGGGGCAATACAGAAGAAGACCATTTCACGATGGATTGTACTCTGTATTAAAACCTTCTATACATTGGCCAAGAAGCAACCCCCTGAGGGTTTGGGTGCTCATTCCAGCACAGCTAAAGCTGCCAACACTGTGTTATCACACGGAGTTCTGGTCTTGGACATCTGCCAGGCAGCAAAGTGGGCTTCCTTCCACACGTTTTCAAAACACTATTTCTTGGACAGTCAGGTCCGTAGGGATGGGTATTTTGCCTGTTCTGTCCTGCAGGGCTTCCTCATGTAAAGTTGGTCTGCAGACCCACCTCCAGGCAGGTATTGATTGGTATCTATGTTGAGGTAAGGAATCTTCGGCTAGAAGTCTCTATCAGATAAACCAATTACTTACCTTCGGTAACGACTCATCTTGTAGAGACTATCTAGCTGTAGATTCTTTACCGACCCACCCATCATCCCCGCACTGCGAACAGATATCTAGGAACAGGGTTTTTCCCTTTCAGGGCCCTTGTATTTTACACCAGTGATCAGTGTGCTTCGTGGTGCCACACTTCTGGCGTGGAAAGTCCCAAAAAGTAACTGTTGTCAGCTCGCTGAGGTGTAGCCTATAAAGGCACTGCGCACTTCACTTCGGCACGGATGACGCCACATGGATCCGAACGAGGCCACCTACCAGAGCGAAGGGATACTGCTCAAGAAGATCTTCCAGATCCAGTCTGACGCCTAGGAATAAATCTAAGGAAAGGAATCTGCGGCTACAGAGAGTCTCTACCAGATAAGGCATAGCTTGTTCATTTAGCCGTATTTAGTATTTGACATCCATCTTGCCTCAAAGACTTCAGATCGGTTTGAGGTAACCTCCTCCCCAATATCCTCATCAGTTTCGGCCCTCTACCTCGAGTTCAACTCCTGTGCTTTTTTAAAATGGTATTTTACCCTTCATCATGCAACAAGCCAGCCTTCCTTTTATAGGTCTGGTGTTACATATGCCCTTTTGATTTTACTAAAATTATACATTCACTATACTGAAATATAGGGGCTTTGAGCCAGCCCTCTTCATCTAGTGGTCTTTCATTGAGTGTGTCATTCACTTATTTCTCCGCCCCCTGCAGCCTACAGCATCAGTGTTTGGGTCAACCCACTTGAGCCAGTGGCTAATTTCTCTGTGAGTGATAGTATTCTGCTCTTTCAGAAGGAACAAATCTGCATACAAACAATTCCCTTCTGTTCCACAAACTACTATGATAATGGGTGCCATTTGAGACCAGTTTTCCTTAGGCAAATTAAATTTATAGGTCGGGTACAGTCAGCACACCTGCGCTGTCTTAGAGACATGGTGTATTCAGTATATGGGCTTTAAGCCGGCCCATCGCTTTTCATTGGTTCTTCCCGTGCCTTTCTAAGTTCCTTACTTTTGATTGGTAAATTGTGCCCATTTGTCCCTTCCTTTGGTATGTTGTACCCTCCCAAGACGACTGGCCCTGTTACAGGTCTCATTTCACTTGTGTCCATTCGTTTTGCGCACTGTTTTTTCCGATTGCCTGTCTCGTGTTGTGAATGTTGCAAATGCTTGCAGCTGACCAGTGTTACTAATTTCCCCTCCCACTCACTGTTTCTCTGTGTGCTCTCCCCTTTCCACCACCCTCACCCCGTCCTTGTTATTAAATAATAGTCTTTTTTTATTTTTTATTTTAATAGTTGGGCTTATTTTAGTAGGATATGCAGCAGTGTTTTCGAACTAAATTTGGTGTGACGTGGTGCACATTGAATCTTGTTGGTTGAGTTGTTAATCAAGGACCATGCGGCTCAGCAACAATGACGTCTTGTGCATATTCTTGCAAAATGTGCGCTGCTTTCCACCAGTGAAGGCTTTACTTCCAATCGTGCAGATTGGCCTGGAATGGCTTATAAAGCATAGAACATACCTGCACCACCGCAAGACTAACAACCCGCGCATGAGCGGCTTAACACTACTGTGCCCGGCCCCCTACTGAGGCTCATGGGCTCCTGCCACACCTCCACCTCTCGCCAGACATCTTCTTGCAGCTCAGTAGGTGGCACAGGCGGGCGGGGTACTGGGCCATTCCAAGGGCTAGCTTCGAGCACCTTGAACACCAGACTCTTTGCCCCACTGAGCTTTCCACATCACCCCTTCTAATTTCCACTACAACACCTTCTACGGTTCCCTGCTGTTTCTATCTTCTGTCACCCTTCACCCTACCCCGCTACTTCTCACCTACCACTCTTTTCCTCTCCTGCTTATCCTCTCTACTTCTGCTGTACTCTCTCCCTTGTCACCCCCACTACTTCAAATCCACTGCATTCCTCGCTCATCTACCCACCTCCCATCTTCTCCTCCTGTCCCTCATGGCTCACTGGCCCACACCCCCTCTTCTGTCTCACCCACGTCATGCTCCTCATTGCCCTGCATCCTGTTTAACCCCAACCCCTCTTGAAACCTCCAAAGGTCCAGACTACTGGAGTTCCCGTTGGTTTTTGTACTTGGTAAGTGTCTTCTCACCCCCCTTACACACACAGCGGGTGGAATGTTTATATCTCCAGTCCAATATGTAGTATTACAGCCCAATCCCCACTCTTTTGATCTTCTGTTGTATGTAAAGAACCGTTAATTTAGTACACATGTGAGGATTTTTATATGCTTCGAGGCTTGGTGTGACGTTCCTTGTCTGTCTCCCTAGAGGAGACATGGCCTGGTAATTTGTGTAGGACTGTTACTATTGGAGGAGGACCAAGGCTTATTTGTTTAAGGTTGGTCTCTCTCTAGAGTGGCATAGTGAGCAAAAGAGGCAGTCAGAGTTCAAAGTAATTTACCAGTGGCTGAGATTATTTCAGATGTTCCACTCATGAACTTTATTTTCCTCGGCTTTTGTTAAATGGCCATTTAATCAAAAACTAGATAAAATGTAACATTTACGCTTATGAAAGAAAAAAAAAATTGATTTGGTTTCAGTGGGTTTATTGTGAGTTTTGATTAAGTTTCGGTATGCAGTGATTTAGTTTCCATGCACCTGCCATGAAACTTGGCCTGGCCCCTTTGCCCAAAAAACCTAGGTGCCCAACCCAAGCTTGGTAGAACAGTGGTGTCCTTTAGCTGCTTCTCAGTTGTGTCCGGCAAAGTTAGCATGGTCCAATCTATAGGCCCGAAGTGAGGGCACAGTCTGTTGGAGACCAAAAAGCCAGTACACACTGGGCATACTGAGTGGGAACGGTCAGTTCAGGGGTCTGTATCTCAGAACCAGTAGTCGCGGTCAAGGGTTTCTGGTGGCAGGGCCAGGGCACCCACAGCAGCCACCAAAAATATAAAGCTAACTTGCTATTGGGGGAACTGACTAGGGATTTAATTGACACATTTTACAGAACAACCCAGGATAGATTGATAATTTCCATGGTTCTGCAATCAGGGCGACCATCTTAACTATCACAGCAGATCCCCAGTCCAGAGGGTGAAGTAGAGGAAACCTTAAGTCTCAGGGAGCCAACTAGAAAAAAGAATACTGTTGTGTTTTCCTATGACGTGAGGCAAGAACAGCACTTGTCAGGCTCACCCTCTGTGTTAACTCAAAGGCGATGAGCTTCCTCCGGTCACAGACTGGTGTATACTTAAGTTCATATATTTTATTTTATTTTATTTAAAAGGTTTTGTATAGTGCGAACATGACCCTAGAGTTCATGCTTCCTGGTCAGGTTATTTGGATTGACCTCATGTTTTGAGGTCATGTTTCCAGGACTTCCAAGCAGCTGGTAGTCAATAACTCCTCTTTGTGGGTACAAATTAGGGACCTACACAGGTTGGTAGGTCTTCCTCTCCATGTAGAGCTTCCATAAACTATTCCAAACTTAGATTAGGGAATGGCAACTAGCAAAGATTCCCTTCCTGGATAGCCAGTTATACTCATCTGTACTGATGTGCAGGATCATGCAAAACCATTCACCTCCATAAATGTCATACTAACCAGTACTTCTAGCCAGGGCTGGCCAATTAGGTAATCTGAAGTGTTGAAATCTACACATGCATGTGGAGTCCAGTGGACATGACTTCATAAATAGCTAAGCACATTTGAAAGAAATGTCAAACTCTCGCACACAAAAAAATATATACATGTACTTAACATGATCAAAGCACAGGACCCAATTAGGAGAAACTGGACAGGCCTTACTTGGACAGAGCTCAAAAGTTGTTCCTCCATCGGGCTACGAGCACACTGGCCTGTACCCTTAGACTCTGATATTGCTTGTCAGCCTTTTCTAAACGGGATAAAGGAGGAAACTAGTCACCCTAGACACAGCAGAGCTTTCATGTGATGTCTCAGTCTTTAAAAAAGAGTTTCCTCAGTGGACAGTTAAGATTGTTTGCCTCACCTCAGAGGAAAAAAAGTTCAATGCTATCAACAATCCTATGAGGGCAGGGTGACACAGCTTCCCAAAGCCCCGCAGAAGACGTTCCTCCCAAACGGTAACATATTTTTTCATTAAGGTCAATGTAATTTTGCCTATACAGTTTCACTGTATTTTTGATTGCCCAATTTGTGGTTGAGTAAACCCACAATGCAGACCCTACTACCTGGACAATGATACTTCTAATATATTGGCATGTTGATGTTTTGATGTACCAGTATTTATTTGTGTCTGAAATGACCTTCTTTTGTTTGTAAATTAGGAGTATTCATACTTGCAAGTGAGTAAGCCAAAAATCAGAGAAGGCATGGAACTAGTGGAGCAGCCCACAGATGACCTTTTCCCATGTACTTGCCACAGAAATAAGGTATGTAATGTGAAAGTAGCATAATTTGAACATCAAAAGAATGCATATCTGAACTGGTGATATCACTGGACTTGGTAAATTCACTGTCAATGTGTACTAGTCACGCATTACGTATGAATGCCTGTTTGGTCTTTTTATATCTGAATGCCATATACATGCTCATTCCAGAGATTTACCACTGATACACAAATATTTGTGCTTCCGCAAGAGGAACTTGTAATATACAGAGGTTATGCTTTTGAGCGTATGTGATTCATATATGTTCCAAGTGTACAACAGTTCTCCCTAACTCTCTAATTCAACATGCGTAATGTTTTGATGATGCATTATTTGTTTGCATGAAACTTGGTTATTAAACGATTTTGAGTTAGATGAGTATTTTGTTTTTTGTTCCCCAAGCCCCTCCTTCAATTAGAGGTTGACCTAGTGGTGGGCTGTCCATTTTGTTGCCATCGTCTTTTGGTTGCAAAAATTCTCAGCTGTTATTGGCTCATCCTTAGGCTATGGTTGTTTACTGTTCCTATATGAGATCTGAGGATATAACTCATGAATTTTCACTTTGCAATATTTATTAAGGTCCCGTCATTAATATTTCTTTATCTTTGTCTACTTTTGAAAAGACCCTTTGAAGCTTATTAGCGGAGTACCCAAAATCTATTTTGATTTGTATTAGGTGATTTTAATACAAGAATAGGTGCCTCTGAGTACAGGAATATGGGTTTTTATGAATTGGGCGCTCTCTGGGGTCTTTTGTCTCCTTGCTTCCCAAAAAAGATGTGTTGTATTTGTGCGTCTACTTTACTATCTCGGGCTCTGTAGTTGATTCGGGCCATGATCAATGGCCAGTTTGATCTCTCTCAGACTGATCATTTTTCCTGGCAGAGATGTTTGTACCAGTCACTGATTACTTTTTTGCGGTTCTGGGCGTCTTATGTTGTTACCAATTTAATAATTTTCTTTCTATGTGACTGAATACCATTGTTATCTTCCCTAATAGCTCTATGTCTGTTGTCCTCTTCAGCAACAGCACATGAACCCAAGTGGGGCACCAAAAAACATTGTTTGGGGCAGTAGGAAAGCCCCTGGGCCCCCGCGGCCTCAGCCGGCTCCCCGCATGCTGCGGGAGCCGGCATTTCTCTCACCCGTGAGAGCAGCTGTTTTTGTTTGCTCCCTCCGGGCCACAGCAATCACTGTTTCCCTGCAAGCAAGAGCACGGGCAGGGAAGCAGAAGTGTGCTTCTACCTAGCGGGGGCAAAGCAACCGCCAGGTGAGACCCCACTTTTGTTTCTGCCCACAATCCTGCAGGCAGGGAAAATGACTGTGTCCTGGGGTGGGCTTCCTGAGTTACAGGTAAATAGCCGGACTCAGTGGATGGAGTCCCTAAGACATTGTAAGGCTTGTGGAGGTGGGCCACATGCCCCCCTCCCCTCTAATTCTTGTTTGGCCTTGGGTGATGGGGTTCCCAGGGCCCTTTTGGGCTCGGGGGAGGGCTGCAGAGACCCCTTCCCCTTAAACTTATGTGTTTGGCCCTGGGCGTGGGTGGGCACAGGCCCTATCCCCTATTAATAAATTTTATTAAAGACCTGAGGTCGGTCCCGTTTCCGCAAAGGCGTCCGCCCAACAGCGAAATAAGTGTAATTCTGTTCAGTAGTTTTGTGCGGTAATTCTTTTTAAAAAAAAGTCTATAAAAAATGAACCGGGATTTTGCGTTTTGGACCACACATATTTTCTTGGCCTCCGCTTGATGAACCACCCCGAAACTATCCAAGGAGGAGCTGAGGTGGATGAATCTGTCTGTTTTGTTACGTTTCATGCAGATTTGTCAATCGGCTCCAAAGTTATTAGCAAACCAAAATGTGCTCTGTCTAAGGAAAAGCACACTACTACCCAGTGGAGATGTGTTGCAAGGATGCAGCCCGCATCAAGTTGATGGGCTTGTGCTCATGAGTTAGCCTGCCTTTTGCTGTTTACCTTGTTTGTTATCTGCACACCTGCTACTATCACCACCCTGTAAGCAAATACAGTAATTTTACATGCATCTGCTATTTTGCCAAAATTATTAGCTGCTCTGCTGCACATCTATTGTTTGACTTCTCATTTGCTCATCTGTTCCTCCTCACCTGCCTGTTCCCCCTGTCAACTGATGGTTTTTTTTTCGTTCAGAGGGGAGCGAGAGTTTGGACTAGAGCAGGACTTGTCTAGCCCCCCTCACCTCCCGCCCGCTGGGAGCAGACTTTGTGATTTCTCCCGCTTGGTGGGAGATTCAGAAATTCTCCTGCCTAGTGCGAGCAAACATAGGTTTCCCTGCCCACGGCAGTGTGGGCAGGGAAACTGCTATGTGCTGGGGTTTGACTCCCCTGGACATAGCTAGTGAGCCGGCCCCGGGGGATGGGGTCCCCATTGCCATTGAAGACTCTGGGGGGAGGGGGTGCTGTGCAGGTCCCTCCTCTTAAATTGTAAGTAGCAGCCCTTGGGATAGGGTCCCCAGGGCTTTTTAAGACTCTGGCAGGGAGACCACATGCCACCCCCCTTTTTGAGCATTTCGGCCATGGGGGTGGACTCCTCAGGCCTATAAGGGTTCAAGGTGAGGGGTCTCATGACCTTGTGTGGCCATCTTTGACCTTGTGCAGACGTGTTTGATCTTTCGTGGCCATGCTTGACTTTACGTGGCCATGTTTTTACCTTGTGAGGCCATGTTTTGCCTTGTGTGGCCATGTTTGATCATGTTCGAACTTCGCCCATGTTAGAACATGTTTGAACATATGTCACTGTGTTTAACCATATTTAAAAGTGTGTATGTAAGTCCATCCATGTTTGACTATGTTGGTGAAACGTTGCTCATATTTGAACATGATTCCCCATATGCATTCATGTTTGATCATGCTTCAACATGCATGTCTATTCTGGAGCATGCTTGAGCCCTTTAGTCCATTCACATTTATGTCTGGCGATGTTTGTACATGTTTGCCCAAGGTAAGCCATGGTTTAACATGTCTGTTCTCGCCATGCGAGGGCCTTTTGGAATCAATACACTTTCGGAAGGGGACTTGAAGCCCCGCCCCTCTTTTCCATTGGCTGGTGTCATCCTTTAGGGTAAACGCTGGCATGTGATTGGGAATCGGGCTTTTTTGTTACCACCCTGTCCATTTTTGGACGGCCCATCTGGACAGGCCGACGCCATCTCTGTTTTCTGTTTTTTCGAGGCGCAGGTGAGGCTGCAGGAGCAGCGGCACAGCGTCTTCTTGGTGCGGGACTCATCCACATGCCCCGGAGATTATATGCTGCCCTTAAAAATGTTCTCGTATGTAGAACCAGCTGGAGCTCTTCGTGGGCAACTTAGGCTCGCTCGCTTTGTGCGATTAGGGACAATTGTTTCCACCACACTGTTTACACCGGCCGCTGGCCTGTTCTTCACTGAACTCCCGCACATCAGTTGCAGGGGGTTGCACAAAAATAACTTTCTGAATAAGGCCCATATTACATACTTCTGAACTTTGGCCAGCAATCTTTTTGACTTCATATGAGTAAGCATGCATGTCACATAGCGCCGTATCTGCTCTGATTACTGTAACGCTGCACATCGTCGCTGGGAAGTAAAATGCATTGAACTTATATATATAACGAAGGAAACAAGGAAACACGCGGTCTGGCCACTACAGCCTGGTCTGCTGAGACAGGGGACACACAATGCTCGTTTCACACCGCAGCAGGGGCAGCCGGCAGTAATTGTAATGGTAATGCTCGGAACATACGCTGCTGTCAATGTGCACATTCGCAACACCGGTGGCTGTGTCTGCAGCACCGACACACTCCCTCGCCCCTCCCTTCCTCTCAGAGCATCACCAGCAGCTGCAAGACATGGAATCTCCTTGCTGTTTACTTCAGCGCACGGAGGACTGCCCCACAGCTATGTACAATGTCATGCTCAAGTGCTGGGCCCACCAACCCAAAAACAAACCTTCCTTCGGCACCCTGATATCACTGCTATGGGAGGTGAGGCTCACTACGAAGCAAGCTTCTACTCTGCGATCCTTCACAATCCCGTACGGGACTTCACAGCCAGCACTCCGGCACTACTCACTACTAACCCTCCCAGAGCCAGCGCTTCTGCGCTACTCACTACTAACCATACTACAGTTAGCAATTCTGTACTACAAACTACCCACCACCTCTCACCACCCTGCATTGTCCCTTACCCTCCATTTGGCCTCTCCAAATTTTTTCCTTCCTGACGTTCTGATCTGCACCACCTTTCTCTTTGCTTTTCTTCCCGGATCACTGCCCCCTCCTGCCTGTCCAATCCCCACAAACCGCATTGCTTCGTGTCCTCCTATCTATCACCTCTACGGTGCTGTCCTTGTACCACCCTCACTCTGTCTATACGGCCCTCCCTTTCCATATCACCCTGCTTCTGTGTCCCTCTGCATCATCATCTCTCTGTGCTGTTCACCTTCCTGGCTACACCACTACCCCTCCGGCTTAACTCCTTGTACATGGCCAGCTTCCTGTAGCACCCTCCTGATGATTGATACCACCTCCGTGCCCATTTCACTCTGCTCGCACTACCACCCTCACTCCAGTACCACCACCCTCCTTCCAGTCTATGCCATTTATATTCTCTTTACCACCCTCCTCGCAGTAACTCCACCCCATAGTGCTTGTTCCAGACTTTATTCCTTTTATATACCCCTGTATCTTACTTGTGCCTCCCTTCATTCCCACTATATACCCGTCTCTTGTGCCTCCCTTCATTCCCACTATATGCTCGTCTCTTGTGCCACCCTTCATTCCCACTATATTCCCCAGTCTCCTACTTGTGCTACTCTTCATTCCCACTATATGCCCTTCTCTTGTGCCACCTTTCATTCCCACTATATGCCCGTCTCTTGTGCCACCCTTCCTTCCCATTATATGCCGTGTCTTTTACTTGTGCCGCCCTTCATTCCCACTATATACCCCTGTATCTTACTTGTGCCGCCCTTCATTCCCACTATATACCCCTGTATCTTACTTGTGCCACCCTTCATTCCCACTATATGCCCGTCTCTTGTCACCCTTTAATCCCATTATATGCCCGTCTTTTACTTGTGCCGCTCTTTATTCCCACTATATACCCATGTATCTTGCTGTACCGCCCTTGATTCCCATTATATACCCCTGTATCTTACTTGTGCCGCTCTAGATCACAGCAGGTGATGTGGCACTATTGGCAGAGCTGTCGACTTTGGAACTGGAGGAATGAGGTTTCAGTCTTCGATAGAAAAAACAGTTAGTGGTTCCAGGCAATTCACTTAATCTCCCGTGCCTTAAAAAACAAGCATTGACAATGCAATCGGTCTCGCCTTTGATTAAGTTAAAGCCATTTGCTTTGATAATGGTATTGTATAACAAAGCAAATGACTTTAACTTAATAAAAGACGAGGCCTATTGCATTTTTAATGCATGTTTTTAAATGTATGTTACATGTGTTTATCGCTGTAAAATGAATCATTTAAATGAGGAGTCTCATCAAGTAGCCAAGGCTATTTTGTTCAACTTAATTTAGGGATGGAGCACATTAAATGCAAATATTCCTTAACGCAAATTTATAATTAACCTAATGGATCTTCTTGGGTTTCAATACAAATGTAAATCAGTTCAGATTAAGGACAAAGTATGTTTATTTGGTACCATTTTAAATTTAATTCAACAACGATTAACTTATGACATATGTGAGTACAGAAAATACAGTTAGCCTTATAAAATTGTAAATGGAACCATCATCATCATTCTGCTGCACCCTCATCTACCCTCTCCCTCTTAAATATGCCATTTCCTATGTCTATTCATTATTCTCATTGCTCCTCAATACTACTGGAGTGTGTTGCTTACATGGGTGACTCACAGTGCTCTGTAAGATTTATTTTGTAAGAAAGGTTGACAAAAACAGTGGATGGAAATTTGCCTTCTGATATGTTTTTAAAACTTTTAAAAGGTATGCACTATTTTCAGAAAGCATAGCATGTATGCCAACGTCAGACCAATATAAAGGTGCTAAAAGAATGATAATAGAAGTTGCACAGATGTGTATTATTTGTGTTATTCCACTTGCACTATCTAGCAACCTGCAGTGTAATAGAAAAGAGTGTATTTTTCTACTTTTTAGCCAGAGCTCATACAGCATAAACACAAATTAAGTAATGTTTAAAACTGCAAATGTTTATATATTGTTTTCTTTTTCTTTTTAGGTTAAAGATGAACTTTAAAATGTAGAATTCAATATTTAGAAATTCCTGGAGCACCGAGGATTTCTGTTATTGTCCGCATTGTTCAGTACAGCAGAAAACAATGAATGTACAGTGTATTAGACACATCCATCTTTGGTCAAAATATGAAGTAACTCACTACAAATGGATTAATCATTTTCCAGTCTTGCACTTTCACCAAACGTGTATTGAAAATAATATGCCTGAGATACTCTGATTTAAAGTATCAGTACTTTTTTTATGACTCCTTTCCTTTTTTAAATATATACAGTAAAATACACTTGGAAATAGTATCTGCAGAGCAGAATGGTTGTTAGTGTAAATGTTTTTGACACAAGATACTAAAGTGTCACGTGGGCACACGTCATCACTGTACCATGAACTGAACCGTAATGTATTAGTGTTGATCAACCATGCATTTATAGATTTTCATTAAATGAAGAAAGTAGATCTGTGGTCATTAGCCGTCAACGTGGTCATGGTGTTCATTCCCTCTACTCTTAGACCACGGTGTAATAACACACAGGATGTAAATAAAGCAGTTGGGGCGCATGCTAAAAGATACAATGATGCAAGTTTTACAGTTCATAAATGTAGTTTATTCATGTAATTCACACATTTGCCTCAGCACTCTGCACTTTTCAATGCTACCGAATGCCACTGATACAAAAATGGAGCAAATGTTCAACAAACTGATAATAAAAAACAATTTGAAATGAGCTGGGTTTTTTTCTGTTTAAAAACATTCAATTAACATAAATATTGTGCTACATTTTTTGGTGGGTATGCTTGCTATTTATGGTAGGTGAATTTTTTTTGTATATAAAGTTTAATAATGCAATTTAGTTTCACAATGAGTGCATCAAATGTAAGTGCTGTTGTTGGAATGTTATTTAGCGTAACAGTGCAATGGCATATACTGAGCTCTGCGCTACACTGACAGAGTTGGTAAATGCATATGTTGGTTTACAAGAACTGTTATTTGAAACAGAAAACCATCATCATTTGGAGGCCACCTTCAACTTCTTGAGGCTGCTCTTTTGATTACTAATCACTCATACTGCATACACGCATAAGATAACCTAGCGTATGTGTTTAGGTAATTGAAATATTTAAGAAGTTACCATGAAAAAGAGAAAAATTTAGAATTGTGTTCAGTGAAAAACACATTCAAGTACCTCAGTGCAGTTGTACTAATGAAAACACATTGATGCCAGATGTCCAAATGATAATGTATGGTGTACAGGTTTAAGGTAAGGAGTTCTAGAAGGGTTTTGATAGCATTAATCAACATTCAGGTTTTTCATTGCTTCCTTGGGATAATAATCTGTATTTATAACTCTATCCCTCCCGCCCCATGTCGATTTTCAGAGGATAAACAATGTTTTGTTCTTTAGACTTTGAGTTTGAAATGCTTCTACATGGGGCAAGTGTTTGTTAGAATTTAAAATGATACTCTTTTGTTTCCTGGATGCCGGTCTTATTTGGTTAAAAAAGAAAAATGCAACCCCCTCCTCTTTTATTGGGTATGAAAGTAATAATTTGAGACCACAACTAGTGCTTGCATCTGGGGTGATTTCTAATTCTTGACATATATTTGAAATAGTTAAATCAATATCACATTAAGGGAAACAGAGTATGTTACAGGAAGGTTGGGCAGTCCTTTTATTAATATAGTATTATAAGATTTTCAATGAATGTATGTAAAATGTGTTTTTAAAAGTATATATTAAAAATCGAAATATTGGTTTGGTCATTGTCTTGTATTGTGATTGGATAAAACGCTAAACGTTTGCATAGAATTTTATTTTATTTCTGCTACATTTGTCATTAAAAGTATTCACAACAAAAGATATAGAAAGGAGATGTATTGATGTTGTCCGGGTCGTGTTGTTTCTACCTTGAGTGGGTGGTAATTTCTGCTGTATAGCCTGCTCTTTCATTTTGTATCGGCTCATTTCACCTGCCTTATGTTTTTTAGCTGTCTCGTTGTAAAAGACCCATTTTTAGTTTACCAAGAACTTACAGTGGGCGTAAAGCCCACGCATTGCTTACTATTGGTTAGGTTTAATGTCATTCTCATTTGCTTGTTTATCAGCATCCTCAAATGGTGATGGAAAGAAACAATGCTAGTTATTGTAATCTACTTGTTAGGTTAATGCATCCTCCCCATTGTTGTTCTCTGCCTTGCTGCTCAGCCAATGGTGAGGTCATTGGAATGTTGAGAGTGTTTGTGCTTGAAGAAGGATCAGTTGGAGTGGATGGGCTGAGCAGCAAGGAGGCTGCTCCTGGTGGGGCATTATATGGATCTTACCATCATCCTGTAACCTATAACTAAAGCTGTAACCTGAAGAATAAATCCATAACCTATTTCTACATGACCTGTCTACGTGACTTCCTTCATTTTGGCACTGGCGACGAGCGGAAAAGACCCTAGCGTGAAGGGAAGTTTGATGCTGATTCAGAGAAGATTTGAAGTATCACAGAAAGAAACAAATATTACAGAGGAAAAGATGTTGAAGCCTGTGAAGAGGATTGGCGCCTGGTAGCCCCACCAGTATCTCTGTCAACCGACAGCCTACAGGCCAGGGTGTCTTCAAAGGCTAACGCTGGAGCAAAAGGTTACCTATTTTCATAAATATGAGAAGCACTAGAGTGGAATGAAAGGCTGCTTCAATTTCAATTAATGCTTCTGAGATCTTTATGTGGATTGTAAAGTGATGGTCAAGCAAATTATTGTGCCTGTGACTGGATTCTTTGTGCCTCTGTATTGAACAAACCTTTATAAAGTTGGCTGTGGACTGTGTTTAGCCCTAGAACCTGATCATCATTGTCTATTCCTGCGAGAAGCAAATTATTGGACAGCGTTAAGGTGGAATGAGCCGGTACATATGGCACTTAACTAACAGAAAGAATTGGGTTTTACTGGAGAGTGTTTGTAACCTTTGCCACTGCTTGGGTAATTACTGAGCCTGCCTTTGTTATGTGCCTGCAGCGGTTTTATCGCTGCTCGAGCGCAATGGCTTGAGCATGGAGATTCTTGTACCCATGCAATGCAAAAAGGATGAAGAAACAGCTGTACTGAAGTAGACTGTTTTAACCTTGGTGAGTATTTGTGCGAACCCCTGATGCATGCTCATTTTCAGCCCAGGGCTTAAAGCGTTATTTGGAAGAGGGCCACATCGGCTGTTCTGCACCTCTTCTCACGTGCAATTATTGTTGAAGGTGCCGCGCGACAAGGCTGAAGTGTTCACCGGTCAGCGCCTAATTATGCATCTTTCAATCTTGGAAGCCGCGAGCGAGGGAATGGCTACCGGAAGGAGTTGTTTGTCGTTCCTTTTACGCGTTTGGGGGCATGCGCAAATGATGACGACTTGAGCACGTGATGATGGAAGTATAAGAGAAAAAAAAGAAAACTTAGAAGGCGCACTGCTGTAACTATGAAAACAGGAAGAGGTATGCAACGAGCATCGAAACCATGGATGGTATGCATCGCGTGTTGGAAACAGGAGGAGGACGGAATTTCTCGTGTGCTGGGGTCTTTATTTCTATCTACAAGCGTATGGGTAATGAAAAACTTGAACTTGTGCCTCAGTTCTCGGTAATGGATTAACACATTTAGAGGTACAAGTTGGTACTTAGAAGAAGAAAAAAAAAAGGTAACACTGACAGAACTATAAAGTACTGAGGTGTTGCGACTTGAATTAGGGATCAAAAGCGAATATTGTTCAGGTGAGATGGTCGCTCACCAGAGAAGGCAAAAATGTGTCTCTAGCTTTGGTAAAGTTTTGCATTGTCATGCTGTTGTGGCAGCTGGGGTATATGTTATTGATGGCATGGTGAATTTGCTGACTGGCGGTGTATTTCTATGCTATATAGAGTTTGTTACTGTCCTGGTGGGAGGATTCTGACGTCCTTAGGTGTGACTGAGATGTTACCACCTTTACATCTAGAGGGGAGAGGCTAGTTGTGAGAAATGTCGAGGTGGGTGGTGAGTCCACTGTTAAGGGTTATGGAATACCCTGTGTGTTGTGCCATTATTGAGGCGAGGTGGGTTAGGTTATGTAGTACCCACTGTTTAGGGGTTAGAGTATACCTTGTGTGTCTACTGTTAGGGGTTAGAGAATACCCTGTGAGTTGTGCCTTTAATGTGAGGCAAGGTAGGGATTTTACCCACTGTTTAGGGGTTGTGAATATACCGTGTGTGTGTAGTTGTGCCTTTAATGTGAAGCGAGGTGGGTTAACTTATGTTTTACCCATTGTTTAGGGGTTGTGAAGCTGCCCTGTTTGTGTGCGGTTGTGCCTTGAGAATGAGGCGAGGTGGTGTGATATACCCACTGTTTTGGGGTGGTGAAGATGCACTGTTTGTATGCAGTTGTGCCTTGAGAGTGAGGCGAGGTGGTGTGATATACCCGCTGTTTTAGGGGTGAGAGATAACCTGGGCATAGTTATGCTTGGAGTGCGAAGGGAGGTGGGTGAGCACCCACTGTTTTAGAGTATGGAACTTTTACTTTGCATCTTTCCTAGGTTGGAAGGGCATGTCGTTTTTGAATAATTATTTCGGACGTGTTGTGTGTGTTTTATCATCTTCCATACATTTGATTTTCTATAATCATTATAAGGGGGGAGATGTGTTGTAATCTACTTGTTGGGTTAATGCATCCTCCCCATTGTTGTTCTCTGCCTTGCTGCTCTGCCAATGGTGAGATCATTGGGATGTTGAGTGTGTTTGTGCTTGAAGAAGGATCAGTTGGAGTGGATGGGCTGAGCAGCAAGGAGGCTGCTCCTGGTGGGGCATTATATGGATCTTACCATCATCCTGTAACCTATAACTGAAGCCGTAACCTGAAAAATAAATCCATAACCTATTTCTACATGACTTCCTTCATTTTAGCACTAGTCCATGATGTAGGTGATCTTAATTGGGGTATTTATTAAGCATTATGACCACCTGCTGTTTGGAAAGGTTCCTTCTAATAGTTGTTTAGAATTAGATTAACTTGATTTTTAGGCCTTCTAGAGATTAGTTAGAAGATTTTGATTTGGTGGCCAGACCAAAACCAAGTGCCTGACATACAAAAGTCTTTGCTAGTGCCACAGACTCTGTACTTTGCACTAAAGTACATTGTGATTCACAAGTGCCATTACATATCCCCAAGAAAACCTTGTGGAAGCCTTGCAAGTCTCAATGGAAAGGCGAGAGGTCAAGTATTCAGGTATGTTTTGCAATCATTTTTGCAGTAGCAAAGCATGGAATGATTATTGTTGGCTGAGCGCAGATGGTAACCATTTGCAAGATGTAGGCTGTTAAATACTGACAGCATAACTCTGCTTGTGTAGCCTGCAGATATCAGAAGGTGCTGACAGGTGTGCCTTGGGCCACTGACTGTACTCCCTGATCTGCATTCAAATGAGCGACTGTTTATGGCATTATAATCCGTCCCTTTAATGCAGAGACATTGCAGTTGCAGAGTTGGAGATCTGCTATCCCACGCCTGCCTCCATTCCAGCATTCGCTACTTTTTGTAAGATGTCTGAGTCTGATTTCTGCCTCAATAATATTAATGAAGAGGCCCTTGGTGGTCAATAAAAGGAGAGTTGGATCCCAACACAATGCAAACATTTCGCTGTGAAGGCCCTCATTTGTGCTGGAGGCTCTGAATACATTAAACATGGCGCTTTCCATTACCTTGCTTTGCTTGTGAAATCTCGTGATCTGGAATAGTACAAAAAGTGTTTACATTGAAAGGTGCTGCAGATTACTGACCACATCAAGCGAAGTGCATGGGTAAGTCGTTAATTGTCACCCTCAGCTTCAGATGACATCACGCAAGTCTCAATACTTTTGGACTTAGTAGTAACACACTGGGTGTGTATAAATGAAAGTTGGGGCTTACAGGAATTGGATGTAAAGATGCAGGTTTTGTATTCCATATCTGTTTTTATTCATGGTACTTTGTTGACCGATACTTTGCTTTTTTCAAGTCTGGAAAATGCAGTGACTAAAGTGACAGTTTTTGAAATAATCGTTAAAGCGCAGTAAGCAGCAATTTTGTGGTATAGGTGTTTGGTTAAATAATTTCTATATAGCTAAGGTGTTCGATGTTCAGTGATACAATTTAGAATGGGGTAATAATTGATTACACATTAATTATCTAAACGTATATATATAGAGATTCCTATTATTTACGTTTTATGTACTAACTAAAGCTAATGACAGTAGCAAGATCATTCAAAAGCTGTGCAACCCACATGGAAAAAATCCAGCACAGCATTCATGTGAACTGTCACTTTCAATATAGGGTTTGGTTCTATATCTCGGACTTTCTTTTAAAATATTGTATTTCTTCCAGACATGTAAACAAACATGGCACGTACCCTACTCTGTTCCAGTGTAACTGAAAATGTCCCACTTTTCTGCACAATTGTCTAGATTTCATTATTAAGGGCCTTATTACGAGTTTGGTGGTGCGACCGCCGTAGAACCGCGTCCACCCCCTCCAGCAGCCCACGGTACTGACGTTCCAAAGACCGCCATTTTACAAGTTGGACATGGGGCATGCGGTGTGGAAGCAGGGATCTTGCAGTGGTGGTGAGTACTGTCCACAAATATATCAATGCCTGTGTGTGCATTTTGACTGCATATGTGTCGGATGCACACATATGCATGATATATGTGGAAAAATGCCATACACCCATTACAGGGATTCAGCCCATATGTGTGCTTTGGACGCTGTAAAAAAGGCAGTACTGATCCTATTAGACCTATCAGATGCATTTGATACCATCCCCCTTGATTTTCTAGAACACAATCTGAAGACTTGTAGCATTTCCCATCTAGCCTTGGCATGGTTAAAGTCTTTTATTTCTAACCATAGTCAAGTGGTTATGCTTGGTCACTATCAGTCAACTGACAAACCACTGAAATCTGGTATTCCGCAGGGATCTGCCCTTAGGCCGGTTCTGTTCAATCAATACATGGCCCATCTCACAGAACTGATATTCTCCTTCAACATTGAAGCCACTTCATAAGCTGATGATACTCAGTTGATACTAGTGCTTGACAAGAATTCCACCACTGCAGAAGAGCAATTTCACCTATGTCTTACAGAAGTCATTCAGTGTATGCGATTTAACCATCTTAAATGTAATACTGAAAAAACTGAGCTCATGCTACGAGGAAAGGCCAATCATTTTACCCCTAGCTTATGGTGGCCAAAAGATATTTCCCCAACACTGGGTACGGTGGAGAGGTGCTAAAGAATCTAGGAGTAAAATTTGATACATCACTGTCCTGTCGTCCACAAGCGTTAGCAGCGGCTGGGAAGTGTTTCCAGTTGATTAAAACCTTTAAAAAAGTGTTTAACTTGTTACCTTACACTGCAAGAAAAACAGTGACCATAGCCCTGAATACTTTGAGATTGGACTACTGTAATACCCTGAATGCAGGGACCAATAAGACAATTTTGAAAAAGCTACAGACAGTACATGCTGCAGTACGCCTGGTGCTAAAGCTACCATGTTGATCTTCTGCGTCAGCAGCTCTCAAGGTTGTCTGCCAATTCATAAAAAAATACTATTTAAGACTTTTCTTATCACCTTCAGAGCAACCATCGCATCCGGTACTAAATATTTAGCAGCCAGGTTCACTTCATACATCACTCCTCCTTTGCTCAGATCTTCATAAGCAAACCTCCTCACTCTGCCCCGTTTTAGATGTAAAACTGAAGGTGGAAAATCTGTAGCTGTCCTCTGAGCAAAAGCCTGGAACTTGCTTCTGGGCCATCTTAGGCTTTCTCATTCAGAACCCGCCTTTAGGAAATTGTTGAAAACTTGGATCTTTGCAGCCCTGGACTTCCTCTGCCTATCACTTAACGCCAAGATGCTCCTTTAGAGCAATCGTACGCTTCATACATTTTTTATACATACCTGATGCCTTCTTTCAAGTAGGAGAAGTTTCTTGAGGATTCCCTTTGAAGTGCTTGAAGTTTCCTGGCTCAAAGTTGGGTTAATGAACAATGCAGTAGTAACAAGTCCTTTGTGAGAAGGCAGGGCATAGCCTATTCAATTGCAAGTGGGGATGTGCCCAGCTCCATCCACCTATCCAGCCAGTGCCTTTCAGGCACCCTCAGTCCCGCTATAGTGTGGCTATCTGATAGGAATAAACAAAGTCCAACTGCCAAATACGCCCAGTTATGTGACCCAGGAACAGGCTGCAGGAACCAACTAGAGCAGCAAGATGCCAACTTTCTGAAAAAGTGACATTTTCATGAATGTAATTTAAAATCCATCTTTGCCATTAAAGAGGGTTCTAAAGTACAATTTGTCAGACACCAAACATGAAATGTTTTCCGATTCCCAATCAAAGGTTAGCACTTATTAAATGTAATAAGACAACCCAATGTTATCCTATGGGAGACGTAGGCCTCACAGTAGTGAAAAACAAATGTTGAAGTTTTTCCCTATCATGACATGTAAAACTTAAAGCACATGTCCAACCTTTTAATTACAATTCACACTGCCCTATGAGCTATATACGGCCTACCTTAGGGATAATTTATATGCAATAAAAGGGAAGTATAAAGCTTGGCAAGGGGGTTATATTGTCACATTAAATTGGCAGTTAATAACTGCATTCAGGCTGCAATGGCAGACCTGGGGCATGTTTTAAGGGGCTACCTAATTGGCACAACAGGTGCTGCAGGACCACTAGTAGCATTAGTTTACTGACCCTGTGTATATGCTATACCACTTTACTATGGATTTATAAGTAAATTAAATATTCCAACCAGGTGTAAGCCAATTTTACCATGTTTTAGGGAGTGAGCACAAGCCCTTTGGCACTGGTTAGCAGTGGTAAAGTGCACAGAGTCCTAAAGCCAACAAAAACGAATTTAGCAAAATAGGAGGGTGAAGGCAAAATGATAGGGGGAAGACCATCCCAAGGCTGACAGGTCTAACACCCCCCTCTCAGCTTAAAGTAGAGAGAACTACCCAACCTCCTGTGAGTTCTCATCGCTACGGCTCAAGGATCTGGACAGACCATCAGCATTGGAGTGGTCTGACCCAGGATGGTGTTCCACCGTGATGTCCATTCCATGTAGGCACATGGACCTCCTCATCAGTTTTGGATTTTCATCCCTCATCTGCATGAGCCATCTGAGAGGCCTGTAGTCTGTCGGAACCCTTAATTGAGTCCTAAACAGGTATGGTCTCCGATTCTTCAGTGCCTAGACCACAGCAAAGGGTTCCTTCCCTTGCAATAGCACTCCACCTCTGTTCCCTGGGAAGCAGCCTCCTATAGATGAAAGCTAAAGGTTGGTCTAGGCCCTCCTTATTTAGCTGTGATAACACTGCCTCTATGCCATGCTCTGAGGCATCAGTCTGCACAATAAATTCCTGGGAAAAGTCAGGGGCCATGAGTACAGGGGCTGTACACATGGCCTTTTTGAGGCTGTCAAACACTTTCTGACTGTCCTCTTTCCAGATCACATTTTGGGCTGCTTCTTTGAAGTCTGTAGAGTTAAGGGGGCAACAATGGTGCCATATCCCATAACAATTATTTTGTGCGACAATGGTCCCTAGGGAGGTAGGGATAGGAAGTAACAAATTAATACAGACCGGATGCTGACCCCCTGAGCAGCACGGCGCATTCATCGACTATTGGTCATTACGCCGTCCGAGCACACGCCTGTGGCTCCCGTGAATACCTCCAATTTCTTTACTTGAGGCCATCGCAAAGTCTTATTACACACAGCCCCTCTTGAAGTGTTCCCTGAAGTGCCCATTGATCCTCGACCTGCCAGTACCGCATATCTGCGACGGCCGGAGCCCCTACCGAGCCCGGATGTTCCCGCATCCGGTGTTGTCACACCCACAGTCTCGTGGCAGGCCCTTCAGACTTCCACAATTACCTTAGGCACTTATATACAGGCATGCTAATATAATGTCCTGAAGATGATCCACGCATTGCTCAATTGCATCGAAACGCCGTCGACACCTTAAAACGCCTCATGCACTAAATGTGATGTCATTAACTGTGTAGAGACGTTACTTGCGATTTGTTTCTTAAAATTAATACTACTTGTCAAAACAAACCGTAAGCGTTGCCTGAGCCTCGCTTAAATGTTCTCCCTATTTTATGTTTGTATGTTTGTGTAGTAGGATGCAGGCTTGTGTCCCACTTTTCAGTATTTGTGTTTGTTTATATCCAAAAAACTTGCTGATAAATTAAATATTGAACCTCTGTCCGGCTGGATAAGTTAACCAATACAGCACTGATTGGGTCTGTATTCATTTGTTACTTCCTATCCCTACCTCCCTAGGGACCATTGTAGCACAAAATAATTGATTCCCGAGGTCCCTGGCTGACTTTACTTGGGTCCCCTTGTTGTTTGAAAAGATATCCTGTTAACAAACATCTGTAGTAACCAGTGAGGTCCAGGAAAGCCTTTTGGGTTTTAGGGGGGCTCCCAGGCCTGGATATTCTTTATTTCGGCCTGGAGGGGCTGCACTTAACCCCTGCCCACAAGGTGTCCCAAGTACACCACTGGACCCAGCCTTATCTGGCGCTTACTGGCTTTGATAGGCCTGCCCTACTGCAGGGCCTGATGCACTCCCTGGAGGGGAAAAAGGTGGTCCTCCCAGCTGCTACTGTAGACAGCTATGTCGTCCACGTAAGCAGCACTGAAGGCCTCCATCCCAGCCAAGACCTGGTTCACCAATCTTTTGAAGGAGGTTGGGGAAATCTTCAATTCAAAGGCCTCCACTTTAAATTGAAAGTAGCCCTGTGGGGGTAGAGAATACTGACCTCTCTTTGGCCCCCTCAGTTAGGGCTATCTGCCAGTACCCTAGATAAGGTCAAACGTGCTCAGGAACTGGACAGGCTACCTCAATGGCTATATCGGGGGTACATAAGTGTGTAAGCACAGGAGTGAGAGAGAACAGGGAGGCAAACTGTCTCAACAGCTGGTGATAGTCCCTGTGCTGTTCTGGGGTCAGGGTAGGTTGGAGATTGACACCTTCCACTGACCCATCTTTCTATTTCTCTTTGAATACCAGGAGGTCAGGGAGTGGTTCACTGTTCTCTTTTCCCCCATCATCTGCCAAAACAGCATGATACCCTCAGGCCTCTTATAGTGGGGTTTGAGGCGATTGATGTGTGTACCCTTAAAGGGTTTCTGGGGGACTTGAGGTGTACCAAGTAGGTGGCTTCCCCCTTCCTCTTAATCACCTCATAGGGCCCTGTCCAACGTTCTTGGAGGGCCCTCAGCTCCACTGGCTCCATAACCCACATCTTCTGACCAGATTGAAACTCTCCCTAAGTAACGTTCTGGTCATACTAGAATTTCATGACTTCCTGGATAGCATCCATGTTCTCAGAATCTTTCTTCCTGAGGTTGGCTATCTGCTTTCGGAGAGCTTGCGTGTAGCTGATCACATCTGGGCGGGCGGGTGGGTGCGCATTTTGGGAGCTTGCTTGGAGTACCCCTCCTTAATCAGACTGGGAGGTC
This sequence comes from Triturus cristatus, assembly GCF_964204655.1. Lineage (NCBI taxonomy): Eukaryota > Metazoa > Chordata > Amphibia > Caudata > Salamandridae > Triturus > Triturus cristatus. The sequence continues at coordinate 693,124,955 of NC_140591.1, forward strand.
CCCTAACAGGGTATCCAAAAAGAAGTATGAAGGAGCTGAACTCAACTCCCTTCTGTGGCACCTCCCTGTAGGCAAAGAGCAGGCATGCTAAGAGGACGTCCCACTTCCGCCTTATGGGCTCGCGAAGGCCCATAATCATGCATTTTAGGGTGTTGTTAAACCATTGAACAAGCCTATTGGTTTTGGGGATGATAGGGTGTGGATAACTTGGAGGGTACCCCACACTCTTCACATATGGACTTCAGGTATGTTGACATGAAGTTGGTGTCCCTGTTGGACACCACTTCTTTGGGTAACCCTACTAGAGTAAAGATCACTGTCAGGGCCCTATCAACTGCAGGTGCAGTTTCAGTTCTCATAAGGATGGCTTCTGAGTATCTAGTGAAATGGTCCACCAAATCCAGCATACACCTGTTGCCCATGGCAGTTTTGGGGTCCAAGGGTCCTACAATGTTCAATGCCCACCATTTCAAAGCGGGTGCCAATGACAGGTAAAAGTTTCAATGGAGCCTTTAGCCTTTGCCCTGTTTTTCCACTGGACTGGCAGGTGAGATGGGTCCTGACAAAAGTATCTGAGGCTATACCCATCTGGGGCCAATAAAAATTAGAGACAAGCCTGGCAAAGGTCTTGTCTTGCCCCATATGTCCTGCCAGGGAAACTTCATGAGCCAAACTCTGTAGAAAGGCTCTGTAGCATTGGGGAACCACCAACACACGGCTTGCCCCATGCCCAGGATTCTTAGACTCACTATATAAGATGTCATTCTCCCAATAAATGAAGTGATCTTCAGAGGTATCACCAGCTGTCTCATGCCCTCTAGGGTTGGACATTCCTTCTGTGCCTTACAGAGCATCTCCCTGGTGGGCCCACCTGTAGTGTTCATATAGTTTAAGCAACATTGTTATGTACGCGTATTGCATTTTCAGGTGTGGAAGCATCTGTAGGGGTTTGTTTTACGTGCTCAAGGTTCCACTCTAGAACAGAGTGTCCCCAGATTCTTAAGAATGTTGGAAGGAAGTCAGTTGGGAGACGAGTCTTGCATGGAGCAGTTTAGGGTGATCTATGATACTTGTATTTTCCAATAGATCTATTACATGTTTCAACTGAAGTTGCCATTTATTATATGTGGCGATGAGCGAACAGCAGGTACCCTGAACAGACAGAACCCACACAATGACAAAACGCATCTTGATTTCAACACAGCGGGTCTGAAATAAAGTATTTACCTCTGGGTCTTAAATGAACTCCTGAAGCATCTGGTGAGCATTTTCCATTACAGTGGCACAGGTAGATGTGAGTGTGTGATATATAAGCTGGTAGATGTGAACGTGTGATATATTAGCTGGGGCAGAGAAGTTATGCGCAACCAGTATCGGAAGAAGACCGCATCGTAAGGTAAAAACTCTAACGCCATAGAAACAAGTGGTGCACCAACAGACATCTCGGCTTGTTTCAAGGCTGCAGTGTCAGCGCCTGTGTGCATGAAAAATAAAAGTTTCACCGCCTCTAGAAACAAGCTCAATAGCCGGCAGCCATTTTAACATGTTGGGTTAGCGACCATTATTTCAAAGGGGTTAGGCCATTTTTTCCTGACGTTTGAGAAATTCCATTAGTATACAACGTGCCCAATTAGATGTAATAACAAATGAGGAACAGTTGGCGTCTATTTTAAGCCTTTGGGTTACTTACCACACCTTAACAGTATTGGCAGGTGTGCAGTACGCTCCAGGTGCAAAAGTCAATGACTGTTTAACATTTCGAAAATAAAAAATACAGTATAAATTCTGTGACACAGCGAGTGTGCATCCATTTAAAAGAAAAAAAACATATTAAAAAAATGGTGACAGGCACACCATTTCTGGCCTGTTGTTATAGTTCAGAATCTGTTACATGTTGTGTGGCATGGTGACAGGCACACACCTCCAGTAACTATGCTAGTCTTCTACATCACCATTTAAAAAAAAAAAGCCATATTGTTTTTGTATTTTTTTTTTGTTTATTCAAGATTTTCATGAACAAAATGCAGAAACAACATAACAGCATTGTTACACATTCGTTACAGGGAACAACATATCTTCATAAGGTGGGTAGTGGGGAAAGGCGAGTCTCATGCAGTACAGGGGAACTTTACACATCATTGTTATTGGAGAAGAGACCCTAGACTGCCCATCATACCCTCCCCTCTCTTACCTTAAACTCATGCAGAGTGATATATGTGCAGAACAGAAAAGGTGGGGGGAACACCATTCGCATACAGTCAAATCTCACAGTTAAACAAATGTGGGGCCACACCCTGTATCTTAACAAGTGACGTGAGTTAATCTGATCCACCTCTACTTGCACTATCACCTGTCGCATCAGCATCACTCTCCTCCCCGCTCCCATACGGCCCCTCTTCTTAATCCCATTGCCCATTGTTATGCATTACAGCCAACATATCTAACCACAACTAGAGGTCCCTCTCTGTGTGCTCATCCGTTTGCACCTTCCCCAGTCTGCATTCCTCTGCCAATGCCCACTCTCTCAGGTCTGCCTTCCACTTAAGGAGCACCAGGGGTACGGGACTAGCCCAGTATATAGCTATACAGCGACGTGTCCATAGTAGGCCAAGCTGGGCACATTTATACCTCATCTTACGCCCTTTCCCGGGGGGTGGGTAGCAAACCCAGCAGGCAATGACCAACCGTCTGCTCCACTGCACTCTACACACTTCCCCACACACCTCACCCCCATATGGCCGAAGTTGTGCACAACGCCAACCCACATGGCAAAAATCTGCGGATGTCATTCCACATTAAATGCAACCCAGTGATCTTGCAGGGTATGCTCTATGTAGCCGGGCTTGGTTCAAATAGGCCTGATGAAGAAAATAAAAACGTACTAATTTAAAGCAGACATTGTTCAGTACTTCGCGCACGCACCATACGCTATTCTCCTTCTATCAGCAGAACCTCCACCTCTCTATCTCAGGCCTCCCGCCCCTTGGCCACAACTGTCGTCCTATCCGCATTTAGTGCCACATTCAGACTGGAAATTGTGCCTTTATAGGCCCCTTGGTCCAGGATAACCCCCAAGGACATGTGATCATTGAGACTCTTCTGGAAAGGTGGGCTAAATCCCTCGCACATTGCGCGAGATGCTTACATATTATAGGAATTGTCAGGCGTCTACCCCATAGTGGGTCCCCTTCTCCGCTAAGTCCATGCAGTTACCATTCATATACAGATCAACCGCCCTCTCGCATCCCCCTGTGATCCAGCCCTCAACATTCATGGGCTCACGATTACGCCTGACAGGGCGCAACTACCATAGCTGCAGGAGTGTGTCATATGGTGCCCTCTTAATAATCGTACGAACCGCCGTGCCCCATGCCCTAGCCACATTCGCAACACAGAAGGGGGTGTCCAGCTGCAGATCTCTGCCGCACATCAGCAACTGGGGAAGCCCATCAGCAACCGCAGTCTCCGCTAACAAGTTTTTCTCCCAGTATGAGTCTGCATTGCACCACATCACCACACACTGCAGAAGACCAGCCAAATAACACAAACGCAGATCAAGAAACCCCCAGTCCCCCCTCATTCAAATCCAACTTTAGCACGTCCAGTCTCACCCGGCTCCTCTTCCCTGCCCAAACCAATTGCACTAGTAGTTCATCAAATCGTTTAAACATGCTGGAGGGCAATGAGCAGAGGGAATACTGCATCGAATAGAGGCAGTGGGGGATTAGGACCATATTGCACAGGGCAATTCTACCCATGACCGATAATAGCAGCGTGGGCCAAAACCGGACAGGGTGCTCCAATCCCTCCAGTATTTCCCTCATGTTCAGAGCATACTGGAGTTCTCTATTGTGGGTAATCTGGATACCTAAATACCAAAAACTATGTTTTTTCCATGCCATTGCCAAATCCGGAAGACGCAACACCTCTCTACCCACCAAACTGGCCAGAGGGTAAAGAACCGTTTTATGGAGAATATAACTCGCAACCCGGACACTGTGCCAAACTGCTCCAGCAGTCGCATCAGGAATGGGACAGATTAGTCGGGTCCTTGACCACATGATGACCTTTCCCTATTGAATTACTCCAACACAACAGCTGATCCCTGAGGAATATCGCGAGTGGCTCCATAGCAAGTACGAACAATAGCGGGGACAAGGTGCAGCCCTGCCGAGTGCCCCTCTCAATACCGAATGGTTCAGACACCTCAGACCCACGACACAAGCTTGAAACCCAACCCCATATGCCTCTGGACCTCCCACAGATATGTCCATGCAGGGTGTCAAAGGCCTTTTCGATGTGAAATGACACCAATGCAGCCTCAAAAATGGATTCCCGTGTTGCATTCATCACATGAGCCAGTCGCCTAAGGTTCATATATGAAGCCCTCTCCCTTGGACAAAACCACACTCAGCGGCAGCAGCTCTCTCTTGGCTGCGGCGGCCCATGGGACAAATCACGATGGTGCACAGTAGCGAAGGGTGTAGGCACTCAGCAGCAGCAGCTCTCTCTTGGCCGCGGCGGCCCACGGGTCAGATCACGATGGTGCACAGTAGCAAAGGGTGCGGGCACTCAGCGGCAGCAGCTCTCTCTTGGCTGCGGCGGCCCACGGGACAGATAACAATGGTGCACCGTAGCAAAGGGTGTGGGCCCTCAGCGGCAGCAGCTCTCTTAGCTCCGGCGGCCCACAGGAGAATTTAGGGTCTCGACCAGGCGGGCACCACGGTGGACGCTCAACGGCCACAGCGCTCTCTCAACTGCAGCAGTCCATGCAGATTCAGCGGAAGGTCCGAGGGTGCCGATTCAGGCGAGCTCTCAGCGGCAGCAGCTCTCTTAGCTGCAGTGGCCCACACGGATCCAGCGAAAGGTTTGAAGATACAGATTTAGGCGGGCTCTCAGCGGCATCCGCTCTCTCTTAGCTGCAGTGGCGCACTCAGATTTAGCAAGGAGGTTCAAAGGTTCAGAGACAGGAGGGCACTCTGCGGCGGCAGCTCTCCCTTAGCTGCAGCGGCCCGTACAGGTTCAGCAAAAGTTTAGAAAGTCTCAATTCTGATTCAGGCAGGCTCTCAGTGGCGGCAGCTCTCTCTTAGCTGCAGCGGCCCGCACAGGTTTAGCAAAAGTTCAGAAGCGCCCAGTCCGCGGTCCTCACAGTAGAACTAGAGGCTCCGGATTACTCGACGGAGGCCTCACCTGCAAGCAGAACTCCTCGCACAGGAATTCCAATGGCGGACGGGGTGAAGTCTAATGTCCCTGAGACTTCTGCAGGAGGCGCTCTCGATTTAGGCCCTCAAGTAGTTTCTTCGGCAAGCTTGATGAAAGTGGCAAAGTCCTTTCCTCTGTTCACTCGGACAGAGTTTCGTCTTGACATCCAGAAGGAACACACTTGGCCAAAGTTCAAGCGCAGCATTTTATACCTAAAAAAGTCTTGTTCTCTAAGGTTGTAAATCACTGACTCCGGTCAGAACCAGTTTGGTGGGGTCAGGGAGCACTTGGTTAACGAGGCGACATCCTGCCCTTTCAGAATGAGGGGGGTCTGCTATCAGACACCCAGTGGGAGGTGGAGCCAACATTCACCTTGCCAGGCATGGCCCTGCTCGGATCAAAGTCACCCCTCCCCATGCTCCGAATACCGACGGCCAATACACATACGCTCAACAGCCTACAGTAAAGCTTAGGCAAGAAACGACCACGTTTTCAGGAAAGGTATTTCAACACATGCAATATATAAACGGTCCTTACTAAAAGGTGCCCCTCAATGTCCTCAGCATATACATATCAAACTTGAGGGTCCTATCGGGTTCCTAGGGCCCGATAGGATGATAGAAAGCAATCTTTAACTGGCCCATCCTGGCCTATGAGAATGGATCGTTTCGCAGTAGCAACAGTGAAATGGAAGGTAACTCGCTATTGAAACAGGCTACACCAATGTAGGTATTATAGTTATCCTTATTCATACAGTCATTTATATACAGGGAGCATTTGCGCTGTGGCACTGAGTAGCAGTGGCACGGTGCCCAGAACATCTAAATCCAGCCAATATAAAAGATAGGGAGAGTAGAGAGGAAGGGAGACCCACGCCAATGATGCCCGGTCTAACACGCGTCCCCTCCAGCTGAAATGTGGGGAGAACTACCCATCCCCTTGAGGGTTCTCATTACTAAGGCGGAAAAACCTGGACAGACCGTCAGCATTGGCGTGCTCTGTACCAGGGCGGTGTTCCACCGTGAAATCCATACCCCGTAAGGAAATGGACCACCTTAACAACTTAGGATTCTCACCCCTCATCTGCATCAACCAACTAAGGGGCCTGTGGTCTGTCTGAACCCGGAAGTGAGTCCCAAACAGGTATGGTCTCAACTTCTTCAGCGCCCAGACCACAGCAAATGCCTCACGCTCAATTGCACTCCACCTCTGTTCCCGGGGAAGTAACCTCCTGCTTAAGAAGGCTACCGGTTGGTCCAGTCCCTCCTCATTGATCTGTGACAGAACAGCCCCTATACCATGCTCTGAGGCGTCTGTCTGGACAACAAATTCCTTTGAAAAGTCGGGCGCCTGAAACACGGGTGCGTTTCACATGGCATTCTTCAGGGCGTCAAAAGCTTTCTGACAGGTGGCAGTCCAGTTAACCTTCTGGGCTGCTTCTTAGAAGTCAGCTCAGTCAAGGGTGCAACAATGTTGCCATATCCCTTGACAAACCTGCGGTAGTACCCCGTGAGTCCTAAGAAGGCCCTCACCTGCATCTGAGTCTTGGGGGGTTCCCACGCCAGGATAGTTTCAATTTTGGGCTGCAGGGGTGCCACATGGCTGCTCCACGCCTGGTGCCCCAAATATACCACAGAACCCTGCCCAATCTGGCACTTACTGTCTTTGATTGTTTGACCTGAATTCCGCAGTGCCATCAATACCTCCCAGAGGTGGCACAGGTGGTCCTCCCAAGAGGAGCTAAACACCGCAATGTCATCCAGGTAGGCGGCACTGAAATCTTCCAGCCCAACCAACACCCTGCTGACCAACCTCTGAAAGGTGGCAGGGGCATTCTCCATTCCAAAGGGCATCACCCGGAACTGGTAATGCCCATCGGGTGTGGAGAATGCTGACACGTATTGCTCTCCAAACATGTTACAAATCCACGTATTGCGGGGGCTGATGTTCAACCATACTATTTTGCCTCCCATCTATTGGTCATCAGTGATTGGTGGCAGTGCACCCAAGACGATCCAGCACTGGCAGTGGACTGATGGGTGATGTCCCACTCCTCGACCTCCTTTACAGTTGCAGGGGACTGAGCTTCCTCCCCCCTGCGAAGTAGGTTGTCATACGGGTATGAAGGCGCTCTCTCCAGAGGTTGGGGTGGTGGGGTAGATTGACGTGGGAAACTGCCTTATTGTGGGGTATTTTCCTTAAACAGGTAGCCTCATTGAGTAAGTTCTATAGATAGGATAACATAGGGATAACTACCCGAGGTGATGTTATGGGGGGCGTAGTGTTGTAATCGTTACAATACCTACAAGAAGGTTATGAGCTTCATCACAGCCAGTTTTATAAATATCTACAGTTTTGTCACGCCACCTCCACCTTGTTGCAAGGCATAGAGGTCTTACCAGAATTCAACCCATTCGAAGGCAACCTATTAAAAGGAGACCTAGGCACTCATAAAATCACACAAATATTTCAAACATTGATCACCAACAGTTCCACAATCCTACCCACCCTCCAAAAGACATGGCAGGGAGACATAGATGAGTTTGATGCGGTGTATTGGACGGAAGCCCTAGGGGCCCCCGTGAGGCAGCCTTACCCTCTTGTCTGTTTGATTCAATTCAAATACTTGATAGAGCATACTATACCGGACACCGGTTATGGCATTGGCATCATTGGATTGCCCACCTGCCTTTGATATAAGAGAAAGGAGGTATCTTTCTCCACACAGTGTAGAGTTGTGAGAAGCTGTAACGCTTTTGGAATGGAGTGACATTTAGCTTGGCGGAGGTTCTCTCTTGAGAGATCCCATTTGACCCTAAGTTGCTCATCCTTCACTGCACAGAGGGAGTGGGAGGGAACCACTACAAGCGACACCTTTTATTTCTTGGACTCACACTCGCAAAGAGGTACATTGCCAGAATGGGGAAGATGGACTCCCCACCTCCAGTGGGGGTCTGGAAGAAAGGTATGGATCACTGTATGGGTCTCGAGATAGCAGTATTCCAGGCTAGGGGCTTCCTGCAAAAACACACTAAAATATGTCAGCGTTGGGTCGATTCGAGAGGCATAGCTCTGGCTCCTTTGGACTCTGTTGGAGCTCAGTCAGATATGGAAGTACAAACATATGAAGCCAGAACATGATAGTAAATTGTGGGAACCGTGAACCTGTCTAGATGTGGGCTCTTTCAGGGCTACATTTGGTTTGAGGGGGGAACAGGGAAAGTCTGCGCCATTTTTGTTGTCTTTTGTTTCTTATTGGTTAACATGTACTTACCTTGTATTGTTTTATACAAGTATGCAGCCTGTGCAACCCTGATTATATTGTCAAAAATCAATAACATTTGTTGTGGGGAAAAAAATAACCCAATGGTTATTAAATATTGTTGTAATGTTGTTGTTTTTATATATTACCCAGTGGCAGTCACCACTGGGTAGTTAGAGTTACAGCTGCAGCCAGTCCATTGGGGCTGAGGGGCCATACCCCCCAACCTTTTGATCCTCACGAACAGTGGCTGTCAAAGTTCAGCCTGACAGTCACTGTTCATTTTCAGTTCAGGCAGCCAGGAGCCAGACATGCACTAAATGCGCAGGCCCCTGGCTGCCTGAGCTGATCTTTGCTGGCTTGAGGAAGTCACAGCTCCTGTTGGTGTGACCGTCTCAGCTTAGCAAAGGTCCCTGAGGCCCTCCCCTCAGTGACGAGAGGTAGCGTCACTGTTAGACCTGTCAGCCCTGTGGGTGGTCCCTCCTCATCATTATTTATTTTGTCCCACTTTTGCCTCAAACCCTGTTTGAATTTTTCCTTTTTGGGAACCACCAGACTTTTGAGTGTTGCTACAGATTCAGGGAGCCATTTTAGCTACCCCTGAAACTTCTGTCTGAGGGCCTGAAGCACAAAATGGTGGCCTCCTGTGACATCACCAGCATCCACTGGAACCTACCAGCACCTTCCAGAACCTTCCAGGAGATTCCAGAACTGTGTGACAGTTGGAAACCGTTTAGAATGTTGGGAGGATAAGAGAGTGAGTTGGCAGTTGGAGCTGGCAGTTGGCACCTGACTGGTGAAGAGAGAGGAGCACAACAGTGAAGGAGGAAGGAGTGAAGCAGCAGGGGTGGAAACTTGTGCCTGGAGTGGGGTCCATAAACCCACCCTTGATACTTGTCCCTACTGATGGATCCCAGCCTATAGCCCTGTGTGGGGAGAAGACAGAAGAAAACCATCCTAAGGACCTGGACAGCAGGAACAGGCCTTAGAACCAAGAAGACAGCAAGATTCTGACCTGAGAACTGGTTTCCCTGGAGCCTGGCGTCGAGTAGCCGAAGACCTGGAGCCCGAGGTGGAGAAGCGGCGCTGACTGAGGTGGCAGACGTCGTACCCGGAGCCGCCTGAGGTCGTAAGAGGGCGCCGGCGGAGGTCGAGAGGAATACCAAGGGTCGAGAAGGAGGTGAACCGAGGTCGAGCGAGCGGCGTCATCGGAGGAGTGAAGTCCGCCCTCCGGAGTCGTCGGAGACCGAGGTAGAGGAGCACCGGAGGTCGGGAGTGAGGATCGCACTCCGGAGTCGCCCGGAACCTGTGAGGAGGAACACCGGAGGTCGGGGGTGAGGATCGCACCCCGGAGTCGCCGGAAGTCGACAGCGAGGCCAGGCCGGCCGACGTCATCGGAGCCGAGAGCGCCATCGGACCGGAGCCGCCCGAAGTCGACATCGTGAAGAGACTGCCCGACGCCGTCGAATCGGAGGTCGAGATCGAACCGAGGCCACCGACATCGGACCGGAACCGCCTGCCGGCGTCGTCAAAGAACTGACATTGTGCCGAGGCCGCCGAGACCGAACCGGAACCGCCTCACGGCGTCGACACGACTCCAGCGGCGTCGGAACATCAGAAAAGGGCAGTAAGTGGAGTAGAGGGCGCCTAAGGCCCTGTGGAGACCTGAGAGACTACTCTAAGGGGCTAGGGAGGTGCTGAAACCCACCTGACTGTGCCTGGGGTGAACTGGGACTAACCTAGAGAGGTTGTGTGGAGAAGGGAAGCCAGGGCATTGGAATTCCCCCCTTTGATCTACCTCAGTTTAGGCCTCAGCCTTTGCCTCAGCCAGGGAGTAGAACCCCCCCCAAGCCTTCCACAACCCTACAAGCTGTGCCTGGGCCAAATCAGCCCTTAAGAATTGAAGTGTCATCTGATTCACGAAGTGTACTGTATACTTCTAATTATTTATTGGGGATACTGTATTTATTAAGTTCTTATCTATTTATTGCTGCACTAGATTTATAGGTCCACAGGACTTGATGGTGTACAATATTTATTGGTACAGTATTTATTACCTCAAAGTATTTAATTGTCTGTATATATTGCACTTGTATTTAAGCCCTGTTATTTATGATCACCCCTATTTATTTCAGCAAACAGCCAATATTTATTTGACCTGCTCTATTTAAGAATTTGTATATTGTGATTGTTATTTATTTTCCCAATCAGCAACTAAGAGAAAAAGATAAAGAAGAATATTTTCATAATTTTTACGGTGTGGAGTCGTTTTTGGAACGGATGCACGCATGGTTATTGTATGGGTATATTGTATGCTTAGCACTGCGCCTGTTTCCTGACCACTCGAGCCAAGCTACCCCATTGTGTCGGGAAGGTCCACTACCACCCTGCGGAGTGGGAGTGGGCAGTTTCCAACAGTCACTGATTGCCTTGCACCTGGTCACTTCAGTTTTATGCCCTGAAGCGTCCAGGGTCGGGTGTGAATCAGTGACACTACATCACAGAGTGGGGTGGGGTCAGCAGTCTCACTGACCCCATCCCATTCTGTGATGACATTGGGACTGCTGCCTTCTCTCCAGCCACTGAGGGAAGGCACCAGTTTGAGACCTCTGAGGCAGAGCTGCAGGTAAGTGTGTGTGTTTTTTTTTTTTAATTAATGTTTGGTGCATGCGTGCGTGTATGTATGAATGTTTGGTAATGTGTTGTAAAGGATGTGTTTGTGTGTGTGCACGCGTGCGTGCATGTGAATGTATGGCTGTGAGTGTGTATGTATATGTGTGCATTTGGGTCACATTTGCCCCTCTACCTCCTAAACATACCGGCTGCCACTGTATAGTTAGCACCACGTTTCCATTGGAAATTGGTTTTTGTGTTTGCTACTGTAGTAATTAGAACTCGCGCCCTCATCATGCACGGCTTATGACCTCATATTACATCAGGCAATCCAGTTGGGCCCCGATGATGAAGCATGCCACCTACCAGGTAGGTGGGTGAGGGGTTTCTTACAATAGTTGTTTATTCTCCTTCAACAGGTGACGGCGAAAAACCTTTGCTACAAGTTACCTTCCCTAAGTACTTGTCCATCTTGTTTCTGAAAATTCATTGGGGAAAAGGACAAGTTACCTTGTTTTCCTCGCTCTCTTTTTGTTTACATTTCTCATATTACATCACTCATGTCATGTCCTATGACATCATTGATTACATCACTGATGACATTTGAAATGACATTTAAGACAACACTGTGGACGACGGGGTGCAAGTTATAGTTACTTCAGTTGAGTATAACTGGTGAATTTCAGAGGGTTTTTTTAGAGCTTAAAACGTTACGTTTCACCTACCTATAACGTACATACACACACTACAGAGACTAGATTCTGCAGTACGTCAGCAGACCAGTAGCATAACTGATAGTGATTTACCATGCGATATGGGGAAAGAGATAAAGCGGTAATAAATAGCATTCAGGTTTAGCAAGTCGGTGCTCATTGATCAGTTCGATAAGAGATGTCCTCGTGCTCACTGGGCTGACGTATTAGCTGATCCCGCAAAATGACATGATTCGAGGTACGATGGGCGGCAAGAGTTGTTTGTTTCGATCGCTTTATGCATAGACGGTTAAAATAGCGTGAAATGAAAGTCGTTTGTGGAGATTCAAAAGAATCAACACAGCAAGAGGATACTTCGGTCTTTAAGAAGCTTTCCAACTGCCAGAAAAATGCGTGTATAGTCTTTCTTCCCTGTCAGTCTTTTGTAAGAGGAATTTGCTGGGCTTCAGCAAGCCTTGATTTGACAACAAACCAAGCGCCAGGAGGACTGGTATTATGCTAAGGCAGCACTAGGTCACCACACTGAAGGAAGCGCCAGTTTAATAATAGAAGCATTACATATGGCCACATTACCATTGGAGATGAACTGTGATTTATTTACTCTAGGGAGTTAATTCCTTGCACCGGTGTTTGCTTCCACGTCCGTGCCCTTGATCCATTCTCTTTTCTACAAGGACACCACAGGTCTCTTGGAACTGGAATTGGAATTACAATACACAATGAAAATCAGAAGTGCCGTGCACCTTCTGGACAAGGGAACACGCACTAAACTTTAATCTATATTCCATTCTTTAAATTCTACAATCAGTTTAACCCTGGGCCCTCTGGCCTTCGTTATAGCTATGGGAAAACAATTTAACTGCTCGCGCGCCTTACAGTCCAACTCGAGCCAAAGTTAACAGGGTTACTAGAGAGGCAGATCACTTCTAAGGGAAGCAAAGGTTAAATGTACCCATTCAGGGGTTTCAGTTGCAGTGATATGGTTCCAGTGAGCGCTGAATATGCTCATAAATGTATCAATGCACCTGCAGTGAAGTTCCAAAATCGGACTCAATGGACCCCCCCCCCCCCCCCCCACCCAAAGAGCAACGTGCCCGCCCTTTTCACTGACAAACAAAGCAGCCTCTTATGGGCCTACTGGAGATAACTGCTTAGGGGGTGATGCACTCTCTGGTCACTGGTGCTGGCATACGTCATTAGAACCTGAGTTCACAAACTACTGAGCTCAGGATTGGGGATGACCACTGGTAAAGGTGTCAGTTCACTCTTGATGTACATTAGATGGTGCGTGGCTGAGCTGGCCTGTATCTCGAAACCAACCAGTCGAGGTCACGATTTTCTAGTAGCAGAATACCAACAACATCCCCCCTCAAGACCCCTGTGGCGACTTGAGCTGTATTTCCAGGTTCAGCCTCAGAGCGTGGTCACCTCCCACACCAATACTTAAGTTAACTTTTTTTTCTGGCCTGGATGAATCGGCAATTCCTTGTTCCACTCGATCTCACAAACTGATCGTTTTAGTTGATTATAATGTCTGGGTTGAAAATGAGTTCTTTCTACACTCAAGTATTCTGCTACAAAATACGAGAGCATACAGCATTTTATTAGGGGTTTAGTGGTCCCTCACACTCTGCCGGGCATACAATTCATTTAATTACAGTTCTAAGAATATGCTTAACGTTGGACACCCTATTCTTATGACCTGGTTTAGTCACTCTTTAATCCCCTTCTCCATTAATGGCTACTTTGTGCTATTTAGTACTTCTAATAAAACCTTTAAGACCGTCACTAGACTGGAAAAAGCTATCCCACAAGCCTTAGCCTCCAACATAAAAGCAAAACTCCCATACATCGAGCTAATTTTGACAGCAGTTTCACCGCCGAGATTCTAAAAGCTTTCAATCACACTCCGGAAGACTCATTAAATACATAGTAACTTATGGAAAAGGGTGGTAAAATCCAGATTTTTAGAGTATCATTGGCTTTCTCAATTGCTCAAGGTGGAAAAAGCTTAGTTTTGGAAGTTGGAAGTAAGTTAGTCATCTTGTTACAAAGAAGCAAAGACATATTTTTGCTCTGAAATTCTTCAAGTCAAATTTCTCCTTCTTGCACTTTTACTCCAGAAACCTCCATAGTGAGAATGTCTGCGGTTTTCAAATCTCCATGTACATAGGTGCATAGAACAGGGAGAGCCAAGGATGAAGCAGGCTTTCTATGTCTATATTTGAAGGCAACACAACTTTATCTGGCCCCTGATGTCATCATTTGCTGGGCAGCTAGCTTGGGGGTGACGTTGTGCCTTCTGCAAAGACGCAGACCATTGCCCTACCCTCTTAGGCAGTTGGTGCTGGTAGTGACTGGAGCTCAGTCACTCCTTGTTACATCAGCCTTCACAGATGGCACGGCTTCCTCTCTGCTCATGTCAACAGTTGTGCCACAATCTTGTCCAGACTCGTGGGCTGATTTAGAGATTGGGGAACAGGCTACTGCATCACAAACGTGACAGAAATCCTTCCTGTCTTATTACAAGTGCATTATATTTTATGGTACTCGTAATAAGGCAGATGAGAATCCATCATGTTTGTGACAGAGTAACCCGTCTCCTCCACCTCTCGGCAGCTTTCAACACCGTGTTGCACCACACCCTTCTAAATAGGCTCCATCATTCAAGAGGACTCCCTCAAATGGATCACATCCTTCCACCCCAAAGAACCCAGAGCATCTGCCTTCTACCATACACTTTGGAATTCAAGAACATCATCTGCAGCTTTCCCTAAGGGTCCTCTCTCAGACCACCCTGTTTAATGCCTAGATGACCCCTCTAGCAAAAATTGTCAAGACCCATGAATTACATCATAGCATATGCCGACGACACCCAGCTCATCCTCTCACCCCTCCACCACCGAGGCTAACTTTCACTTATACATGACCAGCGTCACCCTCTGGATGCGGACTAACTGCCTCAAACTCTTCACCAACAAGACGGAGATACATATCTTCGGAAACACAGCCCAGTGGAACAACTCCTGGTGGCCTGTGGAACTGGGAACCTCTTCCACTTCCACAGAACATGCCAGGAATCTTGGCATCATACTGGACAGTAAACTAACCATGAGAAGCCAGATCAACACAGTATCCCCAGCCTGCTTCCTCCCTCTCCGAATGCTCAGGAAAATCTTCAAATGGCTCCCAGCCAGCACCACACGCACTGTAACCCAGGTCCTCGTCACCAGCCACCTAGACTACGGCAACACTCTAGGAGGGAATCACTTCACACCTACTAAAAAGACTACAAACCATACAGAACTCAGCCGCCAGACTTGTCTTCAATCTCCCGAGATGAGCCTACACCACCCTACACCTCAAGAGCCTCCACTGTCTTCCCATCCACAAGAGGTGCCAGTTCATGATGCTCAGGCACACCAGCCCTGCACAATCAGGGACTGACTTACATCAATTAAATTCTGAATTACCAGTAGCAGCCCCCTGACTCCCTTTCCCTCACCCACCCACCCCCGCATCCACCAAAGCAAGAGGGGCGGATGCTCCTTCTTCTATCTGGCTGCCAAATCCTGGAATAGCCTCCCCCACCACCTCCAGGACTTCAGGAAGGAGCTGTAGACATAGCTGTTTGACTAACGCCACCCAGCAGCTAAAATCCCCAGCGCCTGGATGCCCTCACGGGTGAAAAGCAGCCCTTTACAAATCCGTCTTGATTGACTGATTGAAGTAGGATATATGCTAAAACAATGTAGTCCGAGGCAGAAAAGTCTGGTTTCATCATAGAGGAGGAACTCCTGTTAATGCTAGGGGCTAGTGGGCTACCCCCTCCCCTTACAGAGCCAAATTGTTTCTGAGACGCAGTGAGCAGACTGTGTACGTGTAGGCTCCCAAGTTCGACATAGATCCCAGGCAGCCTTACACAAAACAGGCCACCATATTGAGGTAGAAGCCTATGTGGAGTCCAGTGGGCCTCAAAATTGACTTGTTCACACTCGCGTTGACCTCCACCATGTCCTAGCCATGATGATGATCAGGAACCTCAATTAGGGGAGACTGAACAGAGTTTACATGGTGAGAGCCAATAGGCAGTACTTCCATATGGATATAGGTAAAAAAAACATATAACCAAGACTATAAATTAAACTGTCAGTCTCTCATAGCCTAGGTTTGAGGGAAGATGATCACTCTCTCAAAGATGAGTGGAATTTGATGCTCCCCTCAACAACAGAGCCAAACGCTATGTCTCAGTAATTAAACAAGGGAACCATCAGTTAGCTAGCATGCTTCTTAAGCACACTGGGTGAAAAATTCATAGGACTAACCTGAAATGTACACGGGCAATACAGCACGACTTCCCAAAGTCATGAATATGCCTTTCATCACAACATGCAGTGACCTAAACCACCCCTTGTGCAGAAAAAACTAATTCAGAGTAGACTGCAGTGGTGGAAGCCACAAACAGTGGTGGAGCGGGTGGAGGGGGCACGTGGGAGAACGCAGGGGGAGATTTAATAATAATAAAAAGAGACTCACCTGAAGGTGCCGGCCGCCTCCTATGTCGCGCCTTGGTCTTCCTGGTCCCAGCAGCCAGTGGGACGTCCTCACAGACTCCCTGTGCAATCCCCGTGCTGCTCTTATTCCATGAGAGCAGCGCAGGGATTGGCCTGAAGGGGCGGGTTTGACGCTCTGCTCAGGCACTTGAGTCTGTGCAGTTTCTCCAACTTTGCTGTGCAATGCAGCCAGGTTGGAGAGACCTTAGTGCACATGTGTGTTTGACCGGCCTAAGACAGGCGGCCAAACACACATTCATACTTATAAGTGCTCCAACCACTCCTCCCATGGACCCAACCTTTGCCCCGCCGCCCCTTACACCGGTGGCTCAGAGCTAGCAGCTGAAAAATAAAACAATGTTAAAGTATCGTTTTACTTTTCAGCTGCTGGCTCTGAGCCAGTGGGGAGGCGCTCCTCAGCCATTGCGGAGGAGCCAACCCTGGTAGACTGACAGCATTTTCCATGATGATTTAAATCACCACAGTCTGGATGGGCTGGAGGGATTTGAATGGGTCCAAAGATGAACAGGACTCTTCATAATGAAGTACTTCAGCATTAACACTTGATGGCTCTTTCCTATCCAAGTCCTTACGCTAGGCGGATGTAGAACTTATATATGTATTCATTTCCAAGAACACATAAGCAAAGTTGCTGGTACAACATATATAAACAATGAAACATTAGGCAAGCTGAAGACCACACTACCAGAAGAGGCAGACGAGAGACCAACATTAAACTTGTAATACTTAAAAATGAGCAAAAAGGCCTGATTTCTAACCTCTAAATATCACTCAGGCTTAACACCTTGCATGCAGCCCACTAGGGCTGGCTTTAGGACAGTGCGACTGGTGCAGGCGCACTGGGCATTGACTTGTGAAGGGGGGGGGGGGCGCTGACCTCAGGGGTGGGGGCTGTGTTTAGCAATATCTTATAATTTAAAAACACCTGCTGCAGAGTTATTTGTAAGCCCAGTTTTTAGGCAGCAATAAAAATGGCAAGGTAACTCTTGTGATAATGTTCCTGCTAGAGAGAGAGATAGATCAGAGTTTTGTCTACTGGCATTTTTCACTTGCCATAAAGTAGAGCAGAGGGTTAATATGCCTGCTGCAAAGAGCCGTGCAGATTACAGATCTGTATTTTATGTGGATAGCTGAGTGCATTGCTGCTTTTGTTGCAGAGATCCTTTTGTTACCGCAGTTCATAAGATACACCCCTAATATAGAACAGTGACTGTTAAGAACTGTAATCAAAGAGCTGCATGCAAACTGCATAAAATAGTTTAGGACGTTATGTCTTCTTATTTTATTTTTATTTTTTGAGTTTTATATAGTGTGAACCAGACCCAAAGATATCGGGTATCGGAGCACCAGTGTCTTTACACAAGGACACATTCATTTTTGTTAGGCCCGGGAAGATTAAGTGATTTGCCCAGAATCACAGGATGTTGTGCGTCGTTGCCGAGACTCGAACCCAGTTCCCCAGCATCGACATCGACCACTCTAGCCGTAAGGCTACATCCTCCCCCTCCTCCCCCTCCCCCCCAGTCTTTCGTTATCTATTTCCATGGCATTAAGTGGTATGAAAAAACTGGGGGTGGGGGGATCTCTCAAAGGGACGTGGCCACTACAATTAAGGGCGTGGCTTAAAACACATAAGTTAGAAATCTCTGCTTAGCATTAGGTGCCACACGACTGGTATTGTGCTGCTTCTTTCTGTCTTTGCGTCTAGCAGATATATAATACAACAAGTAATATAACACCTACAGAAAGCCAGGACTATTGGCTTTGTCAATGGTTGTTAGTTGTATAATATAAATGAGCAACAACATTGTATAAAATAGGTAAAATGCTTCAGTTCTGAAATGAAGTCACTTTAAAGATGCATCAAAGGCAGTGAAGGGGGGTTTTTCTTCTGCCAAGTTAAGATTTTATTTTCACTCAGAGGGTGAGGGCAATGATAGAGAGCCCGAAAGGGACCAGTCTCGGCACCTGCTTTTTAGAACTGCCGGTACTGAACATTGGCAGGACCCGGGCCACTTAAAGCCCTGTCTATTCCTAATGTTGCTGAAAAGTGGTTGTTTGGGTAGATATACATTCTTATCAGTAAAGTCAGCCTTTATCAGTGCTTTAAAACAAATTAAATGTTTGTGAAAGAGTTCTAAGGAGAGATGAGAGGCACTTTTGCCCGGTGGTCATGAGGGAATCCGAGGATGAGGTCATGGGGGCGCCAAAATTGATTGTCGCACCGGGCGCAAACAGCGCTAAAGCCGGCCCTGCAGCCCACGAGACCATGGGGACCTGAGTAGAGCAACTCCGAATTAGTGGAAGAGCTGCTCCTGTCCTCCTTAAACATGAAGCCTGCACATTTTCAAAGAAGTTAAATATAAAGTGCTGTGTGATCCATTTATTTATTTTTACAGCACACCTTCACCAGAATGCATCTTGGTGCTAGGAATATCTATAAGACCACTAAAAGATGCACAGACAGACATTGCAGCCTAAAACTAACAGAACAGAATGCCCGTCTGACTTGCCCAAAGTTGAACAGACAAGAACTCTCCACAGGAAGAGTTCCAAAGCTGGAGACCCTGAATTCGAAATGTTTTACCACCAATACACACATGGAGTTCTCAATATCAGAACAGCTCCTGACTACAGTGGCCTTGCAGGAACATAAGGGTTCAAGCCACGTGATAAAAAGTGGGTCCATATATGTAAAAGACGCGATGACTAGGGCAGAAACTGAATCCACTGTTTCACAGAGAGCCAATCGAGGGAGCGACGAGCAGAAGAAACATGAGAATTTGTTAGCAGACCACAAACAAACCTAATTCTGGAGACACCGAAGTATGGAAATTAAAGACTTCACAAGGCCAAGATAAGTGGTGCTACTGCAATCCAGATGGGACCGCCATAAGTTCCCCACTAAGGTGCCACATTTAACCGGCAAGGCACATTTTTTTTCGCAATTTTCATTTGCAAATGACCAGTAGATTAGGACCTTTAAATTCAGCCAGAAGAAGGGGATGGCTAAATTCTTGGTGACAGAGAGAGAGAGAGTATGAGTTTGCCTCAGATTGTGGGCCAAAACTCCCATATCCATCAGTTTGTGTCAGTGATGCCTGGCAGACAGCACAGACGTGTACGTGAAGATCACAGCAAATTCAGAATTTGTCAATGACTTTGATACAAATGTTCACATATAATCAGTTCAGTCTATTTAACTTCTTGTAAAGTTGGGAAAAAAGGAGTCCTCAATTCTTCTTTCAATAAATAATTGATTTATTTACAACCCTGTACAGTGGTCTTCTCCTCGCCCAAGTCACCAGCAACTGCCAGGGCTCGCTATAAATCCTCACTTGGTTCTTCATTAGAATAGATGACATCACTGATGATGCAGCATGTAACCTTTAATTTAACTAAAACTCTACACTTCTATTCAGTTTCTAACTGTGATTAATGTAGGGTACAGTGCTCTTCCTGGAAGTTGACTGAAAACTTTAGACCCAGCGAGATCACCATTAACTTCTCAAAGACTAAAAATGGTATCTGTTGCAAAAGCCACAAAGAAAATATTGGCGAACAGTACCCAGATTAAGCAAGTAAATTAATTCTGATAGTTCGGAGAATAGCTCCTGGTCTAGGTTTTGAAAAGTCGAAAGTCAGATGCCCAAATCCACTCTACCAATTATTTCTCAATAATTATAAATTGTTTGCGACCAAATATCTAGTTCAGCTGTGTACAGCGTGAATCTAAAATGTGCTAGAAAGCAACCCTGCTTTAGTCCGGGACTCACTGCCATCCAGTCCTACAGCAACCTAATTTTTGTCATCAGGGGCGTAGTTTCGAGGGAGGGGGGGTGGTGCTTGGGGTGTTACACCCTACTAATAACTTGATTCTATAGTAAATAGCTGGGTACTGGGGTTTTCAGTCGGGTGTGGTGAGAAGTCTGCCGGTTGTCGGATTTCACCTGGGATTTTTACTTACACACACAGATAAAAACACACACACACGCGAACACACACACACGCGAACACACACACATTCTCTCATCTCTATTTTGAAGGTCTTAAAAAATATTAATTTGGGGCGTGCCCAAGATGGCGGAGCGAGCGGAGGTGCTCGGCGATCGCTCCGCTCCAAGCCCGCTCATAAGCCTGTTACAGCGGCGCCCCGAGGCTTTGCAGAGGGCCCCTGTCGCACTTAGGGCTCTGGGGCCCCTTGCCCTGCTGATGAACTTTGCTGCGGGTCCGGGAGCCAGGTGAGTGAGTAGACCGGCGGTCCTGGCAACACTCTGTGAGCGGACTCCGGGCCCGAGATCCCTGGGCCACGGTGCCTTTGAGTGCGGCCCTGACAACGGCGACCTGCGGGGAAAAGGAGGCCTGCCGGGCTTGGCGAGGGCACGGAGACACATGCTGCCACTCGAGGTTGGCCCTGGGCGGTGGCACTCGCCAAGTTCACGCCGAGGCAACTGAACGCGGACACACCGGGCAGAAGGAAGACCTGGCACCCCATGGGCCCAGCTCCTCCTCCAACAGCTACTTAAGCAGTGCAGCAGGCCTGGGAGGCCCCATCTGGATCGGCCTAAGCAACGCCACTGTGAGGGCACAGGGGGTACTCTCGGTGCCCCCCCCTTGAGCCACGAAGAAGACCAGGCTCACCTCAGCATCGGCGCGGGCCCCCGCAGCTCCCTGGTCCAGCAGACATTGATCCAGCGGTGACACCCAGCCTCCCCAAGCCTGAAAAGGTGAGAGGCGCCAAATAGCCTTTTGAGGAATGGGATAGCGTGAGGAGCCCTGCTGCGGGGGCAGGAAGAGTGATCAAGCCTGAGGCCCCCGTCTTTCACCGCAAAGAACAAGACTCCACGGGGGGGCTGGTCTTGGGAGCGGAGGCACCCATGCAGAGGCCTTGTCCTGAGGAGAGGCTCAAGGCCTGACTTATGGGACGGCACTACAGCAAGCACCAGAGCCCCGGTGGTCGAGGGGTATAAATGGGGTATGACTGGAGGTCTCGCCTGGGCCCGGACAGCTATCTTGCAGTGGGGCCCCGGAGTGGCCAGGGGCCTGGACAGACGAGATGCGCAGAGGGACACCTGAGGCCACGCAGGGCGACCCCACCTCATAGCGGCTTCAACACTGGGGGCCCTCCCTGGGACCCCTCTTCAAAGACCGACACGCTGCTCTGACTGACGGCCCACGCCATCCTGGGGGACACCCCTGTATAGGGCTACACAGAACTACAGTGGAAACCAAACAGCTCCCCCCCGGCCCCAACGCCAACTTAGCACCTGTAACTAGCACACAGAAGATGGCAGCAGCCAGGGTTAAAAAAGACCGTACGCTAAAAGACATGTTGGTCAAGCTTCCACCTCAGGATCGCCCTGACACCACGGCGGACTCTTCACCCCGAGGGTGGAAATGAAGGTCAGGCTCCCATCACCCGCTTCTATCTGGAGTCACTGTTCTCATCACTCAAAGAGGACTTGCAGCAGATTGAAGGCGATCTGGCCAAGGACTTGCAATGAGTAAGGCGAGAAATCTCTGACATAGGGGATAGAGTCGACACTCTAGAGGCAAACAAAATGTCCAGGGGCGAGGAGTTGGAGTAACTACGTCAAGAAATAATACACTTCTCAGACAGATACATCAGCCTCCAGGCCAATGAGGAGGACCTAGAGAATAGATCGAGGTGAAACAACATTAGGATACAGAATGCTCCCTCTTCGGCGGAAGCAGGAAATGTGGAGGAATTTGTCCAAGACCTCTTTGCCCAAATCCTGGGTGATACATCTGCGCTGGATATCCGCCTGGACCGGGTCCACCGTGTGGGGCCGCCAAGAGCTTCGAACATGCCCCCCCCGGATATACTAGCCTCTGTCCACAGATTCCCCTTGAAGGAGCGCATCCTACGATCTGTACAGGGATCCGACACAACGACCTTTAGGGGCCGTTCACTTTAACTGTTCCAAGTCCTCTCAGCAATAACGCTCCAGAAGAGACAAGAATTTCGTCCAGTGACCTCCTTTCTCAGGAACCACAACATTTCTTATGCTTGGGGCCCCCCATTCTGCCTGATCTTTGAATGGGAGGGAAAGACTTGCCAGGCATGCTTCCTGAGAGCAGCTTGTGACCTACTCCAGATCGAGCAATCCGAGCCCCAGGTAGGGAGCGCAGACGAAGCAGGGGTAGGGGCTGGCCGGTGGGAGAGACAGCAACGGAGATGGAAGGCTAAAAAAAAATGTGAAGCCAGGTCCTGAGGCTATGGGGCAGGAGAGAAAGGCAGCACTAGAGAGCCTTACCTGGGGCACAATGGCATGGGGGACAGAATGAATCCACACACCTTGTCCCAACAGCCTCGGGGGCGCTTAAAGTAATCTATCTGGGACGAGGATGGAGCGATCTTTGTGAGGATCTCTGGCCACGATGAACCGCATCAGGAAATTTCCTCGTTGGTGGGTGGGGACTCCTCTTGGCCCCCCCTCCTAGAGACATTGTTCAAATTGTTGATAAGTTTTGCTTGTGGGTGGTTTTATTTTGAATGTTTGTTCTTCAATACCAATGCACAATGCAAGCAGGGGATGTTATGATGTCACTTTCTAGGTCCCAGGATTTCACTTTGCATGCTACCCTGGAGGGAGGGGCGGCTGGTCAGGTCTTTTTCAGATGGCAAGCACTTATACACATATTATGGATGCAAGTTGCACTTTAAAGATTATCTCCTTGAACGTTAAATGTCAAACGGAAAGCTATCCTCTCCTACCTAGAAAACACTGGAGCGGATATCTGCCTCCTCCAGGAGACTCACCTCATGGTCGGAGACACCCAGCGCCTTAAGTCCAGATCCTTTCCACAGCAGCTATTCTCTTCAACGGGGCGTAAAACGGGAGGGGTTGCTATCTTATTTTCACGCACATTCAGAGGCACTATCTGCCCTAAATTAGCAGAACTTTAGGGCCACCTCCTGGTTCACCAAATACAGCTGGGCACACAAACATTAACAATGGGCACCTTGTACATGCCAAATGAGGGGCAGGAGCGCTTTATTCAGGAGGCTCTGACAGAGGCACTTACATCACAGGATCGCTTGATCCTGATTGGGGGGAGGGTCTGGGTCCCTTTCGGGAGTCGGCATTGCCTGGCTGAAAGAGGCCGGTCTCATAAATTTGTGGAGGGCCAATCACCCAAACACCAGGGACTTCACATTTTATTCTCATGCTCATAAGACCTACGCTCGAATAGATTACTTTATGGGCTCCCAAGACCTACACCAGCTCCTCCGCTCAGTTGAGATAGAACCAAGAACCCTCTCTGACCATTCAGCCCTAGTCTTAGAGATACAATCTTCCCTACAAAAACAGGCTCGGCGACAATGGCGATTAAGGGAGGCCTTATTACGAAAACCGGAAGCCCAGGCAAAAATTAAGAAAGTCATCACCAATTACCTGGAAGCCAACGATAACGCGGAGGTACCACTTCCAATAGTCTGGGATGCATTAAAGGCGGTGGTCAGGGGCGAGCTCATATCCCTGTCGGCTGACGAAAACGAGGAGAGAAAACTCAAAAGAGCTGAGCTTCAGGAGAGGGTCAGGGAGCTAGAGGGCATTCATCGCCGAACTGGGGCCCCCAGGGTATGGCGCCAGTTAGAAGCCGCTCGGAAACAACTAGCTGGTATAGACCTGGACAGGGCGGAATTCGCCCTGCTACGTCTTAAGCACTTATACTATCTTAGCGGCAACAAGAGTGGTAGGCTCCTGGCCGCAAAGCTAAGAACCCAACGACAAGTCAATGCGGTCCGCTTTCTTCTGACTAAGATTGGTTTGGAATTGATGAACGATATATCTTTAGCAGACCAGTTCAGGGACTTCTATGCGACACTCTACTCAGCACAAAACACCGGCCCTGAAGACATAGTAGACTATCTCTGTGACCAAACTGATAGACTCCTTGGCGTCTTCCTTAGATGAACCCATTCGGCTGGATGAGGTCATCTCTGCTCTCTCGAGGAAGAAGCTATTGAAGTCTCTGGTACCGGACAGCTTCCCCACCGGGTTCTACAGGTCTTTCTGCCCCGAATTAGCCCCAATCCTCACCCGACTCTTCAACTCAATTGCGAACTCGGGCTATCTCCCGGGCTCCATGCTGGACGCCACCATCACAGTCATCCCTAAGCCTGGTAAGGACCCCAAATCTTGCGCTAGCTACCACCCCATATCACTTCTCAATACAGATTCGAAACATTTTACCGGCATCCTGGCGGCACGCCTAAATCCCCTGATGCAAGGGCTTATCCATCCCAACCAAGCGAGATTCGTCCCGCATAGGCTCTGTGCAGACAACACTAAGAAACTATTACATATTATAGATAAAGCACACCGTAGGCAAGGCTCCAGCATGCTACTTTCAGTGGATGCCGAAAAGGCTTTCGATAGGGCCCACTGGCGCTTTCTTAGAGCTACAATGGAGCACTTTGGGTTTGGGGAGCGATTCCGGTCCTGGATATTCTGCGCTTACCAAGCCCCACTGGCCTCTGTAAGGGTCAATGGGCTTAGCTCAAGGAGCTGTCCTATTTGCAGAGGCACAAGAAAGGGCTGCCCGCTCTCCCCCTATTGTTTGCCCTATACATGGAGCCTTTTGCCCAGCGCATCCGGGACCACAAACTCATTAGTGGACTCCCCCTTGGGGGGGAAGAACACCGCATCAGTCAGTATGCCGATGATGTCATGGTCATGCTGGATGACCCGGTCAGGAGCCTTCCCTCTTCTTGGCTGAGATGGAGATATTTGGGGTTGTGTCAGGTTTCCGCATGAATCGCCATAAGTCCCAGGCTCTCAACCTCACCATTCCCCCTCTGGAGCTAGAGGAACTAAGGCAATCACATCCACTTAGCTGGGCTACAGATTCCATTGGGAGTACAGCTATGTAGGACTATTGAAAAGACATACACCCTAAATAATGGGTCATTACTGACCCGAGTCCCTTCCGAGTTAGCTAGGTGGTGGCACTATCCGCTTTCCCTTCTAGGCTGCATCGCAGCCACGAAAATGACCATTTGGCCCAGGAATCTATTATCTTTCAGACCTTGCTACTGACTCCCTTGGCGGGTACTGTCTCGGCCCTCCTGCCCGCACTGAGCCACTTTATATGGGCGGGTAAATGACCAAGAATGAGCAAGGAGCGGAGTTGTCTTCCCATGACGGAAGGAGGACTGGGGACCCCCTGTCTCACCATACTATCAGGATGCCCAGCTTTGTCATCTAGCGGAATGGTCCAGACCCGAATCCGAAAAGAGGTGGCTGTTTATGGCCAGGGCTTTGGCTGGCACATCGCTAGCAAAGGTACCATTCCTGCCCCGAATACATAGAGCCCCAAGCCTCCATATCTCCCCGATAACAAGTTAACTGCTACGGGTATGGGATGGGTGTATTCACAAAGGAAAACTTACCTCACTGCCTTCCCCCTTGACTCCAATCGCTGACAATCCAGACTATACACCAGTACTGGGAACCATTTTCCAGATTTGGCGGCAATCGCCCTGTAGGGCGATAGGCCATTTCTTTGACTTCGAGGGACTTATACTCTATGCCACCCTAAGAACAGACTGTTCCATCCCAGAGGCGGAGCAGTTTAGATATCTCCAGATCAGGCACTGGGTGACACACCGGTCAGTCCGCCCGGGGCCGAGAGGCTGCTCACTCCCTACAAGAGAGGACACTTGGGTAAGGACACAGATAAACGCCTCATCTCGGAACTGTACGTCCTCCTCCAACCCCCTTAGACCAATGATAAATCCCCCTCGCAAAAACGTTGGGAGTCAGAGCTAGGCCGGTCTTTTACCCTGAAGGAGTGGCGTGGTATGTTCCACAGAGCGCGACACACCACATATAACATGGCAAGCACGGAAACGGCGGTCAAAATGACCTCCTACTGGTACCTAACCCCAGTACGACTACATAAAGGGAACCCGGCCCGCATCTACATATGTTGGCGACAGTGTGGGGCTAAAAGCACGTTATGTCACCTTCTCCGGGATTGTCCGGGGATGGCAACATTTTGGACCGCAGTCTTAGATGATATTGACACCCACAGCTCTGTGAGCGGCCCATCAGACTATTTTAGCGCTTTGGGGCTATCCCACGGACCTGACTCACTTGGCATGGCTTATATGCCTATGGGACATATTGAGGATGGAAAAGCTCACCCTATCATTGACATCACAAGATGATACCTTTTGAACAATTTGGCAACCCTTCATAGCTTTATTGACCAAGGACGTCAGAGAATTGACATGTCCCCGTTATCTGCGGCTACTTCGCCTAGCCGAGCCAGATACAACTTAGCTTGTAGCACATTTATGCATAAATCACACACCTCCCCTGACAAGACTGATCATAGGGTTGATGGTACTAGGATAGGGTGGGGGGAGGGTTTTGGGGAAAAGGGTGGGAGGGCATTTGTTTATATGTACTTCTTGTTTTTTTTGTTATACAGCATGGTTGCTGTATAACCTGGTGAGTGCTCACAACCCCTTAATCTTACTGATATATCTGGGCAAGAGAAATATGTCACACATTTGTTCCATAAAGGGCAATGAGGACAATTATGGAAGGGGGGTGGCAAACTGGTAATAACAAATGTGTTATGCAATGTGGATCATCCTTTCTGGAATCTGTTCTTGGAGTTCAGAATCTTTTTTATCATTAACCCAATGCACTAGTAAACCGAGGTAATAGAGCTTAACTAATGCTGGGCAGGGAGGGTCAAATGAGGCAGAGCATTGCCCGTAGATCATAACGACCTGGCTGCGCCCTGCTCACTCCTTTCACCCTGTGGTCCCCCTGGAACCTTTCTGTAACATGGAGTTCTAGATGTTACCATCACAGCTGTCATAACAAGCATTAAAAATGACCATGCACCAGGGTAGGCAGTGCTCCAGTACAAAAGTTGCAACACACGCAAGAGTTTTTTATTGATAATCATTAACTCTACATCATTTGAAAACAGATCATCTGACATTCCACAGTCAACCATTAGTTCATCTGTTTGCTCGACGTCTGTATCGCCAATGATCCTTCACTATTGCAAAGTTTGGAAAAATACACCACCCTCTTCACTGATTCAATTCCTACTGCATTCTCATCATATTTTGTTTCTCATCCTAAGAGAGACAAGTGTCCAAAAATGTTTAATGTCCTCCATATGTATGATGTAAGACATGTTGCCAATTAGTATTATCATTTGCCCTTTTCTTTTAGTTGATCAAATTTTCCAGTTTTTGTCTTGCCCACAATTATTTTCATGAGCACTCAGGAAATAACTGCGATTTATATCCTTCATCCCACTCATAAGCTTTTGCCTTCTTGTTCTGCAATCGGCATCTAACCAAGGGGGATTTGCATTGTTTATTTAGGTTCTTCAGTCTTTATTAAATGATCCAAAAAAACTCCAGAAAAAACCACAAGCACACTAAAATGTGTTATCACGTATTCATGAGTCAGCAGAGGATCATTTATGAATCAGCAACACTTAGTCACTTTGTTAGACCCGGCTTCCTGTGCACCAGGGCACTCAGGGGTTACTGTGCACCAATTGCATCAACTGGAGTGTTCCCCGCTGGTGTCCTGGGGCCTCAGTGCTAGTGGACCCTAATCTGGATAACCAAGTACTCCTCTCTAGCACTTCACTCTCTCAGGGTAGCGAGACAGAGCAGTCTAAGGCTTAGTCAAGGAGGTGAGGTCGGGTTAGACATTCAGAGCACAGTGCACACCGTACTACCAGCAGATAAAATCAATGTCCAATCAGTGCTTTACTTTTTATAAAAGAAAAGTACTTTAATACACACCAGAAGTTATATTATGCACATAAAACTAGGATAAACAGTGAAAACCAGATGTCTTTACAACCCTCTGGGCCAGAGTTCTGACCCCAAACAGTATTATAGCAAGACGCTAAGCTCTATCAAAACACAGTTAACATGAAGACACACAATTAGCATTGCATCTTACTGTCCATGTTGCACAGGGTTGCTCTCATTCACTAGAGCCAAGATGCCAATCTTTGGATTGAAAGGATATAGTTTCAGCATATGATGTGAAGTCAAAGGTTCTTGATCAGCCCCATAACCCCCACCCAAAGCAACAGGAGTGCCCTCCCATCCTGAGTGAAGACATTGCTCTAATGGCATCAGGGATATCATCACAGGTGCCTGAAGTCTTGGCACAGTTTACTGCAGTTCCACTAGTCTGGTAGCCGCTGGCTAGCTGTAGGATGGTAGTGCTGGACAGAATGCCAGTTCACCCTGATACCCCCAGATATCACAAAAAGAAAGGTGGAGGGGGGGGGCTGTTTCACTGGCCCTATTCCCCAGCTCCTGCATGTACAGGCTACAGCGTAGGGGAGGGGTCTGGGCAAAGCGATCTCACCTTCAAGGACTTGTATCAAGCTTCCCCCATCTCTGTCTCCCTTGATGTGCTGCAAGCTTCCTTTCCTCCTTGCGCAGCTGTCTGCAATTTCCTTGTTCAAAGCGCCAGCTCAACAAGTCTCACAGAAACAGCTGGTCCTCTCCAATGCTGTTGATGCCCTTGCTCCTCATCGACCTCTTTGCAGCAGAATTCATCTGCCAAAGAGAAAACTTCTTCAAGTTCCAGACGCACTGAGCAAGTGTCTTATCTGGCATTCACACCGCGGGTCGCGGCTGGCTTCCTTTGGACGGACCTGGTGTGAGACGCCTCTTCAGTCATAGACCAGTCTTGAACAACAGCTGACCACTCAGGCCAGACTTTTATCACCTCTGATTGATAGGCTGATCAAATCAGAGGGTCTGCTACTTTTGAATCCTGATGACACCTCCAATCACAAACCATTCACGGTGTGTTCGATGCGTGACCAAAGCATGCACAGGATGGCCTACTGTCTTTTCTTGTACCAGCCCGTACTATTCCCTAAAGAGGAATTTTAATTAACTCCAGACCAGGAGGCACTGAACAAGGGAGAGGGGGTCCCCTTAGCAGAGTTAGTGCAGCTAAACTGAGATAAGCTGAGCGTCTACCCCAGCCCACCAGGCCTCTCCAAGGAATTGGGAGGGGCATGTGGAGCTGGGATGTCCAGCAGAACAGCTTGCATTACACACAATGGCTTAACTCGCCATCCCTCGCCAGTACACCCACTGGCTCTCAAACACACAGCAGGTCGACAAAGGCAACAGTTCCCAAGGCAAGGGGGAGACTGCAGAGACTTGATCAGGAGGGTGGCTAGTGACTCACCCCTCGGGATAATAGATTTATTGCTGCCAGCACAGTCAGTCTACCACAGCCTTGGTAGAGAGGGCAGTAGCCACTCTCTGAAAAATAGGGGTGCACTAGGCATGCCCCCTCGACCTCAGAGCCAAGCTCTAGGGTCTCAATCCATGTAAACAGGGAGACCTTCAGTGGACATGTATGATTGTCATGCTCACAAAGGTAGGGATCAAGAAACCATACAGTAGCTTTTGAGTGACTTGGCTGGAGAGCAGCATGAGGCAGGGGAAGCACTCTCTCCAGCGACATGCAGAAGACTATCCGTCCCAACACACTTCATATCTTTTATGTGTTAATGATCCTTTCTAGTTTCTGAAGCTTAGAGTTTGACCATTTGTCAGTGGTTTAAACTCTGTCAATAGTGATTATACGTGATTTAGAAACTTTTAGATCTAAAACTTGCAAAGATGGTCTTCCTTGGCATGATGAAAGATTTCATGGAGTCTAATCATCCCACTGTGTGCGTTTTTAGTGAATATTTATGCTGATATAGATCTAGAAGTGCTATTCATCAATGCATGATTCCTCATAATTTCACCTAATTTATTATTCTGTAGTTTGTGCCTGCCGCTGTGATCTATCTTCGGGTCAAATAATTGAAAAAAGTGGTTTGCTCTGCCTCATCATAAATATTAGCTTCAATGCCTCAAATTATGGGGCATTCATTTTTTTCATTGAAGTCTCCTGTAATAATGACTACAGTATCAGGATGTTCCAGTGACAGCTGGTCTACGTATTCCTCCAACCCGAATACTAAACTATAATTTTTGTTACCATGTAAATTCATAACCACAATTTCAACCACAAACTCCTTCTCAGATACGTCACCAGAGACCATCAGCGAAAGTAAAAGAATTTCACAATAGTCATGCAATAGTTTATTACTGGTTGATCCCAAGTCACCTGAGAATCCCACCAAGAGTGTTCCTTTGGATCCTCCCTCAGGCTTTTTGGTGTAAAAAAATGCTATTCCCTCTGTCCCAACTGAAGGTTTCCTGTATTGCAGTGATTTAACACTTTCTCAAAAGACTGAAATGTTAAATATATCATTATAAAGCAAGAGATCTCTCAAGATCTTTCCTTGATTGGCTACTATTAAGTTCTATAGTTGTTCCCTTTAAATGAACCTGAAGGCCAACTCTAATCTCTTACAGCACTGTTCATTGATTTTTGAGAGTTAGAATTAATAATTACACTTGTTTCTTGGAACATTCCAATGCTCAACTCCCCAGCCTCTGTAGAGATGGCCAGCCCTCCAAGGCCTGTTTCTCACGAACACTTCTCCATTCCATTGCGTCCCTGAAATGGGTCTGAATTGGTCATTACAGATATACGTCATACCCTCTGATTTGTATTGTATTGTATTGTATTGTAATTGCATTTATATAGCGCTTACTACCCCTGACGAGGCGTCGAAGCGCTTTTTCGGCGAGTAGCACGCTACTCCGGGACCCATAGAGGATTAGTGTTGAATTAGTATAGTGAAACATGCAAGTACATTTTAAGTGGTGGATAGGTTAGTCAGTTATTTGGATTCGGAAGGATAGCAGAAGGATAGAAGAGGGGAAAAAAAAAGGTTTGTATGTATATAGCGCTTGTTACCCCTGATGGGGTGTTGGAGCATGCTACTCAGGAAACCCATAAAGGATTAGTGCTGAATTAGTATGGTGAAATATGAAAGTAATTTGAGTGGTGGATATTAGTCTGTTATTTGGAGTGAGAAGGGTAGTGGAGGGATAAAAGGGAAGAAAGGTTTGCATTCATGTAGCACCTGTTACCCCTGATGGGTGTTGAAACGCTTTTCTCGCGAGTAGGACTCTACTCCGGAACCCATAAAGGATTAGTGTTAAAAATTAGTATAGTGAAGTATGAAGTAATTTGAGTGGTGGATATGTTATTCAGTTATTTGGATAGAGAAGGGTAGGTTGCGGGATAGAAGAGGGAAAGAGGTTTGTATTTATGTAGCGCTTGCTACCCCTTGATGGGGTTTTGAAGCGCTTTATTAGCGAGTAGCACGCTACTCTGGAACCCATAAGGATTACTGTTGAATTAGTATGGCAAAACATGAAAGGTGGATATGTTAGTCAGTTATTTGGATTGAGAAGGGTTGGGGAGGGGTAGAAAAGGGAAAAAGGTTTGCGTTTATATAGCGCTGGTAACCCTGATGGGATGTTAAAACACTTCATTGGCGAGTAGCACGCTACTCTGGAACCCATAAAGGATTAGTGGTGAATTAGTATAGTGGAATATGGAAATTGAGACATGAACATGTTAGTCTGTTATTTTGATTGAAAAGGATAGTGGAGGGACAGAAGAGTGAGATTTTTTTTTTTTGGGAGGTCATTGCAGTAGGAGGAGGCTTTTGGATGAATAAAAAGGGTTTGTTGAGGGGAAGAGTCAGAGGGGAGAGTTTATAAAGGTTGTTTTGGGGGATCGGTATAGTAAAATAGGTGTCAGATGATGCAAGGAGGGGTAGAGTGGGAGAGAGTCTAGAAAGGGTTAATTTGCAGTTGTTTAGAGAACTGCCATACCAAGTCCATGAACTGAAAACTACTCGACTTGCTTCATAATTCAAACCTTTGCTAGATTTATTGAAGGACACAGCGCCACAAGTCAGCAGACGTTATTCTCAACTGTTGACTCATAGGAAAAAGCATGTGTATCTCCCACCTATTGACGTGCCATTTATTCATAACAATAAAATGTCAACTACATTGCACTGAATACTCTACATGCTATTTAGTGCACTTCATTCAAGGACACTAATCTACCACTCTGAATGTTGTGAATACTTCAACACTGTATTGCACCCATAGGCTGCACTTTGCTAAACTGCTTTGCACCCTGTCCCATCAACATTAACCCGCTCTGTGGTGCTGTCTTCTGGAAACACTACCCCACCGCACCATAGTTTATTTTTGCGACACTAAACTATCACAATGCATTGAGCCCTGAGAACAAGAAACCATCGAACTTCACCCTGGTAACAATAACCCACCAGACTACACTAATACTACACCAATGTCACCAATTTGCACTGTAGCTTTGGCACACTAAGCCATCACACTTTACATCTTCTAGGTGTACTAATCCCTCATGCTAAACGCTAGAGTTAAGGACACAAAATGCAGCCTAGGGGCTTCTGGTGAAGGATAAGTGTTGTAATGGAAGGTAGTCCAGTGGCTGTAGTGTTAGTTGTATGAAGGTTTATTAGATTTATGTTACAAGTAGGTAAGTAAATATCTAAGCCCCACCAGGAGCAGCGTCCTGCTGCTCAGCCCATAACTCCAACTGACACTCCAATCCAGCCAACACGCTCCATTTTACATGATCTCACACACTGGCTGAGCAGCAGGGGGCTGGAATTGCTGTGGAGGATGTATTAAGACACAACAATAAGTTTAGAGGTTAGGAGTATTCCTAGATCGCCCCTCTCCACGAACAAGCATGTTAATAATGTGATTTCTAAATCGAATGAGTAACTTGCATTTCTCCGCCAACCTAGATACCGGCTTTCTGGAATGGATTGAGCTATCGCTGCTGCACCCGTGGTTGGCTCAAAAATCAATTATGACAATGATCTCCTACCAAACACTTGAGCACAATGAAACGACAATCCCTCAAATACTTGGCAGCTGAAGCGGTTTACGGAACCCAATGTTATGCTAGGACAGCTTACCATAGTAAAATAATCAACTGAATTTGTGCATTTGCTGCTCAAATCTGTGATTTAACTGCAATTCCCTGGTCCAATCACAACACAGTCAACTAAGACTTTCATTGTTCTGGTACCAATTATAACTTAGTAATATCAGTTGTATATAATAAATACCTTTGTAAAGCTCTTTGGTCAGTGCCATATTTGAATAGGATTGGGGTTATTATCATCGCAATGCACTGCATGGCCAAGTATTGACTTATCCAACACTTGCACATTGTATATGTGACTAAGAGTTGGAAGACAGACATTTTAACATGGGGGAAAGGTCTTTACTCATGCAAGCACTTTGCTGCCGCTCTGATAGAGGTAAAGGTGCTTTTAGACCATTTCCGGTTTCCTAGTATTTGAACATACTCCACCCAACCCATGCCTGACTTTTACATGAAAGCTTAATGACAGAAATATAATAATGCTGCAAACGTAATGCAACTGAAGGCATGCCATGGAATACAAGGCCAGCCGCAAAGTCGGCTCGGAGGGGTGAATTTACTGAGCTGAATATAATACAGGAAGAACCTCAATGAGCTTACTCTTTTGTGGGTGGGTGCATGTCTCCACCTAAACCCTTCCCTGACCTTTGCTAAACCCCTCCTTATCCTCCCTAAGCCCCTCCCAGTTAGTCATATGTCCCTTTTTCCAGCCACTTCCCCTGGTCCCGCCCACATTTACTACTAAGTAGTAAACATACATGTGTGAGGATGTGCCCATATAAAATATAGGAGAAGTAGCGGTGAAGATTTACACTCCTAGGTTTTTGAATAGTATTTTATTATACTTTTGTAGTACTGGTAAACTCACTACAAAATCCAGTTTGTAAATAGGTTAATTTGCAAAAAATAAAAATAAAAAATAAGTGCAGGGCTCTACTCGGGAGACAGCTTTGACCAGCCCATTTCTCCTGTTAGAGCTGCCTAACACAGAACCAACAAACTCTACAGGTGGGGAGAGGATGTGGTTTATGGCCAGAGCTGCGGACTTCAGAGCTGGCGAACCAGTTCAAGTCTCGGGGTCGGCTCAACATTGTGTGAATCTGGGCGAATCACTTAATCTGTGCCAATAATGAATGTGTCCTTAACTGGTGCTCAAGCGCAGGTGTTGATGATTAAAAGCTGGTGCTGAGCACCAGAAACTACCAGTTCAAATTAAGCACTGCAGTATTTGTTGCACTTTTATATGAATCCCCGTAGTTCTAACCTACCACCTGCCAAATTGATGTAGGCTGATGGCCCCATTACCAGTCAGATGTTAATTGGTGGTGCAGACATCTGAACAGGAGATACCGATTCCCGACGGTATCTCCTTAGCAATTCATTGCCCTAATTAGTTGCTACTGGAAAGGTGGAAAAATTTACAGAATTCGGATTTACCCAGTGCACTTCCACACCTTTTCCTGAGTACCAAGCCGGTTTCACGCACATTGTCCTCTAATTGCAACAGGAGAAAAATGTGGGAGGAAACTCATTAGTGTTTACCAGGTGCACCCCCTCACCCGGGAAAACTTGTTATTGGACAAGGTAGTCTCTTGTTCTCTCCTTGTCGCCCCACCCTACTCGTAATCAGGTTAAATCTCTTTAATAACGCAAATAAAGTACAAGAATCCTCAAGCGTCTTTGGAAAAAATATGACGGGGCTTATTTACAAGCCCCTTGCGGCGCCGGAACGTCACTTTTTCCCCTATTAAAAGTGAAGTACCGGCGGCGCAAGGGGCTTGTAAATAAGCCCCACGGTTCTCTACTCTTAGCAATGAACGGATTTTTGTTTATTGAATGTTGCATTATTTGCGTCCAATCCTTTTCTTAGAGATAGAAATGGTTCACATCTATCTGTGCTGCGACCTTCAAGCACGAAATTCAAATACATTTTATGTGCTGTACTTTGTGAACCCCCTAGTAGTGTTCGTTTGTTCTTGTTTTTTTTTTTATCATATGTGGTTTAATAGCGCTGTTTTTTTCTTCTGAAGAACAGCAAATGGAACCAGTGCGTGTGTCTTTTCGGTGTGGTGTATCAGCAGGGATCTGGTAATCATTCAGGGGATCTCAAGGTCAATAACCATCCATGGCAATAATGATCTTTATCTGTTAACGCATTACTGCTGAAGTGAAATGGGTTCAACTTTATCTAGTAATTGCTCCTCGTCCTTTGTTTTTTTATGATGCTCTACTGAGAATGAGAGCTGGCATGCGCTTACGTGTGGCTGATGTGGTAATTCGCCTTCTCGTGTTCTCCTTGCATTTGATAAATCAGGTTTATCTACCTATGTACAGACATTGGCATGCAGACGCCAACCGACTGACTGTCTCCTACATTCCATTGCTGTGGAATGTAGTCCCACCAACATGGGAGTCAGGAGGCCATTTTATAAATCTGAAGACATTTGCACAAGAAATTCCAGCTGCGTCATTTGCAAAGTCTTCATGACCAGCACGAGCGACCCCTCCTTTCTTGCTGACAAGCAGTCAGGCCACCATCCGAGTGCAGACGAAGTATTTAAAAAAAAAAAAAAAAAAACTAGGCAACAGACATTCTCCATCCACACACCCATGATTTGGAACAACATCCCTGTGTTGGGAATTCAGTGGCGGCTCCTCCGCTAAGGCGGAAGAGCGTCGCCCCACCACTTGCACCAGTGAAATAAAGAAAATATAAAATGATAATAACTCATTGCTATCATCATCTTATGTTTCCCTGCTGCGGCAGCTTTGGTGGGGGGGGGGGGGCTGTTCTGCTTACAGAGCAGGGCAGGGAAGGAGTGGTTTGGACCCCTTATCCTGCGCATGAATGTTCTCCACGCAAGCTGCATTCCAGCCTGCATGGAGAACATGTCAAGGCCTACATTCCCCGGCTGAGCACCGATCCCTGCCGACCGCCACTGGTTAGGACTGTCCAAAACCCGCTCCAGTTTAGGAAGCTGCTGAACACACACCACTACATCATGAGGCAGTAACCGTTCATTTCTGGTCTCAGAAGCATCTGCTACATCTCCAATCGCTTGTTGTCTGTGCCTTTGCTTTTGACTCTGTCCAGGGCTCCACTGCCTTTTGGCTGGCTTTCCCCTATATAAATATCACATGCACGCACACATACATATCATTCCTGGACCTAAATTGGTAAACTAGCAGTCGAGATATCATGACACAAAAAGCGAAATAAACCGGGATAGCCTGGAAAACCTCCATGGAAATGAATATAGGTCTAAATCCTTGAGTTTAATGTTGGACTGTTTCACTGCCTCGGCTGAGGTAAAAGAGATATGTGATTGTAATTGTAATTGTATATGAACGTGATCCGCAGATTTGGAGGAATAAACTAATGAAGAAATAAAAAAAAAACATATTATATATTTTTTTACGTTTCCTATTAATTTATTTTATAATAAACTTTTTTTTGCTTCTTGGTCACAACAGGTGGGCGCCCCAACTACATGTCATGTAGGGTTTTGGTTAGCTATTCATGCTATAGAAGTTCATCCAACCAATGGCGCTCATTGGAGACTGGGAGGAACCTGCTTTGCACTGTGTACTGCCCAATGCCAAGCAGTTTTCATTTTGGAATATGGAGAGTCATGCCACCACTGAAGTGGAACCTATATGTTTGTTTAATTTTGCACCCCTTGCTCCTTAAGGTATTCAGTTATAGACTGTCCTGTCGTTGGATGGGGGTTGCCAGCAATGAGGTAGGCAAGGCAGAGAAACAGCTCGACTCTGCGCTACATACTTTTGCACTCGCTCCTTGAAGGGACAGCTGGTAAGCCCATAAAGATCCATGCAGTAATCAACTTTATCACCCTTGTAGGTAACCTCAGGCCCCATTTAAAAGCCAAGGCCCACCTTGCATACCTTCACGGACAGGTGCCGACAACATCTTTAGTCCATTAGAGTGCAGCAGTGATCAGGATCCCCTGCTGAGGACTGGATAAATCAATCCTGAGAAATTAGCCACAGCAATTTGCATGAAGTATGCTGATGTTGGAGTGCCATTGCTGGATAAGGGGAAGCGGGGCCCCCACTCCTAGACCCGCCGGGTCCGTCCTCGCCCGTCTGCTACACTCAACAGCCCCCCACGTCAGCCCGCGCACCCGCTCCCTCCTAGGTGAATAGTAGCTGCACTATCGAGTAGGCAATAACGGACCCACAGTACACGCCTGGCCTAAACACTAAAAACCCCATGGCACATCCCAGTTTCGTTTTCCCCCCGAGGTTTTCTTACTGGCAAAGACCTGCTACAACACAGCCCGCATCCACACTGAATAAGATGTAAAACATACTCTCTATATTGATGATGGTCTACTCTGCTACTTATGTATCACAGTCATCTTTACGAAACATGATGTTTGTACGCTTAAATAATCAAATGCCAATAAAAAGAATTTTTTAAAAAAAGGGGAAGCGGGGCCCTTGCACGCCTAACGCTGTGTTAAGCACTGACATCTGGAATAACAGAGTACTAATGAGGACTGAAAGAGGACTGCGGAAGAGGGCCAATGCCTTGGTACCACGACAGGATCTGGGGACTAGATACTGCTGAGGAGGACCACTTGCTTGCAAAAACTGTAGTACCACAGTGTGGGGCAAGACAAGTGCCTGTCCATAGTGCAGAAAATAGTCCAATGGCATGTTCTTTGAATGAGAATGTGGCAAAGTCATCCTAGTGGCCTGGGCACCCCTCATTTTCTGCTGACAGGTACTGGTGGTAACTGACTGTCTCTGGGCTCTGTCCAATCTGGCACAGGGCCAGCGCTATGCTGAAAAGACACTTGGAATACAGTGAAAACACCTACACACACTAGGGTACACTTTGGGTTAAGGTACCCCTATAATTGGCATGGCCTCCACTATAAGGGCCTAGTACATAATAGGGCAGGAGTATTCAAACTACCTTTAAGTCCGTAATATATAATAATGCATGGTAGTTTAGAGGCCAGCAACCCTTTCTGCACTTGCATGTGTGCACTGCTGAGGCCTGAGGTCAATTTAATAGAAGCCTTGTGTTGCAGGACTGCTGTTAAAATGCAAATTGTTCTCAAACTCGACTTTGGTGTTTGGGGCACTTACAAATTGATAAACTACAATGATTGAGCATATTTGGTACCCCCAGAGTCTCCCTTAGGCATCCCAGGTATTTACAAGGAGGACCCTTATAAAATGAGTTTTATATGCCCTGGGTTTAGTGAAATTGCACATTTCACTCCCAACATTGTGGTAAAGGGCTTCCCAAAATCGACTATTGTCCTAGGAGCACTGTGGAGTGAGGATCTGCAATATTTGTACATATTCAGAACCCCTAAAGTCTCCCCTAGGTGTTCCAGGGGTAGGGGGTCCTGTAGATGTATGCATGGTCCTTATAAAAGATGTTTTTATATGCCATGGTGTTGGAAAAATGGCCCAAGTCATTTTTCCCATTGCAGGTCCCCAGCCACATAGGTTAACATGGCAAGAAGTCATTAAATAATAACTAACATCAAGGAGGTGATAAAAATATCATTTGAGGACTTCCTAGAATGGTATTGATAAATCCACAACATGGTATTGTTGGATTTATCCTGAAATGTACAGACAAGAAGTTATAAGACTTTCTGTCTGTAAGCCAAAATTCAGCCTTACAATGGTCTGTCCTGATTGGTCAGAGTTAAGTCGATTAGCCACGTTCCTTTGATAAGGTGATAAGTAGCCCAGAGCGTCCGGGAGCCATACTGAGTTCTGCTACATAGGAATGCTATGGCAGGGGGAGGGGTCGTAAAACATCTTCTTCAAAGAGAGGAGGGGACAGACAGAGTAAGTCCGGTCCAGTTACAGCCCTACACTCTGAACACAGAAAGATGGAAGGCTTAAGGCTTCAATTTCCAGATGCAAAGGGGAGGGAGCATATGTAGATGAGCCATCCTGTAGGCTGGTTTAGTTAGCTCTTCTCTCTCTGCTGGAAAATCAGCCATGATGAATTTT
This sequence comes from Triturus cristatus, assembly GCF_964204655.1. Classification (NCBI taxonomy): domain Eukaryota; kingdom Metazoa; phylum Chordata; class Amphibia; order Caudata; family Salamandridae; genus Triturus; species Triturus cristatus. The sequence continues at coordinate 693,164,250 of NC_140591.1, forward strand.
GGAAAATGGTGGTCTCTGAGAAAAAATAGTGCCACACTCTGGAGCATGTGGTCATACCCTGGGGTGTTGCCCTTTACCTCTTTGAACAGGAGTGCCCTCCTGCTTGACCCAGAGAACTTGGAATAAGTATTTGAGAGGGGCAGAGCCTCTCAGGCCTGCTGCTTGAAACTTAATGAAGAAGAAGGGTCCATGCTGGAAGTTTGATTTGCACCAACCAGGTCCTGCACTCTGATTGACTGCTCCTGCTGCACAATCTGGAAGTACTGCCCTGTGGATAAAACCTGCTTCAAAGGGACTATAGAGTGGACTAAGTGCAAGCTACAGGTTAACAGATCTCACCAGGGCCATCACGACCAAGAATCCCCAGCCTGGAGTACTACCAGTGGATATGTAAGGGTTTTGTCCAAGTGGAATGTGGGAATTGATGTCCCAAAATTTCAAGGATCATCTTGGAGTAAGTTTTGGACAATTTGGACCCTCAAAGGAACTTCAGGAAGAAGTTCCAGAAGTTTGGAGCAACTTTGGAAAAAAGCTCCATATGTGGACTGACTTGACCTGGCCACCCAAGCTTGTGACCCTCAACCGCAAGCTGGTTTGCCATCCAGGTTCGTACCGCTGATAAGCTCCGGAGGTACGACTTCCAGAGTTTGACCGGGAGTTGGCTGAAACCCAGGCCGGGAAACCCTCACCGAAGCCGGCCAGGTGAAGAGCAGCGAGGGACCCCTGAAGAAAAAGCTCCGTAAAAGTTTTGAAGTCCGAACATAGGGGAGATGACCGGGACAACCCAGCAAGAGTCAAGCCACCTACCTTCAACCGTGAGCCAGCGTGGATCTATGATTTGTCCCGCTGGAAAGCTCCGGAGGTCTGGCTTCCACAAGTTTGACTGGGAGCTAGTCCCAAGGCAAGCCGGCGAACCCTCACCGAATATGGACTGGCTGAGAGCTTCGAGGGACTCCGGGAAGAAAAGCTCCAGAAACGTTTCTAAGTCCAAAGGTTAAATCTTTAAACAAGACCTACCGTGAGGGAAAGCCATGCAGGGCTCCATCGTGGTTGGCCTGAAACTTTGACTTTGTCCTGGGCTAGCGCAACCAGATGTCTCAATAGGCGCTATAGGTTTCTATGTGCTTTATAGTGCAAAATCTTAAACAATTCATATCTCCGGTTGCCTGCCTTGGATTGTTTTCGTTTTGGTGTCATTTTAAAGATACAAATATTTCCTATTTTTATAAATTGGTATTGGATTTTTATTGTGTGTTGTGTCTTAATTATTTACAGAATTGGTGTCTTTGAGGTTAAGCCTGCCCGCTTTCAGCCAAGCTACCAAGGGTTGAGCATGGGAATCATTTTCTAAGACCTATACCGAGCTCTATATTGTGTTAGTAGCCATATTGCCAGTGGTAGATATATATTTGCCACTACTAATAACCCATTTTCCAACAGGGACTATCTTGAGATATAGGCATACTGAGGCAGGAGTGGTGGTTCCTAGGACCAAATGGTACTCTGAAAACTGGACTGTGAAGCTGTGATGCGAGACTCGGTTCACTGGGCAATTTATCTGCTTGCGCACTGAATTGAGAGCTACTCTGCTGCCACTACTTAATAGTAAGAAAGCCTCCCAGTAAACGTTTTCCTCCCCATGTTCCCACTTGCTGCCAGTGCACTAATCTATTGCTTTGAGCAGTGACATTCTGCTGGAACATTACAGCAGAACTTTCACAGTAGGGACTACAGAACCCAAAGACCATCAGCACTTTTGTCACTGTTCCTTGCCACTGATTGCAGTTACGAGTGGGGGTATACGTACATGAATATAAAGGTTCATGGGCATGCTATGGGGTTTCCTTGGGCGAGGAATAGGCCCGTCTGCCATCCTTCAGGTGCCGGATGAGGCTAGGCTAGCCCCAATTCTTGCTTTTCATTTTCTCACTGGCTTTAAACTGGATTTGTTTTCTCCGAAACTAATTGTGTTTATGTTCTCTTTTTTTCCTCTGGTTTCTTTGCTGTTTTTTTCTATGTGATGGATAAAATAAAGTCATGAAAAAATGGAGGGGCCACGTCAGGCAACCATCAGCCCTGGTTCAGGGTCCGGTCCTAGATAAATGAATGTGATGATGCCCTGAATAAAAGTAGCTGTTTAATTAAAGAATTAGAATCACTTTTATCAGACAGAAAGAGAAAAAGATAGATGACAAATCCTGAGCATTGTCAGTAACAAATGCTGGTCTATTAGTAAAACCTAAGGACGGGGTTTTGCAAGTTAAAGACACTTTGATACAATCAAAAATGTATTTTAGGCCGGGAGCATCTACAGCAAAAAAGTCCAAACATATAGTTCCCAATTTAGCTCCTACTGCCTAGCCTTTAATAATGCAAATGTCAGCAGAGTTGTATCTGACCCATAAGATGTCTGTTATAAATACGCATTTCCATATAATAATAATTATGCTGCCATGATCCAGGAGGGTGTGCACGCAGTAGCAGAAAGTGAGAAGCCTTTAGACCCAAGTGAGGCTACAAGACAGGGATCTAACTTTCAACCGATAGTCAGACTCACTGAACTACAGAATGACCCACTGTTAGCCCCAGCCTTCCCTTTATCTTGTTTAGTATGAGGTAGGGACACTTGAGTCTGGAATCGGGGGAAGACTGGGCAAGACCAGAGAAGAGGTAGGGAGCAAGGGAGTGAAACGTTGGAGCGGCCTTGATACTCAGTACTGCGCTGAGCGTAGCCCGGCGCTCAGCGTAGCCCGGCGCTCAGCGTAGCCCGGCGCTCAGTGTAGCCCGGCGCTCAGCATAGCCCGGTGCTCAGCGTAGCCCAGCGCTCAGCGTAGCTCGTAACATGAAGGCAGGACACAAGATACACAGAGCTTTAGATAAACTAAAATCATACTACCAAGCTCTAAGACTAACCAGGATACAGGCATGGACCTGCAGAGCCTCCAGAAACTGAATATGGGAGAAAGCAGAGAACACCAAACAAGGTAGACCAGCAGAGACGCAATCACAGTGACTGACTGGGGAGCTAGACAGTGAAGGAGGAAAATAACAAAGGTGCAGCGAAAGGTCTAGAGCAACTCACAAAGTGCTGCCAGGCAAAGATTTACTTTCCGAACTTACCTTATGTGTTGACTCTGACTACTTTGCCCAGGAAGTGAAACATACTTACCACCAACCAGGCACCCGCCCTCATGTCTGATGAGCTAGCCACCACCGGCGCATTCTTCACAGTCTCTATACTCCTGCCCCATCTATCTTAGCAGCTACGCAGGTAAAATGTGTTGTTGAGTGGACGGTGTATGGAGAGTAACAGACTTTGTGGTACTTAAGGTGTATGTAATTTCCCATTTCTGGTCTCATCCTGAGCCTGATGCCTATTTCAAAATTCAATATATTATCCCAGCATCTGTATTAGCTAATATCACAGGCACTAGAGCCCGTTGAATTCCTAATTCAAATGAGCTCATAGCTTTACCTGGTGGCCATTCTGTGCTGAAGATAGCTTCCAAACATATGTATACTAAAAATTATCAGCAGCGCGGTCCAGTCTGAAGTTAATCTCCACCACCACTATTAAACTTCAAACAAGTTAGAGTTAAAACAAAAGAAAATTGGAAAATATTCAATTAAGTCCCTTAAAGAAAAGAGCAGAGGATAAAACTGTTTATTTAGTCAATATTCCCACCTTAAGAAATGATCAATTCAAATCTTGAGGATTATTAACTAATAAAGTGACTCATTGATTAAGGAGAACAAGAGGTTATTATCTTTTTATGAGAAAGGATATAAAGGGAATTGAAAGATTTTCAAAACTAACCATTGGCAAAGAGACTTGGTTAGATTAAATGTGAGAAATATTATGGTTACAACTAATCTTATATCTATGGGGATTAGGTCTCTTCCAAGAAACCCTACTCAAATACAAATTAAGCAACTCCCTAACAAAACCATTCTTAAATCCCTTAAATTGTCCACCACATTATCAGCGAAAAGCATATTTGCTGCTGGTTCTAGTGCAGTGTAGATAAACATAATCTGAAGTCCTCTCCTTCCTCCACTGGTCCATAAACTCATGATTCTTCTTATGTTCCAGTAAAGCTTTTTTTTGGGGGGGGGGGGGGACGGCACAGAATATCCGCATCTGGATAGTTCCTGTCAGTCACCCACAACATAAGCTCTGCTCCTTACATAATAACTCCTTGTGATCTATCAAGGAATTCTGAGAATAACCAGCAGCGCAGGAGGAAGGACAACAAAGATAAAAAGGTTCATTGGCTTGATGTATCTGTTTTTTGATTGCTTAAATCCGCCAAGTTGAACTTGTTTTGGGACTCTAGTTTTACCATTGTGTGATGGATTATTGCTGGCATAGATGTTAAACTAGGTGACTCGGACTGCAACTACTTTATGTTTAAATCTTTTTTATTAGAATTATTAGAATTAACAAAGTATCATCAACGGCATCAGCAGCTCCCGCCTACAACCCTGCGGGCCGGCGTGTTACTGCGCACGGAGAACAACCTATCATCAACCCCATCCGGGCCCCGTGGCTAGGTCATTTTAACACAGCATGTCGCCTACAACCCCTCGGGCCGGCCGCGTCTCATCCCGCAGGGAGTTCCTGCAGGCTGCAACTCTTAATAGCTGGTATCCTATACAATCGGACCCATGGGGCACCCACCGGGGAGAGCGACACAATTTGGCGATCGAAGTCCCGAGCCATACAGCAGGTCCTGTGACTAAGACCCGTCTAGCAGGACGTCAATCCGTTTTGATACTTGTAAAAACAAAACAAATTCCTGTCCCAACACCCCCCCCTCTCCCCGTCCCAACTCCCGAACCCCCGTTTTCCCCTGAATCCCCCCCTCCCCAGTCCAGTGCGTGCTTCAGGTTAATCTTGTTAGTCCCCGTCTCTTCTCTCCAGTGCCGCCTATCAAGCCCTGTCAAGAGGGCAAGTCCTCCTGTGCAGTAAGCCGCAGGAGTCGTAGGTATCTCGGGCAGGTCAGCTCTCTGAATTCCGTGACCAGTAAGGACTGGAATGGTTGCCAGATGTCGTTAAACTTCTCCGCCTCCCCTGCCACTGTCAACGACATTTTTTCCATACCAAGCACATGCCACAATCTATGCAACCAGCCTGTGACCGTGGGGGGTGTGGGCGAGCGCCAATGCACAAGAACATTCTGAATAGCTGACCCCAGCGCTATGGCCATTTGCCTGCCTCTGCGGAATTTTAAGGGGTACATCAGTCCGTTTGGGAGACCCAGCAGGACATAGGCTGGGAAGCGCGGCAACTCAGTGTCAAAATGGGAGTCTATTTCGTCTATCACCTCCTTCCAGTAAGCGGCAAGAAGGGGGCAATCCCACAGAATATGCATCAGCGTTCCCACCTGCCCGCATCCCCTCCAACAGGTGGCCTCTTTACTACTGTCCATAGCATGTATGCGCGCTGGAGTATAGTACCAATATGTTGAGACTTTAGTGAAAGTTTCTGTAAGGCCGGTGTGATATGCCGAGTGCCTAGCCCTGTAAGCTACCTGTTCCCATTCCTCGCGACTCAGGGACCTACCCAACTCCCTCTCCCAGCGCTCCCTTCCCGGGTTATAGAAGTGCGAAGAGGGCACTTGGAGGAACTGATAAAGATCGCTTATGAGCTTAGTGTCGGTTGTACGCGTTAAAAGCCAGCGTTCATACGGGAGCAGTCGTCTATCCACCGCTTCTCGCACCTGGGGGTGCAACGCCCAGTGGCGAACCTGCAAATATTGTAACCTCTCGGTTTCCGGCAATGCGTAGTCTCGTCGTAAGCACTCAAAGGGGACGACCCCCTCCGCACCGTACAGATGGCACAGAGCTCTGCACCCCGCCCTCCGCCAGTGCGCAAACGCGCCCCCTTCCATTCCTTGAGTGAAGTCTGGATTATCTACCAAGGGTGTCAACGGGGAAGGAAATGTGGTCAGTCCGTGTGTGAGATTCGTGGCATCCCAGACCTGGAGATGCACTCTGGTGATAAAGGAGGCATATAAATTAGCAGGACGGTGAGCTCTGCGCAAGAATGGCACCTCCTGTAAAGGTCTCCCTGCCACCGCCTGATCCTGGAAGAGCCAGTGCTTGTCAGATTCCCACCTGCTCCATTCTACAAGGTAACGCAACTGCGCCGCGTGAAAGTATTTACGGAGATCCGGGATGCCGAGCCCCCCCGCCTCCGGCGCCAGCAGTGAAAGCGCCCTCCTCATTCTAGGCTTTCTGCCCTGCCAGATGAAGCGTCCCAAATCCGACTGCATCCGCTGCATCCACCCAACTGGCGGACGCAGCGGGAGGGCCCGAAACAGATATAGAATCTGAGGCAAGATTGTCATCTTAATGGCCGCCACTCTACCCAACAGCGAGAGGGTGTTACGGTCCCAGCGAGCCAGTTCCTCCCTTACCTTTTTACTCAAAGCGGTGTAGTTGGCCAGCACCATAGCTGGCAGGGTAGGGGCTAGCAGGATTCCCAAGTATGGCACCGGTCCCCTGGTCCAGACCATTGGAATCCGGTGTTGTAAAAGGGTCCTGGTCGCTGGCGTCAGGGAGAGATCCAAGGCTACTGACTTTCCCATATTCATCTTGAATCCTACCACCTCTGCGAAGGAGGTCAACTCCTCAATACAGGCCGGCAGGGCCGAGAGCGGGTCATCCAAGGAGAGTATCACATCATCTGCGTATAGGCTAACAGCATGACTAAAGCCACCAAACTTCACCCCTCTCACCGCCGGATTGTCCCGGATCCGCTGTGCAAAGGGTTCCATATATAACGCGAAGAGTAAAGGTGACAGAGGGCATCCTTGCCTCGTGCCCCTTTCAATGTCGAAGCTTTGTGAACTGTACCCATTTACTCTTACCACGGCTGTCGGGGATCTGTAGCAATTAAAGATCATGCGGCGGAATTTGTCTCTCACCCCTACCCTCTCCAGCACCTGCTCCAGGTACGGCCAATGAACTCGGTCAAACGCTTTTTCGGCGTCCACCGATAACAACATCCTCTCTCCCTGGATCCGCGGCGCTTTCTCAATGAGATGTGTGATCCTTTTGGTATTGTCGACCATTTGTCTTCCTGGAACGAAACCCGCCTGATCCGGGTCTATAAGCCCCGGCAGGAGGGGGGCGAGGCGAGCCGCGAATATCCCAGTGTATAGTTTAAGGTCGATATTTAGGAGAGATATGGGCCGGTAGGAGCCGCATTGTGATCTGTCCTTCCCCGGATTGGGGATGAACGCTAGGGACGCTCGTAACAGGTCCGGCGGTATGGCCCCTGGGGCCGCAAAGGTGTTGAACAGACGCGTGAGGATCGGCGCCAGCAACGCACAAAACGTCTTATAGAAGAGGGACGTAAAGCCGTCCGGGCCGGGGGATTTACCGTGTTTAAGATTGGCTATAGCGGATATCACTTCTTCGGGCCTAATTTCCTTGTCAAGAGTCTCCGCCTGCGAGGGTGTTAAGGATGGAAGAGAGACCGAGTCCAAATACCTCCGTGTTGCGCGTGCGTCCGGGGGGTCTCCGGTGTACAGGTCCGCATAGTACCTGCGAAAACGCTCCGCTATTCGAGCATCTTCCGTAACCGTTGACCCTGTGGAGTCGGAGATCTCTTTCACCGTGTGCTTCTGTCGGGCCACCCTGAGCTTACTCGCCAGCAATCGACCGCACTTGTCCCCCCCTGTGTAATAGGCGTGCCTGAGGCGCAGCGCTGCGTATTCCGCGCGATCCATGTCCAGAGCCGTCAGAAGCTTTCTCGCCCCTTTGAGCTGCCGCCAGATCCGGGGAGCACCCGTCCGGCCGTGCATGTGTTCTAATTCACGGACTTTCTGTGTGAGTTCCTCCCGTTTCCGCCGCCTGCTAGCGTTATCCGCCGAGGAGATCGCGATAAATTCCCCCCGGAGCACCGCTTTCAAAGCAGCCCACTGAGTCACCCGGGATGTGTTGGAGTTCTCATTGTGGGACATGTAGTCCTGTATCGCCGTCTTCACCTGCTTGACTACATCGCGTCTGTAGAGTAAGGTGTCTCGCAAACGCCAGACCCGAGGGGGACAGGAAGTCGGCGGCAAGCAGAGGGTGGCCGTCACTGGGGCGTGATCCGAGACAGAGATCACTCCCATGTCCGCTGCCGTGGCCAGAGCGCATACAGGCCCAGTGACCAAAAGGTGGTCCAACCGCGCGTACGTTTTGTGCGCGTGTGAGTAATAAGAATAGTCCCGTTCCGTAAGGTGCAGGTGGCGCCAAAGGTCCCTCAAATCCATCTCCGCTAGTTGTGCCCTGCACCCCGCCGAGAACTCCCCTGCCTGGGGCGAACGGAGGGCGGATCTATCGATAGCGCAGTCAAAGACCATGTTGAGGTCGCCCCCTAAGATAATGTGTCTATCCGGCGTAGCTGTGACCTCCCCCAGCGCTGCACTAAGAAAGCGTTCTTGCCGTTCATTCGGGCTATAAATGGACCCAATTGTGAATGTATAACTGGCCGCTCGGAATCTGTATACCAAGAGCCTGCCTTTCTGTTCTGCCTGTTTGTGGAGTACTTCTCCTCGAAAGCGCCGGGCAACTAGTATCGCCACCCCTGCTGTTTTAGTATTGCAAGACGAAAATAGTTGTGTAGGGAATGCGGAGGATCGCAGTCTAGAGCAGTCCCGAGGCTGGAGGTGCGTCTCCTGTAGAAGACAGATATCCGCGTGGGTGTTTTCTAGTAGGGACAATATGGCTCGCCGTTTGATCGGGTTGTTAAGACCCCGGACATTGAGCGTAACAATTTTAAGAGTGGTAGGTGTCATGTGGAGGAGTAGTCATGACCGCGTGTGCCCCCCGGGGACCTATTGACTGTGGCATATGCCCCACTACTGCCATTGCAGCCTCGGACATGCACTGAACTTCCCCCCCCTCCTTCCCCAGTTCCTCCCTCCCCCTCCCGCCTTGCCCTCAATCCCCCCTCCCCCCCTCCCCCTGCTCAATGCCCTACCCAAAACCCTCCGGCTCCCCGCCAGCCCCTCCCCCCCCTCCTTCGGCAACGTGCCAACAACTCTAGTTCCCTCCCCGTCAAAACTTCTCTCCTCAACCCCAAGTCCCGACTCATCATTGTCCAAGTCCCGTTCCCTAGGGAACAAGTCTTCGGTGGAGTATTCCAGTGGACGTCCAGCCACCAAGCCAACCCCGCCCGCCCCCACCCCACCCCGGCCCCCAAACCTGCATTGCGGAGTAAGCTGCAATGATCTCCCCCCGGAGCTGTCTTATGCGGTCAGTGCTGTGTCGCCCGGACCAGTGTTCCCGGCCACCTCCAACACCGCGTCCGCAATGCTGGCTCTGATGGAGGGCGAGTCCGGTCTCCCAGGTCGGTCGTGAGGGCGACGCCCAGACACCCGTTGCCATCCGTCCCTCCGAGGGCGTCCCCGTCGCTGCGTGGCCACTGCATCGTCCGCCGCGTTGATGCCCAGGACCCCGCAAGTCTCCTGCAGAGAGCGTAGTTGGTGCATAGTGCCATTCCATCGGAATATGAGTCTAAAGGGGTGGCCCCAAGTATAGGGTGTTCCTCGTTCCCTCAGGAAGTCAGTGGCAATTTTGAACGCTTTTCGCTTCTGGAGTGTGATGGCAGACAGGTCTTGGTATAAGGCTACCGGATGGCCTCAGAAAGTCAAGGGCTGCCGCTTCCGTGCCTCTGTCATGATACGTTCTTTAAGCGGGTAGTCCGGGAGAAAGGCCAGCATGTCCGGGGGCGGCATCGGTGCTCTGCGTTGGGGTCCCACTCTATGCGCTCTATCAATTCGGATGGTAAACTCCTCCGGCTCACCCAAGATCTCCCTGAACAGGGCTCGCAGATAGCTTGATGCGTCCGTTCCCTCCGTCGTGGAAGGAATTCCTCGAACCCTAATGTTGTTCCGCCGAGACCTATTTTCAAGGTCTTCGGCATGCGCTTGGAGGTCAATCTGTTGGTCCCTGAGGCGCAGCAACTCTTGCTGTAATTGTTCAAACTCGTCGTCTCGTCTCCGTCCGGCGTCCTCCACCGTGGCAACCCGTTCTCCCAGGCCATCCACCTCTCAGCACACCTCCCGCACCTCACTGGCCACTTCGTTTTTCAAAGCTTGAAAATCCTCCCTGAGTGAGCTGAAGAGGGACTCCATAAAGGACCTGGTGATGGGAGGCTCCCCGCCTCCGGAGTCCGTCGCTCCTCCGGAGGAGCCAGGCGACTGCTGCCCTCGTTCCATTCTCTGCTGGTGTCTTCCTAGCAGTTCTGGGAGGGTACGCTCCCCCTTCTTCCCTCCTATGCAGCCCGCCATAGTCGCCGGGGCACGATATCGCTCGGACCTTCTGCCCCACGAGCTCACCACGTGGCCCCCGTCTGGTCCTTCCGGCCCGGGTCTCTTCACTATTCTCCGCCGTCTCCTCACAGCTTAACTCCCTTCTTCAGTGCTCGGTCGCTCTGCGCATCCGGTAGTGGGATCCGCACTGGGCCTCGGCCACCCAAACCAGTGTCCCCCACACTGTCGCCGCCACCGGGGCCCCGGTCTATGCTCCAGTCTATCTCCCGCCCGTTCCTGGCTCTCCGGCGGGCGGTGCCCCCGTATTCACCCCAATCCGCGTCCAGACTCTGACTCCGGGGCCGCTCAGACCTTAATCTTCTCTCTGCATTCCCCCTCCGTCGCAGGCATAGGCCGCAGCCTCTGGACTCTCTCCGACACCGCCTCCCCCTCCAGTCGGTCTCCCAGGCAGTCGCAAGAGAGAGGGGGGTTAGGAAGAGGAACGAGAGGGTGGGGGGGGGGGAGCCCCGGTCAGCGCCTCACCCGTGTACCGGCAGGCCACCTCTGTCAGCTCCTTCTCCCTGGGGCGAGCAGCGGGAGTCTCCTCATTCAGGCGTGTGGGCCCCGATCTTCAGTAGGATCCGCCAATTCTGTGCCTTCAGTCAACTGCTATGGCGCCCCCGGCCTGCAGACCCGCTCCTGCCTCCCTCTTCACCGGCCATGCCCCTCTCGGTGGCCCCGCTCTAGAAGGCCGTAGGCTCCCTCTGTGTAATGGCACCGCCGATGATCGGGTGCATCCACTATGCGCTGGGGGGGCTCTGAACGATCAAGGTCCACCCCCGATGTCTTCACCGTAGCCGACTTCCCGCTGTATTCCAGCAACAGTGTTCTTACTCGCCTCGGTGGCGCATGGCGGCCGTTACCCTCGGGCGAAATCTCCCATATCTCCGTGCCTCGCGGTTATCCGCATTGGAGCCGCACAGTCCGCAGGGCTCAGTCTCGCCTCCGGGGGGTGCTGGTCAACTGCTCGCCCTTCCAGGTCTGCCCCCGCTGCTCGCAGCCAGAGATCGCGTCCCTCCGCTGCGCGCCGACCGGCCGCACCAGCTAGCCCGGGCACTTGCGTAGAGAGGCAGCCGATAGCGCTCCCACCTGGTCCGGCCCGGTGCTCCGCCTCCTCTCGGCGCCTTTTCTCCTGCGTGTCCCTGCTCGTTGCAGGATCCTCCAGGGTGGCTCGAGCCGTCGGATGACTCCCACCCGCGCTCTCCCGTCTCCGCTGCTGGTTCTTCTGCAAAATAGGGGGAGATTCTGCTAAAAAACCCAGGCTAGGGGCCTAATGGAGCGGGAGCCGGCAGGGAAGGCGTCCGCTCACCTCGCCATCTTGGCCACGCCCCCCCTGCAACTACTTTATACATGGCTTTGATGTACAAGCCTTAAAAGTTCTTGGTGTATGAAGCCATATGTTCTCCAAGGTTTCAGTTCTTTGTCTGTGCCAGCCCCAAAGAAAAGCTTGGAAAGAACCTCAGGTAGGTTACATGTTTGTGTAAGGAAAGGAACATTAGTTTTAATTCACACTTCCAGGTATAAAGGAGCCATTATTTGCAAGTCATTGACATAGCACACTATATGGATGTACGATTTAGGATATTAATGTTTAGAAAAGTTGAATTATTGAGATAGTCTGAGGTTTTAACCATGCTTGAATCTTTGCTAGGTCAAATAGCAGCGTACAAAAAGTATTATGGTGATATTTATAAGCTGGTGATGGGGGATTTGATTTCCTATTTAGAAACTGCAATCCCATTGCCTCGGTACCTACTTTAACCAGGAACACACTCGGCAACTCTGGGCATTAAGCTTGCCTCATCTCTACAACGGCCCCCCACAGACGCCGGGGATGCCTGGTTTCACCTTGGAGATACCCAGAAAGGGACCATCTCACAGGGATAGCCAGGACGGGTTCCCCAGCGGTCTACAGCGCCGGGACGCCCCGTTGCTGGGGCAGCTGTGCGCTTTACAAGTCTACAACATTTACATTTACATTTACATTGCCCTTGAAAACTTTCATTAGGGATAGTACCTTTCTGATCCTATTATTCAAAATGAGGCTTCTTCCTTTACACATTGAAAGCAGCTGTTTGAACTTCTTATCAAGCACAGCCTGAGATTGGCTAATGGCATATATAAATCTGACATTCTTGCCAATGTTACTTTTGTAAGGGATGAATACAAGAGTAGGATTGATTATTTTCTGATTGAGAGCTCCCTTTGGCTCAAGTTGTTCAACTCACACATTTTTAGAAGGGTTAAAAGTAATCATGATCCCCTGATTCTTACTCTGTCAAGGTGATGACAAAAATGGTCCTTCGAGTACAACAAGGATCTGTAAAATGATGGATATAAGTTTTGATCTAAGCAATGGCAGCTGGAGTGTGAAATGGGATGCTGAAACTATGTTTTTAGTAATTTTGAAAATGATATGTGTATTTGTAAACCACACTTTCACCTAGCAGGATATCCTGGAGCTGAACAGGTATGTGTACCTTGCCCTGCCTATGGTAGGTTGTTTAATTGAAAAGGGAGGTATTCAGCTTCTAGCTGAATTCAAGAAGAGAGGAGTGGGTTCTAATGTGGAGTGGGAGGCCCTTCTATGCTTTAGGAGGGAGGTAAGAGAATACCTGTCCTCCTGATCTGGTTCTGTATATGCATGGGATGTGTGCAAGTAGGAGTCCTGTGGAGCGGAAGTGTCTGGGTGGTTGGTGGAAGGAGATGTGACTGTTCAGGTACGTGGAGCCTAAGTTGTGTAGTGCCTTGAATATGTATGTGTGAGGAATTTGAAATGAGACAGTGGAGCTCCCTGTGGTGTGGTGTGATGTGAGTTCTGCGTTGGAGGTTGAGGGTGAGTCTGGCTGCCGAGTTCAAGATGGTTTTTAGTCTTCTGGAGAGTTGCTGGTGATTCTGTTTTAGAGGGTGATCCTGTAATCCAGCTTGCTGGTTACTATATCATTGCCCCTTTGTTAAGTCACTAACAATGTATGTAGTGAATTATTAGTCAAGCTACTTCAGGGCTTGTGCATGAGATTTTCTAAGTCAACCAATGCTCTTTAGGAGATTAAACTGTTAAGTTTGGTATAGTGATGCTTTAGTTGATCCTCTAGTTTCATTTAATTGTAATCATTAGAACCTGTTTTCTCTGTGATGCTACAAGGTGCCCTGATTACTTACTGGTAATCCTCATTACTCTTGGTCCTACTCGTACTTGACACAGTCATAACAAATGAGGTAGCTTTCAATCACAGAGAGAAAACAAAACAAAATGCTTGGTAACCCCACCCACCCTCCTGCCAAGGGCTATAATACAATAGCCAACCTTCAGCACTTCCCGAAACACCAAGCAAAACAAAGGCCTGATACTGGGAGGGTGGGTGGGAAGTATGACAGAGTCTAGGACGAGTAGGACCTTGAGTAATGAGGATTATCGGTAAGTAATAAGGGCACTTGTTATAACTGCTGAAGCTCTAGTATGAACAATCCAACCTCCCGCTTATCATCGATCCAGTCATATCAAATGATGTATACCAAAGCAGACACCCAAACAGCAGGCCTTTGGCATACTGTCAGAAAACAAAAAACACACAGGACAAAAGCACACCATAGTGATTCAATGCCACATCCCAGGAACAATCAAATAGGAGAAGGGAGGCACCACATCCTGTAGCACACCACTCCCAAAAGTAAAAAGAACAGTGTGAGCACAATTCAAAAAGTAATGTCGGATAAACAAATGGTCAGGCGCCCAAGTCTCAGCATGACAGATCGCATCCAAGGGTACTGGGAGCTTGTGGCTACCCTGGTCACCCTGCCCTCCCGTTAGCAGATACACTGGAGACGGTATGGATGGTGCTCTGTCTCGTTTTATTCTGCCTCTCTTTTCGCTTAACCCAATAGGTCTTGGGTAATTATGTCTTGTCTCAGACTTGGGAGTGTCAAGAAATGAAAGTCACAAAATAAAGGTAAACAAAATGAAATCCACATCCACGGGAGGCTATCTTCTTCTCCTGTTGGGGCTTTGTCTCAGCCTTGCTTTCACCTCAGGGAGGGAGGATACCGGAAAAGGAACATTAAAAAAAAGGGTACAGTCAGATCACTTTGGTCTGGTGTAGTTTTCAGGGAGGAGTGCTCCCGTCACCTGTGCTCCCTATCGTGTTGTGCCTAGGTGCCAGAAGGATTTAGTGCTTTGGGGTTGTGTGGCCCTTAAACCCCGCCCACCAACCCCTAAAAGAAAAAAACCCTGCTTGGGGCACTTGCATGGACCCACGGCCCTCCTGGGCCACGGGGTTGGGAGTCACAGCCTTCTCTTCTCTTTTTGGAGTGCTGGACTCAAGGGCGTTGCTCCTGGAGCGGTCTCTTCTCTGCTGCTTCTCCTCCTCGGCTAGAAACGATCCTCCGGTCTTCTTTCCCTCGTCTACTCTTTTTTTTCTCCACGCTCTTCCTGAGTCCGATTCTCGGCATATTCTTGTCGTCCATGGCTCCGCCCACCTGCTCTCTGGTTGGTGGCCCGTCGCTTCCCGCATGGGCTGCTCACCCTGCTTTCGTCATCGCGCTAGGAAAACCCTCACAGGTACGCCCTTGAAAGCAGCCTCCAAAGCCGACACTTCCCCAGTGGACCTCACCTGGACATTGGAAGGCAAGTCAGAGCCCTGATATACCAAAGTGATGGTGCCCTTAATCATACACCCCAGTCATTTTAGAAGCAGTTTTCCCATGCCCTGCAAGACCAAAAGTCACAAACAGACTGCCAGTAGAATGAAAAATGGCAGCTCTGTCCACATAAACAGACAAAGCATGTTCAACATCAAGGGAGTGCAACAACTGCTCCTCAGGACAAGGACAGAAAGAAGGCATTCAAACAGCATTTGTAAAGCGCAACACTGTCACCCCTAGGGGTATCTGGGCGTTATCAGTCCCTGAGCGGTAGGAAACAGAGACCGAATCTTGGGGAGGAAGCCAGTATCAAAACGTAAAACCACAGCATCCTTCAAGAACTGCAGAAAAGGAAGAGAACATCCATCTCAAAGCAGAAAGCTGTCCCAATCTCCTGGCCGAAGTAACAGCAACCAGGAAAGCCACCTTTAAGGAAAGGAACTTCAAATCCACCATAGACAATGGCTCAAAAGGAGAGGACTGACAAGCGTGAAGGACCAGAGAGAGTTCTCACACACGGACAGAACAGAGAGCAGGGGAAGTGAGAGAAAAACTCCACAATAACCGGGAAACCAAAGGCCCGGCATCCGTGAAAAGGGAAACAGAATCCCTGAAAGCTCAAATAGTCGAAAACTGATCCTTCAAAGGAGAAGGAGCATAGCCCTTATGAAAGTCATTCAAAAAGAACTGAAGAATAGAGGAAATAGAACACAAAATAGAAGAAATATCAGGAAGAGAATACCAAGTGTTGAAAGCAGACCAATGTTAAGAATAAGATGACAGAGGAGAACCTCTAAGAGAACCCTATACCACTAACATAATGTGGGCAGGCAAACATTGCCCCTAAAGAAATTTCCAGCACTCCAACTCTCTCCACTAAGTTGCCGATTATTGCCTCTAGGGCTTCCACTGTGCCCTGGATTTTTTGTTGATTAGCTTCTGAGATCGCAAACTTGTCCCTAACCTCCGTTAACAGAGTGGACAGTATCTTCTCCAACTCCGGAGTATCGCTCTGTTTAGTGGTTACATTTAATGCCTCCTCCAACGTATATCTCTCCTGAATCTCAGGGCTAGAGCTGGGGGTAGGAGTTTGTTGGGTTGAACTAAGTTGCTCGTCTTCACTTTCTGCCAAGGGATCAAACCTATTTTTTAGACAAATAGCACCCCCCCTACTTTGGAAGAGGCTATACTCTCCATGGCTCTTGAAGAAACACTCCTCACCTCCGGTTGTTCCGTTGTTTCAATTCGGCCCTAGGGGGGATTGTTAAAGTTACAGTCTCCCGAACTTGAGTTTGAGCTTGAGTCTGGACTTTGAAATATGAGCGGAGGGAGGGGGTTATTTTTATATTTTCAGGCTTCTTTTCCGTTAGCCTGCTTTTTACTTATTTGGGTGTTTTTTCCAATAAAAGTTTTTTGCCCAGGGGTGCCTGTACTGGATGTGATGGTTCCAAGGGTTTTAAAAAAATGTATTTTTAAAGCTTTCTGCTTTTTGGGTAGCTGCAATCGCTGTACCGTCCCCTTCACTTAAAAGAGTATTTGAGGTAGCTCCCCCTTTCCCCAGATATCCCTACTCCTTAGTGTATGTCAATTTAGCCTGTAGACAGTTCCTTCTTTGGTCTTTTCTTTCTCCTGCTCCACAGATATCTTGGTTTTAGGTTTAATTGCCCCTTCTATATTTATTTTCTCTGGTTTCGAGACCTGTTCCCTTCTCCTTACCAGGGTAATTAGGGGATTCTGAATTTCATCACCCCCTTTTGAGAAATTCGTCCTAACACCGGTCCAAACACTTGAAAGCTGATCTGGACTCGAACTGCTGCTTGGAAAGCCAATCCTCGCTACAGCGCGGCGGCCCCAGCTGAGCCGAGCCGCTGCCTCCACCCACACTCCTCTCCTCGAACTCTGCTCTGTCATGAGCCGTTACGGAAAGAGCCCCGCACTGGGAAAAAGAACCTCGCTTCAGCAATCGCTGTACTCGCTCTTCAAACGCCCCTCCGACTTCGCCAGGATTTCAAGAGACCCTCGAATGTAGGTGAAGCACAAAGGCACGTTAAATTGTTTTCTCCTAATGATCGGTGAGCCCGCGGCAGGCGCTAACAGGCAGCCGCCATGTTCCCCCGTGGCGCAACTTAGTGGAGAGAGTTGGGGTGCTGGAAATTTCTGTAGAGAACCTCACTAAAAAAGTGAACCTTAACATGGAGGAAATTCAGAATCTAAAAAGTAATGAGAGAGATCTGAAAGATAAACTGGAATCCCTGAAAAATAACGCCAGAAGAAATAATATCCGAATTCTGAATGTTCCTGAGGGCCTCGAAGGTGGGGATATAAAATCCTTTGTGGTTACCCTCCTGAAAGAATTTAATATGGAGATTGAGCAGTCCAGTTTGGCGGAAGACATACAAAGAGTACATAGGGACCCATATACAAGACGACCAGGGGAAAAAAAACAAGAAGGATCCTTGTAAATTTTAAATCCTACACACTATAAAAAAAATCTTCACTAGTGCCTTAAAAGCGGGAATATTTAAAGAGGATGACTGATCTTTTCGTATAAGATCAGATATCTCTTGCACTACCCAAGATAGGTAGTGGGAATTGGGCACATTTATTCAAGAAATGAGGGAGAGGGGGGCCACTGCAAATATAAGATTCCCTGCCTCTCTGAGGGTAATGCTAAATAACAAAATGCACAATTTCCGAGACCCAGCTGAAGTCAGTAAATTTATAGACGGGATGAAAGCACAACAAATTTTTAATCATTAATCTTTCTCTAAGGCACATCGGGAGGGCCCATATGAGACAGAAAACATCATTCTGTCTCTAGTGAATCGGGAGGGTTCCCCAGGGTGGGAGGGTTACAGTAAGGGGAGGGGTTCAAAAGGAAATGTAAATATTAAACTTACACATTGGGTGAGGGAGCATGTGGGAAAAAAAAAAAATGTCCTCTTTTCCTATTGTTGGGTTAGTACTTTTTTGTTGTTGTCAAAGGTACATTTTAATTTGAGGGGAAGATTTAGGCCCCACATCCATATTTAGGTTAGATGGTGTTTAGGAGATGGCAAATTCCAATAAACCAAAGTTGTTATAGATTCTATCCTGGAACGTCAACTGTCTTAGGGTCCCTGCAAGAAGGAATAATATTTTAGAATACATGAAAATTAAAGATATAGATATTTTCATTATTCAAGAATCTCACCTAGCCAAAGAAGAATGGTCCGATATTTTAAAAAGGGCAGCACTGGATTGAGCACGGTATTTACACCTCTCAATCTTGTACTGTGAAAGGGGTGGCTATTTTCTTTAAAAAATCTATTCGGGCTATACTGGGGGACTGTGTGGTAGATTCACGAGGTAGATGGGCAATAGTTAAGGCCAAGATTTATGACGAATGGTTGGCTTTAGTGGGATATTATGGACCCAACTTAGATGATCCCGCACCTCTTGGTACACTTCTTTTGCAGTTAGTGGATATCGATATCCCTGTTATAATGGGAGGATTTTTTAATGTGTATTTGGACCCAATGCTGGATTCTACCCCCAGAAGGGCAGCTGTGTCAACTCCCAATATGAGGAGGGCTTTGAAACAACTAATGTCTGATGTAGGGCTGGAGGATATATGGAGGAAAAAGAGGGAATGAGAGGAGGTCGAAAGAGGAAATTATACTTTCCATAATAAAAAACATGGACACCAGACAAGAATAGATTTTTTTTCGAGTTGACTCTAGTATTCACATCTTCCCGAACACCTATCTGATCACTCAGCCGTATTATTGGAGACCGTGTTTGGAGATAAACCAACCTCATCACGACGTTGGACTCTCAATCGCACGTTGCTTATTGATCCTCGGGTTGTAGAAAATTTGAAACTGCCACGAAGGATTTTTTTTTTTTTAACCTTAAGTCCGCTTCCTTACATATCGTCTGGGAAACATATAAAGCTTTTCTCAGAGGCATACTTTCCAGCGTTGACTCCGCACACAATAAGAAGTTCAAAGAGGAAATTAATTCCCTTGCTTTCCATAAAATTCTTACAAGAGGAGTTGACACAAGTTAAAAACCCGATCAGCAAAGATCAAATTGAGCAAAATCTACATACAGCCAAGTTGAAGTTAGCTGACTTTTTGGAAGCTAAAATAAGGCGGAAACGGGAAGCTAGTAGACTTTCTCATTATGAATATGGGGAGGGGTGTGGGAAATTATTATCATGGAAGATCAAAGCTAATCAATCTAGAAATTTTATTAAAAACGTAAAATGTCAAAATACAGGGAAAATAATCACGGAAGCCTATGAAATCGAAAGTGTCTTCATAAAGTTTTATCAAGAATTATATTCAGAAGATGTAACAATAGATAGGGTCCAAATGGAGGCTTTTTTCCAAGACATAACTGTTCCCCACCTTCAAGAGGCAGAGAAACTAAAATTAAATAGTCCGTTTGATTTGGAAGAGGTGCTGAACATTTTAAATAGTTTTAAAAAAGGAAAAGCCGCAGGCCCGGATGCTCTTCCAAATGAGATATACATTATATTAAAAGAGGAACTTGCACCCGTCCTCTTGCAACTCTGTAACTCAATTTTTGTCTCTAACCAAGCTCCCCCTGCATCGTGGGATTCCGCTACCATTACTATCCTACTTCAACCCAATAAAAACCCGAGGGTATGTGAGTCATATCGCCCCATCTCATTACTCAACAGTGATTATAAGATCTATTCACAATTACTGACAAAACGATTAGACAAAATAGTTGGATCTCTGATTCATCCAGACCAGAAAGGATGTATAAAAGGGAGGCAGCTGCATGAGCTGACTCACGAGTTTATCGGGGCGATTGATCTGGCCAAAGAGTACGATAGTCCCCTGACGGTTATGACCCTAGATGCAACCAAGGCATTTGATAGGGTGAGCTTGCCTTTCCTATATGAGGTGATTCAAAGATTCAATTTAGGAGAAACTTTTTGGGCAGCTGTCAAAACTCTATATAAAAATCCATCAGCTAGACTGTTAATAAATTGTAATTTATCAAGAACAGTACATATATATAGGGGGACAAGACAGGGATGCCCTCTTTCACCACTTTTATTCAATTTGTATATAGAGCCTTTAGCTATAAAATTAAGATCAAATAAAAACATCTTCTCTTTTGCATGTAATGGATGGGAAAAAAAGATCGGTCTGTATGCAGATGATTTGATAATATTCACAGGTCATTTATTTTTGTATTGGTCAACAATATGGGAAGTACTAGGGGCTTGCGGGAAAGTATCGGGATATGCTGTAAATCAGCAGAAAAATGAAATAATGCAGTGGAACACACATTTCCATTCCAATTTAGTCAAGCAAAATATGAGATATCTAGGTATTCAGATTGTACAAAACTTAGATAATATTGGAAAGGTGAATTTTGATAGTACAGTATTACGTGTACGGAAGCAAATACAGTCCTGGAGCGCACTTCCTTTGTCGTTCTTGGGTAGATCAAATTTGATAAACATGTCCATCCTCCCTAAATTCACTTTTTTATTTAATTCTATACCCTTAGAATTGAAGAATGACTGGATAAAGAAGGTTCAGGGTGATTTCAATAGTTTTATTTGGCGAAATCAAAAGCCGAAAATCGCTTTGAGAAAAGCATTAGGCGGGATAGCCAGCCCGGATCTTGTACAATATTACTGTGCTTTTCATTTTAAAAATTTTAAACAAATGTTGAGAGATACCTCTGAGATGTCATCATTTTTTCTGGCCCTCACCAATAGTCCCTCAGATCTTAATGGGTTTTTTCTATTTAAATTTGGGCATCCAAATTTTTTTTTTAAAGTGAGGCTAAAGATTCTCTTGAGCGCATGCAAGGTTTGGCACCAGATAAGAAGGTATCTACAAATACCATATTTTAGTTATAAGGCTCCCATATGTAATTTACCGGGTACACCTGCATGTCTCAAAGACTCTCTAGCAATTCCTCCCAAGCAGTGCAGCATTTGTACATGGGTCCAACTCCTAGACGACACAGAGTTAGTTCCCTGGCTCCGTATACAGGAATTATCGGAAGGGAAAGTTTCCAAATGTAAGTATTATCAGTTAGCAAGTTGGGCTAAAACTTTGAGTAGAGATGGAAAGGGAAACTCATTCTGGGAGTCCAAGGTTGTTTCCCGCCCTCCTTTGCCAAAGGAAGTATCGGAGTGGTACTGGATGTTGATTCAGGTACCTGAGGAGGAACAAGCTCTACTGGTATCGATTTGGAGGAGGGAATTGCCGGATTCAGATCTTGAACAGATATGGCAAGTATCTATGTCTTACCTATGGCTCTATGCAAAGTCTGCTCCTCTCAATAAGAATCATCTCTTCACAGTTCACAAGGCTTATTGGACCCCCAAGAGGTTATTGAAGCTGGGGATGCAGGTGGAAAAGAGGTGCCCTAAGTGCGGGGAGGCTAACGCTGATGAGACCCACATGTTTTGGCTGTGTCCTTTGATCCAAAGCTTCTGGTAGAAAGTAGGTACAACACTCTCTGGTATATTGGGACAAGAAGTACAGGTGAGCTTGGAGTTGGTTATTTTTGGGGAAATGGTAGAGAGGATCAGGGATAGATCACTAACAAAAGCTCATAGAGCTCTGGTGTTCATGCTAATTCTCCTGGCACGTAGAGAGCTTTGTATAAAGTGGATCAAGCCTATTCCCCCGCTATAAATAGAGTGGGTGACAACAAAACAAATAATAAAGTAATTTGATAGAGCCACAGCTAATTCTAAAAGAATGAAGATATGGGATATTTGGGATGACTGGGCAAGGAATATAAGGCATTGATGGGTATCTCTCCTTTTTTCTTTTTCTGTGCCTTCTTCTCTTTGAATTTATCTTTTTCTTTTTGGTACTATATTTGTGTCTTTGTTTTTATTTTGAGGTCCAATGATTATCACCAAAATGTGACAGGTCGCCGGAGAGGCCAGCACCTGCCATAAGGCATCGGTTTCCGAGAGCTGATAGCACAATGCGAGACTCGGCATGTGTTTTCTTTTGGGTCCCTGAGAAAAACACCCCTTCTTTATCAGGAGAAGCCGAGATCTTCCCATTCAGGCTCAGCAGTTTGGAACTTTTGATACATAACATATAATGGCAAATGAGGACTTAAAAACCCCCCAAAAAAATAATAACCTTGCCCCTCCAGGGTCCACCACCCAACTTCCAAACTGCTAAGGACAAAGGGACCAGCAGGTGAGGAATGGAGGACTGGAGATGGGAGCGCCTCTGAGGCAATATTCAAGGTGGACCTACGCCAGAGATGTCCACAACGGGAACTATGACCTCCGAGGCCAAAGTGGAAGAACTGCCACCACAAGCGCCTTCCCCTGCCGGACTTTTTTTTTTTTTTTTTAAAAGCTTTATTTAATTTATTGAAAACACAAATATAAAACAGCGCTAGCCGCGCACAACATCCCACGCAGGGGGCACACAAAGCACGGGGGCGGCCGCCAGCAGCCAGAGAAATCGGGAATGTAGCCCCGTAGGTCCGTCTGTCTAGAAGCCTTACCAAAGCCAAAGGGACCTAATCCCGGCCCCATGGACAAAGCTGGTGATGGATTCCAGCTCACGCCATTCGGTAAGGTGCGGCAGAATGCAAGTCACTGGGGCCGCCCTCCCTTACTCAATACTACCGGCCTCCCCTTGACATCAACGCACAACCTAATAACCTCTAAATACGAAAACCCCCCCAACCCCCCCCCCTCCCCCCAGTGGTGGTGGCTTCAGTCATACTAACTACAATCTTCAGCGGGCATTCATATCTGAAACAGGTGGAGGGCTCGAAGTGAGGACGGGGACACCGCAGCCGGCCATCCCGTGGAAAGAAAGCGAACCAACGGTCCCCAGCGGAAGATGAAATTCTTAAAATTGCCCCGAAAAATATCGGCCATCCTCTCCATACTCAACAACCGCCATAGCCTCGCATGCCATAAGGAGATCGCCGGGGCATCCCTTTTCTTCCATGCCGCTGCAAGAGTGACCTTGGCCGCTCCCACGCAAAGCCAGAGACTCTTTTTGTCCGCCCGCGTTTGGTGCTCGAGGAGAGGATCCCGAAGGCCCAGCAGCACGTGAGCCAAGGAGTCCGCGATCGGGTACCCCAGGATCTCCTTAATGTGGGACAAGATCTCCTCCCAGTAGGGGCGGATGATCGGGCAATCCCACCAGATATGGCGAAAATCCCCCAGCAGTCCACAGCCCCTCCAGCATCTGTCCGACGTGGCAGGGAATATGCGGTGTAGTTTGGCGGGTGAGAGGTACCAGTCCAGCATGGTCTTGAGATGGGCCTCCCGTAATTCCACCGAGTGATTATGTTGGGCCATGTCTTTCCATAGATGGGCCCATTCTTCATTCGTGATGGCACGTCCTATAAGGTCCTCCCAGAGGCCCATGTACCGTGGTCTCGGGGAAGCCACCGTGGTTAAAAGATGATCATAAATAAATAAGATGGCACCACGCATGGACGAGGAGCGGGACACAAAGACCTCAAAGGGAGTGGGCGGCCTAGTCGCTGCTTCTCGGACGGCCGGGGTCAGCGCCCAATGCAACATTTGCGCGTGGCGGAACTGGTCCGACTGGGGGACCCCGTAATCTCGTCTACAATTGGCGAAGGTCAGCGGGTTAGAGCCATGAAAGAGATGTGTGAGAGCAAGGCATCCCCCCTCCCTCCAGGCATCGAAGGGCCCCTCTCGCAGTGCTGGAGGGAATGCCGGGTTAAAGTGTATGGGTGTAAAGGGCGACGGGAACGTGGTCCATCGCTCGTCCCCAGACACCGAATCCCAAACCTTCAGGGTGGTGCCGGTGGGTGTACTGATGTACGCGTTCCGGGGTCTATCCCCCTTCGGCCTCCACACCAGGTCCCAAATCGTTCGTCCCGCCACACTTCTATCCATATGCAGCCAGTGTTTCTCCGAGAGGGGCTGAGTCCATTCCACCAAAACCCGTAATTGGGCCGCCTTGTAATAGAGGCGCAGGTCCGGTAGGCCCACCCCCCCTCCCCCCGAGGGCGCCGGAGAGTGGCAAACGAGAATCTAGCCCACCCCCCCTGCCACACGAAGCGAAGTATAAGAGTCTGGATGTGACGGAAAAAATCACTGTCTAAGACAATAGGGAGAGCCTGGGACAGATATAAGAACTTCGGGAGAAGTGTCATTTTTATCGCATGAATTCTTCCCAGCCAAGAGATAAATAATGGTTTCCAGCGGTGCAAGTCAGCCTGGATCGAGGCCAGAAGGGGGGGGAAGTTGGCCGAGTACAGTTTCCCGAGTACAGTTTCCCGATCGTGGGCGTCAGGCGGACCCCCAAATAAAGTAAGGAAGAGTGGGTCCACGGCAGAGGCGAACGTGGGCGGAGGCGGTCAACTTCCGCGGTCGAAAGTGTGAGGTTAAGAACGTAAGATTTGTCGTAGTTCACCTTGAAGCCCGCCACCGCCTCGAAGCGTACCAGTGCCGCCTGGACCTGGGGGAGGGAGTGCGCAGGATCCGCCAGGGAGAGCAAGACGTCATCCGCAAACAGGGAGATCTTGTGTTGCTCGCCTGTGAATGGCAAGCCCCGGATGCCCGAGTGCTCTCGGATCGTCAGTGCCAAAGGTTCAATACTTAAGGCGAAAAGCAATGGGGATAGGGGACATCCCTGACGTGTGCCTCGGGAGTGTGAGAAAAAAGCTGAGAGCCGGCCGTTGACCGTGACTCGCGACCGAGGGTCGCTGAAGTTGGCTTTGAGCATGGTCAAGAATCGGTCCGAAAAACCAAACGCAGCCAGGGTACGAAACAGAAAGTGCCAGTCCACCCGGTCGAACGCCTTCTCGGCATCGAGTCCGAGCAGTACCGCCGGGATGTTAAAGCGATTGGCCTTCTCGATGAGGTGTATCACCCTTCGAATGTTGTCGTGCGTTTGACGCCCTTTAATAAAGCCCGATTGGTCAGGGTGAATAAGCACTGGCATCAGATCCTGCAGCCGGGTCGCAAGGATACCCCTGCTGGACTTTTAACAGAAATGCCTGAATGATGGGAAAAGGATGGAAGGCATACAGCAGCAGAGGAGGCCAAGGGATCCACACCCCAGGCTCCCACCTCCCGAAACCTAGAGCAAAAGGTCGGCAGAAGAGCATTGGTCCTGGATGCAAACAAATCCACCTCTGGACGACCAAATCTCCGGCAGACCATGCGAAACACCCTGGGCGAGAGACAGAGATCCAGAGAGGACAGAATTTCGTGGCTCAGAGAATCCCCCACCACATTGTACGTACTCCTGATGTGTTGAGCAGAAATGGCCTAGAGGTGGAGCTCCGCCCAACTTGCTATTGCACGAGCCACCTGATGCAAAGACCAACTGAGAGTCCTGCCCTGATGGATATGCCACAGTAACTGTGTTTTTGGACTGCACCAGAACATTGCACCCTGACAGGTGTGGCTCCAAGAAATGAAGGACCCCCTCCACAGCTGACAGATCCTTCCAGTTGGAGGAACGAAGAAACTCCGGCCTGGTACAATGAGCCTGTCCAGACCAAGGACCCACAGTAACGTCCCAACCCATAGCACTGGTGTCCATTATAAGCACAGTTGGAGGAGAAGGATCTAACAACATGCCCCTGGTGTGATTCGATGAGACTAGCCACTACTGCAGGCTGCGCACAACATCCGGAGGAACTGGGACCTCCAAGGCCCAGAATGAGCAACTACACAAAACAGTGAAGGTGCCACAGCAATGGCTAAAGGTGTAATCTGGCCCATGGATCCGTAAAAACAGAAGCTGCCAAGTGCCCTTGCACCTCCATTCATTGAGCCTGCGTAGCAGACGCCTGAGACGTCACCAAGCCTTGCAGCCGCTGGATCCTGGATTGCAGCAGGAAGGAACACTTCGCCAAAAACAGAGTCAAACAAAGCACCGATGAAAGTCTATCTGCTCGAGAGCATAAGATCACACATTGGAAAATCCAAGAGGAAACCGTGGTTCTCTAGAGTATGTATGGTTGAGCCCAGATGCTGCTTTCTTGATGCTACCGACCAAGGAACTTGGGTGGGAATATAACACACAAGTTATGGCAATAAACCAGTGGTATGAACGGCTGCTGTGATGTGTGCCACCCAGTAAATCCAGCAACAGTATTGTGAGCCCAGTCCAATCAGAATTGATTCTTTTTCTCTCCACTCAGTTGTCTTCATCCTCTGACCTGGGTCTCTCTGCTGAAAAAAACGTAAAGTTAACAATGAATAGTGGCTAATTGTTAAAGCAATCAGTAAGTCATGCCCTTGAGCAAGCAGGCTAATTATGTATACGCCTTATGCTTGCAGCTATGCAGTCATACAACAGGGCACAAATAACCAAAGACCATTTTAAGTAAGTTAAAAAGACAATTTTATAGGACCAAACTAGTAAACAATTACAAAACATGGAAAACCTTGCCTCACAAATACATAAAACATCTCCTAACATTCCCATCCTTAAACCTCTCCGGAACATGACTCTCAAAACCCTGTCAGTCCAATGTAACAAACATATCTTCCCTGTTTATCATGCTCTCAAATCTGCTTCCTCTTCCTTCCTAGATCGTTCACCCGGTCCATCTTTCCCACCTTTAACCAATGTCGCATCTGTTCAGTAACCCTTTTTGAATCCCTAAGTTTCATTCACCTGATGAGAAAAGATGGAAACATTGCTATAAACTTAAGCAGTTGCATTCATTTCTTCCTGCAACTTTTCCTATAGCAGTAAGGCACACCATCATACACGTCCCACACCCATGACATCAAAGGAGGTCCACAAGTAACAAAAAATAACTAATGTTACAGCCTTAAAATCATTCTAACAGGCATCCTCACACAAATCTTAATCAATTAATAAAAACACCTGCTTACACCACCATACCTAAAAATGAAACAGTCGAATTTACCAGCCTTACGAATGGCCCTCCACAGCAGGTGTGCGGAATTAAGCAAAAACTGCAGCTTACTCAATCAATCAATCAATCATAGCATTTGTAAAGCGCACTACTTACCCGTAAGGGTCTCAAGGTGCTAAGGGGTGGGGACGCTGCTACTGTTCGAAAAGCCAGGTTTTGAGGAGTTTTCTGAAGGTCAGTAGGTCTTGGGTCTGCTGTAGGCGGATGGGGAGGGTGTTCCATGTCTTGGCGGCGGCGGTCACTCTTCGGATGCGGGGGACAGTGGCGAGGGCGAGGTCGGCGGAGTGGAGCTGGCGGGTGGGGGTGTATAAGCTGAGTCGGCTGTTGAGGTACACTGGTCCGGTGTTGTGGAGTGCCTTGTGTGCGTGGTTGAGGAGCTTGAAGGTTATCCTCTTGTTGACGGGGAGCCAGTGCAGGTCTCTCAGGTGGGGTGTGATGTGGCTGCGGCGAGGGATGTCAAGGATCAGGCGTGCGGAGGCGTTCTGGATGCGTTGGAGCAGTTTCAGGGGTTTGGCCGAGGCTCCTGCGTAGAGGGCGTTTCCATAGTCTAGTCTGCTGCTGACGAGGGCCTGGGTGACCGTTCTTCTTGTTTCGGTGGGGATCCACTTGTAGATCCTGCGGAGCATGCGGAGGGTGTTGAAGCAGGAGGAAGAGACGGCGTTGACCTGCTTCGTCATGGAGAGGGTGGAGTCGAGGATGACCCCTAGGTTGCATGCATGATAGGTGGGTGTTGGAGCTGTTCCCAGTGCGGTCGGCCACCAGGAGTCGTCCCAGGCTGAGGGGGTGGATCCGAGGATGAGGACCTCCGTCTTGTCCGAGTTTAGCTTTAGTCGGCTGTTCCTCATCCAATTGGCGACGGCCTTCATTCCTTTGTGGAGGTTGGTTTTGGCTGTGTTGGGGTCCTTGGTGAGGGAGAGGATCAGCTGGGTGTCATTGGTGTAGGAGATGATGTTGAGGTCGTGCAGTCTGGCGACGTGGGTGAGCGGTGCCATGTAGATGTTGAACAGCGTTCGGCTGAGGGATGAGCCCTGGGGTGCGCCGCAGATGATCTCGATGGCTTCGGAGCGGAAGGGGGGAGACGGACGCTCTGTGTTCTGCCAGAGAGGAAGGAGGTGGTCCAGTCCAGGGCCTTCTCTTGGATCCCGGTGTCGTGGAGGCGTGTTCTTAGTGTGCGGTGGCAGACCGTGTCGAAGGCGGCTGACAGGTCCAGGAGGATGAGGTCCGCGGTTTCTCCATTGTCTAGCAGGGTCCTGATGTCATCGGTGGCGGCGATGAGGGCAGTTTCAGTGCTGTGGTTGCTGCGGAACCCGGACTGGGACGGGTTCAGGATGCTGTTCTCCTCGAGGTAGCTGGTCAGTTGTTTGTTGATGGCCTTCTCAATGGCCTTCGCCGGGAACGGGAGCAGGGAGTTGGGTCGGAAGTTCTTGAGGTCCTTGAGGTCTGCCTTGGGTTTCTTGAGTAAGGCATTGATCTCGGCGTGCTTCCAGCTCTCCGGGAAGGTTGCTGTCTCGAAGGAGATGTTGATGGCTTTCCGGAGATGGGGTGCGATGGTGGTGCTGGCTTTGTTGTAGATGTGGTGTGGGCATGGGTCTGACGGGGATCCGGAGTGGACGGTGTTCATGATCTTGGTGGTGTCGTCGTCGTTGATATTGGTCCAGGAGAGCAGGTGGTTGGTGCGGATGGTGGTCATGGGGGGTGGAGGTCTCAGTGGTTGCTGGGGCGGTCGTGGCGTTGAAGCTGTCGTGGATTTCTGCGATCTTGAGGTGGAAGAAGGTAGCCAGCGCATCGCACAGGTCTTGCGAAGGTGGGATGTCGTTGGTGTTGGAGCTGGGGTTGGAGAGTTCCTTCACGATGTTGAAGAGCTCTTTGCTGCTGTGTGTATTGTTGTCTAGGCGGTCTTTTAAGGAGACCCTTTTGGCGGATCTGATGAGGTGGTGGTGTCTGCGGGTGGCGTTCTTGTGGGCTGCGTGGCTTTCCATTGTTCGTTCACGGAGCTAGTTCTTCTCTAGCTTTCGGCAGGTTTGCTTGGAGGCCTGGAGGTCTTCAGTGAACCAGCTGGCTTTCTTGCTGGTGTGGCTGTTGGAGGGTTTTTTGAGTAGGGCGAGGGTGTTGGCGCAGTCGTCGATCCACTGTCTGAGGTTGTGGGCGGCAGCAGCGGGGTGGTGGATAGCTGGTCTTCGGTGACTTTGCTCCAGCAGCGGCGAGGCAACTGTTGGGTGTGGTGGTGCATGATGGGTTTCCGGAAGGTGATGTGGATGCAACGGTGGTCGGTCCAGTGGAGGTCGGTGGTGTGGTTGAAGGAGACGTGGGGGCTTGCGGAGAAGATGGGGTCAAGCATGTGGCCGGCGGCATAGGGGGGTGTTGTGATGAGTTGTCTGAGTCCGTGGTTGGCGAGGTTGTTGATCAGGGTGGAAGAGTTGGAGTTGTTGTTGTTCTCGAGGTGGAAGTTCAGGTCCCGGAGGAGGATGTAGTCGGTGGAGGCAAGGGCATATGTGCTGACGAAGTCGGCAATTGAGTCGCTGAACTGTGGTCGGGGTCCGGGGGGTCTGTAGACGAGGGTTCCTCTGAGGGTGGTGTTGGGGTCGGTGTGGATCTGGAAGTGCAGGTGTTCGGCAGTGCTGAGGGTGTCGTCGGTGTTGGTCGATACTTTGAGAGTGTTCCTGAGGACGATGGTGATTCCTCCTCCTACTCCGTTGGTGCGGTCCTTGCGGGTGATCTTGTAGCCTTCCGGGATGGCTATGGTGATGTTGGGTGCCAAGGAGGGGTTCAGCCAGGTCTCTATCAGGAAGGCAACGTCTGGGGCGTTGGAGTCCAGTAGGTCCCAGAGTTCAGCGGCGTGTTTGCGGGCGGAGCGAGTGTTGAGAAGGATGCCTCTGAGGTGGTTGGGTTCTTTGGTAGGTGGGTTGGCAGGCCGGATGCTGGTAAAGCTGCAATTCCAGCAGGAGAAGGGTCCATGGGTGCGCTTTGGGGCAGCCAAGAAGCAGGAGTGTGATCATTCGATGTTGAGTACGTGGAGGGTGCTTGCATCGTAGCGGCGTCGGGTGTCGTGGTGTTCGCGGGGGCCAGGGGTTCTGGCGCTGGGCATGATCCAGGCACGGACAGAGTAGACGGGCTTGCCTAAGGCGCGCCGGCGGCCGCGCAGCGGCCGGCAAATACGGGGAGGTGGGAGGGAGGAGCAGCTGGGAGGCGGGAGCAGCGGAATCGGGGTGGCGAATGGGCGAGCGGAGGGGTGGGGCCGCAGGGACAGCGCGGCGGGGAAAAAAACAGGTGAGGAGCGGCGGGGAACACAGAGGGCAAAGGGCACAAAATCACAGGGGGAAAAACGAAGTTAAGGCAAGGCTAAACACAGGGCACAGAAATAAAAAAGGGCACGAAATGGAAAAGGCACAAATGAAATACAGGGCGCAGAACAGAGGGAGGAATACAGGTGGCAATGAGAAGACAAAAGACGGTACAGGCAGTACAGACCAAGCGCAGTGAGCGAGCCTCGAACTCGCGACCGGCAGCAGTGGCGAGCTGGGGAGGTGCTCACACCAAGGGGAGCTGTTGCAGAGGTGAGGGGAGCGAC
The DNA here is from genome assembly GCF_964204655.1 of Triturus cristatus. Taxonomy (NCBI): domain Eukaryota; kingdom Metazoa; phylum Chordata; class Amphibia; order Caudata; family Salamandridae; genus Triturus; species Triturus cristatus. The sequence continues at coordinate 693,194,679 of NC_140591.1, forward strand.
CTGCCTGCGAGCAGGGTCAAAGGTCGCTTACTTTGACTCTGGAACCTACTAAGCCCTTCCCCAGCTCTCAAATGACCTAACTTTTCACCCATACTCAGAAGCCTGCACCACTTGCTCAAACAACCAGGGGGAAAGATGTCGGACAGCCTTTTCCCTCCCCACCAGGTGCACATTGAGTGACACAGCACAGATAACTACAGACCATTCAAAACATGTGAAAAAGTCACTTTACTAAAACAGCCCTACATTCACCAAACTGGCAAACAATTATACAATATGCAAAACCCCACCTCACTAATGCATAAAATATCTCCTCCTATTTCCCCCTTTAAACCTCCCTAGAGCACTCAAACCTCCAAAGCTCGATCTCAGTCTAAAGACAACCAGTTTAAGTCCTCTAACTGCGTCCAGTCCTCTCAAATCTAGGAATTTTAATGTTCCTAGCAACGACACACCCCAGCTTTCCCAGAACCATAAAATAGACTACAATTCCCGAGTCCACATAACCTAACCCGTCAAAGTCTCTTCTAGACACTTAGGGCCTGATTAAGATTGTGGTCGGTCAAATAGCCGCCTGTTATTACAGCGGTCAGGAGACCGACCAACAAGTAGGCGGCAGTCCGACCACCCCATTTCAATATGATTACTGTGCTGTCAGTCAGAAAGTGCTCTGTATCACGGTAGCTTGTGCTGTGGCCAAGGAAAAGGGCCGCAGTGCAAGCCGCCATGATACAGAGCACCTCCTGCACGTCCATAGACCGTGTGCCATGTACCATGTTGTGTATGGCACACGGAGCATTGGAGGTGAGGGCAGGCACTACATGTGCCCCAAGGGCCACTTTGCAGTGGCCCATGACAGATGGGGGCCCCAAATCCCTATCTGACAGCCTTTCCATGGTGGTCTTCCCACCATGAAAAGGCTATTGGAAAGAGATATCGTAATCTAGACGGGAGTGCCTGCCTCAGCACCACCACCATTTAGGTACATGACTCCAACTGCCGTCGGGATCTCTGATTCTGGCAGAGGCGGTGGTCTTCCCTCCTACAGCTGTGGGTCAGACTGCTGGGATTATAATCCAGCACAGGTTACCCAAGAATGACAACTGGCACCCAAAAGTCTATCTAATTTCCAAGGATTAGGACCTGCACCGCGCCCCAGAGCCCCCTCCCGAGAACGATCATAGCCCAAATTCTCAACTACAGAGACCGAAATGCTATTTTACAGGCAGCCAGAATGCATGGAGGCATACAATACGAAAATGCGACGGTCAGACTTTTTCCTGAGTTTGGTCTCCAGGTGCAACGCCAAAGTCGAACATGTGACTCTGTAAAGAAGGCCCTCCGTGAGAAAAATATTAAATCTATGATGATGTATCCAGCCAAATTGAGGGTATTTATAGAGGTAAAATCATATCTCTTCATGTCTCCAAGGGATGCATGGAACTGGGTGGAGGGCTGGAGCAAAGTGGAAGGTAAGCGATACAAAAAGGAGGACGCCATGTGTTGGACTTGGCCCTTTCTGACAAGTTCACCCCTAAACTTTTTGCCTTTTCTCTGACATGGTGTTGGTGGTTTTAGGCCTCTGGGCACTTTAGCACTGGGGTCCAGTTTAAAGTGCGTGCGCTCTCTGTGCACATTTAGTAAGGTTGGTTGTGGTTATTTTAAAAATGCCACTTTTAGAAGTTGGCATTTCTGTGTGCTATGTGTCTGCCCGCCTGATGTGAATTGCATGTCTGGCTTGTGAGTGACAGGGGCTGGGAGGTGTGTGGCTCCAGGAGGGGCAGGGTGAGTCAGCGCTGGGCTGAATAGGACATCTGTGCTGGGAGTAGTGGGAGGAGTAATCCCCTGACTCTGAATAGGAGTGTGCCTGCCCTGTACAATGCTGGCTTCGCCCCCTGTGGTGTGTCTGATCACCTAGCCCCCACCTGACAAAGGGGAAGAGGAGCTTGCAAGACAAAGTGCTCCAAATCCCCCCGAACCAGTTGCATCTGGTTCCCCCATGCCCTGCACTACTGACAAAAGATTATGTGGTATAAATATAGGGGCTGTGACCCCATGAAAATGGTCAGATCTTGTTCCTGAATCCTGCTGGGGCGTGCTGCTGCTGGGGCCCAGGAGGGGCTGCCATGAGGGCTTTCCTCCCTGGGCCCTGCATTGCCCCTTCATCTCTAAAGACTTGTGGGACCCTTCTGCTTTTCTTGCTAGAGTTCAGGACCTTCAGGACTTTGTCTGCATCTGGCGCCCTGGGAGCACTTTATTTTAATTTCCCCAGAGAAAGGTAGCGTGGGCTGCGCAGCGCCAAGCTGCAACCCTTTGTTTTTGAAGGAATCCCCGTGGTAGGGAATTCCCCCGCATTGCTGTGAGTAGCGGGTGCCCACCCCGCATTTGTTCCTCCTACTAGCGGGAGCCTACCCCGCTTTATGGATTTTAATTAGCGGGAGCCTACCCCGCTTTATGGTGCCTTTGTTGGCGGGTGCCCACCCCGCCTTTGCTTTTATTTTTATTACGGGACCCCGCGTTCTGAGATACTAGTGGGTGCCTACACCGCATTGCGGCCGAAGGAGAACGAAGCCACTAGGAGAAGTTGCCGGGCCACTGCCTAGCACGACCCAGAAGTCCGGAACCACTACCTGCTTGTAGGCGGGGCCAACGGCGGGCAGCCGGAAGTGTGCGCAGGGCTCCCGTAAGCCTGGGAGAGCGTGCTGCTGCATTTGGGTGATTACAGCGGAGGGGGCACGAGGCACATTGTCGGTGCCTGCCCCCGCCGCATTGGAAAAAGAGGAGTCTGGAGCAAGGAGTCCGGTGAGTGGAGCTGGTGGGGAGGGGGTGTATGTCGAGGCACGCTATCGGTGCCAGCCCCCATTGTTGCTCCCCCAAGGCACAGTGTTGGTGGCTGAGCGGTCCCGCCAGAGAGCGGGCCGCTCCCACGTTGTTGCCATATTTGTTTGAGGGCCCAGAGGGGCCCATGCCCCTTCCAGTTTGACCAGACTACAGTTGCCCCGCCTGCTAGAGGGAGCTGCAACGAGGGGGCAATTTGATTTAGAGAAGCCCAGTGGGGCTGAAGAGGCACAGATGTGCCAGGGCCCTTTACTTCGTTTTTATCCTCAGCTGCACCGCACCAGCGTGGGCAGCTGCAACGTTTGTGCATAATTGTTCAGAGGGCCGAGTGAGTGCCCAGGCCTACAATTCATCACAGCTGCACGGCAATTAGCGTCAGCTGCCATGTTTAGGCCACAGTTCTTTGGGGGCCTTTTTGAGTAAGATAGGAGTGAGATGCACTCCTCTGCCCCAGTGCAATTGCGCACTTGCAAACTTCGCTGCATTGGCAGCTGCCCTGACATTTGGACATTGGGCATTGGAGCCCTCTGAGAAGGCCAGTTGGCCAGGGGGACCATTAGTTTGATAGGGCGCCAGGCCCTAATGTGATTTATGTGGTGCTAGGAAATGTGATTCATGTACTATGATTTACGCACCCTGTTTTATGCCTTTAACCGTGGTTTATGTATGAGGTTATTTGCATACTGTGGTTTATGCTAGTGAGATTATTTTCTACTGTGAGTTATGCTTAGTAGGTTATGGTCTAACATGTTTAGGCTTATGAGGTTGGTGCAGGATATATTTCACGCCTAATGTGATACTGTGCATAATATGGTTTGTGTTACAGGATGATGCTGAGTACAGTGTTTGCCAGTAATTACTGGTTGTGTTCTACATTTATTATATGTTCTACATCTACTAAGTTCACTTTGTGATGGTTCTGACAGTGGTCCAAGTGGCCCTGTCATGTGTATATAATCCCCTGTAAATATTGCCCAGTGCCGGTTGGCACAGTGTATATTATGTGAGTACTATTCTAATGTGTTTTATGATAATACAAAGGCTATTTTTGATATAACCTTGTGTGGAGTTCCTTTTGTGGTGTGCCTGGTATGTTGTTGCTGTATGCGTGTTGCGCAAACGCTTTACACATTGCCTCCGGGATAAGCCTGACTGCTCGTGCCAAGCTACCAAGGAGGTGAGCAGGGGTTATCTTTGGTGTGTAGCTCCCTTGCCCTGACTAGAGTGGTGGTCTCTGCCTGGCTTTGGCGCAAGCCTTAGCCAACCAGAGATCCCATTTCTAACACCATGGTAGGAGAACGTGCAGAAGCGCAGAATGTGAAGAACCCATCCACCCCAGTGGTTCGTGAGGATGGTCCAGCTTGACAGTAAAAGTGCTAGCTACGGATTCTAAGCAGGGGGCTGGTCCGGGGTGGAGGAGAGGTCTATTGAGTGGGAGGGCGACATGCGATTGAAAGGGCATGGCTGGAATTTACTTGCAATCTGGCCAAACTGACTAGGGATATGTGGGAGCAAGGAGTTTGTGCAGAAGTGCAGTGATAAGGACCTGATGAACAGGAGTGTACATTAATTTAATGAAGTTTAATTAGTATGTACAGGTGGCGAAGGTAACGCACCCTCCTTTATAGTTTTATGTACAAGTTTGGGCAACAGGCAGTCTGCAAGTTGGGGAGGTGGGAGTAAGACAGCTCACTACGCAGGGAGGCAGGGAGGGGGGTGGGTTTGGGGAAGTTTGCTACTGTTGTGCGATTACCAAGTTATGCTCATCCGAAACAGAGGTTAAGAATAGCAACTGCTGATAGATCACTACTAATGGGTTGTCTATGTGATGTCCAGAAACCGGAAGGTCCCGCCACAGATAGGTAAACCTAACCAAATTCGTATACGGTCATGGAATGTGAATGGGCTGGGAATCGGGAATGGTGGACCTTTGGAGACTCCACAATCCCAGCCAAACCCAATATACATTCTTCTCCACTCCCCATGATTCCATGTCACGTCTTGATTACCTGTTTGCCCCTCATGGTCATGTGGGCTCCTTCATAGAGGCTAAGCACTAAACTAGAGGGATCTCAGATGACTCACCAATAGGTGTTACCCTTGTAGGCCCATACATTAACCAGTTCACCTTCCCCACAATAGATCCCTGCCATCTTAGAGATGAGGAACTAATAGAAAAGGTTTGTACGTATATTTTACAAATTTTCAAGCTGTTCATTAGTTATTCTGGCTACAGAATCAATTGGACTAAATCTGTGGTTGATCCCTGTCGGCCCAACCCCCCCAAAATTGCTGGCACAATGTGTAGCTCCAATTAAATTGGTGGGCTTTAAATACCAAGGCCTCTTTGTGACCAGAGATCAACCGCTGTATTTAAAATGCAATTTTACTCCTCAAGTAGAAGGACTTAGATTGGATGTAGCGCACTGGCGGACTCTCCCTCTGACCTTAATGGGCAGAGCTGCCCTATACAAGATGATGTGTCTTCCAAGACCCCTATATGTGTTGCAAAACACGCCCTACCCAGTTCCCTCGAACTTCTTTAGCCAAATAGATCGAGAACTTTGTACATTGTAATGGAACGGGGTGTCCCACGGATTGTCTTGAAGAAACTGCAAAGAGGAGTCTATGATGGGGGCCTAGCGGTTCCAAATTCAACCTGCATTACTGGGCCTCACAGATGCTGGTGATCAAAGAATGGGTGTACTCGTAATGGGATGAACCTGCTTACAGGGTTGCTAGGGAAGCAATGCCAGGTAATAACTACGAAGCTATACAGTTTAATCGTAAAGAGAAAAGGATCCTCCTCACACACACAGCTACTGTGGTCCAGTGCTGGTTAAAAGCTGAGACATATGTAGGAAGCAGGATATGTTGACAGCCATGACTACCCTCTGGCACAGCGACAGATTGCCAGAAGTCTCGAACGAGACTGATTTCAATAAATTGGCACAAATAGGCATTGAGCATCTGGAAATGTGTGGAGAAGTGAAACCTACATATCCTTCGAGTCTCTAAAGCAAGAATTCGATCTAGCAATGTCCCAGACACTCCAGTACTATAGACTGGGTCATGCACTTAGAGCGCATATTCAGGAGGGGAGCATGATCCATGACTCCTCTCCCCAGGAAGACTGTGTACTAGTAGACCCTATTCCGAAACAGGGAGTCTCAGTGATCTATACAACGTTGCTAAATAACTCTCCAGACCCACAAGGGCCCTTGAGGGCGAAGTGGACAGATGACCTAGGTGACATCACAGGTGAGGAATGGATGGAAGCCCTCCAAGGTCCCAGAGAAATAGCGATTCGGGCAAGATTCAGATTAGTATAACGTAAGATCCACCATAGAGTATATTATTCTCACAGTCTAATACACAAAATAGGAAGGGTGGGAGATCCCCTTGCCTGAGGAAGTGCGGTCAGGAGGGCTCATTTTTCACATCCTCTGGAAATGTCCACGGATACGTAGATACTGGGAGGCAGTGACTGCCATCCTGTCGCAGGTTCACTCAGTAGAGGTCCCGCTTGAGGCAAATGGGTTGTTGCTGCTGATACAAGGGGAGGAAGACTGGCCCAGACATGCTGGGATCTGGCTGACATTGGCAGCAGGGGTAACCAAAAGGAATATTGCGCGGAAATGGGGATCTAGGCTCATACCATCTGAGGCTGATTGGAAGAGGGACCTAGACTGGTGTCAGAGGGCGGAGGAAGTAATATACCAGAGAGGGGGATGTGTCAAAAAATGGGGAAAAATATGGAGCCCATGGCGGGCATACCGGGCACTGGACTTAGAGTGAGTACAACTGTAAGAAAGGTGTTGGATATTATAATTGTTATACTGAAGTGTACACGATAAATACATCAGCAACTTGTTATTTAACTTTGAACTTTCAAATGAATCACCTGAGTGTCTTGTACTATGATAATTGTTCTAAGGATGTGAACATTATATGATTATTTCTTCAGCTGCTACTGACTGTTTATCTTATCGATGTATGATAAGCAAGTTTAATAAAATATATATATTTTTTAAATAAAGAATGACAAGTGGATGCTATTTGATCTATATAGATTGTAGTCCTCCTGTCAGATTTCACTGTGTTTGCGAAAACTGATGCATTGTACCATGCAAAGTAGCCTCATCTCCCTGTGAACCTTTCTCTGTGCATTCTCCATTCCTCCTGACGTCCTTGCTTCTGGTCCGATTTGTTTCTGAAGTAACTTTGTCCATAAGACGTGGATGTTAGCCCACAACTTTTTTAAATACAACATATCAGCTTTCATAGCTTTTAAAAGTAGAATGCCTGACAAATGGACCAGATCATTTTCATCCAACTGTGTCACAAGCGGGAAACATCCTTTACCACGCAACCATTACAACGCGGTATGGTTACATCGTGGTTTTAACAACGCAAGTCGTTACACCGACTTGCACTGGAGGGCGCTGTAGGCTAAGGAATAGTGTGAATTACTATTCCAACACCTTCCCTACTGTACGTAGACTGGAGTTGGAATAGTAATTCACACTATTCCTATGTCCAGCGCCCTCCAACGCAAGTCGATGTAACGACTTGCGTTGTTAAAACCGCAATGTAACATACCGCGTTGTAATGGTACGCGTTGTTACATCATACATCCGTCACAAGCAGATCAGAGCAACCTTGGCCAGAAATAAACCCAACAATTTTGGGTAATCATTGGCTCAATCTAAACCAACGTATACCCCACAATTGTCCTGGAAATCCATATGCCTTCACAGCATGACAATCCAATGGCCCTGGAACACAAATTTTAGTAGCATTACAATAACAACAGAAAGAAGTAATAATTATTTAAACAATCATCTGCCAATTTTTCTAATCTTTACCCTGAACACCCACCCTGTCTACTTCTGTCACGGCCCTGATTATGAAAAAATGCATACCGAACTGCTCTGGGGATCCAAACTTCAGTAAAATGTTTACTACACTGTTATGAAACACGAATGTTGGGTCATTCACAATACTGTTATGAGTGAAATTGTATTTAGATGTTTTTGATTGGGATAATATTTTCCAAAATGAATTCATTTGTGCTGATAAACAATATATATTCTTTTTATAAAGACTGTTGGATGTTAGGGTCCTGGGATAATGAATATAGAATGGAGATGGGCAGGATATTTTGTAATGAATTACATAAAATGTGTGTAATTGGGTAGATACTGAACACTGTATTGAAGTTTTCATAATTTTTATTCAGAGATACTGATAAGTGTTTCTATGTACTTTTTCTTGCAGCCCTGATGACTTCCAGCATAGGACGAAACGCGTAGGCTGTCAAGACCATTTGATATTGAACAGATGATACTGTTTTTGAAATTTCTGGAATTAAACTGAATATTACATTATAACCGGAACCTGGCCTGTCGATTGTTCTTTGGATATATGTCATCTATGGACTGATATAATTGTTGATATTGACGCTCCTTTTGCTAAAATATTAATTGTATTATTAATAGTGGCCTGAGGCGGTGGACCACGGGGAGTAGAGCGTCAACACTAAACCGTACTAAATAGCTTAAATTGTGACTAGTGCACACTGTGTCAATGCCCTCATCGCTTATGTTTATTGTGTTACAAAACCCTAAAAACCTGAAATGTTGAGAGCATTCCTCCACTCTCCTGACAATATTTCGTCTTGAAAATCACCTCTAGCCTGCACAAACCTCTGCCAATCCGCAAATGGCCATTTAATATCCCTTACCCTTGTTTAAATCTAATCCAGTGACGCTTACCAACTTGATCAGTTTTAGATTGTTGTAATTAAATACCCAATGGCTCTTGATCTTGATTTTCTTTCACTTCTTGTTGCAGGACCCCCACAGCTTCTTGCACCTATCAATTGAGAAATTCTGAAAGATCCTGGAAATAGCTTTACCATACAAAAACTAAATAACAAAGATTCAAAAACGAAAGAGTTGCAGTTCTATAGAATCCCACTATTTCACCTAACACTAATACTTAATTGGGCACCTCCACACACCCCTTCTTTCTCTCTCACCCAAACTGACAACATTCTATTGCTTAGCTCTCCTACTGATGGCTCCTAATCCCAGAAAAACATTTGATAGAATGCTATTACTACTAACTTGACAGCAATCATCACTCTTGATAGACTGGTCTCTATCAAGGCTATAATAACATCAACCATCTCCTCTCATCTCCCTTATGAGTATGTACTTGAATTCTGTCTTATTTATGCTCAACTAGCCAAATATGCCAACCATGGCGTGCAGGGACGGTCGGAAATAAGGGTTAGGCGGCTTGTCTGAGGCTGACTTGCAAATGTTGGGTTTTGGGAAAAAACAAATAAATATATATTTATATATATGTATATATTACCTACTGCCAGTTAGGTCCATGTTTCCATAGGAAAAGCGTTTTTGACTTTCCTAATTGTTGGCAGTTTTCTTGAGTCTCACAAAAAACATTAAAAAAAAGAAAAGGGGGCATGGTAGGAGTACCCTGACCCCCAAGCCATGGTCTTGGGGTTCCCCTTGAACCCTGCCACGGCATAATAGCATTTTTTGGGGAAACAAATTGCTGCAACTTTGTTAAATTTGCTGTAATTTTTTTTTTTTTAAAGGCGTGGTTTCCTGCTTTGATTATAGCCCCGGGTGGGCCACATACCATGGGGCATTCAAGGTTTTTTTCTTTTTAAAAGGAGGGAGGCACATGACGAACAACACCTCCCCGGGTCTTATTTTTAATAACATGTGGGGACCGCTCAGGCCCTCCCAGCCCTGGGGACCACATTCTGCCTGGGGCAGTTCTAAAATTTAGGTGGGAGCCATGCGGACCCCCCCCCCCCGGACCCACTACCTCCCTGGGGCTATTTGTTAAATTAAGTGGGGGGCTGCACGGACCCCCCTGAACGCCTGGGACCACCACCTCCCTGGGCTTTCTGTATTTTTTAAAAGGCCAAGCCATAGCGAACTGCAATGTCCCAGGGGTGAGCAACCTGGGACATTGCTGGACTTGCTGGTACCATTCATTTGTTCCATGATACCTGATGCTTCTGGTCAGGTACTGCAATGTAATAGTTGCTCAATCTGTAAAGCTGTACACATCATCTGCGTCACTTCATTGTTTAAATGTGTTCCTCTATCTGACTCAAGAGAAATCGGCATGCCGTACTTAGGGATAAGTTGTGGTAAAAACAACTTGGCTAGAGTTTCTTCTCGTCGGATAGGCTTCCACCCTTCTCGGAAAAATGCAAACAAATACTAGGGTATATCTCAACCCATTGTGTACAGGCATCTCAATAAAATCCATCTGTATCCTGTTGAAAGGACCATCTGATCTCCATATGTGTGTCAAAATGACATGTGTTCTTTTCCCTGAATTCAGTTGCTGACATATTACATACCTGTGACAGATCTCTTCTGCAAACATCTTGACCCTGGGGTTGCACCAACTCTGCCTGAATAGTCTCACCATGGCATATCTCCCTAAATGTTTCTATCATTGATAATATCGTGTCATTGGAAACAACAAGCTATCAGGCAACACTGGCCTTCTGTAAGCTGACATCCAATGTCATTGGCATATTTCTCATATCCTCCTCTTACCGATCCATTCTGCTCTGTCTCTAAAGCATTTTCCTGTACTCGTTTCAGTTCATCCCACTTGTCAGTGACTTTCATCAACAAGGCAAAATAACTCTCTCCTCATATTCACATGTGAAAGCTCCATTAAAAGTACACACTAACAATGTGCAGTACCTTGCTACTGAGCCAGCATATTTGTTGCTCATGGCAACGTATACCCTTCCATTTTGGTGACCTGAGCACGTAACTACTGTAATTTGTTCAGGTAACTGCAATGCCTCCAATACGTTCTTGACATGGATACCATTCCGTATTGGGATCCCTGAGGAAGTAAGAAAACCAGGCTGTGTCCATAGCTACCCAAAATCATGAACCACACCGAATCTGTAGTGGCTATTAGTAAATATGGTAACTTTCATTTTTACAATTAAACTGGAGGCCCAATAAGGGCAATTAATTCAGCAACTGGTGTGGAAAATACTGTTAGAAGCCATGATGCTTCCATAAAATCATTTATAGTGCACACAGCATATGCTGCTCTCAGTGTGCCATTATTTCCTCTTATGCAAAAGAAACAATTGATGGACGGAATGCTGGACAATGCAAACATTCACCCCCAGTCACAAGGATCTCGGTTTAATCCATCATTCTTTTGCTCACCACACCACCTCAGTTTGGTTCCAGTCATATGCATATCAGTCTTGACCCTGTTCCTTGTGGTAACAGTCCAGCCCAAACTGCCAAGCCAGGTACTCCCGGGACCGGAAACAAGCATCTTGGGACCGGTTTCAGGGCATCACTCTTCATCAGCCAAGCTAGCTTGAATCCAGTGGTGTAGTGAGCAGGGGACCCATGTCTGGGCATACCCTTCCCACTTAAGGTTATATATGCAAAAGAAACAATTGACGGACGGAATGCTGGACAATGCAAACAATTACCCGCAGTCACAAGGATCTCGGTTTAATCCATCATTCTTTTGCTCACCACACCACCCCAGTTTGGTCCCAGCCATATGCAAATCAGTCTTGACCCTGTTCCTTGTGGGAACAGTCCAGCCCGAACTGCCAAGCCAGGTCCTCCCTGGAGCAGAAACAAGCATCCTTGTACCGGTTTCAGGGCATCACCCTTCATCAGCCAGGCTAGCTTGAATCCAGGAGTGTAGTGGGCATGGGACCCACATCTGGGTATACCCTTCCCACCGAGGGTGACATATGCAAAAGAAACAATTGATGGACGGAATGCTGGACAATGCAAACATTCCCCCCGAGTCACAAGGATCTCGGTTTAATCCATCATTCTTTTGCTCACCACCCCACCCCAGTTTAGTCCCAGCCATATGCAAATCAGTCTTGACCGTGTTCATTGTGGAAACAGTCCAGCCCGAACTACCAATCCAGGTCCTCCCTGGACCGGAAACAAGCATCCTGGCCACTGAATTCAAGCTAGCCTGGATGATGAAGGGTAATATCCAGAAACCGGTCCCAGGATGCTTGTTTCCGGTCCAGGGAGGACCTGGCTTGGCAGTTCGGTCTGGACTGTTCCCATGAGGCACAGGGTCAAGACTGATTTGCATATGGCTAGGTCTAAACTGGGGTGGCATGGTGAGCAAAAGAACAATGGATTTAACCCAGATCTCTTGACTGGGGGGGGGGGGGGGTGAATGTATGATTTATACAGCATTCCGTCCATCATTTGTTTGCGTCGCATTGTTTCCTCTTAGGCATGAAGCATCCACAAACAACACATGGTCAGGCTCAATTAGTCGTTCATCCTTAATATCAAGACGGGATTTGGTGCATAATTCCGTGACATCTAGGCAATCAAGGTCATATTCATCACATTTATCATCAATTTGATTTACAGGCCTTATTGTTTAAATTTGTACGTTTTAATGTGATATTTTCTGCGGACAAAATACTTTGCTCATAATCGTTCAAACTGTTAAGAGTCATGTGTTGGGTTTTAGTTCACATCATCAATAGCTCCACAGAGTGCGGGACCATAACAGTTGAAGAGTATCCCATCACTATGTTCTTGCTCTTTTCCACACTAGTATTTACCCCAGCTACTGCTTTTAGGCAACCGGCAAGCCCTGTCGCTACAGAATCAAGTGTGCTGGAAAAATAAGCTATAGGTTTTTTTGCTCCTCCATGCATTTGTGTCAAAACTGAGAGCGCGCACCCATCTCTCTTGCTGCAAAATAAAGTGAATTCTTTAGTATAATCAGGCATTCCTAGTGCAGGGCCACAACATAATTTTTCAGTTCCAAGAATGCTTTAGTAAATTTGTTGTCCCATGGAATCGGATCTCACACATCTGTGGTATACTATGCCTACAGTAACCAACTAATACTACGAACATTTTGATTTCCTTTTGAGTTCGAGGCGGATTCATTTGTAAGTTAGCTTGCACCCTTTCTGGCGACACCTCCCTAGCTCCCTTCACAATAATGTGTCCTAGATATTGAACTTCTTTTTGACAGTACTGCAGTTTACCTGGAGACACTTTGTATCCATTCTCAGCCAGGTGAATCAAGAATGCAATGGAGTCATGTTTACATGCATCATGTGTCTCTGATGCCACAAGCAGGTCATCTATATGCAGAACAAGGGTAGACTTACAGGACATCTGTAGGATTTCTAGATTTCTTTTCAGGATCTAATTAAAAATAGGTGGACTCTGTATACCCTTATGGGACACAATACCATGTTAACACCTTCTGCTGGAACATAAAGGGAAAAAACGTACTGGGTTTCTTCATGCAAAGGCACTGAGAAGAAAGCTTGGCATAAATCAATGACACCAAACCATTCTGCAGTACATGGTATTTGAAACAATACAGTGGCTGGATTCGGTACCACTGGACAACAGGTCATCACTGTATCATTCACCTTCCTCAATCCTGAACTATCCTGTATTTACCAATGGGCTTCTGCAAACCCATATTTGGGGAATTACATGGACTCCCAATTACTTCCCTCAAAATCGCGTTCTGTAACATATCCTCTATCACTGGTTTTATTCCTGCAATGGTCTCTGGACTTAAATGATATGGTGGCGTTCTGGGATGGCTAGTATTTGGCTTCACATTTACTCAGACCGGTTCTACACCTTTGATAAGTCCAATTTTTTTCCTGTGAAATCCATACTTCTGCATTCACAGTTTCTCTCAACTCCTCAGGTAATGCATCAATGGTCATTAAGGGGAACATCCCTACTTCAGCTTGCTGTTTAATTAATTTGAAAACAACAACCTCATCATGTGTTTAAAATACAACACCATCCAGTCTGCATTAAATGGTGCAATTTACCTTGCATTGGAAATCTCTCCCTAACAAATTCACATGGCTAGTGTAACACACAACAAATTGGTGCTTTTCTCTAAAGTTACCTATTTTACTGGAACATTCTCTGATATTGGATTTAGTACCTGCTTATTTTGTAACTCTCACTACTTGGATAGTTTTTTCCGGAAAGAGGTAGGTCTGGGACTTCCATTTTTCTCACAGTAGAACAGGTAGCTCCTGTATCGATGAGAAACGATACAGGGTGGCCATAAACTTCAACATCTACTTATGGGCCACTTTAGTCTTCCTCTAAGACTGCACCAAGTACGCAATCTTCCCCTCTCAGGCCCCGTCATTTGGAATTATCCAAACCGGAGCCATCAGGTTCAAATAAAGGGAATTATTGCAATGAGTTCTGGCTTGAATTTTGAAATTGCTGTGCAGCATTCTGAAATTGTGGCATAAGATTTTGAAATTATGGCATGGCGTTTTGAAATGGATTCGTATTAATTTTTGGCTTTTGATTTAAGTTTAATCTAGGATTTCCCATCTGTGTAGGCACAGAATTTATCATTTGGGCTTGTCCCTGCATTGGCTTTTGCATCTGTTGCATAGGCATTTTTGTAACCTGCACCCCCTGTAGTGTTTGCATATATTCTCCAGCATTTTCAGGATTAAATTGACATTTTCACTTCCAATCTCCAATTCTATGACAGACGTGAGAAGCAGTAATCATTTTCATAGCAAATGCAAAAAGAACTGTTGATGGACAGAATGCAGAACAATTTCATACATTCACCCCAGTACAGAGATCTGGGCCTAAATCCATCGTTTTTTTTCTCGCCATGCCATTCCAGTTTGGACCCAGCCATATGCAAATCAGTCTTGACCCTGTGCCCCATGGGAACAGTCCAGTCCGAACTGCCAGGCCAGGTCTTCCCTGAACTGGAAACAAGCATCCTAGGACCGGTTTCGGGATTTCACCCCTCTTCAGTCAGGATAGCTTGATTCCCCTAAATCTATCGTTTTTTTGCTCACCATGCTATTCCAGTTTGGACCCAGCCATATGCAAATCAGTCTTGACCCTGTGCCCCATGGGAACAGTCCAGTCCGAACTGCCAGGCCAGGTCTTCCCTGAACTGGAAACAAGCATCCTAGGACCGGTTTCGGGCTTTCAGCCCTCGTCAGCCAGGATAGCTTGATTCCAGTGGCATGGAGAGCACAGGATTCACATCTGAGCATACCCGACCCACTTGGGTGACAAATACAAAAAGAACTGTTGATGGACAGAATGCAGAACAATGTCATACATTCACCCCAGTACAGATATCTGGGCCTAAATCCATTGTTTTTTCGGGCTGAACTGTTCCCATGAGGCACAGAGTCAAGACTGATTTGCATATGGCGATGTCTGAACTGGGGTGGCGTGGTGAGCAAAATAACGATGGATTAAACCCAGATCTGTGACTGGGGGTGAATGTTTTGCCAATGTGCAACATTCCGTCCATCATCTTGTGTGTTATCCTTTTCATAGCAGTCAGGTCTGAACCCGATCTCGTACTTACAGGAACACTTATCCCTCTACCCTATGAAACATTAATTCCTCCTTGGTTTCCCTGAAACCCAGGTGATGAGGTACCAACTGTTTGCATATTTCCCTGATTTCCTACAAAAGGAGAATTCTGAAATCCTTTCTCAGCTAGCTTAGTTTGTGCCAACATGAACTTCTCTTTAATCTTTTTTTGCTCCATGTCCATTTCATCACTACAATATTTTGCGCATCCCAGGATCTCGTCATAAATTATTTTTCCAACAGATCACACTTTGTGTTATGTGTGCACAGATCTCAAGCTTTAGTCCAAAAACAAACTGGGATACAAAAATCCCCATGTACCTCTCAACAGGATACTCACGTCCACTGTGCTGCTGAAACACCTGCAATAATCTCTCATAATACTCATGAACTGTCTCTTTTGCCTTCTGTGAGGTTCTTTTAATTTTTAGCCAATCCATATCTTTGAGATGTATTCTGCCTTTCAAAAAGGTAACAACTGCTTCATATTTTTCCATTACTACAGATGATGGTGCACGTGTTCCTTTCATTCTAGGTAGTTCCTCCTTTGGCCATTGAACCGCTGTCTTACATTCAGCCCATAAATCAGCAGGCACCACAATGTCAAATAATTTATTTAAATCAGTCCACAATACCTTAGACATTTTTATGAATCTCTATACTTGTGCATACCATTGTACCGGATGTCTCACAATTTTGGAAAAATGTTCGTAAATACTATATATAAGTTCCTCATGCTATTTTGCTAAATGGATATACTGTCACCTCATTCTCGTGTTGTTCATCCTGTCCTCCTAAACTAGCTACTTCCTCCTTTTTCTTTTCATTCTTTTTTCCCATCTAACTTCCAGTTTTTCTATATCCTTATACCTGTAGATGCATTCAATCAATTGCACAATATGCAAGCGCATTCCTGTAATCCTTGTGTTTTCTATGGCTGGATCATCTAGTTCTATCCTCGTGTTTTCTATAGCTGGATCATCTAGTTCTATCCTGTAAATTCGATGTATATTTATGTTATTGGTGAGATCCACCTCATTATTCCTTGCTAATTCTGTCAATCGATCGTTGTACCACAGCTGCTCTTTGTGTAACCTCGTTACATAAGTAAATTAATTATTTCCTCTGGTATTTATTTAAATGCTCTAATTTCAAACATCCCTTTATCATTTCTTCCAGTTCTACTTGTAAATTTGATATATCTAAAGGTCTCTCCTTTTCTTTCTCTGGTTTCTCAGTGGTTCTACAGCTTCAGTTTTCTTCTCTCCAATAGCTTCTTCTAGCCATGCTGGTATGTACCCTTCATTAATAACATTGAAATCACTGGGAGCCATAGGGGTTGTAAGGATCAATGAGCCTCTTCCATCTACAAAAGCTTGCAGCATTTGTGGGGCTTTCACAAAACTATCTGTGAATTTTGGGAAGTTTGAACAAAACCAGACTTAGCCACTGGCTGTATTTCTGACCTTGACTCTGCTGAGACAGGAGCACTCATAACTACTCTAGATGCAATTGGGGCATTAACAAAAGGTACTGGTGCAGTGGTAGGTACAGCAGCTGCAGCTGTCTTAGTGGGGACTATAGCTTGTAAGCAAGTCATAACTGGTGGCACAATCTTCAAGACTTATAAGGGCCGTTCAATTGGTGTTAAACTTGGATCCACAGGGGCAGTAGCCACTATTTACCTAGTACTGGCACTCAAATCTCCTCGCTCAGCAAGTGTAGTATGCAATCGCGGTAGTATGGAATTCAACATCTGTTCTAATATCTCATCCCCTGGATCAGTATCTGACTCCTCCCCTTCTTTTTTCGTGACAGACTTATTCTTTTACTTTTTAGGAGCTTCTAAATTAAGTACTGGAAATAAGCTAGTTCCCTCAATATTAGCTTTCCTCCATCTATGCTCTTCTTCATCCCACCGAGCATTTGCATAACTATGCACTGATCGCCCTGTTCTCCTCTGGTACTTTTCTCTCTCCTTTTCCCTTGCAACCTTCTACCATACATTAAATGCTTCATATTGAATAGGTCGAGATGGTGGCTTCATTTCATACAATTTTGCCTTCAAATGATTCAGAATTCTGGTGTTACATGTCCCATATCTAGGAAAACTCAATTCACCTTCATTCTCAGTAATCCTACTCCATTGTCGGAGCCAAATATGTGTTTAGACCATGTTCAGTAGTCACGATGTATGCTGGGGTACCCTTAGGCAGTGCCTCCTCACCCTTATGTACTGGAATAGTAACATCTCATCTCATCAATTTCTTAAAATCCTTAAAATATTTCATGTTGGCAATTTGGTTTTGATGATTCAATTAAGCAAATGTTATGATTTTCATCTGTATATGTCAAATTCCAGCAATCCATTAAAATGTCATTAAAATTTCAGCTATTATTTCTGAAACCAATCACCAAATCCGAAGACAGTATTCACTTTTTAAAGTTCCAATCCCAGGTGACACTGAGACGTTACCAACCAATCCCAGCGCGAACTCACACCAACCAATCAATCTCAGCACGAAAGACGAATCTTACTCCTCACAAAGCTCACCCTCCTTTACAATTTTCCTCTGCATTCACACAGCTTTGTTAAATAACTTCTTCTTTGCTGTGCTAGAAGAATTGAAGTATTACAACCACTCAAGAAATTTTCCACACTCGCAAGTGAGTTCTCGACCAGCGGGAAATCACCCAAATCAATGCAGTTTCCCCCGTTTGCGCAATTAGGTTCCATTAACATTAATGAATATTAGTCAATCACAAAGATATCTCAAACAACTACATTAACGATGTAGGTGATGCTACCTCACACTCAACACTTAAATCATGCAAACAAGTTTAAATTGTGTATTAACCTGGGATCTTTCGGCCACGACGAGCATGAACATTTTAATCTCTCCTTCCTCTTGTTCAACCTCTTGTCTATGCGCTTATCATTCACTCGCACACTCCAAAGAAGACAGAATACAACTCACTCACAACCACAACATTTGCCCTATTGATACTCATACCTTCCAAACTGCAATTGCCTCCGAGTACTGCAGAGTACCGCCTTGTCGAATCGTCATGTTCTAGACATTGGAATCAGGAATCAAGACTATTAAGTAAGGTTTGGCTCTATTCAGGGCATAAACACTCACTCTGCTACCAGATTTGTTAGCACCCAAAAGTTGGCAGGGCCATTTGATGACCAGTGCAGACCCAAAACACTTACAACAGAAGCCTCCTATCTTTGGCGCTCGTCCGTCTTAAGGCCAGCGAATCTTGGCCACTGTTGCAGAATGGAGCTGTAACAAATTTTATTTAAAATATAATCATCAACTTTCATTAACTTATAATTGGGGGGCGTGACTTAGCCGGCTGCAAGATGGCCGCACCTCGAGTGGGCTCTGCCGCTAAGCCGATTATCCGTCAACAGCCTTTGTTGGGCTGATCGCCTCTCTTTGCCCCAAGCAGCAGAGCTAATTGCTGCAGCGGGAACGCCCAGATTCGCCGCCAACAGCCAGTGAGCCGGTCTTGTGGCCACGCCCACTCGCTCGAGGCCACGCCCTCTTTGCCTACTTAAACATGTGCATCTCACGTACGCGCAGCGGACGGGCGCAGCGGGCGCGCCGTCAGCGCGCCGAAGGCGCGCCAAAGGCAAGCCCGTCTGGGCCCGTCCGGGCCCGGACGGACCCAGGCTCAGGGACTCTGCCAGATCCACCTCCCAGTCGACTGATGTACCTAGCAGACACGCTACTGGAGCTCCGACCCGAAAAAAACCTCGGCTGTCGATATATTCACGATGCAGGTAAACCCTTTATAAGCTGCACGCGTTGCTATCCATCCACTCAGACCACAGCCAACCCCAGGCTACAGCTTGGTCTCCTCAACTTCCGTTCCCTCCCCAAGCATGCTCTTGAAATCAATGAGATGATCCAAGACCAAGGCTTGGATGCATTATTTCTAACAGAAACCTGGCTTTCTGACAGCACCGATGCGGATGCTGTCTCCGCCCTCCCCCCAGGCTATCTCATCCAAACCCTCCATAGACCAAGAGGAAGAGGAGGTGGGTTGGCCATAATCTACCGGGAACATCTCACCTGCAGAACCAGTGACGCCCAAATTGATGACTCCGAAAGCTGTCAATTTTCCCTTCAATCCTCCCCGACGCACTCCCTTTCGGGACTCCTAATCTACCGGCCCCCAGGTACTCTTGGGAAATTTCTCAATGCAGTCACCGAAACGGCTTCTCAACTAGCCGCCTCCGTTTCCAACTTTCTCATCGTTGGCGACCTGAACCTCCACTTTACAGATCCCACTGACCGGTCTGCCTCTGACCTGCTAGCGGACCTTTTGTCACTTAATATCAGGCTGGTCAATAACGAGCCCACCCACGTTAAAGGACACCTGCTAGATCCCGTCTTCACTAATGCCAATATCACCACCAGTCCACCTTTGCCACTGCCATGGACGGATCACCTTTTAGTCCCCATTTCATGGGAGGCCCCCACTGTTACCACCCAGCCTACGAAAATCAATGTCACTGACAGACGATGGCCTAAACTCATACCATCAGAATGGTCGGACATCCTCTCCAACACTATCCCGGCGCTTTCCTCCGACGCCATAAAGGCCGATGAACAGTTTCGCTCCTGGATCACTTCCTCTCTGGACACCCTTATCCCCAAAACCGCCACCCTCAGACACAACAAACGCATACCCTCAGCCCCATGGTATACTCCAGAGCTCAAGTCGCTACGGCAGGACTGTAAAAGAGCTGAACGATCATGGAGGAAGGAAAAATCCAAAGCTAATAAGGACGCTTACTCCACCTCCTTATCAGCCTACAAATCTTTGATCGACAAGACAAAAAGTCGATTCTTTCAGGAACGAATCGAAAAAGCAGCCTGTTCAAGCAAAGAAACCTATACCATCCTGAAAGAACTTCTTCAGGTCCCCGACCCCGCACCTAGAAATCCCCCAGATCCAAAGGCAGACCAGGAAAAATGTCACCAGCTAGCCAGCTTCTATCAAGAAAAAATCCAAAAAATTCTTGACTCCATCCCTCCGACTAATCCGAGCGACACTGATGATCCCCCCGACACTGGGATCGGTCCGCGCCTAACCTCCTGGGGACAAATAACCAACGAAGAAGTGGAGAACACGCTCAAATCCATCAAAAGCGGATCCCCTAGGGACCCCGCACCGCTACGAACCCTCAAAGAAGTCGCTCCCATCATCATTCCCCCCCTCACCCATCTGATTAACGCTTCTTTTCAACAGGGAGTCGTCCCCCCTAGTTGGAAAGCGGCAGTCGTTAAGGCGTTGCTAAAAAAACCCTCCTTGGACCCAGCTGAACTGGCCAACTACCGACCAATATCCCTCCTCCCCGGGACCAGCAAAGTCGCCGAGAAACTGGTGAATAAGAAACTCTCCCAGTTTCTTGAATCCAATAATCTGCTAAAACATTCGCAGACAGGCTTTCGCCCAGGACAGGGCACCGACATCGCCCTCCTGGCAGCAGTGGAGGAGGCCAGAGCGCTCTTGGACGAGGGAGGATCAGTGGCAGTGATCCTCCTCGACCTGAGCGCGGCCTTCGACACCGTCAACCACCAACTCCTGGTCAAACGGCTCAAGAAGGTAGGAGTAGAAGGCACCGCTCTATCCTGGCTTTCCTCCTTTCTGGCCCAACGTTCCTTCCAGATATGGGAGAATAACACCCGCTCCTCCGACACACCCCTCCAATGTGGCGTGCCTCAGGGCTCCTCCCTGAGCCCCACATTGTTTAACATCTATATGTCCCCATTGGAGGAGGTTGTCACCCCGTTCGGAGTCAGCATTGTCAGTTATGCGGATGACACACAACTAGTTGTCTCCCTTTCCCACCCTAGTCAACAGCCTGCGGACCTATTTAACTGCTTGACGCAGATCCAAGGGTGGATGAATAACTCAGCCTTAAAGCTGAATGGTTCTAAAACTGACATTCTCCTTTTGGGTCAGAAAGGACTCACCTTCCCTTTGAACATCTGGCCACCCTGTTTGGGACCCCCCCCTGCCCCCAAACAGGAAGTAAAAAGCCTGGGAGTATGGATTGAAACAGACCTTTCATTCTCCACGCAGGCCAAAAAAGTAGCAGGCACCTGCTTCGGGCTACTCAAATCGATGAGAAAGATCCTGCCCCTTCTTCCACCCACATCGCAAAGACTTCTCATCCAAGGCCTCATACTGTCCAGGCTTGACTATAGCAACGCTATATACCTGGGCGCACCTGAAGCAACCCTAAACAAACTACAGAAAATCCAAAATGCTGCCGCCCGGATCCTCACGCACATCCCTGCCAGAGCTTCAGCCAAACCTGCTCTGAAGCTCCTTCACTGGCTTCCAGTAAGGGAACGAGTAATATTCAAAGCCTTAAGCCTGGCCCATAGACTACTGCAGAATCAGGGCCCCCCCATTCTGGGTAAATTTATACAACCGTATAAAGCCCCTAGATCCCTCCGATCGGACAAGGAGTCCCTCATCATCTTGCCGAGATTCAAGAAAGCCCGCACGGGTGGAAGGCGCTTCTCGATCCACACAGCTCGCCTATGGAACGCTCTCCCCCGAGACCTGAGGAAAGAACCTAACTACCTGCGATTCAGGAAACGACTCAAAACACACTTGTTCCCTTAATTTTTTTTTAACCACATCTGTTTAAAATTGCTGTCCCCCCCCCTTTTTTTCTCACCCCCGACCCCACAGGTGTAGGGATCCTTAGCGCTGGGATACCTCAGGGTGACTACGCGCTCTATAAAAATTTCTAATAATAATAATAATAATAACATCCTGCGGACTGGGGGCTCCACGGACACCCTTTGTCAGGGCGTAAGGCTGCCTGCACCCTGGGGATTACAGTGGTGACTCCATTTCCCCCAACGTCGCACTACAGCAGAGCTACAGCCCACGAGGTCCGCGAGGAGGAAGTCCCAACATGGCAGCCCCCGCAACTGAGCGGGTGGTAGCGGGACGGGGGGCCCTTGCGGCACGAGAATAACGTGCTGCCACACAGCAGCTCGCATCGCTAGGAGGCGATCCGGCGGAGAGCGCCGATACCGAAGCTGCGGCGAACCCCTGAAGGCGGCAGTACCTGTGGGTATGGGACCTGTGGGTATGGGACAGCGCTTGGCTCCGAAGAACACCGTAAGGCCCAGGTGAGTAGTGTGGCTTGCTGTAGCGGGGGTGGCTGAGGGCAGGGTAGGGCGCGGGCGCTGCACCTCGGGTACTGGGCGGACGAGGCCCGGTGAGGGGAGGGCGCTCTCTTCCTGGTCGTTGGTGTGTCTGCACGAATCCCGCAACGAGAGTGCCGCGCCTCCCTGGCTTCGACAAACCATACCCGCTGTGGGCGTCGCAGAGGACAGAGCGCCTGAGGGGTCAACGGGACCTGTGAGCCTTCCAGGTGTCCGCTGTGGGCAAGTTGTGCTGGCGCCCTACATCCCCCCTCTGACTGCCACACGGGTCACGTCTCCTAGCTGGATGGGTCCCTGGCCCGGCGGGGCATGCATGCAGTGACACACACGAGAGGCGATGTGCGCCTACTGCGTTGATTTGCCCACACTGTGCCTTCTGCTGTGGCGGCCTGGCTGATAGCACGGCGGGTACGCATCTCACTGCCGTCTCATAGACTGTGTCCCATGCCTAGACTCGATCCTTGCGGCGTTGATTGGCCCCAGCTGGAATCCAGTAGAGCCTGCTAGAGGATCGATTAACACAGGACAAGCTAGGCTGGCACCGGCCATCAGGTTCTGGGCATTACGAAGCGGTGCACATTTGACGGCATATTGACCCTTACCTACCACTGTGCACCGTGTACTAAGAGTAGTGCCTGTGGCCAGCGGCACTCGCAAGCCACTGGGAGGGGAGTGCACATTCCCTGACAACGGCGCTTGTGCACTGGCTCATTGGTGCTCGAGCTTTGACCTAAGCGAGCACCTGCAGGATAGTACCGGCCCTGAGGCTTTGGGCATCATTTACATCTACACTTTTGCCTGTTTCACTGGGTCAGCAACATGGGCAAGGTAGATACGAAGCAGACTAAGATCTCATTTGACAATGGGCACCAAACCAGACAGGAAGAGCCCGCACAAGAAGCAGAAGAACAGTCCACCTAGACTGATGCCACCGCAGCGAGGGACGATGACTTGAGGGCACTCCTGCTGGAAGTCAAATTCAGCCTTGGTACGATAGAATCCCAGCTTGACCACCTGACTGCTGACCTCGACCAGGTGAAGGCAAGAGTGGACACGCACGAGGCACAGATAGTGTAACTTGAGGCACGAGTGTCGGAGGTCGAAGACACAACGGCGGACAAGCAACAACTGCTCAAGATGGAAAAGGTGTTGGAATTGATCAGGGAAAATAACGAGGACTTGGAGGCGAGCTCCAGAACGGGCAATATCCGCATCACTGGTGTGCCCGAGTCTACCAACATCTCCAGGATGGAGAACTACGAGGAGTCTCTACTGCGGGACCTCTTCGGTAACGTGCTCTCCTGTCTTTATTGTGGAGCGGGTCCATAGATCTCTGCGGTCGTGGTTCGGCCCGACCCCACGCTTTGCCTCCTAGACTTTGTTAAAAATTACCCAGACGACCTGCCGTTGCCTGATTGCTATGCTGCTCGTCCTCGCGCGGCGTAGGGTGTCCATGTGCTGGGGCGCAAACCTGCACCTAAGTTCGCCCAATGGCTCGAGGATGCATCACGATGCCAAACCCTCTTATCTGAATTCTGGGACCTTATGCCGGCCAGGTCGCGTCCACTGGACATATGGGGGCCCCTAGTGTCATGCCTTCACGCTCATGCCCCACACAGCCAGACTGCATCTCCCGCGCTCCCTGCCGGCACTCCGCCCGCAGCAGCCGCCGGTGAAGGTCAGTAACTGCCCTCGGCCCCGTTCTTACCCCCTCTCCGATCTGGCCCGCTTCCTCTCCCACAATTTGTCTGATGGGTATCCACGGTTGCTCAATGTCCTGATGTGCATAAGTAATGTCTACTTTGGTCGCTGCAGTCTGCTGGTCTGTGTTGTTGGCCTTTCCTTGTACCCTCAATTGTTGCTCTATGCACGGTGCTCTGATTTGATGCAAGATTGTAATGTGTCTATGCTATTTTGTCAATAAAGGTTTATGAAAAAAAAAAAAAAAAAGAAGATCTCTGGGGCCGCGTCCTCCGCCAGGTGAACCAGCTCGCCTGATCATTGCCAAATTGTTAAATTACCGTGACCGCGATGCTGTGCTGTGAGCGGCACAAGAGATGGGAGAAGTGCGGCACCAAGGGAATCTTCTATCGTTTTATCCCGACTTCACCCTGGCGGTACAGGCCGCCCGCCCGCCGAGAGTTTCTCCCTGCTAAAAAACTCCTCCAAAAAAATTGAGGTGCAATAGGCTCTGATCTACCCTGCCAAGCTCAAGATTCAGAATGGCACCCAAACACAGATCTTTGGTTACCCTAAGGCTGCGCTGTCTTTTGCCAAAAAGTTAGAAGCACAGAAACGGACAGAAGCTAAGAGCCTTGCGAATGCAGAAAAAGGACAGTTGAGTGACAATGACTAATTTAGGTAGCGGGCTTATATGCATTGGTTTTCTTCCATGCTGCAGCCTGAAACACAGGGTTACTACTGTGATAATGTCTTGTGATTTTTCTGAGTCCCGCTTTGGGAATGACAATGACTAATTAAGATGCGGGGCACTGTACAGAGTTACTAATGTGTTGATGTCCTGGGCTCATGCTTGAGTTTCTTTCGGGGTGGGACGCCTCTGTGCTTCACTATAATTTTCTTCATTAATGTCTGACCACTATTGTGGCTTGGCCACCCTGTCTCTGTGGCAGGAGTATATGCCAGGTGGAGCCATGCCCCTTTGGGATAATTTCCTTTCCTGTCTACGTAGCTATCCCTCCAAGTTCGGGTTCCCTGGGCGTGGGGGGTTTGGATACCCAACCTAATTGGGGGGTTGGAGTGGGTGGTGGGTGGGATGGGCTTCCCCCTGCGGAGTTGGTACCTCCCACAAGAGGTCTGTTCTTTTCACTGTTCTGTTTTGTTTTTGGCACGCTATTGTGGCATGCACTATGTATTGCCTTGTTCACCATGGCACTCTCTGCGGTCCCTTTCACTCCACAACATGGGCTCGCCGCTATCGACTCACTCCGCGCTTTCACATGACGGACACTACATTTTGCACATGGAACATCAGAGGCCTAAATGACCATCGCAAGGCATGCCTTATGCACGCGCAGCTTATTAGGCACCAGGTGGATGTTTGCTTCTTCCAGGAGACGCACCTCCTTCCGGCCACTGCCTCTAGGCTACAATCCTGACACTGGGGCGAAACTCACACCTCCTTCTATTCTAACTATTCCCGCGGCGTCTCCATTCTCTTCCGCAAAGGTCTACCCTGGCAAACTACCCACTCTCTCATTGACTCAGAGGGTAGGTACGTGATCCTTGCTGGCCCCCTTTACAATCAGCCACTGATTTTAGCGGCACTGTACGGCCCTAACTCAGATGACCCTGACTTTTTCACACACATCTGGCAGCTCATCTCTTCCCTGGGACCCCACTCCCTGATCTGGGGAGGCGACTTTTGTGATCAACTATTCTGCAGACTGTTTAGGAACTTCACCTGGGCTTGATGTTGAGGTGAGAGGGTAGTCCAGACCCACGCTCGTCGCCAAATAAATGTGGTGTTCACCACATTAGAAATTAAAAGTCCAACACATGACAAGTACTGAGACAAGTTTTATTCACCTCATCCATCAACCACTTCCAGTAACTGACACCTGCAGAACCCCCTTGCATACCAAGATCTCACATGGAACCTTGGATGATGTCACAACTTTAACATAGCTCCATTGCCAGCGCTGGACCGCTCTGGCGATCGCACCCAGCACCCTCAGGCCACCTCCCTTCTCCACTCCATTATATCGGACAACTCCTTGCTGGATGCATGGCGGTATGAGCACACCAACAGGCGCGAGGGCTCATGGTCTCACCTCGATCTTTGGATCACCACTCGCAACATCTCCTCCTGGACCACTTCAGTGGATCACATGGCCCGTACATTTTCCGATCACGCCCCTGTATGCCTGCGCTTGCGGTTCCTGCTTACAATGCGTTGTATATTTGATTGGCGCTTGCCCCCCCAATGCTCTCTGGGACGCCGCTTTCTGCGAAAAATTCACGGTGCTATAACTGCCTACTTTGAACACAATGTCAGCTCGGTGGAGTCGCCTTCGACCCTCTGGGAGGGTTTTAAGGTTGTAATTCGGGGGAAGTGTATTTCCAAACAGTCCGGGGTGTTGAGGTCGTCTGGAGAATGAGGTTAAAACTTTAGATCTCCAACAATCTCGAGATCCCTGCCCTGCAACACTTGCGTTGATCAGAGCCAAGCTTACTGAATTCCATAAAGAGGCCGAAAGGGAGGTCGCATTTATGGATAGAGTCGCGCGTGCCCGTCATTATGGTGAGGGAGATCGCCCTGGCAGAGCTCTTGTAAATCTCCTCAGACAACGCATGCCTCCTTCTATATAACGGCACTGAGGGACGAGACCACTGGCAGAACAACCTCTCCTACTGAAATCATCGCCAGAATCTCTGCTTTCTATTCCCAGTTGTACTCTGCTGGTGAGGCGGCTCCTCGTGAGGTAATGGATCAATATTTTGACACCATCGCACTTCTATGGCTCAGTAACAATCACCGGGATTACCTTGATGAGCCATTCACTCAGGAGGAGATCTCCACTGTCATTGCAGGTCTCTCGGTGATAAGGCTCCCGGGTCCGACGGTCTCACCCCTGCATTCTGTAAACAATATGCACCTCTTCTTGTCCCACACTTAGCTGCAATGACTCTCTCGAACGCGGCGGTCTCCCTCCATCTTTTCACGAGGCTTTGCTCACCCTTCTCTTGAAACCTGACAAACCTCCCGAGTGCTGCGATTCGTATCGCCCCCTATCCCTCATAAACACCAACAATAAAATGTATGCCAAATTACTGGCTACCCGCCTTCTCCCACTTATGTCCTTGATCGCCCGCCCGGATCAATCCGGTTTTATTCCGGGGCGTGCCACCTCTCACAACCTGCAAACCATCTTCTCGGTCCTCCACCAAATAAATCCCTCACTACCTGCTGTGGCTGCCTTATTGGACGCTACCAAAGCATTCGACACCTTGGAGTGGCCCTTCCTCTTCTACCTTCTCCCTCGCTTGGGATTCAGCCTATATTTCGTACGCGAGATATAATTATTATACCCAATCAATCAATCAATTAGCTTTATTCGGCAATTAAGTCATAAAAGCACATTTACAGACATTACATATAAATACACATAAATTACCTAAAAAAGTTAAAATTACAATTAAATTTATAAATGGCCGACGAGCTTGAATTAAAAAATAAAAATTAAGAAGATAAACATGTCAAATTGTTATATACAGAAGGTAGCTAGACGTTAGATTCACGCCCCAACTCTCCAGCTTTCAGCTTCAAGATATTTCACCGTGGTGAATTTGCAAGATCAATGCTAACTCAAAAGCAAGGAGCTGGCAGGTAACCTCAGAGCTTTTGATCTTATACTCCAGGCCCACCCTAGGAATTTGGCCACTGCTATACATGTTGGGGGAGTAGGATCGGTGCACAGAATGCGAAGAGCTATGGCATGTCTTCTGGTACCCAGAAGCTTGCAGATTGGTTGTATCCATCTTTTACGAGGTGCCACATACATAGGACAGAAAAATAAGACATGTCCGATATTTTCACATAAATCAGCACATCTGTAGCACTTATCATTTTTACTGCCTTGCTTCTCCCATCTAGAGGTGAATTCTGCTGTGGGTAATGTGCCCACCCGTAACTGAAAATATAGCTTACGATCAGAGGTTTTTTCAATAATATCCCAATAATCCTCTAAATGGGGAAGAACTTTTAGATCAAGAAAACGGGCTGTTAAATGGGTAGAAAGGCCTTGGGTAAATTCCAACATGTATACCCATTCCCAATACACATTTTTCAAATTTTCTTTAGATGGGAAAACAGAGTTTGCTGGGTTTTTCCAGAGATCTATCAGGCCTAAACTTCCCAGAGTAGATTTTATTCCTAACAGCCATGGTATTTTTTGGGACCTGTCAGATTCTATAGTGTCCATAAAGCCACTCCTATAATGGGTTAGTTTCAGTGCACCAGAGACGACGCCAGTATAGTATTGGACGTAACCTCGCCAGGTGCTCCAGGGGTTTCTTGCCCAAGTCCAATAATAGCGGCCGTAGTGGTGTACTTGAAGGAAGGTTTGTGACTTTACGCAAGAAAGCGTTTTCTAGAACTTTCAGGCTATTCAGGTTGTTAAAGCCCCAGAGCTCAGCCCCATATAGGCATGAGCCCAGGACCTTAGTTCCATAAATTTCTAGAATTGGGGAGATTGGTTTGGTAAGTGAGGTTTTGAATCTAGCCAGAAGTGCCCCTGCTTTTTGTTTATGTTGTAAGCCAGCACGATCTAATTGACAACCCCATCGCATATCTTTTTGCAAAGTTATCCCTAGATATGTAAATGATGACACTTCCTCCAAGGGAAGCTTGTTCATGTATATTTTCCCTCTAAAGGTTTTTGATCCGTTAAAGGACATGAACTTCGTCTTCCCCATATTTACCTCCAGGCCCCTCTCAATGCAAAATTCTTCAAAAAGCCCAACAGCCTTCTGCAGACCGCTAGGGGTCTTAGAGATTATCAACGTGTCATCCGCGAACATGAGGATAGGGATACGCACTCCTGCCAAAATCGGCGCCTCAGTGGGGGTCCGGGAGAGCCAACCGGCCACCCCGTTGATGAAGAGCGAGAACAGGGTTGGCGCCAGAACGCACCCCTGTCTCACTCCCCTGTCAACCGGGAAGTCGGCAGTCACCTCGCCCGGACCACCCCAGCGCACCCTGGCAACGTTTCCCTCATGTAAGCGGATAATCACGGTGAGAAGTTCGGGTGCAATTCCCAATTCCTTCAGGACCTGCCAAAGCTTGCTTCTTGGGACCAAGTCAAATGCAGCTTTTAGGTCCACAAAGACCGCATAGAGGGCGCCCTTCCCCAAGACCACCGTCTTCCAGTATAGATTAACAAAACGGAAGACTTGGTCGATAGTACTCGTCCGGGAGCGGAACCCTGCCTGGATTGGACTTAAGATGTCATGGTCATCCATCCAGGTTTGGATTATGTAAAGAAGCATGCGGCCTACGATCTTTTGGACCGAATCAATCAAACTGATTGGTCTGTAATTACTTGGGATTGATTTGTCTCCTTTTTTAAATACAGGGACAATTTCAGCGCCCTTCCATGAGGGCGGAATTTCTGCTCCCTGGACAATTGCATTTGCAAGTCGCAAGATATAGATGGACCAGAGGCTTCTATCATCAGTAAACACGTCAGCAGGGATGCCATCCATTCCGGGGGCCTTACCCCGGACAACTCCATCTAGTGCTCTATTTACATCCTTCTGTGTAAATATGGCCTTTTTATAAAATACATAAGGAAAGATGTCAGCAGGGATTTTTTGAGTGGGCGCGGCATATTGGGGTTTAAAGTGCTCTAACCAGGCGTTCTGTGGTACGCTATTTTGTGGTTTCTCTGCTATACCACCCCTATCCCATTTATATGTGTCCCAGAAAACTTTACTATTCTTGCTTTTTGAGGCCTCAAGGAGATCCTTCCAAAAGTCGTTTTCCCAAGTTACCTTTGCCTCTTTAAGAGTTTTCCCATATATGGATCTGGCAAGTCTTACAGAAGTTGGATCTTTCTGTTTTAGTGCACTACCTAGTTCGTCCCGGGCTTTCCTACACTTGTCATTATACCAGCCCACTTTTCTTTGGGGCTTGGAACTCCTTCTGGGGGCAGATTTGAGGAAATATCGCCGCAGGCCCGCAAAAAGCCTTACGTGAATTTCCACTATACATTGGTGGGAGTCCTGACCCTCAGTCAATAATCCCGGTTCTTCTAGTGCAGTAGCGACTTCTTCTTTTATCGCTAGTACAACCTCTGGGTCATCAGCAACCCGTTCCCATTTTAGATGGCGCATATCGTTAGACAGGTGGTGCTCTGGCTCGTGAATAGTTTGAAGCTTTTCAATAGCGCCAAGTAAAGATGAGTTAAATGATGAGACTAGCGGGTGGTGGTCACTCTCGATTCTATGAACTACCTCCATATCTATAAAATAGGGCCAGAGTTTAGCGTGGATCAGTAAATAATCAATTCTGCTTGCCCTGCGACCGTTATCAAAGGTATTTGAGCCACATTTGTCAGACGGGCTCCTGCCGTTGACTGCTCTCAGATGGCTCCCTAGACATAATCCGCTTAGCTGGATTGCTGCCTCGGACCACCTTTTTACCGGAGCAATCTCGAGCGGTGGAATTCCCCAGCTTGCGTCTTCTTCAGCAGTAAGCTGGGATATTTCGTGGTCCAGGGGCTCAAATGAGGCATTAAAGTCGCCTGCTATGATAGGTAGGTGGTTTGAGGGCAAAGATTCAATTAATTCTCCCAGTAGTTGTACTACCGGAGACTTTTTCCCCCCCGGCTGACCTCGTGCATAAACATTAAAAATATCGAGGTTTACCCCGCCCTTTGAAGCAATCTTTACAGATAGGATGTCTTCGCTAATAATAGAACTTTGAGTGACTCGACATCCTAGGTTTTGTTTAATCCATATAGTAAGTCCTCCTGATGGGCGACCTCTGCCTCTTTTTAGGGCTGGGATATTATAATTTAGAAAACCACTGCAAAACAGGGGATCTATCAGCCAAGTCTCTTGGAAGAGACACAAATCAAATTTTGATATGAAGCCCAGCCATTCAGGGTCTACTATTTTTTGGCCTAGGCCTGCTATGTTCCAGGACATTATTGACAGTTGTCCATTTGCAGACTGTCCGTCCATATGAGGTCTTGGGATCCTTTGTGTTTGGCTAGAGCTATCCTTTGCTGGAGGAATCAATTTGTAGGTACTACTAGTACTCACATTAGTAGAAATATCGACCTCGACATTACCAGTCATACCAGATGCCGCTGTATCAGGACTCATTGGGGCTATA
This sequence comes from Triturus cristatus, assembly GCF_964204655.1. Classification (NCBI taxonomy): domain Eukaryota; kingdom Metazoa; phylum Chordata; class Amphibia; order Caudata; family Salamandridae; genus Triturus; species Triturus cristatus. The sequence continues at coordinate 693,226,043 of NC_140591.1, forward strand.
AGTCCAATCCCAGATGGTAGCCGATATGTTTCCACCAGCTGGCACAGGGCCGGTAATGTTTGATTAATGATGTCTGTGCCAGCATTGTCGTCCACAGTTGAAATAAGACTGGCTGTCCGTATTTCTACATGAGTTACATCTACGATGCGTGGGTGTTTCCTCGGCCTAGAAGAGTTTGATCGTCAATCACAGTCTTCCAGGCCAGAGGACCTAATACCATCGGACTGTGCATTTGGGCAACTGTTATTCCTAGACCATGTACCAGTGTCTCTGTCGCCGGAATCTACTATGTTGGGCTGATGTTGGTTGCCATAAAAGAAGGACAAATGCAGGGAGAGAATAGGAGAACAGGGGTTTGGGTTCGGCCAATGGCAAACATGCTCAACTGCCCTTCTCTCTCTGAAGTTGATAATTACACAATCTCCTTCTATATTTTTCTTTTTTGGGCCCACCCAGTTGACTCGGCGTACAAAGAGGATTTCTGTTGATACATTCTGGGGTAAGGGGCGATTGCGGTTTAACCAATACACACACTTATTCTTCAAATCCCTGTGGTCTTCCCTAGTGTGTAAGCCCAAGGGTTTAACTCCTGCCAATATTACCACGTAGGGACTTGACTCAGGGGGGAGGTGTATGTTTGGGTGTTTCCTTGTGGCTGCGAGGCTATAAGCTTCCCTTTCTACTTCTTTCGTCACCTGACTACTAGTAGTTATCGCTGGTGGATTTCCCCCGCTCTCCGGGTTGCCTACATAGGGGATGTGCATTGTGTTCCCAGTTACCTTTTCAGGCGGGTTAATTTTAGCAATGGTTGGGTTAAGGATGGGTGCAGTGTCAGTAGTTGGGACATTAATGGTTGGAGGATTCACAGTAGGTTTTTCACACCCCCGGCAGTTGGTGACATATTTCTGCCGGGACTGTGATGAAGAACACATCAGCTCCAAGCAAGTCAGTCTATTTTCTATAATATCCAACCTATCGTAAATCGGTTGGCAAGTTTTAAAGAAAATTGACTCCAGTTTCCCCCAAAAATCTTCACCCGGGTTTTGCAGGTCCTTAGGCGGGGTCAAGGAAGGCAACATTTGTGCACTCTCCATCCCACTAACTGAAGTTACTCCTTTGGGATCAGGAGTGATCGCATGTGTGGCCCCAAGGCTGATTCTTCTAGACTTCGCTATGTGTCCAGCATTTGGCGGTTCATTCCGCTTTCTCTTGGGTTTCAGAGTTTTCGAGCTTTCTTTACTTGTTGAAATGGGTACTTTAGCCTTTGAGTTCGTGGCAGACCTAGTCTTTACACTTTCCGACACACCAATGGTTTGTGTTAGATTTGAGGAGCCCTTCTTGGATCTGGTATTAAGATTAGCTCCCTCAGAAACTGGGATACAGTACACTGGTGAATCGTTACAGGGGGAGTTAGTTCCAGGGGCATCCAACACAAGGCATACGTCTCCGGTATCAGCTCCTGGTTCCATATTACGAACAGGGGAACGTATTTGTGACAAATAGCCCAGCGAAGAACGTTTGTTATTAAGAGAACCCAGCGACAAGCGCTTCTCAGTGAGGTCAATTTCCCTGTCCAAAATGGAGGAAGCTCTTACCAAGAATTGGTCAAGTGTACCGACAAGGGACTTCCGACCTGTTACTGGGGCAGTAGACATCTTTCAGGGGGGTTAATTAACTCCTTGCATACAGACACAATTGACCAACAAGTACTCTGAGCACCAAATCCGTTTTATAAAATAGTATAGTACATTGGGGGGGCTCAGCCCGCTAAATTCAGGAAAAATGTCAGCAAACACCTTGCAAGTATCAAACAGTATTTAGCAGTAACAGACCTTGTGATGAGGTTCGACGAGGGAGGGCCCGGCCCGGCCTTACACGGTCTCCAACGGGCACAAACGGGCCCGCCCTTGGCCCGGGCTTCGCCCGGGCGCCGCCCGCGCGCGTCCCGCGCTGCGGGGGCACCTGGCAGGCTTTATGCCGGTTCTGCGGCAGCCGCGTAGCGTCACTAGCGTGCGCGGCCGCCGAGGATGATGGGATTTGTAGGCCGTTCCCCTCACGGCGGTGTTTGGACCACAATGGCCCCGATGGTTTCCTCCTCGACAGCGAGCACCAGCAAGCCGTTCCCCTCACGGCTGGAAGCAAAGCAAAGGTTCCGGTCAGGTAAGGCGTCCCGCGCTGCGGGGGCACCTGGCAGGCTTTATGCCGGTTCTGAGGCAGCCGCGTAGCGTCACTAGCGTGCGCGGCCGCCGAGGATGATGGGATTTGTAGGCCGTTCCCCTCACGGCGGCGTTTGGACCACAATGGCCCCGATGGTTTCCTCCTCGACAGCGAGCATCAGCAAGCCGTTCCCCTCACGGCTGGAAGCAAAGCAAAGGTTCCGGTCAGGTAAGGCGTCCCGCGCTGCGGGGGCACCTGGCAGGCTTTATGCCGGTTCTGCGGCAGCCGCGTAGCGTCACTAGCGTGCGCGGCCGCCGAGGACGATGGGATTTGTAGGCCGTTCCCCTCACGGCGGCGTTTGGACCACAATGGCCCCGATGGTTTCCTCCTCGACAGCGAGCACCAGCAAGCCGTTCCCCTCACGGCTGGAAGCAAAGCAAAGGTTCCGGTCAGGTAAGGCGTCCCTATACACAATTCCCACGGTTCAAATCAGGGTCAATGGGCAGGTCACTGACCCCATTGCTGTCTCGAAAGGCACCTGGCAAGGGTGTCCCCTCTCCCCTATGCTTTTCCCCATAGCCATGGAACCTCTTGCTGCACAACTGCGCTAGCATCACACCCACCGGGGCATCGGCTTCTCGGCCCGTGCCCTTGAGCGGATGATGTCACGTTGTATGTCCGAGACCCTCAGGAAAATCTTGCTCCCATGACCAGGGAGGTGGTGCGATTTGGGTGCCTATCTGGAGTCCAAGTCAACTGGAGCAGGTTTGTCCTTTTCCCCCTCATGGAAGCTACAAAACCCTTCATCCCTGACTACCCCTTTGTTTGGGCGTCGGGTCACACTAGATACCTCGGCATCTGGCTGAGCAGGGATGTTGATGAACTCTGGAAGTCTAATTTTGGACGGCGATGGACAGGATGGAGACCAAGGGTCCGCATGTGGCAAAAGCTCCCTTTATCATTAGCAGGGCGCATTGCCATTTCTAAGATGGTGGTGTGAGAAGTTGGTCTGGTATATGCTGTCCACTAGTTAAAGTGGGCACCTTGCACCAGTCCAAATGACCCTTATTGATGATTAGGTTAAAGACACCCTTTATTGAAAGCTATCCTAGTGGTATCTATGGAGAGCAGCCTTCAGGCTAAGTCTCGAAGGAATGTAAAGCAGCTTGGTTTACCAGATTATAACCTCCTGAATGACCAAATGAAAGGAGAACCACACAAGGAATATATAAAATATATGTATTTATTACTAAACACTCTCTACTAACCTCTTTATGAGATCAGAGAACAAAGCACACAATATTAAATCACTAGAATGACAGTAAATATCACAATACACAGCGGGCTCCAGGGGAGACCGAACCAAATACTAAGAAAGTGGTATAACAACCCCGACTTGACTAGACTCAGTGCCTAGAGCACGTAGAATCGCTGGGACCCCAAGGAACCACCCAAGGTAGTGACACAGGGGACCCACGGGGACGTATGCAGTGTGAGAACGCAGACGCAAGCTCCGTACAACTCTATGGGAAAGTCGCGGTTGGAATTTTAAAGATTAAGGACACTTAGGTGAGGACTTTAAGCAAACCCTTTGGAACATAGAAGGTTCTAAGGCCAGCACCCTTGAGAGTACCGAGGTACCCGTGTTACCTATCCCAGAGGAGCCGGGTGCATAGGGGTCAAGTGGTGTCGGAAACGCTTGTTGATTTCAATGGCGTGATGCGAAGACTGCTGCTGCCGGGAAGATGAAAAGTGTCTGGTGTGATCCAAGCCTGGATCGGCGCTGAGAAGAACCTGAAAGCAGAGGGGACAGAGTCTGGGTCACTTCACAGTGACCAGGGGCACGATAGACGAATGCCCACCAATGTCGGGTGTTTCAGGTGAGAAGAGGTGAAGCTTGACTGTGCAGGCACGGAGACCAGGAAACGTCGACGATGACCAAAGTCTGGAGGTGAGCTGGGGGGTCAGTGCCCGGATTGAACACAAACAAGCCTTGGCAACTGCAACCCGCGCGGTCAGATAAAAGATGCTTCGGTGAGGACCAGCAAGGTCCTGGGGACTCCTCAAGCGATGGAGAGTCAGGGCACATCTGGAGCAACCAGGAAAGCCCACTGAAAGTTAAAGTTGCCATCACAGGGACCCACAGGCCAACGGACCAGGGATCGCGAAGGGACCTCGAGCTGAATCACAAAATACCAGCCCACGGAACACTCGTGGAGTGTAGGCCAGAAATCTTTGGTGGAAATTACTGCTCGGGGTCAGGACTACAAGTAGCCCAAAGCACAGACTCGGGGATCGCCGAAAAGCATATGGTGCTGCAAATGGACACGGTGCCCAGGGGTATGGATTGCACGGTCCCCACGAGGGATGCGGGTCTCAGGTTTGCTGAGAGCACTAGTCGACCTTGGGGACACTTGGGAACTCACCTTCTGTGTTGCAGAAATCTTTGGAGTCCTCAGGAGCTTCGGAGATGCAAACCGGTAAGATGCATTTAAGGTGCCTGCCTTGCAGGGGAGTAACTCCTTTACTCCAAGGGAGATTCTTCAGTCATCCAACATAGTGTAGATAGTCGAAGTACTTCGTTTCTGTAGCAGAGTTTCGTCCAGGTAAATCTAAAGGCCTGTTGTCAGGGGTTCCTACTTTATACACAAGAAAGGGGTGGGACAAACTCTGGAGACCCACCTATGGGAGGGTCAGGACAGAGGGGTGGCTACACCCATGTCCTTTGGCCAGTTTCACGCCAGAGTGGGAGCAAATGGCTCCTGCAACCGGTTTGAGCTGGACTTTTCACAGGCACACCAAATGTGCCCCCAGTGTAGACATCAAAGCACTCTCAGAGTGCACCCACCCAGCCCCAATACACTAAAGCCTGTCTGGGAGGTGGTCACACCTCCCTGTGACAGGAAACCTATTGTCCAGCCTTCCCCTGCCGGAGTTTTGTCCAGCGGCAGGAGGGCAGACTTGTGTCTGTGGCTGGCAGCATCCATTTTGTGATGCCAGGTTCTGTACAGCTGGTACCGGGTGTACCGGTGTTGTCATATTTCTCCCTCTAGTAGGGTGGAATCATACCTCCCACACCAGTTACTGGTGTGGAGGTATGATTCCAAGGTGTTTGACACCAAACAGAACATGTTTTCATGCAGCCGTTTTAAAGTTAGCATTTACCGCGAGGTTATAATGCACTTAAGTATATATGGTTGTCTTACATCACAAACAACCCTGGAATATAGGTTCCGAAGGCTGCAGAGTGGCTCTGCTCATGCATGGCCACCCTCTCACGTAAAACCCAGCACCCTGCCTTCAGGATTGATAAGGCCTGCCATAGGGGTGACTGATTGGTTTATATGTGCAGTAACATAGGAAAGATATAGTGAACCTATATCTAACTAAGGGGTGCATGTACCACCTTACACAGGCTGCTGTAGCAGACCTATTGTGTGATTTTGAATGGTCTCGCAGGGGGTGGCATAATACATGCTGCAGCCCCTGAGATGCCTCTGGGGTACCTATGCTCTGGGTACATAGTATACCATATACTAGGGACTGATAAGGGTACCTCAGAATCCAATCTGGAGTGTACCTAAAGTACACGAACAACCAATTTAGGGAGAAAGCAGATAGACTGTGGTCCTGATTAGCAGGATCCCAGTCATTCTAAGTCGAAAACCAGCAAAACACCAGGAAAAAAGTTGGGGTAGGTAAGAAACTGCCTCTATATATACTGCACCAAATTGAGGTACAGTGTGTATAGAGTCCAAGGGTCTCCAGAGGGTTGGCAGAAGTTAACGTTAGATAGAACCTTACTCTCTAAAGTGGTAGCTTGGGCGAGCAGTAAGGCAGTATCAGAGGACAGTGTAAAGCATTTGATGTACACACTCAGTCAGCAAATGAATCCAAACACTCAAGAACTGAACTCTAGGCCAATTGTTTTGTATAAAAAAATATATTGTTGTTTTATTTCTAGAACCAAGAAAGCCTGGTACAGGTAAGCATAAAAATACTTTTCTGTAGTAAATTACTTGTATGAACACAGTTCAAAATTGCAGTGTAACTTGTACTGGTTTTGGTTACAGTTTTAAGTAAGCAGTTTGCAACACATTGCAGGTATAGTACATTCAATTGAATGGGCTTTTTAAGTAAAATGCAGTTCATTACTTTTCAGATTACTTTTGCTACCACAGGACTGGATCCTAGATTCAGCCCTGGGACATTTCCTGAAAACAGGTGAGTAAATGCGTTTTGGTTAAAGGTCCTTTTTTTAAAGAATATTATTGCATTTCAAAAGTTGACAGAAACTTTTTCACAAAGAACCCCCAATGTTATCCTATGGAAGGAAATTCAATTCACAGGTAAGTTACTTTTTAGTTACTTTTATTACTCAGTGCTGGACACCTGGGTTCAGCACTGGGACCTTTCTTGCAAACAGTTGAGAAAATTCGGTTAGGTTATTTGTGCGATTTTTAAGGAATATTCTTAGTTTTCAAAAGTCGATACTTAGAAACTTTTTGGGAGAAAAAGTGTCAATGTTATCCTATGAGGAAAAACAGGTTATCGGTTTCGAGGTAAGTATTCGGTCTTTGAAGTTAGGGTTCTGGGGCAAGACTCAGGGGTCTCCCAGCGTCAGTGATGCACTGTTGTTGCACCCCCAGTGGCACTAGGGCGGCCGGGTGCAGAGTGTTGAGGCCCAATGTTATCCTATGGAGGATAGAGGGACTCCGGTTGGTGACTGCTGGCAAGCAGGCCACAGGGTTGTGGGAGCAAAGCTCCAAGGGTTAACCTCAGGGCAAGTTGGGGACCAAGTTGACATAAAAGGGGCACCCTCAGCGGCGCTAGGGCAGCCGGATGCAGGGTGCTGTTTTGAGGTCAGGTGCCCTGTTGATTTCAATGGGGATACTCTGGGACAAAGAAACACTGCAGGCTAGGGGACGAGGATCTTCCAGGAGTGACCCCCACTTCGAGGGGTAAGTTGGGATGTAGAGGAATGGTTAGGCACTGCTGGGTTGGGCACACAAGGCCGAGGGGCGTCGGGTGCAGAGGTGCCTTTGGACGTCGGATTTTCTTACCCGCCCTGGTTGCGGTAGGGGGGTCCTCTGGATTGAGGCTGCAGGCATCGTCTGGTGGGTTAAGGCAGGTCAGGGGTCGTCGGATCTCGGGTCAGGGTCACCGGGGGGACCTCCTTGTGGTGTTTGTTCACTCAAACTCGGGCCGGGCTCGGCGGGTGCAGAGTGTGCTGGATTTGCGGTTTCTGGCTGGCACCAGAAGCTGCAGTTTAAACACGTCCGGTGTTCACGTTAGAAACAGCTTGGAAAGTGAATACAGGCAGGTCCTCCAGGGTTTTTGAGGTTTCTGGCCGCTGGACACGCCGGGGTTTCGCAGGAGCAGGTTCGAGGGGAGACAGGCCTGTAGGGCTGGGGCCAAGTCAGTGGGTGCCGTCCTCTTGTTAGCTCTGCACAGCTTCTCGTCCTTCTTCTTTTCTTGTGGTTGCTGGATCTGAGGAAGGAAGGTTCAGGGTGTCCCTAAATACTAAATTTAGGGGCGTTACAGGTAGGTAAAGGGCAGGGACCAATGGGTCCCTTCCCTGGGGTGGGTACACCCCCTATTTTGCTACTCTCCAGTTGGAGGGGGGCAGGAGCCTGTCCATGGTTGGCTGGGTCCCCCCATCCTCAAGATGGCGGGGACTCGAGGTTGTGCTTCACCTCGCCTCCCCCACCTTAGGGGTGGAGTTGGCAGAGGTGGGCACACCTCTCTTCCTCACTTGTTTTTCCCACCGGTTCACCCGCCCAAAGTGGGGGGTAGAACCAGTGGGGACTAGCTGCTGAAAGCAGCAAATGGTCTGGAGAGGCTCACAAAGGCGGCATGCCTTTGAAGCTTCTCCTTCATGAACCCTGCCCATCCTGGGGGAGGAGGCTTGGCACCTCGTCCCAGGATGTGCATTGTTTCAGGCCCCCGTGAGCAGCAGGCTCTCGACCCAGGGGTCCAGAAACATGTCTGGTGGTGGCAGCCTGCACAGCCACTCAGTCAGGTCACTGGTAGTTGGTCGTTTTTCAGGGGGCATCTTTAAGATGCCCTCTGTGGTGGATTTTACATTAAATCCCACACTGGCATCAGTGTGGGTTTAATGTGCTGAGAAGTTTGATACCAAACTTCCCAGTCTTCAGTGTAGCCATTATGGTGCTGTGGAGTTCGTAATGACAACCTTCCAGCACCATATCCTCTTAATGGCAGCACTGCACTTACAGGGCCCAGGAATGCACCTGGGCACTGTAGGGGTACAGGGCTCATGCACCTGTACCCTCAGAAGTGGCATAGGGGACCCAGCTAGAGGGGTGACTGATGTATGCCAGGGCAGTGGTTTGTGGGCATGGCACACAGGGATGCGTGCCATGTCGACTCTTTGTTTTGTTCTGCACCCAGACACTCAGCCTGCAAAGGCAGTGTGTGTGTGTCAGGGTACAGGGCCTCTAAGGGTGGCACAATAAGTGCTGCAGTCCTTAGGGGCCTTCTCTGGTCACAGTGCCCTGGGTACCTATGGTACCATTTACCAGGGGCATGTGGCAAGAGATGCCAATTGGGTTTAGGCTTCAATGCAGTTTTAGGGAAGGAACACAGGCCCTGTGTACCTGATTGGCAGGAGCCCAGGGCACACTCAGTCAAATTACATCAGCAATTCAGCAAAAAGTGGGGGCATACCATGCAAGAAAGAGGGCACTTTCTCACAGGGTAACCATGCAGTCAGATTCCACTCTCCTACAGGTGGTGCGCCCAAAATTCCTATACCTCTTTTTAAACATCCCTGTCCCTCTCACGTTGTATTGTGCTTCCTCTAATGTGTCTTAATAACCACTCAATCACGGATGGGCCATTTATGTGTTACTCTCGGCCTTCATCACCTTGTAATTGTAAGTGTAATGTCTACTGTATTAACTGCTGTGATGCCAACTTGTAATGTGCCATGATTTCCTTTTTCGAATAAAGTTTTTTTTAAATAAATAAATAAAACGTACGGCCTAATTATGATGTTGTGCAGTCTCGTGACCGACCTACCTCTGGTTGGCAGTCCTGACACCGCGATTACAATGCGACCGCGCATGGTGCAGTCACATACTCCCATTTGTCTATGGGAGCTTGTGCTGCGGCCATAAACCATCAGTAGCACAAGCTCCCATAGATAAATGGGAGAATCTGTTCATCCCTGTACTGGGTGCCTGCCACACAATGCAGGGTTCAACAGGGGGGCACCATTAATCACCTCTCAGACCCCAACCGGAAGCCGCAGGGTGAGGGGGACCCTGCTAGGGCCCCCCAATGTTCTTTTCCGACAGGCTCTCTATGTTGGAAAGCATGACATTGAAAACCTGTCAGAAACCGACATCGTAATCCCTACGGAGGAAACGCCATCCATAGGGATTATGTGCCTGTCTTCGAGTGGCTGACGGGCTCCATGAGCCCGTCGGAATCCAGCAGGACCTGCCGGAATGACCGGCCGGTTTCACTTTCGACCGCCTGCATCGTAATGAGGTGGTCGAAACTGAAACCACGATGAGGCTTGGAATGCCTCCGATCTGCGGTCGGAGGCTTTCCGACTCTCATCGTAATGAGGGCCTTAATGTTCAGTCAAAGATGAGAGGTTTAGAATAGTTTTAAAGCTTTATTTCTCATTAAGAGAGAAGTATTGTTTTTGTCGTTTTTATTCAGATTAGTGAATTTACAGAAATATAAATAAAGGGTTTCATTAGACTAATATAGACAGTGTGTTTCATAAGGAATAGTCCCTATTTTAGTCTTGGAGTCCTACCCTAAAAAAGAACCTATAAAGAGTTCTTGGAAAAGAGTAAGATTCTGGAGCATTTAGTTAGCTAAAGAATGAACTCCCCATTCAGAGTAGTTCAGAAAACTCAGCCGAGTTCCCTATCAAGTTGCAGTAGCAACTGTTAGTAAAATCAAAGAGAAGAAATCAGAGCCGTAGCTATGATCAGCTCTAGCAGTAGCACACAGCAATCTGAGAAAGAGTAAGGCAAAAATAATGCATAAAGATTAATTAGAGGGTAATGTGGCATAGAAAAAGGAAGGATGGCATTAATCTCTCTAACTAAGAACATGTATATATGAAAACGTAAAACATTTGCAACATTCAGCACAGTTCGTCCAATGGAAACTGGTCTTCTGATAGTCTGTTGTCTCTCCTCCCATTTCCCACATTAAACATTCACACCGGTGCACTTTAAGCTCACCCAGTTCTTTTACCTACATCACACATATATAACGCCCCATAGATTGTCATGGTTCGATGCGACGCGCCTATTGACGTGCCCTCGTGGGGTGTGGGACCTACGACTTTTTTACATATGACCTGGGTTTGTACTCAGCTTCAGGCACATTGGCAGGTGGTGCTCCCAGTGCTGTGGGAGGTCATGCGTGTGGGTATGAAGGCGCAGGTTAAACATTGTCTTTTGGGCATACTCCCAATACCTAGGTCAGGTGCTCGTATACGCCACAAATTAGCTCTCCTGGGACTTATACTGGTTAAGAGCCACATTGCCACACATTGGACTCACACTGTACCCCCACTAGCCAGATAAGTGGAGGACGGATCTGTGTGGATGGGGAGAGGCTGAAGTGCACCCTTACTGATGAGAATGCAAAATGTGACCTGGAGATGTGGGGAACCATGGTTGAGGGCCTGCCGGCAGATGGTGGACCAAATCAGGGGGACGTGGCCTCCTCACTGATGGCTGTTCTCGAGGCTTCCGTGATGGGGTCGGAGGATGGCCCCCTCTCTAGCTGAATAAGATATCGGGCGATTTGTGGAAGTATGAGGTATATGGGTGGTAACGTTAGGGACCGTGCCGACTGCAAGTCGGGACTCCCTCCCGGAGTGTAGGCATGGAAAGTTGGACAAAGGCCGGTTCCCCATGTGCCCATTTATTGCCATATCGATGTAGTTGAGTTCTATGCCTCGCTCAGCAGATCATGTCAATCCTGATGGCTACCCAGTGCACATATCCACTCTCTCCCCCTCACTAAAATGTGACGATGCTCTGTCCCTTAGAGGTTAGGAGCCTCACTAGCACACTTACATAGTTTCTCACATGCTGCCTGAGGATTCTTTTAGGTGATGTTGCCTGACTGCCTGTCGCTGCCCAGTTATTGTGTTGGTTTTTTTTTAACTGTTAATTTTTGTTTTTGCGCATGATTACTATTTGTGGTTGTTGTTCTATGCATCAAGTACAACAATGTATGCCTAGCTATGACGCTTGGGAGCCAAGCAAATGGGCGAACAGTGAGACCAAGGTGATATTCTGTACCACTTACCTGATGTGTAAGGTAATCTGTAAATTCCTTTTTCACTACTTTGTGACCAGGAAGGACAACATGTAATGTGACTTATTTGTGATATTAAATAAAAGACAAGTTTAAAAAAAACATTCACGCCAGTGAGCAGTTATCTCGGAGTCTTGCACTAGATACTTGAGGGAAGGTTCTCAAGAGAACCTTTACAGGCCTATTATGTTCGCTGTTGTGAATATCTAATTTTGTGGACAAAGGGCTAGTTCTAAAGCAATGAAACATTTCTATCAAAAAGACTTGATGAGACCATGCAAACCAAATCTTCAGTTCAACATTACTAATACTCTATCTATTATAAAATATAGCAGAATACATTGTTTAGTAAAATGAGGAAATAGTATGGTGTGAGGAAGCAAAGAAATACACTGCTTCTAGAGCAGCACATTTTAAATTGATGAACGATTTTACAGTTAGAGGGTTGAATCAGCAGTTTCTGAGAGCCATTTTGATTTAATGTCAAGCAGAAGTCGACAAAATAATTTTCAGGCCTAGTCGTAGAAGCACATTAGGTACGAGAGCCTACAACTCATTTAAGCTACATGTTTATTTTTACAAAAGCATCTTCTCCTATTGTTAAAGCCACATGATTTATTTATCACATTCTAAAGAATAATATTCTATGTTTTCTGTTTTCTCTTCTACGGATACGATAACATTAAATGCATTTTCTAATTTCTGGCACATTTTCTTCATTGTTAGCCAAAGCAAATTTTATGAAAAGTTTTGACTTTAACAGAAGGCTTCCCAAGATGCTGTACGGACTCTCCCATTTTGTGCAGCCCTCTTATCAGCTCTACACACTCGGGCAACTTCAGCCTAAATGGTAATGTCTCTGAGCTGGTGTCCAACTCAACAAAACTCCCAGCCTCCACCTTGCTCCTATCCAACTACCAGACCTAGCCTCGCCCTCTTTATAATAACGCTCTACTCTTTCCCTTTCGAACGGGTGCGAGCAAGCCACCAGTGCTACCACCATCGCACTTGCCACTTGTCTCCTGAGCCTAGCCAATTTCTTTCTGTCTATATGATCAATTGCACCAATAAACATTTATTTAGCACTTCCTTAAGGGTGTTTACTACTACCCAATGTAACCCTTTTTAGCAACCTTAGAATATTGAAAAATTGAGAAAACGGTAAGGTTTCAAACTTATGCCTTGTAGTTTGCGTGCAGCTCATTGAGGCCGGTTCACAACTTACTGTGCTTTATTAAAGAGATCGTACGTGTGATCTGCAGGTAACACAAAGATCTCTGCAACAAAAGTAGTAACCCACCGAGTTATTTACATAAAATACAAATCAGTGACCTGCATGTTAAACACTTTGCTTTTCAGACAACACATTAAGTCTCTTTGCAATTTTATAAGCCAAACCTGAGATTAGACCGCAAATAGACCTCTCCAGCAAGTACACTGCGTGCCATTATACCCTAGACTAGAGTTTGCTGGGTACAAAAAGATCGCTGCAGCAGGTGCATTAACCCTATATATTTTAAAAGCCCATTTTTGTGTTGTATTCAGTCAAGTAAGTCCGAAGATTTTTACGATCTAATGTGATATTGTTGACAAATACTTTTAGGTGTGTGGGGGGTCTGTTTAAAAACAAATACGTGCTGTTTGGCTATCTGACTCCTCCCACGTTCTGACTGCTTCTTTATTAGGTCTCGCCTAGCGAATGCAGCGCAGCTGCTTCGCTTGGCGAGACTCTATAGTTGCCGCTTTCTGTGCCGAAGGGAGACAGGGGATGTCACGCGCGGACAGGAGATGTGCACGCGTACGGACAGGAGATGTGAACTCTGTACGTGTGCACATCTCCTGTGCACGGAGGCTGGCGGTACACAGGGTGCGCATCGCACGTGTGTGTTATACATCTTCCAAAGAGGAAATAAGATAAATGTTTTAAAAAAAGAACTAAATTAAACACAGAAGAAACCAGCGAGGCTGTATCTGCAGATAAGGCTACAGAAGACCTCTACGCTGTTAACAAGCTGCCGGTGACCCCTGACCTCGTTATCTTTCTTGTTGATGTATTTCTGCCTCTAAAATACTTCAGCTTTGGTCAGGCTCGGTCAATGAAAACCCGGTGCTCACGCTTATTATTAAGCCGATGTGTTTTAAGTGAGTGCAGTTTTCTGGATTGCTTTATTTGTTCATTCTCCAGTCCCCCCTTTGTGGCTGCACCGTGTCCGGTTTGAGGGACTCCGTGGACAGTGTCGTGGTTCGTCATGCTAAGCGTGTGCGTCGCATTGTGAACGTGTTACAATCATATCTATGATAGAAAACAACGAAAGAGGCAGTAATGTCTGGAGGGATAGCGAGCAAGACAGAATGTCTGTGTGTCAGAGAGAGCGCAAAACCACGTTCCACATTAACACACCACTGTGCTAGTCTGTAGCGCTGTCCGCCTAATGACCTGCGGTTGAAGATGTTGGATGTGGCTGAATACACAGACATGCTTCAGCGGGTACCCCGTGAGGTCTAGTCGTGAAATTAAACTTCTGCTTAGTGAAAAATCAGACAGAGGTCCCCGGTTTATTGCTTCTGCATTCACGGGAAACATGTAACAAACATTTGCAATGCACTAGGTCGCGCATTACTGTAAGTTTGAGCTATTGGCGTTGCAAATAATAATGCAATGCCAATAATGTACAGTTGCGCTCTAGTCGTCGCGCTGACGCGATGACGTAGGCGCGCGGCGGCCATTTTGGCGTTCAGTAAGTGCCGAGCCCGCGTACGGACAAGACGGCCTCCGGCGCTCTCCCCGCGATTATACTTATGCCTAAAGTTAATAAAGGTATCATTCAGCACCGCTATCCTGTGTGGCCTGGTACTTCTTGCCCCTACAAGCACCCCACTACAAATGGCGACGAGGACTGGGATTAACAAAGAAAAAAGAAACGGGGAAGACTGATGGGAGCCTGCACACAGTGAACACGTGGCCAGGAACCGGAGGAACAGCACAAGATACCCACACAGGTACACAGGAGGGAGAGCGCGGCAGTGGGGATGCCTGGGTCTCGAGCACCACCCAAGGGGGCCTACATGTCGTGATTGCACAGGGAAAACCCAGAGCCACAAGCAAGAACCCAAGCCACGGGGCACAGAAGGGGAAGGTGACACATGTGCCGGAACCACCGCGAGAGCAACCCACTTAGCAGGCAGTGAAGGGGAAGGCCGTGATCCTCTCAGGCCACTGCAGAGAGTGCCACAAAGTTCATACACGGACACGAGGGGGAGGCGCTCAATACATAGCGACCCCTAGGCACCAGCCGGAGACGGAAAAAGAAATAAAAGGGGGTTGCCCTGGCGGAGCAGGCTGAGCGCAGCAGTGGCGGCGGAGCGGTGGCACACCAAAGCCCCCCACGCCGGCAGAGACGGAGCACGCCAGGCAGCCCAAGGGGTGAAGACGAGTCACCGAAGAGAAGAGCTGAAATGTGCGCCCAACCATCCTTGCTCACGACCCACCCAGCACACGACAAGCGATGTCCAGCATTCAAAGCAAAATGTATGTTTTGTGGAATAATCGGGCACTATGAGAAAGTATGTCGCCGCAAGCAGAAGAAAATAGCAGTCAAATATATCGCACAAGAGGAGGAGGAAGACATAGAGAATGAGGATGATGACAGCGTGCTATGTATAGACGAACACGTGATGGGAATAAATTGCAACCGATCAAAGAAACCACAATGCGACCTGGTGATTTGAGGGATACAAATACAGATGGTAGCGGATTCAGGATCCCCCTATACCATCATACAACGCAGTGTATGGGAAGAACAGTTCAAGGACCACATTGGTGACCAGCTGGAGCCCCCAGACATCCGCCCCGTCACCTTTACAGGAGAACCCATCCCGATGGTGGGATACCGGCACCTGAAGTTTAAATTCAAGGAACGACACGCCAGTTGCAAGTTGTATGTGGCAGAAAAAGGTCCGTCGGTCCTAGGATGGGTAGACCAAGGTGATCTAGGAATACAGTTGAATCCAAGTGGGACCACACAAGTCTTAATGACCAGCGACGAACAACGACCGGAAGCAGAAAGGCTGAAGAGAGAGTTTCCCAAAGTGTTCGGAGGCAAAGTAGGAAGACTAACAAAATTCACGCACAGGATCGATCTCAAGATGGATGCCCGACCAGTGTGTCACAAAGTGAGGAACATCCCGCTAGCCATCAGAGAACAGGTGCAACATGAACTTCATAGACTGGAAGAAAACGGCATCATAGAACCGATAACGAGTGCCGAGTGGTTGGCTCCATTGGTGGTCGCCATGAAACCAAATGGAAAAATACGTCTGTGTGTGGACCTGAGAGAGCTGAACAAAAATATCATAGTGGAAAGGTTTTCTTTGCCAAGGATAGACGAGATGCTAGCCAAAACCAAAGGAGTAAAGTGGTTTTCGACAATTGATCTCACGTCCGCCTACCACCAGATCGCACTACACCACTCATGCAGGAAGCTAACGTCCTTCATAACCCCCTTTGGTTGCTACCAGTTCCGCAGGATGCCTTTCGGGCTGGCCTCGGCGGCAGCCGTATTCCAGAAGTTAATCCACAGACTATTTTGCAAGATAGAGGGAGTGCAATACTTTCAAGATGACATTCTGATAATGGGCATGGACAAGGCGGACCATGACACCAAGTTGTCCACTGTCCTACAGGTGCTGGAACGCAACGGACTCACGGCAGAATGGGAGAAGTGCCGGTTTGGGATGACATCAGTCACATACTTGGGGCATGTGATCAGTGACCAAGGGATCACCCCCAAACAGTCCAACGCCAAGGCGATATGAGATGCTCCGCCGCCCAAGTCCAAAGAAGATGTAAGTTTGTTCCTAGGCATGGCTGAGTTCTATAGAAAATTTGTTCCACACTTTGCTACGAAGACACACCACTTGCGACAACTCATACGGAACAAAACCAAATTCGAGTGGACCAAGGAAACACAAGAGGAGTTCCAGAGGATAAAAACGGACATCAGCACAGCCGTCCCGCTGAGCGGATATGATCCATGAGCCGGGACAGTTCTGACAACGGATGCCAGTGAGCGAGGTCTGGGAGCAGTCCTTATGCAGGAATCGGAAGGTGGAGAACTGTCTACCCTTAGCTTCGCATCCCGATCGCTGTCTCCCACGGAGCAAAAGTACAGCGTCATAGAAAAAGAAATGCTGGCGGTAGTATGGGCCATGGACAAGTTCCGTCAGTTCCTATGGGGAACGAGATTCCAACTGAGGACAGACCACAAGCCTTTGATCAAAGTACTCACATCGTCAGGACATGCCACAGCGACGCCCCGCATCGCGAAGATGACGCTGAAGTTGTTAGACTACAGCTATGATGTGGAGCACATCCCAGGGCAAAAGAACAAAGTAGCCGACTACCTTAGTCGAGCGTCGGCCATGGAGGAGGCTCCTAAGACGTCGGATGACAAGGACTGTAAAGTAGCATTCATGGGAGATCACGAACAAGTAATAAGCAAGCACAAATGGAGGGAAGCATACGAGACAGACACAGAGGTTGGCCAGAGAAGAAGCACATGGGGGCAACGCTCAGGAAATTCTTTGAAGTAAGAGAGGAGTTGTCTGTTTGTGACCAAGGGATTTTCCTGAGGAGAGGGGAGAAAGTAGTTCCCCCTAACAAGTTGATCCCACATCTTCTGACTCTCATTCACGAGGGCCACCTGGGTAATGTCAAGACAAAATTGAGAGCAAAGCAAGTGTATTGGTGGCCGGCGATGGACAACCAGATAGAGAGGCATGTGCGGGAGTGTAGCCAATGTCAAAGAGCGGACAAATCCCTGAGCCTAATGCGACCATCCCTAGGGAAGTTTGACAACCCAGTGAACCCTTGGGAGGTCCTAGCCATAGACATCCTGGGCCCTATACTGGACAATCAGGGCATCCAAAAATACGTGTTGGTACCTGTAGATAAGTATTCCAAGTGGCCGGAGGTGGACGTACAAGAAGATATGGATACGGACAAGATACTAAAGTTCCTAATGGCGGTCTTTCTTAGGGAAGGCATACCACGTTCCCTCCTAAGTGACAATGGGCCTCAATTTGTGTCAGACAAATGGAACACATACATGGCAACGAATGGCATAAGGATTAAACACACGTCTATATACCACCCCGCAGGGGATGGTCAAGCCGAAAGATTCAACCGTGTCATTATGGTGTCAGTACAGGCAGCGATTGCGAGTGGAAAAGACTGGGAAAAGGAACTGAAGAGCATGTTGTGGGCGTATAGGATCACACCTACCAGCACGGGGTACAGCCCCTTCCAGATCCTAAGGGGTAGAGACCCCTTCACGAAAGATAATGTGGCTTGGAAGGAGCGTACCATCATGAGCAAGTGGTCTCCTGCAGTAGTACGCCACAATCTAGAGAAAGCTCAAAAGATATATGCCGAACACTACAACAAAAGGAAAAATGTCAAAGAGACGGAGCTGGAGAAAGGAGAGTGGGTTCGCGTCAAGTTGGCCCAGTTACGAAGGAAGGGGGACAGCAAATTCAGTGCACCGATGCAGGTGGAAGAAGTTTATAACCGATCAGCCCTACTCAGTGACGGGAAGGTGAGGTCACAGGACCGTATGTCCAAGTGCAACAAGATCATGCAATGGAACGGAAGGGAAAGAGGACCAGTGATACAGTCCCGGACTCAAGGGGCAGAGACTCTACCGGTGGACAATAACACAAGCAACCCAAGAGAAGGTGGAGGAGATGCGGAAGTACATGATGATGATGTACGGGGTAACTCCGAACTTTGGGGAAGTGGTTGTGGATCTCCCGGCACGGGAGTTCTCCCAAACCCCAATGGAGGAGATGCGAGAACCTCCCAAGAGAGTGCCGTTTCCCCCTCATGCACTCCTGTGAAATGTACTCGGAGTGGAAGAACAGTGGTGAGACCTTCAAGGTTTAGAGACTTTGAGATGGGAGACGGAAGGGAGTATGCACGCAAGTAACAGTTTTTTGTTAGTGTTACATGGGGAAAAAAGGGGAGATATGTAGAGTTGCGCTCTAGTCGTCGCGCTGACGCGATGACGTAGGCGCGCGGCGGCCATTTTGGCGTTCAGTAAGTGCCGATCCCGCGTACGGACAAGACGGCCTCCGGCGCGCTCCACGCGGTTATACTTATGCCTAAAGTTAATAAAGGTATCGTTCAGCACCGCTATCCTGTGTGGCCTGGTACTTCTTGCCCCTACAAGCTCCCCACTACAAATAACTCAAACTTTCAGTAATGCGAGACCAATTGCATTGCAAATGCTTGTTTTTATTTTCCATTCATTGCACTGCAAATGTCCCAGCTGGCGAACTCATTTGTGATTCTGGATGGTTTAGAACAAAAACGTTGCTTCTTCTGGATTTGGCGCATACAAAATATGGTCACTTTAACCACGAGACTCCCAGCCAGCCTTCCCTTATCCCCCCAGCCCACTGAGTTCGCCAGGACCGCCCATTCGTTCTGAACTTTGACAGTCACGCCGCTTTGCAACTCCTTCCTGAATTAAACACCTCCTGCGACCGTCCGCACAACTACGTGCTCTAATCTGCCTCTGGGAATGGGATACGAATACGGCCGTGGGTCTACATACTTTGCCAAAACCGCACAGACATAGGAAGTAATTTACGTGACGTATTTATCACGTGATGATGCATTTTTGAAAGGGGGGCGTGGCTGTAATGGAACCGGTGCTCTCTGCTGCGATTGCTGTGCTGGAGGCTGGGGCTGGTGAATGTGAGGCGGCATGGCAGAGTGCACGGAGGTACTTATACATTCCCGTTGTGCGCTTATGAGTCAGCCTGATGTTTAACCAACGTTTACAGTTCTATACAAATGTTGTAGTTTTACTGTTTTCATCGGGAATCAAGCTCCTGCCCAAAGTAGTGTGCGTGTAGATAAGTGGCTTACTTGAGATCGTAATAAACAAATTCAGGTACTAAAGTAGGCGCATATGGTCTCTTGCAAATGAGGGAGCGCTTTTAATTCGTGGACGTGGAGAATCAACTTGCCTGTACGTCAGTGCAAGATTAACTAATCATTTATGGAAGCTTAACTCATTCATGCCACTATACCCGATTCAGACGGGAGACTACCGATGTTTATGGCACACATTGATTTCTTTTGTCTACCCCCCCCCCCCCTGAAATAGCCTACAAGTCAATCGAAATACGTTCTCCCGATTATTGACTTTAATATCCCACTTTTTTCTTTTAACATTTTGGCATGTATGGCTTGTAAAAAATGAAATTAAATAAGCAGACATCGCTATACATTTTCTAATCCACACGAACTCCCAAGTATATCTCTCCACCTACCCATGCCTGCTCAGAACTAGTAACAATGTAAGTGGACTATGATCATAAAAATACGACAGACGAACCTACTGAGCTTACAAAGATGCCAGCTTAGTGAAAACCATATACTGCATGCCTCTCTCTGACACTTCCTCACCCATCATATCAATAAGTTTCTGTTCTCATAACACAATAAATTAACCTCCTGTCATCCCTCATGGCATGGAAACATCTCCCACATAGGTTCAAAACAAAGACAATACACTTTGAGCCTCACACCCTGCACTGTGTAGCTTGCTGCCAATGTAGTCAAGTGCTTCATAGAGGTAGTAAGTGCTAAATAAGTGTTACAATCAAATAACTAAAAGTGGATGCTAGTCTCTGTTCTGGAGACCACAGGCCAGACAGAGGCTATTGGGCCCAGCTGTGATGACTGAGGTTATTTACCACAGATGCCCAAGTGTCTTTTCCTAATGATTAGCTGACTGGGCCAGGTACAACCTTTTCTGCACTTGGCTCTCAGCATTCGGAAACTTCTCAGGGAAGTCATGTGGGATGCAAGAGATCAACAGTCGACCAACTGGCACAAGAATATAATGTACGTCCCAGTGCTTCTCTTTTATGGTAATAGAAAATACTTTAATATCACTGCACTGTTTCTACTACACAATTAAATGGGTATAATGTACAACGTTGTGCTAAGCTGCTTTCTAACAATAAAGGACAGCACTCCCTCCTTCTTCCCAGTAATCATTTTGAACCTTGCTATGGAGGTCCTACTATTATCAACCCTGACCCTCTACAGATTTTGGCAAAGATTAGGCTCAGGTGTATAAGGCTCAAAAAGTTCTCACTGATTCAATGAGCAACTCCGTTCAATGTCTTTATCGTTGTTTTTCAAATAGTCTGAAGCAAGTGTTGAGCTTACCCCTTGCGCCTTAGTCTCTGGTCTTCCTGGTACATGGTGTGGGCTAGGCCTAGCAGTATACCTACTTCGATCACAGTTGTCTGGACTGTGTGGAGAACTCGGATTGCATCCTGCCCTCACTTCTTGAGCCTTTGTTAGTGGGAGAGCTGTGGCGATAGCCTTGCTTAGACAAAGTTTCTGCAGGACAGTCTCGGGGGAGGCTGGCGTGGGCAGCAGCCCCCAACTTCAATAGTTCTGTCCTTCTGTTCAGCTGCAGTCCAGCGCTCAGCAGTGGCAGTTTCCGGCCTCTAGGGTAAGCACCTCATGGTGGTGCCTTTAGGGGCAATGACGTCCCCGAGCCCTAACAGAATTTTCCACTTTGACTGCGATGTGGTTTCTTCTTCCTCACTGGCAACAGCACCAGTCTATTGAGCATGTTGCAGACTGCCAGGCTACATGATCAGTCATGCTCTAGTGAAAACTTGGTACAACTTAATATCAAACTACGAAGAGAGACCAGGGTACCCTTTTCCAGCACATGTCACTCCTAGATTGCTCGCTTTCTCTGGGGCTCCTCATGCTAGGAACACACTAGGCTTCTCCTGCAGAGCCAGACACAATCTGTCTCTCTCTCTCTTAGTAGACCGACAGGCTTCTAGGCTCTTTAAGCAGACCGTCAGCTTCTCCAGCAGTATATGTCAATTTCAGATGGTGTCCCCTCTCTTCTGATAGACTGGCTCTTCATTAGACACCAGCTCTCGTTGCACAGCAACTCTTGAGTACTCTGTGGTCTACTTCTTTCTTGGCCAAGAAGAACTTGGAACTGGAAAAAAAGTGTGTGGGGGGGGGTTGAATCACAATATTATACAAATGTTCAAGACAGGCTGAGGATCCATTGTCTGACATTTCAGAACTGGTTTGGGTTGCTTCCCTTTTTAATGCCTCTTCCAGGCTGCTATTCAGACACCGCCTTTGTGCAAAATGATGTCTCTCAGAGCACATAGCAATTGGGCTGGCTTCAGGCAGCAGTATCCAAAGCATGGGTACAATGATTTGAGAGATCTCTGCACTAGGCTGTCATCAGCATTCCTATCATAGACTGGCAAAATGGCAGGCCCTACCTAGATATTTTCTCACTTTGAAAAACAGAAACTGCAGTCTCACCTCTTACTCCTTCCATCTACCAAATGGCAGTGCTCAGGAAGAACTAATCAGAAGTTTGTAGTATTCTGCCCTTGTTATTGTTATGTGATTTACACCTCCTGCTCAGCCAGTGTTTGTGCTGTGTGCTCAATAGATTGTTGGAGTCATGATGTGCCTCGGAATGTTGGGAGACTGTGAGGTGAAGTGACAGTTGAGCATGGACTGAGCAGCAGGCAGGCTGCTCCTGGTGGGGCTGCTTGACAAGATCTTATCTACTTGTAACTATCTACAATAAAGCTTCCTGAATTACATCTTACCTGCGTGGACCTCCTCACTACATTTATTTGGTGATGAGGATGGGATTACCTTCCTGTACAGCGCTGTGTTCGTGCTGTTTTTCGTCTCTTCCCCAGGAGGTCATCAGTGTTGGTGGGTGCATTCAGTCTTCTCTTCGAAACGCTGGCATTTCCCTAGTGCTCCAATGAGGTCTCTTAAACAAACGGCTGCTGAATATAGTAGTACTATATTGTGACTATTCTTCTTGGGCCCACAACAGACTCTCTGTGTACTGCCCTCCATTTCCTCTGTGGGTGCCACTATCACGTTTGACTACCACTACAATTTGCCTGAACCCATGGACGTTTCCAGTGTGTGACACGACTACGGTGACACGCACACCTTTATCTTTGACAGTCAGCAAACGTTAATGTGATGCAGTAATCTAGCCAATTGTATGATTTGCTGTGTTTACACCATATGCATACACATAGGGGTGAGAATAGGTACTAGCCCCATTTGCTCACTACACACTTGCCTACATGGGCTACATTCTGCGTTCATGGACTCTGGGTACACTCCTTCAGAGGTTCATTGTTTGTTTTACATGTGTACTTTTCTACACTTTATTCTTCCCTACACAGGGATGGCAATGGGTTCTAGCCCCATTTGCTCACATACACGTGCCTACACTGGCTACTTACGGTTTTCTCCCTTACACAGGGGTCTCAGTCCCATTTACACAAGCTAACCACCCTTACATCTCGGGGAAGGTCATTGGGTTTCAGTCCCATTTTCTATTACACTGTTACCCTCACACAGGGTGTGTTGTATAGGTTTTCTTCCCATTAACACATTTCACAGTGTGTAACCCCTATAGGGGGATTATACTTACACGGGCTATCGTTTCATGGGTTTTAGTCTCATTTACATTACAGACCTCTCTCGCGTATTAGGGTAGGTCATGGGTTTTTTCCCATCTCCACGTACTCAGTTACGATGTTACATTGTCGATTTGTAAACCCAACGAAATGCTTTTATCTTTATTAATCGTCATTTTGAAAATAGGGGAGGATAAGTGATACTGTTTGTATTTACTTCGCTTCTTCTCTGTTTTCTCCGGTTCAGATTTCCTTGTGATGTTCTTTTTCATCCCTGGAATCTGGACTCTACACTTTTGCTGTTATTCTTCCTTTGTCTCTAGTCTTTCCTTTTCTCCAGTGCTCTTCTTGCTCTTCCTTGTTCAGGAGGAGTTCTTTCCTTCTCTTTTTCGTGTGTTTGGGTGTAGTCTTCTGTTCAGTTCCTGTTGTGCCTTATCCTTCCTTCCTTGCTTGCCTGCCTGGCCAGTGGGTGCGTTCGGGGGTAGTCTTTGGTGCGTCTATGTCTTTCTGTTCACTTGTTTATTTCGCATCATCTCTACTTTCCTCTCCATTCTAACTCTTTGTCGGAGAGTATGCGTCATTTCTATTCATGTATATTTAGTCTTCGCCTCATCCACGTTTTCTTTCACCTATCTTTTCGCTCTCTCCTGTTCGGTCACTTTTTTGCTTCCTTATTGTATTTCGTTGTTGGAAAGTTTGGGTCTTTCCCATTTGTGTACGCTTGCTCTTTGCTTCCTCCTCGTCGTCTTCCACCTGTCTCGTCGCTCTGCCTTTCTTGTTCTCTTTGCTCTGACATTTATTCTGTTCCATCGTTGTTCTTCCTAGTTATTCCTTCCTTGGTTCTCTCTTGTTACAATTTATTCATGTACAGGACTTGTGCTTCTCTTATGTAAGGAAAGGGGATATGTAGTATTCTGCCCTTGTTATTGTTATGTGGTTTACACCTTCTGCTCAGCCAGTGTTTGTGCTGTGTTCTCAATAGAATGTTGGAGTCATGATGTGCCTCGGAATGTTGGGAGACTGTGAGGTGAAGTGACAGTTGAGCATGGGCTGAGCAGCAGGCAGGCTGCTCCTGGTGGGGCTGCTTGACAAGATCTTATCTACTTGTAATTATCTACAATAAAGCTTCCTGAATTACATCTTACCTGCGTGGACCTCCTCACTACAAGGTTCTTTGCTAAAAAGACCCCCATGGAATTTCTAAAGGTAGGCCTCTCTCCAACCTCTTCACTTCAGTGTTTAAGTCTCCACCCTTCAGCCACAAGAATGTAGCAACACTTCCACTATCTGGGCAAGCTATGCTCACCATCCATCTGGTGACAGGCTAAAAGCAAGGGAATCCAAATTAAATCCCAGTAGCCCACTACTCAGACTCACAAAATACACCGAGTCCTACTTCCATACAAGTGCTACATATGTACTTCACATACAAACACACACTTGTCATGCACCCGGAAAGTCACCACAAGATTCTTTGTTTCACATAACTGTGGCACTTTACACAGGAGGGATCAGTAAACCAAACTCTCACTGATGTACAGAAAAAGGTCTGGTCATGCTATGAATTAATCGAACACAGTACTGTCATCACTCTTTGTGATGTACCTAGTGCATGGACAGGAGTACTCTGCTGTTTATGAGGACATACTTTGTGCGCATTTCTAGGTCACGGGACAGATCATAGACCTTTCATTTTCAGGGACAGGCCTAGGCCATTGCGTGTACGCTAAATTAGGATGATGCCAGTGCAAAAACAAAAGTCAGGATGCCAGTCTCACATGCATTCGAGCTTTCGGGGCAGGGGAACATGCCTGTATACCACACGGGGACATTTCTGTCCCAACGACGGACAACTGCATAGCCATGTTCATATGGATATGTATCTGCAGGCAGATAGCCACCCATATGTGGCTACTTTTACACAAACTAAATAAACGTTCAACCACATTGGTGACCAATATACTTCACTGACTATATTTGGCAATTTTGTGTGTCCAAAAAGTGGTAGGATTTTACGTTTTACATTACAATGCTGCTGATTACCATAATCATGACTATAATCATGATGAGATCACCTTCATGGCTGTTTTCCAATATCTCAGTCTTCTACACCACCTGCACAATTGTTCCACTATAGTTATACGACTAAACTATGGTCGAGATGGTAAGCTCTCCACTATTTCTTTTTTGTTTAAATCTTTTTATTGACATTTGTATTTTAACATTCCAGTACAACAATATGTCAAGAAACCACACTTGCCAAACGAATACAGTGCAGTAAGACATTGAGGTGTCTCTGATAACAATTCCAGTAGTGTGCCATAGTAGTTATGGTGTAGCGGTGGAATCAGCATTTGTGGAACGTTTGGGAAGCAGTGCGAGCAAATGTGTAGACCAAGCATCACTTAGCGAAGTGATGAAGTGTTCGCAATATTGCAACGTAGTGAACTGTGGGAATTTGGTACAACATAATGAGGACAAAATAACTTGACTAAAGGAAGGGGAGAACCGCCCGTGACCCAAGGCCCTGAAATATAAGGGCGACTGAGCGATTGCAGGTGCAGCACATGAAGACCCCCTGAGTACCATAGCCCCCAATCTGTAGCAAGCGGGAACTTGCGAAGTCCCAGTAAGTCCTCCCTTTGGAGTGCCATGCCCTCTGCCCTGGCCCAATTGAGCAGAGAATGTCTCCAGGCCAGTACCAGGGGCGCCATAGGATTTTTCCATCTTTTGGTGATCAAGCGATTTGCGTCAATTAAACCCAAATCTAAAAATTGTATAGCAGCCTTGAGATTCTTTCTCCTTTTGAAGAAATGTAATATGTATACCTCCCAGGAGAAGGGAACTACATGCTTGGTACGTTGCAGCAAGGTGGCTGCCACGTATGTCCAGTAATCACCCAGTGCAGCGCAGCGCCAAAGCATGTGGAGGAGGTCTGTGTTGGTCAGGTGACATCTGGAGCATACAACGTCTTCCCTGTGAAAGAGATTATTTATCTGAGCAGGGGAAAGGTACGCGCGATGAAGAATAAAATATTGGATCTGCCGGAAGCGCTGGTTGCATGGGATACTCGTGGGACCTTCTAATATGGCCACACATTCCTTCTCTAACAGGGGTCGACGTAGGTCTTTCTCCCAGTATTGTTTCAAGGGGATCAATGATCTTGCCATGTGTTGACGAAGTGAACCAACATATCAGGTGCCCCCCTGTGCCCATTATATGTAGGTATTGCAATAGGTGATGTGTGGGAGGTTCGGTTGCTAAGTTGCTCCACCTGGCTGAAAGTGAGGCTATGAGGGTGCGGTGCATCTGGAGTTGACCTGGGGGCAGGCCGTCGTCTGAGATAAGGTCTACATAGGGGAACAGCGCGCCATCCCTAAAGAGGTCTCCTACGTCATGTATATCCGCAGCCTCCCAGGCACATAGGTCAGCCGCTGTGACGTGTGATCTCCCCTTTGGCGACCCCAGTAAAGGGATGGCTGGGACATACAGTGTGGTGGCGCGAGTGTTGAATAAGCTTCTGCGGTAGTTGTGGAACGCTATGGAGAGCAACAGTGGGTCCAGTTTCCTGGGTCTATCACACAGGTGAAACAATAGAAGCAGGTCATAAAGGGGCATGGGAGGTTGCAGAGTGGCAGTGTCTGTTAGGTGTCGCAGTGCTAGCCATATGGCTATCCATTGCAGTTGAGCTGCTAAGTAATAATGTTCAAAGTTAGGCATTGCCAGTCCACCTTGTCCAACCGGGAGATATAACTTCCTGATGGAGACTCTGTGCCTAGATGTGCCCCAAAGAAAGTCCCGGACTCTTGCCTCAATTTTTTTAAATAAAAGAGGTGGAATGTAGAGAGGCAGAGTAGCGAAATAGTAAAGTAGGTGCGGGAGAACCACCATCTTTGCAAGGGCCACTCTACCTGAGATAGACAGTGGGAGCGTCTTCCAGAAAGCCATCTGTGAGTAAATAGAGGAAGTGGCCCTAGTGATGTTTCTAGCAAATAGGTCGGTTTCAGTGAGGTAGATGTGGATACCCAGATAACGAAATGTACCTGTGCACCAGGATATTGGTATCCCTCCCAATGAATACCCTGGGTCTGCGGTGGACAATAAAAACAGGAAGAGAGTGGACTTCGCCGCATTAACCTTAAGGCCTGATACTGTGGCGAACTGTGACAGCCCTGAATCCAGTTTATGGAGAATGGCGTGAAGATCTTGTGTGTATAGTAAAAGGTCGTCGGCGTATTGGGAGACTGTATGTGTACTGTCACCCAGGGGGATGCCCATGTCCACCGGGCTCGAATAAGCGCCGCTAATGGGTCCACCACCAAAGAGAAATGAAGAGGGGAGAGTGAGCATCCCTAGCGAGTCCTGCGGCCCACCCGAATGGATTCTGATATGAAGGGCCCTGTTTTAACGCAAATTGTTGGGCGTTTATATAATAGCCGCACCATACTAAGAAAATAGGGACCTATGCCAAACCATGGCAGTACTGCAAAAATGTAGTTCCACTCCAGGGAGTCGAATGCCCTCTGAAGATCGAGGACAAGGCATCCCGAGCGAGGCCAGTCCAGGGGGCATATTCAGCAACCCGGAAGTTGCGACGAAGATTAAGCGCGGTGTTCCTGGCAGGGACAAAGCCATTCTGGTCTGTATGTACCAGGGAGGGGATGTAGGGGGCGAGCCTATTGGCGAGGGCTTTAGCTAGGATCTTATAGTCTGTGTTTAGGATCGCTAGGGGCCTGTAGGATCTTAGGGCTGTGGGATCTTTGCCAGGCTTTAGCAGGGAGACAATATTAGCTGTGCAGAGAGAGGGGGGAGGGCAGGCGGCATTGTCATGCGCTGCTGTAAAGAGCGCATGGAGACGGGGTACCAGAATCTCCACATAAGCCTTGTAGAACTCTGTGGGAAATCCGTCGGGGGCCCGGTGCCTTTCCTGATGTCAGAAAGGCAAGGGCTTCCCTGATTTAATCTTCGGTTAAGTGGGAGTTCAGTTCTTGAATATAGTCTATGGACTGTAAACAAATGAAATTTACTTAATTGAGAAAAGGGAGAAAACAAATAGATTGTATAGATTGGCCTTTTTGACATGATTCCCCTTTTTCAGACATATGTTATCTCGGTGATTATCCTGTACTGATCTTGGCCATGGAACATTCAAAATGTTGTGTTTTCTTTATTTTACTTTGTTACTTTTTCAATTTGTTATTCATAAAGAGGAAATATGAATTTCATGCTAATACTGTATCCTTTGCTTGTCATGCTATGTACTAGTATAGTCATTTATGAACAATACTACCTCTTTGAAT
Source organism: Triturus cristatus (assembly GCF_964204655.1). Classification (NCBI taxonomy): domain Eukaryota; kingdom Metazoa; phylum Chordata; class Amphibia; order Caudata; family Salamandridae; genus Triturus; species Triturus cristatus. The sequence continues at coordinate 693,254,347 of NC_140591.1, forward strand.
TAAATATATTTATTATGGAATCAGATTGAGGTGCTCAATATAAATGAATGTGTTCCAAGATGGCCGCGATAGTCAATGGTGAAAGTCCTCTGTCAATGTTCATGCTTTTTATTGTAACACTCGTATTCACAAAAATGCATAAAAAGTAAAGGTTGTGAGGTGATCAACGTTGTGACAAAGGTGCTAGGAAGCACCAAAATGCGTTGGCGTTATGTGACTCTGTATTTTTAATAAATCGATCTACAACCAAACGCAAACACCAGGAGGACATATATATATATATATATATATATATATATATATATTACCTACTGGCGGTCGCCAGTAGGTAGTTATAGTTAGGACCCTCTTACCATAGGAAATCCGCAACATTCTATTTGGAACAACTTTGGCGCCGGTCGACGAATCCTCGTGAAATTTTCAAAATAGGTGGGGCGCTACGCTCCGCTCCTACCCTGAAAGTCTCGGGGGGAGAAAAAAGGGGGGTCCCAAAACGCGTTTTTCCCATGCATTTTTCCATAGGACCTTTAGACACAGCTACTGCCCGAACGGCTGAACAGAGTTACTTGAAATTTGGCAGAGAGGTAGTCCTCAGGTCAAGGAAGTGCCTTTTGTAGGTCTGGTGTAAATCTGTTCAGTAGTTCCTGAGAAAATAGCATTTAAATCAATATATATATCTGAGCCAGCTTACAGTGCGCTTACCGTGCGCTTACGGTAAGCTTACCGTACGCGTACGGTGCCGTGCGCGAGCGCGAATCTGATTGGCTGTTAGATCTTAGTAAACATTCGAATCGGTCGAAACCAGGAAGCGGCGGCCACCATTTTCTCTCTCGCACTCTGAGGGGGGGTGGAAAAACAAAGGCAAAAAACATGTAAAGGGGCTGTTTAGACAGCTCCTAACCACCTAGCCTTGATGAAGGTGTCCCCAAAGATCCCCCAAGGCCAAAAAGTCAATTTTATTTTTTTTGAAAATTTCGCCGATTACGCTTACCGTACGCGTACGGTAAAAATTTTATTAAAAATAAAAAATTATCCACATTCACCACCCCGGGTGCAAATGGTGCCCGAAGTGCACCATTTGTGCATGATATATTTTATGACAGTGGAAATTCTAAAGATTACCTTTCACCACGAAGCGCATAATATGTCCTCCATGTGCGCACGGTGCGCGAAGCGCATCGTGCGTACATGGCCCATATAGCGTAACGTGGGCACGCGGTGCGCGTAGCGCACCGCGTGCCCACCGTGCGTGCACGGCACTAACTGAGTAAAGTGGGCGCGTGGTGCGCGCTGCGTTAAGTGGGCGCGCACGCCACGAATGGCGTAAAATAACTTAACATTTAAAAAAACGTACAAATTCACTGAAAAAACCATAGGTTTCACACACGTTATAGTTAGGAATTAGCATTTAAAAAACCTTGCAAATTCACTGAAAAAACCATAGGTTTCACACATGTTATAGTTAGCTGGACATTTTACTGATAAAAAACCATTGAAATTCCCCCGTTATAGTTAGTGCAGGCAACTATAACTCACGCGACCGCAATCCTCTGAACTGAATTACACAAAATTTGGCAGGAAGGTAGATCTTGGTCCGCAGTTTTTGCTTATTTGTGATTTGGTGTAAATCCGTTCAGTAGTTTTTGAGAAATTAAGTTTTAAAAATATTTGTTTATCTGGACAGTTGGGTCCGCAAGAGTCTTGCAAAAGTTTCGCAGGAGCGGCAATTTAAAAACAGAATGTTCTGACTGTCCGAAGGAGCTTTTTTCCTCTTTTTGGGAATTTTTTCCCCTTGGGCCATCTTGCTTCAGTGGGAGTCAGACTCTTGCAGGAGCTATCGCTAAGTTTGGCTCCCAGCAACATGAGAAAAATGTTGCTGGCAGCCATTAAAGGACTTGTGGACTTAGTCCACTATCCTGAAGTAAATAAAAAAAAAAATCTATGTGGGCAGGATAGGGATACTTTGCCCCCCTAGACCCCACGTGAATGACCCAAAGGAACCACAGCTGGGCATTGAAGAAAAAAAAAATCAACAAATTTTGCCGCAGTGGTGCAGGACTCCTGCGGGATCGTGGCAAAAAAAAATTCTTTAAAATGGTGGCTGCCATATAATTATACTTAGATGGGGAGGGGGTGTCAGTAGGGTCGCCCTCCCCAGCCCATTTAAGACAACGGGGAGCCCATACCCGGGCCGTATATATCTAAGAGTAGGGAGGTGTGAGACTCCCCTTTCAAGCCGTTTTCGGCCCCAGGGATTCCATCCCCCAAGACCCAATCTAATTATTAATAGGAGGGGGTGTGGCCACCTTTTCCGAGCCTTGTTAGGCCCCGGGTACCCCATCCACAGGGCCAAGTGTATTTCATGAGGGGAGCGGGTCCCGTGGCCCTTCCTCCCCAAGCCCTAAAAAGGCCCTGGGGATCCCATCCACCGGAGTCAGCTCACTGGGACACAGTGGTTTCCTTGCCCGCACTTTAAAATCTCCTTCCAAATGGGAGCAAACACAAAATCAGCTCCCAGCGGGCGGGAGCTTTAAAATTGCTCCCGCCGGCTGGGAGCAGACTTGAGATCTGTTTCAACAGATTGCTCCTGCCTGGAGGGAGCAGCATAAATAGCTGCTCCCTTGGGTGGGAGCAATGGCGGCTCCCACACCAATATGTGCTTGGTGGATGCCCCTGGTGGGCACTGGGGCACCCACCTATTTAAAATGGAGTTCCCTGGCGAATGGGGTCCCAAGGGCCTAATAAGGCTTGGGGAGGGATGTCACATGGCCCCCCTCTCTTTCTAAATAAGGCACGGCCCAGGGGGTGGGGTCCCTGGGGCCCAAGAAGGCTCAGGAAGGGGGGACACATGTCCTTCCCCTTTTTATCAAATTTGGCACCGGGGTGTGCGGTTTCCAGGGCCCAAAAAGGCATGGGGAGGCTGCATGCCCCCTCCCCTATTTAATCAGCTGTGGCCTAGGAGATGGGGTCCCCGGGCCTGATAAGACTCGGGTAGAGGGCCGTGCTGCCGACCTCCCCTTTTAAACAAAAAATGGTTCCATTGTATGGGGTCTCCCGGGCCTATAAAGGGTCAGGGAGGGGGGGGGGGAGCCATATGGTCCCTTCCCTTTTTTTATAGGTTTGGCCCTGGGGGATGGGATCCCTGGTCCTAATAAGGCTAGGAGAGGGAGGCTGCACGCCAACCGCCCATGTTTAATTGTATTTGGCCCCGGTGAATGGAGTCCCTGGGGCCAGTTAAGGGTTGGGTCTGCATGCCCTACGCTCCCCTTAATATGTTTGGCCCCAGAGGATGGGGACACCGGGGCTCAAAGTCCAACCCTATCAATAGCACGGCAAAGGTAGTGCACTGTGTGGTGTTGGAAGCCTGCTGGGGGATTGTCCACAGGGCCTGGTGGCACGGGAAGACCTGTGACCAAACCCCCGCTGCGCACGGCCATCTGCCTACGGGGAGTTGGAAGCAGGGCCTGCAGCTAACCCCACGCAGCTAACCCCACGCAAAGGCCGTGCACAGCGTGGGGTTGGCTGCCTGCTGGGAGTTGGATACAGGGCCTGGCTGCAAACCTGACTCTGCGGCCAACCCCACGTGTTATGAAAACTGTGAACAGCATGAGGTTGGTTGCCTGCGGGGGACTTAGCTACCACCAGGTGGGTTGGTCACAGCCCCATTGGTTGAGGCTGTGCACAGTGTGTGGTTGGCTGCCTGTGCGGGGTTCGCCACATGGCCTGCCCGGAGGCCAGCCCTGCAGGTGGGGGGTTAGCTTTATTTATTGTAATCAAGTGTTGCTTTATGTTAAAAAACTGCTAGAAATTCAATGAAAAAAGCGCATAGCATTGATATTCGGGCTCAGGTATCCCATCATCTTGGTCGAATACATATATATAAAAGGGATATGAGAGTTATATATATCAAGTGCAGCCCCCTCTCTGAACCTTAATTGACCCCGGGAACCTCATCCCCCCCAGCCAAATACAATTTAACAGGGGCGGAGGGCGTGCTGCCCCCTCCCTGAGGCTTAATAGGGCCATATTCCTGGGGCCAAATACAATAAAAAATTGGAAGGAAGGAGGCCGTACTGCCACACTCTCCAAGCCTTCTTGGCCCCAGGCCTCATGAGGTCCTGGGAACCCCATCCCTCAGGGCCCATATATTTTAAAGGAAGGTGGCACATGGCCCCATTCCTGAGCCTAATTAAGGCCTAAGGACACCAAAACCTTACAGGTAACCCATCTTCTGAAGCAAAACAAGCGCAGTTTAGTACCTGGTGTTCACAGTCTTGTATATTATGTAGAAACTGTCATACCCAAGACGATTGTCTAATAACTCAAGGCTGCATACAATACTTAATGTTTTAAATAGAATCTTTTTTTTTAATTATAACAAATTTCATTGATGTTTTTGGCGGTACATCACAGCCAGGAATGCCAATCACATACATCAGGTTGTAGTACATTGCAGAATATTAACCATGTTTCAAAACATCACCTAAGGAAAAAAAAAAAAAGAAAACCATGGCACAGACCATACACCACTCCCAGCCCCACGAGGAATATCTGTCAACAGCATTGGGATGTCGGGATCTACAAACTATATGGATGTCCATGTCCATATTAGCGTATTTCATGCTCGATGAGGGATTCTGTGAGACGCGTGGCAGACCTTAGTATGCTTCTGCTGGCAACCCCGTGCCCCGACCTGAACACCGCTAATTGCATCCCTATGCATTTGTCCGCTGCACGTTTCCACCCACTGAGGTACCCATCCAGTGTTGGACAATGTCACGCTTGGCCAGGGTGAGCCCTAGGAACAGGAGATGTTGCTTATATATTGAAATTAAAGCTTCAATGGTGGACTTTTGGCTCTGCACCACATGCCAGTTTCATCAGTGAGTGATCATGTGCACTTATACCCCAGCACCAGCTGTTGCGTGGCGCCTCTGTGTGTGTCAACACTTGGACGTTCACACACGGATACTCTCGGACGAAGAGAATAGAAAATTGGTTTTGGGCGTTACACAGCCCTGGGAGCTTTCCCTTGCATCCAGCGCATCACACTGGATGGGGGACCTTGGATTTTAACAACACAGAATGGATACTTTTGTGTTTTTAAGTCCTGATGAAGTTCTCCTTGTGGGAACGCAATGCGTTGGCTGAACTGTTCATGCTATTAACCTATGGAAAGGGTTAAAATTGAAATAAAGGCATTTGAAATAATTTAAGTGTCTTTGACATCTTTGCCTGGTGCACCCCCATTTGTAGCTGCCATGTTGCTTATATCTACTTCCCTCGATCCCATCTGTACTGTGTGAGAGGAACAACTTGGGTTCAAAAGGGAGCCGTCAGGACAGCACGTGTTCTAGACAGGAGGTAACGTTACGCCAGAAGAGCTGGAGTGGCCTGCAGCTCCATACTGTATGGAGGAAGGTCCCTTCCACTTCGTCACATCTAAGACAGGTGGAGGACTATTTAACACCCATTCGCCAAGGGCGGGACCTCGTGTAGTACGCTCTGTGCATGCATTTGAATTGGATTAAGCGAAACCGTGTTGCAATGGTGGCACCATGGGGGTTCGCCAGTGCCTCCGTCCAGTTGTTGTCTCTAATGTTTCTCTCCCACGCCTCTCACAGCGTACCGAGTGTAGTTTGGTTATGGGTGACTAGTGTTTGGTAGATTTGCCTAATCTTATGGGTACCCATATCTCCCATCAGTAGTCGCCCTTCAAGTGGTTGAAACTCCAGCAGGTCTGTAAGAAACCGAATGTATGGTGTCAGTGCATGTCTGAGCTGTAAAGACCATCTGTAAAACTGGCTACGGTGGAGTTGATATTCCGCTTGTAGCTGTTGAAAGGACTTGAGCATTGTCCCTTTCATTATGTCCCCAAGTATGGAAAACCCTATAAGGTCCCATTTCAGAACCCTGGCAATGCACCGGCCTGCCGAAGGTAGGTTCTATGCCAAAGTGGGGGTCGCTTGTGTCGGCCACCCTCCCCTTCTCATCCTTCTGACTGCGTTGCCATAGTTGGATTACCACTTTACACACTGGGGGTAGCTGATCTATATTTGTATGACTATAAAGAATGTCTAACAAAGCTTGGGAACCCATCGCTTGTCTCTCGATTGCGAATGCCGGGTCATTCTGCACTATACCACTAGTCGTTTATACTGAGAAGGTGGGAAGCAGAGTAATAGGCTATACGCGTTGCCCCCGCAATAGGTGGACGGAGTGCAAGTCCGGACAGCGACCCTCACAGCCCCACCACCCCATAAGATATAACTAAGGATTGCATTAACCTGCTGGAACCACGACTGTGGGATAGCGTAAGGGAAGTTTTGGAGCAGAAACAGTATCCTTGGAAATGGCGGACCGCCCGAATAAGGATAGAAGTAGAGGCGACCACACCTTCACCTCGCCTCAGAGACTTGGTATAAGAGGATAAATATTGTGTGACTAGGAGAGGGTCGGGCAGGGTGAAATATATACCCCCCGATACTAGAACCTCTCTGTGGCATGGGTCAGGTGGGTCGCCCACGTGTCCCTTCCTTGGTCCCCACAAACTGGGAATAGTACCGATTTCGCCGGGTTAGTGCAGAGTCCAGAGGTTTCCCCGAATATGCACAGTATTTGCAGAATTCGTGGACCAGAAAACCTGGGTCCTTGAGGAAGAATAGGGCGTCGTCAGCGTATAATGCGATCCTATCGCTTGTCTCCGTGGTCCACTGGAACCCAAGCACCATGGAGTCCCACCTCACCCATGTGGCCAGCAGCTCAATCGCCAGTGCAAATAAAAGCGGGGATAGTGCGCACCCATGTCTTGTGCCCCGGTGGATTGGGACCCGATCTGATTGTGCCTCAGCCACCCGCATCGAGATGGAGAGGTCTGTATAGAGGAGGCAAATATATGACAGGAATCTCAGACCAAAGTTGAGAGCTTGTAGGAGAAGGAATAAGTAGTCCCAGCTAAGTGGATCAAATGCTTTATTGATGTTAGCTAATAAGAGTGCTTCTGCGCGGCCAAGTTCCGGTGCCTTTGCAAGGGCATTGTGTACACGCCAAATATTTTGAAGCGTGGATCGGTGCGGCATGAAGCTAGCTTGGTCGGGGTGAACGAGCTCGTGAATATATGTAAAAAGACGATCTGCAAGAACCTTGTCCAGAAGTTCAGCTTCACAATTTAGTAGTGAGATATGGCGATATGAGGAGGGGTCCTCCGAGACGTCCGGAATTGAGCAGCACCACAATTTCTGCATTTTGCCAGTCCAGTGGGAGGATCTGTTGCTCACTGACTTCTTGAAGCACTCTTAGTAAGTGTGGTCCTAATTGATTCATGTGATATCTTAGGAATTCACTTGGGAATCCGTTGGGGTCCAGGGCTCTGGCCCGACAGGGTGTTAGTGAGTTCTTCTATCGTGATCGTGCATCGAGTTGTTCGCGGATATGATAGGGATCTGATTTTGATGGTATGTCACTCAGATATTCACCAATCTGATCCTTGGATAGGACTTCTTGTTTTGCGTATAAACTCGAATAATAGGATGTGAACGCCTGGGCAACTGAGCAGGGGGTGGTGCATAGGTCACCTCCCAACGTTTCGCAAGGCCCGCACCAGGGTGGGGGTCTGTGTTATTTGACACAAAACTGTGTAGCACCCTGCTCGATTTATCTCCTCACTGGTATATTCTGGATTGGGTTGCTTGCCACATCTGTTGAGCCTCATTCGTGAGCAGCTGGCACAGCTGCTGTTGGACAAAAATGAGACGCACTTGGACCATAGCTCCCCTACCCTCTCTCACGTCGGCCTCAAGGGCCCCCTGCTGGGTCTCCAGATCCACCACCTGTGCAAGACGGCGGTATTTCTCACCCGCGCAGTAGCTAATGTCAACACACCATAAAGTGGGCTTCAGGGCTTCCCATAGTGTCATGCACGAAGGGGTGGTGTCAACGTTAGATGCCAAGTATTCCGTGACCGCCTGATGGAGGGTGGCTTGATAGGCTGGGTCTCGCAAGAGTCAGGGCGACATTCGCCACCTAAAGGAAGATGCTCTGGGTCCTGTATCTAGTCTCAGTGTCACTGGGGAGTGGTCTGATAGCCCCCGGGGCAGGATGGAGACCACTGTGACTCTGTGAATTTGCAAGAGTGGGAAGAATAGGTAATCTAACCTGGAGAGGGACCCGTGATTAAATAGAATCTTTGTCCTGTAGGAAACTTTTTCTGCAGAGCCAAAAACGTTTGTCAACATGCTGAACACAAGTCGTCAACTGTCACCTACACACAGTTACTCTCCAATACAAAGATTTTAAATGTGTTTGATACCTCTACTCACCTATGAAGAGCACATGCGTTTAGTAAACACTTACACCCCTTTGCTGGACACAGGCTGTACAAAATTAGGTAGAAAAGTAATATGGTATGTACCTGCCACTTGTAAACTATAAAACAAACTAAATACTAATTTATGATGCCATCAGTGATGTCATTTGAGATATCATCAGTGATGTCCTGGATATGTCTGTCAGGTGGGGGGCTTATGTTAGTCGTGATAATCTGAGATATCGAGGGCAGGTAAGTTCAGTGAATTTTGGCGAAAGAAGTTAAGGAATGGATGCCATATCTCCTGGAAGGTGTCTCCCTCCTACTTCGCAGCTGATGAAAGGCATTCCATACCCAGTAAGCCCCAGATCCGGTGAAGCCAGTTAAGCCTAGCCGGGGTTTTGTCAGTACCCCATTATGCTGGTATAGCTTGGTGTGCCGCTCAAAGTGCTAGGGTGATCTGCTTGCCTCTTCTTGACTTGAGCGGGTAGGTGAGTGGGTTGGGGAGGCCCAGGACAGTATAAGCAGGTAACCTGGGAAGCTGGGTAGAGAAGTGTGTGTGTCTATTTCGGTTAAAATTTCCTTCCAAAGTGTGCCATTTTGAGCAGTCCCAAAGTATGTACGTGAATGTACCTTGCTGTAAGCAACATCGTCAGCACTTGCTAGTTCTTGCGGGGTCTATCTTGTGTAAACAAGTTGGGGTAAGGTACCAGTAGGTAGCTATTTTCCCTGCTGTTTCGGTGCTTGAGGTATTAGGGGCTGAATGTCTAGATCTGTAATTATTATCTCTCCACTCCTTCTGGATCAATTCTCTACTCAGTTCCCGCTCCCAACGTTGTGAGCTGCCGGTTTTGTTTCCAACTCGGGGTCCATTAAAACTTTGTGCAAATCAGAGACTAGTCGCTTATTTGAGGTTCTACTGAGGAGCCATTTCTCAAAGATGGTTAAGTGCCTTTGTGCTGCTTCTCTAATTCCTTGTTTCATGAGCCAATGTCTGATTTGTGTGTAATGAAATCTTTCCCCCTCTGGGATTATGCCATCTGCGCTCAAGGAATTAAATGGTATGGGACCATCTATATCGAACAAATGGCCTATCGATCTACACTCCGGTTTTTGCCAGTCCTCAAATGCTCTGTGTTTCAGCCAAGTTGTGAAAGCCAGATTCCCCACTATAGGGGTCAGTGGAGACAAGTATGATGTAAGGACTTTCCTCGTTCCCACTAAGTCCCAAACCTTAAGAGTAGGGGCAGTGATAGCTGAGAGATACAGGCTGGGGGCACGACTAGCCTTATCTAAGAAGGGGATCTTCCACAGTGAGGGGCCTGCTAAAGCCCTATCCTTAAATAGCCAAGTTCTCTGACTCTGGCTGGGTCCATTCAACCAAGAATCTGAGCCGGGCTGCCTGGAAGTAGGCAACTATGGATGGGATCCCTAGGCCACCCTCTACCGGGTCTCTAACACTGATCTCTCTTCGCATTCTGGGTCTTTTATTAGCCCATGCGAAAGAGTGGAAAGCTTGCTGTAATTCTTGGAGCGCCCCCGGTGGAGACCAAAGAGGTATGGTCAGGAATATGTACAGTATTCTCGGCAAGACTGTCATCTTCAGGGCTACAATCCGCCTCAGCCATGACAATGTATATGGGTGCCATCTAGCGAGGTCTGTTTTCCTTTTACTCACTAGGTCTTTATAGTTAATCTTTGCGATATCTTGCATGGTTGGTGCTAAGTGAATCCCCAGGTATGTGATAGTTGATTGCCACGTAATCGAGTGTGTTTGTCAACTGGCCTTGCGTCTCTGAGGAGACTGACAAACTCAGTGCTTGTGATTTGCATATATTTATGCGGATCCCAGATACTTGACCAAACTGCTCTATTTCTGCAAGATAAAAAAGGAAGGGACACCTTCGGGTCTTCTAGGGAAGCTATAACATAGTCTGCTTATAGTGTGATACAATGGTCCTCGCCTCCAAAGCGAATAACTTGCACCAGGGGATTATCTCAAACTCGTTGAGCAAACGGTTCCATGAATAAGGCAAAAAGTAACGGGGAAAGGGGGGGCGGAGCTTGCCGGCATCGATGGCGGACGCTTGAGCGCGGCGCTCTCCGTCTCGGCCCTCACATAATCCTCACATTTATCCTGCGCTGCGGAGCTGCCGGACGCGACTGACGGGGAGCCCCCCCTGGACTCCGGTGGTGTGTGCTGCGGCCCTTTCCTACGGCCCGGGAGTCAGAACGGAGCGCTCTGAAGGAGCGGGGGCGGCCGCGCCGGACTGGGCCATAATCCCCGAGCTGAAGTGGGAGGCTGCCCGGGGAGCGTGCCTTGACGTGCGGCCTCGCTGGGAGACGCTGACTCGGTCTCCCGGCGTTTCCTGCGAGAAGTTGACGCCCCGGATCGGAGGGGGTGCGGACTGCCCTGGTGAGCTCTGAGGGTCTTGAAGCTCCCGCCCGGATTGAAGTGTGCCTGTGGTGCCCCGGCCCTGGTGGACATCGACGGCTGGAGCGGCGCGTGCATTGGTCTGGTGGCCCCGGAGTCTCTGGCTGTGCGCGGCCCCTGTGAGCCCGGGAACAACGTGCGGCGGTGCCCTCTGCTGAGGGCCTTGTGTCTGGCTGCCTGGCTCATCCGGGCCCGGGCTGCTGGGACAGGCGGAGTGAGGTGCAGCCCCGGCACTGCAGGCGAGGCCAATCGATTTGCCCCCCGGCGCCGGCGTAGACCCGGAGGAGGAACCCGGGTGTATCGGGCCGAGGCGCCGCCAGGGTGAGTGCTCTTCGTTTTGTTGCCCCTGGGGAGACGACATCCGACTCGGACTGGTGGCGCTGAGGGTGCCCGTGCTTGAAGCGTGTAGGCCTCGGAGGAGCGTGAGGCGGGCCCACGGCCCCTTGCTGTTGCTTTATTGTATCACCACCCCGGGCATGGGTGTGAATTGGGCAAACTCTCGTTTGATCCGCGCAAACCCAAGGGATCTACTGACGCGGGGCAGGTCACTCCCGTCGGAGGCGCGGGCGCGGAGGGCTCGGCAGGCGCGGACATTAGGGAAATGTTGGTGGCGATGGAGAAGGGCCTGCAGGGAAGCCTTACCTCAATTGACGCCAAATTGGATGCGCTCACATATCGCATAGACCGCATGTCGGAGCGCATCGATAAAAACTCGGAGAGATTGGACGAGGCCGAGAGGAGGGTCACACAGGTGGAGGCGGCCCAGACGACGTGGGATGCGGACCGTAAACAATTCAGCAAGCTCCTGCAGGTCATCCAAGACAAGTCTGAGGACCTGGAGGCCCGTTCAAGGAGATCGAACATTCGCATCACGGGGGTGGCGGAATCGACCCCGACCGGGCGGATGGAACTGTTTGTTGAAAAACTACTGCATACTCTGCTGGGTGAGGAAGTGTTCTCGCCCATGTTTGTGGTTGAACGCGCCCATAGATCGTTGGGCCCGCGCCCCAGGCCTGGGGCACCGGCGATACCAATCATCGCGAAGCTCCTGAACTACAGGGACAGGGATGTGGCTCTTCGGATGGCCAGGGAGAAGGGCAAGCTGCAGTATGAGGGCATGGACATTTCGATATATCCGGACTTCACTGCAAAGGTCCAAGAGGAGAGACGTCAGTTTGCACCGTATAAACAACAGCTTCGTGACCTTGGTCTGGACTATGCCATGCTCTACCCGGCGAAGCTCAGAATCAACAGGCAAGGACACTCGCACTTCTTCACTGATCCGAGGAAACTCCAGAAATCGCTGAAGGTATGGTCTCGGGAACGGCAGAATAGCCCCAGGGGCCCAGGGGACGCTACGGAGATGGCTTCGGGCCTGGATGGGCAGGACTAGTTATTGGAGGGCGGCTGGGCGTAATATGCAAACAGACTATTGGCCCCATATACTTAGCGTGTGACACGTACTGTCCTGATGGAGGTCGGGGCGCCTGGCACAACTCGGACAGTCGCTGCTGATAAACTGGCTTAGCGGTACTATGGGGTGTCCCCCCTGTTGAGACATATGTGATGTTATAGAATGTGGTGTTCATTTGGGGCCCTCTGGATCTGCACTCATGGGACTCTGGGCATCGGGATGGGCAGGTTGCAAGCTGGCTCTCCGGCGTTACTCGACGGAGCGGGGGCCCTCACTGGGCCCATGTTTGATGTCTGCTCGCTTGGGCTTGGGTTTGTGAGGGTATTGGTGAAGGTAGATTCTCAATGCGAGCCTTTCGGTGCCACTTGCGCTAACCCGATGGATAGTGGGGTGGACTGCGGGAGGGGGCTGTGGGGAGCTCACCGACATCCCTGCAAGAGATGGAATGGCAGCTAAGCATGCAGCAAGGCTACACGAGGGCGGGGCGGCGGAGGGGAGAGATTTTCTGGCTCTTGGCCAGGTTGTGATTGTTGCAGTGCCTGGCAACCTCGGCCCTAGCGCTGTTGACTAGCAGGGCCATTGTAGGGTCTGATTTGGGGGATGTTTGAGGGGTGTGTTTGTTCGATTGAGGGAGGGGAGGGTGGCTGGGGGAACTGTCTGACCAGGTTGGGGGAGGTCGGCTGTGGGCGGGGGGGCGGGTTGGGGACTGGGGCAAGGGGCTCGCACGTAATGTGGTCGTGGGTTTTTCTGTTGGGTGTCTGGTTTGAGTCGTCTGCGAATGGCCAGTGGGAGGCACTTTGTATTGAACACTTGGGATGCATCTGCGGTAAGACTGTGTGTTTATGACTGGAGACCCTAGTGAACCGCTTAGCGATAATGGCAAAGTGTCCCTAAGGGCTCTGACATGGAATGTGCGAGGATTGAACGACTTTCGTAAATTGAGGAAAGTGCTGAATTTCCTGCGTCGGCATCATATTGATTTGGCGCTTCTGCAGGAGACACACCTCCCCCTCACGAGCCACATGCTTAATACGAGGGGATTAGCGGGCAACAGTGCAGCGGCGGGCTTCACCTCGCACTCCAGGGGTGTGCTCACCTGGGTGAACCCTCAATCTAATTTGGCGCTGACGGTACTGGAGGCGGACTCGGACGGGCGCTACCTGATTGTGCGGTGCGCGGGGAAAGGCCATGATTTAGTGGTGGTCAACGTGTATGGACCCAACTATGATAACCCTGAGTTCTATGTTGCCTTGGCTGCTGCTTGTCGTCGCTATGCGCACGCCCACATGGTGTGGGGGGGTGACTTTAACTTTACGTTTGACCCAGCTTTGGATCGCTCTTCTGGGCCGGCGCGTCGCCCGGCGGCTGCTGCCTTACGCATGCAGGCGGAGCTCACCAGACTCGATTTGGTGGACACCTGGAGACAAGGACATCTGGGGAAGGGGGGATTTACGCACTATTCCGCGTATCATGACGTCCACACTAGAATAGATTATTGGCTGACGTCACAGTCGCTATGGGCGCTGGTCAAGGACTGTGTGGTCCTCCCGCGTACACTTTCAGATCACTCACCGCTACTCCTAATAATGGACACCTCGGTTAAACGTATCCCACTTTTTACATGGAGGCTCCTGCCATACTCGCTACTGGATGAGGTGTTCCGAGGTGAACTGGCGGACGATATAGAGACCTTCTTTGATAAAAACCTGGGCTCGGTCCAGAGTTTCCATACGGTTTGGGACTCGTTTAAGGCCTACATCAGAGGCATGGCCATGGCCAAGCATTCAGGTGTCCTGAAATCTATCCGGGGGAGACTTAAGACTATAGAGACTCAGCTAGCGAAGCTGGAAGAGAGTCAGCAGTTGTCTGCGGACCCTGCGGTGGAGGCCCAGATCCAAGCGTTAGTCTCGGAATACCACAGGGAAGCGGATAGGGAGGTGCAACATATGGGCAAGTATGCTACGGCCCGAACGTACGGGGAGAGCGAACGCCCGGGCTAACTACTTGCGAGGAGTCTGCGAAATAGCAGGAAGCCCCTAGTCATCGAAGAGTTGGTGACAGATGCTGGCACAGTGGTCACCGGAGAGGATGCGATTAGCGCCGAGTTTAGAGACTACTGCGCGGGGCTTTATGCAGCCAAGTCCGCTTAGATGGAGGAGGAAATAGAGGATTACCTCAGTTATATCAAAATGCCCTTTTTATCCGATTCTCAGAGGGAGTTTCTGTCGCTCCCCATACAGCAGGATGAGATCTTGGAGGCACTGGCGGGAATGAGGTCTGGCAGCGCCCCCGGGGCTGATGGGCTGACGGTGGCCTTTTATAAAGCTTTTAAAGACAAGCTTCTCCCCCATCTGATCACCTTATTCGACGGCATCTGCCAAGACGGCTACATGCCGGACACTATGCGTGAAGCGCTACTAGTCACCATCTTAAAACCGGGGAGGGCCCCTAATCAGTGTGGATCATACCGACCGCTCTCACTCATCAATGTGGATGCAAAGCTATACGCTAAGGTGCTCGCCACGCGCTTGGCGCTATTGGTGCCGGACCTGGTGGCGCCGGAACAGGCGGGATTTATACCTGCCAGAAACCTTACATACAATATTCGCACTGTACTGGGGACCATGCAACACGTGCGCCCCGAAAACAAGGCCTTAACCATTTTCCTGGATATGGAAAAGGCTTTCGACTCGGTGGAGTGGCCCTTTATGGTGCGGGTGTTGCGTAAGATTGGATTGGGGGAACCCTTTTTGCAGATGCTGGGAGCATTATACTATCAGCCCACAGCCAGGCTACGAATGGGCGACCGGGTTACCGACGCCTTCCGGATCAGCAGGGGAACCAGACAAGGCTGCCCCCTCTCCCCCCTCCTGTACGCGCTGGTGGCGGAACCCTTGGCGTGCGCTGTCAGGGAGTATCACCTCTATGAAGGCATTAATTTCCCCACTTATCAAATTGGTATTTCCACATACGCAGATGACACGCTGCTTTATGTCCGGGACCCTGAGGAGAATCTATCGTCCATACTTCGGGAGGTGGTCAGGTTTGGTGCACTGTCCGGCCTTAAGGTAAACTGGAGCAAGTCTCTGGCGTTTCCGTTGACACCGGTCACGGCGCCGTTCCCAATGGACTACCCACTGCAATGGACTACGGACTCGGTAAGGTACCTGGGGATACGGCTGCATAGAGACCCTGAGGTGCTACTCAGAGAAAACTATGGAGTGGCATATGCCAAACTGACCGAAGTCGTAGAGTTGTGGAAACGGCTGCCCCTATCCTTGATGGGCAGAATAGCCATCATGAAAATGGTTGTTTTACCGAGATTCTTGTTTCTTTATAACAACATCCCCATCGTACTGTCTAAGGCCTTTTTTAAGCAGCTGACCCAGACTCTCATCAAATTGGCCTGGGGCGGCAGACAGCCTAGAGTACAATGGAGGGTGCTAACCCTCCCGTACGACATGGGAGGGCTGGGAGCTCCTGACCTGGAGAGATATTACAGGGTAGCACAAGCTGCGCACCTGCATACGTGGATTCATGCCAGTACGGATGTCCCCCATGTCATCTTGGAGCGTCTGTTCGCAGACCCGCTTCCATTGCCGGCGGTCGCTTTCCAATCAGTGAGCCGCTCGGTGGGACGACTGGACTCCCTCCAGGCCACGACCCATGCATGGCAGGCGCTATTGAAGGCACACGACTGTGCACTCCTGTATTCCCCTCTGCTACCGGTGGAATGGGCGATTTGGCTCCCCCCCGCTGAGGGAGAGGGGAGTGGTTCAGGCGTTGGGCGCCTTGGGTATTGCGCGGATGGAGGATTTATTTGTGGATGGGGTTGTCAAAACGTGGGACCAGCTCGGGCTGGCTCAAGCTACCCACACGCCCCTGCAGCGCTTCCAGTTTCACAGAGTTCGCAGAGCTCTGTCGATCGCTCTCGGTCCGGGCATGGCAGAACCCCCGGAAGTCCCGGAACTTACGTACATTATCAAAACGGCTGCGTAGCCCAAATTGATCTCGAATCTTAAAAGAATGGGAGACCGGCAAACGGCGCATACGTACACCAAGGCGCGGCTGGCCTGGCAGGGGGACCTGCAATTAGAGTTCACGGATGAGATGTGGAGGTATTGCTGCATGAGTACCAAGACGATATCACTCAACGGCCGGCACAGATTAGTGCATTTTAAGTACTTACAGAGGGTGTACTATACTCCGGAACGACTACATAGGTACGGGCTCAGGACATCTGCAGAATGCGAGCGATGCCATTTCCCGGTGGCAGACTTTATGCATATGGCTTGGCGCTGTCCTGGAGTCGCTAGGTTTTGGTCGGAGGTGTTCATGGAGCTGGGCCGAGTCTTAGGCACTGAGATTACCCCCAGCCCTGCCTTGGCGTTGCTGGGGTACTCACGGCCTCTTCCAGTGGCGTTGAGACGCTTAGTAGATATGGCATTGCTCATCGCTAGAAGGGTGATTGCGGCCTGCTGGATGAGGGGGCCCCTCCCCACCAAGAAACAGTGGGCCAGGGATATGCTGTATTGCAGTACACAGGCTGAGACGTATAGCGAACTGTTACCGCCGAAGAGTCGTCCCAAGAATTTCTGGGGGCTATACAGAACGTACCTGACGGCTGCGGTCCCGGCGATGGCTGATAGGGGGAATACATAAGGGGGAGGAGCTCGCTGTGGATGCTCTTGCAGAGTGCGCCCTGGTTTTTGATCCAGGCTAAGGGGTGACCGCGTGGAGGAGTGGCACTGGCTCGCGATTTGGCAAAGTCGATTGTCCAAGGGGTATGTGAGAGGGCTGATAGTAGGACCCTTGGGGTCCCCAGGATGGGGGCAACTTGTGAGTGAATGCGGGATACAGAGCGGAAGGCTGACTGTTGACAGCAGAGTGCTGTGGCCGGCTGAGCTGGGACGTCTTGATAGTGGGCACACACAGGCGGGAAAGGACGACCGGAGGAGATGGTATACGTGCGTTCGGGGGGGTGGGGGTGAGGGGGGCGGGGAGTGTGTTTGTTTATCGAGGGAGTGAGGCCGGGTTTTGCCAGCCCTGGATGACAGTTTATTGGCTCTCCAATATATTTACGGGCTATTATATAGGTGGGTGGTGGCGCAGGTGCAACAAGTAGTCAGGCTCGACAGAATGTCCTTACCACCAGTTGAGCGGCTATGACGCCGCCGGTCCTCCGGGATGTCGGCTGAATGGCTGTGTTAAGCGACAGTGGGTAGACTCACCCGTTTGGGCGGCGCCATGTTATTTGTTACGTGAATTGTGGGCAACATGCCCTGTGTATCTCCTTGCTGTTAATAAAGGTTTAAAAAAAAAAAAAAGTAACGGGGAAAGAGGACACCCCGTTCCTCTCCGGATTGGAAAGCTATTTGATGTCTTACTATTCACCTGTACCGATGCTCTTGGTAGCTCATAACCACTCCGAACCCAGGCACAGAACCTTTCTCCAAACCCAAAGTGGCTTAACACTACTCTTAGGTATCGCCAGTGCACTCTGTCAAAAGCCTTCTCGGCATCAATCTCTTGGCGCATCAGTTCCCGTTGGGTACGGGGAGCTTTATCTATTAAATGGAGGAGGCGCTTGGTATTATCTGAGCATTGCCTGTTAGGGACAAAACCTGATTGGTCAGGTGCAATTAGTCCCGGCATTAGTCGGCCCATGCGAGCTGCTAATATTCCAGTATATAACTTGCATCCACGTTGAGGTGTGAAATGGGTCTGTAAGACCCGATGATCGTTCTATCCTTGCCTGGTTTTGGTATAGCGGTAATAAAGGGACTAAAGCATCGATGAGGGGAGTGTGTTCGCAGTGACGATTGCGTTAAAAACATTATTAAGCAAAGGGGCCAACGTTGAGCAATATGTTTTGTAAAATAGAGCCGATAACCCGTCCTGGCCTGGGGACTTATTGGGTTTCAATTTTGATATAGCAGCGATGACCTCTTCAATTTGAATGGGGCGATCTAGTGTATTTGCTTACTCGGTTGTTAGTTTGGTTACTGTTGCTGTCTCTAGGTAAGAGCTAATCGATGTATGGGGAATATCTTAAACAGTGTATAGATCCTTGTAAAAGCTCCCAAATCTATTGGCTATCTCCTCATCCTTATTTACTCTCCCTCCCGTCTCATTTTCCAGTTCCTCCACTGTATTGGTTTGGTGTTGTCCCCTCAATTTAGCCGCTAATAGCCTCCCACATTTATTTCCCCCAAGATAATATGCATGTTTCAGGCGCAGGAGCAAATATTCTTCATGATCTACATCCAACCCCGCTACTTGCTTCCTTGCTATTTCTAGCTGCCTCCAAACCCTAGGGGCCCCAGTGCGGTGATAGATGTGCTCCAGCTCCTGTACATGTGTCTGAAGCTCGTCCCGTTTCTCTTGGCTGGCCTTATTGTCAGCTGCCGAAATAGGTATTAAGACCCCCCTAGTCACTGCCTTCAAGACATCCCACACCATCGCAGGGGCAGTCTCGGGGGAATAGTTGAACTCTAGGTATTCCACAATTTCTTTCCCTACCTGTTGGATTGTCTCTGGACGGCGAAGCATGGACTCTCTCCATCGCCAAACTCGGAGGCTTCCCTGCTGGGGTGGGTTGGATAACTCTAACTGGACTGCTGAGTGATCCGAGAAGGATCTGGGTTTTATTTCTATTGTATGCACTGCCTGCTGGACCTCCCTAGTGCCCAAAAAGTGGTCCAATCGAGCATATGATTTGTATGCATGTGAATAAATTGTATAGTCCCTCGTCTCCGGGTGTGACTCTCACCAGAGGTCTCTCATGCCTACATCCTGTAGCCACCGGGCACCACCTTCACTGATCACTCCTGTCATTCCCTACCTGTGTCGAGCGATCTAGAACATTATTGAATATCATGTTCAGGTTCTCTCCTAGCAATATCTAGTTGTCCTGAGTCTTCAATACCTTTCTCAGAGCTTCCTGGAGAAATTGTTCTTGCCTTTCATTAGGAGCGTACATTGATCCTACCAATAGCGTGTTTGTGCCGATGTGAATGCGGGATCCCAGGAGGCGGCCCCTGATCTCTGCCACTTTTGTTCCTACTTTCTCCTGAAATGACCGAGAAGAGTATGGCTACCCCTGCAGCATTCTGATTTAGGGAGGAAAAAAACTGTTGAGGGAAGGTTCTACTCTTAAGTCTATGCCAGTCCCCATGCAATAAATGTGTTTCCTGTAAAAGGCACATATCTGCTTTCATGTTATCAAGGTAAGAAAGGATTGATTTCCTCTTCATCGGGCTTTTCAGCCCTTTAACATTAAGTGTAACAACCCGCAAAGTTTGTGAATCTGTCATCATGTATGTGTCTGGAAAAGGACCTATACCCCGCATCGCAAGTCCTCCCTCCTGTATCTTCTGCCCAGGAAGGTATATTCGGACTGAAGGGTATGAGTATGGACAAACTAAATAGCAGACACCCGAAAACAAACCCCAAAACTAACCCCATTGTAAACCAAAGTCTCTGGACTGGGAACAGCAGTTGAACCGCCATCCCATCACCAGTAGAAAAGTCTATGACTTGGGGGTGGTGTGGTGCATCTTTTGTCCTCCGCCCCGGGCACCCCTCCCGCCCATCTGTTCCGTTTGCTGTGTCACCTTAGGTCGGATTATCACTACTCGTATCCTATGTCAGCTTTGCCAGGAGTGCCTTCCTTTCAGTCACCATCGTTGTGGGGTCTCAACCAGATCCTCTGTTGCCCCGGGTCTTTTCCTCCATCACTCTCAGTTGATTTGCCTTCGAACGTTGAGGGAGGCATTCGGCCGGGGTTGTCTTGCAGTTCTATTTGTAGGAGATCTGCTGCTTCCGTGAGAGAGCGGAGCTGTTGGATTTGGCCCTGCCACTTGAAAATCAAACGAAAGGGGTGGCCCTAAGAGTAAGGCACTCTCTGATCCCGGAGAAAGCTAGTGATCGGTCGAAACTCCCTTAGTTTCGAGAGTGTTGAGGCTGCAAGATCTTGATATAAATGGATTGTATGACCTTTGAATTGAATATTGGGTTGCTCACAGGTCTTTTTGAAGATTGCTTCCTTGAGTTGAAAGTTAAGTACGCATGTGAGAATGTCTAAAGACCGTGTTCTCCCAGAGTTCCAGCTCCCCACTCTGATGGTTCTGTCTAGGTGAATGGGCTTTGCCGCAGCGCCTCAAGGATATGTGTAAAGAGATCGACAACATAGGATTTAATATCATCTCCTTCTGCATTCTAGGGACTCCCCTAATGCGAATATTGTTCCTCCGGGAGCGTTTTTCTAAATCCTCCGTATGGGCTTGGAGGTCCAGGTGTTGCTCTGATAACCTGATGATTTCCTGTTGCAATTGTTGGATTCCACTGGATTCAAGCAAGCCTGGCTTGGCAGTTCGGGCTGGACTGTTCCCATGAGGCACAGGGTCAGACTGATTTGCACATGGCCATGTCTGAACTGGGGTGGCAGAGTGGGCTAAAGAACGGAGATGGATTAAACCCAGATCTGTTGACTGGCTGTGAGTGTTTGATTGGTTCTGATGCTCCGTCCATCACCACCCCCTTTTGTACTGCTTTGTTCGCCATAATTTGGCAGGGTATGCTCAGACGTGAGTCCCTTGCTCACTTTGCCACTGGATTCAAGCAAGCCTGGCTGAAGACGGCTGAAATGCCAGATACCGGTCCTAGGAAGCTTGTTTCCGGTCCAGGGAAGGCATGGCTTGGCAGTTCGGGCTGGACTGTTCCCATGAGGCACAGGGTCAGACTGATTTGCATATGGCCATGTCTGAACTGGGGTGGCAGAGTGGGCTAAAGAACGGTGATGGATTAAACCCAGATCTGTTGACTGGGTGTGAGTGTTTGATTGGTTCTGATGCTCCGTCCATCACCACCCCCTTTTGTACTGCAATTGTTGGATCTCTTCATCACGTGAAATACCTTGTTCCTCTAAGGTGTCGACCCTCTGACCAATGTCCGTTACCTCTTTGCGGACTATCTGTAAATCGCTTGCCAGGTCTCGCTTAACCGCTTGTAAGTCTTCCTTGAGTCCTAGAAATAGGGCTTCTAGTTATGGGTGGGTAACTGGGGCCTCTAGATCTTCCTGCGTTGGAGAGGAGGCTCTGCTCTGCCCTCCCTTGGTCTCATTTTCCTGCACCTCTCCCGGATTTTGCAAACATGTCTTTTATGGAGCCCCCCTTTTTCGCTCTTCCAGTCGCCATCTTGGTATATGTTGGGCTTTATCCTGCAGTATTCTTTACTAATAGCCCAGCTCTAACCTTTGAGGTGGAATGCTATCAATGGTCATTGGAGGGCTCTACTTTTCAGTTCACCTCTGGGGGCTCCCGCTGTGTCTCTCCCTCTAGGCTTTGCCTCTCTATCAGGGCCCTTCGTAGTTGATGTTGCCTCAATAGGCCTCTTGCCTTCCATGGTCTAGTCCTGCAATTGGGGGACTGTGTTACAATGTACTAAGTACTGGTCTCTTCTATCTTCCAGGGTGCGTCAGTACCTCTGGTGCAGTTCCCTCCTTTGTTATGTATATCAGCGCTGTAGCACTCTACGGGCCTCTCTTTGTGGATGGCCAGGCCCTTTCTTTTGTTTCCTGAAAATATTTGGCCCCTGATAGTCTTCTCTTGAGAAGGGGGGGAATGCTCCGCGCAGATCCCCTCCCCAGCAGCAATGGAGCGGTACTTACAGGTGTGCGGTGTGGAGAGGGTGTGTGGTCTCCAGCCTCTCTTTATTGCTGCCACTCTAGTAGTTCTCCTCAGGGCTCCACCGAGGCCCAAGGAGCAACGAGGGAGGAGACCGTGCTGGTCTGGAGCTTTGTTGCCGCTTCCGGAATGTCTTTTGCCCCGCCTTAATACTATCAATGTCAGGGCTCACCCGGGTAACGTCCGGGCCTGCGATGGGGTGGGTTTGTGATTCTGGTACCTTCTGTTCTCCGCGGCTTCGCTGGGCCTGCTTACCACGTTGCGCTCAGGGCCCAGCCTGCGGTGGGAGTAAGGTCTTTGTCTCCCCTCGCAGCCACCGCAGCGTTAGATCCGGCCTTCTCAGGTGAGGTGCTTCTGCATGATCCTCTGGGGTGACCGCTCGGGAGGCCCCCTTCTCGCCTCTCTCACCTCCGGATGCCAGTCTCCCTCGCAGCCCGTCGTTGTGTTGCTATCTCCCCAAGCGCCACTCAGAGCTTCGGAGTTCACGCCGTCCGCTGCTCCGCTCGTCCGCAATTTCATACGGGGCCGAGCTTTCCGTCATCAGTCTGACAGCTCAGCCGACCTCTGTCTCCACCTCCGACAGGCGGTCCTTGGCGTGCGAGGCCTTTCCGCTATGTCCCCTACTCAGCTTGATCTCAGACGTTACAGCAGCCTAGATCGGACCAAAGTATATTTCTTTACGGCCACTTGCCTTCTCTCCACTTCCCGACCATCTGACTCGATCCCGGCAAGGCTATGCTCAGGACGGGAGTAGATTCAGGCCCGGTGAAGACGGAGCGGAGGAGAGACGCGTCTCACTCCGTCGCCATCTTGGCCACGCCCCCACTTACATTTTTAGAGGAGTCAATAAAACCGCCAATTGAATGGGGCATGTGGATGGCCTTTTTCAGGCTTATGTGGAAGTGCTTCAAGAAGGTGTATACTCACCCACTGGACAGTTGGCATTACTTAGGTTGTGGTGCTGTAGGATTGAAGGAATTTAGTATGTTAAAGAGCTGTGAGGCAGCTTCAAGAGAGGTATGGGAAAAAGGTGAGCATAGTTCTTGAAAGATTTAAATTTTATTCAAGAAGGAAGGTCAGGAAATTGTTGAATACATGTCCGCTTTGAAGGCTTTGGCGATTTCATGTAATTTTGAGCATCTTACCTACAATGAGGTTCTAAGGGACCAGATTTTGATAAGAACAAAATCTAAAAAAGTTCAGTTGGGTTGTGGGCAGGGGCAGATATAACTATATTAACAGCAATAGGTCTCACATTTCCGAGTGTTTTAGCTATTGACATTGTAAATGATGATGCCTTCTAGTCATGAGTTAGTTTTTAAAGGACAGTGGAAGCAGGCAGAGCTCTAGAGATGGGCGAGAGGAGAGTGGAAGCAGGCAGAGCTGTGGAGATGGGCGAGAGGAGAGTGGAAGCAGGGAAAGCTGTGGAGAGAGGGGCGAGATGAGAGTGGAAGCAGGCAGCCTGTTGAGATGGGCGAGAGGAGAGTGGAAGCCGGCAGAGCTGTGGAGATGGGCAAGAGTAGAGTGGAAGCAGGGAGAGCTGTGGAGAGAGGAGCGAGAGGATAGTGGAAGCAGAAAGAGCTGTGGAGAGACGGGTGAGAGTAGAGTGAAAGCAGGAAGAGCTGTGGAGAGAGGAACAAAGGAGGAGATGCCGAGCAGGAACACCTGTAGAGTGGAACCATAGCTGCGAGGGAGAGCTGAGAAGGCGGAGAAGAGTGGGATGAAAAAAGTCAGGGAGAGCAGGAAGAGCTGTGGACAGAGGGACTATTATCTGAATCACTGTAATTGTGCAATTCTGCGGTTTTGGTGTTTCCCACATAATTATGGACGTGCCGCATTTGCACCAAAATCCACCATCTACAGCATAATCAGCAGATTTTAATAAAAATAGTTTTTAGCTCAATTGGATGGAAAGTTGTTAAAAACGCAGTGACCGGTGTTGCGCAGCGGAAGGCCGTTCGCAAAGCCTGACCGCCAGCATTCTATTGCTTTAGTGCTGTATTTGGGTGCCATACTGACAATAATGAGGTGAAACATCATGTGTAAAACTGACAAACCAATGAAGTGATATCATCCCCCAAAAAAGCTGCCTACACACACATATATCGTTATCATCCAAACGCCGCCAAGTTTGCATCTGCAGCAAGGGGCTGGCGACGTTTACACCTAAACTGAAGGGCTTTTAGGCGCTTAGGAGCATTCAGGGTAAGGTTTGGTGTCAGAATAGGAGCTGTGGGGTCTCTCCATGCTGGCCAAAGAGGTGCTCGGGTAGGGTCAGGAGGCTGATTGGAGAGCTTAGATTCCATGCCCATTCTGATATTGACCTCTCAGCTTTGACCATCAGCAGATGCCCGACTTTTCTCACAATGGTGCCACCGATGGTGGTTCTCTGGGGGCTAGGGGGATAGTTCAAATGAGAAAGTGGAAGCTTGTAAGAGGGAGTGGCTGTGGGGGCTGCTAAAGGTGACCGTAATGCCCACAGGTGGAAACTAATGTGAGAAAAGCAAAGGGAAACACATTGTTAGTGGAGCATGACTGTTGTGCTAATATTAGTGAATCCGTGACACACTGCCGCTGTTCATGAAGCGCTTAAGTGCCTCTTTCCCAAAGTTTGTTACTCAACAGACCTCTGCTCCAGTGCCTGGGTAACACAGGCTGTGTCTCTGTAGTTGTACCGTGTCGCAGTGTCCCTCAGTCATTTTCCATGACTCTACAGTGCGTGTTCACCCCGTGACCTTTGCTATGTTATAACCAATTCTGTAGCGCCTTCTACAATTAGGTTATGGCACTGAAGCGCTTTTTTGTCTGGCTAACATTTTGATACGCTTTTGATATTTCCTTCACTTGGCTGTATATGCCAGTCGGGTTGTGTATGCTTTGCAAAATTTCTAGGTTAGTCATTTTTGTGTCGTTAATTTGAAATGAGCTTACTCCTGCTCCATATGACGTGCATTGGGTTAGCAATGACTTTGCTGTTTGTGGCTGGGCCGGGCTGTCAGGTTTTTGTAGCCCGCACCCTGAATGTACAGCACTCATTTAAGTGCCCACCACAACAACAAACATTGACCCTTTCATCAGCGAAGCTAAGGATAACAGGTACCAATCTACCTCTCCATGCTGTGCTGAAAAAACCCTTGCAGCTGGAAGCAACCAAAGAAGGAGGCATAACAACTGGGAATTTGTTTTCAATATTCCCCAAAACTAGCACAGAGGAAGGGGTAAGGTAAGTACTCGCATTTAGAGTCTGTTCCTGAAGATCTGGCGTCATCAAGAGGCTGGCCAGGTAAGACCGCATGGCGAGCATACCAAACACACGACCCAGTAAGCACCATATCACGTAACTACTTAATGAACAGGCAATGGTGCGCCCCAAAACATAGATCAAGACCCCCGGCTGCACCCTGCAGTCCGTGCACCAGAAGAGAGAGATGTTTGAAAGAGGCAAACAACAAAATAAAACTCACCTAAGTGACATCCAAGACTTGTAAAAAAAAAAAACAGCACAAGACCACACAGGAGTACCAAAGCGTGCCGTAATCAAGGGTAGCTTTGGGGTCAGAATGGCTAAAATTAAGGTGCCACTCGACCCCAGAAACTAATCTCCTGGGGAAAGAGGGGCAAAGTAGTCTGCTTAGCATACAAAACCCTGAGGCTCGAGAGTGAGAAATAATATAACTTGTTTGGCGGGAAGCAGGAAAAGGAAGACGAGGCGGCGCTGGGAGACGGTGTCTGTTGCGTCATCAGTGTTCTGATGACATCCGCGTGTTCCAAGGCGTGTTCCAAGGCCCGCCTCTCTCATGCTCAGTGTTGCAGGCATGGATTACGTAATACTTGTGTTTTGTGGCTTTGCCTAAAAATCACATGCATCGTATAAAGAAATAAACAGCACCGTTCTTTATCGGCACTTGTTAGCATCACTGCTTGTGCCGGAAGTTCACCATTAACGTGTACATCGAGTGATAATAGGCTAGGGTGGTGTGCAGCTGAATGACCCAAGGACTTCCCACGAACACGGCGACCCACCTGGTACAAGGGGCAGACGGGCACGTTAGTGTTTTACTAATCACCAAACTGCGGACAAGCCCGTTGATGAGCATGGCCATCTTTCAACATCTGGTTTCTTTTTAGATTATTTTTATTGCTTTATCGGTTTCATGTTCTTCAGATCGATCAATTCTTTACATCGATTATCAAATACATGCCTCCAGGAAAACACACCATGTTTTAATTTTTTAGGTTTAGAGGCTAAAGGAAAGTGCCACGAAAAGGAACACACCCTTCCCCCTCTACTGTCTGAGGCACAAGGGACAACACTGAGTAAAATCTGTGAGTGGACCTAGCCCCCCAGCAGCCGCTGCTGATATGTGAGGGGCGCGGACAACGCGTTGTTGATCTCTGGTTGCAGCTGAGATCGCCAGAGACTAAAGTGAACGCGCGAGCAAAAGAGAAGCTGTGCGCGTGCACATCTCCTGTCCGGGCAGGCGCGGCAAACAGGAGACAGGGAGGGAACAAACATGCCTCCCTTCCAATCAAAAGCGCGTGTTTTTGACGCGTGCCAATGCAAAGCATGGGTGGAGCTTCCACCCCGCTTTAGAGGCAAAACCGACGACAATAATCTCGAAAACGAGCACCACATGCGCTGCGTCGCAAGGCGAGACCTAAAAAATGGCTAAAGGAAAAAGTGTTTTGGTCTTAAAAAAGCAGACATTACCATTTTAATTCGCAAGCAGTGAAGGAAACTACTTTGTGTGTGGATGTGCTCTTTGTGAAAGAGCAGCATGCCATATGAAATAGTGAAGTCAGATAATGGCTGCAATTGTCCCTTAATGCATGCAGGAGTGAGTGGGAGGAAAATGTGAAAGACCCAACAAAAGACTAATAGGTGAAGTTTGACTGAAAACTCCAATAGGTATGTTATACATATAATTTTACTAAAATCAAAAGGTCTTGGCCAACACAGACCTAAAATAAGGCGAATTAGTCTGTCATTGGCTGCTAGCCTCTTGCCTTTGAGAAAGAAGGCAAGAAAGAAAGAAACAAATCAAGAAAGTAAGGCAGGATTGCAAAGATAGAGCACAATGATTAGCTCATATTCAGAGGTGATGTAACGTGAAAGCAAGCAAGAAAGAAGATAAGGAGGAATGAAGGCAAAAAGAATTAAAGAAAGAAGAAAAAAAGAGAAAAGAAGGATAGCAAAGGAAAGGGAAGGAAAGCAAGAAAGGGAAGAGGGAGAAATAAAGAAAGAGAAAGAAAGAAAGAAAAGAACAAAAGAAGATAAGAAAGAAAAAGAAAAAAGGCAGAAAGAAAGAATGAAAGAAGAGGTAAGAGAATGAAGGAAGATATAAGGAAAGAAGAAAGGCATGAAATAAAGAAAAAAGAAGGAAAGAGAAGGTAAAAAGAAGACCGCAGTAAATAAAGGAAGAAACAAAGAAAGAGACAGGGTTGCAAATATAGGTAGAGCACACTGATTTGCTTATATTTACAGTTCATGTGAACTAATGTGAAATAGCAGCAGTCTAATAAACAAGGCCACTCCAAAGGAATTTACAACAGCCTTAGTAGCAGATGGGATGTATAAAGGTAACTTACATGAGGCATATTCTGACAGTATGGTCAGTGTTAGGTATAAACTGCAGAAAGCTTGACGTTGGCCAGAAGCCGAACTGTTAAAAAAAAAAAAAAAAACGAGATGGAAAAGGTAGACTCGGAGGACTTTTAATACTGTTATTTATCTTGCTGCCTGGACACCACACAGGCAGATATGGACTTGTTGCTTCATTCAACGGATTCCGAAGTGGGAGCCTGCCGGCTGCAGTTTGCTTTAGGGGAGAAGCGGCAAACACGGGCGCTTGTGAGGGCAGCCAGCTATTCTCTTCCCTCAATGGCGGATGCGAAAAGATGGAGACAAGCAAGGGGTGTCCCGCCAAGGCCGCGCACAGCCCTGCTAATCCCAACTTGTTTGTCCGAGTCTGGTCTCTGGACGCGATTTAGCTCGGGGTCGACTAATCGTGTTTGCTGCACTGAAGCGGTTCCTTTCTCGGAAAAGCAGGAAAAGGTAAGATGGAGAAAGATTTAAAAAAGTAGTGCTTATAAAGGTAGCGCTTCCAAAAGAGCGCCCAAACTGGACTTCTTGACGATCCAAATCAGTTTACTGTTTTGGCAGCCTTCTGCCAGCATTCAAACAACAGGGTGAAGAGTGCACTGGTGATAGGGAAACTGTACGGAAAGCCGCGATAGGAACCAATGCGAACCAATCTAAACAGTGTTGTTTATATGGCTCTTAACACTGCACTACACTTGTTTCTAAGTGTTCATGGGGACCAGTCATGTTCCAGCGATCCCAAGTTTGGAAAAATAGGGCAGGCAGTTTAAAATTCCTGCTTATGCGGCGAAAAATGTAACCACTAATCACAACACTACTGCTGCAGACACCTATATGCAACATGTGCATTTCATGTACCTGAGCTCAGTAAAATGAGTGTAACTGATTTATTAAGAAAAATTCTATTTTATGGGGAGGCACCAAAATGTAAGTGCATTAGTGGTGCACATTATATAAAATGGTATCCATAATGGTTATCTTTTTTGGGTAGTTTAAGTGGTGTGCGCACATATCATTTGCTTGATCCTTTTTTAATCAATTTTAGGTTTTTAGTAGAATAGAACAATACAGTCAGAGTATACATTAGAAGCTCGATAAAACATTAAAGTACTTGCAGGAATTAGCTGCGCAATGTCAACATATAAATCACGGTATGTATGTATAACATCAAACCATAAACAAGATGTCAGCGCTTCTTTGCTTCCGTTGCTTCCCTGAGAAATGGATCCAAAAATGAACAATCCCGCGAGTGGTGCGCGCGCACCAAAGCGAGACGTGCTTTCAATTATCGCGCCCGTGTCTGGGCACGATAATTGAAACCACATGGCCTATTGGTGTCTATTACGCGCACCAAGCGCGTAATAGACACCAATAGGCCATGGGCGGAGCAACGCGCCCGCCTTTGGCCAATTGCGTGCAGTCTTTTATAAAAAGAGCCAATGGGGTAGCACAAAAGGAATCACACGAGCGTGTGCGATTCCTAGGTCAGTGCTAAATCCCCGTTTTTCACCTACTAAATGTCTCGCGCTGCGCGAGCACTGCTCCGCAGTGCAACGCTAGGCGCGAGACCTAAAAAGGGCAATAAATGCCACCAGAATGATTAAGTTATAAGGAAAGTGTGTCTATGAAGTATGTAAGAATAGTGCTGTATTATTTGTGTGTGCTGTTGAGAAAGGATATAACAGTGGGAAGTAAAACAAAAGGAAGAGTACACAAAATGAACATGACGCAAGGGGTACGTACTGATATTATGAAACGTAAAAATCTGACTGGTTGCTATAGATGTGGCAGTTCTAGTCATCTACCAAATGCATTGCCATGCAGTTTTTTTGTTTAAATAGTTTTATTGATATTTAGTTTTAAGTTCAAGTGGGTGCTACATATGCAGAAATGTTCATTCAAATTGAATCCACATCGCATTGGACACAATGTAGATAGATCCATTGCTCATCCCTTCCCGCCCTCTGCCCCTCTCCCCCGCGCCTTTTTCAAGGGGGTCTGCCATCTAGAAGATCTATCATCCTGCCTCTTCCCGTCCTTGCCCTGCAGTTGATAAGATTAGCAACAAATGTAAAAAAAAAAAGAAAAGGGTAATTTTGGACATGTATGCAAGTATCAATCCAGAGGCGGGGTGGGTGAATTGTGTGGTTCTAGATGAAGAATCTGAACAGGATGATAGAGTAGTATTGTGTGTACATGGTACTTCAGTTCATACTAAGAGTAAAAGTTTTCCGAGTTGTACTATGACATGTTTAATTGGGGGTAAATTTTTGTGTATGGTACACTATCATTAGTTATAGATTTTACATAGAATTGTGGAAACGAAGACCACTGAAACCAGCTACTATATTACTGGAAAGTTATTCGGGCCATAACATAGATTTGAATGGATACTTTGGTTGGAGCAGGAGCTTGAGGGAAGTAGAACTTGTGGAAAAATATTTGTTACAAAAGAAGGTGTGGCAATTTTGGGTTGGCCCCTTCAAGAAGAACTTGGAATGTGGTTGGATCCTAGGACCAATCCAGCTGTGTATGCCATTGGATTGAATGAATGCAAGGATGGGAAGTATGCTAAACTGAGTGAGGCGTTCAATTAGGTTTTCAGAGTGGATTTAGGCAGGTATAACAATTACAAATACAGTTGTTGTGCAGGAGAATGTGAGACCTGTATGGCATAAGGTTCATAATGTATAGTGAAGGAGGGGTTGACACTGGCAGGGGGGGTGGGGGTAGAGAGGGTGGAGGGTTGGGGCCTTAGGGAGGAAGCGTGGGTAGTACGGATTTCTTCTGGCATGTACATTGAGGGATGAGTCTTTTATATGTTGTTGGTTTTGATGTGCGGATGGACAAATTTAATAAAAATATTTAAAAAAATAAAAATAAATAAGGTTCATAATGTATCTTTGTCTTATACGACAAAAGTAAAGGAGATATTATAGCTCAAAGGACATTATTGAGCCGATTGAATGTTAAGATTGGTTGTCGCCTATTGTCATTTAATTGAAGAGTTAGAGGGAACCAAGAATGTGTGTGGACCTTAGGTGTTTGAATTATGCTATATGGAGATAGTTATCCATTACTTAATCTGCAAGATGTATTAGCTTATGTGTCAGTCATACTGTGTTTTCTACTGTTGATTGAACAAATGTGTATCATCAGACCAAACTGGAGGAGGATTCCAAACACTTTACCACATTCAACACTCCAGAAGGAGCATTCCAGTATACACGCATGCCATTTGGATTGACCAGTGCTTTAACTGTGTTCCAAAGGTTTAAGAATGAGACCTTAAAAGTCATTGAAGGGGCAGAGTGTTTCAAGACAATGTGTTGGTTTTTGGGCAGGATATTGACACACTTGATGTGAATCTTTCAAAAGTGTTGTCTCTATTGCCAGAAGCTGAGTTAACGGTGAAGGAAAATTTGTAAATCAGAAGTGGAGTATTTGGGGCACAGAATTTCAAGTGCTGGAATTACACCAAAGTATGATCATGCAAAAGCAATTGTTTATGCCCCTGTACCTTCCGAAAAGGGTCAGTTAAGATAATTTCTGGGGTTAGCAGAATTTTATGCCTCATAAAATACTTGTGGAATGATGAGCAGGAACAGAGTTTTAAAATGTTAAATATGGAAATCAAAGTAGAGCTGTGTTTGAAACCATTCATCAGTGGAGAAAAATGTGTGGTGGTGGTGGTGGATGCTAGTGATTATGGTCTGGGAGCAGTGTTGGTACAAAGGAATGAATCAGAGGAGTGGGTCGTGGTGTATGTTTCCTGTACCCTTAGGCCGGCTGAAAATAATTATTCTGTGATTGAATGTGAATTATGAGTAAGTACTTGGGCTATAGACCATCTCAAGAATTATTTGTGAGGCTGAAATATTAGCTTAGAACTGATCATAAACCTCGTTTGGCGCCAGGAGGTGGGAGAACTGTGTCACGAAAGTTGCAGTCTAAATTACAAGCTTACCATTCTTCAATTGAAATATGTTCCTGGTAAGTTGAATTGACAAGCCATCAGGTTGACTAGGTTGCCTTTGGATGAGACTCAAGGAAGATGAAAAAAGACAAAGAATTTGAAGTTGCTGCTATTTTTGAGGGTGTTGAGGGAGGTTTTGCAGCACATGAATGAGTTGTATTTCAGGAAGCGTGGGCAAAGGTGATGACAAAGGATCATGATATAGAATCTGTGAGGAGGAAATTTCTTGTAAAAGAATAGTTACAGATAATGGAGTGCTGTTCATTTCGGGGAAGATCATCCAGCATTAAACATACAACTATTACATTGTATCACCCCAAAGCAAATGGTCAGGTGGAGAGGTGCAACAGAATTGTAAAAGAGTCAATCCATTTAACTCTCAACTCGGGGTGGTGTTGGAGGAGGACGTTGCAAATCACGTTGCTATTGTATAAGGTAACTCCTAATTTTGTAACTGGCAGAACACCTTTTCAATTGTTAAAAGGATGAAATCTCATGATATAATTGGTAACCTTGGTGGTTATTGAGACGTCAATAGGTAAAACATGAGATGAATGCTGATGTAGAAATGAAGGACTGAGTGAATATGGAGATGGGTGTTAGTTTGAGGTTACCACAATTACTAGTTCGCTAGCAGACTTATGCGTTGAGTTACATTTTATCATTGCTATGGTATATACAAGTGTGCCCCACTGTTTTATTGTGGTGTTGTTCTTGTGGCATTGTAGGCATTATTTAGTTTTGTTATTAGGGGGGGTGGTAGTCTGGATGTACATGTGAGTGAAGCATATTTGGAATGACGCTTAGATTTGGAATTGTGCGGTAGAATGCGGAATGCATGGAATGGCGGTTAGAGCAGGGACCTGAAAAAGATGCCTCATTTACCCATTGCTTTGTCTAAAATGTATTACAATAAACTTACTTGGAAAATCACCTTGGAAAACGTCTTTCTTACAAGTTTCTAAAGCATTATTATTCTGTTACTCTAAAAGTAGTCCACCTATCACGTTGTCTCTTGCAAGGTTTTAACACATGCTTGGTCCATTCATACAAATGCATTGACAAACTAGGCAATAATGCTGCTATCTATGATATCTTATTAATCTGTATTTTTCCTTCATTTCATTTTACAATGGCCAGACAGTGAAGGCTTGTCTTTGAACCAGTTGTCAGGTAAATTACACATAGTCTTATGATTGGACTCTTTAGGACAGTGTCAGATTGTTAAGCTCTCGAGGTTGATAGAACGTTTATTGCCAGAAAAGGTATGGCTTTATATTACCAGACAAAAAAAGTTTTGCAACTTTTATATTTTGTCCTAGCGTTCACCATTGTACCAAACTCTGTGTGAGTAAGTCTAAGATCTTACACATTATTGATTGCTGTGTTCAGAGTTGCCTCTGCATCATAATATGGTTTCATTCAAAAAGGCTTCTAATCCTGTATCTTCCACAACTTTGGTGATGTGGTTTTGTTGGTTAGTGGCTGAGGGAGGTATTGCTGTTTCTGAAGTTGGGGCCCATTCTACTAGAGGAAAGTGGTGTCTGGGTCTTGCTTGACGTTGAGGTTGTTGGAGGACATTATGAAAGGGGTAGATGGTCTTATGAATCTATATTGAGAATGTTCTATTATAAGTAGGTGGCTCTTGTCACACAATGTGATAGGCAGTCTTTAAACTGTCATCTCTGGTCTTTGAATAGAATGTATAATCTACCTCATTGTTGGGATTGGGATGTTCCCTGCATGATATACATATGTATTCCCCCGCCCTGAGTGGTGAATGAGTTTGTATATATGTGGTATCCTGTCTTTTATTTTGGCCCTAAAGTCACACTAATCTATGCAAGTGCGCAGAGGCTAAGGTATGTGCCTGACTATGCAAGGTCCGAGAACTGTCATGACTCAGGGAGGCACACCAGGCACCTCTCTGGTTCACAAAAGACTGCTCACCCTGTTCCGGCATAGCGCACAAAGCAGTGGTGGTAGTATATTGTGTTTGTAAAGCAGTGGTGGTAGTATATTGTGTTTTAAATATGATAGTGTGACCAGACCTTTTCATCTGTCACTGAGAGTGTGGCTTATAGGCCCCTCTTGTGTAAAGTTTGTCTATTGAGTGAATGTCCACAACCTCACAGTGACATCCTTTGTGTTTTTGTGTCGAGTACATGGGTAGTGGGCATGTAGCACATGTGCAGAAATAGGAATCTGAATGTGAGTCTGAGTACTGAAGCTGGAGGTATCCATTTTGGATACCCCTGGTTTGGCATGGAATGAGATGGAGGATGAGGAGAGTATCCCCAGACAGTGGAAATGTGCTGCCTGTATTCCTGGAGCTGTAGGGTAAAGATACAAGCACTGAAGTGAGAAATATGGAAACAGGGCTGTCTTTAGAAATTCCATGAGGGC
Organism: Triturus cristatus; assembly: GCF_964204655.1. Taxonomy (NCBI): domain Eukaryota; kingdom Metazoa; phylum Chordata; class Amphibia; order Caudata; family Salamandridae; genus Triturus; species Triturus cristatus. The sequence goes on from NC_140591.1 coordinate 693,288,170, forward strand.
GATTGTTAGCAAGGGGCTGCTGATTATTTCTTTCTGAGCACTGCCATTTGGTTGATGATAGAGGTGAGCAAGGTTAGTGTGCTTCTAGGTCAAGCCTACCCCTTTTGTCTCTGCCTGATTACTGCTTCAGTGAGCCTGACAGCTAGGTGCAGAAACCGCATACTTCATTGTGCTTATGTAGTGGAAGTTCCAGTTTGGAGACGGCCTGGTATTACCAGCTGTCATAAGCATCACTCTGCACAAAGACTGTTTATGGAGAGCAACCTGAGAAGGACACTTGAAAAGAGAACCAACCCAAACCAATTGTGAAGTTTGAGACAGTGGATCCAAATACCTTGTCTAGAAAATGTTTTTAAAACTGACAACCTAACCACCTCACTTTATTCTAGTTCATTCATAACCAAGGAAGGAAGTGCTTTACAGACTACTCGAAGGAATGCTGTGTAGCCAGGGCTTGTGTCTGCATGACAGCCTGTTTCCCAAGTGTGAGGGGACATCACCTGAAGTCTCCACTTTCTGCTGGTGGAGCTGAGGGTATGCCTAGTGCTGAGAATCCTGCCGGCTGAGAGAGGGATTGAACCTTCCTGGACCTACAGGAGGAGAGTCTGTCCAGGAGGAGAAGCCAGACAAAGTAGAGTGCTTGAAAGTAAAGCCTTGAGAGACCCATGCTGTAGAGGGTCCCTCAGTCTCTTAGTAGGCTGCTGGCAGGAACATTGGAAAGCCTATGTGATCACAGTGGCTCGATCAGGGCTGCAACTGCCTTTGTGATCGCATCAGCTTAGTCGGATTGCAATTGCCTCTGTGATCGTACAGCCCAGTTGAGGCTGCAACTGCCTCAATGATTGTGTTGGCTCAGTCGGGACGGCAACTGCCTTGGTGATCATATTATCCGGGTCAAAGCTGCAACTGTCTTGGTGACCTAATTGGCCTGGTTAGGTCATATATCTGCTCTATCATTGGTCAGCAGCCTAGTCAATGCTACATCTACCTCACCAGCCGGACAGGGCCGAGCCTGCACTTGTCTGAGGTGTCAAAGCCACTGCTCGACACTGCACTGACCACAGACAGCTGTGTGAGCAGGGCAGGAAACTGTGTCAAGCCTGCACGCTGGCTTCCGTGGAAAGCCTTCAATGTTCATGGGCCTATGGGGGTATGCTAAGCCCCTTGGTATGTGCGAGCTGAGCATAAGAGACTCAGAAATGAACTTCCAAGCCACTACACCACTAGGAGTAAGAGCTTGTTTTAATGAAGTGATTGCACATTTGAATGATTGGGCACTAAAATATATAATAAACAATAGGATCCACCTTCAGGGAGTTTTACAGGAAAAAAGGAGAATCACAATTAGCAGGTCATGTGCGTTGTAAATACCCCTCACACACCAAAAGGGCCCTTGGTGTCATGCTTCATCATAGGGGTCTTCCTGCCCCGCTGCGGGGCGGTGCATGCTACAACCTACAACTACATGGAGCACTGATGTCACGACTATGTGTGGTGTAGGAATGAGTGAAAAAGGGTCAGGAGTGACTAGGAAGGTGAGTTTAAAAAACACCTAGCTCTTAAGGATTAGAACATTTTAATATTCGTCGAACCGGTATTATTAAAGTCGGAGGTGTGATGCTTTAATGTGCAATGCCTCCTGTGTGTGTTAACATGTTTCGAAGCATGCTGCTTCTTCTTCAGGACAAGTTTCTGATCCCTTCTGCTCACAACAAACGATGTTGAAATATTCCAAAATAAATGTATGAGTAGATAATGCTACGTGACGAACAAGACCGATTCGTCTTTAGTCAAAATATACAATACCCAAGGTATTTCCTAGTATGTAATCTGTAAAAGAAACACAGCAGTTAAATATGTAGGTATGTTATGCATGCCAAATGCAGCCGTGATGACCTATGAAAAAAGTGGTGTGTATTATTCCACTATGTCCTGAACGTGAGGATTTTCTACTCGTGTCGGGCCCTGTGAAAAAGGACAATACAAGACATACAAAACACACAACATAAATCACACACTCTATAGGGAAAGTTTCAGGAGTCTGTGAGGTAATAGAAGTCATTAAATCTAATATGACTCAAGCTGTCATTATCTGAAAAAACGGAAGTCCAAGATGTGAAAGAATAATGCACCATATACTTGTTTGAGGATATAATGATGCCCCATGAGCCTTAGAACGAGAGGGACCATGTGCCAGTATCGCACTCTGTAATTAAAAATGATGTGGTCAGAATCTGGTCAGTGACAAAAAGGAAAAGTCCCAGGCCTCTTTTATCTATGTATCGGCTATGCCGTACTTACACGATCTGGGATGCTGTCGTAAATCAGGTTCCACTCCACGCGGCTCCGTCGATGGACTGAAGCTGCGAGGGTGCTATTATTTGTAGTACCTCCGATTGTCCTAATTGCTTACAGGTGCAAGAGGCAGCCGAGCGCCGAACTTGCCCTGCCTCTGCCAACCCGAAAGGGAAAAGGGCTGCTTCCTGTCGTGGTAGACTGCACCGCTTGTGGTCGGGAAAAGGAAGTTAGATAGATTGCCAGGGCGGAAGGGGACATGGGAACACTTCCGGTAGCGGTAAAAAAACTAGACCGCATAAGAAATATGCGTGATCAGGGTTGTTCAATACTAAACGCTTTCCAAACAGTAGAGGAAAGCAAAAAAGGGGAGATTACTCAAAAGAGAAGCCAGGTTCCTAAAGTGGTGTTATAAAAATTCTAAGGTGTTATAAATAATGATATGTTAGGAACTAGTTGTGTCCCTCATTAGGAGAAAAATATTCTTTCATTATGGGTGGTATACACATGGAGGGAAAAAAAACATGGTTTTAAGGTTGTTGCTGGAAAATTATATAATCACCCAGTCAACTTCAAAAGATGGGGAGATGCCATAGCCAGTGTTGTCCCTCATGCCATGTGAGGGGTCCCAATAATCAAATTATGACTTGGGGGGAATTAACTTGTGGGCAGTTTTTCAGAAAAAATATATACATCACAAAAGATCTTGGGGGAAAAAAGTATCCATTGAATATTGGTGGTTCCAAGGTATTAAAAATTTGTGGAATTCAGAAACGTCAGATATGTGGATATCCTGATGCTTCCCTAGGAGTAGGAGTTTTTAGAGAAAAATTCAAGAGAAATGACTCCAGGGTATTTCATCGTTGAGGCCCTCTATGTGGGTGCCCAGACGGAACACCCATCGTTGTTCCTTCTCATGTAGGGTACTCACGGTTTGTACTTGTTCAATGACCGTACACTGTAGGTCGTCCACTGTGTGTTGGGTTGTTAGATAGTGTGTGGCCATCTTGGTTGTGCTCCTCTTACATCTGACGTTACTTTTGTGCTCGCCTATCCGGATTTTGATGGGTCGTGATGTCATTCCAATGTACTCTAATCCGCACGGGCATGTGATCATGTATATTACGTTCCTGCTGTTGCAGTTTGTGAATCTTCTTTGTTGCCATTCGCTGCCATACCTGAATTTTATTTGTCTGCTTTTCTTGGTGAGATGGCAATTGCTACAATTCCCATAAGGGTGATGCCCCTGGACTGAAAGGAGGAGCGGGTTCCTACCGTTTGGAAAGCATTTAGTATTAAACAAACCTGATCGCACATATTTCTTATGCGGTCTAGTTTTTTCACCGCTACCGGAAGTGTTCTCATGTCTCCTTCCGCCCTGGCAATCTATCTAACTTCCTTTTCCCGACCATGAGCGGTGGAGCGGTCCAGTCTACCACGACCAGAAGCAGTCCTTTTCCCTTCCGGGTCGGCAGAGGCAGCGCAAGTTCGGCGCTCGGCTGCCCCTCGTACCTGTAAGCAATTAGAACAATCGGAGGTACTACAAATAGTAGCACCCTTGCTGCTTCAGTCCATCGACGGAGCCTCGAGGAGTGGAACCTGATTTACAACAGTGTCCCAGATCGTGTAAGTACGGCATAGCCGATACATAGATATAAGAGGCCTGGGACTTTTCCTTTTTTCACCGACCAGATTCTGACCACATCATTTTTAATTACAGGGTGTGATACTGGCACATGATCCCCCTCGTTCTAAGGCTCATGGGGCATTTTTATATCCTCAAACAAGTATGTTGCGTATTATTCTTTTACATCTTTGACCTCCGTTTTTTCAGATAATGACAGCTTGAGTTATAATAGATTTAATGACTTCTATTATCTCACAGACTCCTGAAACTTTCCCTATAGAGTGTGTGATTTATGTTGTGTGTTTTGTATGTCTTGTATTGTCCTTTTTTACAGGGCACAACCCGAGTAGACTCACGTTTAGGACATAGTGCAATAATACACACCACTTTTTTCATAGGTCATCACGGCTTCATTTGGCATGCATAGCATACCTACGTTTTTAACCGCTGTGTTTCTCTTACAGATTACCTACTAGGAAATACCTTGGGTATTGTATATTTTGACTAAAGACGAATCAGTCTTTTTTTTTTTTTTTTTTTTTTTAAACCGTTTATTGCATTTTAAGAAGGTTACAAGTATGGGCCTACAACCATCCGGCCGGCCGCTAGAGTGGCAGAAGCATATGACATACCTACAGTAAGAGTCTCTTGGCGGTGCAGATTGGTAAATCAGGAGATATCAATAGCGCAGGCCACATAACTTCAAGCCCACAATACGGTTTCCTTTTTTTCAAAACAGAACAACACAAAAAACCACACCCGCAAGGCAACCCGCCATCCAAAGTGACGGCACGTGCTCCTTAAGTGGGGGATCCCAACCAGCAGCCAAACTCTGAAGAGGGGAATGGGAATAGATCCGGGACTGGGGAACCACGTGCCCACGGCTGAGGGAGGGGGTCGGCTAGGGGGACGGAGCTGGTGAGGCAGCCGGTAGCAGTGGCGGTTCACAAATACCCCCGCGATAGGCGTTCCAGGGGCCCCAGATTTTCACCCACGCCCCAGGCTTACCCCTCGCCACATACACTACCTTTTCACGAAACATACACCAATCCATATGTTCTTTCCAGGCCAACACCGCCGGGGGCCTCTGGGATCCCCACAATTGAGCAATGTCACGCTTAGCTATCATGTATCCCAGAGTCACCCACCGCGTCTGCGGGACCGAATAGTCATTTGGTTCCCACACATTCAGCAAGCATCTCCTCGCTTCAGGCAACAGCGCGACACGCGTCACCACACGCAGGACCTCGTGCACACCACGCCAGAATCGCTCCACCTTTGGGCACTCCCACAGAATATGCATGAAAGTTGCCAAGGCACCACAGCCACGCTTACACAATCCGTCACCAGCAAAGCCCATACGTAGAAGCCTTGGCCCCGTCACGTAAACCCGGTGGAGGATCTTAAGCTGGACGAAGCGAAGGCGAGCCGGGATGGCCACCTCCTTCGGAGAGGCCACCGCGGAAATCCAGTCCTCGTCGTCCAGTTCCAGCCCGTCGGCAACCCAGGCCTCGCGGAGACTAGTCAGCAGGCACGATCTGTCGTTGATCAGTTTTTTATATATAAGGGAGATCGTGCTGTCTGGGACATGGCCATCCAGCACTCTGTCCTCCAGGGGGGAAGACTCCGGAATGGACGCGACATCCGGGAAGACGGAGCCCAGCGCGTGGCGAACTTGTAAGTACCGAAAGTACTCACTGCCTTGCAGCTGAAACTCCGTCTGCAGCGTCTCAAAAGTTTTGAATCCCCCCCTCGTCCAGAGATCTCCCACTGTGCTGATTCCGATCGTGTCCCACTTCTCGAAGCCCTTCGATGTCCACAGGGAGCCCAACCTCTCAGACGCATATAGCGGTGACGCCCGGGTCAAACGGTCCTTCCACCCCATAGCTGCATTAGCCGCGTGCCAGACACGCACCATGACACGCGTCGGTCCCGTCAGACGGGAGTCGGGCGCGCCAGAGTAGAGCGCTCGATTGTAATCGCCACCGGGCAGGAGCATCTTGTCCATTTCAAATGCCGGGTTCAAGGCGGGCCCGTAAAGGCCATGATTAATTGCAGCTAGCTGGGAGGCCCAGTAATACCGTTTAATGTCCGGGAGGGCAACCCCCCCATCGTACCACGGGAGCGTCAATTTAGCCAGGGCAATACGCGGCCTCCCGTCCCAGAACAGGCGCCGCTGCAGGCTCTCCACCTCACGGAAGTAGCGCGCCGGAACCAAGTCCATAGTGTTCTGGAGCGCGTACAGAAAGCGCGGCAAGGACATCATCTTAAACAAGGCCGCTCGGCCAAGCGGCGAAAGCGGAAGACGCCGCCAACGCGCAACGTCCTCCTTCAAGCGCTGGAGGGGGGGTAGCAAGTTCCGCTCGTAGCGGGCCTCCGGGTCTAGAGTAATATATATACCCAGGTACCGGAACCCCTGGGAGGCAATCTGGATCGGGCAGTCCCGTGGTAGGGCCGGAGCCTCCCCGGAAAGCACATATACGCAGGATTTCGCCCAGTTGATGACAAGGCCTGAGTTACGACCGAAGGAGCGCAAAACATCAACCAGGACAATCAGCGAGTTACGCGGGGAGGCGAGATACAATAGGATATTGTTAGAACCGGCGGTCTCTAGTTGGCAGAGGTATACACTTCTGACAAATAGGGACCTACCAACTCTAGTCAGGGAAAGGGGATTACACACTCAGATAACCCCTGCTACCCCCTTGGTAGCTTGGCAGAGCAGACAGGCTTATCTCAGAGGCAGTGTGTTAAGCATTTATGACCACATACAGTAATAAAGTGAATACACTACAGATGGACACGACACAGAAGTTATTATAAAAATAGTATTTTTATATAAGGCTTAGCACAAGACCAAATAACGACAAAAATATACCACAGTCTTAATAAATACTCTTTGGAAGGAAAAATAATAGTTCAAGTAAGGTTTCTTCTTGGCAAATAGTTCTTTAGCAAAGTATTCTTCTGAGCACAGTTCTTTGGCAACAATGTACCCCCACAGGAGTCACACGGCGTCGAGTCTACAAGATTCCCAAGGTTCGGCGTCGACCGCGAGGAGCGCTACGTCGAGCCTGGAGTCGCAACAGACCCCACAAGTACAGTACCTTGAGAAACGAAGAAAACGATGATCCACGGCGTCGAGGTCGGCGTCGATCGTGCCTCGGAGTCGGGTCAATCCGCGGCGGCGTCGAGGGATGTCGGGCCGGAGCAGCGCTCGCGGCGTCGAGACGGGCGTCTAGTCGATGCGATCAGCAGCGGCGTCGGGACGGGGTCGCTTGGAGGCAGAGCCGATACTCACTCCTCACTGGCGTCGATACCGGCGTCGAGACGGGGTCACTTGGAGCCGGGGCCGATACCCACTGCTCACTGGAGTTGCTGCTGGCGTCGATCGGGCCCGGCGGCGTCGAGACTGCAGATTTTCCCTTGTGTACTGGAAACAACACTTTCCAGCAATTCAGCAATTCAGTAGATGGTGAAGTCCTTTGGCCCTGTGACTTCAACAGGAGACTGGCACTCTTCCAGTCCTTGGAGATTTTCTAGCAAGTGTTCAGAGAGTACACACCAAGTTCCTCTCTCCTTGTTCCTTGGCAAAAATAAAGAAGCAGCTTTCAGGTTCCTCCACAGCAACACAGCCCTCTGGCAGAAAGGGGAGGCAAGTCCTTAGATCAGCAGGCTTCTTGTCCTTGGTACAGGTTTCCTTGTCAGAAGTGATCTGAGTTCTTGGTTCAGGGGTCCTTCTCTTATACCCCTTTTTCCCTTTGTTCCCTTTGTCCAAGCAGGGCGATTCCCACCATCTCAGGTTTGTTGTGGGTGTTGCCAGGCAGAGGCACCTGGCCTATTCACTGGGCAGGGCAGAGTCCTCAGCCGCCCAGCAGGAGGCGGAGCCAGTATTGTCACTGGTAGGAGCAGGGCTATCAGTCGCCCAGCAGGAGGCGGGGCCAGTATTGTGTCAGGCAGGGCAGGCTACTCTTCCCTCACTCTACGTGTAAACGCCCCATTCACCCCACACTGACTCACTCAGACCTCTGGAGCCACTCAGCCCCTGACACACACACCAAACCAGCAGAGGCCGGTAGATAGTTGGACAAGAAAATAGCCACTTTCTAAAAGTGCTATTTTCAAACATAGAATTTAAAAACCATCCATCCTAAAGGGTGTGTTATTAAATTCTGAGTTCAGGGATACTAAACTCGGCTTGCTACCATGCTCCCTGAGTCAGATAGATTATAATGGAGTTAATAATCAGTCTGCCCAGTCTGGCCTATTGGAGGCAGGTAGCCCTTCAATAGTGAAAAACGAAAATGGCTGTAATTCACTATTAGGTCATGCCACACACATCAGGGCATGACCTACCTTTTACCAACAATGCACCCTGCCCTAGGGCCTACCATAGAGGTGTCTGAAATGTGGCAAAGGGAAGGTTTAGAGACTGGTAAGTAGGTTTCCTTACCAAGTCGACATGGCAGTCAGGGACTGCACGCAGGCGCCGCGGTGGCAGGCCTGAGACACATTTTGCACGCTGCTTCTGTGGGTGGCACAACCAGTGCTGCAAGCCCACCAGCAGCAGTTAACTTACACGCCCTTGGCACGCGCAGTGCACTAGACTAGGGTCTGAACAGTAAGTCAACCAAGCCAATCATGGTAACACCAATCAACGTAACAATTTAACATAGGGAGCACTTGCACTGTGGCACTGATCAGCAGTGGCACAGTGCCCAAAGCAATAATCCAGCAAAAACATCGTAAACAGAGGAGGCAAACAGAAAAAAATGGAGGAGAGACTCATGCCAATGATGCCAGGTCTAACACGTGTCCCCTCCAGCTGAAATGTGGGGAGAACTACCCTTCACCCAGGGAGTCCTCATCACTAAGGCGGAAAAATCTGGACAGACCATCAGCATTGGCGTGATCTGTACCAGGGCGGTGTTCCACCGTAAAGTCCATCCCCTGTAGGGAAATGGACCACCTCAACAGCTTTGGGTTCTCACCCCTCATCTGCATTAACCATCTGAGGGGCCTGTGGTCCGTCTGAACCCGGAAGTGAGACCCAAACAAGTAGGGTCTTAGCTTCTTCAGCGCCCAGACCACAGCAAATGCCTCACGCTCTATCGCACTCCACCTTTGTTCCCTGGGAAGTAACCTCCGGCTGATGAAGGCTACAGGTAAGTCTCGGCCCTCCTCATTCATCTGTGCTAGAACAGCCCCCACACCATGCTCTGAAGCGTCTGTCTGGACAATGAATTCTTTTGAAAAGTCGGGTGCCTGGAGGACCGGTGCTGTACACATTGCAGTTTTCAGGGTGTCAAAGGCGTTCTGACAGGCGTCAGTCCAGATCACAAGTCTCGGCTGCTTCCTGGAAGTCAGCGAGGTCAAGGGGTGCACAATGTTGCCATACCCCTTGACAAACCTCCTGTAGTAACCCGTGAGACCCAAGAAGGCTCTCACCTGAGTCTGGGTTTTGGGCGGTTCCCAAGCCAGGATGGTATCTATCTTGGGTTGCAGGGGGGCCACCTTGCCGCTCCCTACTTGGTGCCCCAAGTACACCACTGAACCCTGCCCAATCTGGCACTTACTAGCCTTGATTGTGAGGCCGCTCTGCGCAGGGCCAACAACACTTCCTGGAGGTGGCGCAAGTGTTCCTCCCAGCTGGCGCTGAACACTGCTATATCGTCCAGGTAGGCGGCGCTGAAATCTTCCAGCCCGGCCAGTACCTGGTTAACCAACCTCTGGAATGTGGCAGGGGCATTCTTCATCCCAAAGGGCATCACACGGAACTGGTAGTGCCCATCTGGTGTGGAGAATGCAGACCTCTCTTTTGCCCCATCAGTCAAGGCGATCTGCCAGTACCCAGACGTTAGATCAAACGTACTAAGGTACCGGGCAGCCCCCAACCGATCGATGAGCTCATCAGCTCTGGGGATGGGGTGCGCGTCAGTCTTGGTGACCGAATTGAGTCCTCGGTAATCCACACAGAACCGAAGTTCTGGTGAAGCACCAGGCGCTGCAGCCTTTGGGACCAAGACCACTGGGCTGGCCCAAGGACTGCTAGAGGACTCAACCACCCCTAAGGCAAACATCTTGGAGACCTCCTCCTTGATGTATGCTCTGACCTTGTCAGTCACCCTGTAGGCCTTGTGCCTCACAGGAGTGCTGTCCCCGGTGTCCACATCATGGACACACCACTGAGTGACACCAGGGATTAAGGAGAACAGATCAGGGAATTGTACCAACAGATGGCGACAATCTTGCTGCTGCTCAGGGGTCAGTGTGTCAGAGAGGACAACACCATCCACTGACCCATCTTTTTCTTTTGCACACAGGAGGTCAGGAAGAGGCTCACTCTCCTCCTCCATCCCAGCATCTGTGGCAAGGAGCATGCCCACTTCGGACCTTTCTAAGTGGGGCTTTAACCGGTTGACATGCAGGACCCTTAAGGGGTTCCTGGGAGACTTCAAGTCCACCAAGTAGGTGACATCGCTCTTTTTCTCCACAACCTCAAACGGTCCAGTCCACCTGTCCTTGAGCGCACAAGGTTCCACAGGGGCCATGACCCAAACTTTCTGACCAGGTTGAAGCTCAACCAGAGTGGCATTCTGATCGTACCACCGCTTCATCTCTTCCTGGCTGGCCTCCAGATTTGCCTGAGCAAGATCTCTGAAGCGCCGAGTCTGGTTCCTAAAGGCCAGCATGTAACTATATACATCCTGGGGAGGTTTCCTGGGAGATTGCTCCCAGCCTTCTTTGACCAGACTCAAAGGTCCTCTTACCGGGTGACCATACAAAAGCTCAAAGGGGCTGAACCCTAGAGACTTCTGTGGCACCTCACGGTAAGCAAACAGCAGGCATGGCAAGAGGACGTCCCATTTACGCCTCATTGGTTCTTCAAGACCCATGATCATGCCTTTTAGGGTCCGGTTGAATCTCTCAACCAGCCCATTACCTTGAGGGTGGTAAGGAGTGGTAAACTTGTAGGTTACCCCACACTCCTTCCACAGAGACTTCATATAATTTGAAATGAAGTTGGTGCCCCGGTCTGACACCACCTCTCGGGGGAACCCCATGCGGGAGAAAACACCCATCAGTGCCCGTCCCACCACGGGGGCCGTCACTGTTCGGAGAGGGATGGCTTCCGGGTACCGGGTGGCATGGTCCACCAAGACCAGGATAAACCTGTTGCCCATGGCTGTCTTGGGGTCCAGTGGCCCCACAATGTCAATTCCCACTCGCTCAAAGGGGGTACTGACGACGGGAAAAGGTTGGAGGGGAGCCTTCTGCTTCCGCCCACTTTTCCCACTTGCCTGGCAAGTCTGACAGGTCCTACAATGGATATCTGAATCCCTTCTCATCTGAGGCCAATAAAAATGGGTGACAAGCCTGTCATAGGTCTTGTCCTGCCCCAGATGTCCAGCTAACGGAACGTCATGAGCCAACCCCAGTAGGAAGGCTCTGAAGCGCTGGGGTACCACCAGCACACGGGCTGACCCAGGTTCAGCAGCCTTAGGCTCGCTATACAGGAGGTCGTTCTCCCAGTAGACCCAATGTGATCCTGACTGATCACCTGTCGTTTGGGCTGAGGCCTGCTGCCTCATACCCACAAGAGAAGGGCACACTTTCTGCTCAGCACAAAATTCCTCCCTGGAGGGACCACCATCCTGCTGCCAATGGGTCAGCTCGGGCAGGTCTCCCAGTTCGGCCACTTGTTCTCCTGTCGGTTCCAGGGCATCCCCCTCAGGGTCTGCTCCCTCCTGGACCGCGGGAACGATGGGGGACGGTTTCCCGCGCCCCCTGCCCCTTCTCTTCACGGTTGGGACCTGGGCCATACTTTCAGGCTCCAGGGCCCCATCAACACCCTTACTGACTGACATGGACCGGGTGGTCGCACACACCCACTCAGGCAGACCCAACATTTCCAGATGCGCTTTTCTCTCCACCTTAGCCCAAGGGGAGTCCTCCAAATCATTGCCCAAGAGACAATCAACAGGCATGGCGGGCCTCACAGCAACCTGAAGAGTACCTGAGACCCCCCCCCACTCAAAGGGAACTTGAGCTACCTCACACTGACTCTGTGAGTTGTCTGCAGCTACAACGGGGTAGAATGCATGAGGGACCACCTGCTCTCTGGACACCAAGTGACACTTGACAGCTGTCACACTCGCTCCGGTGTCTCTGAGAGCTTCCACCCTATGGCCATTAATGGTCACCCACTGCCTATATTTCTTAGTGTTACTAGGCAGAGGGGTTGGAGGGACCATTTCCACGTCTCCTAAAGAGACCAGGGACATTTCTGCGGGACCCCACCCACCGGGGGCACCCATCTCCTCCCCTCCCAGGGCTACACTCGCTACCTGACGAGGGGGTGCACGCGGCGGTGCATTCGAATCCTTCATGGGACACTGGGGATCATAATAACGGTGTCCCACCTGCTTACAGGCATAGCAGGTCATGGGGCCCCTGTGAACAGGTTTACCTGTCGGGGCCTCTGGCTTCTTTACAGGGGGAGGCTGGGAACCCTTCCCTTGGTTCCCTTGGGGACTACTTTGGGGCCCTTTCTGAAACTCCCTCTGTTTACCCCTGTCCCCCCCACTCTTCTGCTGGGGACCCTGCCCACCCTTGGCTGAGTCTCCCACTGGACCCTTGTGGACCCTGGTACTGACCCAGCGGTCCGCCTCCTCAGCAAGTTTTCTAGGGTTAGATAGCTTGCTGTCAACAAGGTGCTGGCGTAGCTCTGGAAAACAGTTATTAGACAAGTGCTCCCAAGCAAACAAATCATAAAGAGCGTCATAACTATCAACCTTGCTACCCTTTATCCAACCATCCATGGTTCTGCAGAAAAAAGACACATATTCAACCCACGTAGTACCAGGCAACTTCTTACATTCTCTAAAGGTTTGTCTGTACTTTTCTGGGGTTAAGCCATATCTCAGCATTAAAGCATCTTTCATATGAGTATAAGACATCCTATCCTCAGCAGGAAGGCTCAACAAGGTATCTCTCCCCTCGTTTGTAAAGCGGCTCCACAACCCCGTTCCCCAATCCTTCTCAGGGACCCGGTGGGCCAACAATGCTAACTCATACGCTTTAAACCATTGGCTAATATCTTCATTCTTACTGTAATCTTTGATCACATCCTTAGGAAAATAAAACCTACTTTCTGCAGGCACGGATGGAGTGCTGCCACCAGAGGGATTCAACTCTAAACTCTTAGTTTTAAGCTCCATCTCCCTCACCATCTTCTCACGTTCAAACGCTAATTTCTCTCTCTCAAAATCTAATCTTTTGCTCTCCATTTCAGCTTCTCTCTTGCTTCTCGCATTCTCTAATTCCAACTGCCCTCCTAATTTAAGTTTCGCCATTTCTAACTTGTACCCCCTCTCCTTCTCCCTGTCTTCTAATTCTTCGGGGGAAAGGCTCCTAGAGGACGCACTACTGCCTGGAGATGACACTGGCCCACCTGTGGGCTCTTCCTCTTCCTCTTCCTCTTCCGGTACCACCACCGGATCAGAGGGATTTCTGGCCTCTAACCAGGCCTTCAGCGCTTTGAGGAAGCCCTCTTTCTTGGAGACACCTGTGGTAGGAACTTTAAACTGCTTGCAAAATCCTTTTAGATCTTTTAGCGTGTAGGAATCTATCTTCTCCTTATCGAATTCCCCCACAACATTCTCCACAGGTGTAGCAGCTCCGGCATTCTCCATGGTCAAAACTGGCAGTGTTTAAGAAAATAAGCTCCAGGAAAGCGGAGAACAAAAATAGAATATCCTACCAAACAGACTGTGGCTGCGTTATGGTCTGCTTTCACTATGTAGCGTACACTAATCACTGCACATGAGTCATAAATGCAAAGTTCAAATCCCACCGCTGCCACCAATGTTAGAACCGGCGGTCTCTAGTTGGCAGAGGTATACACTTCTGACAAATAGGGACCTACCAACTCTAGTCAGGGAAAGGGGATTACACACTCAGATAACCCCTGCTACCCCCTTGGTAGCTTGGCAGAGCAGACAGGCTTATCTCAGAGGCAGTGTGTTAAGCATTTATGACCACATACAGTAATAAAGTGAATACACTACAGATGGACACGACACAGAAGTTATTATAAAAATAGTATTTTTATATAAGGCTTAGCACAAGACCAAATAACGACAAAAATATACCACAGTCTTAATAAATACTCTTTGGAAGGAAAAATAATAGTTCAAGTAAGGTTTCTTCTTGGCAAATAGTTCTTTAGCAAAGTATTCTTCTGAGCACAGTTCTTTGGCAACAATGTACCCCCACAGGAGTCACACGGCGTCGAGTCTACAAGATTCCCAAGGTTCGGCGTCGACCGCGAGGAGCGCTACGTCGAGCCTGGAGTCGCAACAGACCCCACAAGTACAGTACCTTGAGAAACGAAGAAAACGATGATCCACGGCGTCGAGGTCGGCGTCGATCGTGCCTCGGAGTCGGGTCAATCCGCGGCGGCGTCGAGGGATGTCGGGCCGGAGCAGCGCTCGCGGCGTCGAGACGGGCGTCTAGTCGATGCGATCAGCAGCGGCGTCGGGACGGGGTCGCTTGGAGGCAGAGCCGATACTCACTCCTCACTGGCGTCGATACCGGCGTCGAGACGGGGTCACTTGGAGCCGGGGCCGATACCCACTGCTCACTGGAGTTGCTGCTGGCGTCGATCGGGCCCGGCGGCGTCGAGACTGCAGATTTTCCCTTGTGTACTGGAAACAACACTTTCCAGCAATTCAGCAATTCAGTAGATGGTGAAGTCCTTTGGCCCTGTGACTTCAACAGGAGACTGGCACTCTTCCAGTCCTTGGAGATTTTCTAGCAAGTGTTCAGAGAGTACACACCAAGTTCCTCTCTCCTTGTTCCTTGGCAAAAATAAAGAAGCAGCTTTCAGGTTCCTCCACAGCAACACAGCCCTCTGGCAGAAAGGGGAGGCAAGTCCTTAGATCAGCAGGCTTCTTGTCCTTGGTACAGGTTTCCTTGTCAGAAGTGATCTGAGTTCTTGGTTCAGGGGTCCTTCTCTTATACCCCTTTTTCCCTTTGTTCCCTTTGTCCAAGCAGGGCGATTCCCACCATCTCAGGTTTGTTGTGGGTGTTGCCAGGCAGAGGCACCTGGCCTATTCACTGGGCAGGGCAGAGTCCTCAGCCGCCCAGCAGGAGGCGGAGCCAGTATTGTCACTGGTAGGAGCAGGGCTATCAGTCGCCCAGCAGGAGGCGGGGCCAGTATTGTGTCAGGCAGGGCAGGCTACTCTTCCCTCACTCTACGTGTAAACGCCCCATTCACCCCACACTGACTCACTCAGACCTCTGGAGCCACTCAGCCCCTGACACACACACCAAACCAGCAGAGGCCGGTAGATAGTTGGACAAGAAAATAGCCACTTTCTAAAAGTGCTATTTTCAAACATAGAATTTAAAAACCATCCATCCTAAAGGGTGTGTTATTAAATTCTGAGTTCAGGGATACTAAACTCGGCTTGCTACCATGCTCCCTGAGTCAGATAGATTATAATGGAGTTAATAATCAGTCTGCCCAGTCTGGCCTATTGGAGGCAGGTAGCCCTTCAATAGTGAAAAACGAAATTGGCTGTAATTCACTATTAGGTCATGCCACACACATCAGGGCATGACCTACCTTTTACCAACAATGCACCCTGCCCTAGGGCCTACCATAGAGGTGTCTGAAATGTGGCAAAGGGAAGGTTTAGAGACTGGTAAGTAGGTTTCCTTACCAAGTCGACATGGCAGTCAGGGACTGCACGCAGGCGCCGCGGTGGCAGGCCTGAGACACATTTTGCACGCTGCTTCTGTGGGTGGCACAACCAGTGCTGCAAGCCCACCAGCAGCAGTTAACTTACACGCCCTTGGCACGCGCAGTGCACTAGACTAGGGTCTGAACAGTAAGTCAACCAAGCCAATCATGGTAACACCAATCAACGTAACAATTTAACATAGGGAGCACTTGCACTGTGGCACTGATCAGCAGTGGCACAGTGCCCAAAGCAATAATCCAGCAAAAACATCGTAAACAGAGGAGGCAAACAGAAAAAAATGGAGGAGAGACTCATGCCAATGATGCCAGGTCTAACAGATATCATCGGCGTAGAGGGACACGCGGTCCTCATGCTCGGGGGTCCAGCGGAGACCACGGATAGAGGGGTGCCACCGCAGCCACTCCGCCAAGGGCTCCAAGGCCAGTGCAAACAGGAGCGGCGACAAGGGGCAACCCTGACGCGTGCCCCGCCCCAGCGCGAATGGGGCCGAGACTCGCCCATTCACCACCACCTGCGCCAATGGGCCCGAATACAACAATTTGACCCAGCTAATGAATCCCGGTCCAAATCCAAATTTCGCCAGCATCGCCCAGATGTATGGCCATTCAAGCGTGTCAAACGCCATGGTGGCGTCTAAGGACGCCAAGATGGCCGGCTCCCGCACAAACGGGACACGCGCGAGCACCCCGTGCAAGCGTCGCAGATTAAGAGCCGTGTTGCGATGGGGTATAAAGCCAGATTGGTCTTGGTGGACCAAATCGCCCACCACGCCGACCAGCCGGTTGGCCAGCACCTTGGCGAGGATTTTGGGCTCCGCGTTCAAGAGCGAGATAGGCCTATAGGATGTAACCCGCTCACGGGGTCTCCCCTCCTTGTGGATCACCACGATTGTGGCCAGACGCTGGTCCGGCGGGAGGGAACCCTGCGAGTGGGCCGCCAGGAACATCGCACGCAGGTGGGGCGCCAGTACATCCGGTCGCAGCTTGTAAAGCTCGATGGGGATACCATTGGGGCCCATGGCCTTGCCGGATGCGACCGAGCGAATAGCCAGGGCAATTTCGTCCGAGGTGGGAGGAGCGTCCAGAGAATCCCTGTCCTCCACCGTAAGGGAGGGCAGCGCGATATCCCGAAGCAGGGCATGGGAATCTTCCTCCGAGCAGGGAGAAACCGGGGAGTACACCTCGCGGAAGTAATCCGCGAAGCAGGAGACAATGGCTTCCGGCTCGGTGATACGCACACCATCCATCCCCTCAATCATAGGAACCACACGACTCGCTCTCTCCCTCTTGTCCAACCACGCAATCAATTTACCAGCCTTATCACCCACATCATACAATCGCCCCTGTTGCTCTCTACTGAGGCCCCTGGCCGCCTCCGTGACGAGGGCCCTATAGGCCGCCTGCTTGAGGTGCAGAACATGCAACTTGGCATCCGTTACCCCGCTCCCCAGGTCACCCTCTAGTTCCGCAATTTCGGCCTCCACCCGGGCTACCTCCTCCCGCTCGCGCCTCCGGGCATGGGAGATAAAGGAGAGGGCCTCCCCTCTGAGAACTACCTTAAAAGCCTCCCACAGGGAGATGGCCGAAGGGACAGACCCCACATTCTCATCAAAATATCGCTGTAAGGATTTGATCAAGTCGGCACGAATAGTGGGGTCGCGCAAGTACCAAGCATTGATTGGAGCCACCCTGCCCTCCCCCCTCGGGAAGACATCGAAATGTAACAGTAATGGGGAGTGATCTGAAATACCACGCGCCAGATGGCACACCTCTCCCACCCTCCCAGCATAGGCCGCCGGGACAAGGATGTAATCAAGCCGCGAGAGGCTACCATGGGCACCCGAGTGGAAGGTGTATTGCCGCTGTGTGGGATGCTTTAGTCGCCAGCAATCCACCAGGCCCAATGTATCTAAAAGGCCAGACAGCCACGCCTGTGCCCGGGGGAGGTCCCTAGGGGGATGACGATCCATAGACCCAGAGGCTACCGCATTGAAATCCCCCCCAACCACCAGCAGGCCACCCGGAAGGTCTAGGAGGAGATGCCCCAGGTCCGCAAATGTAGTAGATTGTAACCCAGGCGGGACGTACACTGATATAAAAACAAACACTCTACCCTCCATTCTACCCACCAGAACAGTGTAGCGTCCCCTCTCATCATGGCGCACCTCATCAATCTCCAACGGGAGCGAGTTCTTGATCATGATACCCACCCCCCGCGAGCCCGAGGTGAAGCCCGAGTGGGCCACCAAACGATAACCCCGCCGATTCATGGCATGAAAGGAGTTACCTATAAGGTGTGTCTCCTGCAGGAAGATAACATCTGGTGAAATACGTTTCAGGTACTGCAGGACCACACCACGCTTAATCCTGTCCCCCAGGCCGTTAACATTCCATGACAACACAGTCAAATCCCTACCCCCCATCATACGTAGAAGCAATCAGTCGTCCCCCACAGAGCATCTCGAGAGCAACAATACAGTAAAGGGCTTGCCTTGCGGTGCAAACAAACAACACACCCCCCCACCCCCCCATCCCAACAGAACTCCCCCCTCCCTGCACCCCTGCATGAGCCCAGACAGCCCCCCCAAAAAGACGAATCAGTCTTGTTTGTCAGGTAGCATTATCTACTCGTACATTTATTTTGGAATTTTTCAACATCGTTTGTTGTGAGCAGAAGGGATCAGAAACTTGTCCTGAAGAAGAAGCAGCACGCTTCTAAACATGTTGACACACACAGGAGGCATTGCACATTAAAGCAACACACCTCCGAGTCACCTTTTTAGGTCTCGCCAGCGCATGCGCTGCTCTGGTGAGACTTTTAGTATGTGGGCTTCAAAAATCCGACCACGCTTTTGCTTGTGGCCTAAAGCTTGCGGTTACGCGTGCAGTTACGCGCACAGGCGCCATCTGGCTTTCCTCTCTCGTCATGGCTCATTAAGCGCATCGCTCGCGGGCACCCTTACAGCGCGCAATCACTTTCACGTCCGCGCGGCCAATGCTAATTTTGTTTAAGCACTCAAGTGTGCATGTGTTTTCCCAATGTCTCCATCATGCCAGTCTCATCTGCCTCCCTGTGATGCTCTTGCCCTTGTGTGCTGCTTCTTCCTCCAAATCTCCAGCTTTCTAGACAGTAGTCTGCTCATAGACAACCTGAAAACCACGTGCTCTGTTTGGCCGGTGAATCTGGAGGAAGTAGATGTCGTATATAGAGAGTGGATAAATAAATCGTTAGACCAGCTGATTCCCGCAACACTGTCCAAGTCCAAACGTGGGCAACCTCATCTCTGGTATTCAGAAACTCTTGCTGGACAAAAAAAGCAATGTAAGCTGCTTGAACGCGCCTGGAGAAAATCCTATGACCCCCAGGCCAAAATTATATTCAGGTCTGCAACCAAAAAGTATCATAAACTAATAAAAAAAGCTAAGGCCAGCTATTACACTGACAGGATTTTGTCAAGTGCAAATCAACCTAAAACAATATTCGCTATGGTGAAAGACATGACTAAGTTACCAGAAGGCCCTAACAATACGATCACTTCCAATGCTCACTGTGATGAGATCGCCACCTTCTTTATAAGTAAAGTACAGGGTATTTACAAGTCCTTCCCCTCGACTGCTGTAAGCCCCGAGTCTACCAAAGCCGAGACTCTACAAGATCTTCCACATTCTCTTTGCACTCTCCCTCCTATTTCGGCGGATCAGATGGACAGGCTGACTGCAAAAATTAAATCCGGATCCCCCGAAGACCCTGTTAAACCAGAAATGGCGCGACTTCATAAGGATCCCATTTTGTCAGAAGGTCGTATTCTGATCAATAAAACCCTCTAACTACTATACCCAGATCCTGGAAGCATGCCAAGGTCGTCCCTCTATTAAAAAAACCTACCTTGGATCCCTCTAAACCGGAAAATTTCCGACCGATATCCCTGCTGCCTTATTTATCCAAGATAGTGGAATCTTATGTAAATTCCACTCTGATTAATTATCTAGAGGTCAATGGAATTCTAGATGACTCTCAAAACGGTTTTCGGGCGAATCATAGTACTGAATCGGCCCTATTAGCCGTTACAGAGCAACTGAGGGAGATACAGGACCAAGATGGTACAGCGGTACTGGTCCTGCTGGACCTAAGTGCAGCGTTCGACACGGTCGCCCACGAGATCCTCTTAAGAAGACTGTGGGAGATCGGAGTCCGTGACGGAGCACTAGAGTGGTTTGCCTCTTTTCTGACAGACCGCTCCTTTCAGGTCCATGCTCCACCGTATAAATCAGGAAGGTTCCCGCTGTGTTGTGGCGTTCCCCAGGGATCCGCACTCAGCCCCACGCTATTTAACGTATACGTCCGCCCCCTGGCCGCATTAGCCAGAGCTCGTAACATCAAATTAACATCTTATGCGGATGATACACAGTTAATTTTTTCCTTTTCCAGTGATACAGAGGCAGATATGACTAAATTTCAGGAAGATCTATTGGCAATTGCAAACTGGATGACTGAAAATCGCCTCCAGCTTAATTCATCTAAGACGGAAATATTACTGGTCGGTAAGGAACCTCAAAAATGGAACGATCAATGGTGGCCGTCTGCATTAGGCCCTGCACCCACCCCTAAGAAGGAAGTCAAAAACTTGGGTATTATGGTCGATAACCGCCTAGACCTTGACTCCCACGCCAAAAAGGTGGCAGGCACGTGCTATGGCCGAATACGGTCTCTGAGACCCATCTTGGGCTTTTTTGAACCCCAAGTCCGTCAGATGATCATCCAGGCCACGGTGCTGTCTAATATTGACTACTGCAATGTCCTCATGCTAGGCTCCAATCAATCCACAATCTACAGACTTCAAAGAGCGCAGAATGCGGCTGCACGCAGTCTGTTCGGTCTGCCTAAAAACTGTCATATCTCCCCCATACTTCATCGTCTGCATTGGTTGCCTGCAAAGCAGCGCATTCAATTTAAGGCACTGTGCCTTATCCATAAAATTCTCTACTCCTTGGGCCCAAAAATTCTGCAAAATCTAAGTTCTCTATATGTCCCTACTCGGGCTCTCCGTTCTGCAGATTTGCTTTTGGCCCACATTCCTAGGATCCGGAGAAGTAGAGCTGGAGGTCGATCCTTTAGATACCTGGCCCCAAAATTATGGAACACAATCCCGCTCGAAGCTCGTGTTATTACGAATCATCTGCTCTTCAGGAAGAGAATTAAGACCTGGCTATTTGCCACTCTCTAGCCCGACTCTATGGCTCTTCCTTTCTTTGGCCTGGTTGCTCAGTATCTAGTCCGTCTGCAAAGCGCTGGGACGCCCCGTTGCTGGGGTAGCCATGCGCTATACAAGCTACCATAACATAACATAACATTTCTCGCTGCATGCTCACTCTTTCCCTGCTCCACGTTGTTCTCTCTCTCATCCATTAGTCCCCCTCCCCATTGCTCTCTCTCGGTTTCCTGCCTTCCCTGCGCCCTCTGTGCTGATTCCTCCCACTTGAACCACCAAGTTGCTCCCAGCCCTCAGTTGCTTTCTCCCACCCCCGCCCTCCGTGAGTCCACACAACCCCCACCGATCGCAATCACTATTCACTTTCACGGCGGCGGGGCCGCGTCTCTTTCACGGCCGCGTGGCCAATGCTTGTTTTGTTTAAGCACTCGAGTGTGCATGTGTTTTCCCATAGTCTCCCTTGTGCGAGTCTCATCTGCCTCCCTGTGATGCTCTTGCCCTTGTGTGCTGCTTCTTCCCCCAAATCTCCAACACCGCTGCTTTCTCGCTGCATGCTGCCTCTTTCCCTGCTCCACGTTGCTCTCTCTCTCATCCATTAGTCCCCCACCCCCCCATTGCTCTCTCTCGGTTTCCTGCCTTCCCTGCGCCCTCTGTGCTGATTCCTCCCACATGAACCCCCTAGTTGCTCCCAGCCCTCAGTTGTTTTCTCCCACACCCGCCCTCCGTGAGTCCACACAACCCCCACCCTCTGTGTTGGAAGAAAACAATAATAAATGGAAATGCAAAGGTTCGCCCAAGAGCACACAGAACATCAGTCGTAAAAGCAGAACTCTATAATGTGCCTGCACAAACCTCTAACATATCAAGTGTACAAATGCTGACGTTCTCCAACCACAGAGGAAAGGAGGGTTTGGAGACAGGCAAACACAAAGTCATAATGGGCAACTTTCCTAGACAAACAGAATTAAGGTCACACTGAATCGTGCAATCTCGTCTCCGTGCCCTTTTATATGAAATACATCTCTGCTGAGGTCTATAGTAATAATAACACGATTCATGTCTGAAGAACCAGAGCCCAAACAAAAGGGATGACCCTTTCATGCACTCGGCAAAAATGAAGCAGGAAAATAATTTAAACCCCTCCCACTGCACCCCAGCCCTCTTAGAGGGCAAACAACCACCTGCTCTTCTATGACGTCCCTAATGCATGGCAGGGAACAAGAATGGCAGGCAAGGAACAATGAGAGCAATACCAGAGAGCCTCTAAAGGGCCTGTATAGGATCCACAGGGGAGAACGGGTATAAAGGGAAATGCCAGGTTGAAAACCGTCTGCATAGCATGTGTTGGATGCCTTTCCCAGTGTTTGCATTTTAGCCAACAGCACTTTGAATATTGGAACTTGTAGGTCCATAACTGGAATAGGAAAAATCGAGACTACAGGTCTCAGCTAGCAAATCCCTGCAGTTTGTATCCCGGAATGCTGAGTGCTGCTGGCTAAAAGGTCCAAACTGGTTAATGGTGCCACATGTGGCCGGGATCTACTGGCAAGTCTGAGCAGACAGAACCAGAAACAACCATTGGCAAAGCCAACTGAACAAACCTTCAAACCTTTGAGATCTATTGTCTATGCCAATGGTTTTTAGCCATGCTGCACAGCATGGAGGATGCTGTACAGAAAGGCTAGGAACCACTGGAAAAGCCAATAGACCTCAAAGTCGAGACCTATCGGCTTTGCTAATACTTGCTTCTTTTTGTTTAAGCACTCCACAACAGTGCATTTGTTTTCCAGCTGTCTCCCTCATGTACTTCTCCACCAACTGCCATGCTCCTGTTGCTCCCTTACCCATTGTTTACCCTCCACTCCCTTCCATAATGGGCTCACCCTTGGGTTCTACTCCCTGCCAGGTTGATTTACTAGACGGGTGCTTCCCCCCCCCCCCCTTTAAATTGCGTTCTCTCAATTTGCTGCCCTACCCACAACCTCCGTAATGCTTCAGTCCAGGCGCACACCCATCGCTTTCCCCCACCCTCCATGATCCCGATCCCCTCTGCCCTCTTTTTGGTTCTGTCCCAGAATTGTTTCCCCCACAGGCACAACTACTTTCTTTTTTTTTTATTTACTGATTCCACTCTAAACACTAAACAAAAGGAAAAAAGCAATCTTGAATCATTGTGTAGGCACACGGATGCTTGGTGTGCACAGCTACCTAATGATGCAGGCTCATAGGATCATAAGCTTTTTTCTCTTTTAGCCATGCTGCACAGTAATGGGAATGCTGTACAGCATGGCTAAAAACCATTGGCAAAGCCAATAGGTTTCAACGGCAAGACCTTTTGGCTTTGCCAATGCTTGTTTCGTGAGTAATCGGAGGATGGCATTGTGTTCAAGTAAGGTTGGACAGTATGGATTGGTGGTTGGGTAGGGCCGAAGTTTGCTGTTATTACTAGATATCTTGGGACCAAAAGTCCAACTCTGTCCACATGGCTTTTTCGAGTTCAACCTCTACGTGGCTGTACCTTTTACAACAAGCATTGGCATAGCCAATAGGTCTCGCCTTTGGGACCTTATAAGTGTTCAGTTATCCAACACAATATCCTTGGTGCAACAACATCAACTGTTACATGGCTAAACACTTATAAGGTCCCAAAGGCGAGACCTATTGGCTATGCCAATGCTTGTTAAATAATACCGGCTCAACTGAATATTAAAATGTTCTAATCCTGAAGTGCTAGGTATTTTTTAAATTCACCTTCCTATTCACTCCTGTCCTGACCCTTTTTCACTCATTGCTACACCACACATAGTCGTGACGTCAGTGCTCCCACGTAGTCGTAGGTCGTCGCACGCCCTGTCCCGCAGCGGGGTGGAAGGACCCCTATGATGAAGCATGACACCAAGGACCCTTTTGGTGTGTGAGGGGTATTTAAGAAACACTATGTGCTTCCCATCATTGTAGGCAACGCAATTGACCCGCTAATTGTGATTCTCCTTTTTTCCTGTAAAACTCCCTGAAGGTGGATCCTATTGTTTATTATACATTACAAGAGGAGGACGTATCCACCTCCAGTGTCCATTTCTAGGACACTACCTCTTCACTCCCTATTTTGTTAAAAAGGGGCACTAGAATAGTCATTTGAGCCTTATTCATGCTTCTACCATAATTGCTGGGGGAGAAAATTATCATGGGTCACCTGGTTGAGAGATAGCACAAGGGGATTAGCACTGTAGTGCCACAAGGGAGAATCGTGACCAGGATCGCTATCCTTTATACTGGATTGAATTGTGTAGTCCATAGCACTGCTGCAAGATTAAAAAGCACTTTCATTTCTAAAATCACAAGCCATGGTAGTAGGAACCCCAGGACACCAGTGGCAAACAACCTCAGCCAGCACAGTTAGGGCCCAGTATCCCGTCTGCCCTGTGGTCCTACGAACGGGGTCTGACATTATTGTGACGGGAAGTTTAGATTAAATTAACAATGCAGATGATGATTATCCTGCCCTGTTGCTCCATGAACTCTCTATGTGTTCTATTCTAGTTTGATTTTGCAATAATAATGGACCAGCAATGAGCTACTGAACCTGTTGGCTGCAGGAATTTCAAGAGTCTGTTTTCCCTTCAAAGACAGAAGTTCTACTTCTCCCTGGATTTTAACTTCCTCAACTGCATTTGCTACAAATTCTGTTTAAGATGATGTCTAAGGGCTGGCATAATAAATATAAGGGGAGTTGTGATCTGCTGTGACATCATCATGGGGGTTGGGACTTATTCATCACAGCTGTGCTTTCAAGTTTTAATTTGGCATGTGTTGGTTTTCATTGATGCTGGAGGTTTAACAGTAAAGAAGTTACAATCTTGGCATCCGGACCTTTAATAGAATCGAAACCTTCTGTCATATTTGATTGTAATGACATAGAGAAAAGCTACTTCAGCAGCCTTGATCTACATTTATTTGCATGTGTTTAGGCTGTTTTACAAGTCATAGGAATGAGAATATTTTTAATTTGTTGCCCAATTTCCTTTTTGTAATCCTGCAGTGTATTGTGTATTTGATCCAGCGCGAACCCAATATATTGGACAGGGAAGAGCATTCAATAATTTCATGTACTGTGGCCCATACACATACACCCAAATTGTCCCTGTTGCGCTGGGTCAAGTTAGCGTTTCTTCACATACAATACATAATCATTAATTTACACAAATTCTCATTTCATCACCTCGGACGCAAATAACCCCAACTTTCTTGTAAATTGTTAACTTTTTATCTAACTTAATGCATACATTCAGGAAAACACCTCATGAGAGAGAATACAATCTAACAATTAACCTAGCAAGTAATCAATCTCAACAAATACATTGTCGCATGGAGGGGATAGATGAAGAGACATCAGACAATATTCATCAATTCAAATTCTCAATTCGGAAAGACAGAAGAAGAGACAAAAGCACAAAAATTTGAATTTCTCGAGTTATCAAAGATACCATCCCAAGGAAATAAGAACTAGGAAAACCATTACCCTGGCATAGGTAGCGGCAAGGGACCCCCGATCAGAGTGTCAGGGATCAAAGTCTTAAGGTCAGGATAAGTACAGGACTGGATCAACTAGGCCTCTCTGCAACCCGACTATTAGCAACGGTCCCTCACTTTCCCTTCTCCCTCAAAGGTCTCGTAACCGCAACCAGACAGCACCACCGACATCGACGACTACTACCCCCACCCCTAAGTCACCTATTCTTTATACCCTTTTCGTACATGTCCATCCCACTAAAGTTGCTAATGTCATCCATTCTAGCTCCGGGATTGGTTAAAACGAGGGGCGGATGGTCACTTGACATTAGATCATGTTTTCTTTAACTACCCCATTGTTCATTTTCGTTTCCCACCTATTCAATATACATCCCTACTCTCTCATGAGGAAAATGTTACAGGATGAGGACAAAGTTTATGCATTTTATAAATTCGCAGACTTTCACACGGGAGCCCAGAAGTTGGCTGCATGTCAAGCATCCTGTCCTTCACCGCATCACACTCTTTCAGCAGGCTCAGCAAGTTTTTCCACAATGTCACGTGGTTCGTGCGCGCTGCAAGTTTCACTCATCACAGTTTGGTCAAGTTTAAAAACATGGCGACTTGTCCATTTACTAAAAGAACTGAAAACAGACATTTAATAATAATGTGGTAATGAAACGTTCACTGTTAACCACCCTCCTGCACCTAGATCCACGTTAGCAATTATTCCAGCAAAGCATAAGTAAAAGCAATCTTAGTTAGCGTTACTTAAGCATCACACGACATGCCTTTTAGGGCACAATTGCGCACAATTTGCAGTGTAAGCCACTCATAACACATTCTACTCACCATATTATTACATCTTCGATTATTTACATTTGGTTAAGATTAATTTTCATGCGATTTGCAAAGCGGTTTACCCTCATGTAGTGTATGGGTTCACATCAGTATATTGTATCTACTTAACATTAGTATATGTTATGGGGGTACTCAACAAGAGCGGGTTTGTTCTCGAATTCCCGCTCCATCAATCTCCCCTTTGATGGCTTTTGAAGCCATCACAAATACTCACCATATCGAGTACCACCTTTTGTTTTATTTAAAGCTCAGTATCTTTCTCGTTTTTCATGGCACCCACGTCTAACTTTTTCATCATATCATAATATTCTTCATTGATTTCCTCAAGCTCATCTCTTTTTCTCTTCACTCCTTTCTTTTTATACTTTTTATCTAATGTAACTTTCTTTATTGCTAGTGAAACTATGGGCATTACTACTTTACCTAAAAGACTTTCTCCAAACGTTGTGAACCAATTTTTCACAGCTGTAAGACTTTTTCCAACTCTTTCCCAAATACCGTCAACCTCCAGTTGGGATAAATCCTTATGTAACTTTGTAATATTTCTACTGTATCCTTCTATCAATTTACTTTTATCAGGGATATGTACAGCAATGTTGAATTTTTAACGTTCCGCAGACTCCATCCTCTATTGCCAAAATAATATCAAGGGCAAGTCTGTTTTGCAAAACCATTAATCTGATTGCCACCCTTTCGGTATCAATCATCAAAAATCCACCCGCATTATCTGTTGATAATCAATCGAATTTTATGCGAATTTAATATTACCCCAACTGATGGTATAAGTGTAGAAAATCAATCGCCCACTATTTCAGTAAAACTAGCTCTCTTTCTGCGTGTTAGTCCTTGTTTTATTTAATTGACACTATTATCCTTTAGGTTTAAATGATAAACCTTTGGAAACACAATTCCAAAGTAGCAACTCCCATACCAGTGGGCAGGTAACCTATAATGGGCTTTTCTACCAAATACATAGTATATTTCTGTGAAGACAGGATCAGTTCCACCCTTTAATCCCCAACCTCCTGTAATTTGAAAGGTATGTTCACATTCACTTGTGCCAATTAAATAATTATTGTAGTTAGTTTTTGATCTCAGTAAGCATAATTTCCCTCTCCTCCGCCAGTCTAAAGACATTGCAGCATAGGTTTCACTTGTTTCATAATTTCCTTCCTTAAATGCGCAAGGTGGTTGTTATGTCTTTTGTTCAACCGCTTTTCTCTGGAAACTCTCTCTTCTATGCTCTACCATATCCAAAAAACAATCGTTCCTCATAATGCAGACCACAGGTTGTTATTTCTATAACCATGGTCTAAATCTAATGGCTTGGTAATATGGAAGAGCTCACCCATATGTTTAGCACTTTCTACTTTGTTTAGTCTATTGGTACCTTTGAAAATACCAAATCTACATCTGTATACTGATACTCCAATTTACCTTCCATGTAAAATAGACTACTAAGGACACTACATAAAACAGCATATGTTAGAGAAAGGTGATGATACGTTAAACCCTCAGAGACAGAAGAGGGTAATTTCATGCAAACAAACCAATCACTCACATTCACGGTGCTAGTGTATTCATACAGTAACTTAGTAAATACATTTAACGAAAACTCATTATCTGATTCTTCATGATGGAGTATGCGTCCATCTAACTGTTTTCCATTAGTACTTATGGTCTGTTAAGCAACATCTTTCATTCTTTTAGGAGACACTTCATTAGTATTATTTCTAGTGTTATTCACGTCAAACGTTGGTATGACTACTGTTAATAGGATCCATATAAGTGTTAGTACAAAAATATTACAAAAGCAAAACTTAACACATCTACGTTTTAGTTTAGATTTTGATTGTTCAGTCACCTTGGTCTTTGCCATTTTAGTATGCTACAAAAATAGAAAAGTCTAACAATATCCTTTCGCCAAGTCCTAGGAAAAATCTAAATGAACTTCTACCTAAAAATAAAAATATAAGAGTGTGGAGGTGTAATTCTACACCCAATGACATTTCTTCTTTACCGCTTTTAAGGTCTGCAAAGGACAAAACTTTAATCCACCTCAGGCTGGAACAGTTCTTTTGTTAAGGCGGTCTCAAATTGCTCTCATCCTCATTCTCAGTACCGCTATTCTCATGTTCCTCATTTAAATCTAAAGTCTCAAACTCTTCAAGAATGACATAAGTCCATTCAGGGGCCTTGTATTTTCTACAGGTTATTCTTGTTCTTCTTGATCTTCTCGTTGTGCCCTTTCCTAAATCTTCTTGTTCTGTCTGGCTTGATATTTTGTTGCTTTGTTCTGGTCTGTTTCTTAATCTTCTTCTAATTACTCTGTATTTCAGTCTTTTGACTCCACTTGGCAAGCAGTCTCCCTTTCTATGTTTCTTTGCCTGCACTATCTTATCACCTTCTGTATTCTGTTCACTGCTTCTTTTGTTCAGTCTTATCCCTATCTGTCTTTCTTTGTTTTCTTGTGTTTCAGTCTCTGTAGGTTTAGTGTTTGAGTCTGACTCGCTAGCTAATCCTCCCTCTTCTAAATCTTCTTTGGTCTTTTTTTCTTCTGAGACAGCATTTGGAATCTCTGTTGTTTCTTTTTCTGCTTCAACAGTCTTTTCACCTTCTCCTTGTTCAATAGCAGCCTCACTTAATTCCGACTCAACAGCAGTCTCTTCTGTCCCAGTATCTGGTGCCCATTCTACTCGACTTGTGCTTGGCTGTTCATCGTCAAAATGTTCACTTGAATCTGTCACTGCAGATTCTTCATCCTCACACACTTCAGCAACTGGTTGTGAATTTTTGTTTCTCAGTCGCTGTTCTTCAGATCTTTCGATTGGACTTGGGACTAGACGAGTAATGGCTCGCATGTATCCAATTTGGCAAAACAAAACACTTCACTGCTGTGGTCGTCACCAATATGATTTGGAAAGGGCCGCTCCACCGGGGTTCTAGGCACGTTTTTCTCACGTGCTTATTCACTAGCACCCACTCTCCAGGATTCAGGTCGTGTGCTTGGTCACGCTGTGTCGGTGTGGCATCTCCTCTAACCTGGCGAGACACAGAACGTGGCAGGTCAGCCATTCCTCTGTACCTGGACTGTTTGAACAGTCTTACCATGGCGTCACGTCCAATGTGAGAATGTCCGTGGTACATCCTAGCCATGTGAGAAAGCAATGAATCTGGTAATACTGGTCTTTCATCATAACAGACCCATATTTCATCATCATTTTTTCTACAACCCGCTCTTTTCTATTCTTCCTTTTCTGTGTCACTGACTTCTTCCTGCATTTGTCTCACCTCATCCCATGTCTCAAATGTGGTGGCGATCATAAGGTGGCATTCGGTATTTCCTCTTTCAATAGATCGATTTATTGCTAGGGTATTTTTTTGTACAGTAACGCGCTAATTGATCCGCGTATCTGTTACCCTTTGTCACTTCATCATCTCCAGATTTGTGTGCAACACATTTTACTACTGCAATTTTTTTTGGTAACTGCAAAGCTTCCAATAATTCCTTTCCTGTTTTCCCATTCCGAAATGGTGACACAGAGGAAGTCATGAATCCTCTTTGCATCCATAGCTTAACAAAATCATGCACTACACCAAAGCTGTATTGGCTGTCAGTGTAGATTGTTACTTTTAGACCCTTTGCCAATTAACATGCTCTAGTAAGAGCAAACAGCTCTGCAACCTGGGCAGATTTTATGCCTTTTAGACAAGACGCTTCCAGAGATCCAGCTAGAGTACAGACAGCATATCCATCGCACAATTCACCTCTTTCATTCCTTAAACAGGACCCATCAACAAACAGTTCGCAATCAGACTCTTCCAGTGGTTCATCTGGGCGAGGCTTGGTACAAAGCTCTGTTACTTCCAAACAATTATGTTCTGCTTCTTCTCTCACCTCTTCACACCTCAAATTTGGTAACAATGTGGCAGGGTTCACAGTAGTGCATCTTGCCACGGTCACATTTTTAGCACCTAGGATTACCCTCTTGTACTTTGTCAGCCGACTATTTGTCATATGTTGAGTTCGAGTACCAGTTAAGAGTATCTCAACAGAATGTGGTACATAGACTTTTACTGGGTAACCCATCTCAATTGATTCACTCTGTTCCAAACTCACACAAGTGGCAGCCACTGCTTTTAAGCAACCTGGCAATGCTGCGGCCACTGAGTCAAGAGTAGCAGAAAAATACGCTATGGATGCCTGACCATTCCGTGTTTCTGAGTTAAGACCACAAGCGCACAACCATCTCTCTCACAACAGTATAATGCAAATTCTTTAGAGTAATCTGACACACCCAGGGCTGGCGCCTGGCAAAGACTGTTTCGCAGTCTATTGAAAGACTCCATACTCTCCTCGTTCAACACAATTGGATCTTTTACATCTTTTCTGGTCAATTTCTGTAAAGGCTTTGCAATCAACAAAAACCCACATATCCACTGCCTACAATATCCGACCATTTTCAAAAACATTCTCACTTCTTTCTGATTCCGGGCTGGATACATCTCTTGATTATACTGATTCTCTCGGGGTCACTTTCCTTTTTCAATCTTATGACCTAAGTACTGAACTTCCTGTCTACAGTACTGTAACTTTGATGGGGAGACTTTGTGTCCACCTTCAGCCAAATGATTCAACAAAGCAATGGAGTCGGTTACACATGCTTCACGAGTTTTGGATGCCAACAGTAAGTCATCAATATATTGGATCAGAACAGAGTTCCCGGGCAATTTCAAAGTTTCCAGACAGTTTTTCAAGATCTGATTAAAGATTGAGGAACTTTCAGTATACCCTTGAGGAACTCGCACCATGCCAAAACCCGATTTCGAAACCGGAAGGCAAACAAATATTGACTATCTGGATGCAAGGGGATGGAAAAGAATGCCTGACACAAATCAATGACTATATACCATTCAGCATCACATGGGATCTGATACAGAATTACAGTAGGGTTTGGCACTATTGGGCAACATGGCACAACAATTTTATTCACTTTTCTCAGGTCTTGTACTATTCTATATTTTCCGTTTTGATACCAATAATGGGAGAGTTACAAGGACTGCTCATTATCTCTTTTAGGCTACCTTGTTCTATCATCTGATCAATCACGGGCGTGACTCCAGCAATTACTTCTGGACTCATCTTGTACTGGGCAGTATTGGGGTACACTGCTCCATCCTTCACTATTAATTGAATAGGGTCCACATTTCTCATTAAGCCAATTTCTTTACCAGTAAAGTCCCACACATCTGGACTCTCACAGTACCTTTCAATTCCTCTGGTAAATCTTCTTCAGTAATGAATATAATTCTTTTACTTCTGACTCTCGTTGGGCCATCAATAATTTGTATTCAACATCCTCATCCGGTGTCATTATTGCAACACCATCTGGTGTACAATAAATAGTGCAATTCATTTTGCACAACAAATTCCTGTCCATTCACCGGACTAGTATCACACACTAAAATTGATGCATGTCTTTGTGAAATTTCCAATGTGAACTTCTATTGGGGCTGTGACAGGAGTTTTTATGTGTTTGTTTGCAACGCCTACAACTTGGATAGTTTCTTCAGAGAGGGGTAGGTTTGGGATTTCTGCTGCTCTTACAGTGGTACAGGTAGCACCAGTGTCCAATAAAAAGGTGACATCTTTTCCTTCTACCTTTCAATCAATAAATGGACCTGACTGATCTACCGCTAAAGATGCACCAAGTACGCACTCTTCCTCCCCCCTCAGGCACCGTCATGGCAACAACTCCAACTCACTCTCACTATCACGCACCAAATACTGCGAAACTAACGGACTCTTACCAAACTGCTCTTCTCCTTGAAATTACGAACTTGTACTGTACATCTGCAAATGAGCATTCACATTTGGAGGTATGGGCGGTTGTGGTACCTGTAACTGGGTGGTAACTACCTGCTGCTTCCCAATCACTTGATTCTGCATCTGTGGATTTAAATTTAGATTTGCACCATTACCCTTTTGTGCAGATCTATACTCTTTCTTCCAGTGTCCCAACTTCCCGCAAGCATGACCAGGAAATGTCTTTTTAGCCTCTTCTCTACTAATTTAAAATTTTCCTCGAGTCTCGCTGTTTGTCGATCCCTCCTGACCCTGGTTCTGTGAAACAGTATTTGTCTCCTGTTGCTGTTTAGCCAATTTTATTTGACCCCACATCATTTTCTCTTTTAGCTTTTTCAATTGAGAGTTAATGTCATCGCTACAGTACTTTGCATATCTCAAAATGTTGTCAATAGACTTGCTTTACCAACATAGCATATGTTGTTGTATCATCGCACTAATTTCAGGCCTCAATCCATAAACAAACCAATACACAAAATGTCCCATATCCTTATCGCAAATGTTTTCAAATCCACTATACTGTTTAAACACCTGTTACAACCTCTCATAATAGGCATGAACAGATTCTTTAGGCTCCTGGGTTGTTCTGTCAATTTTCACCCAATCTGGTTCCTTTGAAATGATTTCCCCTTTTAAAAAGATAATAACCTGATGATACTTTTTCATCACCTCTTCAGATGGGGCACCTGTCTTTGCATCTCTGGGATATTAATCTTTTGGCCAATCAACCGTAATCTTGCATTCTGTCCACAAATCTGTAGGAACCACTATTTCAAACAACCCATCTAAATCTTTCAGCAACACTTTAGATACCTTCACAAATCGATCCACTGGTTTATACCATTCTACCGATTTTTCTCTTAATCTTGGAAAATCATTTGTAAAAGACAATATATCTTGTCTAGTCCAGGGTACTTGGACATACCCACCACCTGGAACCTCTCTCATGGGACAAACCCTTTCTGCCTGCTTCGTTTCCTTTACGGGAAACATGGATGTGCCTTTCCCACTAGCTTCCTCATTCATTTTCACCCATTTACTTCTCCATTTTTCTATCGTTCCCCATTTCTTCAAGATATTCATCAATTCTTCTATCTGCAATCTTTTTCCAGACGTATTCAAACTTTCTAAATCTTTGTCAGTAAAGACCATGTGTTACGGTTTTTGTACCACCTTTGATTTCTCAATATCCACCCCAAATTCATTTGCTACTTCTGACAATTTCTCATGAAAATTATTTGTTCTCCAAGTAATACTCTTACATAGAAACTCATCCTCCGTATAAGTCCCTAATCTTTCTGCAATTATCGTCCCAATAATCATTTCTTCCAAGTCTACCTTCAATTGGCTTACATTCACACCTTTAGGCAGAGTATCTGTCCTTGTTAATTCCTTTACCCAATTACTAAGCTCTTCTGGGGTTAGACCTGTCGAAGTTCCTGCTATGGGAGTCATATTGTAACCTAAATTTCTTGGCTCTAACTGGGTATTTCTTTTTGGGGTTTCAGTCCTTAAATCTCCATTTGGTAGATCCAACAAGGTATTATTATTTGAGCTACTTTGACTCTCGTTACTCACTATGTTATTACTTCTTGGAATGGTTAAAGTAGGTATTTTCTGTAATTTCAAGTTTTCTCCAATTAGAGGAATTACAGGACCTATAGTTACAGGTACTGTTACAGCTTTAGCATTTAAATTTAATTGATTCAATTTCTGTATCTGTACTATTCTTGCCTTATTAAACAGTCTAGCTTAATTCTCTCTTATTTGTTTAACTAAATCAGTGACTTGAGAAGTTAACGGTGTCATGTTTATCATTCGTGGGGCACTCGGAGTCACTCCCCTGAACTTTCCTCATAAGGTGGGGGTCTTTTTGTCATTATATCCTCCAATAATTCATCATCCGATCCATTCACACCGTCTCTGGATGTTTCAGATGCTTAGATTTCTCTTTACATTTAGCTCCGGTCTGACCCTCCACGGTATAATCCTGCAGTCACCACAGCCTTTCTCCATCTTTTCATATGATCCTCCAGCCTTTCAAATGGATAACCTCCGAACATCCTCCTGCCTCTCCTTCCCCCTAGATCCTTTTTCTCTCTCGAATGCTTCCACTTCCCATTCTTCCAGTGCTTCACACTGGGTAAGTCTTGGATTTGGCTCTAAGGAGAACATATTCTCTGTTAAATTTTGCAGAATCCTCACATCAAATGTACCAAACTCAGGGAAAGCTAACACTCCATCATCTTTTGTATACTTCATCCAGTTCTCCAGCCATACACACGTATGATACCCTCGCTCCATCATCATATAAGATGCGGGCGTTTTCGGAGGTGGAATAGGAATTCTCACTTTTTGCTTATCTTTATTGAAAAGATTCTTTAGTTTCTTCCACAAACCCATCTTTAGACTATCTTAATTTCTACTCAAACAAAACACAATAACCTTTACGTACTTCTCTTTATTCAATTGTCAACCTTTATCCTATCCCAGCGCGCCTTACATTAATTAGCCAATCTCAATAAGCTACGTAATTTCAGTTTTGTCCAATGTCAGCGCGACTCACACTAATCACCCAATCACCACTCCCGCTGACTGACCAATGCCAGCGCGGCACCTTGTGACGTCAGTATCACTCCTGCTAATGACCCTCCCTTTACAATCTGCTCCTCGCTACACACCCTCTGTTTCCTCCAATACCAGCACAGCACCTTGTGACGTCAGTATCGCTCCTACTACTGACCCTCCCTTCACAAAATCTTATGGCAATATTATTCTGAGTTTTTCTTAAAAGTTAGTAACAACATAAAATGACAATGCTACCTTGTCCATTCCACTAAGTATTCACTTTTCAAAGAGATTTTCTTACACTACAAGCAATAATAACATCCAGCGTTCACTTTTCTGTCAAGCTCCGGAATTACCTATCGGCTCCCCTCAAGATCGCACCGAGGTATCACAAGAGGGTCTCTTGAGGATGTATGATGTTACAACGCATACATTTACATCGCGGTACATTACATCGCGGTTTTGACAACGCAAGTCGTTACAACGACTTGCGTTGGAGGGCGCTGGACTTAGGAGTAGTATAATTTACTATTCCAACTCCAGTCTACGTACAGTAGGGAAGGTGTTGGATAGTAAATTATACTATTCCTTGTCCTAGAGCGCCATCTAGCGCAAGTCGTCGTAACGACTTGCGTTGTAAAAACCGCGATGTAATGGCATCGCGATGTAATCCCCGCGTTGTAAACGATGTTTCCCGTCTCTTGACGTACAAAGAGGGTTGTCCTGTTACTGATCTCTTCTTCCCTTACCAGAGTTCCAAATACAGTGACCCTTCACTATCACAATCTTTCCTTTTTCACACAAAAATTTCCCTAAACATAATACTGACAGCCCTACCTAGCTTTTCAGCATTATCACAACAGACAAGGTACTTCTGCAGTGTAATTTCTTTACCACACTCTTCAAATTCCTTCCTAGGATTCCTCAGGCACCTTCTGTACCTGTACTCTTAGACAACATATAAACAAGAACACTGACTCTTTAGGTTAAAATCCTATAACGAGTATTCAGTAACTATTACCTAATCAATAATTAACCATCGCTCTGCTACCAAGTAACTGATCCAGCGCAAACCCAATATATTGGACAGGGACGAGCATTCAATAATTTCATGTACTGTGGCCCATACACATACACCCAAATTGTCCCTGTTGCGCTGTGGTCAAGTTAGCGTTTCTTCACATACAATACATAGTCATTAATTTACACAAATTCTCATTTCATCACCTCGGGTCAATTCATCATCCACTTGATCGATGGGTCAATTAGCTGATTAATTGAAGGTCAATAGTCATTTCAAATCATTGACAGACGCAAATAACCACAACTTTCTTGTAAATTGTTAAATTTTATCTAACTTAATGCATAAATTCGGGAAAACACCTCATGAGAGAGAATACAATCTAACAATTAACCTAGCAAGTAATCAATCTCAACAAATACATTGTCGCGTGGAGGGGATAGATGAAGAGACATCAGACAATAATCATCAATTCAAATTCTCAATTCGCAAAGATAGAAGAAATGACAAAAGCACAAAACATTGAATTTCTCGAGTTATCAAAGATACCAACCCAAGGAAATAAGAACGTAAAAAACCACCACCCTGGCCTAGGTAGCGGCAAAGGACCCCTGACCACAGTGTCAGGGATCAAAGTCTTAAGATCAGGATAAAGACAGGACTGGATCAACTAGGCCTCTCTGCAACCCGACAATCAGCAACGCTCCCTCACTTTCCCGTCTCCCTCAAAGGTCTCGTAACCGCAACCAGACAGCACCACCAACATCGACGACAACTACTACCCCCACCCCTAAGTTGGTTAAAACGAGGGGTGGATGGTCACTTTACATTAGATCATGTTTCTTTAACTATCCCATTGTTCATTTTCGTTTCCCACCTATTTAATATACATCCCTAATCTCTCATGAGGAAAATTTTACAGGATGAGGACAACGTTTATACATTTTATAAATTCGCAGACTTTCACCCGGGAGACAAGAATTTGGCTGCACGTCAAGCGTCATGTCCTTCACCGCATCACACTCTTTCAGCAGGCTTTCCACAATGTCACGTGCTTTGTGCGCGCTGCAAGTTTCACTCATCACAGTTTGGTCAAGTTTAAAAACATGGCGACTTGTCCATTTACTAAAAGAACTGAAAACAGACATTTATTAATAATGTGGTAATGAAACGTTCACTGTTAACCACCCTCTTTCACCTAGATCCACGTTAGCAGTTATTCCAGCAAAGCATAGGTAAAAATAATGTTATTTAGCCTTACTTAAGCATCACATGACATGCCTTTTAGGGCACAATTGCACACAGTTTGCAGTGCAAGCACTCATAATATATTCTACTCACCATATTATTACATCTTCGATTATTTATGTTTGGTTAAGATTAATTTTCATGCGATTTGCAAAGCGGTTTACCCTCATGTAATGTATGGGTGCACATTAGTATTCTATCTACTTAACATTAGTATATGTTATGGGGGTACTCAACAAGAGCAGGTTTCTTCTCGAATCCCCGCTCCATCAGTGTATTTGGTGTTTTTTTCCCCTTATGACGTGATCTTTTGTAATTTTAGGAAAAAGTCAAACTGATTTTCGGAGAGAAATATCTTGATGCAGTGTATTCCATCCCAGTCAAGCAGCAAGCCCCGGTGTATGGAGCTATTCTTACTCATGGAGCTGGAGGAGATATGAATTCTCAACATTTGGCGTCTCTTGCATCATACTTGGCAGCTCATGGGATTCTGTGTCTCAGATTCACCTGTAAAGGACCGAACCTAGTGTATAGAACAAAAGTGTATAAAGAAGCATTGGTAAGATCAATTTTTACATGGTTTTAATTGGATTAAGGATGTCCTTTATATCAGACGTTGGTAAAGATCATACAATAGTCTACTAAGAAAATTTCCCATAGGAACATACAGACTCATCCAGGTTTACTGACTAGATCGTTATAGTTCTTATGTGCCTATTGCTGCTGTGCATTGGGAGTAGGCAGGGACAAGATGCCCATTCCTCTTGCTTGTTGCATTTAAAATGACAATATGCAGAGCTCAGAAGTTTCCGAGCTCCACCCCTAAGTAGAAGATTGATAGTGTTTTTTATTTACTTTACTTGTAGATCAAATGTACAATGGTATAACAGGGCTTCAAAAACTAGAACGTGGTGGGAAAAACAGCACTGGATATAGTACTCTCGCTTGGAACCAGGGAATTTTACAACTGTAAACAAGGCCTTTGATCCAGTTGAAGACCTTGCTCTGGCCCCAGTATCGTTAACATTTGAAAAAGACACACTTATTCAGTAGAAGGATTTATATATATTTATTTTCTGCTGCTTTTAAAATCCTCGTAGCCTTAGAGCAACCTGAATCAAACCATCTAGGACTAGGAGGAGTAGGGTTAGTGACCGGGCACGACAAAAGCACTTTTGTTTTTTTTGTGATACGCCCAAAAGCCTCTAGAATTGACGAGTCAGTGGGGGTGGGATCTAGACAAGTGTCAAAATCCTGAGCACAGCTACGAAACAGGGAGTACTTAAAACTGACAGGCTCAACCATTGCCCACCTGAGACGCCTACCTTGATCAGAGAGGGAAAGAATACCACGAGGCTCCTGAATGCGAGATAGGATAGGCATCCGACAACTCATGATAATAGAGACCTTGTTATGGTCGCTAAAAACAGTATGAGAAATATTAAAACAAGACATCAACAGCAAAAGAGAAGCTGAAACAAAAATAAAATCTATGATAGTAAGTTTTGTGTACCCAAATTACATTTTGGAAAACAGGAAAAATTGTGCCAACAGCCCAGCAGTGATATGTCGCATGGGGCTATGACTGGATTATGATCTGAACTAATTTCACCCCAATATTACTGCCTTGGGTGTGGATGCACTGTATTCCAGGACCTCTCTTCATAATTTATTGGAATTGAAAAACCTTGTGCTGCTTATTTTTGCTATTTTAAGGGTCCTTTTGTTTCCTTTGAGATTGTGTGTAAGCGCGTTTTGACCCCTTCAATTTGAGAGGTCTCCTCAGGACAGGGGCAGGGTGTGATGCATCTGGAGGGGAGGAAAAACTAGTGTCTTACTTTGCTCTTTTTACAGTGTTACAGCTTCAGAAGAAAAATGGTTAACAGTGGGAGGGGTCCAGAAGAGGGAAGGATAAGGGAGTCTTGAAAATTACTTAAGATTAATGGAAACCCTGCCAAAATACTGATGGAGTAGTAGTGGGAGAATTCACAGGATTCTGGTTCCTTTGGGCACAAATTGTGAGAAATAAATAAGTATCAGCAAAAAGTGACACAAATGTGAAATGCTGTGCAGTCTCCTTGTACCTGGAGTACGTACTTTGCTGGAGTATGTTATATGTAGTTGAGCTATCAAAAAAAAGCATTGATTATTACATAGGGTTTACATAGCAGCTCTTTGATTAAAAAAGTGTCCGGACACTGTGGTGAGTGCACCTTGTTTACAAGCGTATCTTTGCTTTGAAAGATTTCTTTGAGGTTGCTTTGGGTAAACAAAATGTAATTAGCGCTTTGTCAGCAAATTAGATACAACGCCATCTTGTACCTATTCTACCTCAATTGGGCCTACTTGTAGTTTGCTGTATCTGTCGAAGAGGGAGTTCTTTTCAGTCACTGTGTGGAAATGTGCCTAGGGTCACCCTCTTGTCCACGGATCCAAAGACTAACAAAATAGAGATCAACACTGGAGTTGGAGTAAATAACAAGTTTATTAATCATTCATGAGTGGGACCACGTCCACACAACACTCTCAAGTGTTGCAGGAGGTAGTACACTGAATTCAAAAACCAACGTCCCTTTTATACCATTTTGTTGCAATGTAAGCACGTGAACAGAAATAGCTATCAGCAAACAAGGGCAGATAGATAACTACGTAGTCAGCAAAGTGGGCGGGAGAGCAGGAATGCTTATGGCAGCAGTAAATGGTCGACAGTTAACATCTGAGACCAGGTGCACTGGCAGCTACAAACCCCCAGCACGTACACTGCTTAGCCATGTCAGGAGGTCAACCAAAATACATATCACAAGCAGAGTGAAAAAGACAATCAGCAGAGGAAGAAAACTAAATTCTTTGTCTTTTATCAAGTATAATTATGAGGGATGAACCTGGCTCTTTTCATGCATGTTTCAATAGTTTCTTCAGATACCCATTATAGGGCAGTTTTTCTTATAGATGGTCTGAATGTATGAAATACCTTTCTTTACTTGAGCAATTTTTATGGATCCTCAAAAAATGGGCATAAGTTAAGTTGTCTGCCAAACTTCTTTGGTGGAAACTATCACATGGCAGATTGTTCCCTGCAGTCAATGTTGTATACAGTGGGATTACTAGGTGCCTGTCTTCTGTGGTTACTGGAACATCTAGAACGTTGATTTTGTATGGTCGGTGGTCATGTTAAATTTGATACATGGAGATGTCATTCAGCCACTGTGTGAATTGCTGTATAGTTCATTTGAGTTTTGCAGCCCATATAAAGAATATATCTTTACATTGGTACCAACTAGCAGCATATAAGCCATTGGATTATTGTTAAATATTAATTGTTCTTCATATTCTACCACATAGAGAATTGCCATCTCCTGTGTGAAGGGAAACCATTGCACTACTCTTGGTTTGTATGTAGTAGTTACCATAAAATAGGAAAAAATCATTGTCAGTGCAATCTTGGCCAAGGTTGGAATAAATATGACAGTACCTGGTGAGGTCTTTCTCTTTTGTCAAGCAAAAGCTGAATGATTTCTGAAGCTTTTTCCTGGGGGATATTTGTGTAGAGGGAACCTCCAACTAATGAGACCAAATTTGGCTTTCCCAGTTAAATGTAATCCCTTCAATATGCTTAGTAAAGTCAGCTGCACTTTGAATGTAAGATTTTGTGATTTTTGGGAATGGCTTTTAAGGAAAATGGGTTATTAGTTCAGGATAGTTAGTACCTACCTCAGCTAATAACCACCACAATCCTTGTCAGGATGAACCACTAACTGAGCTCAGGATCTCTACCCCCTGTTAGCTATTGCATAGAGGAGACAGGCTTAACTTGGATGCAAGGTGTAAAGTATTTATGGAGTACTAAAACAGTAATCAATTTGAAATGCAAAAAAGTAAAAATCTTAGAACAAAGGAGAAGAGTAACATTTTATAAACAAAATGTCACCAAAACTACAAAAATCCAATAAGTTGAACTGAAGATATAAAATATAAAATTTTAAACTCTTAAAGTAGAGATAGCACCAAAAAGTACAAAGTGCCAATGGTAGTCAATAGTCACAGTAAAACAGGACCTAATCACTAATCAAGTTTGTCTTAGTTAAAGATTTTTCCTCCTGATTTAAGTCCTTTATGCCCTATCTGCCACAGGACTGTTCTTCTAAAGTCCAGCAGGAGGCACTTAGAGGCTCACAGGGTGACAGACAGAGACCAGCAGGAGGGTCCGTCCTGTTGCCACTGGTCAGCTGGGCGGTTGCAGAAAAAGGCTTCTTGTAGCTTGTTGTGCACTTCTGGCTTTAAATGAAAGTCAGTCTTATGACCCTTTCTAGTCCACTTCTTTGTCATGGGTACAAGTAAGTGCGCAGGTAAAGTCTTCTAGATTCTTCTCAGGTCTCAGACAACAGGTTCAGTCCTCTTAACTTCCGCAGGTCCAGAAGTGTTCTATAGGGGGTGCCTAGAGGTGCCACATTTATGCCTGGCAGAAGCTAATGGGGATGCCTAAACCAATAGGGTAAACGATCCCGGGCTAACCCTATCCACGTTGAGCATTTTCAAGATGGTTCAAAGTCTTCATCCACACTAAACTTGGGCTCAGAGGGTTAGGGGTGTGCAATTGGTGTGTACTATGGTAATCCTAGTGTCCTTAAACACACACTAAAGGTGATTGGAGGAATGCTTATAATGTGTCTAACCACTGGCAATCGCTCAGGGTAGCATCCCACTCCATCTTTCTTTTGCTCACCATTCAACCTTTTTTGACCCAGCCATATGCAAATCAGTCTTGATCCTGCTCCTTGTGGTAACAGTCCAGCAGAAATGCTAGGACAGGTCCTCACCAAACTAAAACACAAGCAACCTAGTGCTGGTTTCGCCCTAACAAGGGCTCATTAGATAGGTATAGTTTGGTTTCATTGGCACCGGGAGCACAGGACGCACATCTGGGCATATCTTTGCCACTTAGGGTGGTACATCAAACACACAAAAGGTGTTGGGAGGAATGTTTGCAATTTGCCTAACCACTGTCATTTGCTCCGGGCAGCATCCCGACCCATTGTTGGCAATGGGTCGGGACAAGCTGGAGGTTAGATAAGATGTCAAGGTGAATTCTCCCTCCCAAACCTCCTAGTGAAAAGAAAGTCTGCATTGCCATTTCTCTGCTTTCTTCTGGTGGTGCGCTCTAGGATTTTCCTGTTTGAATGCACACCCTGTTACAATAAGGTTTCATGGGGTTTTTATCTCATAAAGAATTGCAAATCACTTCGTATTCACTAGAGCTTGAAAAATACGAATCTGGTGCTTGATTGTATTGGGCGGTGATGGCTCGTGTACAGTGTACATGGATATGTCTGGGCCTGGTTTAACTCCTGCTCAGCTTTTCATTCATAGTTATTTGTCTCATCAAATCTGCTTTGTAGAATTTAATGTAAATCACATTGTGCAAGTCATGGCTTTTTTAACCGTGTTGTGTGTGAAGTAAAGTGAGATGTGCGCTGTCTCAGAAGGGATTTAACAGCAAGAGCTGCCGACGTTAGAACCTGGGAAGCAGGTTTTGAGCCTCAGCTCCATA
Source organism: Triturus cristatus (assembly GCF_964204655.1). Taxonomy (NCBI): domain Eukaryota; kingdom Metazoa; phylum Chordata; class Amphibia; order Caudata; family Salamandridae; genus Triturus; species Triturus cristatus. The sequence continues at coordinate 693,330,693 of NC_140591.1, forward strand.
TCCTGTGATTCTGGGCAAATCACATAATACCTAAACCTTAAAAATGTGTAATGTGCAGCTTTCATGGAAAACACCTAGTACTCTTTTATGTGCCCTAATTCTGCTTTGCCTAGTTCGTGTTGTATAGATCTACCAGGTGCAGGAAGACGACAAACACATCCACTCGTATGGAGTGCTTGTTCGGTAATGGTTTTTAAAAAGTACCGGCAGAATGAATAGCCAGTGGAAGGACATTGGCCAGTGACCGGAAGGAGAACTTTGTTCTAATGCCACGCCACAGCAGGGACAGCAAAAGCAGAGCAGGAAGTGAAAGTAAATTAGAACGATGTTGGGATCAACAAATGGTAAGTTCAGGTAAGCATTGGGTTGTTTCTAATCCCTTTTTAAGATTTGTTTTTTAAAAATACAAAAGACTTCACAAGCGCTGTGTAGGCGAAATCTAAAAATGACGTGCCTGCCTGCAGCGCCTCTCCTCTCCAGCCATATTTTTACTAGTTGAGAGCTGAAACTGGGTCTGATGTTTCCGCCCACAGGTAGTATTGCTGGGTTATATTCAATGCCACTCCAGTCTCCCCTTTCATTACCGCTTCACCATATTCTTAATGAAGGTGGGCTTCAGTAGAAATTAAAAGTATTGCCAAGCTGTAACGCACGCCACCCCAGTCTCCACTTTCAGTACCGCTTCTTACTTATGTCTACTCCCCCTCCAGGCGTATAGGCCATCAACCAGGACCTTCCAGCCATCTTTGTTCTGGGCTTTTCTTTCAATCTGACTCCAGGTGTAATCCTTCTCCTTGCAGTCAACCTTGAGGCCTTGGCGCCAGATGTTTCTTGGCCTTCTTCTTTTCCTTTTCCCTGGAGGGTTCCAAGTCAAGGCTTGCCTGCAGGTGTTTGATGTGGGCGTTTGGAGGGTGTGACCTATCCAGCCCCAGCATCTTTTCATTAAAAAAAAATCTTTTTATAGTACATTTTCTAATTACGTTTTACATCTCATAACTCTGACTGCTAGTCATAAACATATCGAGCAAGTTACCATAGCACAGTGTGGTGCATCTACACCAGTACCAGATCAAGCTTGTACATGAACGTGGATGTCTGTGAGTAGCTGTGAGTAGCTGTGATGCCGAGTCAAATGCGCCTAAGTATATAATTGCACAATCTATAAAGAGGAAACTTTTTGTAACAACAGTTGTTAGAACTAGGTCGCACCTGCCTCGTAGACCAGAATTAATAATGTGACAACAAAGCATGTATAGCGGTAGTCGTGGGGTTGAGGGAGTGAACTATAGTACCCATTGTGTGGTGTGTCTACCAGTTGTCGCTGAGAGGTAGTGGGAGGCAGGTGCTGTCGTGTCTTGGAGGTGTGATCAGCGTCGCTCAGGCTAGCTCATAGCTCTGCCAGGAGAGTGTCCCAGTTGCCTGAAAAGGGGTATTTGTGCAAGCCCGACATGTCCTCACGGTGCAGGGCCAAACTTAGCTTGTGCCCAGGCATCCATTGAGAGTGCCCAGGCAGAGAAAATAGGGGGGCTGGGCGACTTCCACCTGGGTGTGATTATGCATTTGGCAAGGAGGAGAGCCAGGTCTATGAACTGTGCCACTGTTTTGCTTTTCTTGGTTTGATGTATTAAGCCCAGCAGGTACACCTCCCAGGTGTGTAAAGCGGAGTGACCTGTGCAACGCGCTAAGTGCTTCGTAATTCCTATCCAGTACTGGGAGAGTGATGGGCACGACCAGAACATATGAAGGAAGTCGGCATCTGGTGTGTGATAGCGGGGGCAGACAGCGTCTGTGCGATGAAAGTAGCAGTTGCTTTTGTAGGGGGGTGAGGTAAGCTCTGTGTAGTACGTAATACTGAATGAGCCTGAAGCAAGCATTGCAGGACATTAGAGCAGGGTATGCAAGAATATTCTGCCATTCTTTATCCGTACAGGAGCGGCCCAATTCGGCATTCTAGTGCTGCTACAGTGTGGTTAGTGGTGTTGGAGAGTGTGCGCACAAGGAACCGGCTTACCATCACGTCAGGTGTCGACCCTTCCCCATTAGATGTAGGTAATGGATTGTCAGGTGCATGTCTAGTTCCTGCTCTATGTCATCCCAGGGGGAGGCCAGCATCAGCAATTAGTTCCTCCATGGAGAGAAGTGCACCATCTCGGTACAGGTCTCCCAAGCTATGCAGCCCCACGTTGTACCAGCAACCCAACTCCTGCGGAGAAGTAGCCACATCGCCCCGCAGTGTGCCAAGCAGCGCAGCGCAGGGGCATAAGGTAAAACTGATCAGGTGAAAATTAGACATCTTCTGAAGCATCGATACGCGACCTGCCCTAGGAGGGATTGAGGCAGTGACACTGTGGAATGGGTGTTAAACAAGTGTGGTATGCGGGGCAGGTTCCATGGGAGAGAGGCGCGGTGTCCTCCAGTTGGCAATCCGCCGTCCATCGGGCCACCCATTGTAGTTGGGATTCCAGGTAGTAGTGCTCAAAATAATTGTTTTCAGCCTAAGGACCAGTAGTGTGGCGTAAGCCTTATAGAATTCAAACGATAACCAATTTGGACCTGGGGTCTTGTCAGTAGCAGGTGCCCGAATGGCTTCCTGAACCTCCTAAATTCCTCTGTTAAGGTCCTCCCTTTGTTCGGGTGATATCCGAGGGAGGGTCCTGTTTGGCAGGAAGGACTCAATCTCTTCCGCAGTTGCAACAGACAACGATGTGTAGAATGAAGTATAGTGTTGCATAAATGTAGCGTGTATGTCCTTTTTGCGTGTGTATGTGGAACCCAGAGTTTACAAAGATGGACACGATGGGCTGCGGCGGCTGCTCCTGGTGGATCAGCTATGCAAGCAGCGCTTCTGCTTTGTCAGTGTCAAAGTGTGTCTTCGCTGCATAATTGAGGCATTGCAGTCTCTCTTGTAACGCAGAACTAGGTGCTCCCTGTCCGCAGCAGAGGCCTGTGCTTGTCTCTTGAGTCTGTTCTACCAGTGAGACCTTTGTCAATTCAGCAGCACATGTTTAGGGCATTGCCTACGCTCCATTCATCTCATCATCTATGATCTTTAAATGTTTCTCCGTGGAGACCTAGCTATTTGGCTGATGCCCGGTGGAGCTACCTGATAGCTATTGAGGAGATGGGCTGTGGACTTCCCCCTCGGCCGTCACCTACCCAGCCGGACATTGGGCATACTTTCCTTCGTCTCTCTGCATTATCTCCCTCCTCGTTACCCTTTTACATTACCCCCTTACCCTTCAACATGCCATGAACCAACTGATGTAACTTGTAACTGATGTATCTTCTGTAACAATGTGTAACTTGTGACTTATGTAACTTTCCTCATGTAAAGCACTCTGATACCTACGGGTCTAGCCAGCGCTATATAAAACTCAAGTAAATAAGTAAAATTGCCCGGGCAGTGTCCTCTGATCGCCACCTTGAAGGTGTTGCACTCAATCAGCCAGTAGGTGGCGGTGTCCACATTAATGTCAAAATAATCCAATCTGCAACCAGTAAGGGAGCCCTAAACTGTGGATTTTACAGTGCTGTTGCTTGCAGGCGCCATGTTGGGATGGGAGGAGGGCCGTAATCCCAGCATAAGCGCAGGAGTTGGAGATTATGATCCTAATGCGTCCTGCCAAGGTAGTCACTATGTTCAATTTGGGAATTAGATTTGACGTACTAACTAGGCGGTCTATTCAGACATGTGGGTCGTAGGCGTTAAAGTAATACGAATAGACTCTGGTGAGTGTATTGCACAGGTGCCAAATGTCGATCAGGTTCCAGTGCTGTAGCCAGCTTGTTAATACCTGAGCGTTTGAGAAGCCTGATCCAGGGAATGAACTCAGGACCCAACCCTATTTGAGCCATTACTTGATACAAGAATTGTCAAATCATCATACTATCAAAGGCCTTCTCAATGTCAGTCACCATGACAGCAGACAACCACTTATCCAAAAAGTCATTGTTCACGAGTGAAATGAGGCTCCGGATATTACACACCATATGATGCTCAGGAATAAAAAAAGCTTGATCTATATGAATCAAAGAGGGGTAGGAGTTGAGTCACAAAAATTTGACTAAGAATTTTATAGTCCACATTGACCATGGACAAAGGCCAGTAAGCACTGATATTTGTGGAAAGGCAACCAGGTTTCAGAAGAGGGATAACTAGAGCTTCACATGTAGACACCGGTAGGTGGCCTGACTTCAGAGCATCAGAGTAAAGTTCTAGTTGTTTTGGTGCCGAGCTGTCACTATATGCAGCAAAGAACTCCAGAGGCAAGCTGTCTACTCCAGGAACCTCACCACGCGCCATGTTTTTAATAGCAGTTCTAACTTCTTGTATAGTAATATGTCTCCCCAAATCATCTGCATTGTTCCGTGAAAGTACCTACAGATGACTCAGAGACGAAAACCCTCAATGTCTTGCAGTTATGGACTGGACACTGGGGCATAGAGGGATATATAGAACTCTCAAAATCTAGCGTTGATGGCGGCTTGGCTACATAAAGGTTCTTCTGTGTCAGTGTGTAGCTCCAAGGTCAAAGAACCCCTATATTTGGGATAATAAGCCACGCTAAAAGAGAAACTGTTTAATCACTATCTGCATGAGCACGAGTCAGATATTCTCTGTAATCAAAGCAGCATAGTCTCTCAACTCAGGCTGCCAGTAATTATTTTGCCTCAACCAATGGATACTTAAGAGCAGGGTTACTTGGTTTGTTGGTCAAGATTCCGAAGCACCTTTTCTTGAGCCTCTACCTCACCGACCAGTGTTCTACGCACCCCAACCACTTCTGCAATACAGCGACCACTGATCACTGTCTTAAAAGCATCCCACTCAATCAAAGGGGATGTAGCAGAGCCATCGAAAGTCCCACTTATTTGGAAAGCATCGTTCGTGTTATTCAAAACATATCGTTTGCAGTTTGTGGGGTTACACTGGGCGGCATGTTAGAGCCTGGAGGGAGAAGAACGGATGAAAGGCAGCCCTCACTGCTGGTGGATTTGGGGCCTTCGCCATCGGTGTCTGAGAGTGGGATGGAATCCCGAAATGCAGCATCTGTATGCAGCATCCTTCTCGTCTCCTGTATAACCTGCTCCACATCAGGTGAATGGGGCGTCTGGGAGGCATTCCGCGAAAGTCGGCTGCTGCGCCTCTGCAGGGCCCCACCAGCGGGTCAAGAGACTGCGGTTAGCAGCTGTGGCAAGGAGGTCTCCACGCCCAGTCCCACGCCTGTTTAGGGTCTTTAAAGAAGTGTGACATACCATCCACCTGGACCCAGAGGGGTGCCAGAAACAGGAGGGAGTACTTAAGGTTAGAGGCCCGTAGTCTGCATTTAACTTCAAGGAAAGTGCACCCTTGGCGCTGGACTACTAGTGTATAATTAAAGAAGATCACCACTCTCATATTGTCCAATACCAGGCTGTATGGCTTCCGGGCTACACAAAGCATAAGTTTCCGCTCTTTGTAATAGAGAAGACGGATCACATGTGGTCTGGTAAGGGTTCCAGAGGGTGGGGAGAATGCCGCGACTGCACACAGTGCGCCTGCTCGATCGAGAAAAAGGGGAAGAGAGCAGAAGCAGGTATGATGCTGCGGAACCATGCGCTCTCAGGAAGGCCCACTAGGAGAACATTGTTTCTGCGTAAGCATCCTTCTACGTCTTCTGCCCTCTCCTCCATTGTGCGGGCCCAGTCTTGCTGTGAGCACAGTTAGGACTGTGTCTCCTGGGCTTGTGGCTGGAGTGTCACCAATGATTGCTCTGCGTTGCAGACCTTGTCTGTTAGCTTGTGGTGGTCATCCCTCAGCAGACTGAGGTCCGTCCGTCACTGTTGCATTCATTTCATTCTCTAGGGACACACGGGACTGTAGATGCTAAAAATAGTTCCAAATTTCCCTCTTCGGAGGTAGGCTCTTTAGGACGCTTCGCGGGGTTCCCAGTCCGCAGAACAAGCGCCGGAGATGCCGAAGGGTGTGACGCTGTATGCTACATTCCAGATCGAAGAAAGCCCGTGATCGCTAGTGGTAAAACTTGTTGCAAGCATTCCCCCCACCATCTCTTGTGTGCTTGAATCTACAAATCCACTAAACCACATTATGTTTTCTTTGCAACCATTGTGGCATTCCTTTACTATGCGCAACAAACTGGTTCAACAAATCGTTCAGTGCATGATAAAAGTAATGGACCCATAGACTCTTATAGACAAATGTGTGTGTTTTTGTAAATATCAAAACAAGAAGGGGTGCAAAAAGTGAGATTAAAATGGGCTCACCATCGGGGTCCCGGACATGGGCACTATCTAGACACAACGCAGGTGGTGTACTACAGATAACGTGTGACTACTAGTCACCGCCTCCTGCCGAGACCCATGCAGTAACATTACGCCACGACAAATGTTCGTAAGAGGCGTCCAATACTCTGTATGGTAACAAAACGTGGAACCGTGAGTAATACGGTCCCCTTTGTAGACGATAGGTTAGGGTGCGCCTAAGCATGCGCACACCGCCATGGTCTCCGGTCCTGAAGAAAGCCTAGCAACTAACAATTTTTTTGATAAACAAATTTTGTTTTTATTGAAGTGACAAAATAAAGAAAATACACCATCCTTACAGTCCAACACCATACAATTCCAGGATTTAGAAAAAGAAATCAGCACCACAAGATTTACAGACATTAATAAAAGCATATGACTATAAAATTGGACATTCCCTTTATGACTAAGCCACATCCCCCAACCATTTCCCCCAAGCCCTACGATACTTCCTAGGACATCCACGAGCCTCATACATAACTTTCTCCTGCGTGGCACACCAATCCACCTCAGTCCTCCATTGTCCAACGTTCGGAGGTTCGGAGAGCTTCCAGGAGGCTGCACTGTCTCTTTTTGCAACCACCATTGCCATAGTGTAAAACAGCTTTTCGTTCCGAGACCCATCTAGCCCATCATTGATACCCAGGATCGTGTGCCTTGGGTCATGCGGAACCTCCCGCCCCAAAACCTCGGTGAGTTCCTCCTCAATCTCCCCCCAAAACCGCTCCAAGCGGGGCATACCCATACCATATGGAAAAAGTCTGCAGGATCATGACCACACCTGGCGCAAGCAGAGGTTGGGCTGAGTCTGGCCCGGTGAAGGTGCATCGGGGTGAGATATGCAGCATGTAAATAATATAGTTGCACTAAGAGCAATCTAGCAGAGGCAGTGACCGTCCTAGAAGCCATAAGGGCGTCATGCCAATCCTCCTCGTCCAAGGTGCCCACCCTACCCTCCCATTGAGCCCGCAGTCGGTCCAAGGAAGTGGGGGTATTGTTGATAAGTGTACGATAGATGCGGGAGATGCCACCCCTCCCCAGGTCACCGAACATTATCTGAGCCTCAGGATGGCTGTGATCAGGAAGACGTGTGCCAATCGCAAGGTGGGTGTGAAGGGGGTGGCGTAACTGCAAATACCTATAGAATTGTGACTGGTGCGAGGAATACCTGTTTTGAAGGTCACTAAGGGTCCGCATGTGATCCCCCACCCACACATCGCCTAGCTGTGAAATGCCTATAAGATCCCAGCTCTAAAACCCTGTAATGCACTGACTTCTTTGAGCCAGGTCCCCACCCACAAGGGTGTACATTGGGTCAGTGTGTGTGTCCATTTGGTATGTCGCAGTGCAGCCCGCCAGGCCAGCAACCCAGAGCGCGTTACCTCTGGTAAGCGGGTGGAATAGGGGCCCCTTATAGTATAGCCTGAATCTTGGCGAAGCCCAACTCTCCGACCTCGAGCCTGTATGCCGGATCGGACCAACCCCCGTTGAACCAATCGTGTATGGAGAGAAGCCACGCGGCCAAATAATACAAATAAAGGTGGGTCATCCCCAAACCCCCATCGAATGAGGGGATCCTACAGACGTTGAGTGCCAATCGGGTCCTACATTTTCCCCATAAAAACTTGCTGGCTATGCTATCGAGTTCACGGAACCAGGCTCTGGGAAAGCCGACGGGGGTATTTTGTAATACATAGAGGAAGCGGGGTAGCACCATCATTTTCAATAGGGCGACCCTCCCCATGGGATTCAGGGGCAATGGCTGCCACTTCTGGAGGTCTGCCTTAACCTGTTTCACCAGTGGGGCAACGTTGAGGGCCCAGCTGAGCTCAGGGAGCAAGGTCATCCAAATCCCCAAGTATTTGAAGGATTGACGGTAAAGAGGAATGTTGGATTGCCAGTCGAAACATTCGCGGGACAGGTGGAGGGGAACCAAGGCTGACTTATCCGGGTTAAGCCTGAGGCCCGAAGCCCGTTCAAAGAGGTGTAGAATGCGGAGGCAATGGGGGCCTGACCTGGCGGGATCTGCCAAATAGATGAGGAGGTCATCCGCATAGAGTGCAATCTTGTCTGGGTCGGTGTTGGGCCACTCCCATCCCTGCATACGCTTGCACAACCGCATCATGGATGCCAAGGGCTCCATCACCAAGGCGAAAAGCAGGGGGGGATAGGGGACAACTCTGTTATGTTCCTTTACGAACCAAGAAGGGCTCAGACAGAACCCCATTACCAAGACTCGGACGCAGGGGGAGGCGTAAAGAACTTTAACTATGGCACGAAAATGGGGACCGAGTCCCATCATAACAAGAACGTCCTCTAGGAACCCCCAATCCACCGAGTCAAAGGCCTTTTCAAAGTCCACCAGAAGAATCGCAAGATAGGGAGTGAGAAGATGACGGTGTGCCAGAGCAACTTGCAGCCTACGAAGACAATGCCTAGTGCCATTGGTCGGGGTGGACCAGCGTGATCAAGTGGGGTTTAAGTCGTCAGGCAAGGATCGTGGCGAACAATTTAATCTCTGTGTTGATGAGGGAGATGGGACGGTAGTCCGCGCACCGTGGTGAGGGTGGTTGGGACTTGGGGAGAACCACAATGGTGGCCATATCTGTCTCCTGCAGAAAGGAACCCTTTTCAATAGCCTCCTGAAACAACCCCACCAAATGCAGAGTGAGAATGTCCCGATAATGCATGTAGTACTCTTGAGGGAGGCCGTCTGGGCCCGGTGTCTTGCCGGAGGAAACCAGGGCAATCGCTCCCTCTATCTCCTCACGCGTGATGGGGCGATCAAGGTCTTTCTGGCTAATGGGGTCTAAGTTGGGGAGGAGGCCACCCTCGACCTCCAACATACCAGTTAGTGTAAGGGATGGGGATCGGGCCGCGTAGAGTTGCTGATAATAGGCAGCAAAGGCACGGGCCATCCCGTCTGGGGAACGGCACACCAAGCCATCCTGTGCCATGACCTCGGGAATTATGCAGTTTGCCCTAGGGTATGTGGTGAGGCGATGGAGGAGCGAACCATTCTTGTCGCCCCAGCCGTACACCCTGGCCACGGATGAACACCAAAGGAGTTTGGCCGCCTCCAGCGACAACTGCTTGATTTCTGACCGGAGCCGGGCAAGGAATCTGGCTTCAGGGGCGTCTGTAGACTGAGCAGAGGTCCGCTCGAGGCGCAAGGCTTGTGCATCACGACTGGTAATCTGTTCTGCCTGGGCTTGCCGCTTACGTTTGAGCTGGCTTTTGGCGGTCCCCCTAAATGTGACTTTGCCCGCCTCCCACAGAACGCCCAGGGAGGAAACGGATCCGTCGTTAGAGAGAAAGTATTGTTTATGTTCTTGACCCACCACCTTCCGCAACTCCCTGTCTTGGAGGAACCAGGCATTAAGTCTCCATGTCTGCCGCATGAAGGCGGGACGAGGGCCCGCGCAAATCATTACCGGAGAGTGATCCGAGATACCGCGTGGGAGGATGGCGACGTCCTGAACCGTAAGGCAATCTGTTGATGGAACGAAAATGGCGTCAATGCGTGCTTGCGTGTGATGCGCTGCCGAAGTGTGTGTGAACTGCTTAGAATGCGGGTGCCATATACGCCAATTGTCACATAGTTCCAGGGACTCGGAACAGGTCCATATTGCTTTGCTTGTGTAATGCTACTGGGGGAAGGGGGACCGGTGGTATCAAGGTCAGGTGAAGCGACCGCGTTGAAATCCCCCGAGGTAAGTGGGACCCAATGGTAGAGATGTCAGGAGATCTGAGGATTTAGCTAATGTCGCTGCTAGCATTGAGGGAGGAGAATAGAGCGATACAAGGTTGATGGGGATCCCGTGTAATTTACCGCTGAGGGCCAAAAATGTACCCTGGGCATCGAGGGTTGTCTGCACAATGACAATGGGAAGAGAGCGCTTCACCAGGATCGCTACCCCTCGGGATCCCAGAGTGAACTCAGAGTGCCACGTCCTATCATATCCACAGCATGCTAGGAAGGGGCAATGGTTACCCAGCAAATGCGTCTCTTGTAATAATAATATGTCCACCCCAAGGTGGTGCGGGTAGCGCAGGACAGCCAGGAGGCCATTAACATTCCAAGACAGGATGCTTAGAGAAGTGTTAAGTAGAGGTATATCTGGCATCATGACATGGTGGAATGGCGTGGCAATTGGATCCCAGAAGGGAGGCCCACATCAAGAAGGAGCGCATGAGGGTGTAGTGTAGTGTCCAAAGGGAAGTCTATATACTTCGCTGGACACAGTTCCGAGCATGATACGAGTGTTGGTGTAACACAGAGAAGTGCCCTGTAGGAGTGTGTCAGGCTTTATGGCAGACATGGCAGTGTGCTTGTGGTTCCTGCAGGGGATATGGCTTCGCAGCTGGACCTCGACAGGTCCATCAGGGTATCGGAAAGGAGGTCTGCATGTCTCACGGGGTACAAATCAGGGTGTCGTGTGAGAGCTGGTGTAGCAAAACTAAAAAGGAAAAAAACCAAAAATATAGCCAGAACACGGGACAACGGTCCCCCCTACCCCACAACCCCCATCCTACACTTCAGGAACGGAAGCATCTGTCGCCCTAACAATAAACCAGTGAGTAAACAACCAAACGAAAACGTTTGGCAATGGGGAAGCGTGGAGGACCCCACCTCATGTCCGGATGTGTGTATACGAATCCATCGGAAAATTAAGAAACGGGTCTTTCAGGAGCATCGGGCTACGTGAGAGGTCCGATTCTGGGAGGTCAATTGCCGAGGGCCCGGGCGAAGCACCTCCGCCATCCAGGCAGCCAGAGGAGCCAGAGCGCCTCCGAGTCGAGGGTCCCTCGGAGAGCGATATTGGCTGTTGTGAGTGGCCTGGCGGGGAGGCCGAGCGGGCCCTTCTCTGCCCACGGCGCCTGCAGGAGCAGTTACCTTGAGGTTGAGGAGCAAAGGGAGTGGGGTGGCCGAGACAGCCCACCGCTCCGCCCAAGCCCAGGGCCCGGTCATCGGCCCGTAGAGGGCGCTCCTCCATTGCCCAAGTCCAGGCCTCCATCGGGTTGTCGAAGAACAGTGTCTTGTTCGCTAACACCACTCGCAGGTGAGCCGGGAAGAGGAGCCGATACTGAATGTTAAGTGCCCTCAGTTTTTGCTTGACCTCCCCAAAGGAGCGGCGCTGGCCCTGGACCTCGCGGGTGTAGTCTGGGAAGAACATGATTGCACAATTGTCATAGCGTAGCTGCTGTTGTTTGCGGGCTTCAGACAGGACGATGTCGCAGTCTTTGAAATTGAGAACCCGCATTATGAATGGGCGGGGAGGCGCACCCGGCGCCGGCCTGGGGGCCAAAGACCGGTGGGCCCGCTCAATCGCGAACCAAGGAGAGAGCGAGAGCCCTCCGGGACCCACTACCGCAGCCACCACAACAGGAATTCCACTGCGCGGCCCTGCTCTGCTCCCTCCGGAAAGCCCACCAGGCGGAGGTTATTGTGTCGGGATCTGTTTTCGGCATCCTCCGCTCGACGGTGCAACTCCTGAATGTGTGACTGAAGATGGGCCACCTGCCCCTTAAGTTGCTGGACGTCATCCTCAACAGTGGAGATGCGGGTTTCAGTCTCTTTAATCCGGGCAGTGGCATTTCGGAGGTCCTGCTCAATGAGAGTCATGTCTACTCACACTTCTGCGATCTTGCCTTCCACTGAGGTGTGGGATGCATGGATGGCCTGGAGGATGGTGGCCAAATCCGCGGACGGAGGAGCTTCCTGTTCAGCCACACCCTCGGTTGCCCCCGCCTCCAAGGTGGTGATGCGATCCATTTTTGTCTGGGTAGCAGGGGTCTTCGCTGATCTGTCCGTTTTGCCCATGGTGACCCCGGGGAATCACAGGTTCCCAAAGTCCCCACAAGCAGACCCCACAGTGGGGAGTTGACAAGCTAAGACAGGTGGGCTATGAGTCGGCAGAGGCAAGCAGCTGACGTAAAGACTTGGCGCGGATTAAACTGCCACCGCCAGAAATGTGCGGCCGGAATAGAAGGGGATAGAGAAGAAGGGTCAGGATCCAGGGCCGTGTGCGGGTCCCCGTCTGCCAGGGCCACAGAGCGTTCCGCTGGGGCGGCAACACAGAATATCTGCAGAGGTCCGGGGTAGTAGCGGGTCCAGGACGGATGTGGGCATATGACCCCATTAATGCAGTAATGACCAGTGACCCACGACAGGCCCAAGGAGAGGATTAGGAGGCCACATAAGCCCGACCACATGAACCTATGGCCGAGGCCCCCAGGGAGCCATCAGATCTCCACGTCTGGTTCGAGGACGCCCTTCAGAGGGTCACCGCCACCCAAAACGGCGGCCGAGCAATCCCGTCTACACCCCAGCCCTAAAGAGGGGAGGCCCAGCTGCCGCGCCGTCTAAACCACTTCACAGGAGGGGGTCAGTTCACCTCAGCCGCAGGTCGTGAGAGGCGTTTCGGGCGGGGAGGAGGGACAAGAGGAGCCGTGCTAACCAGGGGCCCCCCGCACCCCGCCTGCCACCCGATCGACGGCCGAATCCTCACCCCAAAACCAGATGCCTCAGCACCCCCACTCCTTACCTCCAGGCCAAGTCGTAGGAACACGCCGCCCACCGCAGATCACCCACCGGCAGCTAGTGGTGCATGCAGCAGCGGCTCAGGCCTCTGGCTCAGCAGGGGCGATCAGGACGTGTGCAGGCCTCTCCCACATGGATTCCATAGGCTCCCCTCTCCCAGTGGGCCTTGAGGCAGTTGAAGGCCCACGATACCAGTGATGTCCGTTTGGGTCCAGGGAGTGATGGGGGAGCGCCGCGCCCAGCGTGTTAGCAGCCCTCTGCGCAGGTGATGTCCACCTGGGCCTCGAGGGCGACAATAAACCACAGCCGCAGTGGCTTGCACAGCAGGTGGAGGGCCACGACGCCGATGGTGTCTGTCTGGGCCCCGGGGGGAGGGGGGGGCAACGATGGAACGCTGCTCCCAGCAGTTCACACAGCAGGCGGAGGCCCGCGGCGCCGGCGCAGTCGAACCAGGCCCCGGGCCGACCGGGGACCCCCGCCGCAGCAGGCCGCACCACCGCTGGGGGCCCACGGTGCCGATGTTATTCAGTCCGGGCCTCGGGGGCCAGCGGGGGTTCACTGCCTCCAGTCGCGCACACTGCCGATGGAGGCCCGCGGCGCCGGCCACGCCGACCCAGGCCTCAGGGGCGACAATGGATCTTCGCCCCCAGTGGGCTGCACCGTGAGCACAAGTCCGCAACGCCAGCTGGGTCAGGCTAGGCCTCGGCCTCGGGGGGCAGCAAAGAAGGTTCTGGCGTCCTCTGGGCCCCCCCCCAGAGGTTCACCAGGAACACCAAATGCGGCCAGCGGGCACAGGGGCACCCCGTGGAGCCGCGTCGCAGCAAGGCAGATTCGGGCCCACCTCGGAAGAGCAGGCACGCCCAGGGTGAAAGCGCTGCAGGCCGCCAGGTACATTCAGTCCTCCGCCACCCGATCGACGGCCGATGTTGCTGCCGTCTCTCCTTGGCATCCCAGCACACCAGAGCTCTGGGCAGCCAGGCCCTGCAAGGGGGGGGTGGATCGGACGATCGTAGCGAAACGGGGGGGGGGGGGTGCCAGCCACAACAGGAGCCCCACCGCACAGTCAAGTGGGATCGATTAAGGGCAGTGGGCCGGCGACGGGCCCAGGATCTTCACGGTGGCCGCCATTTTAAGAGTGCCGCGCGGCGGGTTCTGGAGACCAGAGCAGCCCGCAAGGTTTCAGGTCGGCGCCCAACGTCCCAAACGGAGCTCCGGAGGCCCCCAGGCAGCAAGGTACACGATCCAGGGTGTCAGGCTATCCCGATGGTAGTGGATGGCAGAGTGGACGCCATCTTGACGCTCGTCAGCAACTAGCAATTTAAGGCTGAACCATGTAGACCTGACCTCCTAATTCCTGGATGCACTTGAGCAATTTACTCAACCACAGAGTCCACCACAACTTTTTAACCTGGCCTTACTCTCCACCTAATTAAAACATTTTGGGGAAGCAGTAAGCCCATTTTGAAATCTCACTTTTTGCACCAGCACTTGTCACCCAAGAACAACCCGCTACGCTGTAATCGGGGGTTGTAGCACACCGGAGAGGCACTCTGCCTCTCTGGTGGGGGCCCAATGATGAAGCATGTCACCAACCAGGTTGGTGAGTGAGGGCTTTTTTAACAAACATGAGTGATCCCATTCGAAAGCTTCTCGGTCTTTCTAGCTTCACTCTTCTGTTGTTGTTTTGATATTTCCCTGGGGAATAAGAGTGGAAGCAGCGACTTTCCTTTCTCTCTTTTTGTTTATACGTATGTTTTTGTAAATACACAAATTCCAACACAGCCAGCTTAGCCAGGAGATTCAGATTTTGGTCAGCAAAAAATATTGATATTTAGCTTTCTCCTACTTAAAATTTGGATCCAATGAAAGTCCATGGGAGAATTAATTTCTGCTGATTTTTTTTTTCTAATACTATCTCTTAGGGGCTCTTCTATGTTACCAGATATGTAAGTCTTGTCAAAGAAATGCCTCACTTAAACAGGCAATGAAGTGTTAGAATTGTGGGGGATCCTCCAGCTATTAGTGAGGCTGATCACGGCTGGCCCCATTGAAATGTACTGACTGCATCCCAGTTGAAGTTGTCAGCATCAGACTATTCAGCTGCATTCGCCCTTTGTGTTCAGACCAGCAACTGTTGGGGTGGGGCAGGTCTCATATTTGCAATAATTCCAGGTGGGTCCAACACCTATGCCTCACTTAAGAACCATTAGCGCTCCTTTTTTTGCGTCTCATCCTGGTTAGAAGTTAGCTACACCCTACACTTTGATGTCTTGAGAAGAAAAAAAACAATGTTGTCACTTCATACGTGGCCTAAAGGTAGAAGTATTTGGGTGTATTAACCATTAGGTTACTTCCTGTTATTATACCCTGGATCTTGATGGTGGGCTTAGTGGTGATTCTGGAATGTTTTAAACCAAAATCTCTGGATTTGGCTAATAAACGCTATCGTAATCTTAACTATGAGGCCCCTTGCCAGCCTTTCCTTAGACCCTGGCCCACAGAGTTCACCAAGAACCAGTGCTGCTGGAACCATTTTTAGAGCTGAGGTGCTGCCATCAGTTTTCCACAAACGAAGTCTTGGGGATTGTAAAAAATCCAAAGGGTGTGGTATGTATGCAGTTGTGTATTTTGAAGCACGCTGTCACAAATATATTAATATAGCATCAATATAGTGTAGTATGGTAGTGCATTGTCATTTACAAACACAACAGCGTCCAATTGAAATCAATCAATCAATCAATCAGGGGTTTGTAAACCGCAACTACCCACCTGTGAGGGTCTCAAGGTGCTGGGAGGAGAGGTGGGAGGTGGGGGGCTCCGGTGGGTGCTGGGCACAAAATTTTCACAGTCATGCAGTTTTACACATAAAAGTATATAGCACACAAATGACAATGTGTGGCAATCGAGTTTCAGAGACTAATTATCATTTGCACATCAAAAAGTAAAGTATATTGATGTGTTTTGATCCTATTAAAATTCTTTGTTTCCATCACACTTCAGTCTTACAAAAACAGTGCTTCGTTTGCCCTTTCTTAACTACTGGTGTATTTCAATATTTTGACATATCTGAGCTCCACAACAAAAAAAAACAAAAAACAAATCCTTCCCTTCTATCCCTCCACTATCCTTTTCAATCCATATACCAGACTAACATGTCACTGCTCAAATTCATTTCATATTTAACTAAACAAATTCACCACTAATCCTTAGGGGCTCCGGAGTAGCGTGCTACTCGCCGAAAAAAGCACTTCAACACCTCATCAGGGGTAGCAAGCGCTATATAAATGCAAACTTTTTTCCCTCTTCTATCCCTCCACTATCCTTCTCAATCCTAATAACTGACTAGCATATCCACCACTCAAATTACTTTCATCTTTCACTATACTAATTCACCAATAATCCTTTATAGGTTCTGGAGTAGCGTGCTACTCGCCGAAAAAAGCGTTCTTACGCCTCGTCAGGGGTAGTATACGCTACATAAATGCAATTACAATATCTGTACAATACATATACATGAATTTAAATTGTATTGTTAGCACAATTGCTAGCCTTTCCTTTAAATATTAATAAGTTTGCGTAAAAATCCTCAAAGGTTGTACATCTATGCTTTGTACTCCAGCAAGATTGGTACATGGTTCACTTTAAAAAATTCTCTCACTTTGCAGTCAGAAAACGTAAAGTAAACACCAATCTGCATGTTAAAGCAATAGACAGCAATTTCTCAGAAGACATTTGCTTTGAGCACACAGCAAATGTAATAGGATAAAGATAAAATTGAAAGGCACCTTTATTGCTCATTCCCCTTCTGAACTCCAGCATGGCTATATTCCATGGGCTGCTACAGCACCCCCCCCCCCCCCTACTTCCAGCCCCTATGCCAACAACACTCGCCTGCGTTCTGTAGACAGCACGCCTCTTTGCAGCTCCGTAATTAACAAACTACCTCTTTCTAATGTCTGACTCTCTGTCGGTTCGCGTTAACAATGCGACTGAAGGGCCACTTACACCAAGCTGCGCAGACCTAGGAAGGGACATACTGGACATGTTTGTCGCCCGATGATGCTTCAATGGAAGGGGGCGTTTCCCTAATAGTAACCCATTCCATGCGTGCTCCTGCTAACTTGTGTTGGAAGCTGGGGCCCGTGAAGAGCAGACGCACCTGACGGTACATTTCCCTTTGTGAGCCTGGCACGAGGAACCATGTCGTTTACCGTACGTATCCAGTTTTAAATCGACGAGTTAGTTGTATTGTATTTAACTGGGAATGAAGCATCCCCCCCCCTCTTCAGTCTTACCTTGGTTCATGCCAGAAAAGCTCAAGTAATAGAGCGAGCAGAGACATGAGCGTTTGCAGATATGAGCAGTTGCTTAAAAATCACTTAAATCACGGCCACTTGACTTCTTTCCTCCCTGTACCGGCAGGAGCACAGTGTTCATATTTGTTGGGGGGGGGGGGGGAGGGGGGGGGGGGAGAGGAGAGAGACGCAGAGACGCTTCAGAGCTTGGAATGCTATTTGTTCTTCCTCTCAAGATTCAGGTCTGCATGGCAGTGATATTCAGTGGGTGCTGAGTCAACATCCTTTTCAAATGTTATTGGGAGCACATCCTGCATCGCTTCGTTCCTCTTTTGTGCCCACAGAGTGCCAGCGCCTTTGCAGATTCACAAAACGGTGCCCAGCTCCTATTAACTTTTTCTCTAACCTCAGGAGTCTGCTAATGAGCCATCTGACGATCTGATATCAGCCGGTCAAGTACTCCAGTGATTTAACTGTCCATTCCCTTAGCTAATCATCATTGTTCACCTTGCTGCGGTAACTGAACTCTAAACTGAGGTTCTTCTAAGTAATGGCGGTTTTTCACTTGTGTTCACTCGTTCCCCCTAAAGACATGCCGACCCTGGCTCTGTTCATCATGCTGATCCTCTGCTTAGTTTACACCCCCTTTCATCCGGATCATAAAAATTATTGGGATCCTCTGAATTCATACATCAAGGACTCATCCCTCCGCGTGTCCTCAAGATGGTCGCCTTAGTCATTGACTCTGTGAACTGTCCATCAGCAGCTGAGACCCAGCCATTTTGACTAACGCCCGGTGGAGCTACCTCGCGAGCTATAGAGGAGATGGGCTATGGATTCCCTCCCTGGCCATCACCTACCCAGCCGGTCCTTGGGCAAACTCTCCTGCGTCGCTCCTTGACCTTATCTCCCTCGTCCCCCTTCACCGTACCCCCTACCGCTCTACTCTTCACTTCTTTCCAGCTATTGACCCCTGCCCTCACCCGTCCCTGCTCATAGTTACCACCATGTTTATCCACTGGACTTCTTTATGTGAACTTTCCCTCGTCAGTTAAGACCTAGCTATTTGACTGATGACCGATGGAGCTACCTTGTTTAGCTATAGGGGTGACGGGCTGGGGACTCCCTCCTTGGACGTCGCCGTCTTTTCCCTCCCTCCTCCTGTCACACTCCCCCCTTGCCCCCCTCCTTCCTACTTCTCTCACCTTTCCTTCCTCTTTCATTGTGTTGCTTATTTTAACGTAATTTGTCATTATTATCATTGTAACATTTTTTACCGAATGTAAAGCGCTCTGATACCTACGGGTCTAGCCAGCGCTATATAAAACTCATTAATATAAATAAATGTTAATGGAGGTTCTCCGATATGGGAGATTAAGACGGCTGGTCTTCTAGATTTGTGCACCACTGTGTTCAAAATATAACTATAACCCAGATTCGCAAAATTTTCAAAACTAGTGATCAGCTCCTGTCTTGGATGTTTCAGGGTGATTCGCGAAGTGGGGGCCGAGAAAAAAGTGGGGTTCTAAAACGCGTTTTCCCCAGGTTTTTTTCCATAGGAAACTTTAGACAAAGCTGCAGCCCGAACTGCTGAACGAAATTACACAAAATTTGGCAAAAAGGTAAGTCTTGGTGTAGAAAGAGCCCTTTTTGTTAAATTGTGTAAATCTGTTCATTAGTTCCTGAGAAATTTGAAAAACTAAACGTTTTGATATCTAGGGCAGCGGTGGGTTCGCGAACCCTCCAGAGCACGAGCTTCACTGTGATTGAATGCTAACACTCCAAACCAGGAAGTGTTGGCAACCGAGTCACAAGAAAACAGTGAAAAAATGTTTAAAAACTGCTCAGGGGGTCCCACAAGGACACCCAGAGCCAAAAAATGCATTTTTTAAAAATAATTTTCGGCGGAATTCGCGTTGGGGTTGCGAATCCAACCGAAATGATAAAAAAACAAAATGAAGCCCGGGCTCCCGCGCTTCATTTAAATGTGTCCCTGGGTGGGCCAGGTCCCAGGGGCATTGCCAAATTAATAATAGCGGGGGCTCCCACAGCCCCGGGGACCGCCACCTCCCCGGGCTGATAAAAAAAAATATGCGTGGGGGGTTCCAATCCCCCGCCACGCTGCCCCAGGGACCGCCACCACCATCTCTTTTTTTAAAGAAAACCTGTGTGGGGGGGCTAGAGCCCCCCACACGCCCCGGGAACTGCCACCTCCCCGGGGCTTTGGAATTGGTAGGGAGGGGGCTGCACGGCCCCCCTCCTGGAGCCCTTGATGGTCCTGGGGACCACCACCCCACAGGGGGCCGGCTCCTGCAGTGTCCCAGGGTGCAGTGTCCCGGGGTGCCCGCTGCTGTTTGCTATGGCAGGATGGGAGCCCTGCCATAGCAAACTCTGCTTTGGATTTTGGAAGAGAGAGCAGGTTTCCTGCTCTCGCTTCCAAAATCCAAAGCAGATTGCTTTTCCACAAGGGGAGCTGCATGTTGGCAGCTCCCCGGGTGGAAAAGCAATGCCGCTCCGCAGGAGGCGGGGAGCCGGCGGGACTGTGGGGGCGTTGGGGTTCCCCCCACAGTCCCCCTCCCCCAAAAAAAGAAAAAAAATACAAAAAATGAAAAAGAATAGGCTGGCCCTTGGGGATGGGGTCCCCGGGGCCATAAATGGCCTGAGGAGCAAATATAAAAAAAGAATGATGATAATACTGGACATGCCCCGGGGGATGGGGTCCCGAGGGCCGAAAATGGCCTCGGAAGGGGGGGCCACGCGGCCCCCTTCCAGTATTTAAAAAAAAAAAAATGGGGGCAGGCCCTGGGGGATGGGCTCCCCAGGGCCCAAAAATAGGAAAGGAAGGGGGGCCACACTGCCCCCCTTCTAAAAAAGAAAGAAAAAAAATTGCATCGCGCCGGAGGCCCCGCCCCCTCAGTGCATCACTCTGCAAACGCTCCCTGTGGCGCGTTCTTTTGAGTTGGGGAATTAATTCCCCTTGAATACTGGGGGTCCCTGGGGGCCAACTAGTCCACCAGGTACCTCCAGTATGCACCACAGAGCTGCGTTGCAGAGAGGTGGTCAATGGCCACGCCCCTTTTTACACCTCTCTGCAACGCAGCTCAGTTGCGCTTACTGGAGGTATCCGGTGGGCCAGTTGGACCCCATGGACCCTAAGGATTCAAGGGGACTTAATCCCCCAACTTAAAACGCGCCACGTTTGCACACTTGTCACGTCAGGCCCTGCCCCCTCCCTGCACCACTGTGCAAACGGGCCCTCTGGCACGTTGTACGTTGGGGGATTAAGTCACCTTGAATCCTGAGGGTCCTTTGGTTCCAACTAGCCCACCAGGTACCTCCAGTAAGCGCCCATTATATGCGTTGCAGAGAGGTGTAAAAAGGGGCGCATGGCCTTGGACCACCTCTCTGCAAAGCAGCTCTGTGCCGCTTCCTGGAGGTACCTGGTGGGCTAGTTGGCCCCCAGGGACCCTCAGGATTCAGAGGCTGCAGGCGACATCGGGGAGTCCCGGAGGGGTAAACCCACGGTGGACTCGGACTCTCGAGGGCTGGGGGACCTCGCTGGGACCAGTGGGCCACTCGAAATCGGGCCGTTGGCGACGGGTGCAGTGGTAGTTCCAGGCGTCGGTTTTCTTTGTTCTCAGCAGGCTCAGAGTGTGTTTTCGGAGTTTCTTTTGAACAGGGCTGCTGTTCACAGGAGATCTGGTCTTTGTTGAAGGCAACCTGTCCTCTCAGGGGTTCGGGAGATCGCTAGCTGCAGTAAAAGACGATTTTTGGCGCCGGATCTCTGGAAATTGCAGACTGGCCGGTAGTGCTGGGGCCAAGTCAGCTGTTCTCTGCAGTCTCCTTTGCTGGGCGTCTTCTTTCGTCCTTTTCCTTCTTAGGTTACGGTAATCTGAGGAAGGAAGGTTCAGGGTGCCCCTAAATACTAAATTTAGGGGCATTACAGGTAGGTAAAGGGCAGGGACCAATGGGTCCCTTCCTTGGGGTGGGTACACCCCCTATTCTGCCACTCTCCAGTGGGAGGGGGGCAGGAGCCTGTCCCTGGTTGGCTGGGTACCCCCATCCTCAAGATGGCGGGGACTCGGGGTTGTGCTTCTCCTCGCCTCCCCCACCTTAGGGGTGGAGTTGGCAGAGGTGGGCAAACCTCTTTTCCTCACTTGTTTTTCCCACTGGTTCTCCCACCCAAAGTTGGGGGTAGAACCAGTGAGGACCAGTTGCTGAAAGAAGCAAATGGTCTGGAGAGGCTCACAAAGGCGGCATGCCTTTGAAGCTTCTCCTTCGTGAACCCTGCCCATCCTGGGGGAGGAGGCTTGGCACCTCGTCCCAGGATGTGCATTGTTTCAGGCCCCAGAGAGCAGCAGGCTCTCGACCCAGGGGTCCAGAAACATGTCTGGTGGTGGCAGCCTGCGCAGGTCACTGGTAGTTGGTCGTTTTTCAGGGGGCATCTCTAAGATGCGCTCTGTGGTGCATTTTACATTAAATCCCACACTGGCATCTGTGTGGGTTTAATGTGCTGAGAAGTTTGATACCAAACTTCCCAGTCTTCAGTGTAGCCATTATGGTGCTGTGGAGTTCGTAATGACAACCTCCCAGCACCATATACTCTTAATGGCAGCACTGCACTTACAGGGCCCAGGAATGGTCCTGGGTACTGTATGGGTACAGGGCTCATGCCCTGTACCCTCACCACTGGCATAGGGCACCCAGCAAGAGGGGTGACTGATGTATACCAGGGCAGTGGTTTGTGGGCATGGCACACAGGGATGTATGCCATGTCGACTCTTTGTTTGGTTGTGCACCTAGACACCCGGCCTGCAAAGGCAGTGTGTGTGTGTGTGTCAGGGCACAGGGCCTCTTAGGGTGGCACAATAAGTGCTGTAGTCCTTAGGGGCCTTCTCTGGTCACAGTGCCCTGGGTACCTATGTTACCATTTGCCAGGGGCTGACATGTGGCCATAGATGCCAATTGGGTTTTGTTTTGGGGGAAGAACATAGGCCCTGGGGTCCGGATTGGCAGGGCCCCAGAGCACATCAAGTCAAAGAGCATCAGTAGTCTGGCAACAAAACAAAATGGGGGGGGGGAGTTTACTGCAACAGAAACCCACTTTCTCACACCAACCCATGCAGAACAGACCCCTCCTTTTACCCAAAGGTCACCTATTTTGGTAATACCATGAGATCCCATTTCCTGAACCCCTTTGTGTTATGTAGTTTACCTAGCCGCTGGGTCTCCCAGAGCGGTGTGGCCTGCGTCAGTACACCCTCCCACCCCAGTGCCCGCTGTGTAGTGTGCAATATTTTGCCTGTTAGAGCCGTCGGACCTGTGAGGGCGGTCTTCCGTGTAGTAGTGTATAGGGCTCTCAGTATGTGGTCAGTTGGCAGGTTTTATCTGTCCATTCAAAAAGCAGGCTCTTCCTGCGAGGCATGTAGCCCTTGGTTTATAATTCAAAGTTGTGAGGCCCATCATACCAGCTCCGAACTCGTTTGTGCAGTGCTATACGTGCAGGTTTCCCGTCCCAAAGTAGAGTAGTGACTTCCGCATCAATTGCTTTGAAAGGGGTATTTTGCAGGGCATACAGAAAACCTAGGTAACGCCATCATTTTAAAGAGGGCTGCTCTGCCCAGCAGCATCAGTGGAAGAGACCGCCAGTGTTTCACGTCGCGGTGAAAGTTTGTTAGTGGTTTCATAAGGTTTTCTTCGATGAAATGCATTGGTTGGGGTGTGATATATATCCCCAAATACTTGAATCCCCTGGCTGCAACTTGCAGTTTACAGCCCGGCGGTAGCTTCTGGGTGGGGCCGTATAATACGTAAAGGAGTGATTTTGCCCAATTTATAGTGTACCCGGAGACCTTCCCATATGCGGGACAGATGTCCAGTATACAGACAATTGATTGTGCCGGGGATGCCAGGTATACCAATACATCATCTGCATAAAGTGAGATGCGGTCCTCCCAGCCCATCTCCCACCTCATCCCACGGATCATCTGGTCCTGCCTTATCCATGCCGCTAGCAGCTATAATAATAATGCAAAGAGGAGTGGTGATAAGGGGCAACCCTGCCTCGTACCCCAGCCCAGTGAAAAGTCTCTAGAGATTCATCCATTAGCCCCCACCAGTGCTAGGGATGCAGTGTACAGCAGTTTCATCCACGTCCAAAACTTGGGGCCAAAACCCATCCTCTGGAGGACCGCAAAAAGAATTCCACAAGGTCAAACGCTATACTTGCGTCTAATGAGAGGATCAACACATCCTATGATAAGGTATGCGGGCCATTACCCTGTGCAATCTTCTTAAATTGAGGGCGGTATTACGTCCCGGCATAAATCCCGACTGGTCAGGGTGGATCAGTGTAGTAAGCTGCGTTTGAAAACGGAGTGCTAGCGTTTTCGCCAATATTTTAGCTTACGCATTTATTAAGGATATTGGACAATTTGATGAGCAATTCTGCGGTGGTTTACCTTGCTTGTGTATGGCTACAATTGTGCCTAACCGTTGATCTCTCTGCAGTATCCCTTTATCTAGACTATCGTTGTACATGTTAAGTAAATGGGGCATGAGAGATGTGGTCGCCTTTTTGTATAATTCTGCTGGCAACCCGGTGGGACCCATTGCTTTCCCTGTACGGAGTGCGGCCAACGCAAATTCGTCAGACGTCAGAGCCGTCTCCAAGTCTAGCATCGCTGTATGTGAGAGTGTGGGTAGTTGAATGTCAAGGAGAAAGGCTAGGTTATCGTCTATGGTAGCTGTGGCTGTGGGTGTATAGACTTTTTCATAGTGGGCTGCAAGCGTGTCGACTATTCATTGTGGGTCAGTTGTAGTAGTACCATCTTCCAATTCTAATTGGGAAACCCAGCGGCTAGCCCTCTCCCGTCTTTCTAGCCAAGCCAGAAGCCTACCCGTCTTGTCCCCTATTTCGTATATCAAGTGTTGTTTTGCAGTGTTTTGCGCTTTGGCCACCTCCCATGCATATGTCTGATACTCCTGGCATGCCAGGGTTAAATCATGAGCCGTGGTGTCATTAGTGTTGGCGGAGTGGGCAATTTCAGCCTGGAATACTCCCTGTTCCAGGGTGTCCAGGTGTTGATGATGTTTCCGCCTATGCTTAATGAGGTAGCCTGTCCACGAATCACTGGTTTGTATGCCTCCGATAAGGTGGTCGGGGACACTACTGAATGCTCATTTTCACTAAAATATTGCCCTGTGGCCTTTAAAAGTCCCTTACCAATCCTGGGAATCTTGAGATATCCGGGGTAGAGTGGAAAAATGTGTCTCCGACCTGGGACTTGTGACGTGTATTTAATTTAATTCGGTAAGTGGTCTGAGATGCCTCTAGGTAGATGTATTATCTCCAGGAGCCTCCCTGGGGTTGCTGCTAATGTGAAAATATAGTCTGTCCTCGAGAGACTGTTATGTACTCCGGAGTGGAAAGTGTACTGCCGCTCGAGGGGGTATCTGGTGCGCCAGACATCTGCGAGTCCCAGCGCCTCTACAAACTCCTTCAAGGCAAGATTGGAGCTGGTGGAAGTTCTGGGGGGGTTTACGATCTATGGTAGTGTCCATCGCGGCATTGAAATCACCCCCTACGATCAGTTATCCCTGTGGGAGGGCCAGCAGAAATGCACCCAAATCCTGAAAGGCCGTCTGGTGGAGCGCGGGTGGAATGTAAACCGAGACTAAATTATAAGCTCTTCCCTCCCATTGACATGATACTGCTGCAAAACGGCCCTGATTGTCAGTCCACGACCCTTTGACAATCAGAGGAAAGCTCTTATGGATCAGTAGCCTCACTCCCCGGGAGCCAGAAGTGAATGCAGAGTGGGCCATCATCTTAAATCCCCAACGATCCAAAGCTTTACAGGCTGATCCAATCAAGTGAGACTCCTGAATCAGCGCCACCGCTGGGGCCTTACGTTTCAGATATTGGAGGACCAGCCCTCTCTTAATCTTATCACCCAGACCATATACGCTCCAGGATATGACAGTCGGGGGGCCCGGTACCTCCGATTCTCCAGGTCACGTCAATGTGTGTGCCATGTGCAAGCGCTGTAGTCGACCAGTGCAATGGATTGCGTAGCATGCAGAGCAACATTACATAATAGTCAGTACCGTCGAACAATTTGTGGATCAGAAACAATAGAGCCAAGCATAAATCCCCTAACTGTGTCCCAATCGACTCCCCCCCCGACCCCCCCCCCCCTGCCTGGCGGTTCTAGAACTACCCGCCACCCCAACTGAGCAGAGTGCTTCAATCCCTGAACTTGTACCATGGTAAGTGGGGGTGAGTCTGCCGATGACCCTCAAAAGTCTCCCCCTTGGAATGGACATGTTGCCACGGTGATTAGTATATATAGCCTGCTCATACCTGTAAGGAGGGCCCGCCCACGCCCCAGTGTTCTGCAGGGATGAGTCCCAAACATTGAGCTCTTGTTACATGAGACATCCCTGCTCTGTGGCTCATGGCTGCAACAGCAGTCCCTTTCATCTGTCAGGCGCCACCGTTAGGGACTTTAGCTTTGATTGTAGGTCCGTTCAAGTACGATCAGTCTTCCGATTCACTATGCACTCTGGTCTTGGATACTTGCGATTCAGTCACTCGGTGTTGCTGATATTTCCCTGGTGTCCTGGAGCCTTTGGCCGGGCACCATCCCTCCAGCCACTCCTGTGCCTCTTCTGGTGTTGTGAAGAACCATGTCTTCCCCTCCGCCTCCACTCTCAGTTTTGCCGGGAAAAGCATCGAGTACTTGACTTCTCTGGCGCGCATATCTTTCTTCACTTCTAGAAAACTGCACCTTTGTTTGGTGACCGCAGCCGTGTAGTCCGGATAGAGTGTAATAGCACAATTATCGATCCGGATCGGGTGGGCTATTCTCTCCGCCTGTAGAATTGCATCGCGGTCGCGAAAATTGAAGATGTGCGCCAAAATTGGTCGGGGGCCCCTCGGGCGTGGTCTGCCACCTGGTACGCGATGCGCCCTCTCCACAGAGAAGGAACTGGACAGGCCCCGGGGTTGCAGTTGGTTCTAAATTAGGTCTTCCACAAAGAGTTCCAGGGCTGGCCCAGAAGTAATCTTTGAAGTCTTTTCTATCCCTGAGACTTCCAACAGGAGGCAAGCTCTACTTCAAGCCCTTGGAGAAAACTCTAACAGCAGGATGATGAAAGCACAGTCAAGTCCTTTCCCTGCCCAAGACAGAAGCAACCACTGCAGGCCAACCCCAACAGCACAGGGGCAGTACTCCTCCTCCATCTTTCCCGGTTCTTCTTCCTGGCAGGTTCCTTAGTTCAGCAGTAATCTAAAGTTCAGCAATCTGGCCCCACTTTTTATAGCACAAATTCATTTGTTCTCTGGTGGCAGAGAAGCTTTTTGCACAGCTAAAACCAGTTCTGTTCTCTCTGGTGCAGCTGCCCGGCAGGAGGTGGAGACCGTATTGTCCAAGGCAGACCAGACACATTTAGGTGTGAAAGAAATCTCCTCCCACTACTCTAAATGCAGCCCAGGTCTATTCAGCCCAGCCCTGACTCATCCAGGAAAGGCAGGACACACCTCCACCCCCCTCCCCCCTGGTGGCCGTCTGGGAGAATGCACATCCCTTGCACATGTCATTCAAAAGCCAGACAGTCGATCCACAACACAGCAGAGGCACACAAGATGGCTAAGCAAGAAAATACCAACTTTCTAAAAGTGGTATTTTCAAACACAATATAAAAAATATCTTTAATAAAAGATGCATTTTTATATTCCGAGATCAGGCATACTAAACTCCATCTTTCTATCTTGTCCTAATGGAAAGTTATATTTATAAGATGTAATAAATAAACTCCCATTCTAGCCTGTGGGACCGATAGCCTTTTAATAGTGAAAAACAAAATTGGCAGTATTTCACTATTAGGACATGATAAGAACTATTAGGACATGCCACACAAATCAGGGCAGGTCCTACCTTTCCCGCACACTGCACCCTGCCCACAGGGGTACCTTGGGCCTACCTTAGGGGTGACTCATGTAAGAAAAGGGAAGTAGGGCCTGGCAAGTGGGTGAACTTGCCTGGTCGACATGGCAGTACCAAACTGCGCACAAACCCTGCAGTGACTGGTCTGAGTTACATTTACAGGCTGCTCATGTGGGTGGCACAATCAGTGCTGCAGGCCCAGTAGCAGCATTTGATTTATACGCCCTGGGCACACACAGTGCACTGTATTAGGGACTTACCAGTAAATCAAATATGCCAATCATCGAATTAACAATCCATAAACACAATTTACAGGGAGAGCATGTGCACTTTAGCACTGATCAGGAGAGGTAAAGTGCCCAGAGTCCTAAAACCAGCGAAAACAGGGTCCAAAACAGGAGGTCAAAAAGCAAAAAGTCTGGGGATAAACCCGCTGGACAAGCCAGGTCTAACAATAGCTATATATAATCATTTTTCTTTTACACGTTTATTCAAAGCACGTTTATACAAAGCACATTTATACAAAGCAATATACATATATAGGTACATATCTATAGTACAAATAAATGCCTATATACAGAGAGATATGCTGTATATTTCTATCTGTCTGCGTGTGGCGGTTGTTAGACCTGGCTTTTTCAGCAGGTTTATCCTTAAACTTTTTGGTCTTCTGTTTCTGACCTGGTTTTGTTGGGATTTCTGACTCTGGGCACTTTACCACTGCTGATCAGTGCTAAAGTGCATATGCTCTCCCTGGAAATTGTATGTATGGATTGGTGTTTCCATAATTGGCTGATTTGATTTACTAGTCAGTCCCTAGTACTGCGCACTGTGTGTGCCCAGGGCCTGTAAATCAAATGCTGCTAGTGTGCCTGCAGCACTGATTGTGCCACCCACAGAAGCAGCCTGTAAAATGTAACTCTGGCCTGCCATTGCAGAGCCTGTGGGCAGTCTGGGACTGCCATGTCGACTTGGCAAGTGCACACCCTTTTCTTACATGTTAGTCACCCCTAATGTAGGCCCAAGATACCCTGCATTGTATGTGAATGGTAGGACATGCTCTGATGTGTGTAGCATATCCTGATAGTGAATTACTGCCAATTTCGTTTTTCACTTTTGCAAGGCTACCTACTCCCATAGGAAAGAATGGGGAGTTTTTTTATAACATCTTATAAACCTGACTACCCCTGGGAACAAGGTAGGAAAAGGCGGTTTTTACAGTCTATGTTTGAAAATACCACTTTTAGAACGTAGGTATTTTCTTGCTTAACCATCCAGTATGTCTCTGCTAGGTTTGTGTATTGCATATCTGGCTTTTGAATGATAGGGGCTGGGGAGGAGCAGTGGCTTCAGAGAGTCTGTTGAGTCGGGGCTGGGCTGAATAGACCTGGGCTGTATTTAGAGTAGGGAGATTTCTTTTTCACCTAAATGGGCCTGGCCTGCCATCAACAATACTGTCTCCACCTCCTGCCAGGAAGCTGCAACAGTGAGGACAGGACTGGTTTTGGCTGGGTACAGACACTCTCTGCCTTCAGATCACTTTTGGGCAATCAAGAGGAACCTTTGCCAACGCGAAGAGCTGTTTGCTGTCTGGGGTTGGCCTGCAGTGGCTACTTGCTGCCAAGAAAAGGAGAAAAGGACTATGCTGTTTGCTTTGTCACCTGCTTAAGGAAAAGATCGCCAAGGGCCTGAAACTGAGCTGGCCTCCTGTTCTGAAGTCTCAGGGACACAGAGACTTCACCACCAGCTCCCCTGATCTTCCTTGCTGGGTTTTCTGACCTGCAAGAGGTGCCTGCTGTTGGTTTGGACCTCTAAAGAACTGTTTTCTGCTGGGAGCTGGAAAATCGATGCTACATCACAGCATGATGCATCCGTGCCTGTTTCCGCCACATTGCCGAGGAAACCGTCGCAGCGCCTGCCGCAGCCCGAAGAATCGCAGCACGGTGCATCAGGTACAACGATCTCCGAAGTCCGAGATCACCGCACAAATCCTGACGCAGGCCCTGCTGTGCGGCTGCAAGAATCCACGCATCGTCCCGGATCATCGCATCAAGGCGCCAAGTCGGTCGTATCGCTGGGAGACGCAGTAAGAAACAGATGCATCAACTTCCCACCCAGTAAGAAACAGACGCATCAACTCCCCATGCGCAGAAGTAAGGAAGTGACGCATCACCTCTCCCGGAGCAAGGAACCAACACACCACCTTCCCTGAGTGTAAGGAACCAACTCATCACCTTCCCTGTGGCCCGTTTTTGTTGTTTGCTTAACGCATCCAAAGTACTTTGTGTGAAAGGTGCAGCATCTGCGTTTTGATTTGAAGTGAACTATTTCTACCATCTGAAAGTCATATTTTCATTACTGTATTGTGGATTTTTTGTGGTTTGGTCTTGTTTTGGTTTAGATAAAGATTACTTATTTTTCTAAACTGGTGTGGTGTCCATTTGTAGTGTTTTCACTGTATTACTATATGTGTTCACAAATGCTTTACACATTGCCTCTGAGATAAGCCTGTCTGCTCGTGCCAAATTACCAGGGGTTATTTTAGGAGTGTATCCCCCTTACCCTGACTAGAATCAAGGGTCCCTATTTGGACAAAGGTACCTACCTCTGCCAACTAGAGACCCCCATTTCTAACAGTGGTTATGTGGGGAAGAACCAATTCATGAGTAGTATATTCACTGGAAAAATACAAAGGTTGAAGTAATGTTATAGTTAGGTAAAATATTCATCATCATCATAGTCTTTATTCGAATTAAAATAATTCATACAAGACACAAACACAAAAAACAAATGCAAAATAGAACAGATCGCTAAATGATTAAAATCTAAAATCTTTCAATAAATAGATAAAAATTTTAGATAAAAGGGATATTAAACATTGAGACAGACAAGATGATATGCATTAGACATCAATAATCAAATAGTGTTAAAACAGTTAATACACAATTAATGATCATATTTGAGGGCCTACCTATGTGCCTTTCCCCTGGACCGGAGGGCTTTTAATCTAAGGGACCATGCCACCCCGTGTATTTGGCTAAAACTACTGAGTGAAATGGTAAGGTGCTTGTGAGTAGGATTCTTATGGCAACGGCGGATCTCCTTGTGCCCAAAAGTTTTCATAAAGGAGAGAGCCAATGACGTCTTGGAATGACATATACCGGGCAGACAAACAAGAAGTGGGCAATTGTTTCTTCTTTGGCATCACAAGCAGGACAGGTGCATATAGTTGTTCCAAACCACCCGCAAGTTAAAGCCCTTAGTGGAAGGGAGCCTGCTCTGAGGTGGAAATAAAGTTTCCTGTCAGTTGGTGAAGTAATCAAATCCCAGTAAGGTTCTAGGAAAGGTGAGACCTTAGCCTCTAAAAAGCGGCTGGTCATTGTAGGGGCAAAAAAAGAACCCCATACCCTGTGATTTACCTGTTCCCAATATAATGTTTTCAATCGCTTTTTGGCTGGGAACACGGCACCAACTGGATTAATCCATAAATCTTCCAACCCCAGGGCCTTTAAAGATTCACGAAGGTTCCTTAACCATCCTATCTTGTGAAACTTATCAACCCGGATTATGTCCAAGATACCCAATGCGTATGATTGTAGCTCCGGTGTAGTCCATAGTCTCCTCCAGTATAGAACCGGACGGAGACTGGCTAAATCATTAATGCCCTTTCTACCTAGATCATAACGCAATGGGACCATTGGCGTACTTTGTGGCAAGCCGATAATGTAACGGAAAAATTTTGTTTTCAACGGCTATTAAAGATGTTAATGAGTCAAAACCCCAAAGCTCTGCCCCATACAAGACAGAGTTTAGGGCCTTTGCCTCATATATTTGTAGCACTGGTTTAACAGGTTTAGTGAGCGATTGTTTATGCTCTTTAACCAGCGCCCCCGTAATCTGGGTGAATTTCAACGTGGACAATTCCAAATGTCTGTTCCACCGATTATTATGAGAGACATGGATGCCCAGGTAAGGAAAGCTTGTTACCTCCTCCAGAATTTGGCCGTTCATTAAAAGCTTGCCAGCTCTATAGCTTGGGTGTGGATTGAAGGTCATAAGCTTAGTCTGTGCCACATTTACCTCCAGGCCATAGTCTTTGCAAAAAATTTCGAAAATTGACAGAGCCCTTTGCATGCCACACGGTGTTTTAGACACTATAAGGGTGTCGTCTGCAAACATTAGTATTGGTATAGGGACTCCTGCCAATTTGGGGGCGTCAGTATTTGCTTGGAGCATATAATCAACTACTCCGTTGATATACAAAGAGAAGAGTGTGGGAGCCATTGCACATCCCTGGCGCACACCTCTCTCAACTGGAAACTCTTGAGTTGTTTCCCCCCGGCCACCCCATTGTATTTTTGCAAAGTTAGGCTCATGGAGTCTCCTGATTAGTGTCAAGAGCTCCAGGGGTAGACCAAGCTTTTCTAGGACCCTCCAGAGATGCTCTCGAGGGACAAGGTCGAAGGCTGCTCTTAAATCCACGAAGGTGACATAGAGACTGCCTTTGCCTAGCTCAACTACCTTCCAAAGTAATTGTTTGAAGCGAAACACCTGGTCCACAGTGCTGGTAAATTTGCGGAAGCCCGCTTGGAGATTAGAAATAATCTTATTAGCTTCTATCCAATTAAGTACCTCATTCAGTAAAATATTCAGTAACAACGTTTAAACTCTAAACATCCACTGATATTGACCAGTTATGTAGTTATCTCATGTAACTAACTCGTCCACCCACCATGCACAGTGATATTATCAATGATGTCAAAGAAGATGTCATGAGTGATGTAATATGTAGGATAATTAGCAGTGAAAGACTAGGGCATGTTATAGTTACCTTAGTGCACAAGATATAGTTATCCGAGATAACTATAGCTGGTGACTTTCAGTGTTTTTTTTAAAGGTTCAAACATTACATTGTTACTGAACATTTCAACATTAAAACATTACATTGTTACTGAACATTTCACTGAACTATAAATGTAACGAACACCAGGCCTAGGGGTTAGCGTATTCCTACCCTTCCCCTTTGTGTCGTTTTTGTTTTTTTTAGGACTCAGTGCGAGTCCCAAGTCCTAAGATGGCCGCCAGTCACATCTCAGTTTGAGATCTGTTGGGATCCGCGGAATTCTGCATGCCAAGACATACAAAGTATTGAGAATTAATTGCTCAAAAACGTGACAGAAAAGCAGACATTTGAGGTGAGCAGATCTAGAGTGTCACTGGTGTTGAGAGTGCTCTATACAGGAGCTGCTTTCCACCTAAACGTGAGAACTACCCAGAGTTCTCTGCTTCTTTTTTGCATAATTTATTCGTCACTCTATGCCTGAATTGTTTTTACTTATACTGGGTGCTCCCTTGTGTCTGGACAAAACTATACCTCTCTGAAAAGCTCTAATTAGAGCGCAACACTGTGTCAGGGGTTGCTTTTACTCATTTCAGATTGGCTTGGTTGGTATTTTACCAATTCAAAGCTGTTATATTGTGCCTGGAGTGGTAAATGGCTTTTGTCCGTAAGGTAAGCACTGTGCTAGTTCTATTCTTAAAGACTTTGATAGAAAAGCAGACATTTGAGGTGAGCAGATCTAGAGTGTCACTGGTGTTGAGAGTGCTCTATACAGGAGCTGCTTTCCACCTAAACCTGAGAACTACCCAGAGTTCTCTGCTTCTTTTTTGCATAATTTATTTGTCACTCTATGCCTGAAAGGGTATTTTTAATATATATACTCGCTGAAAAAAACTAAGTTAACAGGGATATGATAGTTAGGTTGATGTTTTACCCACACAAAACCATAGAAATTCAGCAGTTACAGTTAGACTTATAGTTAGACTTATGTTAAGAAACTATACCTCATGGCCTAAAGTTACGTAACTGCACGAGTTTTTCAGAAAAGTCTTAGTATAACTGTCGAATTTCTATGGTTTTGTGTGGGCACGTTAATACAACCCCCACCGCACATGGCCTTCAGCTTATGTGTCAAAACACATAATTGGTCAGGATACCTCATAGGCCACTGATGACCCGCACGCACTGACACACCATATCCCCGCCATCACTGCCAAAGGCCGTAAGCAGAATGGGATTTGATGCATGGGGTGGTTGGCCGCAGGGCCAGGCCATAGTCCAGTGATGACATCCAAGCTACTTTTGTATACATTACTCTACAAAGGAGTAGGGCATTAGAGGTATGAACGTAAGTGGAAAACTGCTCAGAATAATATGAAGCATCATTTATGCCATTACACGTACAACCCCCTTAGGTGAAGCAAGTTTCTGTTATGTGCAACATTGAGCCAACATTGAGCCTATACCTTACAATTCATGGGTAACTGAGCTCATGGTAACCCGGACACACGATATTTAACAGGACAGGGAAAAGGGCCCACGGGGGATGGAGTGGCACGGAGCCCCATTACACTTGCCCATGCTTTATGCGACCCCAAGCCCATCCCCCTCCGACCCCTCACTCCCTGAGTTACCGACCCCCAAGTTCATTTTGGAACCTGGACTGTCATTCGCCGAAACCTCTTGCAGGGGACTATGAACTAGAGACTATCATATGGGTCGGAGAAGCGTGGTAACCGTACCAACGACCGCTTTCGCATTCCCTCTGGACAGCTCCGACGGCGGGGATCGGGAGGTCTCCCTTCACAGGGGGACTGATCAATTACATACTCAATAGACTCGCTGCTCATTGTCTTAACACTGTTAATGTTGATCAGAATATTACAGCAGTCAAGTATGAAGTGTGCTTACTATATGAAGTGTATGCTGATAAACTCCAATAAAAAGGTTTAACAAAAAAAAAAAACTGAGCTCATGGTGACATCAAACACTCATGGATGAGTAATCCCTACTGCACACAGTGTTCAACCTGTATACAACTGTTCAGCGAAAATCAACTTCCTCCAGACACTCAAGCTGTGTTACATAAGTAATGCCCTACTACACATAGCCTTTAGACTTATCACAGTTAGTGAACCTCGTGAGAAATGAAGTGGACATGAGTAGAAAAGTGGGTATGCCCGATTCAGTGAGTTTATACTGCATCACACTGTTTGCAGACACCCAAACTCTCAGATTATTAAAAAGTATCTAAAAAGAACCTTGTTTACTTTGTGCAAAACATTTCCAAAGAGAGACTTCTCACTGTAAGCACCCAAGTCCTGAAGGTGCTAAAGGTCATACTACCCACACTCGTTATGCTCTGCTGAAAATTTTACAGATAGATCAGCTTTGGTGGCTTATCAAGCACCTGTTGCACACATTCGCCTGTCCTATATACAAATTAGCATGCTGAGACAATTCCCTTAAAAAGCCCAAGGGTGCTTACAATACTTAGCATTTACTATAACAATCCTTGCACTGCTACAAACATTTTTTTTAAAACAAGAATCTTGTATGAGAGTAAATGGGCACTTGCATACAATGTTAGCCTAGTACACAAACATTCATCATTTGCTGTGCATGTCACCTCCAGTAACTCCAGACAGCGGGAATGCTGAGAGGAATTTGAGGCCACGCCCCCTTTTGCCACCACTCTGCAAATGCTCCTCCTGGTGCGCTGCTGGTTGGGGAATGAATTCACATTACTCCTGAGGGCCTTGGGACTAAAATGGACTTCTTCCCCCAACCAGTAGTGTGCCAGGAAGCGCATCTGCACAGTGGTGGAGAAAGGGGGCGTGGCCTCTGATGACTTCTCAGCTATCCAGCTGTGTGAGTCTTATTGGAGGAAACAGGAGGGCTAGTTGGCCCTCAAGGACCCTCAATAGCCAAGGGGACTTCATTCCCCTACTAGAAGTGCTCCAGGAGGTGCATTTGCAGAGTGGTGGAGAAAGGGGGTGTGGCCTCTGGTAACCTCTCAGTAAAATGTTTTGATGTAAAAAAAAAACTCTTCTGTCCTCCATACATGCCACAATTCAAACTGGTGAGTGGGTGATTTTGAAAAAACAAAGTGGGGGAATGTATTTACCCATAGGCTTATATTGTTACAAAGGTAATTGTAGGCGGGAAACACCTAAAATAAATCCATTTTTGGTTCAAATCAGGAGTCTCACTCCTGGATCAGGTCTTTTGATGTGTATGTCCCTCCAGCAGTGCTCCCTCAGCCTCTTCTTTAGCAGCTGCTAGTTCTCAAAAGGCTTATTAGGCTCCTACCCTTGTTTTTGGTGAAGGGAAGCCCAATAAACCAAATCTACCTAAGAAAAGTAGACAACTGTAAGGAAACCTTTTCTACGCATTTTGGCCACCACAAGCAGGGGAGGAGCTCAGACAGCAGTCTGTGGCCGTGAGCTTCTTGAGGAAAGGCTGAAGGAGCGCGACAAAAGGATGGAGCTTTTTTTCATCCAAACATTCAGGTGAGACTCTACTCATGTTCCTGTAGCTCTCCGTATTCTTTTGTGCAGGGGAGGGGTGGTTGGGGGTTGCTCAGAGCTTTGTTACCCGCATCAGAGCAAAAACAGCTGTTAATTACCCACACTTACTATACTCCCTCACCTGTGGGTTGGGCCCAAACCTACAGGAAGGATAATAAATTGCTGTAATGCCCTTAGGTGTTAGCATTAACTCATAAATACTATCCAACTTTAAGAGATATTTTAACAGTCTTTCGGCTCAAGGATCTTGTTTTACCTCTCAAGGCTCAAACCACAGCTTTCCCAAAATTAAAATGCTGATTACAATATCCCTAAAATAGTAATTTTGGCAAGTGTGCAGCTGCGTGGCAAAGATCTGTTGTGGTAATGAGAAAAGCTGAGCAGGAAATAAGTTGGTGTTTCTGAAACTATAACAAAATTCCCCTGTATTTCAATGTAAGCCTAATAAGATTTGGGATGGCCCATAACATCACACGTAGCACTATCCAAAGTATTAAATATTCTTCTCTGTCACGCCCACAGCTAATAACCTCCACCTGACCATTGGTTCTGTCGGTTGAGAAACAAACTTCATGGAGGGAAATGCTGAATTTGGGTTTATAATGGACACTTGACAATTGTGCCGTTGGCACTAGCAAACTCATTTTGTAAATACAGCAGTAAAGGGATTACTGAGAAGATAGATGTGGTTGTGAAGGGAGTAAGGCAATTTTTTTTGTTTGAATTTTTTTATTAGGGTTTTGCATACAACATTCAGTAATGTACATCAGATATATTATTGACGACCCACTTTTTACATCATTGTGAAGTATCATTTCTGTTTACAAAGGGTGATTGATTGTATTAGGTGCCTAGTCCCTGGAACCTCTTGACACTGCTACAATCGTACGCCTACTACTGGTTTGTTCCACTAGGCTGTAGTGTGCCCTATTGCGACTGTACCGGTGTGTCACGTATTAGCTGGGGTTAGCTCGTTCTCCCCGTTTCTATCTGTCTAGCTCTTCCCTTATGACATATGTAATCATCTATTCCGTTTAACCAGTGCATCGGTTTTTTAACTGCCGATGGAATTACCTATGAACTGTGGGGAGGAGAGGAAAAGCGGTGACAAAGGAGGGAAAAACTAAAAAGGAGGGAGAGAAATTAATAAGAGGAACATGAGGGGGGGAGAAGATGTAGGGTGGGCAAGGTTAAGCTGTCCTGGTGGGCGGTGTATCGACTGAGTGCAGGTACGTTGAAGGTGTCCTGAGGTGATCTGGGGAGAGGGCGGACCGCTGGACGGGCAAGCGATAAAGTCGGGGGGTTTCGCCCAACTCTTCTGGTTGATTCTGCTCCTTGTCTATTGTACCGCTATCGTTATCATTGGGTCCTGAGTGGCGGGGGAAGCGGAGGGAGTGTGAGGTGTGGGCTGTGTCATCTCCTGTGGTCCCCCTTCTGCTCGCTCCTGTTTGAAGTGGATTAGGAGCTGTGCCCATTCCATGGATATTGGATGTTTACGGGTGCCCCTCACCTCTTCATTCCGCAGTGTCTCCTTCTCCTGCTGCACGTGAAGGGAGTAAGGCAATAATCTAGAATAGATGCTGGGCCAAAAAAAGGGTTACATCTGGCATGTATGTGAATCAATGAGTATGTGGCAACCGTGTAAATGGTGGGATGAAGAAACTGATTACATTTCAAGACTGTAGGCTTGATTATGACTTGTTTACTGTTAATCCTCTAGCAGCAACAAACTTGCTCGTCCATCAGGGATGCTAAAGATTCACTGGAAAAATAGGACAGTGTCAGTAGGTGCTTCATTTGTTCTTCAATTGCGTTTCCTTGGTTTGACAACCAACCCAATGTGTGTTTCAAAGGCGAGTGCGAACAGAGGCTCTACACCAATTCCCCCCTCACATGCATGGGCTTGCTCCACTACAGCCTTTTTTCACATGGGTCATTATTTTGTGTTCCTAAACTCCAGCTTTGATGTGGTAGGTTATTTCTCCTGATGCAATCTGAAGGGAAGGTTTGACTCTTTTCAACCTAGTGTCTGTCATACATTTACTTTACCTGGTAGACAAAGTGACTGTGGCTCGCCGTTCAGGTGAACGTTTCAGAGGTGAGATTTGGATTTGACTTTGGGTTTTGTATGCAGATTTTTTTCGGAGTTTGGAAAATGAATCGCACAGATCAGTATATATATGGACACATGATTAAATGAAACCAAGAAAAAATATTTTTGTTAAAGGTTTTTATATTTTTGGGTATTATTTTATTTGAGGTTGTGACTTTGAAGGTGCTGCTGATAGTCATATATTTCATTAACATAGTATTCCTAGTATTTAAATAGATAGGTGCTTCTTTTTGTATCAAGACTCCTGTTAGGCTGCTCACATCTGTGAATCCTTCGTTAAAGTGCGAGTGTCATGGAAGATATGGCCAGAAATCGGTTAAAAAAATTGAGCCTGTTAAATTCAAGAACAGTTGTGGAAAAGGGTACCTCAGATTCTTCTGTGGAAGACAGTGAAAAGAACCTTCTGGAAAGAAATGTGTCTGAAAAGGATGATGTTTAAATTACTTTCCAAAATGTAGTCCAATCTGCGATTTATGCAGCAGTGGTCCATGTACAATGTGATTGTCAGCTCCAATACATCATCCTTCAATAAGCCCATTAGCTAATTTCTCCTATGTCCAAGGAAGACAGAATTTGTCTATCTTAAACAGTGCTTGAAATTCCTTCTTTATCATCCTGATCTTAGAGTTCAGGAGAAAGGGGGAAGCCTTCACTGAATCTGAAAGGAAATGAAAGAACTGGATCTTCTGACTTGGACCAAGAATTGACTTTCTATGATTGATGACACAATCCAGCTCTTTCAAGGCTGGGACGGTCATCAGCAGCTGAGTCTCTAGAGCAACTTTGTCTTGAGACAACAAAGGTATGTCGTTGAGGTAGACAATTAATCTGACTCCTATTCACTTCAATACAGTAAACACGTGCTTTAGAAGTTTCTTCGAGTACCAAGGACAGAAAGAAAGGAAGTGTTGAATTTGTACTTTTTGGGACCCCACCAGATCTAAGAGAATCAATGATGGGGTGACCAAATTGCAACTGAAAGATAAGCCTTCTTTAGGTCCAATTTTTCCGTCCTATCACAACTCCGAAGAGAGTCCCTCAAATAACGACCTCCATCTTGAAATGCCTGTAGAGAACAAATTAATAGAGTAATCGAAGATTTATCATTGGACGAAAACCTTTGTCCCTTTCCTGACAAGAAAAAGGTTGGTTCTAAACTATATAGACTATGTTTAAACTAACTCTAGTGCTCTTTTCAGTAATAATTGTTCAGTTTCTTTTAGAATCAACTCAGTTTCCTTGCCTGAAATAAAACATTGAACAGAGAAAGACTTACTCTACTGAGTCGAAATTAAACTCTATTTTGCAACCTTGATCAGTTTGTCATGCAGTGTGATTGACAGACTTTAAAGTGTCATAATCAAACCTCCATTCTTGTAATAGAATGTAGAATCTCCCTCACCAACGGGCAGGAGGCTTAGATTCTATTAAAGACGATTATCCTGCCCTTCTGCTCTCTTAATAGTCTATGTTGCCTTTTAGTTGATGTTGCAATAA
The DNA here is from genome assembly GCF_964204655.1 of Triturus cristatus. Lineage (NCBI taxonomy): Eukaryota > Metazoa > Chordata > Amphibia > Caudata > Salamandridae > Triturus > Triturus cristatus. The sequence goes on from NC_140591.1 coordinate 693,369,765, forward strand.
TAATGGGCCTGCAATGAGCTACTGAACCTATTGACTGTAGGTATTTCTGTCTTCCTCCTCTGACTTTGTGGCCTACCCTGCAAAGAAAACTCTTCAGGGTATATTGCTAGAGGATTGGTGGTATCCACTAACAATATAATGGTTGTTCACTCTGCTCTGTTTGCCAGTGTTATTTTGACATCCATGTTGTATGGGTACGTGCAGGGTTTTGTTTCTTTGCTGCTGAAGGCTTGTCAGTAAAGTTATACTTTTTGCCTATGTGTCTGTAATAAAATAAACACTTTAAGCCATATTAGTGAGGGAGAGTCAACATTTCGAATCTAAGTGCATAGAGAAATGCTGTTTGAGTTACTTATCTGGTGTGTTTGTCGGCGTTTAGGGACCTGTTTAGTAAATGGTTGAAATGAGAATGAGAAAATGTTTCGTTTGTGGAGTTAATTAAGAGGCATGGGAGGAAGCACTGAACTTCGTGCTGCTTGTAAGCAACCATTGTATATAAATTCAGTCTAGGTTTTTTAATGTTGACCTGTCTATTTTATGTCTATGCTTTGTGTTTGTGTATTTTGTCATATGATGTGTTAATTTGTGGTTTCTAGGCAAAAGTACGATTGATTACCGAGGAGCTGGTTCTCGATGGAGTCTATTCTATCCCGGCCAATCAGCAAGCCCCGTTCTATGGAGTAATTCTTGCTCAAGGAGCTGGAGATTATGTGAATTCGCAACATTTGGTGTCTCTTGCATCATTCCTGGCAGATCATGGGATTCTGTGTCTCAGATTCACTTGTCGTAAAGGCCTCAGCCTTGCTGTTAGGACTAAAGCATATAAAGAAGCATTGGTAAGATACTTTTAGCTGGTATTGTGAAAATGAACCAGAAAGAACGCATCTATTCAACCACGTTTTAAAGCTGAGATAGATATTGCTCCTATGTCCCGAGCAACGGTTGTGTTTGTGTGCGCGACCAGCCCCCCCCCCCCTTCCCAGGCTGTGGGGTCCGTATCTGTCCTCCTAGTGTGGGTAAACAGTAACCGAAACAGACAAACACTATCTTTTTACGACCGTTCCCGGTAGTGTTTTTAGGTACTTTCGAGTGAGTGTTTCAAAAAGCTAAAAGTGCAGTTATATTTGCCTCAGTCCGCTTTATAACCTACGGTACTATCAAAGCATGCGTGGAGTTAGTATAGTAAATGCACACTTCATTACAGTCAATGGTCGGAATTCATAGTAGTAGGTATGTTATGTTGTGTGTCAGTCAAATCGGGTAAAACACTGATTCCCAATTTTCATATGGAAACAGCTTTTACCTTAGAGTTGTTCCGAGGTGCTAGAAAGACTGACCAGACCAGCGGGGCTCCAGTTTCTTAAGGATTGATATTGGTTTAGGATAAGCTTGCCAGACCACCAGCCATTTGAAGTGAATATTTAATGGACAAGTTGCATGACTAGTATCTTGATCTTTGTTGAACTTAACTTAAGAAAGGTATGCCATATCTATTTGTCCAAAGCCTTCTGGCATTCCAGGAGGCAGGTGGGAAGCTAATACTAGCACAATTTGTAAAAAGTTTTTTAGTATCATCTACATAATTATAGAACAAATGCCCAAATAAACAAATCTAGATTGCCAAAGCTTACAGATAAATAGTGGAAAAAGAGGAGACTGGATAGAGCCTTTTTGTGAGTTCTTGCATGGGTGTGATGTGGCTTTGGCTGGTAAGGGCATTACAAATCACTCTTGACCAGACAAAAAAAGAGGAGATACAATCTAAAGGTACTGTCCTGACCCCAGTGCCCCTAAGTTTCTAAACCTTAACACTTGTCCAGTGTGATTGAGAAGAAGGTTTTCTGATATTTCATTTGGCAGGCATCTCCCTCAAGGTTACCCGGAATAATATCTGAACTACAAACCGCCTAGAACAGTGGATGGACTATTATTTAATGTCTTAAAGGGTTTACTTACATTGGGCCCTCCCTATAAGGTTTGTTTCTATGCAAAGATTTTTCACAGATTACCTTTTGTGCCAGTCCATAAGGCAGTGTTATTACGGCTGAGCCTCAAAATGTATTATCTCAAGTGTCTACTTCACAGAAGTGCGTAATATTCATTGATGGTGCTGTCAAAGTTTAAGGAATAGGAACAAATGATGGATGAAATGCAGAACAATGCAAACATTCATCCCCAGTCACAAAGATCTGGGTTTAATCCATTGTTCTTTTGCTTACCACTCCACCCCAGTTTGGACCCAGCCATATGCGCAAATCAGTGCCTCATGGGAACAGTCTAGCCCGAACTGCCAAGCCAGGTCCTCTCTGGACTGGAAACAAGCATCTTGGGACCGGTTTCGGGGCATCACCCCTCATCAACCAGGATAACTTGAATCCAGTGGCGCAATGAGCACGGGACCCACCTATGGGCATACCCTTTCCACTTAGGGCGACAAAAACAAGAGGAACAAATGATGGAAGGAATACTGAACGATGCAAACATTCACCCCAGTCACAAAGATCTGGGTTTCATCCATCATTCTTTTGCTCACCACGCCCCAGCCCCATGATGCTTGTTTCCTGTCCGGAAAGGACCTGGCTTGGTAGTTCGGGTTGGACTGTTCGTCTGAGGCACAGGGTCAATACTGATTTGCATATGGCTGGGTCTAAACTGGGGTGGCATGGTGAGCAAAAGAACAATGGATTTAATCCAGATCTATTGACTGGGGGTGAATGTTTGATTTGCTCTGCATTACGTCCATCATCTGTGTGTCTTTTGCAAAGTTTAAGCAATGGCAAGCCCTCCTCTTCAACCACTACCGTTTGATAACTGTTATTTAGTGATCAATGTTATCGGCATTATTAACAATAATACAGAAATTTACAACACAATCTGGGCAATAAATAACCAAGCAAAACCTTTAAATAAACATTAGCAATGAGCAGGGCACAATTATAACTTTATTCAGGCTCTCATTACGAGTAACCTGTTAGTGATCCAGGAATACCAACCTGGGGGCTGGCATCTCTGATGCCAGCCAGTGTCTCCAAATCAAATAACTGCAATTCTTGGTTAATCAACTCAGAATGAGAAGTAATATATTGACCTGGAAAACCCAGGTATTTTCAACACGAAATTCCCCCTTCCAGGCACAATTGCCCCTTTTCCACTGCTATTTGCTCATTGCTTTGAGCAGGTGGTATATGAGGACGGTGATTGCGGTGGAGAACTACATGACAGGGCAATGTGGGGGAAGCGTTGTCTACTCCCTCTGTGGTGCTGCTGCAAGTGGGAGCTGGGCTGTGTCTGTACCCACAGCCAGTCTTTCTCAAGCCATGATTTTACTGGATGAGAAGCCATACTACCACTCCTAGTATGGAGGATCAGTCATTTCTTAAGGTCCACCATCTTTTGTCTGGGAATGGTGCTCAGCTATACCTTCTATGAAGATTTTGATGGAAACTAAAAGTAAGGAATCACATGTGTACCCATTGTCATTTGGAGGCATTGTGCTGTTGCAGTAAAGCAAGTGTTCCACAGATCCAAAATTCCTTCATGCTTTTTGGGCAACTGCATAAATATGGGCCTCTGGCAACAAATTCCTGCTTTCCATTTGTTTATGGAGTCAGTTTATTTTTTCGCGTTTTGAACTGTATCCATTTTGGCAGTGAGTAACCCTATATTGATCAGTATCTTCTTACTGCAGGGTGTTGAAAATATTCCACAAATCTGAGAAGAGTGATTTTAAGGCTTTATGTGAACCATCAACCAACTGCATCTGAGAAGTCAAGTCAGGGGCATTTGTATCGCGCACATATCACTCACATGAGTCTCATGGCGCTTGCAGACGGCTCTGATAAACGGACCAGATCTAATTTCCAAAAAGCCAGGTTTTCAACTCTTTACGGAATTTACTATGCTCTGGTATGCTACGAAGGTAGAAAGGCATTTTATTCCAGGACGATGGTGCCAAAAAGGAGAACGAACGGCCTCCTTGCCTGACGGTGTTGATTCTTAGAGGGGTCAGCAATGCCGCATCGCTGGAGCGTAGCATCCTGGACGGGTGACACCAATGTACCTTTGACTGCCAGTATTTTGGACCAGTTCCATACATGGGCTTATGAGTGAGACATGGTATTTTAAAAAGAGCTCGCTTTTTCACCGGGAGCCAGTGGAGGGTGTTTAAGCAAGCTACAGAAGGAGATCTGTAAGGGCGGTCAAGGACCAATCTCGCAGCGGTATTTTGTAGAACCTGAAGTCTATTTATAAGATCTTCGTTCATTTACAGCAATAATGCGTTGCCATAATCCATTCTATTAATGATCAAGCCTTGTGTCAGGGGTTTGCGTGCCTCTGTGGGGAGCCATTTAAAAACCTTTAGTAGGCTACGCATGACACCAAAACAGGTGCCAACGACATGGTTTACATGGCCCTGCATAGATAGACAGTCGTCCATATAAAACCCCAGATTACGGAGCATGTTCTTAGGGGCAGGACAAGGGCCAAGCCTAGAAGGCCACCAGTCGTGTGACCAATGATTGATAGCTTTACCAAAGAGCATGATCTTTGACTTGCCCCCGTTTAGCTGGAGATGGTTTGATCTCATCCATTTGTCGACATTGGTAAGACAGTTTATAAAACGTTGCTTGGTGTCATTAGGGTCAGGACCTAAGGTGATCAGAATCTGCGTGTCATCACCGTAGGATATGACATCCAAACCATGTGATCTGATCACCTCAGCCAAAGGGTTCATATAAAGATTAAAAAGAGTAGGGCTCAGAATAGAGCCCTGAGGGACTCCCATCTTTACCGGTCTTTCGCAGGAAACAAAGTTTCCCATCTGGACGGTAGTTGTGCATTCTGATAGATAGCTGATAAACCATTTAAGAGCATTCCCCCTGACACCGACCTCCCAGAGCCTTTGTTCAAAGATCTTATGGGAGATGGTGTCAAAGGCAGCAGACAGATCGAGCAGGACGAGGATAACCGATTGATGTTTATCTAGAGCTATTCTGATATTATCAGTAACCTCAATCAGTGCTGTCTCCGTACTGTGCGCTGTTCTAAAGCCGGATTGAGAGGGGTCTAAGAGTCCATGGCTCTCAAGATGGTTTACCAGCTGTAGGTTAACAAGGGACTCCAGCATTTTCCCAAAATATGGAAGTAGTGAAATGAGTCGATAGTTCAGAAGCATCTTGGGATCGGCTGTCGGCTTCTTTAAAATAGGTCTGACTCTGGCTACCTTCCAAACAGAAGGAAAATCAGCTTCGGAAAAGGATTTATTAAAAAGATCAATCAATCCATCTAAAACTGTGGGTGCCATAATAGAAAAGAATTTTGAGGGAAAAGGGTCAGCGGGGGAGCCTGATTTTATCTTTAGCATAGCCGAAGTGACAGACTTGTGGTCACATTCTATGAATTTATTTAAAATGCCGGGGGATTCTAGTAAAAAACAGGGCAGTTCTTCAAGATGGGTACAGTTTTGTATGGGTAAAAAAGTCCGATGAATATTCATAATTTTTTCTTCAAAGAATTCAGATAACGAGTCTGTCCAGTTTTGGGAAGCAGACACAGTAGGCAGGTTTGTAGGAGCAGTAAATTCTTTTAAAATATGAAAAAGTTCCCTGGAGGAGTTTCCTGCCATTGTGATCCGATTAATCAAAAAGGATTTTTTTGCCAGTTTTATTTCATTCATATAGATGTGATGCTGTTTTTTATAGCTTTCACGGTCAGCAGGGTTTCTACTTTTTCACCATAATCTTTCGGCAATTCTGCACAGACTTTTAGTGGTTTTTAGTTGATCAGTAAACCAGGGGGCGACTCTAGTCTTAGTCTTAACATTATGTAAAGGGGCAATTATATCTAGAGTGGTCAAAATGGCTTTATTAAATTGTAATGCCATATAGTTGACACTTGCTGCTGAGTCTATTGGATCAGGGCAGAATTATTTTTGAAAAAGAGATGGAGTTACTTTGCACCAAGATCTGCGTAACACGACTTCGCTATCTAAATTAGTTTTTTCTTTTAAGACAGTTGGAATGGCGAATTTCAGTAAGTAATGGTCAGTCCATACCAACGGTTATCAACCTATTACTAGAGATTCTAATTGGCACTGTATTGCTACACCTAATAGAGAAAGAAAGTCCTCCCTTCGGAAACACAACATGGGCGCAATTCAAAGAAAAATCAAGTTTCATGTGATAGACACACACATGTGTTGTAAATTCTGTGCTGATAATTGTACCAAGGGGAATCTTGCAGCGATAGCTGTTTCCATCACCATAATTTTTGCCTTCCTCCAGTCATCCACAATTAGCTCTTCCAGTTCAGCATCCCAGTTAGCCTTTTGCTTTGTTACAGACTAGGGCTATTGCAAATCGGTGATCTGTAGACTTATGAGACTTTGCTATGAAGTCCATCTCTTGTCAGTTTTGGCTCCAGTGGATTGGATTCTAATTTCTTTTTAGCATGGGCCAAAGGGGTGGTGCAGTAAAGCTTTGCGGTTTGATGCAGTAAAACGTTGTGGTTTGTAGCTAGTATTCATATTGTAGCTAATTCATGAGCATGTCTCTCTGTTTGGCAGTGCCAGTGGGATTCCAACATATGAATCTTTCAAAGTCCTCCACCTGTCTCACCCAAGTTACTACCCAAACAGGAGCCCCCCTTATAAGCTGACCTGTCCGCCCCACCATTTTCTAATGCTTCTCTCTGAGTTCAAAGCACCATTTGTGTAGAGGGAGGGAGCCCTGCTTCCAAAGCGCAAACACCCAGGTATGTATAGCCACGCAAATCCACTATAAATTTGGATTGGCATCCTTTTGCACTCTCCATTTTATGAACCAGGTGTATTATGTATTTGACAGTTTGTAGATAGCGCTCCAGCACCATTGGTGGTATTAAGGCTCTTTTATATTTGAACAAAGCTGATACACAGTTTTACAGTGACAGGATTTAGAGGTTTTAAGACATTTACTAGGCTGGTACTGAATTCTATGTCAGAACCGGAGGCGAAGATTATGCTTTTCTTTCTTCGCTTTAATCACCAAATTCATAAACAGCAGCCATTAACACCAAAGCAATTACTGCATTTCCCATGACACCAGGGAAAAAATCAGAACCGCAAACTTCATTAGTCCTTTCACAGTGTTCACTCTCCAGGCTGTTTAACATTCCTTGTCACTTCCTGTAATCCCTCTTTCGTTGCTGCTCGGAAGCTAGTTAAGTACCATTTATTGTTTCTTACTTTGACTGATTTGCAATGTGACATGCCGCACTGAGAAGCGGCTGTGTGTGTTTTCGAATTGTGATTTTCTTTTCAGAGCACTTGATTATGTCGCGGGAACGTGTGGCGCTCCTTACTCGACTCGCTACAAATCCGGAGGCCGCGGTGCGGTCCTCCACCCGCTAGAGGGTGCCATGGGGCTCCGTGATTCACTGGCTACGGCGCGCGCTTCCTGTGAAGGATTTCTCAGTCGTACTCTGTTTTAGTCTGCTACCGCTCACGTGCCCCGACTGTCTGCTACGCCCAGAGTGCCTGGGTCTGTATTCAAAGTTCCCCCATCGCTATTTGAACGCCTGTCTGGGCCAATAGTGGTGTGGTGCACCAGAGCAGTGCTCACTTACACCCTGAGGTGCTTTTAGTCAGGCTAGGTAGAGCGCTGGGTTTCTGGCCTTCGCAGGGACACCACTTTGCAGGCAGTGTATACCCTTTGTATTTAGTGGGTGTTGGGTGTCCTGGGGCTTTCGCCTTGCAAACTTGTGTGCCACTGGCCACCAAAAAATTACCTGAGTGAACCTTGAGCCCAAATTTCCACATGCAGCGTGTACCCTGCTCCCTTAGGGACGCCTCAACCCAGGTGGTGTAAAATAATTACCCCTAGTAGCTTAACCATGGAGCAGGACTACTATGAGGAGGAGGACTCCTTGGCCTATTTACAGTAGGATGATAACTTCTATGAGGCTATTGACACCTCCATTTACCGGTCCGTCAATGAGTTGATCATGCCCATGGAGCAGAGGTTGGCTGATAGGATCGCGCAAGAATGTGCCAAGATGGCACAGGTTTCTCTACATCCCCCTCCCAGGATAAGGACCCTGACCAAGACTCTAGGGACGGCCCTCCTCCTCCCAAGAAGAAGTGTGAAGCAGGGGTGATAAGGACGCCTTTGCGGGCCTTAAGAAGGCCTTCCTGGCTAAGTCCCCACAAGAGCTCCCGCCCCCTGACTCTGCACCCCTTCAGCCAGACTTGCCGCAAGCCCAGGAGGAAGACTCCCATGAGGAGTCAGACGGGGAAGCCGGTTCCCCAAGATCGTGGCGGCCATCAGGGCCTCCTGAGCCGCCTAAGGAGGGCATGTCGGACATGTTGGACCCAGACGATCTAGTCCATCCAAGATCAGCTGAGTGGCCTCCTGCAGATAAAGTTGCGCAGTATGTGGCGGCACGTCTCAGGAAACCTTTAGAGAACGAAGCTCCACGTTGGAGGGGAAAGTGGCGCTTATGCTGGATATAGATGCTAAGATGGCCACGTTTTTAGTGATGTTTATTAAAGATCCCAAAAAGGGGATAGATCGGTCCTGGCGGGCTTGCCAGGACAAGCTTTTGGATGCCATTGGCCCCATGACCAAGATTTTGAACATGGCCGAAGAGGCCCGAATATCCGGCTCCCTGATTGCCTCGGACGTTCTCTCAGCATGGGCGCAGCGAGCCATCTGTTTCATGGGGAGCGCGAACTGCGCCCTGTCGATGGAACACCGGCGATCCCTACTAATTAAAGTGGACCCCAAGTTAGGCGACCTCGCATCCTTGGATGCAGGGGCAGTCGCTCAAGGGGATTTGTTTGGCGAACCTTTTGTCAAAGAGTTGGGCAAAATTGTCGCGACTTTTACGTCCCTCGATAAGGCCCAGACGAATATCAAAAGAGTCTTCCACCCTCGGGTTTTCCAAGGGGTCGGCCGTGGCAGGGGCTGCACGCCCAGTCGCATTGCATCTCAAAAACCCACCCCCAGGGGCAGGGCTCCGGACGCGGGCAGTACCAGGCAAATTCGCGCTTTAACAACTTCTACCCAACAAGGGGACAACGTTTGAAGGGCCGCGGCGGATACAAAGGCGGTAACAACAGAAGCTCCAACGGTAAGTGTTTTGCCTTCAGCGCAGTTGCGGGTAGGGGGCAGGCTGGCACAGTTTCTCCCCGCTTGGGAGGCGATTATAGGAGATGCTTGAATTCTCCAGACGGTGCAATGGTCCCAAATAGAGTTCTACGGCTCCCCCGTTCTATGCAAGGGGGCAATTTGCCACACGGAGGTTCATCCGGGGAGTTTCCTCAGCAATATCTTTTTGGTCAACAAGACCGATGGGGGTCGGAGACTGGTTATCAACCTCAAGGAGTTCAACGAGTGGCTTGTGTACCGCCACTTCAAGATGGAGGGTTTCCATCTCCTCAGGGACGTGCTGTTTCCATTCGATTGGATGGTAAGCTTAGACCTGAAGGATGCGTACCTGACGGTTCCGATTTTCCTTCTCCCATCGGCAATTCCTCCAATTTCTCTGGCGCAAGCAGGCTTACGAGTTCCTAACAATGGCCTTCGGCCTCTCATCCACCCCTTGGTGTTTCACCAAAGTCCTCAAGCCGGCAGTAGAGTTTTTGTGTCCAGCTAATTGTTTACCTGGACAACATGCTTATCCTGGCGCAGTGCCCCTCAAGGTTGGGGGTGCACCTTCAGATGGCCCTGGAACTTCTACAGGGCTTGGGCTTCGTGTTCAACGAGCGGAAGTCGCTCCTGGTCCCAACGCAGAGGGCAGTCTTTCTGGGGTTCGTCATAGACTCCACCTCCCCTCTCTGAGTCTTACCTCCCGGAAGATCGCGAAGATCTGACACGAAATTCGTCAGACCCTAGCCAGACAACGAGCCTCTTTGAGGCATATTGCGCGCCTTGTGGGCCTACTATTTGCCTCGATCTAGGCAATTTTTCCCGGCCTGTTACACTGTCGGTCCCTGCAACCCCTGAGGACGCATCATTTGAGGAAGGGTCTTATGTATTCCCAAGTGGTTCCCCTGACGGACGAGGTGCGAGAGGAATTGGAGTGGTGGCTAGTACATATGGAGGCCTGGAATGGAAGAGCTATCTTCGGTTCCGTTCCCGACTTGATGATAGAGTCGGACACCAGCAGGGCATGCTGGGGTGCTCGGTGTGGGGATTTCTCTACCGGCGGACGTTGGTCTCCTGAAGAACAACGCCTGCACATAAACTGCCTGGAGCTCTTGGCAGGGTCGTTTGCGGTCCGCTGATGGCCTAGGATCGGGTTCAGTACTCTGTGCTTCTAAAGATGTACAATGTCTTGACAGTGAGGTATATCAATCATCTGGGAGGCACCAGGCCTCAAACCTTGGCGAACATGGGCAAAGAGTTATCAAATTTCTGCCTGGACAACCAGGTCTCAGTGACGGTGGAGTATCTTCTGGGACGAGACAACCAGGTAGTGGACTGACATTCCCGCAATCTGCAAGATGCCAGTGTCCGGAAGCTGGACCCACAGGTTTTTCACCTGCTAGCGGATCGATGGGGTCCTTTCCTGATCGACCTGTTTGCATGCCGGCTCGACCATCAGCTCCTACGGTTCTTCAGTTGGAGACCGGATCCGCTAGTGGTGGCGACGGACGCATTCACTCAAGATTGGAGTAAGGAGAACTGGTATGCATTTCCCCCGTTCTCAATGATCACGTGGACGGTGGCCCTGGTCCACAGACAGAAGGCAACGGAGGTACTTGTAACCCCGCTTTGCAGGTCGCAGGTTTGGTTTCTGGTTCTTCTGGAACTTTCTTGGGTTTCCCCAACCCGACTCCCCCACTTTCCTCGCATTCTGATGAATCCGGAGGGCGAGCCACACCATCTGGTGGAGGAGGGCTCGCTACACCTCATGGCCTGGCGGATTACAGGCAAAGATGGAGACTCCCAGGACTTTCGAAGCACGCTGAGCTCTTGCTTTCCAGAGCCTGGGCTGACTGCACATCCAAACGTTATCGGTCCGCTTGGACGCGATGGGTATGTTGGTGTATGCGAAGGGAAGTGGATCCCGTGGTTGCAGATTTCACTCACATCCTCAATTATCTGGTGAGTTGAGCGGAAAAGGCCTTGGCCTATAGGTCAGTGAATACTGTCAGATCCGCCATTTCAGCGGAACACGCTCCAGTTGATGGGGCACCATTAGGCGAGCACCCTTTTGTTTGCAAGTTGCTACGAGGGATCTGTTTGTCTCTTCCCCCAATCTGTGTAATGGATAACCCAATATACCCTTGAGGGCTTGGGCAGATAATATGTGTGGGTAGGATGTGCCTTCAAGGGATTTGTTGAAAACTCAGTTGTACGACTTGTTTATAGGATAAATATATACCTATAAATGAGATCAATCTTGTATCCTAGATTCCAAACGATTATATACTATGCATTAGTCATATGTATATATGGATCTCTATTTATATTGATTTTAAACAATTATACAATCAAAATAAAGGAAAAAGAAAAATAGACAAAAGGTGTGTGAGGAACGAAATTCATTTATATCAGTAAATGGTAATAAGGGTACATAAAAATAAGACAGTTATATAGCAAAAAGGAGAGATGATTCTACATTCAGTTGTTACTCCACTACAAAATATATCGAACACTTTTTCAAAGATATTTAAGCATTTATCTAGAAAGAAGTGTGACAGTCGACGTTTCGGTCTTCATATGTAAGTTTGTGAGACCATCTTCAGGACAAGAAGTTAAAAGTAGACTACTTTTAACTTCTTGTCCTGAAGATGGTCTCACAAACTTACATATGAAGACCGAAACGTCGACTGTCACACTTCTTTCTAGATAAATGGTTAAATATCTTTGAAAAAGTGTTCGATATATTTTGTAGTGGAGTAACAACTGAATGTAGAATCATCTCTCCTTTTTGCTATATAACTGTCTTATTTTTATGTACCCTTATTACCATTTACTGATATAAATGAATTTCGTTCCTCACACACCTTTTGTCTATTTTTCTTTTTCCTTTATTTTGATTGTATAATTGTTTAAAATCAATATAAATAGAGATCCATATATACATATGACTAATGCATAGTATATAATCGTTTGGAATCTAGGATACAAGATTGATCTCATTTATAGGTATATATTTATCCTATAAACAAGTCGTACAACTGAGTTTTCAACAAATCCCTTGAAGGCACATGTCTCTTCCCCCAGCATCTCGATACTCAGTCCTTTGGGACCTCAATTTGGTATTAAATCTTCTCTTATCCTGGCAACCCAACCGGTTCTTATCACGGAAGGAGTGAGTAAGCTTTGAAGGAGCATAATCCTCGCCTCCGGTCCTGACATAGAATAGAAATTTGCCTAGCCTTGGAGAAGGTAAATTTAAATTCTATTAAGGACACGGAGGCGAAGATTATCCCTCCCAGCAACCTGAATGGATGCGGACCCGCCCATATGGGAGTAAGTGACCTATCTTCGTTGTGGCTTGTTCTATGATACAGTCTTATAGCGTGGCATTGCTTATATGATACTGTGCATGTGTTTCTCTGATGTACCGGCTGAATTGCATTGCCAATGCTGACGCATGTTGTCTTTCCAGTTACCGATGGCTCAAAGCAAAACGCTTAAAGGAGAGAATAGCATGACTCGCGTGAAGAAAGATGGATTACAGGAAGTGACAAGGAATGTTATACAGCCTGGAGAGTTAACACTGCGAAAGGAGTAATGAAGTTTGCTGTTATGATTTTTCCCCTGGTGTCATGGGAAATGTAGTTTTTGCTTTGGTGTTAATGGCTGCTGTTTATGAATTTGGTGATTAAAGCAAAGAAAGAAAGCATAATCCTCACCTCCGTGTCCTTAATAGAATTTAAACTTACCTTCTCCAAGGCTAGGCAAATTTCTATTCCAAACTGCTGTAGCTGCTACTGAGAAAGATTGGTTTTGTGCTTCTGTATTTCTGAAATTTGATTGATCGGTCTGAAAACAGACTGGCAGAGATATCCCACATAGAAAAGCAGGTTATCTGCCTATAAGGTTACCCATCCTCCACACCAGGAATACATTGAAAGCCACACATCAGTGCTGTTCTTCTGTACATTTCAGCAAATGGCTCAATTGCCAGTGGAAATTGTGCAGATGTTAGAGAAAACTCCTTCCTTGTACTCCTCTTGGTGGGTATGGGAACAGACAACACTATTTACACTGACATTAGCCATTGTTTTTTTCAGGTCCTTTGCACTTAACCACTGGTTAAGATTAGTTGTAACAGGGTATCCTGTGACCTGGCAGGAGCCATCACCTTTACAAATGCTGTGGTTGAAGGCAGTGCCACTAAAGCAAGGAAGATGTACACAGTGCCTATCCTGACTTTTCTCTGGTCATAGAATCCTGGGCCTACGTACATGTACCTGATCGGCTGAGTTACTCACTGAGTTGAAACTGCTAACCATAATAATATTATGGAATATCTGCCATCACCCCGTGACCTGAACTATTAGAACATTGAGACAATTTGAGAACCAGCTATACTACAAAGCTGTTACAAATTTTATAAATTAAATGTGCACCTGAAAAAAAAAATGGAATAGACAGAACACATGGTTTTCCTAAGACCTATTCAACATGAAGCCTGAGCTCAGCAAACTGATTAGACGTTGGAGAACATCAAACCTTATCGTTTTCTGCTCTAAAAGCTTTCAGGAAACAGTGCAAACAGTTAACTTTTCAAAGGCAATTTTTTTGAATGATTGATAAACAACTCAATAAATAGCCCAAAAATCTTTTCACACTGATGCGACTCAGTCCTTTGTCCCTCACCAAGTCAATCTGTCCTCAATTGCAACTCAAATACATTTCTTGCCTTTTCATAAACATGATTCAGCTCATAAGGATATCCATTCTTAATTCTGATTCTACCCCCTAACATCCCTGTCAATCCCAAAACACAAATACCTTTTCTAACTTTATTTGAATTAGAGAGAACAAGCTTGCAAAGGTCATAGGCAATCTAAAGCCTACCTTCTATTACAGAGACCTTAATCCTGTTTCATTCATGAAAAGTAACTTTAATTTGTTCAGAAACCTATGATGTAACATAATAATGGCTTTCCTATAATAGAGTATCTCTCCTGACTCCATTAAGACAGGGTACATCACACCCCTACTAAAGAAGCCTCATGATCATCCTAATAAAATGGAGAACTACTAATTTGTCGCAAACACTCAACGGCTCGGTAAGAACCTTGTGGAAATGTGAAGTCATTTAACCCACCATTAACCTCAAAATAAATAACCTTCTAGCACCCTACTAATCAGGCTTTTGCATTGGTTACAGCACTGTGTATGCCACATGTTTAGATCCTTGTTGACTTTCTTTATATGCTAGAAAACTATGCACATGTCTCCATGTGTTTATTATTACTTTGTCATGACTGATCAAGCACAGGCTTCTTGAGGTCTTAAAGTCCCGCATGGGTCTCAGAAGTGAGTTACTGAAGTGGTTTTTACTTTTTAGCAATTGCAGATAGTTGGTGAGGTTAGTCAGTGTCACCTCAAAAGAAGCCACGTGGTGTCCACCCAGTAGTGGTACTGGCTCTTTTACTGTTCAACGTGTACAGGGAGACACTCTGGCTTGATGGAATGGGTGGGTTTGAACATCCACCAGTATGGAATGAAACACCAATATGCTTGAAGAACTCATCCATTCAAGGCAGTCTTAAATTGAAAAAATGCTTATCAAGCCTCCACAGTAGGACATCTTCTAAAGCCCAATCTTGAAAACACCCAATTCATGTGGATTTACTGCCCACAAAATGGGCTAGTCAACATGGACTTGTTTTCAGAATTCAATAGTGCTTGCTTCACTTCATTTTTGTTCATCAATATCTGTTCACATTTATCCATGACAACTCAGATTGAGGAGATTCCATCCAAAGACAAAGCTGGAAATTGCTCTGTGAATTAATTTTTATTCTTCTTCCCAGTGACTCCTGCCTCAATGTTAAGGCGCTAGTTGTATCCTGAATTGATTACTGTTATTCCATACTGCTGGGCATCCTAGCCTCTTCATTTGGCTGTGCATCAACACGTGTGCTCTGCTGCAAGGCTTGTGTCTGGAATAAGAAAATTAGACCATATTTTTCCTTTGCTCAGAGAACTGCACTTGCTCCCTCTTCAATACAGGATTATACTCAAGATAGCCCACAGCAGCTATAAAGCCATACATGTGCAAATTTCCAGGACAAACCAAAATCTCAGAAGTGGTCAAAACCTAATTCTAGAAACTTATAAATACAGAAACTTAAAATGTGACACATCAAGCTTTTTTACAACGGTTTTAGCATTATGGAATTCTTTTCAAGTAAATGGGACAAATACAAAATCATTACGCCAGTTTTGTAAAAAAAAAACCTGCTAACTCAGTTTTTCAAACTGTAGCTGGAGTAACACTCGACTAGCCCCCTAATGTCCATGTGGTCTCCTGTCACTTTTCCCTTTTGCCTCTTATGCTCTCCAACTGCTCTCTATCCCCCCTCTACTTCCTTCGTGACCTCCCATTCTCTTCCTCCCAGTTACTTCTTATCTACTCCCATTTTAGTCTTTCCCCTTTGTCCTCTTATTTCTGTTTCTCTTTGGCATTCTTCTGTTTATCTCTTCTTATAATTTGTGAGGTAGCCATTATGTTCTATTGCATAATACAGACATCAGTTCTGTTAAGTACATTCATCTGTAACGATTTTTATGATCATTGTAATCCAAGTGTAATACTGGAGAGTCTAAAAATGAGTTTCTTGGCTTCCATTGAGCTTGCAGTAGTATCCAGTCCTCCTTGAGACAAAAGACCGTGCTTTTTACAAAGATTATCCAGTTGCCACTGAATGAAACATTTCCGAGCTATCGTAAAGGAATGTTTCAATTCTATTAAGGACACGGAGGCGAGGATTAGGCTTTTCTTTCTTCACCAGCAGCCGTTTATATCTTTGATTTCATTAGAACATAAAACTACACTTCCCATGAGTCCTTGGGGGGGACTTAACTACAGACTGTCCAATCAGAATGCTACAGTTCCACATAATAACATCCGCATATTCTCTATCCCCCTCTTTCTTCCTGCGAACATAGCATGCTCTTCCAAACCTCATTCCTGGTTTTTGGATTCTATGTCAGTTCTAGAGGCGAGGATTATGCCTTCTTTCTTCTCTTTAATACATAGCAGCGAAAGATAACAAAAGACTACATTTCCCATGAACCAAAGGGAAAATGTAGTCAAACAAGAAAATACATGGTAACAACCAATCACGGAGCATGAACTCAATGTCCAATCAGGGCCTAGACAGCCCAACATAGTCCATCAACAGTGTCCTCTCTTCCTCTTTCTTCGCTGCTACGCAGCAAGATAAGTACTCCTCAGGTTTTTTTTTATATGTTTAGTGCTTTGAATGTGTAATTTGCTTTCTGCTTTAATGAGCGCTGCTTCGCGCTGCATCATTTCTAATTTCTGTGATGTTATGACATTCCTTTTCAGGCGCGCAGTCTCAGCTTTGTGAGTTTGTAACGCATGCATTGCTTTGTGATTATTTTGTGCTTGCTTGGTACGCCGGTAAAGCAATTCAGCATTCTACTCTCTAGCAGCATGTGGGCTACGCTGCGGGGAGTAAACCGCGGGCACGGTTCTCCGTCCCTACGTGGTGCATTGCTGGCAGTGGTTCTGGTCCTCCTCCCGCCGCCAGAGGGCGCGGGAGGTTGTGCGAGCGGGGCTCGCCATTTGATCTCTCTTCAGGGAGTTTCAAACGTCTCACCCGCGTTCCGGAGGAGCCTTGGTCTGAGGGAGACACCTAAACGGTTGTAGAGCATGATGCATGTTAATTGCCTCGCCGCTTCTCTTGTACCTCACGCTCTGTGCCTAAGCCCAATCCTGATAAGGGCAGAGTATGTATTTGCAGCTTGCTGCTGTTGAACGCCTCCGAAGGTCCAGTATTGTTTGGGGTGCATGTGAAAAAGGGACGTTACCCAGACCAGTTTGACCTGCTAAAGGGTTTGTTCGATAGCGCTTTTGCCAGCATTTCGTCCCTTGGGCTTCAACCTGGCAAATTTGCGGTTCCCCGCATTATAAAAATCTTTAGGCTGCCACCCAGCCCTGTTGAGTCCTCTGCTTGCAGGCCCAGTGGGAAACCACTTCTGATCAGTGCACGACTTTCGTCAGTGTTGCATCATCATGGATTACTATGATGATTATCAAGAGGAGGAAGACCCCCTCGCTGACATACCCTGGGGAGACCCCTTTTACGAGGCAATGGAAACCTCGAATTATAGGGCGGTTGACCAAGCCATTTCCCCATTAGAAGATAGACTCTCGCGCCAAATACAGCAGGCTTTTTCCAACCTTTCGCAACAGATTGCCCCCCCTCCTCCCCAGACTCCTGCCACTACATCCCAGGATCCTCTTGGCTCTCCACCGCCTAAACGTTCCCATGAGGCGGGTGTGGATGGTGATGCTTTTGACCGCCTTAGGCAGGCCTTCATGGCTGGTCGCCCTACGGTTCCCTCCGCAGTTCCTCCAGCGCCAGCGCTGGTTTCTCCGGCCGGTCAAGTTCCCCCTCCTGCAGTCCCGGTCCCTCAATCTCTTCCTAGTACATCCCAAGACCCCCCAATCACCTCAGATATGTTGGACCCCAATGATATAGTTCACCCGCGGTCCTCTGAGTAGGCCCCTGCCGATAAGGTGGCTACTTACGTGGCCACCCATATCTGGCGTCCCCTTGAGAAGGATGCTCGCAACTGTCTGCGGGCAGAGTGCCCCGCCCCACCTTGGAAGGTAAAGTAGCTCTTACACCTGAAATTGACCCGCGGATGGGCACCTTCCTCCAAAAGTTTATCAGGGACCCCAAAAAGGGGATAGACAGATCCTGGAGGGCCTGCCAGGATAAACTGCTGGACGCCCTAAGCCTGATCACAAAAATATTGGATATGGCAGAGGAGGCGAAGGAATCTGGCTCGATTATTAATCCCGAGACCTTATCAGGCTGGGCGCAACAAGTCGTGATCTTCATGGGCAACGCTAATTGTGCCCTGTCTACGGAGCGCCGTCGGTCCCTTCTTATTAAGATTGACCCAAAGTTAGGGGTCCTGGCGGACTTCAAGGCGGGAGCTATCGCCCAGGGTGGTCTATTTGGCGAGCCCTTTGTGAAGGAGCTTGGCAAATTTGTTAATACCTTCACCTCACTAGACCGAGCTCAGTTTACAATCGAAAAGGTATTCCCCTGTGTTTTTCGCGGGGCCGGCCGAGGAAGGGGCCGCTCAGCCGGTCGTCAGCAACGCCAGACCAACCAAAGAGGCTCTGGACAATATCAGGAGCAGTCCAGGTTCGGAAACTTTTACCCAACATGAGTAAAGGGAGAGGATACCGTGGAGGAGCTGCAGCCTCTAGCCCAGGTGAGAGTTCACCCTTCTTCCCCACATGGCATAGGGGGGCAGTTGAGAATGTAGCGACTCTCGACAATATCCTCCCTATGGACTGGTCTGATCATCATTTGATCAGTTTCAGAATTCTGGCAATTCCTAAGAGCAGACCCCCGCTGTTTAAAGGTAGTGACAGTGTTTTGAGCAGGGATTGGAAAGCCTTACGAAGGAGAGCGCAGGTTACCTCTCTGTTTAATGCGGCCCCTCTCCCTGTCCCAGGGCAGTCGGTTGACACTAACTTTGAGGAGCTTTGCAGTTACATTAAGAACACGGTAAATAAGATCGCTCCAATGAAACAGCTCAGGAAAAGAGTTACCCCTTCGGCCCCCTGGTTCTCAGAGGAACTAAGGGCTTTTAAAATTCAGTGCAAACATGCTGAGAGGCAATGGCGACGTCACTATCTAGCCAGTGATAGGATTACTTGGCGGAACCTGCTGGGCAGATATAAGTGCGCTATTGTATCTGCTAAGGCGCTTTATTTTGCGGACCTCATTCAAAACTCCCCGAATAGTGCTAAGTGTGTCTTCAACATTCTGAGAGGTCTTGCTAATCCAGAATGTTTGGCCAATAAGATCTCTCCCTCGCAGGATTTGTGTGATGGGCTGGCAGCCTTTTTTCACAATAAGATCAAGGGGATCCTTGAGGGCCTGCAGTATGATCCTATTACTGGCTGCAAAACTGATGTAGGCCTACCAACAGTGGAGCCACCGAATCATTCAACTCTCAGACTAAACGAGGAGGTAACAGCAGGACCTCGTTTGGATCACTGGACGTGCCCTTCTTGGGAGGACTTTTCCAATGTGGCCAGGGAAGTCTGCTCGGGGTCTCCCCTTGACCCTATTCCGCATAAACTCTGGAAGGAATTGGGGTCAGAAACTTTTCCGCACCTCCACCTGATTACCAATCAGTCATTGACTAGTGGTGAGGTCCCGGCCAACTGGAAGGATGCGTTGGTATCTCCCCTTCTGAAAAAACCTTCGCTGGATCCAACCTGTTATGGAAACTATCGCCCTATTTCTTTGCTGCCTTATCCAGCTAAGATAGCTGAACGCCTCGTTAGCCAGGAGCTATCTGAGTTCTTAGAGAGCAAAGGTATATTGGAGGAGAACCAATTTGGTTTCCGTCCGGGGCATGGTACCGAGACTGCTCTGATCACTGCCTTGGATGAGCTGCGAATGCGAGCGGATAAGGGACAGTCTGCAACGCTGATATTACTTGACTTATCCGCCGCATTCGATACTGTCAGCCATAATATTCTTTTACATCGGCTCGAAGAGGTGGGGATCACTGGCTCGGCCCTAAAATGGCTATGTTCCTATCTGTCGGATAGACGGCAGGCGGTTTTTCTGCCTCCTTATCAGTCAGATTTCTCGCCTAACAAACAGGGTGTCCCGCAGGGCTCCTCTATCAGCCCGATACTGTTTAATGTTTACATGCGCCCGTTGTTACAAATCATTAAATCTTGCAACATTACGGCCGTCAACTATGCCGACGATACGCAACTAATCATTTCCCTGGAAGGTGATCAGGCAGATTCTCTGCCCACCTTCCATAATTGTATGCTGGAAATGACGACGTGGCTGAGAAATAATGCTCTGCAATTTAATGGTGCCAAAACTGAGTTTTTACACTGCGCAGTGGGTAGGGTATCGCCAGTCCTGCCTCTTAATTTCTGGCCTCTTCCTTTGGACACCCCCCTGGTCCCTGTAAAGACTGTACGTAATCTGGGGGTTTGTTTCAATGAGAAGCTAAGTCTTGAATCGCATGTCAACAAGGTTGTCTCGAATTGTTATTTGATTATGAGAGGCTTACGCAGGATCCTACCTCTTCTTCCTCCCCATGTGCGAGGTACAGTAATCCGATGCACCATTCTTAGTCGTCTGGATTATTGTAACGCCTTGTTGCTTGCTTCCCCAGTTTACCTGATTCGGAGGCTTCAACGTATCCAAGCAGCTGCCGCAAAACTAGCCCTTCAAAGACCACGCTACTCATCCAGCACCAAAGCTCTGGCTGAGCTCCACTGGCTGCCTGTGCAACAGAGGATTATGTTTAAATCCCTGTGTATAGCCTTTAAAGCTTTTCATGGCCTTGGCCCTATACCATTGCAAAGTCGCTTTAGATGGTATGCCCCCTCGCGCATTCTGCGCTCTTCCTCAGCTAGGCTGGCCCTGATTCCCAAGATAAAGAGAGCTACTTTGGGAGGCAGAGCTTTTAGCTATGCGGCTGCTTGTCTTTGGAATGGTCTCCCCCCGGAACTACGACAGGTTCATGATCTGACGCATTTCCGTGGACTGCTTAAGACCTGGCTGTTCCCTAGAGCCTAATTTTTTATTCTCTGCCTTCCCCCATCCTCTTCCCTCCCTTCATTATGTCTATAGCGCCAGGATGCCCGTGGGGTTGTAGTGCGCTCTATAAATATTTTTACATACATACATACAGTTGGCAAGTTGCTTCTAGGTTTGTTTAACCATCACACACGATGGCTGGGTTCTGCAGACGATGAGGGGTTTTCACGTAGAGTTTGAAGGGACCCCAGTGCAAAAGTCCCCACCTCGACCTATTCAGTTCTCCGTGCAGGACGCCCTCCTGGTGGACAAAGAGGTTTCTGCTCCTCTCAGGAAAGGCGCTATCACCCTTACTACCCAGAATGCCCGAGGTTTCTTGAGCAACATTTTTCTGGTCGACAAGACCGATGGCTGCAAGAGACCGGTGATAAACTTGAGCGATTTCAATCAATGGCTGGTTTATCGCCATTTCAAGATGGAGGGGATCCACCTCCTCCGGGATGTTCTCCGACCCCTCGATTGGATGGTCCGTTTGGACCTCTGAGGAACTTCGATTTTCGATCACGATCGAATCGACCCGCCATTTTGTGACCCGCCGCCATTTTGTGTTGCCATCACTCAGGCAGCACGGCGAACGAAGTCTATTTCTGCTTTTTCTGTAGCCCGGTGTCAGAATGCGTCCTCGGCCTTTATTTGCGAAGCTGGTCTTTGGAATAGCCGAGTACACTAATCCTTGTCTGGCTTTCCTAATCCTTGTTTCAACTATCTGTAGGCTCACACTATTCTTTCCTGATCATATCTTATCAACTGGCCTTCACTGTCTCCTGCTAGCATTCTCTTGTTTCACGACTGTCCTCCAATACACACAAACGTATCTCTCCACCTGCAAGGTAGTTATGACTCTGTTAATCTATCAGCTTGAGGGTGGGGTGACAAACACCATTGGAGGAGAGGTCTCTTCGAGTCATCTGATATTTCTGTTTTCGAACCTTTCTTATTGGTTCTGCTTTGTTTTTCCACTTACCCTATTGACTCTTTTCTTATATGCTTGGGGAGTGTGTCTCGTTAATAATTATGCATTGTATAGTATTTAATCGCCACAGAGTGAAGTGGCAGTCTCCTGAGAACCTACCTTGTGTACTTCTAGGATAACTGTACTAGCTGCAGCTAAATAAATCCAATCTTCTAACGCCGACAGATTGTCCCGTGTCTCTGTGTAGCGAAGCAGGTGAACTCCGAGGACAGAGGGCGTACCCTGCACCGCCAGACCCGAAAGGTTCTGGTTCTTCACCTCGAGGATGCCTATCTTGTGGTTCCGATCTTCCTGCCCCACCGGCGGTTCCTCCAATTCATCTGGGGTCACCACACTTATGAGTTCACGTCTCTCCCTTTTGGTCTTTCGTCGGCTCCTTGGTGTTTCACCAAGGTTCTCAGGCCGGTGGTGGAATTCCTACGGTCCAGGGGTGTCTGGATGATTGTATACCTCGACGACCTTCTCTTGATGGCGGCTTGCCCTCGGCGCCTGTTGCAACATCTTCAGATGGCGGTGTCGCACCTTCAGGATCTCGGGGTTGTTATCAACTAGAAGAAATCTCTGTTGCAACCGACCCAGAGTATTACATTCTCGTCATAGACTCCACATCCTCCACGCTCAGTTTTCCTGGCTGGAAAGTGACCGAAATTCGTCACGAGTTGCGTCGCGTTCTCGCCAAACTCCGAATTTCCCTTCGCCAGTTGGCTCGGGTGGTGGGTCTTTTGTCTGTGTCCATCCAAGCCATCTTCCCGGGCCCCCTCCATTACAGAGCCCTGCAACGCCTCAAAGGCTTCTTCCTTCGCAAAGTTTATCCGTATTCACACAAAGTCTTCTTGTCCGTCGAGGCAAGGTCCGAAATTCAGTGGTGGTTGGACCACATGGAGGCTTGGAACGGAAGGGCAATCTTCGGTTCCACCCCAGACATGATTATAGAATCGGATGCCAGCAGGCTCGGTTGGGGGTGCCAGATGCGGGAACCTCTCTACAGGAGGGTTGTGGTCTCCCGACGAACAGAAGTTACACATAAATTGTTTGGAGCTTCTGGCGGGGTCCTTCGCAGTACGTCGCTGGATGAGAGAATCAGTGGAGTCTTGTGTGCTCCTGAAAATGGACAACATCTCAGCGGTCCGTTACGTGAATCATCTGGGAGGCACCAGGTCAAAGGCCCTGTCGGATCTGGCGGCGAGTTTTTGGCAGTATTGCCTCGACAATCAAGTTTCCGTCACGGCGGAGTATCTCCCGGGCCGGGAAAATCTGGAGGCCGATTTTCAATCGTGCCATTTCCGGGATTCCAGTCTCTGGCGCTTGGACCAATCAGTTTTCGAGAGGCTGAGTGGCCTTTGGGGTCCTTTCTCGGTGAACCTGTTGCATTCAGACTGGATCACCAGGTTCCGTGTTTTTTCAGCTGGCGGCCGAACCCTCTGGCAACAGCGACGGATGCTTTTCTCCAGAGTTGGATTGCGGAACTGGGCTTCGTGTTCCCGCCCTTCGCAATGATCACAAGGGTAAATGCGCAAGTTTGCAGGCAAGCGGCGGATCTGGTTGTGATCACCCCGCTGTGGAAGTCTCAATTGTGGTTTCCAGTTCTGTTGGAACTTTCTTGGGATTTTCCAGTCCTACTCCCCCAGTTTCCGACTCTTCTCATGAGTCCGGACGGGACTCCTCATCCTCTGGTGTCCACGAATTTGCCGAGGCTCATGGCGTGGCAGATTTCCGGGGTAGATGGAAAGCCCCGGGCCTTTCGCGAGAGGCTGAGTCCTTTATCTCTCAAGCGTGGGCGAACAGTACTGTCAAGAGGTACAAATCCGCATGGAACAGATGGGCCCGTTGGAGTTTGCGACGGGGTTTTGATCCCTTGGTCACGGATGTGGTCCAATTAGTGAATTTTTTGGCCCAACTGGCCTCTGAACGTTTGGCTTATCGGTCCATTAATACCTTCCGGTCAGCTGTTTCTTCTGGTCACGTCGTGGTGGATGGAGCTCCGGTGGGTGAACCCCTTGGTTTGTCGTCTGTTGCGGGGCATCCGCCTGTCCCTTCCCCCGGAGCTGCGTTATTCTGCCCTCTGGGACGTTAAACAAGTCCTTAACCTGTGTTTATCCTGGCAACAGAATAGGTACCTCTCCAGGAAGGAATTGTCAGCAAAATTGGCCATGCTTCTATGCCTGACTTCTTGAAGGCGAGTGTCAGATGTACGGGCTTTAGACATCTCTAGCAGGATTTTTACTCCTGATGGCGTAATGTTTACCTTGCTAAGACGAACTAAGTGCCATACCAGATCGATTTCCTACCCACAGTTTCCAGATTCCCCGAAACTTTGTGTGGTTCGTTGCCAGGGCATATGAGGAGATGACAGAGGAGTTTCGTCTCCTAGGAGAGAGGCAGCTCCTCATTTAGCTGAGAAAGCCTTTTAAGGCGGTTTCTTCGCCCACTATTGCCAGGTGGGTTCGCTGGGTGATGCAAGAAGCGGGCATCAGCCTTATCCAGTTTGGGGCACATTCTGCAAGGGTTGCCATGGCTTCGAAGGCCTTCAGTCTAGGAGCGCGTCTAGAGGATATTCACAACGCGGCAGACTGGTCTTCCGATTCCACATTCAAGCGGTTTTATTTCAAACCGATTCTGAATATGGCTCATTTGGTTGTGGGCAAGCTTTAAACCAGCATAATCCTTGCCTCCAGTCCTGACATAAAATGAAAAATTTCCTAGCTAACATAACGGAAAGTTTCAATTCTATTAAGGACTCGGAGGCGAGGATTATCTCGGCCCTGACTCCTGGAGGAGATCCCTCCCTGTACGACAGTAAGTAAAGTTGTTAATTTTAATACATATGACTCTGGTTATTCTGCGATATGTATGACTTCTTGTAATACTTTCTCAGTGGTTCCTCCGGTAATATGTTTCTTCTTGCCCTCAGGCTCGGATTCCAACAAACAAGACTTCTGAAGAGCGGAGGGAGGCTGTCTTCGCGCTCAGAAAGAGGAAGAGAGGAACTGTTGATAGACTATGTTGGGCTGTCTAGGCCCTGATTGGACGGTTCAGTGACTAAATATCGAGGGACAGAATATAGACTGCCCAAAATATCGACTCCAAAATATTGAGGGACAGAATATAGAATGCCTATCTACAAACAGGTAAGTACTAAAATATCGAGTACAAAATATATAATCTTAAAATATAGTTAACTAAAATATCAATTTTTTTAAATGTAATAAAAATACTATAAAAGTAATTAAATAATAAACACAATTAAATAAAACAGTTAAAATAAGGTAAAAAAGCCTAAAATGTAAAAATAATAAATGTAAAGTAAACATTTTTTTAAATATATATTTACTTAATATTCTAAAATAATTATTAATCTTAATTATAAAATATTTAGAACATTATTAAAAATATATTGACAGATATATATATAAATAAACATATTATCTAAATATAAAAATAAATAATATATAATAATTAAAACAATTAAAGTAATTTTTATGTTAATTAATAATGAGTGCAACAGTAGGGAAAGTGTTGTATAGCGTAGAGATAAAAATTACTATTCCCACTCCAGAAAGTGCAACAGTAGGGAAAGCGTTGGATAGCGTAGGGGTAAAAATGACTATTCCCACTCCAGAGAGTGCAACAGTAGGGAAAGCATTGGATAGAGTAGGGGCAAAATTTACTATTCCCACTCCAGTGAGTGCAACAGTAGGGAAAGTGTAGGATAGCGTAGGGGTAAAAATTACTATTCCCACTCCAGAGAGTGCAACAATAGGGAAAGCATTGGATAGCGTAGGGGTAATATTTACTTGTCCCACTCCAGTGAGTGCAACAGTAGGGAAAGCATTGGATAGCGTACGGGTAAAAATTACTTTGCCCACTCCAGTGAGTGCAACAGTAGGGAAAGTGTTGGATAGCTTAGGGGTAAAAATTACTAATCCCACTCCAGAGTGCAACAGTAGGGAAAGTAATGATTTAATATTTAAATAAAAATAATAAATTAATTAATTAACAATGCATATAAATAAAAATACATATTTACCTAATTACAATTAAATTACTTACCACCCTATTCCATATAACACACAACCTACTCCAAATAATAAATTAAAACAATTAACATAATTATCAATTAATAAAAATTAATTACCAATTATTAAAAATTAATTACCAATTAATAATGAACAAATAATGATCAATACATACAAATAAAAATACATATTTACATAATTACAATTAAATTACTTCCCACCCTATTCCCCTATAAACCCACAACCCGCTACAGAACTAAAACGCAAAATTAAATTATAAATAATTATTAACTCATAAAAACTAATATTTAATTTACTATAATTAAATTACTTCCCACCCTATTCCCCTATAAACCCACAACCCGCTACGGAATTAAATTAAGCAAAAATTAAATAACATAACATTCATTACTTTAAAAATATTAAACATACATTACAAAAATAATATATTTTTTTAGCACATATACTAACATACATAACACTAAAAATAAAATTGGTATTATGGAAAACGATATTTTAAATTCAATATTATAGCAATCGATATTTCTTATCTTAATTTCGATATTCTGACCTACTATATTTTGGTGATTCGATATTCTGTCCACTCTATATTTTAAATTCGATATTCTGGGCAGTCGATATTTCTGAATCAATATTTACGGTGTTCACCGATTGGACATTGAGTTCATGCTCCGTGATTGGTTGTTACCATGTATTTTCTTGTTTGACTACATTTTCCCTTTGGTTCATGGGAAATGTGGTCTTTTGTTATCTTTCGCTGCTATGTATTAAAGTGAAAAAAGAAGGCATAATCCTCGCCTCCGAGTCCTTAATAGAATTGAAACTTTCCGTTACGCAAGCTAGGAAATTTTTCATTCTGCTCCTAAGGGAAACATAATTTGATTCTGCTGTTATACTATTCCAACTCTGATTGCAAATAGCAAAGAAAAAATCTGATTTTGGACATATTGAAAAAACAGTAACCACTGAAATATAAAATACACATTGTACATATTATATCAAGCATCATTATAGTGAATTCGTGAAATTTCCCCGGGTGGGTCGTCAAAATTTTAAATATCATGGTTGGGCTAATACCTGCCTCCATGTCCTTAATAGAATTGAAACTGTCCTTTACGATAGCTAGGACATTTTTCATTCTATGTCAGGACCCCGAGGCAAGGATTAGGCTAGTTCAAAGCATTTCCCCCACTAGGGTTGCCAGAGTAGAAACTAGTTTTATTTAAAAAAAAATATTTTTATTAATATTTTCAATTACAACAATATCTGCAATACCATACGGTTTCGTTGTTACATATATCACATCTACAAACTGTAGCCATACCATGAACATCAAGGACTTGTTCGAAAACATGTCAGGTTTTTGCTCAACCGCCTCTTTGCCCACATTAAACGTGATATATTAATATCTCCTATTTACACCTCAGCTAGTCGGAGTCTTCTGATAGCGATTCTTCCAGTGAGGGATCACAAATGTTTCCCCGGTATTCATTCCATTTCCCCCAGACCCGTGTCCATTTTTTGGGGCATCTTCTATGTATGTACACTGATTTTTCAGTTACCATTAATTTGTCCATACCTCGACACCATCCACTTAATGTGGGGGTCTGTCTGGCTCCCCATAGTTGTGCTATATTTCTTTTTGCTAAAGCCATACCAAGCGCTACCCAGGTTTGTGCCGCATGATTGAGATCTGTAGGTTCCCAGATGTTGAGTATACATCTCTTTGGCTCCGGCGCCACCGTTATACCTGTGACCTGCGAGATTGTGCGCATGATTGCTTTCCAATATGTGTCAATTTCTGCACATTGCCAGAGTGTGTGCCAGAATGTGCCTTGTTCCGCACATTGTCGGATGCAAAGTGGTGTATCTGTCCTGTGCAATTTGTACAGTAGTGTCCTGGTGTAATATGTACGGTGTAGAACCTTCAGTTGTTCTAATTTAAATCTAGCAGGGATCGCTACCTCCCTGGGGGATGCCATAGCTGCCTGCCGGTCAGCCTCGTCTAGTTCACCCAGGTCAGTCTCCCATCTAGTTTTCAGGATTGTTGTCGGGTCTGGTTGGTTGTTTACTATTTTCTTGTAAGTTAATGAGATGGCTTTTTTCGTCATATGATCGGTGAGTAGCCTGTCCTCGAGGGGTGATGATTCTGGTAGTTGCTTGCCCTGGGGGATCAGTGCCGTAAGTGCATGTCGTATTTGCATGTATCTTTAAGTCTCTGTGTCTGCCAAGCCATAGTTCTGCTGCAATTGTGTAAACCGGATAATCTCACCCTTCTGCCATTAGTCCTCCACCTTTGAGATGCCTATTAGGTCCCATTGTCTGAAACCTATTGTATTTCCTAGCTTGCCAAGTTTTTTTGTGTCCCATAGTGGCGTTCCCTGCGTCACAACTCCCTCCCATCTCAGGTCTTTCTGCGCCTCATGCCAAATCTTAATTGTATGCACTGTCGGCCCTGTGAGAGTCTTTGCTTTATTCCTATTGTAGAGTTCCCCATCATACAGTCTACACCCAGGAGATGTCTGTCGATGCGATAAGCCGGTTCCTCTTGTGCGGCGTGAAGCCAGTGATTTATTACTGCCAGTTGGGAAGCCCAATAGTATGTTTTGATATGTGGGAGTGCTATGCCTCCATCATACCAGCTTTTGACCAGTTTGTGCATAGCAATACGGGTGGCCTTACCATCCCATAACAGCTTGTTTACTTCATTATTAATTGCTATGAAGTATGATGGAGGGACCGGAAATGGTGTATTTTGTAGGATGTATAAGAACCTGGGGAGCGCCATCATTTTAAAGAGGGCTGCCCTGCCTAGCAATGTAAGTGGTAGGGACCGCCAGTGGAGGACGTCCTGGCGAAATTGTTACAGAGGTTTCATGAGATTTTCTGCAACATAATGTGCGTCCTGACATGTTATATGAATACCTAAATATTTAAACCCTTCGGTAGCTATCTGTATGTCACAATTGCGCGGGAGTCACGGGGGAGCGCCCGAGAATACGAAAATGTGTGATTTTGTCCAGTTTATGGTTTATCCGGATACACGCCCGTATGCTGCACAGATATCAATAAGGCAGTTAAGGGAACGGGTTAGCGAGGCCAGATAAAGCAGGATGTCATCGGCATAAAGCGATATACGGTCGTCCCACCCCATTGCCCACTTAAGCCCACGGATTACTGGGTCTTGTCGTATCCATGCCGCCAAGGGTTCCAGTACAATTGCGAATAAGAGCGGTGATAATGGGCAACCCTGCCGTGTCTCTTTTAGAAACTAGTTTAAAGTAAAACCTCATAGAGGTAGAGTCTTAGCTCCCAAAGAAAAATCTTTGGATGTCATGGTCCCCCCTCACCGAGTGAGCCCCAAATTGGTAAACATTGATACCTGCTTCTTGATTATCCATCTGACCCATCTGGCAATCGTAGGGGAAGAAACCGCCTTATGAGGATTAGTAAGTTTAATCAACAGTTGTCGTTCTGCATGAGGACTTACGTCCTCTGTCACTGCCTCGTAAGCCTTTATTGCCTGAACCACACATAACTTAGGCACACCTGGGAAATCAGGAAATGACACCAATTTTAAATTACACTTTGTTTGATGAGCAGTGTGAAAAGTGACCCCTTCAGGGGTGAATACTCTACCTGTTATGTCGAACATCGGAGTCCCTTCAGCACAAAATCAAGCACAACAAAATGGCCAGTTTTGCCTACAATTGTTTTCTGGACAGATACTTGTTAGAAGGCCAAGACCTGCGAAGATTCAATACCTTATTTACATCCCACAAGATGGAATATCTGGGTTCTGGAGGGACAGACAGCCTGATACCTCTAAAGAGCTTGCACACCAAAGGATGTTCCCCAACAGAGGTGACCCTCCACTGGCAAATGGCCTTCCGAAATAGCGAACCTGAATGTATTTATTGACCTGTAGGCCACACCCTCGGAGGATAACTGCATCAGAAAATTCAGGACATGGACAACATCTTCCCCCAAGGGATCCACTTGGCGTTGGAGACACCAACCCAACCATCTGGACCAGGCAGAGCAGTATCTTTTGTTAGTGCTATCAGCCCATCCTCTGGCAAGTAAAGAGGCAGCCTCTCGTGAAATGCCCAAGACTTTCCATCGTTCCCGGTAATCCTCCAAGCCATGAGACAAAGGGAACCTGCCACCACTAGAGGGTTGTCCTGAGGATCCTGGAAGAGATCTGGAAATAGGGGTAGAGGAATTGGAAAATCCCGAGAAAGTTATATTATCGCTAGAAACCAGACTTGAGACCTCCAGAGTGGGGTGACCACCACCAGATCCACCCGTTGTCTGCAGACTTGCATGGATACTCTCATTATCATCGCAAAAGGAGGAAACCTGTATGCCGTCTCCTTTCTCCAATCCTGGATAAATGCGTCCATGGCCACTGCATCTGGGTCTGGCCTCTAACTGCTATATCTGGGTAGTTGAAAGTCTGGGCGAGACACAAAGAGATCCATGGACAATAGGCCACACCTCTCCTGAATCTGTTGAAATACCCGGGTATGTAGTTTCCACAGGCTGACATCCCGCCAGTGTCGGGAGTGCCAATTCGCCACTTGATACGACCGACTAGGTAGGTGCTCTGCTGACACAGATATGTTAGTGTCTAGACAATAATCCCAGAGGGTGCGAACTAGATACGACAAAGTCTATGACCTTGTGCCCCCCAGATGATTGACGTAACAGACTGCCACCAAATTGTCCATTTTAATGACTGAGCACTGAACCTTGTCTTTGGTCCAACATTTGAGAGTGAATTAACCTGCCATCAACTCCAAACAATTTATATGGAGGGATTGTTCTGTGGAGGACCATTTTCCTTCTGTAACAAAGCCTCTGCAGCGAGCTCCCCAGCCTGACCCACTGGCCTCTGACTATCACCAGATCGGGTTGGAGGCCGAAGATTGCTCGGCTGTTCCAGGCCTCCATGTGGGATATCCACCACTGCATATCCTCCTAGGCTTCCAGTGAAAGTCTAACTGACTGGGAATACGTAAGACCCTGTTGAATATGAGAGATTTTAAGGCATTGTAGTCCCCGATAATGGAGAGGCCCCATAAAGATGGCCTGAATGGAGAAAGATAGGAGTCTCACTATACATGCCAACTGCAGTAGTAATACCTGTGACTTGGACAGTGTCCTCCTCAGCTTGTGCCATATTTTAGTCTGCTTTCGAGAGGGGAAACTGGCGGTGGCCTTGACTGAGTCTGAGAAATCCCAGGAACTGTTAGGACTGTGACAGACAGAGTGCGGATTTCTCCTTGTTGATCACGAAGCTGAGAGATTCTAGAAGATCTATGGTCATTTGCAAATGTGTGGATAGTTGCATTGGCCTTTGATCTATGATTAGGATATCGTTGAGATAGACAATCAGTTACACTCCTCGAACTCTCAAATGCTCGACTACCGGTCTCATGAGTTTGGTGAAACACCAGGGGTGGCAGATGGACCGAAAGGAAGGGAGGTGAATTTGAATAAATTAGATTTCCCTTGGAATTGCAAGAAACGCCTGTGGGGCCGAAAAATGGCTATCGTCAGATAGGCATTCTTCATTTCTAAATGGACCATCCAGTCCAGATATCTGTAGAAGGTCTCTGAGAAGATGGATAGCTTCCATCTTGAAGTGGTGGTAGACAAGCCAGATTTCTGAGAAAACCCCTGGAGTGTAAGAAGGTTTGGACAATAGCACGCTACTCTGGAACCCAAAATGGATTAATGGTGGGCTAGTATAGGGAAATATAAATTGTTAATTCGAGCGATGGACATGCAAGTCTCTTAGATGGATTAAATAGGATAAAGGAGGGATAAAGGAGGGAAGAGTCTAGAAAGTGTTATTTGGGAGATAATAGTGGTAAAATGAGGTTTGAGATTAGACAAAGGAGGGATAGAGGACGGAAGAGTTCAGAAAGTGTTGATATGTGAGATCATAGTAGTACAAAGAGGTATGGGATGAGTCAAAGGAGGGATCGAAGTGGGAAGAGTCTAGAAATGGGTCATAAGGAGATCATAGTAGTAAAATGATATTTGGGTTGAGCCGGAGTCAAGTTAGAGGATGTATTGAGAGCGGTATTGGATGAGATCTAGAGAAGTGCATTGGAGAGAGTTGAAGATTAAAAAAAAAAAATTCTACAGCGGAGTAAGATAATAAATTTATAGATACATAACTACATGGAAAGGTATTCACTTATATAGAAAATAATAGAGATATAAATTTGTATTATATAAAGTCTAATGTGCATGTATGGATAAATAGTTAGAAACTCAAACTTTCAAGTGTTGCTGTACATGAAGTTAATTTATTTGCGTAGTTGTATTCATTTGTTGTGTGGAAATTTCATGCATTACTTTATTTATTTAGATGTATTTATTTTAATTTTATATTTTCCCAAATATTTCAACTGTGAAGCACTTATAGATGCAATTGTTATGATTATATTGACACATTCTGATATAAGAATATCTGTATATTTTTAAACCATTTGTAGAGTATATATTTTTGCAAATAAATGCACATATCTATATACATACATATATTCAAATTATACATGTTTGCAAACACAGGCATATGCTGTACACATGTGTTTTGAGTATGGCAGTCATTTAGGTAAGATTCCACTCATGAGTAGTCTTCTAACAATAACATAGTTATCTGTTGATCCTACATTTGGGGGTAATAATTTCCATAGAAATTCACAAATTCCATAGTTTGGCTGCTTGAACAGAAAAAGATGTACCGCCCATGAGCAGAGGTTCCTTTGTTATATGTATTTAGTGATTTTATTCCTGATGAAAAGCGGTCCTGGTCCATATATTGCTGTGTGGGTGATACAAAGCATGTGAAGGCAGATCTTCTGGCAACTGGTAGCCAATGTTGGGTACCCTCAAGGCAGGGGAGATGTGGTCTTGTGGTTTTACATGTAGTAGTAGTCTGGCAGCACAGTTATGAATTCGTTGTAGTCTTTTCATGTTTGATTAAGATGATGCATGTTCTCGCTAACTTATCCACTTGGGCATTCAATGATACCTTGGAGTCCATACTAATTCCAAAGTTTCTTACTTTCTTGGATACTTAAGTCATCAGGCCAGGTGCAGAGTTGATTATATTTTTCCAGTCGCCACATGAAAGTATTTCAGTTTTGGACAAATTCAATTTGAGATGGTTCCATGTCATCCGCTGAGCAACAGCTCTGAGGCAACTAAAGATTTTTGAGTTTCCAATGTCTTTGGGGCTTTCCAGTTTGTGATGCACCGTTTGGATTAGATAGGGGAAATATGAATGACATTTGTTCTGTTTTGAAGGTAGGATGTGATCCAGTCGAGAACAGTCCCCTCTATGCCAGCTTTTAGAGTCTTTGGATTAGAGTGTCATGATCAACTTTGTCGAAGGCAGCCGAAAGGTCCAAGAGAAGTAGTGCAGCGACCCTGCACGTCTACTGTGGTTTTTTTTTGTGTTGAAATTTTTTATTGAGTTTTATAATATAATACAAGTTAAGAACAATGCAATAATACATTTGTTAATAAATATCATAAGAATGAAAGACATTAATGGAGGTATAACATTTTGCTGTTGGATAAAATGAATAAATATGGAATATATACATATATTTATTTATTTATTTAACTTGTATGGCGCAACAGCTACCCAAAAAGGGTTTCCCGGCGCCTGGACGACAATGCTGAAAGGAGAAGATTTATTGGGTGAAAAACCAAGTTTTGAGGGCACAGCGAAAGTGGGAGTAGGACGGCTCTCTGCGCAAATAGGAATCGAGTTCCAGAGAGAGGGGCCCAAAACAGCAAAGGATATACCTCCCATTCTAGAGAGTTTGAACCGAGGCACATCAAATTTCTCAAGGGAGGAGGAGCGGAGAGTGCGAGTAGGAGCATACTGACGTACAAGAGACTGGAGGTAGTCAGGTGCACGGCCCCACTTAATTTTGTGCATAAAGGAAAGGGCTTTGAATTCAACACGCTTATCGATATGAAGCCAGTGCAAAGCATGGAGGTGGGGGGAGATGGAAGCGTGTTTGGGAATTCCGCATAAGAGTCGAGCAGCGGAGTTTTGCACGAGTTGCAGCCTGCGGGATACTGTTTTGTTTGCACCTAAAAACAAAACGTTACCGTAGTCCAAGCGGGATGTAATAAGGGCATGGACGACGGTTTTTTGAGTGTCTTTAGGCAGCATCCAGATAATTTTGCGCAGCCACTTTAGAATAGCAAAACAGGTGGCAGACACTTTAGTGGCGTGGTGGTGCATACTCAGAGAGTCATCGATGAAAAATCCTAGATTACGGACGTGGTCAACTGGACGGAGAAGAGGACCCAGCTCATTAGGCCAGTGACGTGCACCCCAAAGATCTTTCTGCTTGCCTAGGATAAGTACCTCCGTTTTATTTGCATTAAGCTTTAAATAATTATTGTTCATCCAGGCAGCAATTTGGCGTAGACCCAACTGAAGAGTAGAAACAGAAGAGGAGGGATCAGATTTGGAAAGTGAGAAAATGATTTGAGAGTCGTCAGCGTAGGTGAATAGAGTTAGGCCACTGTTGACAGCAATGTCGGCCAGGGGCCTAACGTATAAATTAAAAAGCAAAGGACTTAAAATGGAGCCCTGAGGGACTCCAAATGGTGAAGGGAAGGTGTTAGAACTGTCAGAGGCAGAAAACACTTGAAAAGTGCGATCCGTGAGAAAGGAGGATAGCCAGTCAAGAGCTGAACCACAGATGCCAAAGGATTCCAGAGTGTTAATTAGGATAGGGTGAGAGATGGTATCGAACGCAGCGCTCAGATCTAACAGAATGAGCGCTACTGTGTCACCAGAGTCCAATAGGTGGCGCAATCGTTCTGATACTCCAAGAAGTGTGGTTTCAGTGGAGAAACCAGCACGGAAGCCAGACTGGGACGAGTGGAGGAGATTATTGGTTTCCACAAATTTGACAAGATGCGTATGTATATGTTTTTCCAGCAACTTAGAAAGAATCGGAATGAGAGATATAGGGCGAAAATTAGACAAAACTTGAGAATCGGCGTCAGGCTTTTTCAACAAGGGAACAACCATGGAATGTTTCCAGGTAGTAGGAATGGTAGAAGTTGTGAGGGAGCAATTTAGGGCGTCCATGATCACCTGGAGATGGACGGGGTCAAGTAATTTCATTATGGAAGCCGGTAGAGGGTCATTGGGAGAGCCTGATTTAATGATGCCAAGATTGGATATAAAAGTTTCTAAGTTCAAAGGAGGCCAGCAGGATAATTTGGGAGAAACATTAGAAAGTTCGTGACAAATGTTGGTCTGGGTAGGAGAGGAGATCATGCAGTTTAAGAGAGAGTTAGCAATTTCAGAATGAATAATTTCGATTTTGTCAGAGAAAAATTTAGCCAAATCATCGCAAGATTGCTTGGTAAGAGGCGGAGGTTTAGCTATGGTCTGAGCACCAGCCAGATTTTTTACTAGGCTAAACAAAGTCTTCGGGCGATTAGTGGCAGTGTTAATGATGTTACAAGTGTAGGCGGCGCGGGAAGTTTTGCACAGATCGTGATAGGTTTTTAAAGAGGTTTTATAAGCTATTTTTAGATCAGGGGCATAATTACGTCGCCATTTTCTCTCGAGTGCTTTGCATTTGGATTTTTCAATTCTGAGACTATCAGTGAACCAAGGCGCAGGAGGATGATGGTAAGTTTACTTTTTTTTTTACAGAGGGAATGCATGATTCAACAGCATGGGACAGCCAATTTTGGATATTTTCGGCAAAAACAGATGCCTGAGTAGTAGCCGGAGGTACAGTTTCCCTTAGCATGTTATTTAGAGCGTTGATATCCACTTTTTTCCAATCCCTAATGAAGAACAAGGACTTAGGGAGAATTAGGTGAGAAATGGCCGGGGCCTGGATTTGAAATTTCAGAAGAAAGTGATCCGTCCAAAAAACAGGAAGCGCAGGTTCACATACCATAGATGTGATGTTGGAGAAGATAGGATCTAAAAGATGGCCAGCAATGTGAGTAGGACCGACATTACAGAGAGGCAGATTCAGTGCTAGAAGATCAGAGATAAAGTGGGAGCAGGTTACATTGGTGGTATCCTCCAAATGGAGATTGAAATCGCCAAGTAGCGAGAAATTGGAAGAAGTGAGAGTAAGAGAAGAGACCACACTAGGCAAAGTAGCTGACCACAATGAAGAAGGGCCTGGAGGTCTATAGAGTAGGAGTCCAGAAAAGGAGAAATTAGGAGTAAGTGTAAGTGTAAAGCATGCAGCTTCACAATTGGGAAGAGTGACAGATTCAAAATGACATTGAAAAGCTTGTTTATAGATAACAGCAATTCCCCCGCCTGGTCCCGAGGTTCGATCTAACCTGGCAATAGCATAATTGGACGGTAGGGCAATAGCTAGATCGGGGCCAGAACTGTTGTTAAGCCAAGTCTCGGTAAGGAAAAAGGCATCAGGGGAATCTTCCAAAAGAAGATCAAAAATGAAATTTTTATGCTTAGGGAGAGAGCGACAATTTAAGCTCAAAAAACGAAACTTAGGAGCAGTATTATCAGACGACGAAGATGTAGGGTCGTTAGGCTCTAAGGAGTGGGATAAGGCAAAGGAGCAATGAGCCCCTGAGCAGGAGAGGGAGGGAATAATGTTAGCATGAAACAAAGTACAGTCAGCAAAACGAGTCGGACGTAAGGCAAGAAGTTGTGATGAGGAGTAGACAAGTCTAGGGGAAACAGACGAGAACATATAATACATAAGTAGTTAAATAAGCAAATTCATAAATAATAAGTCAATGTAGACAATAAATTAATAAAGCATATAACATAGATTGATAAATATAAATGGATTGGATGTAAATGTGAAACAGTGACTATACATAAGAGCATCGCATAAAGACCATAACAAAAGTATTATATAAAAATACACATCTTTTAAAAGTTTAAGGTACAAAAGAAATGGGAGGATAAGAAAGGAAAATTAAAGTTGAAGAATAATGTGGCAAAGGGGAGCCAGAGTACAGAAAGAGAAGAAGAAGAAGAAGAAGAAATATAATTAATATGGTGTGAATATAACAAGATGAGAGCGATAGAATAAATAGTAATGATAGGAGCTTGGTGGACAAGTAATAAAAGCGATAAATAAGTCTACGGGAGCGAAAGCCTGCTGCTAGAGGCTGCTCTCCTGGTATTTGCAACCTTTTATCTCACTGATACTGTGATTGTTTCACTTAATCCTATGATTGCACTGTTTTTAATATTTTAAACAAACTACAGAAAACATTATCTTAAACGCTGACCTTCTCATCTCTGACGCCTTTTGCTCCGCATCCTCCCCGGTCCAACACGGGTTTTCCCGGTTCATGTGGAGGGAGGCGCGGTCACAGTTCTTCCGGGCTAGAGGTGAGGGGAGGCGGGGTGTTCACGGGCTGCCGGTCACCTGATCTAAGGTTTATATTTCCATGCCATACGCTTCGTGCAGCGGGCGCGCCAAAGGCAAGCCCGTCTGCGCTCGTCCGCGGCCGACCGGGGCTAGGGGCCACAACCTCTGGTCCTAAGCCCCTCAAAAGACTAACGTTCTCATCTGAGCAACTTTTAGCCCTTCGCCCCAAAATTGAACCTGACTGCACTCAGGCCTTAGCTACGAATTTAGCTAAAGAAATTTGTCCCGGTTGCAATTTCTCTTCCGTCAATTTCCTGTCAAGCTTCCACACGTCATCGGGAATTAGGTCAAACACTCGTTTAACATCTCCCCCCACAAATGATTTTACATTTTTCAGTCTAAACTGCCGCTCACTCCCCAAGCACAAAATGGATATTTTTGACCTCCTCCTTGAGGAACAACCTGATGCTCTCTTTCTTACGGAGACCTGGCTACATGAGAGCTCTGGCCCTGATGTTGCAGCGGCGTTACCACCCAATTATGTCATTCTTAGAAGGGACAGAATTACATCATCGGGCGGTGGTATAGCTATCATTTACAATAATTATCTTCAATGTAAATTTGATACAGTGGATATCCCTAATTGTGAAGCCGCCCTGTTTAAATTAACATTAAACCCTAAATTTACTTTCTCAGGCCTCCTAATTTATCGCCCTCCAGGCCCCCCTACTTCTTGGGCCACATCCCTGCCGGGCCATCTTATCCCTTTAATTATGAGCTCCAATAACTTTTCGCTGCTAGGCGATCTAAATTTACATCTGGATGATCTCTCAAACTCTGCTTTTAGCAACTTCATCTCTGACCTTTCTGCTATGAACATCAACTTGCGTAACTCGGGCCCTACACACAAAGCAGGCCAGCTTCTTGACCCCATCTTTTCCAGCCTTCCTGGCATTCATTGCGCGCTAGCAATGCCCATCCACTGGTCTGACCATTTCTTAGCTAAGTTTAACGTTACTCTTCCTCTTACCTCAACTTCTTTGTTCCCTTCCCTTAAGACATCTAAAAGAGACTGGAAAAAACTTGACTTGAATGCTCTTAACAATCACCTACATTCTAACGCACCCACATCTGACTCAAAGGTCGATTTACTCTCTAAAAACGTACATAGCTGGCTCTCAAGTGCCATAGATTCCTGTCTTCCCCCGACAAAGAAAAAACGTATAAACCACCGTCCCCTGGCCCCATGGTTTAACAACACTCTAAAAACTGAAAAATCTAGATGCAAATCACTAGAACGAAAAAGGAGGAGAGACTATGCGCCCGATCTTAAAGTCGCCTATATAAAAGCAAAAAAAAATTACCACAACCTCTGTAAATCACTGATGCCACTAATTGCTCTAAGACACTTTTCGGCTTAGTTAAAAAACTGGCTGGGTCTGAGACCCTAGCAAATCCCCTGTCATTGAACAAATGCCAGTGCGAAGATCTTGCCCACTTCTTTGGGCACAAGATCGAGAAGATTCATCTTGAGCTTGCCAACTCACATTTAAGCAGTCCCCTGCAGGCACAATCCACAACCACTACACAGATGGTGCTCCCCCTCTGCAAGACCGTTCCATCACTTGCTGAACTCTCTACTGAATCTGTCACCACAGTCCCTCATTTGAACTCCTGGCCACTTCTCAATATGGATTCTTTAACTATTATTTTAAACAAAGTTAAGTCTGGCTCTGCTAAGGACCCATTACCTACTTCATTACTCAAACAATTGGATCCCTCCCATATGCACGTCATCCTGGATGTTCTAAATTCTTCCCTACGCGAGTCTATAGTTCCTTCACAATGGAAACATGCTATGGTGACCCTTCTTCTAAAAAAGCCTACTGCCGACCCTGCCACTCTCTCAAATTACCGACCGATCTCCCTTCTGCCAGCCTTTTCCAAAATCCTTGAGAGCCACATTCATTCTCATTTTTCCCAGTTTGTTGAATTGAACAAAATTCTTCACCCCTCCCAATCCGGGTTTAGGACCAATTTTTCCACAGAAACTACTTTGCTGGGGGTCACAGAGAGGTTACGCCGTCATCTTGATGGTGGGGAGACCATCATACTCGTATTGTTAGACCTCAGCGCGGCGTTCAACACAATTTCCCATCCCATACTAATCAACACACTGAGATCCCTGGGCATCTGCGGCTCAGCACTGGATCATCTCCTTTCTGGACGGCCGTACTTTTCAGATCTTCTCTGCCACGGATAGTTCCAACATCCACCCATCACCCTATGGGGTACCCCAGGGCTCCATCCTCAGCCCTCTGCTTTTCAATCTATACGTCAGGCCTTTAGCGGACATCGCTGAACAGGATGGCCTGACTCTCTCTATCTATGCTGACGATTCTCAGATCATTTTCTCTCTTTCTCACACTGACCCCGGCTTAACATCCTGCCTACAGTTGGGTATCGGGAGAATCGCAACATGGATGAACCAAAACCACTTGAAACTTAACGGTGATAAAACCGAGGTCTTAATCCTTGGTAGGGAGAAAGATCTCTGGGGCCTGCTACATTGGCCTGCCGAGATGGGTGCCCTCCCGCGGCCATCCAGCCATGTTCGTAACCTGGGTGTGTATATCAATGATTCTTTGTCCTTGCATCATCAAGCAGTCAGGGTCACAGCCACATGTTTCACCATCTTAAAATGGCTGAGAAAGATCATTTGGATGCTACCAACAGCCACCCAAAAAACAATGGTCCATGCCCTTATCACCTCACGGTTGGACTACTATAATGTCCTTTTACTAGGCGCAAATAAGGCCGTGACCCGTAGACTGCAGCTGGTACAGAACTCTGCAGCTAGACTACTTTGCAAAGTACCTCGAGACACTCACATCTCTGGCTATATCCGTGATCTACATTGGCTCAGAGTTGAAAACCGTATAAAGTTCAATGCCCTGAGCTTTATGTTTAAAATCAAATGGGGTTCAGCACCACAATATCTGCAATCTCTCGTTTGCCCTTATGTTCCCACACGCCATCTTCGATCCATAAATCTTGAAAAATGTACGGTTCCTAGGTTCAAACTCGCCAGGATGGGTGGAAGGTCCTTTTCTCATCTCGGCCCCACCCTCTGGAACTCTCTTCCTCTTGCTATCCGCAAAGAAACCATTTACACTAGCTTCCGCAGATCCCTGAAGACTTGGCTATTCAACCAGTAATCCCCACCTTGCTCTTACCAATCTGCACCATTCCAGGAAACCCTTTATGGGTAGCTGTTGCGCCATACAAATTCAATTATAAATAAATACTTAACTGAGAGTATTAAGAGGGACAGGAGAGGTGTCAGTTTCCGCAGCCTTGACTTTAAGGAAGGGTGACCAGGTCTGTAGGTCCTGTAGGTTATAAATCAATCGTTCATGTGAAGCTGTCTGAATGATTGCCACTAACCATTCTTCTTGAGAGGGTGGTGATGATGATTTCCATTTGCGTAAAATACAAATTTTAGCAGTAGCCAAAGCAGTGTGGAAGAGACGATGTTGGGATTTAGAAAGCCTAGGAGAATGACGCAGGTCATGCAAAAGAATGTTGGCAGATGTCAATGGTAAATTTAAGGGCCTTGTAGAGTAATGTTTTACCAACATAATTCCAAAGAGATCTAATTCTTGGACACTCATAAATAATGTGAGTTATGTCACAGCCACGAGCGGAACATCTCCAACAATCAGCATTTGAAAGTAAACCAGCTTTATGTAGTTTGACCGGTGACCTATGCCAATCATGGAGAATTTCGAACAGACAAAATTTAAACCGTGTTTCACGAACACCTTTATGTAGACCTTCTAATATGTGATTCCATTCTATAGCAGTAAAAGAAGTTGATAAACAAGTTTGTCACTTAAGTCGGAGATTATGAGAGAGGGTTTGTGAAAAAAGATGGATCGTAAAAATTTTATAGAGACCAGAAGTCACTCCTCTATGCCTTCCCCACACACATAAATAAGATAATATTGGAGATGTTGGAAGCAACCAAGGGGTGGATCCCAAATGTTTCTTCAAACATTGTTGAAGTTGAAGATATTTAAGAGAATGTTGAATAGGGAGGTTAAATTCCCCTCTCAATTGTGAGAAGGATTTAAATTCGCCATCATGAAGAAGCTGATCTGGGGAATGGATGCCTGCTGTTTGCCATAACAGCCAAGAAAGCATACGACCATTAATGCGTATACTAGAATTATTCCACAAAGGGGCCTTAATGTGAATACGTGCGTTTGAACCCAAGAGGCAATGTCCTCTTTGCCAAGATTTATGCATAGCTGATAAAACCGGGTTTTTAGGATCAAAGCGGATAGTGTCGCTTCCATACAAAAGAGAGAGACCTGAAGCTAGTGTGAGGCAATTTTTTAGCCCTCATAGTGAGGACTTAATTGGTCAGCCCTCTAGTAGTCCCACGCCTTGTGATCGTTTAGCGGCTCAACAAGAGCCAGATGGGAATATTAGATTATTTTATGATCCTTCTGACCCCCTAGTTACTTCTCCATCCCCCAACAACATCAGTGAGGTTGCAACTAGGACAGATGCAGCTATACCCTCAGTGAGAAGTAAATCTGACCTTTGTAAAGTTCTCTCTTGGAATATTGCTGGCATATCTTCTAAATTAAATAATCTTATCTGGGGAGAATTGATTAACCAGTTTAAGATCCTGTGTTTTCAGGAGACCTGGAGCAAGGACCCTGTTCATCTGAATGGCTATAGGACCTATCATACGCCAGCAGTTAGTAGCTTGAGTGGTATGGCCAAGGGTGGTCTTTGTATGTATATATCGTGCACTATCAATTTTAAAAAGATAACATTGTATGCACACGATGAGTTCTTCCAACTAGTGAAATTGGTCCTAGACTCTAAGCACTCAATTGTAGTCATTAATCTATAGAATAATTTTCCCTCTGATAATGTGAAACCTGTGATTTATAACCTGTTAAAAACGTTAAGAAATGTAGGTAATAGTAAAGACTCAATGTTGATTC
The DNA here is from genome assembly GCF_964204655.1 of Triturus cristatus. Classification (NCBI taxonomy): domain Eukaryota; kingdom Metazoa; phylum Chordata; class Amphibia; order Caudata; family Salamandridae; genus Triturus; species Triturus cristatus. The sequence continues at coordinate 693,411,986 of NC_140591.1, forward strand.
TGGCCGGTGATTTTAATTGTACTTTATGTGCGAATGCTGTGGACAAACTATGTGAAGCACTAAATGATGAAGGGGCATGCATATCCCATTTTCGGCATTCAGTTTTGGGGGAACAATTCAATGAGCTTATTTTCACCCTTGACCTGGGATTTGCTAATGAAATGTGCCCAATCCCCGCCCAAATGCCCCACACATTCAATGGAAGGGGTCTTTACTCCACCATTGATTATGTTTTAGTCTCCAATAGCCACGCACATATTCTCCACTCTTTCTAGGTGTCTGATAACCCCCTTAGCGATCATTTTCCTCTCTGCTTAGCATTTTCACTTTCGTCCAATACTATTTCTAGATCGGAAAAGAACAATCACCCGCTAGGTAATTTAGCTATAAAGAGCATCAATGGGTATTCCCTGCGATGGACAATGGTGGACCAAGACGCTCTGGTTAAAACAGTTTTGGGCAAAACTAAACCAGCGGTAGAGTTGTGCCTGAGTTACACAGCCACCACAGAAGTAGTCTTAGCTTCGTTTCAGGCCATCACGAAAGTCGTTAAAGAATCCTTAACCAAACGTTGTAATTTCAAGGGCCGCAATAAAGGTTGGTTTGACCCCAGGTGCACACAAGCTCTTTCCCATCTGAAAAAGATATTACATAAAATTCCAAGGAATAGCACTGAAGTAAAGGTGGCCAGAGATGCCTATAAACTAGCACTCCTGGCAAGGAAGGCCACAATCAAGAAGGAGTTGTGGGACGCATTAATTACAGTGTCAATGTTTAATGACAGCGCGGCCTTCTGGAAAGTGGTTAGGGCCACTTTCCTGACTAGAGAGGACAGTCCTTCACTTGAAATAGCTATAACTGAGGAACAATGGATTAATAATTTCACCAAGGTTTATCAAGGCACGGGAAACTCTATTCTGATGGATCGTCCCAATCAGGACGTTTGTAACTTGAATTCCCTCCCCCAAGCAAAAGCGCTAATGTTTACTTTGGATGAAGTAGAGCGGGCCCTGTCTAAGTAGGGGTGGTAAGGCTCCTGGTCCCGATGGGACACCAATTGACTTATTTAAATCCAATACTACCCTATGGGGACCTATCTTGATGCAAGTTTTAAATGGCAGTTGTGAAGCAGACTTCCCACCCACATAGGTAGAATCAACTATTGTCCCCATTTTTAAAAAGGGGGACAGACAGAACCAGACATGTATAGGCCCATTTCATTATTAAACGCTATAACAAAAGTAGTAGGCAGAATAATACTGGAACGCCTCCAAGTATGGGCGGAGGAAAACTATGTCCTGTCAGACCTACAATACGGCTTTCGAGCCGGTGTAGGTACCGTCGAGCAGGGCTTAAACCTGTCCCTTTTAGTCGGTGAATATACCAGGGCCAAGGCAGGGAACCTATTCTTAGCTTTCGTTGACCTCACAGCCGCATTTGATTGCGTGAATTATGATAAACTTTGGTCAATCTTAGATATGATGGGGGTTGATTCACAGATTATTTATTTTCTTAAATGTTTTTATAGCGATGTTAATGCACGAGTGCGCTGTGGCCTGCAGGGTGAATGCTCAGCTCCCTTCCCAATCAAAAGCGGAGTCGGACAAGGTTGTGTCCTTGCTCCGTTTCTTTTTAACTTGTACATAATTGGTTTGGGAGAGGCTCTTTTAAAAGATAATCATGATTTTCCCCAAGGGGCAGGACAACCTATCCCAGCCCTTTTATACACAGATGATGCGGTACTGATGTCCCGCACCAGTATAGGGCTGCAGAGGGTCTTGGACATCTTCTCCAAATGTATGCATGAGATAGGTCTAAGAATTAATTCCTCTAAGACCTTCACCATGCGCTGTGGCTCTAGCATCAAAAAACCTAAAATCATGTTTGTGTCTGGACAAAAGATAGGGGACACTAAGAAATTTTCATATTTGGGCATTCGTTTTGCCCATAATGACTCCTGGTCACAGGCGGTGGCGGCCAAAAAGTGGCACTATTGCGCACCACATCTGCCCTTAGAGCTTTTGCGCTTAAACTTGGAGAAAGACCACAAGGCGCTCATTAAAATATATAGAGCTAAGTGTGTCTTAGTGGTAATCTATGGGACCGGGGTCTGGGGACCTGTTGACTTGATCCCCATTCAAAGAGTAGAAAACTCTTTTCTAAAATATATCTTATCTGTCACTAACTGCACAACCGCAAGCATATGTCACGCGGAGTCGGGGCTCTCCTATGTTTCAGATCTAATAAAACTCGAGCCGGTGCTGTTATGGCACAGACTCTGGACAAAGGATGAGACAAAACTAAACCGAGATATCATTCTGGACGTTTTGAAATTGGATAGGGTCCTGAAGATCCCTTGGATAAGCTATGTTCAAAGGTTTTTCCAAGATCTCGACCACCCAGAGTATTTTAGCAACCCCAGCACTATCAAGGAAATAACTAGGAAGGAAATAAAATTAAAGGGCTTGTCTCTACTTGATTCCGCTAGGCTGTCAAATGAAATTGTAAAACCTACAGTTGTGCATAATCAACTGATTTTAACCACTTTTAACATTCAACCCTACCTCACCTTGGTCCTGAGTGATTTTGACAGGTTTCTTTTAACCCTCTTCCGCTTGGGAATATTTAACAGATTAGTTACCCTGCCTGAAGTGAATGACTGGTCCCATCATTTACAGTTGTGCCCCTGTGATAATAGCTCCAAGCAGACTTCGATCCACGTTATCCTTTTTCGTAAATATTACTCTAATGCCAGAAGAGCGAGTATAGTCCCTGTGTTAAAACGGTTTGGGCTTCACCAATGTCGACCTGCTCTTCTGGCACTACAACAACTAGATAATGTACGTATAGTTTTTAGGACGGTCATTTTCTTGAAAAAAGTTCAGTGTTTAAGAAAACAACTCTCTCTATTTTAAATGCTTCTTTTTTATGAATCTCAGTAAAGCTTGTAAAGTTTAATAACATTTTATTAAGTTGTTTAAATGTATATTTTATTAATTTTAACATGTATGAAATATTGCCATTGTGCTTTTATGATTGCTCGTTTACAATCGAATAAAGCTTTCTTGACTTGACTTGAATCCATAGCTAAAAGATGACGCTCTATATAGACCCATTGTGGAATGTCTTTTAAACCTGGCAGGAAATAAGAAAACTGAGAGATGTGCAGAGCAAGGGAATAGTGTTCAATGGTTGGGAGACCCATTCCTCCGTACATTTGATGGGCTTTTAATTTTGCCATTGCAAGTCGAGGTCTAGCAGAGCCCCATACAAAGGATTTAATTTTAGAGTCAATTGATCGAAGCGTAGACAGAGGAATTTGGAGGGGGAGCATGCCTAAAATATAAATAAAACGCGGGAGAATGACCATTTTAATGGCTTGGACTCTACCCCAAAGAGAGAGTCCTAAAATTTTCCATTTATCAAAATCTCGTTGCATTTGAGAAATCAAAGGGGCTAGATTATCAGTAACTATGTTTTCCAAACCTTTATTAACCAAGACTCCTAGGTATTTAAGGCGTGCGACCTGCCAATGAAAGGGGCAGCCGTATATGGATGCCTTTGTAGTTCCATCAGAAATGGGTAGAGCCTCACTCTTATCCCAGTTGATTTTATAGACTGAGAAAGAGATTGTAAGAAGGGACGGGAGAGAACGGGAGAGGTTTGTAAGGGTAAGTAGTATATCATCTGCGTATAGGTAAATTTTAGAGTGTCCAATTGGGAAGGGGACACCAGTGATGTCAGCAGATTGGCGTATTGTTGTAGCTAATGGCTCCATTGCCAAAAGGAAAAGAAGAGGGGATAATTGGCATCCCTGGCGCGTACCCCTCCGAATCTGAAATGCATCAGACAGAAAACCCCCACAGTTCACCTGAGCAGAAGGATTGTCATACAGCAAACGGACTTTAGTTATAAATTGGTCGCCTAACCCAAATTGTTGCATTGCTGCAAAAAGATATTCCTATTCGATGCGATCGAACGTTTTCTCGGCGTCCAGTGAAAGAGCTAATGCATCCTCTGTTAGATGTTTAGTAGACCACAATGTATCGGCTAGCGTGCGTAAATGGTTCAGAGAAGAACGCCCCAGAATAAAGCCTACCTGGGTGTGCTGTATTCGGGAGGGTAAGACTTTACAGAGGTGGGACTCTAGAATGCTGGCTAACATTTTTATATCCCAATTTAGTAACGAGATGGGACGGTAACTACTATATAATAGGGGGTCTCTACCGGGTTTAGGTAATACTGCAATAACTGCCTTGTTAGAAAGAGGTTCTAATGAAGATTCCCTATCTGCCTCCTGAAATGCAGAATGTAATGTATCAATAACATTGTGTCCTGCCCAACGGTAAAATTCAGCAGGAAATCCATCTTCCCCAGGAGCTTTATGGTAAGGTAGAGCAGTAATGGCTTTAGAAATTCCTCCTTAGTGATTTTTCCCTCTAGCAGGGCTCTACCGTCATCAGAGAGACAAGGAAGATCAACTCCTGTAAAAAAGGAAGACATTTTATCCAAATCTAATTGATTGCCTGGAGTATAAAGGGATTGGTAAAAGGAAGCAAATTCATTGACAATCTCTTGAGGTCTCGTAAGTATATTGCCTTGCTTTGATCTAATAGCTGGGATGGCCATTGCTGCCTCTCTTTGACGCAACTGTGCAGCTAGCAATCTCCCAGCCTTCTCTCCCTACTCATAATGTCTTCCCTTCATTCTCTGCAAAGCATACTCAGCTTTGGAGGTAAACAGATTGTTTAAAGCAATGCGTGCTTGCTCAAGAGATTTACCGTTCTGTAAAGATGGGCTAGATGCATATATATGAGAGAAAGATTGGATGTCATGTTCCAACTCTATTTGTCATGCAGCATTCTGCTTATTAGCGAGCGCTGCGTCGCGCATTAACTGACCCCTAAGAGTGGCCTTAGCCGCAGCCCAGATAGTCCTACTGGAAATTGCAGAATTCTTGTTAATGGAAAGATAATCTTGAAGATGGGATTGCAGTTGAATTTTCCCCTTTAGGGGTCCTATGTCGTTGAATACTCATGCGTCATGGTTTACGCCCTGGCCGAGAGAGTCCAAGATCAAGGAACAGAAGAACAGGGGAATGATTGGATACGGCTGCTTCGAGGATGCGAGACTCCAGTACCAATTGGACCGCTCTATGTGACATTAAAAAGTAATCTAAAAGGGAAAATGTGCCATGAGTGGAGGAAAAGAATGTATATTCTGTGTCTGTTGGATGACTGAGACGCCAGTGATCCACCAATCCGTTATCGGAAATTATATCATCCGAGATGGCTCTATTTGCTGCATTCCCTTTATCCAACGAACCCGTTTTGTCTAGAATTGGGTCACGTACAAGATTCCAGTCTCCACCAATAAGATATTGTGAGGCATCAAACTCCGTTAGTAGGTGGTTCAGTTGGAGGAAGAATGATTTCTTATTTCCTGTCGGAGCGTAAACTGATCCCAGGCAGATAAAATAATTCCCAATGCGTAGTTTAGCAAACACATGGCGGCCATCAGGGTCTGACCGAGTTTTGGAGACGGTGACAGGGAGGTATTTGCGAATGAGAATCGCCAAACCACATTTACGAATAGGAGTTCCCTTTTTCGAACGCTGCTGTGGATAACCTTTCCCACCCAATCCCTGCAAAGTTTATCAGACTCTAGTGCATCTAGATGGGTTTCTTGCAGTAAAGCTACATCAACGTGCTTGGATTGTAGATAAGAAAGTATTTTTTTTTCTTTTTATGTACTCGGTAAGACCATGAACATTCCAGGTAATGGTACATAGGGGGCGAGGACTCGTCATATTAGGGCAATGTAAAAATTAGTTAATAGTTCAAGAGTGAATATATTTGTCAGAATGAAGAAGTGACAGATTAAAGAGGATAGAATAGAAAAGGAAAGAAAACAGTGTAGGAAAAGAGTACTCTGGCCTACCACAGAAACACCAGGAGAAAAGGGAAGGTGAGGGAATACTAGTAAGAGAATTGTTGAGTGAATATATAATGAAAAGGAATTACCAAAGGAAAAAAAGTAAGTATAAAGTATGGGGAAGGGATGGGAAAAGTAGGGGAATACTAGTAAGATAAGTTATTGAGTAAGAACATTTTATGGAAAAGGATTACCAAAGAATAGAAAAATGTAAAGAAGAGTAAGAAACCTGAAGACTTTAGCTGCGGGTCTGGGCTCACTAGAGCGCCACTACGGGAAGGAACCCCATCAAGAGGGTTGAGACTAAGTGAGGACTATGGAAGAAAATAAGGAAATATCTTATGTGCGTAAAGAAAATATAGAAAACAAACAGATATAAAAATGATTGTTGAAGAGAGAAGAGTTCATTATTACCTAAATACGACTTAAAATCTGGAACAAAGTACTATAAATTGCAGCTATGAATGAAATGTATTTAACAATAAATATAATGATAAATAAAACTAAATAGAATAAAGGGAAACATTTATAAATAGGAGTATATGGGAAAGATGCATAAATACAATTGATATATAATCATAGTCACAAAATACATAACATTTAGCTGGTAACTTACAACTATAAATAAGACATATTTAGCAATAAATGCACGTAATTTAAATGGCATAGTATAAACTTAGAAATAGAGAGAGGATTGAAAAAAGTGAAAGGAAAAAGTAATTGAGAAGGAAAAAGAAAGTTAATAGAATGGATAATGAGATATCAAGTATATGCAAATTCAATAATAGACAGTTATAGGAATAGGGTAGAGAAAGGAGATTAGAAAAGTACAAATATAAATAAGATACAGAAGTAGACTTAAATATGAAAATAGATAGGAATATTATTAAATAAATAGTGAGAGGAATATGAATACATTAAGACATACAGGAATAGAGACATTATCTAATGCATAGTAAAGACATATTGAACAATGACTTAGGTATAGGGGAAAAGTGAAGGCTAATAAGGCATAAAGGGAGTACAGCAAAATCTCTATATAACTATGGATAATATACAGTAGATATAAAATATATAACATTTTAAACTAGACATATAAACTAAGTTACAAATAGAAATACAAATATTATTAAATAGATAATAAGAAGGACAGAGTGTGCTAATAAATAGAGATAACATCTAATATATAATAGTAAAATATTCAATATAAATTAATTGAAAGGGAGGAGATCAAGCTAATGAAGCGTGAGAGGCCGCAGTAAAATCACCATAGTTCCAAAATGTAAATATATTACATATTGAAATTGAACAATAGGTCAGGGTAAGTAATATGAAATAGAATCATCAATAATCCTGTAACCATTCTAAATTGAAAATAATTACGTGAAGAAAACAGAGAGGCACCACTATAGCTGGTAAATTCTAATATGGAAACCTAAAAAAGAAATATTTAGAAAATATGAACCATCAAACGTATCTGTATTGAAGCATGGATGCTAAAAAAAGGTCATGCGTCATCCGAGGCAAATTTCAAGGAAGTTATGTAGAACACAAACTAATAGCACATTGGAATAAATTACAGTTAGTGAGTACTCCTACAAACAATCAGAAGGTAATCTCTGATGCGTAGAGCTAAAAAAGATCTATAAGGGAGATGTGAACTATCAATCATGACAGTAGTAGAATACTAACATTATGATAGTCATACTTCTTCCAAAGCAGATTTTAAGGGAGATCGGGATTTGTCTCCATGCAAATCCTGTGTGAAGGCAGATACAGACTGAAGGGCAGACATTTTGTCCTCATGACTATGGAGTGATCGTTCAATTTCTCTGCCTCTATGGCGAACTTCGCTAGGATTAGGTCGCAGAGTGTCTGACAGCAGTAGAAGATGTTGAGATCTGTAAGAAGACTGTTCAGTAAAGGTATGTTGAATTTCCATTTGTTGAATGCGTTGTGTATCCATAAAGTGTTTTAGGTCATCAGGATTGTAAAAGTCTTTGGATTCGCCATTTTTAGTAATGCGAAAACGGGCAGGATCAAACCAACCATATTTGATATCCATACTCCGCACTTGTGGCCTCATAGAGAGGAAAGCCTTTCTCCTTTCATTAGTTTCACGTGAGAAGTCAGCTGCAATGCGAATTTATGACCATCGTAGATGTACGAGCCTTGTGTGCTTGCAGCTATTAATATTTGTCGCACTTGCTCATGTTTCAAGAGATAAGCAATGAGGGGTCGTGGCCAAGAATCTGAGGCAGTACGTGGAGCACCTATGCGATGAGCACGTTGGATTTCTAGTGGCGGACTGAAGGATATGCCCAGAAGCTTAGGAAGAACATTACATAGGAAGAGTCTTGCATTCTGATCCTCAATCCTTTCGGGAAAACCAAAAAAACTGAGATTGTCTCTTCGGCTGCAGTCTTCTAAATCAATGAGCTTACTGCGTAGAAGCAAGAGATCTTGATCTTTAGCTTGTGTGGAGCTGAGTTTGAGTTCTACCATTGATAAGCGTTGGTCTAGATCATCCGTTTTAGCGTTAAATTGCACAATCTCTGCTCGGATGGATTTGGTCTCTGCGGCGAGAGAAGAATTATTAATGTCCATATCTGACGACGGCTGATAGAGGATACTTCTTGCAGAATTCGATCCATTGTTTCTCCTGATATTGTAGAGGAAGTGGCCACGGACGGGTTGGACATTGATGAGGTTGAGCCTTTTGTAGCTACACTTTGTAATTGCTTAAGGACTTGTGCAAAGAGAGGTTGCTTGAAATTTTTGTTCTCAGTCTTATTATTAAGCATTTGGAAGATTGTTGATGCTAGTAGAAGGAAAAGGGTAGTACAGGATCACGTACCTAGATTATAACAATGGTATATATCACATATACGTACAATCACTGTACCCTCACTTTATGGATAGCACTATCGCTTTCGTGACTCAAAAAATGTAATTGTTACACAACAGAATTAGCGCAATGTATTAATAAAGTTTTATACAAGAAAAGACATAGCAAATGTTAATATAGCATCAATATGAAAATTACTGTGGCTGTCAGCATATTGTGCATTATATTAGCTATAACCACATGAGGAGACACTGCAGGTGCAACAAAGTGCAAAAGGCCTCAAAATGATGGATGCGTTGCAAATAGTTGACGCAGGAGGAACAGTCACTTAATGCGGTTTATTAAAGATCCAGAGAAGCATGTACATATAAAGGAATGCCCCATGTTCAAATATTGCTGGCAAAGATTGAATTAATAGGGTTACACTGAGGCATGCAGAAGCTTGTCATGGAATAACATGGTTGTGAGCAGATTAGTCTATAAAGGACCATATCAGAGTTCTTGTTGTTTTCCAGTCAGTCACAGTAAAATGACCCAATGTGAGGAGAAAACGGTGTGCTCCAGCTCTACCAACACAGTAATGAGCGTATGAGTTAATGAGAGGCTTTACCAGGATGTAGCGTGGAGCAAGAGCCAAAGAGCGTGACTGTACCAGCTGCGCGCTCGATTATATGGGCCCCACACGAAGATAAAAGGTGCATATCAGCTAAGCAAAAGCTGGGGCTTCGTCTGTGAGGAGGGCCGAGTGCACACCCCGTGAGGAAAATGCTGTGACAGTAAAAACAGGCACTTGGCGAGTACAAAGACTCGTGAAAATCAGCCTAGCTGCCGCCGTCACATTCCGCTGAATAAAAACGTTGGCGCTGAAGACCTAGGCGCGTTGAAGAAAGCACCGCCTTCGTCTGAAGTTCCACCTGCAGCAGAGCTCGACGTTCAGGTGGCCATCTTCCTGCGTGACCAGACCACGCCCCTGTTATTTAATTTATAATAGCCTGAGAGAGTAAAAATCTCATAAATGGTGAGTATGACATTCAGTGTCTTCAAAAGAGTCTGTTTAATGATAGTCTGAAAATAAACCCCTCTCAGATGCTGTGATAATAAAGTTCCTGTTTAAAATATTGTCCTTTCATTTTCCATGCATAGAGGCTGCTAAGACGAGTGCAAAGGTTCTTTTAAAGCAGCAATTGAAAAAATGCCAGAAGAGCTCACCTTTTTATTTTCCATGTATAGAGGCTGCCAAGACAAGAGCAAATATCCTTTCAGAGCAGTAATGGGGAAAAATAAAATGTCAAAAGAGGTCACCGTGTATAAATATCCGGAGGCAAAAGAATGTCATCTCCTCAGCCTCGGTACAGCGTGATAACAGAAGCCGGGCAGCTCGGTGATAGATGGCACGCACCAGTTACGCAAGGGCCGGTGATTGTAATTGCGTAACAGGGCCCAGCTCGCGTCTGACTGGAAAAATGCCTCTTGAATAAAACTCGGAGAGAGTTCACATTGCTATGCAAACCGGTGAAACCACTGCCACCACACTAGGCTCTTCAGTTACAAAGTTTCAGTGGTCCTTGGCGCTCTGAGGAGAGCAACACCTCCGTCGGAGGTTCCACCCGTAGCGGAGCTCCTCTCCTAGGCGGCCACCTTCCTGGGTGGCCAGACCACGCCCCCCGTCTACTGTGTTTTAAGGTCCTCCCAGATGGCGATGAGGGCAGATTCTGTGCCTCTTCTGGGTGGAATCCTGTTAGGAATTCAGAAAGTTTGGAGTTATTGTCAATGAACTATGACATCTGGGTAAATATTGCTCTTTCTATCAGCCCAGAAAAGGTCCATCTATAATTGGTCTGTAGTTATTTGGGTCATGTTAGTCCAGTTTTGTTTTCTGTAATAACGGGTGTATGCATGCCTTTTTAAAGTCTTCTGGTAAGATTCCTGTAGTTAAAGAATTATTGATGATTGTTCTGACTAGGGTGGCAGCAGAGGTAGTCAAAAAAATGTGCTTTAAGTTTTGTTGTGGACAAAGGTCAGAAGGGCAGCTGGCTGGCATGCTTGCTTTGACAAGTTCCATAAATGTAGTTTCTGACAGTTGTTTGAAGAAAGGTAGTGGCTGGGTTAGCCTACCCTTTGTCTGGATTGTTTGAAATGGGTTGGCGCTGTTGATTTTCCTTTGTTTTGAAATAGGAGTCCAATATGTTTGCTTCGGTGGTGTAATGATTTGCCAGTTTGTCACTAAGGGCCAGATGTGATTTTTGTGATTACCAAATAGCGAATTTTTGTGATTCACTGTTTTGTTATCTCAAACACCCATATACAAATGTGTGTATTACACATTTTGCTTTTCCCAGTGGGGCGCAAATAGACCTACCGCATGAATAATAATGAGGTAGTTCTTGGTTTGCGACCTGTTTGGAATCCCAAAAGTCACAGGGATGGTGGCCTGCAGGGTTTCGGTTGACCACCATGTCTGTAACTGCTTTTCAATAAACCAATTTTGTTTTTAAAATGTAGCCTGTTACTTAAATGAACACAAGATGCATTTTCAAAAAAAAAAAAAGTAGGTTTCTCCATTTTTTAAGAGTAGGCAGTGGTCCATGGGACCACTGCCTGCTCTCAAAAATGTTTTTACAAACATACACAAAGGGGAAGGGGGTCCTTGGAGGTCCCTTCCCATTTGCGAATGGGTTACCATCAACTTGAGGTTGGTGGTAAATTGTGAATTTTTTACGACCGTGTTTCGCTCGCTAACCATTAATACATGCCACTCCAATTTGATATTAGGATGGGACGTCCCTTCCTTATGCCGAATTGCAGACACCAATTGGGCCTCAGTACGTTTAAAAATGCCTTTTTGCATTCGCAAACTGCTCAATTCTGCGATTCGGGCTGTTTGCGAATGTAAAAAAGCTTTGTACATCTTCCTCCTTATTTCTTGAGAAATGGAATCAGTTCCTTCTGTGCATTTAGGTTTAGGAAATTCAGTGAGAATTTTGAAAAAAATATTTATCTGATAAAGATATCTAGCTGCAGATTCCTTACCTGTGAATTATCCAGTATCATACTGGATCAGGAAGGTTTTTCTTTGAGCAATACCCTTACGCCCTGGTAGGAGGTGTCGGTTGGCTCCACATGACGTTGTCGTCTCCATCGTTGTGACGTCCGCATCACCTATATAGGTGCCACCTTGGCGCACGGATGGCAGTTCTTTTCTTTCCGCTCCAGCCAGCACAGATCGGTGAAGAGAGCTACTCTGTCACTTTTTGACTGGCTTTTTTCGACCTGTTGTTGAAAATGTTATGGTGTGTAGGTTTTTCCAACATTTAAAAGTAGACTTCTTGTCTCTGGTGCCTAGAGCGTGACCACGACTCGCAGTCGTGCTACGAAAGCTTTGGGAGAGCGGTCACTAAAGCTGCTTGAGACCTGGCGCTTGGCACTACGTTGTTTGCCCTGGTAGTCTGATTCTCGGTCCCGTTCGAGAGGAAGGTCCAGGCAGCGCTTCAGGAGTCCTAAGTCCTCATCCTCCCTCTTGAAGTCGTCGGGTAGGTCAGATAGCAGGCATAAGAAACACAAGCGTGCTTCCACTTCTCCCCGTCCGTCGGCTGGCACAGCGGAGGAGCCTCTGCGCTCTAGGCCTCGTTCTGCAAAACCTGTGCCTGGGTCAGCTCCGCGCTTCCCTGCTTACACAGGTGCCGGAGTGACCCCCGCCCAGCTCAAAGAATTTTATGATGCCATGTGGCTCATATTTGGGCTAGCTGATCCTCCAGGCTCACCTTCGGGCCCGGAAGGCTCAGAGGGGGTTCCATTGCGCTGGCAGCTCCGATGCCGATGCCCCCTCCCCCATGCATCCGATAATAGATCTGGAGCAACGCTGGTCATGTCACTGCAAACTTGCCCCAACTTCGACCTCCGCGCCGAGACTCCCGATGCCGCTGGTGCCCCACGGCGGCACCAGCCTAATTTTTATCCCAGATGACCCGGATTGGCGCCTACCAACACCGATTCTGGTGCCAATAGCACCGCTGGGTCCTAGGTTGAACATGAAATGGACTGGTATGAGGAATTGGGTGAGACCAGTGGACTGGATACCTCCCCAGATTCTGGCCTGCTTTCTCCCCCTACCGTGACTATGGAGAAAGGAGCTTCATATGCTATAGTGGTGAGAAGGGCAGCTGAGGTCCTGGACCTTCAGCTCCCTTCGGTGGAAGTCAAGACGAACAACTTGATGGAGGTCTTGCAAGCAGGTGTCCCCTCGTAATGTCTCCCTTTCATTCAACAAGACCTTAACTGATGTCCTTCTAGGAACTTGGTCCAAGCCAAGCACAGGGACTCCTGTGAATAGGACAATCCCTTGCCTCCATCGCCCTGCACTGGGCGATCCAGATTTCCTCACCAACCACCTTAGCCCTGAGAGCTTGGTGGTCCAAGCCTCAACCTCACAAGGTGCATTCCCTTCCGCCCCCCGGACAGGGAATCCTGAGGCTGAATAGTTGAAGTAAGAAAATCTTTTCTTTCGCCAACCCTGTGTTGTGGTCGGTGAACAGCACATGCCTATTGGGCCATTATTACCACTCCCTGTGGGAAACGGTTGTGCAAGTGCTGTCACAAGTCCCAGAGGAGGCCCAGGCCATCCTCTCCCAAGTGGTATCAGAGGAGAGAGATGCAGCAAAGGTCCCCATTTATTGTGGGCTTGACACGACCGACTCGCTGGGCAGAGCAATATCATCAACAGTGGCTGTTTGATGCCACGCTTGGCTGAGAACTTCTGGCTTTTCTGGGGATGCCCAGGCTTCCCTCATAGATATGCCCTTTGATGGCACCCGTCTCTTCAGAGATAAAGCAGATATGGCCTGCAGTGCTTTAGGGACTCACGTGTTACGGATAAGTCTTTCGGCCTCTCAGTGGCCACACGCCTCCTGTCTGCTTTTCGCCCCTTTCATGGCTACAGAAGGGACTTTCAGCCATGCCAGCCCTACCACAGCCCTAAGGTTGCGCAAGTTCAGCAACCTCTGCGTGGCCATGGGCAAGTGGGTCGGGCGGCCATAGGTCGGGTCAGTCCACCATCCCACCTGCCCCCTCGGCCTCCTAACCCCCTAGTACGGCCCTTCAAGATGACAGGCGGCCAGTTGGTGACAGGATCAGCCATCACCTCCACCACCGGCAAAACATCACGTCGGACAGGCGGGTTCTTCAGATAGTCCAAAGGGGCTACTCCCTCCCCTCCAAGACTATCCTTCCCTCCAGGCATCCAGGTTACAACTGGCTGCCGGAGAATCACCTGGCTTTGCTTCTGGAAAACGTCATGACTCTCTTGGCCAAGGGAGTCATAGAGAGTGTTCCGGGGCCTGCAGAAGCTATGGTTGCTATTCTTGCTACTTTCTGTTCCCAAAGAAGTAAAAGGCCTGCGCCCTATCCTAGATCTGCGAGCCCGCAACTACTTCCTCAAAAAGGAAAAGTTCAAAATGTTCACCCTAGCTCAGGTCTTGTCTGCCCTGGACCCAGGAGACTGGATGGAGCGTTGAACTTTCAGGACACCTATTTTCACATTCCCGTCCTGCCGCTCATTGGCGCTACCTGCGGTTTACGTTAGGCCATGAGCACTTTCAGTTCACGGTGCTCCCCTTTGGCCTTACCAGCGCACCTCTGGTGTTCACCAAGATGATGGCGGTGGTCGCAGCTCATCTGTTCAGATCAGGGGTCCTAGTCTTCCCCTATCTTGACGACTGGCTGTTGAAGGTGAGTTTGCCCTAGGCTGTTGTCACCCATCTCCAGACTACGGCGAACCTTCTGCACTCTCTCGGGTTCTCAATCAACCTGTCGAAGTCACACCTGACTCCCTCTCAGACGCTCCTTTTCATCTGAGCTGTTCTGGATAGATGTAGTTTCGGGCCTATCCTCCCAAACCGCAAGTCCAGGATATTCAGGCTATGATATTGATGTTTCAGCCTCTATTCGGGATTTGGGTGAGAAGGACTCTGAGGCTGTTGGGACTCATGGCCTCCTACATCCTGCTAGTGACACATGCCAGCTGGCATATGCCAGCTCTGCAGTGGAACTTGAAGTTCCAGTTGGCGCAGCTTCAGGGAAATCTCTCCGACATGGTCCAGATATCGGAGATCTACAGTGGTGGCTAACAGACAGCAATTCTCCCTTTCCAAGCCAGACCACACAGTAGTGATAGATGTGTCACTCCTGGGATGAGGTGGCATCTGGGAGAGGTGGAGACCAGAGGACTCTGGTCTTTGGCGCAACCCAGACTCCACATCAACTTGCTGTTTCGCTTGGCATTGAAAGCCTTTCTTTCTTCAGTCAAGGAAAAGCTGGCTCAAGTGCCCACGGACAAAACCACCACTGTGTGGTACTGCGACAAACACTGTGAGGTGGGGTCGTGGACCGTTTGTCAAGAGGCCCGTCTCTCTGGACGTGGCTGGAACAGCAGGGCATTTCCCTGGTGGTTCAAAACCTGGCAGGTTCTCTGAACGCCAGGGCAGACAAACTCAGCCGTCGATGCCTAGCGGATCACAAATGGTGTGTCCATCCAGAGGTGGCGCAAGGTCTCTTTCAGCAGGGCAGAATCTGTTTACCTACACCAAAAACATACTTTGTCAGCAGTTTTACACACCGGAGTTTCCAAGGCGGCACTCAATCGGCGACGCATTTCGTCTCAATTGGAGCGCAGGCCACATGTATGCCTTTCCGTCAATACCACTCCTGTCCAGAGTTCTCAAGAAGTCAAGAAGATCCGGAGTGACAGGCCCAAGTCATTCTTGTGGCTCGGGACTGGGCACGGAAAGTCTTGCATCCCGAGCTTCTCCAGCTGAGCATCGTTCCTCCAATCAGGCTACTCCTTCAGGAGGATCCTCTGTCGCAGCATCAGGGTAGGTTCCTCCTCCCGGACCTGTCAATTCTATGCCTTTTTGCATGGAGATTGAGCGGCGGCAGTTGACAGCATTCAACCTTCCTCCTGAAGTCTGTACTGGTATTTTGGCAACCAGGTGTCACTCTACCAAGGCCATATACCTGCCGGTGCCAGAAATTTGTAAAATATTGTACAGAAAAATCTAGTGATCCTAGTTCTGCTTTTCTTTCTCAAGTCCTTCTCCTTATTTTGACCCATGCCCAGCAGGGCTCTGCTCTGGGGACTCTCAAAGGGTACCTTTCTACCCTGTCTACAGACCAACCCTCTTTATTTAAATCCCCTATTCTAAATAGATTTCATAAGGGGCTTGTACATATGTTTCCACCTGCCCTTTTCATCATGCTTCTGAGTGACCTTAATTTGGTTCTCACCTTCCTGATGTGTGCTCCGTTTGAACCTCTGCGCAACTGCCCCCTTAGGCTGCTTACCATCAGATCACCCTTTTTAGTAGCAATATCTCCTGCCAGGAGGGTGAGCGAATTGCAGGCTCTGTCCACTAAGCCTTCTTAATTGACCATCTTCTCAGATAAGTTGGTGCTTCTCACTAGGGCATCTGTCACCTTGCTTACTTTCTACGCTCAGACCCAAAAAGAGCATTGTCATTCTACCTTGACTGTAACAAAGAGTTCTGGGTGCACAACCAACTCTTCGTGGGGTATGTGTGAGTGAAGAAGGGTCGTGCGGTGCAAAAAAGAACGATCTTTCGTTGGGTCATCCTTTACATTAATATCTGCTACGCTCTGGCCAAAAAGCAGCTTCCTGGAGGCTTAAGGGCCCATCCTACCGGAGCCATGGCTGCTACTATGGCATTGCAGAGTGGAGTTCCAGGCCTCCACATTTGTCAGGCAGTAACGTGGGTATCACTACACATGTTCACCAAGCACTATTGCTTAGACAGTCAAGTCCACGGGAACAGACGTTTTTGGCTGCTCTGTCCTGCAGGACTTCCTGGTCTAAACTTCCCTGCAGTCGCCTCCGGGGATTGTATTGCCTGGATGTCTATTCAAAGGTAATGAATCTGCGACTCAATATTTATTTATTTATTTATTTGAAGGTTCTATATAGCGCGAACATGACCCTTGCGGGTATCAGAGCGCTTTACAAGAGAAGCAGTTAACAAAGGAGACAATATACAAGGGTAACATTTCGGAATAAAGTCTTATGTTCCAGCTGGTTGTTTTAAGAGTCTGCATCAATATTTAAGTAAATTTCGACATGAGAAGAGATTTGACTTCTTTTTATAAATAGACAGTTGAGGGTTGAGTCTGATTTCTGGGGGTGGTGCATTCCAGATCCTTGGAGCAATACCAGAGAAAGCGCGGTTATATGTTTTCTTCTTGGCAAACCTTTGAGGCTTCAGAAGAAGGTTACTGGCGCTCCTGGATGATCTGTTTCCACACGAAAGCTCCAGTTTCTGGGCCAGATAACTCGGTGTGTTGTGATGGATGGCCTTATGCGTCATGCAGGCGATTTTTTATTGAATTTTTGCTTCGAAGGGTAGCCAATTGAGCGCTTTGAAGTCAGGGGAGATGTGGCTATTTCTTTTAGAGCCTGTGATGAGCCTGGCCGCTGAGTTGAGTGATGCTCTTAGGGGGGCAGTTGTAGATCTAGGTAGTCCACAGAGAGTTGCACTACCATATTCTAGTCTGGGAATTACTAGTGCTTGGACTGCCATCTTGAAGTCGTTTACTGGGAGAAAGGGTTTTAATTTTCTCAGGGTGCTCATCTGAAAGTTTGCTCCTTTTGCTGCGGCACCGATGTGTTTTTGCATGTTTAAGTTACCGTCCAGAGTTACTCCCAGAGACTTTGCTGAGTCAATTATAAGAGGTTGGCAGTTGAATGCTGTAAGTTGTTTAAGCCATTCGTGTATGTTGGATGGTTGATTAGGTGGGCTGATTAGTAAGAATTCAGTTTTCAGGGCGTTTAGTTTGAGGTGGTTTTCAGTCAACCATGACTGAGTATTTTGTAAAGTTAGATTGAGAGATTTGATGTCATCTGGAGAATTTATCTTTAAGTATAGTTGCATGTCGTCTGCGTACATGTGAAAGTGGATATTTGATGAGCCGAGAATCTCAGTGAGTGGCTCCATGAATAGATTAAACAGTGAAGGTGAGAGGGAGGATCCCTGTGGAACTCCTAATGTGACTGGGACGGTCATTTCTATCAGATGGACAAGTTACTTACCTCCGGTAACGTCTGGTAGAGACATGATCTAGCTGCAGAGTTCATACAGACACTCCCATCCTCCCCGCACTGCGAACAGGTTTTTAGGGTCAGGACTGTTTCCTTTCAGGGCCCTAGTTGTTCAAAACGCACCAATGTCAGTGCACCTCATGGCGCCGCGCTTCTGGTGTAGAAAGTCGTGAAAGTAACTGATATCAGTGCGCTGAGGTGGCGCCAATATCGATGATGCAGCTGTCACAACGGCGGAGACAACGCAGACAACGTCACGCGGAGCCGACTGACTCCACCTACTGGCGCGCAAGGATATTGCTTGAAGAAAATCTTCCAGATTCAGTCTGACGCCTTGGAAATTCAAAGGTAAGGAATCTGCAGCCAGCTTAATCATGTCTCTACCACATAAGGCGTTGCCGATGGTAAGTAACTTGTGCATTTGCACCTTTAGCATTTGCAATTTGTGTTATCTTTTTTTAGTTCTGCATTCATCCATGGTACTTGTTTTCTTTTGTCCTGTTTTGTTGTTCTCAGTGGTATTAGAATATCAAAAGCTTCCTGAAACCACTCATAACGTTTTTGAACTGAACTTATTGTTTCTAGATGTGTGGTGGATGTTAGTTGTGTTTCTAAGTATTCAAAATTGAATTTGATCCAGAGTCGATATGTGCTTGCATGTAAGGTGGCCTTAGTTGTGGTGACTTGTGGTGTTTTGTGTTAGAAAGCTACCAGATGGGGGTCTGACCATGTGACTGGAGTAATCCTTTGATAGGTAACTAGATCTGGATTTGCAAAAATGACATCTAGGATGTGTCTATCGATGTGTGTGGGTTTGTGGATAATCAGTGTGGGTTTGTGGATGATCTGATGCAGGCTCAGTGTGTTTAGGCCAGTGACCATAATTCTTGGATGGGGCATAGTGAGTTCGTCAAACCATATGTTTAGGTCACTAAGGATGCATAGGTTGCAGTATAGTGTCGTAAGGTTTGGAACTGTTTCTGGAAATAAGCCTAGGAATGTTGCATTGCTAGATGGTGGTGTGTATAGAAGGCAGAAGTTACAGGAGGAAGTTGGTGTAGGGTTGCATCTGGTGATGAGGGCCTCACAACCTTGTATGGAAATGTCAGCTTTAGTGAGATTTATTGTTTAGAGTTATTGAGCATCTATTAGTAGGCAGTCTAGAGACTGTGTTTTGGTGGTGGTGTGGCTTTGTTTTTTATAAGAATGAGTAGTATACTTTGAATTTGTAGCACGTGTATTTGTAGTGTTGGTATTAACTGTATCAGGATAGCAATAGTGTTTGTCTATATTGTAATCCTTGTTCAGCAGGCTTGAAAGGCATTTTGTTGGGTCTGTGTGTGTAGGTGGTGTAGATAGTGGTTGAGAGTGGGTTGGTTGGTTGTTTTGTTTTTGTAGAGTAGTCTTGTGTAATAGACAAGGAGATGCGAAGTTGTGAAGAGAGGCATGTTTATTATGTTTGCGTCTGTTTATGTTGAAGGTGTATGGGTTAGAGGTTTTGGGTCATGTTTTAAGGCCGTAAATTGTGCAATGGATGAGAGGCGGGTAAAGAAGTGTTGTTGTAGGTGTTGGTGACGATAGATGATTTGGGAGTTAAGTTGGTTTAGGATGTTTGTTATTTGTGCAGTCTTGGTGGTGGGAGTGGGTGTATGTTTCTATTTTGTGAAGGAATATAGTATGAAATTGTGTGTGTGAGAGAGATTTTGATGTGCTGGTGTGTATAAAATTGTGTGAAAATTTGATCTGCTGGTGTATGTTATGTTTTGTTTTTCTGGAGTGATCTGATTGGTGCAGGGAATGTCTGTGAAGGATTGGGTGGAGATGTTAGTTGGAGGAGAGTGTATGTGGTGCGTGAGAGCAGTTGTAAAGGGGTTATGAGTGCTTGTGTTAGATTTGGTAGCAGGAAGAGGTAATATGTGGTGGCGTGAAGTGTAAGGATTGTTTGGGTGTTTGGGTAAGAAGAAGAGGAGAGTGTTGGTGGATAATATGAGAGAGCGTTGAGTATAGGATATGTGGTGATAGAAAGTTGTATGAACAGGGTGTGTATGAATGGGTTAAAGTTATGTATAATGTGGGCTTGTGTTGTGTTGTTGATTTGTGGATTTGATAGTGGTATAGGACAGGGTGGAGGTTTGTGTGAGAGTGAAGGTGCCATTGTGAGGTAGAAGGATGTATAGATGTGGTTAATGGGGTTTAATTTTGGTTGTTAAGACACTGAAATGTGGATAGAGTTTGTTGTAAATGAGCGATGGGTGTCTGCTGAGATTGTGTCACTATGCTTGCGCATGTAGAATGCTTGCGCATGTGGATTGCTTAAGGTGGTTGCTGGTAAATGGAAACAAGCATTTGGAATGCAATAGGTCTCGCATTTCCGAGATTTTAAGCTATTAGCATTGTAAATGACTGCCTTTTATTTATGTTTTAAAAGCCAAAACATAAATAAAAGACTTTGTCATTTACATTGCCAATAGCTCAAACTCGCGTAAAGCAAGACCTATTGCATTGCAAATGCTTGTTCATCTTTACCAGAGATGTAATATTTTATACAATTGGAAAGTGCTGCTTTGCTTCTAACGTTTAACATTTAATAATAAATAATAAACATCAAAGAACCACCTTCAAAATATAAAGGATGCACAATAGCCGTCAAAGAAATAAAAACACGGTGGTTCAAGAGTTAAACACAAAAGGCACATGATAAAACACAGTCTCTCTCAAAGTACACCTGAAATGGTGAAAGTCGTGTACCTGTGTCAAACATTTTAACGGATGTGATGTATTGCAAAATGTAGGTTCAAAAACAGAGGTGAGAGCTGTCAACAGGGAAGACTATATGGGAAAAGCGAAAGTGTGGGCTAATGTACGAGTCAAAGCTGCAGAACAGTTACAGGTTTCTCTTTCGAAGTTAAGCGTACGTTAAAATTCGATGTAGTAAATTTGAAGTATTCTCAAAACAGACTGCTTTAAGGACAGATAAAATGAAATGAAAGCCACTAATACTTTTTAGATTCAGGGTGCAAATACTAGCATAGAAAGTAGCCGAAAATAATTAGAGACGAAAGGGTAACTGTGATTTTTAACTTGGATTGTGCTAGAACTGACAGTACACACGTGTGGGAGTTTGAGGCATTATAGGGTGTGGCATCAGACCATTTTAAAGGTGACACTCGTAGAGCACTGGAGTCTAAAGTCTTAAACTGACCCAAACATTTTCTGTTTTAAGCAGGCTGCGTCACCGCCTTTGCAGATTGTCTATGACCTCGCCTTTAGTGGCAGAGTTTGAGAATTAAACATAAATGCAGAAAACAAAAACGTTCCCTTTGTGCGTTACTGGGCATAATAAATCAGGCGTTCCTTCAAATACAGGCAAAACTGGGAAAAAATAATAATGTAAGCGTATTTCAACCTCCCAAGCAGGGACTTTCGAATGTTGTTCCGCTGGGCACCGTTTCCATTCTCATTTGTGCAGAGTTCCCCCTTTATTGTGTTTTAAGGACTAAAAGTGTTTGCACAAAACTGTGACAGCAATGGTAAGCGGTCTGATTGTCACGTCCTTCTCAGCCAACTGACTTCTCACCGCCTGCATAGAGTGCTGTTGGGTTGATGTGCCGCGGGAGTCGGATGCAGAGACATAACTAGGTTCGAGCCTCGGCCTCTGCTCAAAGTCCGGTGATTCTGGGCAAATCACTTCATTTCCCTGTGCCTAACAATGTGTCTTTGTGTAACGTAACTGGTGACCTTCGGGTCCGGTTCACGCTATATAAATCTTCAGGAAAAAAAACGCCTGACCTGCAATAGCCAGATGGGAAGAGGAAAGAGAGGCCATAACACGCTATACTGTGGGATGGCCGACCAAAATGCTCTCTGAGTGAAATCGCCGGAAAGAGAGCTAAACACACAAAGGAGGGACTTTTACAGAAATGCACCAATAAGAACCCAGCATTTCTGAATGCCACAGATAGTAACCAATGGCAATCGGTGGGTTTCGCAAACCCCACAGAAGACATATAACAGGTCGATCGAAGCTCGACCTGAAAAGGGCATCATTTCTGGTCCTAGGCTCAACCTGGACTCCAAAGGCAACTGTATTTGTCCTCACCCCCCTTAGTTGTGACGCCCAGGTTGAGACACCCTGAGCCCTAAAGTTATATACCCTTAGTGATCAGGTGACCTTGGACCAGTCAGAACACTAGCCATAAACCCTAGACCCAATGGGAACCCTGGCCCTATTAACCAATCATAGTCCTAGCAACAAATCAAAACCCTATCCCCCTAGGTTGAATAGAAACCCTATCCCTAGGGACCAATCAGAACACTGTGCAATAACCAATAGGAAACCTATTTAAGGAGCATGTGACCTTAAACCTAAGGGCCTGCAGGTGGGAGGGGAGTGGTCAGGCCTTCTTAGATGCTGCCTGTAGGCCAATCACTAAAGCACAAACTGGTGTGCAGGTGACAAGGAGGTGTTCCAGAAGTCAGGTTCTCCTTGTATACGGACAGGCTCAATACCCACTTTGTAGCTCCTGTTCAACCCTGCAGATGAGGCCGAAACCTAAAACCCCTAAAATACTGCTTTTCGTGCTCTCAAGGAGTACTCATTGGTCTTCTTTCATGGTTGTGGTATTTTAATTGTTTGTTTACTATGCTTTCAAATGATTTGCCCAGAAATGGTTATTCCTTTATTGGTCGGAAATTGTGTACATCTCTGTTGCTGGTAGTAGGCTTTTTTCATATGGTGTTTAGCTTGTCCTTTTTTAAACTGTCTGGGAAACATTCCTTTTCCAGTGAGCAGTTCCAAGAGTTTTATTCAGTATGTAGAGTTGCGAATCACCAGGTTTTTCATTAGTGAGGTTGGAATAGGATCCTAATGTTGAGAAGAATGTAGTAGATTTTTAAAGCCTTTTTCGAGAGAGTTAATTTATATTGTTAAGGGAGTCTTACGTAGGCAGGTATTTCTATTTTTTTTTTTCGATTTAGGTTCATTAATCATGTGACACTAGGATGGTGATTCAATTAATTTTGTTTTATCAAAGAAAATTGGTTACATTTGGACTTAGATGCATAAGACATGATTGGCGGGTGTGGTTTAGCAATTTGGTTTACCATGTTGAATAGTTTTCTAGAACTATTTCCTACTTAATCTAATTCCTGTGTGAAGAATGAGGCTCTGTCGTTTGTTTTTCTTATATGCTTTCCAGCATGTAATGCCATTTAATTTGGGTATTGACTTCCTTTGTCTCTATAAACTATGCCGTTTTTTTTACTGCTTTCCTGTGATCATTGAGTTCTTTTGAGAATTGTGCTGCTCTTTTTCCTCCATTTTGAACTGGATTGGTGCCATTTCATCAAGGCTGCAAACCAAATTTTTTGGGGGGGTATGTTAAGCTCTTTTCAGAGTGAGAGATTTAGTTACTGTTCATGTTCTGTCCTAAATTTTCGTATCAATGGATCTGAGGTTTGTGCATTTTGTAAAGTAACGTTGGGTTTTGTGGAAGAGAGAGAGAAAGGAGTTTCAAAATAGGGTTTCAGTGTTGATTTTTTTTGATTTAACTTTATTTACCATTTTTATGTAAAATCACAATATGAGACATGTTCTCAATTTTGCGATACAGTAGATGCAACACAATAGGTAGTTATTAACTTTATAAGCACAATAAACACATTCAGTTAGCGGATATTTGTACATGGATTTACCTAAGTTCTAATCATCTATCCCATTCTTGAAAGTCCCCATGCATTTTCAAGTAACACATAGCAGAACATTTAGCCGACTCAACCTCCAGCAGGGAATTCTTCAGAGGGCTCCATATGTCCTTGGGCCTCGATGTCACGGGTTGGGTGGATGCAAACAGCTCACAATTTGTGTTACAATAGATGAGGCTATTCAGCCAGGCCTTTGTAGTGGGAATGAATTTATTGCCCCAGTGTAGCGATATTTCACGTTTGGTGAGCAGTAACGCAATAGAAGTGAATCGGCGCAAGTGTTTTGGAATTTTGCGCACATATCCCAGCAGGGCCACCTCTGGTGTGGGGTGTAGGTCAAGGTGTGTCATATGTGAAAGGACTGTATACACGGCTCTCCAATACCCTCCTATTTTCTCACAGTTCCAGGTCATGTGAACAAAGTCTGTGAGATGCGCTCTGCATTTAGGGCACGTATGTGGTCGAGAGAGGTATATGGAGTACAGTTTAGCAGGGGACATGTATACCCTCCATAGGAACTTAAAATGGATCAGTTTGTGTCGACTATTCAGGGAGACGTCCTTAGTTTTAGTGTTTATCGGACCATTTCTATCAAAGATTGGGTTTGGAGTGGAGCCTTTGTTGAGTAGGATCTGAGATACATATTGCATGTCAGAGTAGTGTCTTTGAGAAAGGACACTACTGTTTTAGCTGATAAGCTTAACATGCCTCCCTAGTTGATATTGAAGTCTACCAATCGTAATGTTTTGGGGTTAGAGAGGTCTTGGCAGATTTTGCACTCCAAGATTTCTTCTACAAAGAAGATATTTGTCCTGAACTGTGGTTGATAATACTTCACTGTGCTGGGTTTACGTTGTTGGATCTACTATTTATTCCAAATTCAAAAAGTGTTAGTTGATTTCATTTGCGATCTTTCATTTAAGAGATTGTCCAAGTATTAGTACCACCCCATCCCTTATTTTGTTATCTCTAACCATGCACAGCATGTTTCTTTGAGTGTACATTAGATCAATAAAACATTAGGTCAAAAAATGACAATTAAGCTTTGTTTCAGTGAGACTTAAAATATCTAGCTCGTCAATTGTGATGGTGTCTCTTGTTTCATTTTTGTGTGCTGCTGTCAATTTTCAGCTATGTATCAGGCAATCAAGAGATTGTTGATTGTTGTTTTATTGGGATGGTGTGTTAATGTTATTAGGTTATTTGGGTGTATTCGGAAGCATTGCATATATAGCTCTGTCTGTTGGTGAGGAACCTGAATGAGAGTAATCTTAAAATAAGTCTGATGTCGATGTTCGCTTCTCCTGCAATGATTCTGTATTTCTTTGTCAGGGCATTGAACAGTACCCTGAAGTAAGCTAGCTCCCTTCCAGTGCACTTTAAGTAAAGTGACCTGGACAGACAGTTAGAGGAGGGTAAATCCTTATCAGCTCTTCTGGGCACTAAGCCCAAAAATGTAATTTTTAATAGATTTTCATTGTGTTCAGAACACAGAATAACAAATCAACTGAACATCCCCCCCCCAACCTTTCCCAACTCCAACCTTCCAGTGCAGTAGTTCGTGCCCTCCCATCATCAGATATAAATGACTGGAAACAGTTGTGATGCCCTTTCTGCGCTGCAGTGCTGACCTCTCACAGTTTGCTCATCTGATGAAACCGTCCACGTGGTCCTCTGGGTTCCCTTCTCCTGAGCCTGGGTAAGAACTCTTTGCCCTAGAAAGCCTCTGCTGGAAGAATCTATATAGTTATCAGTGTTCTTGGGAATGTCAAGCCTTTATAGCCTTTTGAGAATAATTGCAATGTGGATCCATGGGTATTCACATTTTTGGATCGTAAGTTTTTTAGTTCTGTTACTGCTGTTAAAAAGGGAAAGCACTTGTTCAGAGTAGCAGATATTCTCACGCAACAGATCTAGATTGTTTTGTACATAGCACTGTTCATAAATGACCAGTGTGCTATTTATCCAATTTAATTGTACTGTGGTTATCAACCTTGGTAAGGTAAAAGGCTGATTTGATTCTGGTGGCATTCAAACATGTGACCTATGGGTCACAATCAATTATTAGCTGCCAACACTTGGTGGTGTTTAACCATATTAATTTCAGTTTTATCCATGGCTGTCTACACGGATACCATTCATGGTGGGTGTGCTAATGAAATGCATAGTTACCTGGATATCCTCTCAGTGTGAAGCAAGGCCTCTGTGAGCTAAGAGGCTGATGAGATTCAGTATAAATGCTGAGCAGTGCTGGTTAAGGTTGAACCTTGAGGGACTTCATGAACTAATGAATGGGAGTAGTTTTATGTGCACAGCCAACTGGAAGTCTCTTGAAGCTAGGATTTGTATCATCCACTCTACGGTGGGACAGAATTAACAAAAGAGGCTGATCTTGAGAGTTTTCAGAATGCATTATTGCCCTATGTAGAATGGAGAGAGGGATTGGTAACCGATTCCACGTCTGAGGTGCCAGAGCAGAGAAAGCTCTCCCTCCCAACCAAGCTCTTTTATGGAGGGAGACCGTTAACAGAAACAGGGCTCCACGGTGAAGAAAATATCCAGGCATCTGAGGACTGGGTACCTGACTGTTCAGGGCAAAGTAAATCTGACATAAGACCTTGATGCTGAGCCAATGGTGAACTGTGTAAACTACAATGGACTGCTGGGACATGCTCAAATTTCTGCATAATTGAAGATCAGTCTAACTGTCATATTTTGACTTTTTCAAGTAACGTGATCTGCGTAGAAGATTTGTTCTTCACAGATCTCAAACAATTGTGAATTGTGTATGTGTAACAGTCTACTTGTAAATGTTCAATTCATTCCCTCACCTGCTGCATTTAGGTGGAGTTGGAGATCTGAATTTCATTTTTAGGTCTTGCGTAGAAAGCGCATGCGCTGTCTCTTTGAGACATTTGGTTTACTGTCAATGGGCTTGGAGCCCTCCCATTACTTACCAATGGTGGACTTCTAAGACACTCTCATTTGTTTGCTTCTTGGTGTCAGTTTTGCAGTTGGTACTTTCCTCTTCTTGCATGTGACCCTCCGCTAGAGCATGGCCCAAGTACTTGTGTCCTTACACTGCTCACACTTTTGGGACCTATTTTTTTCTTTTTGTTGAGCCACTCTACAGAGTGCATCTTTCCTAGCTGGCTCAGTCGTTTGCTTGTTGTTCTAGGCCCTCCAGCTTGACTTGGTTCTCCTGTGAGAACTCGCTATCTGTAAACAGGCCTTTATAACTTGTTCTTTTCTTGTCTCATTTTCTGTGCATTCAAAGACAGAGGTGAAATGTCAGGCATTGTATTCCAAGGGAACTTGGTGTTTGCTTTTCTTTTGGTGACTTCAAATTGAGGGACTATATGTGACAATCCATATTGCTGATTACCCATGCAAGAGGACAGGCTGTATGATGTTATCTTTTTTAGCACACAACAAAAATGAACTTTGCTGATATTGCAGAAAACATCAGATTGAGAACAGTAGAAATGCACATTTTTTTTGTAATTCTGAAGTGTGGTGGACACATTTTTTGAATATAATCAAAACCAAATCAATGCACTTGATGATGACAGTTCCTCGCATTATCATTTGTGACCAGTAAAACGGTGTTGTCTGTAACGGCAGTGCGCTATCACACCATGCATACTCCACACTACGCCACTCCACTTTACACTACTCCTCTCTGCAACCTCTACACTACTATGCTCCACTCTATGCCCTTCCACTGTAAGCCATGCCACTTGACGCCATACCACTGCATGGCATGCCAATCCACTGTAAGACACTCTACGACATGGCTTACCATACCACTCCTCACCCCTCCACTCTGCGTCCCTCCTCTCCTCACCACTCCACTCTACCCCACTCCATTCTACCCAACTTTAATCTACGCAACACCAATATGCTCCACTTCACTACAATCTACCCTACTCCACTCGAATCTACCATTCCAATCTACCATACTCTAATCCACCCAATCAACTCTACCCCAATGTACCATACTCCACTCTACCCCAAATTACCCCACTCCATGACAATCTATCCCACTCCGATCTAACCCACTTCACCCTAATCTACCCCACTCCAGTCTAGCCCAATTTACTCCACTCCATTGTAACCCACTTCACCCTAATCTACCCCACTCCAGTCTAGCCCAATTTACTCCACTCCAATCCACTCCAACCTTCCCTACCCCACTCCAATCTACCACACTTCAAAATACCACACTCCAATCTACCCTACTCTAACCTACCCAGTCTACCCCACTCCAAGTACCGTGCTCCACTCCAGTCTGCCCCACTCCACTCCAATCTACCCCACCTTTCCCCAATCTACGCCATTCCAATCTGCCCTTTAATATACCTCACTCCACCCCAATCTACCCTGATCTACCACACTCCTATCTACCTCAATCCACCAAAATCTACTTCTTTCTACTTGAATCCACCCATCTCTACCCCACTCCAATCTACCCCATTTTAATCCATTTCACCCTATTCCACTACAATATACCACACTCCACTACAATCTACCTTGCCCCACTCCAGTCTACCCCACCCCAATCTACCCCACTCAAATCTACCTCTCTTCTCTACTTAATCTACCCCACTCTACACCACTACAATCTACCCTACTCCAGTCTGCCTCAATCTACCCCACCCCAATCTAAATCAATCTACCACACTCCACTCTACCCCATCTACCAAACTCTACACCAATCTACCCAACTCCATGCTACCCCAATGTACCCCACTCAATGCTACTGTAAATCAACCTACCCTACTTCATGCTACCCCATTCTACCCAACATTATTATACTCCAATCTACCCCATTCCACTCTACCTCACTCCAATCTACTCCACCCCACACCTTGCCACTAACATTTAGCTATGCTGAACAACAGGCACACTGTCCCCTTATCTTAATTCCTAGAAAACACTAAGAACTGCCTTAAGGACCTACTGATGAAAGTAACATTGGGTTCTCCAAATGACTCGTGCCCCTCCTCCCCAAAATCTTTAAAACAATTCTCTCCATCATCCCAGACCCAGTTCTTTCCCTTCTCAACCAGTCCCTCGATTATGCAAAAGTACCCGTGCATTCAAAGAAGCAATAGTGGAAAAAATAAGGTGAACATCCTCTCACATTGAAAAATTACCACCCAATATCACTCTTACTCTTACCTTATCTTGCAAAAGTACTAAAAGCGCATGTGGCACGTAACCTCCTGATTTTCAAATTCAATTGTGTATCATCGGCATACATGTGGTAATAAATTTTTTAGATCTACAAAATGTTCATAAGAGGTTCCATGAACAAGTTGGATAGCATGGGTGAGAGTGTGGAACCTTGGGGTACTCTAGTTGGTACCGGTGTAATATCTGATAGGGACTGGTTAATTTTGAATCTTTGATTTCTGTTGTGAAGGGATGGAAAAAAACCAGTTTAAAACTGGACGAGATAGCCCCATCCTATTTGTGAAGCAATCAATCATGCTGTCATGTTTGACTGTATCAAACGCTGAGCAGAGATCAAGAAGATTAAGTAGACAGTGTTCATTCTGATCAAGCAATATCAAGGCATAATCAACAATATGTGTCAGAGCCGTTTCAGTGGGGGGGTATGCCCAGACATGGGACATGGGTCCCGTGCTCACTACACCACTGGATTCAAGCTAGCCAGGCTGATGAAGGGTGATGCCCTGAAACCGGCCCCAGGATGCTTGTTCCCGGTCCAGGGAGGACCTGGCTTGGCAGTTCGGGCTGGACTGTTCCCACAAGGAACAGGGTCAAGACTGATTTGTATATGGCTAGGGACAAAATGGGGGGGGTTATGGTGAGCAAACGAATGATGAATTTAACCCAGATACTTGTGACAGGGGTGAATATTTGCATTGCCAGCATTCCGTCCATCAATTTTTTTTTGCATATGTCGCCATAAGTGGGAAGGGTATTCCCAGACGTGGGTCCTGTGCTCACTACACCACTGGATTCAAGCTAGCCTGGCTGATGAAGGGTGATGCCCTGTAACCGGTCCCAGAATGCTTGTTTCCGGTCCAGGGAGGACCTGGCTTGGCAGTTCGGACTGGACTGTTCCCACAAGGAACAGGATCAAGACTGATTTATATATGGCTGGGTCCAAACTGGGGTGGTGTGGTGAGCAAAAGAATGATTAATTTAACCAAGATCCTTGTGACTGGGGGTGAATGTTGGCATTGTCCAGCATTCCGTCCAACATTTGTTTCTTTTGTATGTGGCCAGTTCTGAAGCCAGATTGATACTGATCAAGAAGTTGGAATTGTTCAATGTGGTTGAAGAGTTAAAGGTTTCTCCAGAGGTTTTGCTAGCATTGGGATATTGGAGACTGGGTGAAAACTGTTGGGATCAGACTGGTGATCGTTAGGTTTTTTTTGGGGGGGGGGGGCTGTCCTATCTTTAGGCTTTTAGGAACCATACCCTGATTGAGAGATGCTTTGATAATCTTCATCCATAAAGGGAGTAAGGAAGAACTAATCTCTTTGACAAGTTTAGTGAACAGAGGATAATTAAAATGGTTAGAGGGTTTTATTGATGTAATTTTTGTGAGTTTGTTGATTTCATCAGGGTTTTTGAAGGAAAACCAAGTGGCCTAATTTTTTGTGGTGTATCCAGTATGAAGAGAACTGTCCAGGAGTTGCACCTGGAGGATACTGGGTTGGTCCAGGCTGAGCAGATGATGAGAGTGGAATTGCAACTTTAATTTGATCTTCCTTATCAATGAAATGTGCATAGAACTCATCGCCATTCAGTAGTGTTTCCTTGTCTACAGAGTGGTGTTTAGAATGGCAGATTGCTTGTTGTTTAATTATGTCATAAAGATTGTTGGGTCTGTTTTGGCATTAGCTAGTTGTGACTTGAAGTATTCTGCTTTTGACCTTTGGATGTGTTTGTTGTAAGTGCATCTTTGTGCTTGAGGTACGAGGCAGATGGAGAGATTCTCCATGATCTCTCAGCAAGCCTTAGAATGCGCCTTTACTCATTTAAATTGCCATTGAACCAGGGTTTGGACTGTCCGCTAGGTTTTCTTTTGAGCTGCTTCGGAACAATCGTGTCCAATATGTCTGTCATGGATTGGGTGTAATGGTCGGTAAGCTCATTCACATTCATCATGTTTGTGGGTGGAGATAGAATATGGTTGCTAATAGCAGTTAGCTCAGTAGGATTAATATTTCCTATGTCTGCAGACCATTGTCTGAGTTTAAGTCATTGAACCTTTCTAGATAACACCTTTTCCAGGATAAGGAAGGAGATTAAGTTGTGATCAGACCAGTCACAGGGTGATATGGATTCAAGTTATATCAAGTTATCCTTGGCGATGATTAGATCAAGGGTGGAGCCTCTATTTTGTGTTGGGCCATTGCAGGATTGGGTTAGGTTGAGATTAGTATGGAAGGCCTTGAAGGTGTTAAGAATGGGGTCATTTAAGTCATTCAAATGGATGTTGAAATCTCCGAGGAAGATCTGGTTGGTCTGAGTTAGAGATGGTCTCCATCATTTGTTCAATAAAGGTAAGTTAATTACACGGGGGAGGTAAATGGTGTGGAGTTTGCAAACAAGTTTGTGATTGCTCCATATTTCTATACCTAGGTATTCACACAATGTCATTGTAAACGTTTATGATTGTTTTAGGGTGAGCATGGTGCGGTTATTACATGCTATGCCACCCTCGGCTCTTTCAGATCTGTCCATTCTGATGATGTCGTAGCTGAGTGGTACTAGTATGTCCAGAGTGGGAGGGGATGAATTATTGATCCATGTTACAGTTAAGATAAGGAGGTCACGATCTTGAGCAAGAATGAGAAAAGCAATGTCAGCTGGGTGTTTTATCTCTGATCTGCAATTAATGAGCAAAGATCTGAGATGAGATTTGGTCATTAATGTTTCATGGTATGTGTCGTGTGAACTTGTGCAGATTATGCTTGTTTATGGATCTATTGTTGAGACTGGGTTCTCTATGTGGGTTGGCGGGATTAACCAGGATCGTGCTGTGCGAGGGTGTTGGGTCTTTATGTGTGTTGGTATATGATAGCAAAAGGGAGAGTATGTTTGCATCAGATAGGTGTTCTGTAACCCTCTGGGGTCTGGAGGTAGGATTGGAGTGGGGTCGAGATCTTGCGTTCAAGTTCATTGAATTCTCATTAATCATTTAAACATGATGAGAGAAGTTAGGTTGTGCATTAGAGAATGGAGTGAATTGATTAGTGTGAGGGTTTCTGTTATTCCAAGAGGTCAAGTTAAGACTTAAGTGCTCCTCAAGCTTCGGGTGATATATATAAGGTTCTGGAGATTTGTCCTCAAGGTAAGAGGGTTCATCATTATGGATGGGGATGTAGTATGGCCTTGGGGCGGATGGGAAATTAATGCTCAATGGGGTGTAGGAGGTAAGTCTGCAACCCAGAGGGACCACCGGTGGTGGGGAAAGAAAGACTGGCAATAGCGGGATAGGAGAGGGACTGCTGTGTGTGATGCTAGGATGAGGGATAGCAAGAGGAATAATAAATGCAACATCAGTGGGCATCCCCTGCTGTTGGTATATTATTATTAGGAGCTTATAAAGCGCACTTATACCCAAGGGCGTCCTGGCGCTACATACTGACTCCAGAGAAAACATACGAGGATCTAATCCCTGAATAACCAGGTCTTAAGCCCCTTTCTGAAAGAGAGGAGCTCTGAGGCATTCCTGAGATGCGCCGGCAGGCTATTCCAGGCTTTTGCTGCACAGTAGGAGAATCTGTTTCCTCCCCAACTGGCCTTTTTTATTCGTGGCACCACAGCTAGTCTGCCTTCGGCAGAGCGGAGCGCTCTCCCAGGCACTTACCACTTAAAATACCTACTCAAAAACTCTGGCCCACTGCCCATCAGAGCTTTGAAGACAGTGCACAGGGCTTTAAATTGTGCACGTCTTATTACAGGCAGCCAGTGTAGTTGCCGGATACCCTCTTGTACAGAGGCAAACCTAGGGATCCCAGTCAGCAGTCTCGCCGCCGCGTTTTGTACCAGCTGCAATCTGTACCCGTGTTTTTTTTTCAAATTCAGGTACAGACTATTACAGTAGTCCAAACTCGACAAAATGAGGGCTGAGACTGCTGTCCTGAAACCATCGGCTGGAAGAAATTTGTTTATTTTTCTTAATACCCTAAGGATATGGAAACAAGTCTAAATCACTCCACTAACCTGATCCCCGAAGTCAAGATTTTGGTCCATGATAACACCCAGATTTTTTGCCTTCCCAGTGGGGACTGGTAACTTTCCCACGGTCTCAGGCCACATATCAGGGGTCAATATATTGGGGTTGTTCCCAAATATGATGACCTCGGTCTTCCCCGCATTCAGTTTAAGGCAGTTGGAGGCCATCCAGTCAGCAACGTTTTTCAGACAATCATGGCATCTCGCTGCCATATCCACTTGGGACCCTCGTTGTATGGATAACACAATTTGCGTGTCATCTGCATAGGATGTAAGTTGCAGACCAAAAGATCTTATCAAGGCCGCCAATGGGCTGACATAGATATTAAAAAGCGTGGACCCCTGCGGCACCCTGCAAGGGTGGGCAAAAGGTTTAGATTTGTCCAACCCCAGGTCAACTGTTTGTATTCTGTCAGCCAAAAAGGATTTCAGGAGGCTCCAGGTTGAGCCATCCACCCCGCCCTCGACAACCGGTCCATCAACACCCCATGGTGGACTGTGTCGAAGGCTGCCGACAAATCCAACAGAATCAAAACAGCCACCCGTCCCTGGTCAACCGCCTCTCTAATCTCCTTAGTGGCCTTGATAAGGGCCATCTCCGTGCTGTGACCTGCACAAAACCCAAACTGCGTGGGGTCGAGTGCCTTAGTCCTCTGAAAGAAAGCACCTAGTTGCCGATTTATAGACTTCTCCAGAAGCTAGGCCGGAAGCGGGAGGCGAGATATTGGTCTGTAACTGTTAGGATCGTTTTCATCCAAATTAGAGATTTTTATTAAGGGAAGAATCGAGGCGGATTTCCACCTACTAGGATACTCACCTACGTCAATGATGTTTATGTTTATATGTTTGTAAAGCGCTTGAATGCCGCTGTGTCTTGGCGCTATGAGTGTAGTGGCAGGGAAAGCCATGATGGTGATGGTGGAAAGATGATGGTGTTAAACACGGGGGTAAGTGGGGGTAAGTGTGGATGCGATGACCTCAGGGCAAATTTTAAGTACCGCAACCGGGCAAGGATCATTGGGGGATCCCGACCGAGCCGCACGCAGTAGCTTTAAGACCTCCGTGGTCAGTAGCTGACTAAAACCCTCTAATCTGTCCAAAGACACTCTCGGCCTTGATTCTAGGCTGTTTGCTGCTTCCCCCGCCTTCCTTCGGGCATTGGAAAAGGAGGAAAAGATCCCTTCCACCTTATTCCTAAAGAAGGAGGCTAGTGATTCGCACAATGTCGGGCTGCTATGCGAGCTGGGTTTAGTAGGGATAGTCGGCTTTGAGATGGTCCTGAACAATTCTCTGGAGGATGATATTCTAGCGAGTCTGAGTGGTCAGGAAGGTCGTTGCATGTATAATATCCGGGTTAAGACTGTTTACCAATCTCAAGCAGTGGTTCTCATTTCTTGGAATTCTGTAAACTAGGGACCTGCACCGCTCCAATAGGTGGGTAATGGGAGAAGGGAAGGAATCACCGTTAGGATAAAGTGATCTGGGTCCATCAGTGACCGTTCCTGCATTGCAATGACCGGGGAGGACATGAGGTAGCTAGCATAGTAGAGGATTAGTCCATGATCTATATCTGGCCTAGGTAAATGATTGTGTATATAGGAGGTAGTTTTCACTGTCTGAAAAAGCTTAGATGTTGACGGTAGATTCCTGTTTGCTGTTCTCCGTGGAATAATTGCCCAAGGGAATGGGCTGACAGCTTTTACTTAGAACAGTAAGTGATTACAGGGGAATTAGTTCCAAGTTCTTCAAACATGTGTCTGTATGGTATGTAAATGAGTCTGGCACACTTGGAATATTTGAGACTCTGGAACAGGCAGCCATTTGTAGTGGGACTGAGCATGACCCTTCAAGTAGAAGAGACGTGATTTGTTTTGATTGGCTAAACATTTGTAATATTCACTGAAAAACCGCTGATCAAGACATTACTATTGTTTCTCTGTGGTGAGTTTGGCACTGACTATCATACTGTGATTTTTGACGACTGGCACTTGATGGGATAGATCTCCCTAGCATATGCCTTCAGCTTGCTGCTTCACAATAGGGAACACCATATGGTTATGAAAACCATTGTTTTACAAGTCATTAGCTTCATACAATTGCCAAACCTGCTATTCATATCTTGTCATTTTGATAACATAAATAGTGTTAACTGTTGCAGATTAATTAAGTGAACACTGTACATGAAAAATGTGATTGAAACGTGAGGCGAGTTATGGTTAGTGAGGCTATGTTTAGGTTAAATAGTAGAGGCGAAATTGAGGAGTCATGCTGGCCCTCTTTTTAGGTCTGGCCTTAAGGAAGCTTTTATTGCATCATCAGGCTATAGTTTTTCCCAAAAATATATTCATTATATACATGCATAGAGGGGCTTTTGGTCATCAGGCTTCATCTATTAGTCTTTTTTAAATTGTCATTCCCACGAGAGTGGGTCAGTATACTTTACACTTTAGCTTCCTTCATTTTGAATGACTGCACAAAGTCTTTGCACAGTGTTCACATCTTCCTAAAAATAGTTCCTTTCTCCTCTGTGAAAAAACGTGTTCAAAACGACATATTTTATTAATTTGTTTTTATCTTTAACTGCAATGGAAAATCTGCACTCAAAGAGAATTATTTTCTGTCTCCATTTTTGAGTTGCTGTTATAATGTGTGTACCTGACAAAGTAACGTTGTAGCGGCCTGCGAGTTGAGTACTTGGTTCAGATTTTATTTATTCTGGTCTCCTTCACAAATATCAATAAAATGTCTGGTGCAACTGAAAGGCTTGTTTTTTAAAAAAAAATACTACTTGGAAAACAGCCACATCAGTGAATATTTTTTAAATTTCAAATCTTTATTACAAGTATATGGCAACCATATTTAGGTGATGGCTTGTTTTTTTCCCTTTATTTTTGTGGCATATGCTTAAAATACATTTAAAAAATGACACGTGACTGAAAAAAGGGAAAGCTGTAGTCTAATTTCTGTCAGACAAAAAAAGAGTCAGAAATCTTGGCTTGACGATACAGTTATTACTTGTTACTTGTTAGTAGGCTAACCTTGCCTGAGAGGTCAGAGGTGTGCTCCCACATCCTGTTGTCTATTTAAAGTACTCCCGTGAGTCATTGAGCTGACAAGCTCGTGGATGAGGTACCTGCGCGCCAGTGAGAGGTACCGGACCTCATATAATGTTTGGCAGCCTACTCAGCAATCCCCAAAATACAAGACTGTATTCTCTACTGATGACGGTTAATAAACCAGAAACACGTGTCTAGAGATCAGCACTATCTGCGCCAACCTTGGCGAAACACTCGAAAATATCGGAGCGAGCTACAAGAGACTGCATTTCCTAGAATGCCAGGGGCGAACCTTGTCTGAGAGGTCAGCGGTGTGCTCCCACATCCTGTTGTCTTTTATGAAGGACCTGAAGCTCAATGTTAATATTAAGAAATCATACTATTTTGACTAGTGTTCCTAAAAACACAAGCTCTAGAAAATTTACGGCGGGAGGAATTTCCGTTATGAAGATCCTACATTTCAGCTATTTGGGCATTTTATTCTCTGCTAATTTGAGCTGGGACAGACTCATAACCCAGAGGTCCCAGCAAATGGAAGCGAAGGCGAAACAGTTTTTAGGAGTGCCAATACACTTGGTCATAAACCTCCAAAGGAAATGGTGATGCTCTAAAAAAGTAAATGTCAGCCTGTGGCCACATACGGAGCAGGAGTATGGGGATTTGCTTCTGGGAAGTACCTCCAGATGGTGGAGAATACATTTTGAGCTAGACATTTATGACTCCTAAGATCCACATTGAGCCTTATTACCCGTATGGAAGTAGGGCTAGGATTCATTGAAGACTTGGTGGGAATGACACCCATCTTGTTATGGGTGACAATATATGGTCTTCTCCAGAACTGAAGTTCACGCAAGACATTGTTGAAGACTGCTTGAAGCAAAGTAATGTGTGTGCAGTCTATTCCATGGTGAGCATATGTCAAAAAGTCAAATCAAGAGTTTGGGATGATAAATTTATGGGCAAACAAAGCTGATATTAACTCCCTTTCCAAGTTTCAGGTTAAACTACAGCTCTTGGAATTTAGAGAAAATGTAAGGCTGGATAAAGCTATAATATGGTAACAATCCAACAACATACTTTGTTTTCTACATGTAATGGTATGGAACCCTATCTCTTTCTTGTGGGTTAAAGCCCGAGAACTTAGATTTTATCTTTCACGATTGAGATTTAATATGATCCATTACTTTGGCGGCTTTCCCGGTTACTGGATCTTGGTTTGCTTCATTACCAAAGTGTGCTTGTGATGGGATTTCTTGTCAGACTTCTAAACATTTTATGTTATTTTCTTCACAGTCTGCTTTTTATTGATCACGTTTTTTGTGCCCCATTCTAAGAGGGAAATCTTTTAAGTCACATAATCACATAATGAGGGTTTGATTTTCCTTCAGCGCCTTAAGCCACCAACGATCTGTATTGCTGTTATAAACTTTATTACCCAGGCTTTGAGGTCAAGGAAAATATATAGATCATAAATTTCAATCCTTGATCAAGATGTTTTTTAGTATGTTTTTATCTTAATTTTGAATGATGTCTTTCTAGAGGTTTATATTTTTATCTTCGATGTGCTCAATTGTTTTATGTCCTTTTATGATCGAATATTCGTCAGAATAAAGATTTTATTGATTGACTAGTTGCACTGCAAAGCATCACTGTGTTTAGTATGCATGTCTTGAATCCGCAGCAGAGCACTGCACATTTACATGTATGTTCTCAGCAAAAAAGTGAACATTTGAAAGACAAATGCACATATGGTACATGCTGAATTTTCCTTATGTTACCCTCCCCCCCCTTCCACTACTCTTGTTAGCCACTGCTTGGTGTTGCTTGTGTCCCGGGCCGAAACAAAAACACAAGGCGATTGAAAGTGCGCCACCCTGCCCCTCCTTTGAATTTTAACAACAGCCGTTATGGTCCCAAGTGCTACTTCAACTGCTGTACTTATAGCCATGTTCCTGCAGTCATTTGCCATGTCTCAATTTGTAGTAATGTGTATTTTTGCCGTTGAACTTTAGATGCTTTCCAACTGGTTTTATATGCCACACTAAATTGCTCAGTTTTTGCTCTAAGCACATAATACTGTACATCAATTTGTACATCAACCACCATCATGTATTTAGGGAATTGCAATGTTAATGGCTTGTAAACAACCATTATGTCATGTGTTTTGGGTGCTGCATTATTCCCTTTTGACCTGGACTGAGTGTCATGCAGCTTGTCATTATTACTGGGTGCTGGCTGACATGCAGTCTAGTTTTGTACTAGGCCTAGTGTTAGCAGTAGCAGCTGCTTCTGGGAAGTCGTAGTGGGGCAGAGGCCGCCGCCTCTCCTCCATCCTCTTCCTTCTGTAGAAGCAGGAAGCACCCAGGCTCCCCTTAGCCAATCACAACGCTGCAATGCAGCGTTTTGATTGGCCTGAGCGCCGTTGTTCAGCGCTCAGACATGGACTAGGAGCCTGGGCATGTTCTTCACCCAGGCTGTACAATACAGCTGGTAGGGAACATGGAAAGTGTGCATGACTGTTTGGCCGGCCCAAGATGGCCGGCCAAAAGTCATGCGCACTTAGAGCCACCACTCCTTCCCACTGTCTGCCCAGCCCAGCCCGCCCCACAAAACTGCCTCAGCACAGAAAAATAAAATGCTAATTACCTTGCGTTATTATCATCTTATTTTTCTTTTTTCGCAGTGCTGAAAGGCAGTGAGGCGGCGCTCCTCGGCCTTAGCTGAGGAGCCGCCCATGAGTGTTAGGTGCGCACACTTTCCCATGGGCCTGATCACACAACTGCGCACTTTTTTTATTGGGCATTATGCAAAGCTCTCATCTTGTATGTTTCACATTCTAATGTTGATACATGTATAACATATGAATTAAATGCAGTGTATCAATGATTTTTGGGAGGGTCACAGTAACAAAATAAATATTATGTCATGCATCAGTTGCATTATACATTTGGATTTAGGCAACATGCCATGTCAAAAGGAATTTCATTGCAGCATTTTGGGCTGTTATGAAACAAACTATGCTGCCCTGTTTGTACTCATTGAAATGTATCAAGCACACAACATTCTGTATGTTATTGACTGTCATGTGTTTTGCTTAGTGCATTGCAGTTTTTAAATGTGGGCAATAAGAATTTTATATATTGCATTGTGCATTTCCATAAAGGGGCCCAAAGCATGCTCTCAGTTCCTCTGATACTGAAGTGTTGGTCCTATTCAAACTTAATATTGAAAAGTATTGAACTGACTGCTCACTATGTGAGGGTTGCAGCAAGAAACCTTTTTATAAATAAAATATATGGTAAAGTGTAAGCAAAAAGAGGTCATACCTCGCAAATAAATGTAACTGTAGAGTTAGTATATCATATGCGGTCATTGCACTTCAGCTCCTTCAACAACTTGCCAGGTGTGCATTAAAATGCATCAGCGGAGGACACAGTAACTCCACATACTAACAGCAAGTCAACGGTCATGTGATGTCACTTCCTGTGATGTCATAAGATCAATGCTTATGTGATATCACTTTCGGTGATGTCATCCATGTCGTTTCCGCTACCCATGACATTTTAGTGAATCGTCCTCCCTGAGCATGATTGGGTTCAATCCATCCGGATTCAGCATTTAATGAAAGGTTTAAGCAATACCAGGAATGCATAACTAATAAACAAAGCGTGGTGAGTAGTAAGAGAGCAGCGGCTCTGCATGGGTCCCGGTCAGATCACCGCACAGGAATAGAGGGGGGGAGGGGGGGGGGGGGCAGGAAGAATCGCCCTATTCTTCTCAGCCCTTACAGTGCGCCACACAAGGGTTTAAGCTTTGTGCTCCATGAGAACTGCAAAGCTTTACATTACTTAACCCCTTCTAGGGAGAAATACATGGTCACCAATAACACTCTACAGGAAAAGGCACTTATCTGGCAGCTGAGCAGCAAAGAAAGAGAAAGTGGTTTTTTTGTGACTGTTAAATATGGAGTTCCTCTTTATTTCCATTTAGTGCAGTTTAATGAGCCTTTGGCGGTTTTAGTATTCATTTCCACCTTTGATAAAATCCTTTATAAATATTTGTGTCTCTTAAAATTGTTCTTTTTATATTTTCAGGAGATGTTGCAGACGTCAAAGTATCAACTTAATGGTGTTTTTCTTTGTGGTAGGTGAATGCTTCAATCATGCTTTCTACTTGTTGTGGTGTTCGTGTTTCACCATCCTGGATCTAAAAAAGTTCTAGATGTAATAGGCATTTAATTATTGGACTACCATGAAAATTGTGAGCTTGTAATAATTATTTGTGGTCATTTTAAAATGAACCATTGCATTGTTTCATGAAAGCAAGTTGCAAGAAATACTAGTGGATGCACTTTATGTGCAGTTAATCTTTGAGAAAGGCCTTCCAGTGTACAGAAACAATTATCCTTTCCCTGTCCTACATCTATGCCAGTCACCACCAATAGCATTCCTCAAAATGTACTTTGTTTGCTTGGGTTTTGAGACCTATTTTGACTTTATTGAGCAGATTGCCATATTAAATAGGAGAGGATTCATGAACAGCCTATACTTGGTAAAGTTTTGCATGAGTTTTAATAGTAATGGACGTTCCCATTGAAGAGGGAAATTCGACTATCGGCACCTGATGATGTAATAAATGTGGACAATTTTTTTGTGGCCTTAAGTCAATACCTTCCTTCCAAGAGTGTAATGTGTTATCTGATAGATGTTCGCATTAAACTAAAATACAACAAAGTAACCGTAATGATCCAATAAGCTAAGAACAGAATGAATTTTCGTTCTCAAACGGGATTAAAAAGGGAACGAAAACACAGTGACCCAAATTAAAGGTGACTTTCGATGTGAAGACAAAATTGTTTCCCATCGGAGGTTTCAGTACATCCGGTGCTGTATCTAGACATTTCCATAGATAATAAGGTAGTAAGCTATTATTGACGACAGAGGTGTGGGAGGTAGAGGCAAGATGGCGGCCGGACCTTCGGCCAGGCAAGCTGGCTAAGGACACTCTCTCTCGGCTGACCCGCCAGTCTGCTCTTGTAACCGGATCCGGAGGCTTTGGAATAGCGGGACATTAGAACTTTGCCACACTACCTCCGCAATTGGGGTAAAAAAAAAAGATCTTATCCCAACAGCATGCTTTGGCGTTCCCTCATCTCAAGGAGTCGACTTACCTGTCGGATTTTTACCTGGCGGGTAGGATTTTGTACGCGCTGTTCTGGCAGTTCGGGTAGCGGCGTCTTTAATTGTGAGGATATGCCGCCAAAGGGGAAGAACACGGCTACAGCTACGGCTACAGCTCCCGCCGTCACTGGATGTGCCTCGCTCACCCGGGGGCGCAGCTCCTTGAAGGTAAACACCGAGGAGGTGTGCGCTGCAGCGTCGTTGATTCTGGGAGCTATTACCCTTGAGGAAACACTGCATACCCGGCAAGTGGCTCCAGTCACAGCGAATTCAAAGTCAAAGCATATAGTTCCTACCATGTTTAAAAAACCTGCAGTTAAAAGTAAGACGCCACAGCCATCTATTACGTCTAATAAAGGTCAGTCTGTTTCTTTAACTTCTGCTGCAGCAGTATCCCTAAAACTTCCAGCAAAGCCAGTTTTAGATAAAATTGATGCTGGCTTTTCCCCCAGTAGCAAGGGGGGAACCACAATAAATAATGTTACAATGTCGATTGCAGTAGGGGGAGACATCAATGCTGAACCTGGAGCCACTATCGAAAATGCAGTTCATATGCTACAACCTTGTGGAACTCTGGGAGCTGTAGTTTCAGCTCGGGCTATTGGAACTATAGCAAAATCCATTGAGCCAGGGGAGGGCCAGTCATTACTGCTACAGCTAAATGAAACTGTGCTAGACGGGAGGTCGCAATCAGTTCAACAAGCGTCAGGTTCAAATGGGGACCCTGATAAATTCTACTCTCTTTCGGATCATACTGGCTCATCCGAGGATGATTTTGGGGAGGACAAGGACTGGACGGATGATGACAGTGAGCTGGGGGATTGGCAAGCCAGCGAAGCACTGAACTCACTATCTGGTCCCAGTACAGTTCGTAAAGTAGCCAGAGATCAGGGGGCCCCAACATCTTGTCCTGACGCAGGTTCATTAGCCTGGGATTATTCTTACTCCATGCAGCCTGTTATGAAAAAGGATACTACTGACCTAGGGAATTCGAATGGAGCCAATATTTCACATGTACACACCGGTGAGAGGACA
The DNA here is from genome assembly GCF_964204655.1 of Triturus cristatus. Taxonomy (NCBI): domain Eukaryota; kingdom Metazoa; phylum Chordata; class Amphibia; order Caudata; family Salamandridae; genus Triturus; species Triturus cristatus. Next base: position 693,454,067 of record NC_140591.1, read on the forward strand.
CTGGCGGTTATCTATCAGACCATCATGGCCCACCGCGAAGAAACTCGACAAGAAAGTGCTCGGACTCAGGGTGCATGTCGCAGGGTACAAAATTCTATCCGCAGAGTAGCAAAGACATGCTCAGAGATTGCCTCTAGAATTGGGGAAGCGGAAGCAAGGATTTCTACTCTTGAAGATGATATGGCTGCCCAGAGAGGAGCTACAGACCTCATAAAGAACCAAAGAGAAGATATGGTGTGGAAGCTCACGGACCTTGAAAACAGAGCTCGGCGGAACAATATAAGAATTCTTGGAGTTCAGGAAGGAATCGAAGGGTCGGACACTTGGCTGTTTGTGGTAGATCTTTTTAGCGAAGCATTCCCTGAGGTCAAATAATTGGATTGGCAAACTGAAATCCAGCGGGCTCACCGCTTTCCATTTAAGCAAAAGAAGCGCACTGGCCAGTTAGAAGACAAACCTCGCGCCATATTTATTAGTTTAAACAATTTTCTGGCCAGGGAGAAGATCTACGACCTGGCTCGGCCCGATAGGAAGCGGAGGTAGCAAATGGTGTGAGTTTTTCGTTAGACCTGATCTAGCTCCGCCAGCTAATATCACCGTTCAGTCTAAGGGAGCCCAGGCTTTCTTGCTCTTCCCATCCAAATTGAAAATTATCTATCAAGGTCAAACCAGATACTTTGTCTCTGAAATCCAGGCTCAAGACTTTTTGAACTCACTTTAGGGGGGGTAATGTCGCTTTATCGCTTCATTGGTAAGTCATTTTATTCCTCCTCTCTGGATCTTTTATATGTAAAGTGCAGGGGGGGTGTTGTTCCGGAGTGGAGTGGAGAGGAATATGAATGTTGCTTTTTCTTTTCCCTGTTTTTTTTTAGTGGCTTTTTTTTCTCTTCTCTTCTCAGGATTGTACCACTTATTATTATTAGCAGTCTGACGTGGATGCCGGGGGACTTTGTGTTCCTTTCAGCTCCTCCATCACAAGGACCTAGGTCCTGGTGCCTCACGTAGGGGGTGGTGGTTTGGGGGTGGGGTACCGGGGTGGGGGGGCAGGGGGATTGGCCCTAAAAGTAAAAAATTGCTTGAATGTATACTATAATCGTGGCGCTTTTGTAGGGTTTTGCATTAATAAGGCATGCCTAAGGCCTAAAGGAGGGTTTAAAGCTACTTTATGTGTACTTAGTGGGTTTGGTTCTATATGGGAAATAGATGGTACAGGGTAAGATTTCTTTAGCCTCTCGGAATATATGTGGGCTTAATGACGGCAAAAAAGGGCATTGCTTTCAAAAATTGTTCCAGCTTTGCACATTGATTTACTGTGTTTGCAAGAGACTCATGTCCCCTGGAGTGATCGGGACCTTCACAGAATTCCAGGGTTTGATTTAGTTGGGTGCTCCCGTCAGACATCAAAAATTAGAGGTGTTGCAATTCTAATGAGAAGGGGGGTTGGTGTCTGTAGGAAAACCTGCCAAGATAATTCCGGGAGGTGGGCTATTACAGAGCTGATTATCAATGGCAGATCCTTAACAGTGTGCATGGTGTATGGCTCAAATTTAGATGACCCTGAAGTTCTCCATCATTTGAATGTAGAGCTGGCATTATACTCTCATCCGATTTGTCTGTGTGGGGACATGAACATTAATCTGCCCGCGGATTTAATATATTGTGTGATATGGGATATAGGGGTAAGAAACGCAGGGTCTTTAGTGCACTTCAAGCCCTGACTCAAGAGCATTGCCTGATTGACCTTTGGTTCCACCATAACAAGAATCAAGACGGCTTTACGTATTACTCGGCCCCTCATGACAAAATGGTCCGGTTGGGTTATTTTTTTATGACGGATCAGCTTGCTGATGATTCCTCTATTTCAGCCCCTCCAAGAACTTTATCAGACCACAATCCCTTGATCGTTGAATGCCTGTTTTCTCAAAGTCATGGCACTTCAAGGATCTGGACATTTGAAATGAAGCTTTTAATGGAACAGTCCTATTTAGATCATATGAGGATGTGGATATCTGAGTTTTTAAATATTAATAGGGGGACCGCTTCTGGCACCATTGTTTGGGACACATTTAAGGCCGCGGTTCGTGGAGAGACAAAGAGCTTTTCTGTTTTTCGACGTAAGATGATTCAAGAACAAATTTCTAGTCGAATGGAAGAGCTCAGATTAGCAGAAGTCCAGTTAATAGATGTTATTAAAGATGGACAGGATACAGCCGAAAACCAGGCATTGGTTGCCAGGGCTAGTGTGCTGGAGTTCTTTGGCCAGGACCTTGCTGCAAAATTTTTGCAGTTTCGTACTGAGATGTTTGAGTTAGGTGAAAGATCTGGCAGGGTTCTGGCCAAACGACTCCAGCAGAGGAACTTAGCTAATCGTATTACCAAGATACAAGATCATTTAGGCCGGCTTCAGGATACACCAGAGGGGGTTATGGGTGTTTTTCGTAATTTTTATCACACATTGTATACTGAGGACAACATCGGCATAAATATAGAGGCGGAAGCAGGGGCCTTTTTTCGGGCTATACATACCCATCATCTTACACCTCAACAAAATGAAGTTCTTTCTGCTCCTATAGAATGGGACGAGGCCGAGCTTGCGATTAACTCTTTAGCCAATGGAAGGGCTGCCGGTCCAGATGCAATTCCTCTGGAACTTTATAAGTTGTTCTGTGCAGAGGTCCACCGGGATTTTTTGTTGGTTCTCAGAGACACACAGCACGGCTCCATCCCTGATTCCTGGCGCCAGACTAATATCATTCTTTTCAAGAAAAAAAATAAGCCGGAGCTTGACCCTTCTTCATTCCGTCCCATATCACTTCTAAATACTGACAGCAAAATTTATGCTAAATTCTTGTACACTAGGCTAGCTTCGGTCATTACTCCTTTGGTATCACTGCGTCAGCACGGGTTTATCCCGGGCAGGGATACGGCCGATCATATTCGCCGAGCTATTGCATTACTGGACTGGGCACAGGTCACTGGCTCTCCCATCGGTCTGATCCTGTTGGACGCCGAGAAGGCGTTCGACAGGGTCGCCTGGGGAGTCCTATGGGCGGTTCTTCGTTGGAAGGGCTTTAGCTCTGAATTTATTTGTGCGATTCAATCATTGTATATTGCTCCAGTAGCTACCCTATCTATCTCTGGGCTAATATCAAACTCATTTAACATCAGCAGGGGTACTCGGCAGGGGTGTCCCTGCTCGCCTCTGCTATTTGCCCTATATATTGACCCTTTTTTAAACAAAATTGAACATTCATTAGACATTGTGCCGGTTAGGGTAAACTTCACAGATTATAAAGCTCTGGCCTATGCGGACGATATCGTTGTATTGACCAACGATGTGGCATCGGCCTTCCCTGCGTTACAGACCCTAGCAGTACAATATGGTCAGCTTTCGGGCTTCAAACTTAACATTACTAAAACCCAAGTCATCCAGTCTTCTGCTATGGGCCCGTCTCAAGCCCCTGTGATCCAATCTGCAATATACCTAGGAGTTAAAATTACTGCCTCAGTAAGTGACATCCCAGGTATGAACATTGGACCAGTGATTGAGTCAGTTAATTCTATTTTGACAAGATTGAATAACTTACATCCTTCTTTATTTGGTAGGTGCAATGTCTTAAAGATGCTGGTCCTACCAAAGTTCTTATACCTCTTTAGAACCATTCCTCTTGAGTTCTCTCAATCGAGTATGGCTAGGGCAGAGAGGACCTGTAATAGATTTCTCTGGGGATATCGTCGCCCTCGCAGGGCAGCAAGGTGGATGTGCCTTCCTAGAGTACGAGGTGGCTGGTCAGTACCTAATCTGCTGTTTTATTTCTGGTCTTCATTGATTCAACAGTTTGGCATACCACTGTTTGGGGATAGGGTGGTGGTTCCGCTGTCTTGTAGACCCTCAATTTATGAAATAGGACTAGGAGAGGAAGCCAAGGGGATTTTTTTTTATTTTTTTTTTTTAAACCGTTTATTACAGAATCCAAAAGATATACAAAGATGGGCCTACAACCTTCAGGCCGGCCGCTAGCAAACAGAAAGAGCATATAATACAAACAGTAGAACACACGCTGCGGCAGAAGAGAGATCACAGGAGTTGAAAGAAGCGTTGGCAGCCACACCATCCGGACCCCACACAACGGTTTCATTTTTATATAAATAACGAAGAAACAAGTCCACAAGGCAACCCACAATCGGAAACAATAGCATGTGCTCCCCTGGGGGGGACCCTACCGATCCACAGGAAGATCAAGGGGGGGGATAGGTCGGGACGGAGACAAAGTGAACTCAATGCCCAGAACCAGGAAGACAAGCAGGCTAAGGAGACGGGGCCGGTGACGGATCAGGCATCAGCGGCGGGGTACAGATTCCCCCACGGTAGGCGTTCCAGGGGCCCCACACTTTCACCCATTTCCCAGGCTTACCTCTCGCAACATACACCACCTTTTCCCGAAACATACACCAATCCATGTTGTCCTTCCACGCCGAGACAGTCGGTGACCTCTGGGAACCCCACAATTGCGCAATATCACGCTTGGCCACCATATATCCCAGAGTCACCCACCACGTCTGCGGCACTGAGTAGTCGGTTGGCTCCCACACATTCAGGAGACATCTCCTCGCCTCGGGCAGCAGCGGCACATGCGTAACTGCCTGCAAAACCTCGTGCACACCACGCCAGAATCGCGCCACCTCCGGGCATTCCCACAATATATGGAGAAAGGTCCCCAAAGAACCACACCCACGCTTACACAACCCGTCCACAGCATAGCCCATACGCATCAGACTCGGCCCCGTAACATAGACCCTATGGAGTATCTTGAGCTGGACGAAGCGAAGGCGAGCCGGTATGGCCACCTCTTTCGGGGAGGCCACCGCAGACACCCAGTCCTCGTCATCCAGCTCCAATCCATCAGCCCCCCACGCCTCACAAAGGCCAGTCAGCAGTCCCGAGCGATCATTGATGAGTTTTTTGTAAATTAAGGAAATCGTGCCGTCCGGTACATGCCCATCTAGCACTCTATCCTCCAGAGGGGAGTACTCCGGGATGGAGGCAACGTCCGGGAATACGGAGCACAACGCATGACGGATCTGCATATATCGAAAGTACTCCCTGTCCTGCAACTGGAATTCCGTCTGCAGCACATCGAACGTTTTGAATCCCCCACTCGTCCAGAGATCGCCCACCCTGCTGATGCCTATCATGTCCCACTTCTCAAAGCCCTTCGAGGTCCACAGGGAGCCCAGCCGCTCAGATGCGTATAGGGGCGTCGCCCGGGTCAAACGATCCTTCCACCCCATCGCCAAGTTAGCCGCGTGCCACACTCGCACCATGACCCGCGTGGGGCCCGTCAGACGTGCGTCGAGCGAGCTAGAATAAAGCGTCCGATTATAGTCGCCGCCCGGCAGTAACATTTTATCCATCTCAAAGGCCGGGTTTAGAGCGGGCCCGTAAAGGCCGTGGCAGGGCAACCCCCCCGTCGTACCACGGGAGCGTCAGCTTCGCCAGGGCGATACGCGGTCTACCCTCCCAGAACAGGCGGCGCTGCAAACTCTCCACCTCGCGAAAGTAGCGCGCCGGGACAACGTCCATTGTGTTCTGTAAGGCGTACAGGAAACGTGGCAGCGACATCATCTTAAACAATGCCGCCCGGCCGAGCGGCGAGAGCGGCAAGCGCCTCCAACGCGCGACATCATCCTTCAGGCGCTGGAGGGGGGGGAAGCAAGTTCTGTTTATACCGGGCCTCCGCGTCCAGGGTAATGAAGATACCCAGGTACCTAAATCCCCGCGGGGCAATCTGGATAGGACAACCCCGCGGAAGGATAGGAGCCTCCCCGGAGAGGACATACACACAGGATTTAGCCCAATTGATGACTAGGCCGGAGTTGAGGCCAAATTAGTGCAATACATCAACCAGTACTTTACGCGGGGAAGCCAGGTACAAAAGAATATCATCAGCGTAAAGAGATACGCGGTCCTCATACTCGGGGGTCCATCGGAGAACACGGATAGAAGGATGCCACCGCAGCCACTCCGCCAGGGGCTCCAAGGCAAGCGCGAAGAGGAGCGGCGATAACGGGCAGCCCTGCCGCGTGCCCCTGCCCAGCTCAAACGGAGCCGACACTCTACCGTTTACAGCCACCTGCGCCAGCGGTCCGGAATACAACAATTTCACCCAACCGATGAATCCCGGGCCAAACCCAAACTTCGCCAGCGTCGCCCAAATATATGGCCACTCAAGTGTGTCAAACGCCATAGTGGCGTCCAGGGACGCCAAAATGGCCGGCTCCCGTATGAACGGGACATGCGCGAGCACCCCATGCAAGCGCCGCAGGTTGAGCGCAGTGTTGCGATGAGGGATAAAACCGGACTGATCCTGGTGAATCAGATCGCACACCACGCCAACCAGCCGATTGGCCAACACCTTGGCGAGAATTTTGGGTTCTGCATTCAGCAGCGAAATGGGCCTGTAGGACGTGACCCGGTCCCGCGGCCTCCCCTCCTTGTGAATAACCACGATAGTAGCCAGACGCTGGCCTAGCGGGAGGGAACCCGCCGAACGGGCCGCGAGGAACATAGCACGGAGATGCGGCGCCAGCGTATCCGGTCGCAGCTTGTACAATTCGATAGGAAGACCATTAGGACCCATGGCCTTGCCGGAAGCGACCGAACGTATGGCGAGGGCAATTTCCTCAGATGTTGGGGCGGCGTCCAACGACACTCTGTCCTCCTCCGAAAGGGAAGGCAGCGCGATATCCCTGAGTAGGGCATGGGAATCCTCTTCCGAGCGGGAGGACACCGGGGAATACACCCCACGGAAATATTCAGCGAAGCAATCAACAATTTCTCCCGGTTCAGTGACACACACACCATCCAGTTTCTCAATCGACGGGACAACTCAACTCGCTCTCTCCTTTTTATCCAGCCACGCAATCAATTTCCCAGCCTTATCACCCACATCATACAGTCTCCCCTGTTGCTCTCTACTGAGGCCCCTGGCCGCCTCCGTGACGAGGGCCTTATAGGCCGCCTGCTTGAGTCGGAGAACATGTAATTTGTCATCCGTCACCCCCCATTCTAGATCACCCTCCAACTCGATTATCTCAGTTTCAACACGGGTCACCTCCTCCCGCTCGCGCTTCCGGGAATGGGAAATAAGGGACAGGGCCTCCCCCCGGAGTACCGCCTTGAACGCCTCCCACAGAGAGACCGCCGATGACACAGACCCCACATTATCGTCAAAATATCGCGTAAGGGATTTAACCAACTCTGCGCGAATGGTGGGGTCACGCAGGTACCAGGGATTAATCGGGACCACCCTACCCTCCCCCCTCGGAAGAATGTCGAAGTGCAACAGGAGCGGGGAGTGGTCGGAAATACCCCGCGCCAAATGGTGCACCTCCCCGATCCTCCCCGCATGCGCCGCCGGCACCAGGACATAATCTAGCCTTGAGAGACTGCCATGGGCCCCGGAATGAAAGGTGTACTGTTTCTGTGTAGGGTGTTTCAAACGCCAACAATCCACCAGCCCCAAGGTATCCAAGAGGCCAGACAACCACGCTTGGGCACGGGGGAGATCCCTAGGGGGGTGACGGTCCTCAATTCCGGAAACCACGGCGTTAAAATCCCCCCCAACCACTAGAATCCCCTCCGGAAGGCCAAGGAGGAGGCGCCCCAGATCCGCAAAAGTAGTCGTTTGCAACCCTGGCGGGACATAGACAGAAACAAAAACAATCACTCTGCCCTCCATTCTACCCACCAGAACCGTGTAACGTCCCCTGTCATCATGGAGCACCTCATCAACTTCCAACGGGAGCGAGGTTTTAGCCATAATGCCCACACCCCTTGAACCAGACGTGAAGCCCGAATGGGCCAGAAGGCGGTAGCCCCGTCGATTCATAGCACGAAAGGAGTTGCCAATGAGGTGTGTCTCCTGCAGAAAAACGATATCAGGTGAAATTCGTTTCAGGAACTACAGGACCACACCCCGTTTTATCCTGTCCCCCAGTCCATTAACATTCCAGGACAAAAGACTCAGTCCCCTACCCCCCATCATAGCCGAAAGCGATCAATCGCCCTCCCGAGAGCACTTTAGGAATAGCACAACAATACTTTTGCCTTGTGGTACAAATGAACAATACCCCACCCCAACCCAACCGCCCCAACAAAATTCCCCCCTCCCTGCACCCCTGCATGGGCCCAGACAGCCCCCCCAACTTGCAGTGTGCCTGTCGCCCCTATATAATCGGAACTAGTTAGACCCCCTAGAGGAGGAAAGAGTACCCCCTCAAGACCCCGCACCGCCTCCAAAGGAGGGAAGACGAGTACAACAAACAAAAGACCCTAAGCTTGGCCGAAAGTGGCAGCATCATCCGGAGTGAGCCCCGGCATCAGTACCTCAGACCCGGTCCGGTGGGCAGTCTCCTCCCGCAGCCCCCCCCCCGCCCTCCCGATCATGACCCCCAGACAAAGTGTCCAGCCAGTCCCCGGCCGTTTCAGGACGGTCAAAAAAGTGAGTGCGACCATCCACCTCCACCCGCAGCCTGGCCAGGAAGAGCATGGCGTATTTTAATTCATGCCTCGAAGCCGCCGCTTGACGCCCAGGAAACTCAGTCTCTGCTTCTGGACCGCTTGGGTGAAGTCAGGATAAAAGTTCACCTCCATGTTCTCCAGCTTAATCGGCCCTTGCAGTCTGGAAGCTTGCAAAATCGCATCCCTGTCCCGAAAGTTAAAGATACGGGCAATAAGAGGCCGCGGAGGGGCTCCAACCTTCGGTCTGCCCCCGGGAACTCTATGGGCCCTTTCCACGGCAAAGAATTTACTCAGTCCTCGAGGCTGGAGATGGGTAGTGATCAGGTCCTCCACAAAGAGATCTGCCGCCGACTCCTCCCGTCCCTCGGGCACTCCGATGATGCGGATATTGTTCCTCCGGGCCCGGCTCTCGGAGTCCTCCAGGCGCCGATCCATGAGCGCACTCGCCTGACGGAGCCGGTGCACCTCCGTTTGAAGGGCCGCCACCTCAGTCGTGAGGCCCGACGCGGTGTGGGCCAAAGAATCGACCCGGTCGTTAGTCTTGGAGAGATCAGCTCTCACAAGGTTGACATCAATGAGGACCGCGTCGATTTTGTGCGCTAAAGTGTCGAACTGCTGGCCCACCGAGGCCTTCATTTCAGCAATGGCGCTCATGACGTCTTGCAGAGACAGATCCGTGGGCAAATCCGGGGCATCCGGGGGGCACTCAGAGGACTTGTGCGATCCGCCGGGAGACCCCTTCGGGAGGGTGTAGTGGTCCATGATGTTGGCCTGATGTGCGGCGCCACGCCGGGTTGACTTGGCCTTTAACCGATCCCCATCCTGCTTCGTGGCCATCGTCGCGGGTCTCACACCCGCACCAGCCACGCAGTGGAGAGCAAGCAATCAAGGCCACGAGCTCCGGGGGGCCACCCCAGGACGGCAGAGCGGGCCGCAGCAGGCAGGGAGGCAGGGTCTCCCAGCGAGGCCACCCCAACACAAAGAGCGCCGTGATCCCACTTGCGAAAACGGCAAGGGGGCGCGAAAGTGAAAGTGAAAGTGTGGGGTACGCGACTCGCCAGGCCCAGCCCGCCGTTGTTGTTCACTTTGCCACTGGGTCGCCCCCAAACGCGAATCCGGGGTCAGGAGAGAAGTAGGCCGCAAACTTCAATCGGTGCTCACTCCGGCACCCGAGGTCCGATTCGAAAACCGGAAACGGGTACCACCTCGGCTCAGGCTCACCGACACAGTCCCCTCAACCGATGCAGGATGAAGACAGGATAAACGTAGGAGGTTGCGGAGGTCCTCGGGAGCCTCGCACCTACGCGGCCATCTTGGTTGCGCGCTAGGCTCCTCCGCCAAGGGGATTTTGATGCAAATTCTTGAGCCCAGTTACTATAAGAAGGACCAGGTTCAAGGACAATGTTTTCTGTTTGGCGCAAGATTCGACGCAAATGGTCTATTCCTAACATTAATTTCTATACGCCTTTTACAGCTGCCCCTAATCTTTCAAGATCAGATTACCTTCAGATGAGCGGCCTCTGGACTGGTAGTTCTAGGGGATTTAGTTTTGAATGGGGCTATGGTCCCTTTCTCTTTTTTAAAGGACAAGTTTAATCTTAATACACATGATTTTTTCAAATATTTGCAGATTCGCAGCTTCGTTGATAGATTGAAGGTCCAAACAATCACTATATTTGATAGGATTATCTTGCATGAATTAATCTCAAAGAGGTCTAAAATTGGTGCTATCTACCAACAACTACTACCTGGACTTCCGGGCGATATCCTGTTGCAGAACACCAAACTGGAGGATAAGCTAGGGGTGTCAGGTGTGTATATCACCCAGGCATTTGAACTGTCCAATAAGGTTTTAATTTCTGGATGTTTACGCTCTCAATGCTTCATGGCCTTATTTGACTTGTATTACACCCCGGAGAAGATTTTTAAATGGGGGGGGGGGGTAGAGGGGGACACTTATGTCCGAGATGTGGATTCCCAGCTGCAAACGATATACATATGTTTTTTGCTTGTCCTAAATTGGGGTCCTTTTTTTTGGAGGTAGAATAGTTCATCAACTCAAGGCTTATGATATCAGTTACTCTTTCACCCGAGATGGTGGTCTTTGGGTTAGAAAACAGCGGACCGCCTGTGAGATCTTGTTATGCATCAGCCCTTCTGTTTATTGCGATGTCCTTAGTCCGCCTTTGTATTACATCACAATGGATTAGTCCAGATGCGCCGACCTTTATTAATTGGAGAGCGAGGATTCTAGCTCTCTATAATTTGGAGTCAGCTGTTTGGTGTAGATGGGGAAGAAAGAGGCGGATGTGGGGTCAGAAGATTTGGGCTCCAGTGGTGGAGTAGCTCAGTGAATAGACCCCATTTGGGTTCTGATTATTTCTCTTTCTTTCATGGTTCCTTTCTGGATTTAATGTGCCCTCTAGCCAGGTTTCTTTATGCATATTGCTTTTTGACTTTATATAAGTACCCTTCCATATTTGTTTTTGGAATACCTTTTTTGTATCTTTTGCCATGATTACTATGTTGCTATTATATGTTTTTTGTTTATCAAGCTTCAATAAAAAAAAATTAAAAAGTAAGCTATGATTGACATTACATAAGGTTAGTACACAAAATAACTACATTTGATGTGACTAGATACACGTGATGGTTTAGGAGGCAACAGCTGATCAGCCTTTGGAGAAAATGGGGGTTTAGTTAGGTACAGAGGGTGCATTGTACTGCAACCGATCCCTCACACCAGCTCAGAACAGATTTCTTAATTTCTGTAAGTGCAATATTTGACAGTTGGTCAAAAGTCAAGAAATCCAAGCAAAAAAAAAGACTTCAAAGAAGCATGTATTAACACAGCGATGCTATGATGTAAATAAGGCATTCTTGTACATGTTATGCAAGTAATTTAAGTAGTAAAAGTTGAGGTAATAGTAAAAGTGATAGCCAGACTTCCTTTACGGTGAGTGTTGTCTGCGTCGCAGTCCTCTGGACACATGCAGGGGAGCAGCATTGGTTGCACACCATCGTGCTTATGCTCCTGTACAATCTCCTGGGTGTGCCAAAAGCACAACTTTAAATATTTAGAAAGCTGGTAATATTTCCCGTTACCCCATTATACGGAATTTGTAAAATCCTTCTGTTTGGGCTCAGACGTCCTTCGAGGCATCTGGCTATCCTTTCCCAAGTGTGTGAAGTTAACTATTGCATAACTGGTGTTGCAATGTAACTCTTTATTAATACACACACTGCTGCAAGCAGGCTAAGAGGGGTATGAAAAGACTGCTTTCTACGGCAATGTGAGCTGGTAGAACATCTACACTGATACCTGTTTTTGACTACACAGCCCTTTCCATCACATTTGTGATTCTGAGAACCTCAAGTTACAGGCAGCTTTGTTGATAAAATAACACTCCTCTTCCACCACTATTTTTGTCTTCTCTTCGAAACATCTAATAAGAGTTTTTGCTAAATGTCATTTTCCAGGCAAAGCCTACTACATCTTTCTCACCCTTTGTTGAACCATCATCTTACGCTATGACTTGTATCTCGATGGGCGCATGTAAGGCGGACAATTGCCTTCTGGGGGCTAATTCCTGGCTGTGCCAAAGCACTCCGGACAAAGTATCACAAGACCCCTCCCCCATCTCTTCTGTGATGTTGCCTGCCATCCTTGCTTATCCTCCAGTCCTTCGGTGGGGGGAATGCGGTGTAGGTATTTAGATATTCTTCAAGACTCCCTACCAAAGTAACTTGTTAAGTGTTTTTTGTAAGGCGTTATTTCACCCATGCAGTTATCTCAGTGCCGAGAAGGACCACAGTCGAGCTACAAGGAAGCATGAGATCAGAACAGACAGGGTTTGAGCTGTTTCTTGAAGGAGGTGCAGGAGTTGGTAAGATGGGGAGTCATGGGAAGATTGTGGGGAGCCAGGTTAAAATAAACAAGTGGCAGCGAGCTCTGCATCTTTGGCTGCGTTGGATGTGAGCTAGACGGGTGGCAGACTGGTGGAGGAGACTGGAATATTGCACAAAGAAAATTTGATTACAGAGATAGCGGCTACTCCAGAGGTGAGGAGCTCTCTGGGTGCAGCAGAGAAGTTTAAAGAGGGGCCTTTTCTGAATAGGCAACCAGGAGAAGGCTCTTAGGTTAGTAGTCAAGGAGGTATGGGCAGGCAGATTGATGACAAGATGAGCGGCCGTGTTCTGGATGACCTGGAACCTGTTTGTCAGATAGCCTGGAATGCATACAAACAAGGCTCTACTGTAGACTGAATGATTGTTTATAAAGATCAGAATAACAGGAGTTACCGGGAAGCCACTGAACAACCTTCTTGAGCATCTTGTGGATTCCAAAACAAGAGGTTTATATTGATGTGATTTGATCTCCCATAGTGAGGTTACTATCTAGAATGATTCCAAGAATTTTAGCATAGGAGGAGGAGTGGGGGGGGGGGTCAAGATCTGACGACCACCAGCTGTTGTCCCATAAAGAGGCAGTGATGCCGAAGCTCTTGACCTCCATTTTGTTGCTGTTAGCTTTAAGCATGATGTGCTGCTCCAGTCCAGGCTTTGTCTTTGAATTCATCCAGGTGTAAAGATTTGGTAAAGAGTAACAGTTTGATTGACACCTCTGTGGTGATCAGAGTGAAATTGGAAAGAAAAGTACTGAATGAGGAACAGGAATGTGTGTCTAACAAAGGCAGTAAGTTGAGAGAGGGGATGGTGAAAAGTTGGTGTAGAAAGTGTTAATCTTATGAAGACTTCAGAGAATTTGGTGCAGAAATCCCGAGCCAGTATGATGGGAGCCTTATAGGTTATGGGCTGAGAAAACACTTAATCGATGGCAAAGATCTACCAAGGATGAGTTAGAGCCATGTTCAGTGCGAACCATAAGGGGCAAGCCTAATTTGCCAGTGATAGTTGTTCAAGGGCACCTTTATAGGTAGCCATGTCCAAATTGTTGCAAGAGTGTATCCAGGTGTGTTCCTGCACCATTCACCAGCTCTTCAGGACTCAAAGTTCATCAGACCACCAGCTCGCAGAAGGAGATTTGCAAGAAGCAGAAAAGGTTTTAAGTGGGGCAATGCAATCAAGAGAGTGGATGGTCCATATGTTTAAGAAATGAGCCGTTACAGAGATATTGGATACGCTTGCTGGGGGAGATGGTAAGAACTTCCCTGAATTTGTGCTTGCAATGTTCAACACTCATTCCATCATCTCCTTTGGTTTTGCTTTGTTTGCCATAAGTTGACAGGGTATGCTCAGACGTGGGTCCCTTGCTCACTTTGCCACTGGATTCAAGCTAGCCTGGCTGATGATGGCTGATTAGCCAGAAACCAGTCCCAAGATGCTTGTTTCTGGTCCAGGGAAGACATGGCTTGGCAGTTCAGGCTGGACTGTTCCCATGAGGCACAGGGTCAGACTGATTTGCATATGGCCATGTCTGAACTGGGGTGGCGGAGTGAGCTAAAGAATGATGATGGATTAAACCCATATCAGTTGACTGGGGGTGAGTGCTTGCAATGTTCAACACTCCGTCCATCATCCCCTTTGGTTTTACTTTGTTCGCCCTAAGTTGGCAGGGTATGCCCAGACGTGGATCCCTTGCTCACTTTGCCACTGGATTCAAGCTAGCCTGGCTGATTAGCCAGAAACTGGCCCCAGGATGCTTGTTTCCGGTCCAGGGAAGACATGGCTTGGCAGTTCGGGCTGGACTGTTCCCATGAGGCACAGGGTCAGACTGATTTGCATATGGCCATGTCTGAACTGGGGTGGCGGAGTGAGCTAAAGAATGATGTTGGATTAAACCCAGATCAGTTGACTGGGGGTGAGTGCTTGCAATGTTCAACACTCCGTCCATCATCCCCTTTGGTTTTGCTTTGTTCTTCCTCCATACTCTCCTCTTGTTCACCAGGAGGCTAGAACTCTGAACCCTAAAGGGAATCTTCTGAATCCCCCCAGACCTCCCTTTGAGGCATCCCGTGGATGTTGTCACCACTGATTATCAATCACCACTTTTTATCACCAGTCATATCAGCTCTCAGTGCCTCAGAGTCCCCATTGCTTTCTACTGGAGTTTCTCCTTTTTAGGTCGAGACTAGGCAGCGCATGATCTGCCTCTTCGAGACCTGCTGTAATCAGTCTGTGGACTTCTAATCTGCCCATCTTCTTGCTATTAGCTGCCCGCATTGGCATTCATCCATTCTTTATTCCGATTTGTTGAAGGAATGCATTTTGGTTTCCTGTTTTCACCCATTTAGCTCGTGCCAAGTTCTGTATCCTTACTCTTTAGGTGTTTGTGTCCCTTTGGGGACTCCTTTTTTTTCTTGTGTTTCACTGCCTCAGCGCAGTGCATGCTTCACGTGTGCAGCGCTTTATCTATTTTTTTATGTTTTCTTCATGCTCAGCGCGGCACAAACTTCACGTCCTCTGTGCTGTATAATTTTTTTCCACCCTGTGTCTCACTGTTTGTTTTTAAAAAAAATTGTATGCCGTGTGTTCGACTGTGAGGAAACGACATTGAGACTTGAGGCTAGGAGAAGTGTTCAAAATATAAGATTGCTCAGGCTTGGGGCGTTAAAGTCTTGGCAATGTGGTTTTGTTGGTGAGGGAGAGGATCAGCTGGGTGTCGTCGGTGTAGGAGATGATGTTGAGTCCGTGGTTCTAGACATGGCAGCGAGGGGGGCCATGTAGATGTTCAAGAGAGTGGGGCTCAGGGAAGATCCCTTGGGCACTCCGCAGTTGATCTCTGTAGGTTCTGAGAGGAATTTAGGATTGCACCACTGTCTTGTGTTGATCTTTGCTACAATGTTCCTTGTTCACAGAAAATTTACTGCATTTTTTATGTATTAGTAATTTGTTTCAACAAAGGAAACATACAGACATGGCAACAATGTTTACTGTTTAAAATATATATGAATTTGTATGTGTCCTAGGCCGTTCAATGGGATCGCGGGCTGCTGCTGCTATTGTGAGCAAGTTGCATGAAGATGAAGCTGATTGGAGCTTTGTTAGAGGTCTGATATGCCTGTCATACCCACTCCATCCAGTAAAGGAACAGAGCAAGCTTCGCACTGAGGATTTGCTTCTCGTTAAACATCCGACACTGTTCATCTCAGGGTCTGCTGATGAAATGTGCGAGAAGGTGAGTAGGATCTGTAAAACAGGCTTAAAAATTGAATTCCATTATACAATGATTAGAACATACCCTGTAGAGTTGGGCCAGCCAGCAAATCCATAGAGGGAGTAGAGCCCCGGGTCTGGATTGTGTATAAGAGCCAGAAGACACGCTAAGCAATCAGACAATCAAAGTAAATGACAACTATGATAGGGACTCTTTCTAGTTAAAAAATATTTTTCTGCTTAAACAATTTTGTTTCACAGTCGTGCATTAGTTTGTATTACTGTACATTACCATATTGACATGTTGCAACATATAGTTGTTAAACATGTACTATTCCACACCACATATGTCCTTTCTTTTTTTTAAATTTATTGTTATTGTATTTATCCATCAAACAACCAAATAGACAATACATCAGACAACGAATTGTCTGCTATGTTGATGGTTCATGTGGCAGACTATATAGCAGTTGCTAAGCATTAACCAAACAAAAACAACATGGGAGCATTGCAATCAAATAGTACATTAAATCACATTGATCATATTATATCACAGCAGATGAAATAATATCACTAGCATGTTATGGTTAAGTACATTGTGTGCACAACCCGGACTACCACTAGAAGGTTATTTGTCCAGACAAACCCAGCCGGGTATAGTGTCCCCAGTGATTTTTCTCAGTACACTCTGATGCTTTCATGCAGAGGGTGAAGTTGTAAGTAATCCTTGAGTGGCTGCCATTTGACCCGGGGCCATGAGGTCTCAGGCAATAGTGTGGCATAATCGTCGCTTGTTGTGTTGCAATTGAGAAGATCCAGAAGCCACTTTTTTATCGTTGGTGGGTGTGGTCTACCCTAATTCAAGGAGGATTGACGTTTTGCCAACAGAAGAGCTAATGCTGTGAACCTCCTAATGCATCTTTTAATTGGCTTGACATATCCCAACAATGCCATCAGTGGTGTAGGATGCAAGATTTGCTGGACCATGAGTGACAGGTGGCAGAACACCTCCCCCCAGTATGTCTGAATAACTACACAGTTCCAGGCCAGATGCGCAATGTCAGCTTCCAATGCCGCGCACTTGGCACATGCACTAGAGGTGCTAGGGTTCATCCTGGATTATAACTTCGGGGTAATGTATATTCTGTGGAGGCATTTGTAATGTAACAGTTTGTGTTTGTAGTTGGTCGAGATATACCGCGTCTGTGAACAGCAGTATTGTTGCGTGTTGATTTAGATACCGTATATAGGTTTCCCGATTTATGTCCTTCTATAGGCACAATTCGCATTGCCCATATTTAGGCATAGAAATCCTACCCTTATTTGGGCATTATCCATGCTAACCAAATACAGGCATGGCCACCTACATCCGTTCATCTACGTCACAACGAGTTCTTGGAAAACCAGACTCTTAAGCCTTTAGGACTTCCCCTTGCTTGGATATTGATTTCTCCAAGAACTCATTTATTATGCATGAACATCTATTCCTTAGGGGTTAATTCATGACATTCTTCTGCCTGACTTTTACGTCAATACTGGCATTCCTAAACACCTTCAAGGTATAAATATACCTTCACTTGCCATGGCAAACCACGGTTCGGCTGCCTACTTGCACGACGCGGCTCGCCACGGCAAGTTCGGAAGGAAGTCAAGGCCCGGCCTGACGCACTGACCAGACGCTGTCATCCTCCTCGCAGAGAATCCAGCTCCAGTGTTTCTGACTCCCCTTGCGGGGTGTTAGAGATCGAGACTCGGAAAGAGATTTCAACCTCACTCATTCTAAGGTATGGAGCGGACTAGAACCTAGAGGGACTTTTGGCAAATCTTGGCAACTATAGCTAAAATAGACTATAGACAAACAGCACCTACTTCTTACCTTGTACTACACTTAGGTTAGGTACACTGGGGTAGAACTAGCTAGAAGCATCAGATGAGTATTAACATTTTAGCCTATGTTATTTATGTATGTATTTTATGAATATCTGTCATAGCTACGAACCATGCTATTGCAGTATAATTTTATCTTACTGCTAACGCTGTACGTATTATACTTCGCATTCTGTCTTACGATTGTAGCAGTTCATATCTCTTGCACGAGAAATAAGACTGTTCAATAAACCCTTTTTATTGAAACGCCAGTCTATCTATTTCTGTGTAACTCTGTAGAAACGAAGCATGCACGATTGATTGAGTGAAACTTTTATCTATTGTTTCCACAATTCTGAGATTGTTCCGATTCTAAGGGAAACAAAGATGTCATGTTTATGCAGTTGTCAGAAACGAATCCCTTCTTGTTTATTTGAGAAGTTTCTAGTGACCTCTGAGTTAGCTGGCACACACAAGTAATTAAGTTTAATGTACTCGATAGAGACATACTGACCTCAGTGCTATGTCACAACAACAGTGTATATTATTCCAATGCGCAGAGCCTTTCAGGGATATAGCAACTACACTACATGGCACCCAACTGTTTGGTAAGGCACTAATTTAACACTAGATACTGAAGTAATTCAGTCGTGCTTTTCTCAGAGACCCCTACTCATAATACTCCATAAGACGTCTGGAGTGGGTAGGGATAATATCCGCCATAGCTGAGTAGGACAAAAATCCTATGTATTAGCTGTTTGGTTTGTTCAACGTTGAAGGATACAGTGTTCCAAAATATTGTGCACCTTATCTTTGTTCCCTTGAAACTTGCTCTGCAATTTTCATTAAACAATGTCCCAAAACGAGGATAATAACAGCGAAATTGGTGGAGCTGTATCCGACGAAATCGCAGCAGCTTTTGATTATACAGGTTTTAATGAAACCAATGAAAATGCGAAAATCATTGCTCCAAATTTAAGGAGAGCCATCACTCTAAAACTTATAAAACATGGCCTAACACCAAGAGGTGGTAGAGCAGTTTTTGTGATAGGCACATGAATCTCACCACACAGAGGTATTCTATTCATGGATAGTCTTCCCAGAATCAAATCCAGTAACTAAAACGTTTCACTTCTACAAAGAAGATGAACCACCTGAGGAATATATTCCTTTCGAGGATATTGAAATTCCACTCACATACCAGGGGCATGATCTCTGGTTTAAAGGCGCCCTAAAACATTACAATCACATTACCAGGCTCGGTCCACTAGGTAGACCAGGAGCAACATGGCCGATTTTAGTCGGCTCCACACCTCATCCTGACATTGAAGCAATGTCTGACGTAGAATTAATTAATCAGATACAAAGTTTAATAGAATTACACAGTTAATCCACAACTGTCTTAACTAAAAACAATCCTACCTCTTCTAACAAGAAGTGGGAAAAAACAAACAACATTCAAAAGAGAAAGATTCTCAATCCCGAGGTAGGTCTCCTCAAAAGGAGCCCTGTGAAAGAAGGTATAACCGCAGGAATAGGGATAATTTGACAAAACCTGCCAGGTATCAAGATACTGATACATGTTCCTCTCGTACCTTTCAGATATCGTCACCGACATCCGAAAGAAGAGGACGGTCAGATCAAAAAGAAGAACATGTTAAGTCGAAAGACGATCGACACGTTCAGAAAAACAAACCAAAACCTCAATTCTCCAAGAAGAATGTAGCAGGTCTGAAGATCAGACATGCCGAGGATTCTGAGAACACAACTCAAGAACGGAGAATGGGCTCAGACAATGTTGGACAGCGCAGCATAAGTAACAGTAGCTCGCCAGAACCTGAAGGGACTTCTGCAGACAGCGGACTTGAATGAGGACATTCAGGTTGAAACTGTAGATACCTGGGTTAGCTCTCCACATAGGTTATATGAAATAACTCTCCGGTTGGAGGGAGACATACCAAGAAAAGTGAAAGCACTCTTTTGGGAGCATCTTTCAAAGGGTTATGATATACTTCTAGCAGAACGGGACTGGCCACCAGAATTTGTCAGCGAGTGCCCACATGGCGAAGACATCATTATGCCAGCCTTCTCTAACCATGTTCCAATACGTTTAAAATACACTTATGCCAGGAAATGGGCAGTGGCCCAAGCCCCAGCATTATACCAAAATCATGTAGGATGGGATAAGGACTCACCTCACCATAAGATCCAGTTGAAAATCAACCAACTGCACAAAGGCAGTATCCAGTTAAGCAAGAAGCTAAAAAACAGGTCAGGGAGATCTTAGATCAACTTGAATACCAAGGGGTGATTGAAACATGCACCTCATCAATGAACAATCCTTTGTTTCCTGTTTCCAAACCAGACAATACGTATCGTCTAATTTTGGATTGCAGACACCTAAACTCTTGTTGTAAAACATTTGCAGTGCAAAATGCACATAGTACAGCATTAATGAATAACATTGTGCGGAAAAAATATAAAACCACATTAGATATTTCTAACGGTTTCTTTTGTTAAAACATAGCACCTGAAAGCAGGTATTTGACAGCTTTCTCAATAATGGGGACCCAGCGTCAATTCTGTCGTCTCCTTCAGGGATTCAAGAATAGTCCAGGGTTATTCTCAGCAAGGGTAACAGAGTTACTACAAATTTATGATGACGAGGCATTGTCATATGTCTATGATATCTATCTGACAGACGATGACCTCAACAAGCACTTTAACAGGGTGAATACCATTATACTGGGCTTCACCTCTGAGAGTTATAAATTCAATTAAAAAAAATCAAGAATTGCCCATCTCGGGGGCGTGGCTTGGGCAGCCAATATGGCGGACGTGTTCTAGGCCGGTTCCGTCCAGCCCGTCATATATCCGTCGACAATCCTGGCATCCCGGTACTTTTTGAAGCTGTCATCGACGTGGCTGAGGCGCGGTACCCGGCTCCCTCCTGTTTGGTGAAGTTTGGGGGCAGGGAGCCGCGGTGAAGCTGCAATTCCGCCGCAACCAGGGAGAGGCCTAGTGGTGCGAAGAAGGCCCCGGGAGTGGCGAGCTGCGTCCCTGCTGAAGGCTAAGGGCGGACGGGGGAGCTCGGTCTGGCTGACGGGCACACCCGGCGGTGGAGTGCAGATTGGTCCTGCGGTGGGAGGCTTGCCCTCCGATTGAGTTGTGGAACCCTGAGAGAGGGCGTCGGGGTGTTCCGGTGGTCGGGTCGTGGCAGTAAGGAGGCACGTCTGCAGAGGGAGAGGCGGCCGCTCCTGGGCCTTTGTGAGACCTGCGGCGCTGGAGGGAGGAGGCGACCGGCGACAGGGGCGGCGGGCCTGCTGGTTGCAGTGCCCCATAATTCTGGTGAAGCGGGGGGATCGGCGGTGCAGTCGGGCCGCGTGGGGACTGCCGGGGGCCTAGTGGGCTGCTTCGCTCCTGACTCTGGGGTAGTAGTGGCGGTGGAGCCCTGGTCCTGTTCCCCCCCCCCCCCTGTTTGTGGTACAGATAGTGATCGGCGGCTTGATCGGGCCGTGTGGGGGGACCGACAACACTTCTGGCATCCCGGCAAATGTGAGGCAGTCCTAGACGTGGCTGCGGCATGGTACCCGGTTCCCTTCTGATTGGCGCAGTCTGGGAGCGGGGAGCCACGATGGAGTTGTAATCCCGCTGTAGCAAGGAAAAGGCCTAGTGGAGCGAAGAAGGCCCCAGGAGCGATGGGCTGTGTCCCTGCTGCAGGCTGAGGGCGGACGGGGGAGCTCGGCCTGGCTGGCGGGCGCGCCCGGCGGCGGAGTGGTCCTGCGGTGGAAGGCTTGCCCCCCAATTGAGCTGTGGAGCCCTGAGTGAGGAAGTCGGAGTGTTCCGGCGGCCAGACCGGGCCGCGGCAGTAAGGAGGAGCATCTGCGACAGGCGAGGCGGCCGATCCTGGGCCGTTGTGGGGTCTGAGGCACTCGAGGGCGGAGGCGGCCGGCGACAGGAGCGGCGGGCCTACTGGTTGCAGTGCCCCATAACTCTGGTGTAGCGGGGGGTCCGGCGGCGCAGTCGGGCCGCGTGGGGGCTGCCGGGGGTCTGGTGGGCTGCCTTGCCCCTGATTCCGGGGTGGTAGTGGTGGTTGGACCCTGGTGTCTTCTCCCCCCCCCGTCAGCGGTACAGGGGATCGGCGGCCGGATCGGGACGCGTGGGGGGATCTGCTGCGACTGTGACTGGTACTCTTGGGCCCCTCTCTTGGACGTGTTTGGGTCTGTGTGCTGCATGGTGGCGCACCCCTTGTTCCTCTGCACTGACGGCCGCAGCGGGAGAGCGGAGGGGCGGCTGGTTGGCTTCGGGGATCAGGGGTCTCACGGTAGGGCTGCCCCCGCCCCGGTTCAGATCGTCAGGGCCCGCTGGGGCTTTGGGGTGGGTGCCAGAGGGCGAATCCTGTGCCCCACACAGTCACCTCATGGAGGGGAAAAAGTAGTGGGACTCACTGGCAATATCGAGTCGCGGGGCTGAGACGGAGGATCGGGCCTCCTGTTGGCACTCGCCGCCCGCGTCAGGCCTTACTTTGGGTGGCTGGGGCTGTCAGAGTTGTCTGGATAGAGCCGCAGGAGTGAGGCTCAGGCTGCTGGGGGAGCCAATCGCCACCAGTGCAAAGAATATTAGGCGGTGCGAGGGTATGAGCTCCGTCTGCTGACCGATCGCTTCAGGAGCTGGTGAGGTGGGGTCCGTAGTCCCCCGCACCTGGGGTGCTCGGAGGGCCGGGGGGTGGAATTGGGGGCTGACCAGGGCACACTCGGCGGCTAGATCGGGCCGCGGGATCTATTATTCCCTGGGTTTGTACATCGCTCGGGTGGGGGCGGGCCAGTCGTCGCAGCACACGGCATCGACATGACCAGAGACAAGGGTGGCGGTGGCCCGACCAGGCAGGGGCCTATCGATAAATATACTGGCCCAGGGGGCGGTGGCGGGAGCCTCTGGGGGCCAACCAGGAGCAGTGCCGGACAATGCGGCCCTGATGGCCGCCATTACCCAATCCAGAGACATGCTGGATGCGAAAATAGGGGCAGTCGGAGCGGACGTTGCGCTGCTGCTGCGGAGCTGAAACGAAAAGTGGCAGCGATGGAGACCGTCCAAAAGGGCCTCACGCTCCGAGCAGAAGATGCGGAAGGACGGGCCCGACGCAATAATCTCCGATTCGTTGGATTTCCGGAGGGCTGTGAAGAGGGAAACATGGAACGCTTTCTCACGACCTGGCTGGAGGGTTGGCTCCCCCCTGATGCGATGTCCAGATGTTTTGTGGTGGAGCGGGCTCATCGGGCTCTCTTGCAGAAGCCTCCAGTGGGGGCTCGCCCGCGGCCTGTCATCGCCAAATTCTTGAATTACTTGGACAGAGATGCCATCCTGAAGCAGACCAGGGCCAAAGAACCCCTGCTGTTCAATAATTCCCGAATCCTGATATTCACTGATTATACGCGACAGGTCCAGCAGCAACGTCAGTTATTAATGGCCGCCAAGGCCCAGCTGAGAGAGCTTAAACTCCCCTACGCCCTGCTCTTTCCGGCCCGTCTCCGAGTGGTCTTTCGATCCCGTACACACTTCTTTGATACTCCGGAGGAGGTATTTAGATGGACGGACCTGTACTGGGCTTGACCTACCGTCGGATGTGAGCTGGTGGGAACCTTGCCCGGAGGCTATGGGCTGTGACTTGGGGATCCATTGGTTGGGGTGGTTCACATCCCCCCGTTGGGGGGTGGGGGTCAGCCTCGCCTTGACAGATACTTCAAGGGTTTTTTTGAGGTATGGGGTGGAGGGTTTGTTGGGGAAGGGTTGTTGCTGGTTACAGGTTGCACATCCATTACAGGTCCAATGCAGGGTGTACACATGCCTCCGAAGCTCCATGATAGTCTGGAATAGCGATGCAACCCCTCATGGTTGAAATGTCTGATTGGGGGCAGGGGACACAGGGTGCTCTCTGTATCCTGAGTTGGAACGTGCAAGGGGTCCTGGACAAGATTAAGCGGGGGGGCCATACTCTACCACGCGAAGCGGGCGAAGGCAGATATTCTTCTGTTACAAGAGACCCACCTCATGGGCACAAAGGTTCTGTGCCTACAGCGTTATGGGTTCCAACAGGTTTTTCATGCTGGCTTTCTGCGAGGGTCCCGTGGCTATCCTGATACATCGTAGGGTACCCTATACGCACGAGCAGCAGTGGATTGATGAGCAAGGTCGCTACCTGTTTATCCGGGGTAGGGTCGGGGAGGATCCATTGATTTTAGATAGTGTGTATGCCCCTTCCCCGTTGCAGTGGAATTTAATTGAGCGGCTACAATCTTTGTGGGTCGACATGCCGGATGTAATGTCGGTGGTGGGTGGGGACTGGCATGATGATATGAACAGAAGTATGGACAGGACAGGGGGTGTGGAGGGTCGTAGGGGAGATCCCCCAACTAAACTGCGTTCTCTGGTGACGGGGCTGGACTGGGTGGACACCTGGCGGCGGGCTCATGGCGCGGCTCGGGAGTATACATACTTATCGGCAGTTCATCACTCATTCTCTAGATTGGACTACATTTTTGTTCCCCGGACGATGGCTGGGAGGGTGGCGGCAGCGACGATTCTGCCCCGGGGGCTCTCAGATCACTCCCCAGTGCTCATAAAACTAGAGACAGGCAGGGGAAGGCGGCCGTTTCGATGGCGCCTGGCGGTATGGAATCTCCAGAAGGCGGAATATGCAGCACATATGGGCGAAGCCATAGCTCAGTCCCTGACGGCAAATGTGGGATCCGTCTCTAGTGCGGCCACGTTGTGGGAGGCGTTGAAGCCCACACTGCGCGGGGTGGACATCTCTTGGTGCGCAGCGGCTCGCCGGAAGCATAGGGAGAAGCTGACCCGCGCTGAGGCGAACATTGAGATACTCGAGCGACAAAACTGAGAGTCGGGGAGTGCTCTGGGAGTGCGACGGTTGCTGTGGGCTCAACAGGAGTGCGCAGCTCTGCTGATGGATGAGGCACGGCAGGTTTGGCTGGCAACACACAGCAGAGTGTATCAATGGGGGGATAAATCGAGCAAGATGCTGCACCGCCTTTGCCAGGGCACTTTTCACGCTCAAGCCCTGCCGGGAATCTTTGACACCGCGGGGAACCCGATTACTTATCCTCCATCCATTGCAGAGAGTTTTGCTACATATTTTGCGGACCTTTATGCCCCCCGGGAGTGTCTGTCGGCCGATAGGGTTGAGAAATGTATTACAGATCTGCCTCCCAGGGCGTTATCGTACGAGCTGCGGGATGGGCTGGAGGCCCCCTTGTCAGATGAACAACTGGGAGTGGCCCTGGGGGAACTTAACCCGGGGAAAGCTCCCGGACCTAACGGGTTTCCGAGTGAGTTCTTCCGTCGGTACCACATGCAACTGGCCCCACATTACCGTGCGGTAGTGGAGGAGGCCCGGGGCAGGAGCTTGCTTCCTCCGTACTGGAGACACGCAGAAGTGGTGGTGTTCCACAAGCCCGGGCGCCCCCCGGAACAACATGCCTCTTATCGTCCCATATCTCTTTTAAATGTGGCGGCCAAGGTGCTGGCGAAGGCGCTGGCCAATCGTCTGTTGCCTCATATCACGTCACTCGTGCACCCTGATCAGGCGGGGTTCATGCCTCAGCAGGCCACCCGGCACAATATTAGAAGGGCGCAGGTGGCGGTTGGGGGAGCCGGCGGCAATACTTTTGCCGAATATGGACAGGGCGTTTGATTCGTTGAGTTGGGTTTACCTGTGGGCTCTGCTTCCTAGACTCAACCTGGGTCCACGCTTTCTTTCCTACGTGAAACTCCTCTATACGGGGTTGACGGCGTTGGTGCGGGTAGTGGGTGCCACCTCCTCCACCTTTGCTATTCAGAGGGGAACGCGGTAGGGATGCCCCCTTTCGCCGTATCTGTTTGCCTTCGCCATGGAGCCCTTGGCGGCCTGGGTGCGAGTAGACGCCCAGTTACGCGGATTTGAATGGGCCACGGGTCTGTCTGATAGAATAGCGTTATATGCTGATGACGTCCTCTTTTTCCTGACGGCACTCGACAGGACGGGGCCACGACTTCTGCAGATAATGCGGATCTTTGGGGAAACGTCGGGTTTATATATGAATCCCCGTAAATCCACATTGTGGGTGTTGGGAGGCTGGACGGGGGTGGGATCGTGGGCGCCCGAGGTCCAGGCGGCGGCAGGTGGCTTGAAATATCTGGGGGTGGTACTGTCGGATGTACCGGCTGTGGCCTGGGAGCGTATTTTGACACCGGTGTGGGACCGCGTTTGAGCGGACCTTAAGTTCTGGTCCCGCATGCCCCTGACACTGTTTGGTCGATCGGCAATCTTCAAGATGGTGGCACTACCCTGACTTCTCTATCAGCTGCAGAATCACCCATACCCGATTCTGCCCAGATGGTTCCGGTTGGTGAACTTCCTATTGGGACAGTTTCTGTGGGGAGGGGGGATGGTGCAAGTGGCCATACGAACATGCTTCTTATCCACCTATAGCGGGGGACTGGCATCCGCGTAACTGGGCGTCTACTCGCACCCAGGCCGCCAAGGGCTCCATGGCGAAGGCAAACAGATACACCTATAGCGGGGGACTGGCATCCCCGGATATCCTCTCGTATTATCAGGCCTCGCACCTGCTGATCCTTAACGAGTGGTGGTATGGGGAGAGGGGAGACCCGGCGTACGCCCTGGAACGTTATCTCATGGGGAATCACACACTGCATACAATCCTATACTCGGCGCGGTTGCGGAGTGCGCTGCCTTCAGCCACTCGGGTGGTGTTCATGGTTTGGAAGCAGGCGCTGCGGCGCATGGGCTGGTGGAACGTCCTAACCGGGAGACTCCTTTGTGGGATAATGGGCAATTGCCCCAACTGGCGGCCCTTCTGGGGTTTCGGGGATGGGATGCCATCGGTATATCCACCCTGGGTGATGTCCTGAGGGGCACGACACTGGAATCCTTTCGCGATCTCCAGGAGGAGTTCCATATGCCTCAGACTCAATTTTGTCGTTATCTACAGCTGCGTCATGCGTTGTCCCCTAGTCTGCAGGGTCTGGAGTCCATACCTGAATTTAGCCCTGTGGAAGTGACATTTTTTATGGGGAATTACTAGACAAAAAGATTTCGCGTATCTATCGGTCTCTGGTCATACACTGCTCCCCTACACTACAGAAACTCCGGGGGGACTGGGAGGCAGATGTGGATGGGCTGGAGGAGGAGGATTGGACGGGGTGCGGCCATAGCAATACGCTTACGTCTAGTCCAAATCAAATACCTACATAGAGTTTATTTCACTAGGACACGATTGTGGCGGGCAGGGATGATCGCCTCCCCGGATTGTCTTCGCTGTGGACGGGCAGAGGGTACATTTATACACACAGTCTGGCAATGCACATTGTTAGACCATTTCTGGAGGGGGGTCTTCGCTTGTCTCTCAGAGGTTCTGGGATGGGAGTTTATCCGCACACCAAAGTTGGCGCTGCTGCATGTTATGGAGGGGGTGGGGGGAAATATATATAAACGACACCTCCTACTCCTAGGCCTGACTTTGGCGAAACAAGATATTGCCAGGGCCTGGAAGGCGACGAGGCGGCCTGGAAAAACGGCCTAGATTTCTGCATGGGTCAGGAGCAGCTCATCTTTGTGGCCAGGGGGTGTCCGCGCAAACATTATAAAATATGGAAGAGATGAAAGAGTATCGGTCCCCTGGTTGGAACCTCCGGTAATGGAGGAACCTTTGATATCGGTTTAAGTCTGGGGTCCAGCATAGGGGGAGGGGAGAGTAGGAGCAAGGTGGGTGGCGAGTCTGGGTTAGGACCTGTGGATCGTTTCTTTGCTATCGCAGATGGGTGGGTATGGACCAGTGCGACCTTTGGGTGGCTTTGGGTGGGGGGGGGAGTGGGCGGAGGGAGTTGGGGGTGTAGGGCAATGTCGTCAAATGCTACTATGTTTTGTATTGTTGTTCATGGGGGGGAGGGGGAGGAAATGTCATTTGCTGTACTGCTTGTCCTTAGTATGCTTTGGCAGCTGACTCTGGAGTGCAGAGCTCTGCACAATATATGCAAATTGACCAATAAAATATGTTTAAAAAAAAAAAAAAAAGAATTGCCCATCTCAACGTCCTTTTCCTAGGATATGAATTATCAAGTGAAGGCAAAAGCCTGGCAGCCAACTTTTTAGAAAAATTTGCGCTGCTCCAACCTCCAAAGACAATGAAAAACTTACAGTCAATTCTAGGTTTCCTAAATTTTGGAAGAACCTACATTCTAAACTATGCAGAAAGGGTTAAACCTCTCTACAAATTTTTCAAACCTGATTTTTAAAATCACACATTGGACACAGGAACACACAGATAACCTGCGTTCACTTCAAGCTGACATGTTAGCAACAAAACACTTACAAACACGCGTAAATGTACGCAACTTAGTGATCTGAATCATTCCAAGTAGAAATGAAGTTTACATCAACAGAAAAAATTCTGACAGCAGTTCAAACCGCTGTAGCAAAAGAGAGACCCCTAGCACAGGGGAAACGCATTATGGTCGTAACCCCTGTACCAACCTTAGAGGCAGTTACAAAAGTGAGTATTCCGAATGCAAAAGCTTTACATCCAAGATGGATACATTGGGTTAATTCTCTTGCTGCAACTGATGTTGAATATGTTTTTGATCCTTATTTAAAAACACAAGCATTTCTGCAATACGAACACAAAATTCCTCTGCCTACTGAAATTCTCCCTCTTGACCAGTACAAATTTATAATTTAAACTGACGGATCTGCACAACCCGCTACGGGGGGTAAGCAATCTTATAGTGCAGCATGCGCGATCGTTAAAGGTCGTATGCTCGATGGCAAATTTAGACCAATGGTCACAAAAACGCAATCTCTAGGAGATTATACAGCTCAGTGAGCTGAACTACAAGCATTTAAAATGGCACTTGAAAATACGGATCGCGAATTCCCCACACTCATAGTGTGCGATTCTTTTTATTGTGTTCAATCATACAATGAATATTTACAGAATTGGCTTCAAAATGGTTTCAAAGATGCAAAAGGTGGCACAATCAAGCATAAAACGCTTTGGGAACAAGTAGTTCAGTTGCGAAATGGACTACAAAACACTCACGTGATACACTTGCTGAGTCATCAACATGATGGCGTTCACGTTAAACGGAATTCATTGGCTGATAAAGCCGTGAAAGGGGCTGTGCAAGTGGCTTCCGTAGCTGCAATCACTTGTTCAAAAACAAAAATAGACAGTGAAATAATACTGGCTGTCAATGCTTCAAGCAAAGGCAGCGGTGCAGCGTTACCTAAAAAGTTTCCACTCAAATACTCATATATAATTGATGCGAACAATGTTCCGTTTGCTCGAATCCCTGGAGTGGGGGATAGGGTAATACCAAACATGGAACATTGATTAGGACTAATCCTAGCAGCACATGAAGGGATCGCCTCTGCCCATGCAGGTGTTTCCGCCACAGTAACGTTATTAAAACAGAGATACTGGTGGCCAGGCATTAGGAAACAGACCAGGAATAATGTTTTGGACTACAAAATATGCCAAATGATGAAAGTCTCAACTGTGAAACGTCCTGCACAGACGCCCCTGTTAATTTCAGATAAACCATTAGCATGTGTTTACCTGGGCCACTGCGGTCCCTTACGGAGGGATGGTAACTATAAATATATCATGGTCGCAGTGGATTCGTTTTCAAGGTTCCTATGGATGTGGTCTCAGCGCTCGGCTGACGCTCGAACTGTTATAAAAGATTTCGAGTCTTTATCGGCACATACGCAATTGGCACACTACATTCTGACCAGGGTCCTGCGTTTAGCTCTTGAGCTTACAAAGAAGTCATGGCCAGTTTGGGCGTAGCATTGCGGTATTCTTCTCCATTCCATCATGAGGGAAATTCTGTTGTGAAAGAAAAAAACGGGACATAAAGCAGTCTATAACAGCTAGGGTATTCGGTTCGGGTGATGGGTGGGTCAAGCATCTTTATGGGGTCCAATGCTCATTAAACAATTTGCCAAGAAGTTCTCTAGGGGGTGTCACTCCATATGAAGTCCTATTTGGAACTAGAATGTTGATTCCGGACCTTGACATGAAAGGCACAGTGGTGGAAAATAAAAAGTTTGATATCAAAGATCGTTTGGCTGTTTTACAGGACTTAAATGAACTAAGATCGAAATAAAGCAACGTGTTCCTGAAGCCAACCACCACTGGGGATAAACCAACCGTCCCAGCAAGGCCTGTCTGGATCCCAAAGCTTGGTGATCTAGTCAGAGAAAAGATCACGGACAAAAAGGAATTTGGGCCTTCTTACAGACAACCAGTACCTGTCCTAGCAATCCACAGATCAAGAACAGTGCTACTGCCGCCCCTTGCTGGTAAAAAGGAGAAAAGATTTGCGTCCATCGACCTGATCAAACCACAATATGTGGCCGATACTAAGCAGTAGGCCAAGTGGACTCCCACAATTTAGCAGGCGCACCCCGCTAGCTACAATCCTAGAGGTTCAAACTGAGAGACTCATCACCTTTGAAGATTCTACAGTGAGAAATAAAGGACTAAGCAACAAAGATATGGAACTCGTCCCTCTTGAGACACAAATAACAGTTCGTCCTGATACACATGTCTACAACGAAGTCACAAGAGATCAACTGGTTCCAGCGAATTCAACGAATCCTGATGCAATTCCAACCATTGACAGAACTGCCTCTGGCTATTTCATAAACTTTGATACGTTTTCTGAGGATCCCAGCGAACCTGAAACGACGCCAGCACAAAGAACTTTCAAAGAACAAGCAACAGACTTTTTTCATCTCCTGAAAAAGACTTTTCTGGTTTCACCATGGATTGAACTTGGATTGTTTTGGGAATATTCTTCTTTCTACTTTGGTTAGCTCTGGTAATAACTCTGGGTATGCTGATAAATGGAAGATATATTCAAATGGACACAGCAAGTAAAAGAGTGAACTTACTTCTCCAGCCACACAAATCATCCCATCTTGAAGCAAGAGACTTGTCAGCAGTGAACATCACAGCCGTTCCTATACCAGATGGTATAGTTTGGGACAGAACTGAATATGACATTTTTGGCCCGTCTGAACATTTGAAGATTCCATACTTATTTAAAATTTCAGTAAGTGACTTTATTACCTCTAGTACCTTTTCTGATGATTCGGACTTCGAGACTGTTAATAACATGATGTCTGATCTAGAAATGTCTGCAGTATTCACAAATCATGAATATTTAGAGGGTTCATCAGACTATGAACAAATGTATTGTTATTACCATTATGGTCATCATTTCTTGCATAAAACTGCATCATCTAGAAATGTATTTAAGTAAAACCAATGGGAACATTGTCCTACATTCCAAAGTGTAGCTCCAAAACTTTTGCAATGAAATTTCCATATTTTTCAGGGTTCTACTTATCAAATCCAGAATCGTTTTATTTTAAGAATATGAACAAGACAGGAACGAAAAATATGTTAACCAATACGAAACAGATTTATTCTGCAGCCTTTATTGCCCAACTGTCTAGACAACATTGAGACAAAATCTGTCTGGGGTACAAAAGATTGGCAAGTGCAGGGGGTAGAAGCTTTGTTTAGAGCCTGTGTCATCCCTGAGCAAATTATCTTTTTGAATGACACTGTCCAGCAAACGTCTTGCCTTGTATTAGCCAAGATCAAAGACATGAACACACCGACCATACCTATACCTGCAAGTAACAGCACTACAAAGGGGGAGGTCGACGTACATAAACTTTTGCATCACAACAGATGCCTTGATTGGCTACAGAAAGCTACACTGCAGGATGTAAAACAACACTTCTCTTTACTTAAAGAAGGCTCAGACCTTAGGGAATTCTTTCTAGGACCAAGAAAACCGCGTCAAAAACGTTACATATATGCCGGTATCTACGCTGCTTATAATGAAATATGGAAGATTACCCAAGCAGAGACTGCAGAACGAATACGTGAAATTGATCGGATTCATTTAGAGAAATCACTCTCTGTAGTAGACAATGGGTTAACGACTCTGTCGTCCAGAATATATTAATTGGACAGCATTGTGTCGTCCTCCATAGACATTATGGAACAAGGCTTGGTCATGTTGCAACATGGTCAGTCTCAACTGCGTTCTATCATGCTATTAGGGTGGACGCTTCAAAACTTGCGTGCAGGCTATGTGCCTTGGCGTTTAATCAACTCTACGTCACTGTTTTCAGAATCCAATCTCACTGATAAACAGATCAAACTGGCACAAAGGGGAGCAGACTACACGGTGCTGAGCATTGAAAAACTGGAAAAAATTACCATTCACGGTGGCAGAAAAACCAGCTACTGAGTGGATCATACATGGTAAAATTACTCTGCCTGTTACAATTTTCCATTTTCAGTATTGCCTAAACATATACCAGCAGGCAAATATGAAAGGTGGGGTAAAGAATACATCAAGACATCTTGGGATTTACCTTACACACATAGATGTTGGAGTGGGGGGCGTTAAGTGTTTCTTAGCGGTACAAACTGTGAAAACGCATTAAGCGGTTCTCTCCTTTGTCAGGGTATTAATTTACACGGGGCCTGCGATGGTTCTACTACAAACTTATGCTGTCACCTGCAAGACTCACCAGCTGCAGTGATTAATCCAATTTTTGGACTACTTTCGAATGGAAGTTACCTCACGTTGAATGATCACAGCTGCTGTGGCATGTTGCCAGGTATCCCATATCTAGTAACGGTTACATCCAGGGTCACTTGCTGTATGCAAGTCTTGTTTCCACAAATACAGACAGTCAGGGAGTCGCCTCTATGGCCTTCACTGAACAACTCTTCTATACAAAATGATTCTCTAAGCAGAATGAAAGCCATTCTTTTACAACAAACTGTGCCACTGACCTCGGCCAAAGAAACCTATGATCTACAAGTTGCAAGAACTTCTGCCGAGATACATGCCCTTTTGAATATAAACTGCCCTATACAGTTCTCAGAAATGTTGGAACGTATCTTAAACATGTCTGATACGAGCGGTATTGTACATGTGTTTAAGACCGTGTGTTCAGGACAAGCATACTTCGGAATAATTCCCAACTTTGTGCACTCTGTGTTTGGCAGACTGCCACTACTTTTTGGACTTGTTGCAGGGATCCTATTTTTGCTCCTACTGCTCCGATATGGCAAGCCGAATCACCAACGTCACTTCCAGCACCATAGACAGAGCTCTATTGGAAATGAAGTGTTTTGAGCGCATCGTCCAAATTTTAGGTTTACCTCGTCTATGAGAATTAAATACCACATGGTTTCTGTCATTCAGACCAATCTGGCAAGATTGCATCTTACCTGTTCTATGCTGCGTGCTTTGCGGTGAAGAATGCATGCTAGACATCTGTCTAACACTCCCATCAGTCATGCCTACGGATATCGATACTCTGCTGGACCCAGTAATGGCCCATGCTGGGTGTTGTCCCCAGCGGCTACCAATCCTGATGACGTCATTCATTGAGATCTCACAGACGCAAATTGCTTCTGCTGAGGTACGAGAGGAAACAGCAGGCACGCAGGTAACATCCGATACGAACATTGCTGACGCCGATGCTTCTCATCTATGTGCGGTTAGTCTTCTAAACGAGGTAATCCAACTTTCTCCTACAACGGTAGACGACTTTTTGTCCACTGGGTTAGAAGATTTCATGTTTTCTCCGTCCTCATACACTGACTTTTGATTCAGCACACAGGAAGACTCTGAATTTGGCCTTCATTTTTCAAAACAAAGTTTAAACTTGGAAATTTTTCCTCTGATTATTTTTTTGTTCTCCAAATTAGAATTTTTCTTTTTATGGCACAGTAATCTGCTTATAGTAGAACTATTCATAGAGAACAGATTTCTTTGATACACTTTCAGAGACAATATGTCACCTTGTCAATACCAATTGATTTATGTACCTTGACATGAAATGGTTTCGGACTTTTTTTCTTCTGTATTTACGAGCCATTTCATATGTGTATATATATGTATGTTCATTCATTTAGCATTCAATGTAAATATATGCTTAGAATCAAACATTGCTTTAAGATGTACAGCACCGATGCATTTGTATGCATGGCAACAGTTTTTATGCATTTTAGGATATATTTTTATACATGTTCTTAGCCATTCATATGTAGCTATATTTTAGATATGTTTAGCATGTTTAGAATCTAGTAATGTCGTTCATACGAAAGTGGAGTGGGTGCTGTGTGTCGATTTAGATACCGTATATAGGTTTCTCGATTTATGTCCTTATATAGGCACAATTCGCATTGCCCATATTTAGGCATAGAAATCCTACCCTTATTTAGGCATTATCCATGCTAACCAAATACAGTCATGGCCACCTACATCTGTTCATCTACGTCACAACGAGTTCTTGGAAAACCAGACTCTTAAGCCTTTAGGACTTGACCTTGCTTGGATATTGATTTCTCCAAGAACTCATTTAGTATGCATGAACATCTATTCCTTAGGGGTTCATTCATGACGTTCTTCTGCCCAACCTTTACGTCAATACTGGCATTCCTAAACACTTTAAAGGTATAAATATACCTTCACTTGCCATGGCAAACCACGGTTCGGCTGCCTACTTGCACGAAGCGGCTCGCCACGGCAAGTTTGGAAGGAAGTCAAGTCCCCGCTTGACGCACTGACCAGACGCTGTCATCCTCCTCGCAGAGAATCCAGCTCCAGTTTTTCTGACTCCCCTTGCGGGGTGTTAGAGATTGAGACTCTGAAAGAGATTGCAACCTCACTCATTCTAAAGTATGGAGCGGACTAGAACCTAGAGGGACTTTTGGCAAATCTTGGCAACTATAGCTAACCTAGACTTTAGACAAACAGCACCTACTTTTTACCTCGTACTACACTTAGGTACACTGGGGTAGAACTAGCTAGAAGCATCAGATGAGTATTAGCATTTTAGCCTGTGTTATTTATGTATGTATTTTATGAATATCTGTCATAGCTGAGAACCATACTATTGCAGTATTATTTTATCTTACTGCTAACGCTGTGCGTATTATACTTTGCATTCTGTCTTACGATTGTAGCAGTTCATATCTCTTGCACGAGAAATAAGACTGTTCAATAAACCCTTTTTATTGAAACACCCATCTATCTATTTCTGTGTAACTCTGTAGAAACGAAGCATGCACGATTGACTGAGTGAAACTGTTATCTATTGTTTCCACGATTCTGAGATTGTTCCAATTCTAAGGGAAACAAAGTTGTCATGTTTATGCGGTTGTCAGAAACTAATCCCTTCTTGTTTATTCGAAAAGTTTCTTGTGACCTCTGAGTTAGCTGGCACACACAAGTAATTAAGTTTAATGTACTCGATAGAGACATACAGACCTCAGTGCTATGTCAAAACTATAGTGGAGCAACTCACATAGCTGGCCACACACTAGATGGTATCTTTTCAAATAAGTTTCACATATCTATTTTAAATATTCTTCCTCTGGCATGGTCAGACTACCTGGCAGTCATCAGTGAGATTATCATGCCTGACCACGTGGCCTTAAAACCGCTGAGGAAAAAAAACTCAGTGACCAGATCTTGGATTAAGATAGACTCAAGAGAAATGCAACAACACCTTACATTACCGCTACCACCTGTACCAAGAAATCTGGATGAGGCTACTAATAGATACACAAATTGGCTGACAGCTGCAGGGAATAAATTGGCACCATTGAAACATCTTCGCCTTAACAGACAACAACCCTCCGCTCCCTGGTACTCTTCTGAACTTAGGGATCAGAAACTTGCGTGTAAGCACTTGGAAAGAAAGTGGAGGGCGGGCTACAATGAAAAGGACAAAACTACTTATAAAACTAGCCTGTTAGCTTATAAACATCTGCTGCTAAAAACAAAACAAAACTATTTTACTGATAAAATTAATTCTGCTAAAAACTCTTCTAAAGAGCTTTTTAAAATAGTAAAAACTCTAGCCCACCCATGTTCCCCGTCATTTTTAGCTAGTCAAGAATTGTGTAATAAGATCGCTAAAAGTTTTTACGAGAAGGTAAATAATATCTATGTTGCCTTCTCTGATTCAACCCAAGAAAACACTCGGAGACTAGCAACTTCCCAATTAGGAACTAAGGCTAAAAGCCCTCTTCTACTTAACTTTACCCCTCTAACAGAACCTGAGATAACCAAGTTATTACTGAAGATAAAGTCAGGCTCTCCTTGTGATCCATGCCCAAGTACGGTAGTTCTGTTAGCCGTAGAACCGGTCTAAAAAATATTGACTTCCATCTTTAATACTATGTATTTAGATGGATATTTCCCAAAAGACTGGAAGCATGTGTCAATTTTGCCACTTTTAAAGAAACCTAATTTGGATACCAATGACCCCAACAATTTTAGACCTATATCAAGAATTCCACTCCCGGTAAAAGTCATTGAGAGGAATATTAATGCCCAACTAAATACATTTTTACAAGACTCACAAGCTTTGGACCCAACACAGTTTGGATTTAGAGGGGGTCACAGCACTGAAACCGCGCTGCTAAAATCCACCGAAGAGATCAGGAACATTTTGGACCAAGGAGGCAATGCCGCCCTGATCATGTTGGATCTTTCAGCGGCATTCGATACCGTCCATCACGGTATACTAATGGAACGTCTTTTGGGAGTAGGAGTCAAGGGCTCTGCCTGGAATCTGCTTAAATCTTTTCTGATGGATAGAGTACAAACTGTAACATTGGAGGAGTTTGAAGCTAAATCATTTTCTCTGCCTTGTGGGGTTCCCCAGGGATCATTTGAGTCAGACTCTTTTTAATGTATATGTTTCCTCATTGGCACCGCTTGTCGAGTCATTTGGGTTTACATTAACCTCATATGCTGATGATACCCAAATAGTGGTTAACATTCTCCCTGGCGATTCTGTGAATACTTCATTAAGACTGCAAAATTGTATGTCTGCTGTGGGAGGCTAGATGGCAAAAAATTGCCTAAAGCTTAACTCCAACAAAACAGAGGTGATTCTCTTTGGCAACAACCCCAATCTATGGACACTAGGCTGTTGGCCGGCAGATCTTGGCCAACTCCCCACACCTGTAGGGAAAGTAAAAAATTTGGGAGTACGGTTGGATGCTAAACTGAGTGGCAGGGACCAGGTAAACAAAGTTGTCTCTACTACCACCTACATTCTCAAATCCTCTAAAAAAAAATTATGCCATTACTCCCAAAAGCAGTACAACAAACAGTTGTTACTGTTCTTATTATGCCAAGGTTGGACTATTGCAATAGTTTGTATTTGAAAATACATGAAGGGTCCTTAAATAAATTACAGATTCTGCAGAATGCGGCTGCCAGACTACTTACAGGTACTCCTAGGATTGGCTCCATTTCTGCTCAAATCAAAGCTCTGCATTGGTTACCAGTGAGGCAACGTATTCAATTCAAGGCCCTGACGTTGGTTTTTAAGGCCCTTCATGGAACGGGGCCTGAATTCCTAATACAGCAACTCCACTGGTACTCTCCCACTAGAACCTTACGATCCTCCGATGCCAAATTGGTAATAGTACCCAGGGTGAAGAAGGCCAATTGGGGTGGCAGAAGTTTCATAGTTAATGCAGCCAGAGCATGGAATGCTCTCCCTCTATCTCTAAGAAGTACTACCAATCTTCTTCCATTTAGAAAGACATTAAAAACATTTCTCTTCACTTGTTGATCCTCCATGTCTCCCCCTTGACTCACTCCCTCTTTAGGCCTTCTCTAAGCGCCGGGACACCTTTTTGGTAACAGTCGCGCTCTATAAATGCCCTTAACATAACATAACATAGTGTATATTAGTCCAATGCGCAGAGCCTATCAGGGATATAGAAACAACACTACAGTATGTCCAGGTTACACCCGGAAGTGGTTCCCCTAGGTCTCGTTCCCAGGCCGCCCTAGCTTTAAGGCCCACTGCAGGCTTTAAGGTTTGTGATAAGTGATATAGGCGGGAGACCAGCTAGGTGCAGTCTGTAGGGTTAATGACCAGTGTTAGAGGAGGAAAATCTGTCGGTTCTGTACCTGTGTCAGGTAAGACGCTCAGCAGGGCACTCCTCACCCTATGGCGGAGAACGCTATCCATATATGTACCGTCCCCCCTGGACGTCAATTCGGCAATTATGCGTGGGCGGGAATCCTTGAGTAAGTCCCCAACAGTCCATAGCCTATATTTGTCTAGCGTTTTTTTAGTAAGGGTTTCAGTGGTAGGAGGCAACCATGGGTTGTCAACTAAAGGTATGTGTGGGGAGTATAAGAAGTCACATTGTAAGTAGCGTCCTATCTTAGTGCACGCCCTGCAAGGCGTTGCCATTGTTTCTATCTCAGTGGGGTGAAGCGGAAGGCCTAGGGGCAGAATCGTTGGAAATGAGTTTGGATGTATCTGGGATCGCTCAGATCTGAGGAATTGTATGCGAGTATCCGGGTGGTACCAAAAGTATGAAAAGTGTGTCTGTGCTACTAGATAGTATAAATAAACGTCGGAGACTCCAAAACTCCCTCTCTCAAATGGCATTGTCAGAGTGGTCAGAATTATGCAAGGTTGTTTGCCCGCCCAAATAAGGCGCGTCATCAGGGAACGCAAGGTATTAAAAAAGGACGTGGTTAAGGCAATAGGAACATTTAAGAATAAATATAACAGCCACGGTAGTACTACTGTTTTAATTATAGCGATCCTGCCAGCTATAGAGAGAACGAGTTTAATCCATCTGTCAATCTGCCCCGTAATGCTCACTGGTCAGATTTCCAACTATACGACCAACATGACATTACCAAAACCTTACTATCCCTGAAACCCAATAACCACTACAATGACCCTCTTCCTACTAAATGCTGGTCCTCATTCAACCACATGGTCATCCCCTACTGGACCAAGATAATTAATGAATCACTAGACCAAGGATCTTTCCCGAATTGTCTAAAAACAGGGCAGGTCATCCCTCTTTTTAAAAAACCTATGGAGAACCCTTCGGATCCAAACAACTATAGGCCTGTGACAACCATCCCCTTACTAGCCAAAGTTCTAGAAAAATGTGCTCAACAACAACTGAATCAACACATTACCGAATTTATGCTACTGAATGACTACCAATCAGGGTTCAGATCAAACCACAGTACGGAAACAGCAATCCTACAAATAGTAGATGACACTCTGCTTGTTCTAGACAGTAATGAAACCTGTCTCTTGGTCCTTCTTGACATATCATCCACACTTGACACCGTAAACCATCCCAAACTATTAGACCGTCTCGAAAATAGGATGGGCTTATCAGGAACAGTCTTGAAATGGTTCTATTCCTTCCTAGAGAACCGATCGCAAATAATTCCTAGTGAACAAGGAGCTTTCCCTTCCATCCCCAATTCAGATTGGGGTCCCACAAGGATCATCTCTATCCCCTTCACTATTCAACCTGTACATTGAACCACTAACAGATGGACTACAGCAGGCTAAAATCTCCTTCCACATCTATGCAGACGACACCCAACTGTATATGAAGCTCACATCACCAGAAGAGATCGTCATAATGAACCAAGCACGAATTAGAACTGTTGAATGGCTCAACGCAAAGAAAACAGAATTCCTCTTGATCTCCCCACCTAAAAACGCTACCAGGACTAAGAAATGGACCAAGATGATCACTGCACTTAACGGATCCCCAATTCTAGTAGACTCTACCAAATCTCTTGGAATCACTCTGGATAAAGATCTAAACATGCAAACCCACATCAACGCTATGGCCAAATCTGCTCATTTCCATTTGAGCTACCTCAAAAAATTGAAGCCGTTCATCGAATCAGATGATCTCAAAATGGCAGTCCAGGCACTGGTCATATCAAGAATTGAGTATGGATGCACAACCATCTCAGGGCTCCCTAAGATCTCTACAGCCCCCCTAAAAGCATGTCTCATTACATCAGCCAGACTTATAACGGGATCAAAAAAATTTGACTACATATCTCCACACCTAAAAGCGCTCAATTGGCTACCGTACGAAGCAGGAATACAACTCAAGATTGCCTGTATCATTCACAAGGCAATACACCACAAAACTCCACGTTACCTGGCCCAGAAAATCATGCTATCGGAAGGTAGTAGAGGATCTAAAGATTTTATGCTAAAACCAGCATTCTTCCATAGGAAGAGATCCTATAACAGAGCGTTCACGGGAGCTGCACCAAGGATCTGGAATTCGCTACCACAGAATATTAGGAGAATCACATATGGTCCACGATTCAAAAAAGAGACCGAGGCCTTTCTGATGGGTAAATTCTAGGCTACGATAAGACTATACTGAACAATATACCTTGAACAATATATATCTGTTTTATAGTAGCAATATTATAACCATCGTAGACAGTTAGGATATCAGGAATTAACCTATTTTTGTTCAGAAGAATGGGTAGAACATGTTTTACTTTTACCGAATGATTTCCTTATTCTTCAATACGTGACAGATTGGACATTGGTTAACATCTGACATACTATTCAAAACGTTTTTCACGCTTCTATGTAAAGAAATGAATATCCTCGGATTGTAAAGGGGTGTTGATGTAAAGCGCTCTGACACTCAATTTCTTGGGTCTTGTTCGCGCTATAGAAAACACTGAATAAATAAAAATAAAATAAAGTAAGGCGGTCAATTACCGGTCCATAGTTAAGGTGGATGACCTCTGCAGCATCACAGTGTAAATAAATGCCCAAATACTTGGGGGGTTCGGTACACTATCTCAGTGGAAACTGAATGTCAACCTGGGTAGTGGCGGGGGTTAGTGGAAAGAGTTCTGACTTTTCCCAATCTATGGCAAATACAGAGTGCACCCCAAAGCGTACCACCTCTCTCAACAGTGGGGGAAGGTTCTCCGCCGGCCGTCGGATGAACAGCATGATGTCATCCGCGTAGAAGGAGGCAGCAAGCGGGCCAGTATGGAGTTGTAAACCCCGACGGAGGTGGCGCTGCTGGATATGTCTGGCAAGTGGGTCCATTGCGACAATAAAAGTTGACATCCCTGCCTTGTGCCACGCATGAGCGTAAATTGTGATGTGATTGTCACGTTTACCTGGAGTCGGGACACTGGGTGGGAGTATAATAGGCAAATTA
Source organism: Triturus cristatus (assembly GCF_964204655.1). NCBI lineage: Eukaryota > Metazoa > Chordata > Amphibia > Caudata > Salamandridae > Triturus > Triturus cristatus. Next base: position 693,494,711 of record NC_140591.1, read on the forward strand.
GTTTTAAATATCTAATGGGTAGCCTCAATTTTTGCAGTACTTCATATAAAAAGGACCACTCTAATGAATCAAATGCCTTTTCGGCATCCAGCTAAACCACTGCTGCCGGAAGCGACGGTCCCATTTGATTTATTACTGAAAATACTGTCCATAAGTTAAGTGTCGTGGATCTGCCCAGGACAAACCCCGCTTGAAATGGACATAAAGTAGTGTCAACTAGTAATGCAAAGCGGGTGGCTACAATTTTAGCGAGGATTTTATAATCATGGTTACGTAGTGACAACGGTCTTTAGGACTGGCACTGATTAGGAAGCTTGCTGGGTTTTAGCAATAAGGTCACTATGGTCTCCCGCATTGTCGGGGAGAGGGATCCGCTCTCTATAGCTTCAGAGTAGACCTCGACAAGGCGAGGCGATCTTGGTAGGCTTTATAGAAGTCCCCGGTAAGACCATCGGACCCCGGGGCCCACCCACTGGCTAAATCTGTTATCACCTGCTTGATCTCTTCCGCATCTATTGGTCCTGCAAGGAACTCACGTTGTCCATCCTCCAGCCAACCCATGGCTATTTCCTGCAGATAGTCTCTAAGAGCCTGCCCTCCAGGAGTGTCTCGAGTTTCATACAAACTTGTGTAATAGGTTAGCAGGGCAGCGGATATATCAGCATTCGAAGTCAGTTATGCCCCTGTGTCTGTCTAATTGTGTAATGTATGCCAATTGATATTGTGTGCGGAGGAGCCGGGCAAGTGTCCTTTCGAGCCTCTCTCCCTCCCCATACACCCGGGCCTTGGCATACTTACCAAGATATTTGACCTATCTGGCGGCTGCGTAAGTGAATTCAACAATTAGTGCAGAGCGAGTACAGAGGTCCGCAGACAACGGATCTGTGAGCGCCACTTTGTCCATCTCTTTAAGTTTCTGTTCATTCTTATCAAGCTCATTCCGAATTGAGCAAAGCACATCAGCATGCTTGGAGATGCTTACCCCGCGGATAACCGCTTTAAATGCGTCCCAGAGCGCCAGCTGTGACTCCACCGTGCCGTCATTTAAGTTGAAGTATACTTGTATGGCATCCCTCACTTCATTACGGAACACCGGATCTAAGAGAGCAGAGGCGGGGAATCGCCATAATGGGCGCTGTTTGGGCAGCAAGGAATAGTCGAGCTCAAGGAGGACCGGGGAATGGTCCGATATTGTGCAGGGTAAATACTCGATGCTGCGGACATCCAGCATGAGTTGTGGTGTAAGGTACCAGGGATCTATACGGGACTAGGAATTGTGCGGGGCTGATTAAAAGGAATAATTACGTATTCCTGGGTAGTGTGAGCGCCAAGGGTCAGACAACAGTGAGTGCTGCAGAAGATTTAAAAGGCCTTGAGTGAAATGCGGTTTTGTGATGCGTCCTGGGCCAGTAGTGTCAGGGGCGGGATCAAGCGTGAGGTTGAAGTCGTCCCCCATCAATATAACGTCCACACTTGTGCTATCAATCGCTGTAGTTATTGCAGGAAAAAAGTCATTGGAGTCTGTGTTTGGGGCATAGATATTTATGAGCAATATACTATTACCCCCCCTAGCATTCCCTGCACTAAGACATATCTGCTGTCAGGATTGTCAATTACATTGACAGCCCGGAAAGGAAGAGAACGATGCAGTAAAATGCGTACGCCTCGTGAATAGGAGCTATAACAAGAAAAAAAACGGTTCTCGCCCCAATTGGATGCATACTTGTGCGTAGTGTGAGGTGCATAGTGAGTCTCTGTAAGAAGGCGATTTGTATGGAGTGTCTGGCCAAATATGCCAATCCGTCTACTTTTTTTAGGATTGCTTAATCCTCGTACATTCCATGAGAGACATCTATGGTGGTGTCCGGAATTGTTGTCCCTTCTAGCTGTCATAGAATTATTCGTGGGATCAGTATGTGTACCCAGGGGTCAGTAATATACATACTGTGCACTGTGAATAATAGCAATGCTCCATTCAAACCAACAGAACAGCAAATACAACTAAAACAAACAAAAACCATCCCCCACGCCACCCCCATCGGATACTCACAAACAAGGCACCCGGTGAATCCCATCATAGGAAGAAACACTAATTACATAGGGTACATAGGGATGGAGAAGGAAGGGGAGAAGATTAGGAATTATCCTGCGGGGGATGGCAGCACTCCAGTGGAACCTCGGATTGTAGGATAGCTTATATCGGGGTGTCCGTCATACCATTATGCATTGCACTATTACGGTTCAGTCCCATCGGTGCAAAAAGATAAAAAGGGTCACCGGTAGCTAGATCTATATACGATAGCACCTTGAATCGCTTCAGGTATTTGCATATATGTCTAAAAATGGAGAACAATATTCGACATCAGATATATACATAGGCTATCGAACTGCAGAGTGATAGAGAGTCAAGGACCAGGGCTATTGTCATCAGCTTGCCTTTGCCCTGCCGGAGGTGGTTCGTGTTTTTTCCAAAAATGTTCAGCTTCCGCGGGGGAATCGAAAATATAGGCTTTGCCACCGAGTTGGATGCGTAGCCTGGCTGGGTAGAGCATGGCATATTTTACATTTGCCTTTTGGAGGACACGTTTTACATTTGCGTACCTACGTCGTGCTTCCTGCACTAGCTGCGTAAAGTGGGGAAAGAGGGATATGGTGGAACCCTGGTAGTTAAGTGCGCCACGCTCTCTGGCCAGTGGAAGAGCTACGTCGCGGTCTGGTAATTAAGTATCTTGGCAACTATGACTCTCGGAGGCACCCCGGGAACTGAGGGAGGGCGAAGAGTCCGATGGGCTTGTTCCACCGCGAATGATGTGGAGAACACCTCCCGTCCGAACAGCTCCGCCAAGACAGTTTCAACAAACGTAGCCATGGGGCGAGTATTCGTCGACTCTGCAATTCCAGAGACGCGAATATTGCTTCTGCGGGAGCGCGCCTCCAAATCCTCTGCTTTGGTAGCAAGTTGTTTAAGGAGTGTTTTGGTGTGCTCCAGGTGTTTCTGGATGGAGGGCTTTGCATCCTCCAGGTCAAAAATAAGTTGTTCTGTACCGCATATTCTTGTGTCTTGTGCCTCCAATCGGCCATTATATCATCCAATCGGCTATTTAATGTGTCCACGCGGGTATCAATGGATTGAAAACCCAGCCGAAGCTCAGCCATTATGGCGGCGGGCCCCTCAAGCTGGCTATTCTCCTCCCCTGCAGCATTTTATGCCTCATCCCTCCTAGGGGTCTTGCCCGCCTCAAAGTTGAGCTGGCGCTGTTTGGGGTCACCGCGGCCCATTGTAGGATCACACGCCGAGGAGCGCTCCTATTGTGCAGTACCCCGGTAGAATCGAGGGCAACTCGAGTCAGGGCCGTCGATATGTACGAGGTATCGATTTCATAGCCTCAGGAGGGGATGGGCGCATGTCGGACTAGGGCGGCTGACCAGGTGGTTCAGGGTGCTGCTTCGCGGTGGAGTCGGGCAACTTTATGGTGCTGTGTCGCTATATGCAGAGGATGGTTGTCCTAGTGATTTGGGGCCCAACCAATGTCGGCGTTGGTAGGAAAAATATAAGTAATTACAGCTGTATTCACGAGCCCCGCAACTGCAGCACTCTAGGCAGCGTAGGTATAGCTTTCTCGCATGCACAGCACTATGTGGCCCAGCAGGGTAGCGTAGTTAATAACGAAGAGAGCGACCCCCGTCTCTCACCTCAAACTGCAGCTGATCGCATTGATTGTAGCCCAGCATGTCGGTACCTTATGGGAATGTGTCTCCCAGTCATCTGGTGGTTGCAGGCTCGGTCCGCACTCGCTTGCGGCGTTCAACGGAGTCTGCCGCTGCGCATGCATGCCGTGCCCCGCCCTCAGGCTCACCCGAGTCCCCTTCAACTTGGGGCCTCCGAGAGCCACGTCAGGCCCGGGCACGCCACACCTCTGATTTCTGCATTCCCGGCAGGATATCAGCGGCCCATTCTGCTCACCGGCGCTCCACAAGCTGGCATCACCGCAGCAAGGCTGAAATTGCCGTGGTGTTATGCGGTGTGGCGGACTTTGTCGTCCGAGAGCTCCTGAGTCTGGCGGCCATGTTGGTCGCCGGCTCGGCCACGCCCCCATGCCACATATGTCCTTATAACACTGCCTTGAGTGAACCAACAAATATTAACTTGTAATGCACACTCGATATATGGTGTAGAGGAAGCCACAGACTCTGGGGCTAGTGCATAGAAGTCTACCATGCATTTTATGCAAAAATAAAATAGCCAGCGAGCATTCTAAATTAGGAAGGCAATTGCAGTTTGATAAAAATTAAACCTACAGATGGGTACTAATGAGCAGGTGCCAAGGTTTTATTGTAGGAAGAATGAGAGAAGACCTTGGTGAAACAGATTCATGTATTGCCAGCCAGTCCTGCCTCTCGGACTATCTGAAAAATTCAGAATAAGGCTACTTTTAATAGAATGGTTCAGCTAAAAACTGCGGTTTACGACAGAATAACAAAAACAAAACAAGTCTTACTTTAAAATGCATGTAAGTGTGTAATTGGGCTAAGGCTTTAGTGGGCTTCAGGCAGGTACAAAAACAAAATAGCAGTTGCTTAATAAAATGTAATCTGACATGTTACGGGTCATATGGGCATTGGCATGTCCATAGTATATGTGTAATCATTAAGGCATATTTGCCAGTGAATGTACTTTATAAGTCGCCAATGATGTTGGAGGAGCAGCATTATTTAGTAATAAACCATACACGTATGAATTGTTTTATATAGTGTGTATCCTGCAATAATTGTCTCAATGTACCTCAGACTTTCCACATGGAAAATGAAGCATAGTGAAGGAAAGTGATTTGCTACAATCTTTAACTTGGTCACTCAGGGAAGCTGGGATTTGAAAACAGGTTTCCTGGTTACATCTTGTATTATTCCACCACTAAATGAATGTCTCCTCCTTTCACCTTTCTACCGCCTAAGTGTGGTGCTTTATTTTCAGTTATTTCAAGACCTAAATTAGTCCACTTTTTTCGTTAAATACTAGTATTACATTAATTCAATCGGACATGATATTTGTAAAATGTGTCAAAATATATTTCCAAATAATTTTGATTAGCAAAACAAATAGGAGCCCAATATCCCACAGTTGTTGCTTCAGAGGTCTTCAGTGATAAGCATGGGGATTTCGACTCGGCTGCAGAACCTCGGCGCTGAAAAACACATTTTTAAGTGTTGCCTTAAACAGCGCATGTACAGTAGCTTGCGAGATCTTTTATAAACTTAAACTTGATGGGGTCTTATAGCCAGCCTCCTACTTACCATTGATGTGCTTCATCGTCACTGCCATTTCTTTGCTTCTCATTGATCGACACATGCTGGTTTCACTTTCTCTTCTCGTGTTTGCCCCTTTGATGGAGCATTGACCAATTACTAATTCATTGTTTATTATTATCCGTCTGCTGCTCGGACTTTGTTTCAGGTACTTTTTTTCTTCTTTCTTCCTCCTTTGTCATTTTTCTATCTTGCCTTAGTGCATGCAGAGTGGCTTGCGAGATTTTTGGTTAACTTAAACTTATGGAGTGTTATAGCCAGCACATGGCTTACTATTAGTTTGCTTCATCGTCACTGCCATTTCTTTGCTCCTCGTTGGTTGGCACATGGTGGTTTCACTTTCTATTCTTGTGTTTATCCCATTGATGGGTCATGGACCAAGTAGTGATTAATTGCTTTATTAGAATCCTTTTGCTGCTCAGACTTGGATTCACATACTTTTTTTAGGTCTCGCCTGAGCCAGCGCATGCGTTGCTCTGCGAGACATTTAGTCAGCTGCTTTTAAAAGTGCCACCACAGGCTTTTGGTCGCCTCAAGCTTGAGTATACGCGATCGTGCACGCGGCCGCTCGCCGCGCTTGATCGCGATCACTTTCACTTTCGCGATGTTATTGTTCCAAAGCCGAGGCAGCGCTTGGGGCATCTTTATATTTGAGGATGCTCGTGGTCTTCAATATGGCTCCGCCTTCAGCATCCACAGTGACTCATACGACGATACCAGGTTTTACGTTTGCTAGTGTGTTTGTATTATTCAATTTTCAAAAGGTATATTTTTACCCCGCACACACCAACATCAATAATCCGGTTTATGTAGAAGAAATTTTCGTGTCCTTTATTTTGTGTGTTTATATATTTATAACTGCTTCTCTCCGTGGCTAGCAATATTCGGTTAGAGGGCATTTGGGCTCTCTGACCACGTCTACTTTTTGGGGCTAACACCTGGTTTGTTTACATTTCACTTTCTGTCCCTGATGTCACCAACACCGGAAGCCGCATATCTGCGGCAGCCTCCAATATGTGACCTCACAGGAAGGAAGCCACAGTGTAAACGGATCAACGGTCTTTTGTGTTTAGAGATTGATATCTTCATGTGGAAGCGCTCCATAGGCCCTGCTTTCCCTTTAACTAATTTAAGCGGAAATGTCACCTAGTGTGGAAAGATGTTGTTGCAGTCATTGGTAACTCCAATTCTCAACCGGCACAAACGGCGCTTCCATTCATATGATTTATTTAGAGTGCTTGTAAACCGCTAACATGTCGCCTACATTCTACTTTATGTTTACATCTCTTATATATGTGTATTTTCTGCCTTATTTCTTGTACACAAAGGATGACATGCTAGAATCGAGATTTGTTGAAATGTCTCAATATGCCGGTCCACTTGTAAACAATGATAGAAAATATAAATGCATTACACTGGAAAACAATTTTCAAAATGGCTAGGCATTCCTGTGGGATGTTTGAAATTGAGGCGATAATAACGCTTTAAATTACATTTTGTGATACAGCACGTTTTTATTTTTATAGTTGTCCATTAGCATTTTCGTATGAAATTAGTAAATCCACTAGCCCTTGCGATTATGGGGTTTCTCGACAAGTTATATTCTGCAGTTATTTTCATCAAAGGCTACTGTTGGTAGCATGTCCGTGGCATGCAAAACATCGCTAACTTGTTCGCGAATCTTCCACGATAAAATTGAATGTTCTGAAACGTCTATTGTTCATGTAAAGATGGGTTGTAATGCAAAGGGACTAACACCATCACAGAGAAGCTTGCCTCCAACTTGAGCTCCCCTCTCTTAAAATAAAGCTGGTTCTGATGAGTTTTGTTTATGCCTGACTGTAGCGCTGGGACTGCAATGTGGTAAAGCAGTGGCCTATTTCCGAGTGTCACAGTGGTGATGGCTGCAACAGTCAGCACCACTATAGCGTCACTCATCACCACCACAGCGTCACTCATCATCACCACAGCATCACTCAGCACCACCACAGCATCACTCAGCACTACCACAGCATCACTCAGCACCCCCACAGCATCACTCAGCACCACCACAGCATCACTCAGGACCACCACAGCATCACTCAGGAACACCACAGCATCACTCAGGGCCACCACAGGATCACTCAGCACCACCACAGCATCACTCAGGAACACCACAGCATCACTCAGTGCTTCTTACACTTTTTAATTACAACTTCTCAGCATGCTGCACAACAGCCACACTTCTCTACAGCACAGCTTAGAAACATTGGCAAAGTCAATAGCTCTACCTAAACACTTATAAGGCCCCCCCAATGCATAGCCAATAGGTCGCGCCTTTGGGACATTATAAATGACCCCGTACCAAACAAAAAATGAATGTGTCTGTCTCTAACATAACTGGTGCTCATGTTAAGTGCTCTGATACTTTCTGGTCTAATTTATGCTATATAAAACTCCAAAGAAAAGAAGTGCAGCGCTACATAGACTGGAATTGCTCTCTCCTGTGCCACATGGTGATTGCCTTGGGATTCATTCGTAAATAAGGAATCTGTGGGAAGCATCTGTTACAAAGAAAAGGTTACTTTAGTTTGATAACAATATTTCTGGTGGATACAATATCTTTTTGGTGATCCTTCACCGCCATCACTGCTCCTCTTTCAAGTTGGCATCATTCATAATGAGGTTCTGAGGTATGCAAATGATCATTATTTTTGTTTATTATTTGCTGTTAATATCTTTCAGTTCCTCTCTACATGTCTCAGCTGGGTGAGGAATAAATGCAAGCAACTGGCAGGATATATTTGCCACTGTCATCACTTTCTAGGTTGGTGGTGTCATGTGGCACCACCTAAGGTGTTGGTAGTGATACTGCTTAAGGAAAAGTGTTCCAGATGTAGGCTAGCGCCTGGGGTTATTGATAAGTTTAGGAAGCGGCAGGTCACCCTCAAGTACAGGAGCACTCAACTGCAGCACCAGAGGGGCAAAACAGAGATATTGATCTTCCACTTGCTAATAAGATTCACCAGTCTAGAGGAGTACAACTCTCCATATAAGAAGTCTCCGTAAGAACAGGACTCGCTCCAGATCAAGGTACGTCATTGAGTACACATTCTAAACACTCATGCCAGTTGTTGGGGATGGTCTACTCCCTCTGTGTGGAGGGCCATCAAGAATTTCTTCCTTCAATGAAGCAAATTTCAGGACTGCTAAGAGGCTCGGCGTTGATCTAACTGACCTTCAGGTGTAGACAAGTAAAATTTATGGAACATTACAACTAAATATTGTTGCCAGTCTTCTAGTTCCATTAGAGCCTGGTGTTTTTTTTTTTACTTAATCTTGCTGATATCACTGACTCAAACTTCACACAAACTCCCAACAGTCAGTAAAATAAAAATACAGGGCCCTACAACAACAGAGCCTTGCTTACCTGTAAAAACGTGATTGTGAGAGGGTTCAAAAATCTTCTTGTTCTGCTCTTCTTAAGCAGGTTAACTAACCAGTGGCAGACCGTTATGCAGATTGTGAAACTTCAGTTACAACATTTCCTGTGGCCAACTCTGCATCTTATCTTTTGTTAGATGGCAAGGAACTCTTGACTTTTTTGCCAGGAAGAAGAGGCAGAATTATATATGCATACGTCTTTAAAAAAAGTATGGTAGTTTTTTTTATTTATGTATTAATTTATTTATTTACAGGCTCCTCAGTTCTGTAAAAGTCCTAAGTAAGCTGTTGCCAATGCTTACAGTCAATATAGCTGAATGAGATGTACTTCTTGACATAACCTCCCTGGATTGAAGCCCAGTGACTAATAAACAAAAGATGATGCCCCACCCCTTTCCTGGGCCTTAATTTTGAGGATCCTAAACTGAAATTGCTGTCCTCAGGAGAAACATGAAAGAGACACTTCCAAGTGGTTATGTGATGAAAAGATTTTTCCATTTCATAGCTAGGATGCACTCTTATCGGCATGCTCAAACACCTTACTGACAGAAGTCTGTTAACCAGCAAAGTTAAGATAAAAGGCCAGTGGCATATGAGGCAGCCAGCCTTCATCAGAACATGGAAGTCCTCCATTACTCGATATGCAATTACTCCTTTCTCTTGCCCTTGCTAGTTAGGATGGAAGTGGGAGGAAGCATCTCACCTGAACTCATAGCATGGTATGACATAACAGCATCTGACTGGGTGCTCGACATTTTACAGAACTGATCCCCCTTGCAGATTCCAGTAAAATGCCCACCAACGAACACACGGCTTCAACAGTTGGAAAGGCTCACTGTCTTCAAAAATAGCAAGCAGTGTCAAAGGTTTCACGAAAATAGAGACAATGGTATATATTACAACTACTTCTTGAAATAGGCCATTTAATAAAGTTCATGTCAATTGTAGACCCAAAATTAGCAAATAAGTGGATGGAGAAGTACATGTTTAGAATGCTGACCCAGATGTACCTTCCTCTGTATCAAGGAGACCGGATGTGGACAGTACACCTCCAGAATGCATACTTTCAGATTTCCATCATGCAGAACCACAGGAAATGTGATGTTAAAGGCTGTGTAACAACACTAATAATCCAAACGTTCAGTCTGATATCCCCCTCTATGTGCCTTTTTCTAATGGATAGTAGTAGGTTCAGCTCACCTGAGAAAGATCAGAATTTTTGTATAACCTTATCAAGGGTTTGGCTGCTGAATGCTTCTTCAAAACAGGTCATATAAGCCTTTCAAGTCACCTGTGACATTAAAAATATTACAGTGCTTATTAAATCATGACAAATCACAATTTTGTATACATTGTATCAAAAATAAATGTCAATATAGAAGTCCTCATCCTACTGTTAGATCGCTTCACTGAATTTTAATTGTACAGATGTACTAAAGCAATTTTTTCATTTCATTCAGTGAGCGAGGTTACTGTGGAACTGTTAAAGATATTGAAATAGTTCAATTTATTCGACTCTGCATGTGCTCAAAATCTCATGGTACAAATGAAGTTCACTTTGACGTTGATGTTGCTTTAAAAAAAACAGATATACCTTTATTTGTTTTTCTTTTTTTGTTTCTTTTTTTTTTTAAACTCTTTTTATTGAAAAAATAGGCATGTAAACAATTAAAACACAGGATTGTTCAGGTAGTCAGTGACACTCATCACAGTGAGACATCTAAAGCCCATTGTCACTATACAATATGGATGTCATCGGGAGTGCCGAACTATCAAATCTTCAGCATCAGTATTGTCTCGGCTCCTCGGTGGTTCACATATATCCCCCCCGGAATGTGTTCCATGACCCCCATATGTGCGACCACTTCTTCGGACATCCCCTGGAGACATAAACGGGTATCTTTGTCCCCATACACCAGTCCATATCCCTGGCCCAATCAGCAATCCGAGGTGGGTTCAGAGCACTCCACAGTCGTGCAATATTCCGCTTGGCCACCATGAAACCCAAAGTGACCCAAATTCTTTCCTTGGCATTAAGGTCAGTAGGGTCCCATATGTTCAACAGAATCAATTTTATATTGCCCGATTTCCAAAGGTCCCCCACTCTGGAAATACCAATGATATCCCATTTATCGAAACCCAGGGAATGAGACAGCCGACCTAGCTGGTCACAATGCCAGAGCGGCGTAGCTTGGGTGAGTTTTCCCTCCCAATCCAGGCTTCTAGTAGCGTCCTTCCAGACTTGCACGGCATGTTTGGTCCGGCCAGACAAGACAGGTTTCAGAGACTTCGTGTACAACGCTCCCTCAAAACTATCCCCCCGGGAGTAGCCAACCGTCGATCCGAAAAGCCGGATCATCTTGCCGCCTATAACTGCATCGATTGATGGCAGCGAGCTGTGAGAACCAATAATATCTTTTCATATCTGGGAGCCCGATGACCCCATCAAACCACCCCAGTGTAAGTTTATGGGTAGCGATGCGGGGGGTTTACCCTCCCATAACAGATCCCGGACGGTTCTTTGAAGCTCCCTAAAGTACGATGCCGCGACCGGAAGAGGTGTGTTCTGTAGCGCATACAAGAGTTGGGGGTAGGCCTCCGTCTGCTGGCAACCCCAAGGAAGCCGAGGCCGCTGCCCACTAAGAACGTAGAGCACCGATTTGGACCAATTGATCATATATCCTGTGAACCTACCAAAAACTTGGAATATGTCCATTACCACATTGAGAGACGCTTCCGGGGAGGCCAAATAAAGCAGGATGTCGTCCGCATATAGTGATATACAGTCCTCCCACCCATATGTCCATTTGAGGCCCGTGATGTCGGGGGCTTGACGGATCCACGCCTCCAGAGGTTCCAAGGCTAAGGCAAAGAGGAGCGGTGACAGGGGACAGCCTTGCCTGGTGCCCCTACCCAGAGAAAAGATAGGGGATTTCCGGTTTTTTGACGACCACCTGTGCCAACAGTTGACAATATAGAAGGTGCACCCATTTAATAAATTCCAGGCCAAATCCTAGTTTGTGAAGCACAGCAAACATGTAGGGCCTTTCAATAGTGTCAAACGCCGAAGTGGCGTTCAGGGATACCACCACGGCTTCTTCTCTGATCATATCCGCCCTGCAAAGTACACCGTGTAGCCGACGGAGGTTAAGAGATGTATTTCTTGCCGGCATAAACCCGGACTGGTCCGGGTGTATCAGGCGGGTAAGGACTTGTAATAGACGAGTGGCAAGGACTTTCGCAAGGATTTTGGCTTCGCAATTAAGCAACGAGATGGGCCTATATGAAGAACACAGGTCCACGGGGTTACCCGCTTTGTGGATGACAATGATGTTAGCTAGTCTATGATCCTCGGGAAGGACCCAAATCTCTTTACTTTCTCGATACATGTCTGTGAGAAAAGGGGCGGGCATGTTCGCCGTTATTTTAAATAATTCTATGGGGATCCCATTGGGGCCCGACGCTTTCCCCCCACGCAGATCGTGCATGGCCTTCTCTAGTTCAGTTACTGTGATGTCTCAATCCAGGTCGGAGCACTCCTCCGTGGTAAGAACTGGCATTCGAATAGGAGAGATGAAGCCTCCTCCTCTGAGTAGGCCTTTCAGGAGGTATACAGGGAGTGGTACTATCTCCCGAATGCATCCACTATGTCTTGCGGAGCAGTTACACGAGAATGTGAGTAGGTGGCAATTTCAACCACAACGCGCTGTGCCCCATCTCTACGGTCTAACCAGGCCAGTTACTTGCCTGCTTTATCGCCCACGTCATAGATCCTGCTAAGAGTAGCCCTATATTTTGCCTTAGCCATGTCTGTGGCTAGGTCAGAGAACTCTTTGATCTTAATATGGAGCATCTGACACACTTCCTTCGAGTCCTGCAATCGGACTGCATGTTCCAGATTTAGGATCTCACCCTCTAAACGTACCATACCAGCTGTCCTCTCTCTTGGCGCTGCCCAGCAATTTGTCCCAACACAACCCCCCAAATAACAGTCCTATAGACTTCCCAAAGTGTAACGGATGAGCTAACCGAACCCAAGTTTTCTTAAAAATACAGGTCAGATTCACTCAGAACCTTCTCCCTGACGGAGGGGGTCATGAGATACCATGAGTTAATCAGCACCACTCGGCCGATCGTGGGTTCCCTTACTTCCAACCTGCACTGAACAGGAGAATGATCCGAAATCCCCCTGGCCAAGTGTTGTATATCTTTGACAGAGTGGAGGTGGTGTGTGAGTGTGAGCACGTAGTCTATACGTGACATTCTGCGATGGGGGCACGAAAGATGTGTGTATTGGAGCTCCCTGGGGTGCAGGCATCTCCAAACATCCACAAGGCCCATAGCACCCAAAAAACTATGGATTCGTTTGCGCTCTTTTTGGGGCCAGCGGTCCAGGGTGTCAGAGATGGTGGAGTTAAAATTGCCCCCTATCAATAATCTCCCGTCCGGCAGGCCCAGGAGAAGAATGCCGAGATCAATAAAGGCTTGTGTATGTAGGCCTGGTGGAATGTACACTGAGACCAAATTGAGGGTAGTTCCCTCCCAAATCCCAGAAATAGCTCCAAATCTACCCAGTGGGGCTGTATGGACCACGTTCACAGTCAAGGGGAACGATTTACGGACTAGGATGCTCACCCCCGGGAACCAGAACCAAAAGCAGAGTGAGCTGCCAACTGGAAATCCCACCGTGACAGGGCCTTACAACCATTACCCAACAAGTGGGTCTCCTGTAGGAGAATGACATCTGGCGAGTGCCTTTTCAGGAATTGGAGAACCACCCCTCTCTTGATTTTGGCCCCTAGTCCATTGACGTTCCAGGAGAGCAAGTTAAGTTTCTGTCTATTCATAGTACCCATTACTCCGTTTTAAAGAAGTGAGGCGATCCAGAGAAAAGCATGTCAAGGGGCAGAAGGGGAGAGACTCCGATACATCCCTTAGCACTGTCATCAATGAGAACATCACGAACACCAAACCCGCTGTTACATGTACCTGAAACCAATCAAATGTGGCATGCCTAAAAAAGAAAGATACCATAACACAAACACAAATACAATCCCCCCCCACCCACCTCACAGACCCGAAAAACATTTCTCCAAGCCCCCCCCCCCCCCCCCCAACTAGCAGAGTGCCTATCGCCCACCCTCCCAAAGACTTAAGGGTTCGTGTAGCCTAACCGAGCACCCGTCCCTGAATAGTTATCAGACAATAATCACAATAACATAACTTGGATATGCTAAGAGCAACAGCAGGTACCTAAAATACACCTGATAACGCCCCCATGAGTGGCGAGGGATCAAGCAAGTCGTGAAAAAAACAGTTTGACAAAGTTTCTATTAAAGTCTGATTCAATACGAAAAGAGTCGACACTATACTCACAGCCCTCAGTCAATGATGAACCTTTCCACCCCCTGGGGGAGGGGGGAAACTTATAGACCAGTTATCCGATGCCACCCGCCGCTCCATCCAGGTCGTGTGGGGGCGAGCCGCTGCCAGAGACCCGGGCGTCTCCGTCTATCCTCGCACCTCAGGTATAGTTGTTTTGGCGGCCCGCCGTACGCCAACCATCCACCCATTCCCAGACCTCCTCTGGGGTGGTAAAGAACCAGGATTTCCCCTCTGATTCCACCCTCAGTTTGGCCGAAAACATCATAGCATATTTCAATTCCCTGTCACAAAGCGCTTTTTTCACTTCGAGGAAGCTGCGTCTTTGTCACTGTACCTTTAGGGTGAAGTCCGGGCAGAAAGTGATGCGGCTGTTCTGATACTCCACCGGCGGGGCTGAGCGGGCACCCTGCAGGATAAAATCCCTGTCACGGAAATTGAAGATCCTGGCAAGAAGTGGTCGTAGGGGAGCTCCAGGTCTCGGCCGGCCACCTGGCACCCAGTGCACCCGTTCCACCGGAAATAAGTTGGGGAGCCTCTTCGGCTTAAGGTAGGTGGTGATCAGTTCTTCCACGAAGAGGTCCGCCGATGGTCCTTCCACTCGTTCCGGCACCCCAATTATTCGGACGTTATTGCGTCTGGAGCGCCCCTCATAGTCATCCAACTGGATTCTAATTTCGTGGCATTGTCTGCATTTCTTCCATCTTCCTCTGTAGTGTGGACGTGTCCTCAACCAGAGAGTTCGCTTTAATTTCAATGTCTTTCAATCGCAAATTCATCGAGCGCATATCCGCTCGAATAAGGGACACTTCGGTGGATACCGTGTCAATACGCATTTCTAATGACGTGCAGACGGTTGTGATGGCTTCAAGGATATCCTGCAGCGTAGGCGTCTGTTTCCACCAGGCTCGGATTTGTCCATTGCGGTCGACCCTCCTTTGGGGCTCGCTCCGGGGCCCTCCTCCAATGCGTATTTTGTTAATTTGGCCTGGAGGGCTGTTTTCGAGCTGCGGCCCCCTGCCATTGTGTATACGGGTCCTGCCGGCCGCGGTGCAAGTCCAGTAGGGCCAGAAGGTTGGGGCCTATGGGAGCCAGGCGGCGATGTGCGGATCCCTTATGGTGGGGCCCGATATAACAGGGTCGCGCTGAAGCGCTGCGGGCCCAGCGCCAGCGTCACGGTGTGGCCCCACACAGGCAGAAATAAAGGGCATTATACGCGCGGCCAGCGCCACCGCACACAGAACCCCCGCGCTGCGGGCCCACCTCACCCCAGCAGTGCAGCGTTAATATCTGCCTCAGGCGCAATATGGGCGCCAGGCACCTCAAGCACCACTCCCAGTCACCAACAGGCCAAGACCGATCTGCGGCGTAGGCCGCTGCCCACAGGCCCAACTATACGGTCTCCCGCTGGGCCCTTCGCAGCGGGCACTGCATCACAGGAGTTCTAAAACTGTGGTGCAAAGCGGGCGCTGCACCGGGGTTCGCTGCAGGCAGTGTAGGGCAGGGCTCTGGTCTCCCCCTCCAGGCGCTGTGATTCACCCTCAGCGGGCCGCCTCCCTGGGTTCCAGGCCCCGTCACTGCCGAGTCTCCTCACCTGCAACCGAGATTTGAGTGGCGAAATTCAGGGCAGGTCTTTTATTCTGCTCCCTGACGGGCACGTAGCGCTGGTCCAGACAGCAAAGTCCCCGATGGTGGGCCGGGGCGCAGGCCGCGATGCAGGGAGGCCCAGGCTCCGGTACGAGCAGTTGTCTCCGGCGGTAGGCGTCGGCGGTCCGAGCATCAGAACTGCCGGTCAGATCAGGCCGAGACCGGGCACCCCCATTCCCTGGGGATTACGCTGTGCTCAGGCATGTAGTTATGCCGTCATACGGATATTGGATAGGCAATTGATTGCAGGAACGGGCGCGCTCAGACGGAGCCACCTCAATAAGTGGCCATTACACTCGGCGGTTGGCCACCCCCCCCCCTTATTCGTTTTTCAACAAACTTAGCCATATTAGCAAATATGTGCAAAAGTGGTCAACAATTGTCATGCCTACAGCATATGTACACCTCTTTATGCAGACTAATGGTATACGTCATGCCCATTGACATATCTGACATGCAAGTAAAGAACTTATGAACAATGTATAAAGGAAAAAATAGAAAAAAATGCAAGACAATAACGAACCAAAAGAAAGTCTCTACCCTCCCACCTATCCCAGTCAGTCACTGATCAACATATCAATACAGTTATCCAGTGAAGAGGTACCTGAGGCACAGCATGCCTTGCAAAGTTCAGACCCCCAAATAAGCATTGCTGTGCGAACAGCAGAATTATGATTACTGTTCCAGTTGGGTGAGGCACCGATCAAGGTGGGCAGTCATCTGTTTTTCCTTCAAGCACAGTTAATACAGTGTCCCACTCATCTACTGCAGGACCGTTATGATTACAACTCTTGAGCACTGTGAGGGTGTCCACCCCTGCTTTGGACCATTTACTCACATCTAGCAACCATTTGATCAAGGCAGGGGCTGTTTTTGCCTTCCAGCCTATTGCGATGTTCCTTTTTGCCACCATCAATTCCAAATCAATGAAGCTGCAAAGTTTTCGCAGCACCCTAGGCCTGTTCCAAGAGGTATTACCGTGGTTCCAATGGGATATTGGTACCTTTTACCTCCCTAAACACCCTCACCTTTGCCAGAATACCTGATATGACAACACTCCCAGGCCATGTGGTAGAAATGTGCTGGTGCTTTCATGCATCTGGGGCACGTGTCACTAGCCCTGACGCACCTTATTGAGCTTGTAGGGCCACAGGTATGTCTGATATATGTAGTTGAGTTCGTGAATTGGAATTGTGCATTGCAAGTGACCATATGAGCATATTCCTGAATTTTAGCCCAGGCTTCCTCTGTTAACCTATCCAGAGAGGCCTCCCGAGCCAGCTTAGAGCATAACATGTCTACATGAAAAGTTTGGGATAGGCCGCCCTGGAGAAGAGTCTCTGCACCCCCACAACTTCCCAACATAAGGAGACGAGTGAGTAGCCCGGATATCAGCGCATCCAGCCAGGTTCATTGTGCAACGTCTAACACTGCTGCATGGGGCAGAAACTGTCCTGTGCCCAGTCCTGTCTGCTCACTAAGATAAGCATTGGAATCAATGGGGTAACCCTGTGTCCCACCGAACCTGGGTATTGAACAAGAAAAACTACAATGTGTTCTGTCGGGGAGAACAATTGCTTAGTACATGCAAAACTTAGTCTGTAAAATAAAAGTCTAATATGTTCATTTAAAGACTACGAATGGAACACACATTAGCAAAACGAATCATTGTTTCAAACTGTAATATTTACTAGTTTGTATATGGCTGTCACTTCTCATAAATATCAACAAACAAGTAACATATGAATTAGTGGTTAAGGTGAGTGAAGTGAGGTACGTAACAATGTGATATCATACATAAGGTGTAAAAGACATACAGATATATATATATATATATATATATATATATATATATATATATCACTGCTCCTTCTGCACCTTTAGACAGCGCACTCTCTGGACGGGTGCTTTTAACGCGAAGGTGCATCCGCGTTTACATATGCGCGCTCACTCCCAATCTCTTCAAGACTCGGAAAGCACTCTACGGGAAACTCCTGCAATCTTTCAAATCCTTTTATTTCGTTGCAAGCATGAAAAACATGACGTGTTTTGGCTATGCCTCAGTCGAATGTTCTCATTGAGTGCGCCAAAAAGCGGCATATTTAGAAGTGCATTACGTAAATCACATGACAACGTAGGGTATGGAAATTAACAAAGGACAATCTCCTTACAGAATATGGCGCCATATTGGAATGTAGTTTTGAAACGCTCAAATGCAAATTCACAATGACTTCTAATCAACTACTTACACCTTTCAAAAAGTTTTTGTTGTTATGACGGAGACCCATCCAACTATATCGCCGTGTATCGGCATAATCGGTGTCCATATTGCATTATTACACCATAAATTGGTAACCACTTACTCGTTATTAATGTCATGGCAACAGACTGTTGATTACACATTTTGCATATTCCTCGATTAATCGCCGTATATCGGCATTCTCGATAATAAGCAAAACTGACAATTATTGCGCCGTGTGTCGGCTTCAACATGATTCATAACATAACCACAGTCTGCTGATTCACATAAAAATGTCACATAAAAAATAAACCCATATGGAATGATCCAAAAATAGAGCACTTAGCTGACACAAATTATTAGGAAAAAATGTTGTAATAATTTTCATAATTCATACAATTAGCGATATAGTTGGATGGGTCTCCGTCATAACAACAAAAACTTTTTTTTGGGCGCACTCAATGAGAACATTCGACTAAGGCATAGCCGAAACGCGTCATGTTTTTCATGCTTGCAACGAAATAAAAGGATTTGAAAGATTGCAGGAGTTTCCCGTAGAGTGCTTTCCGAGTCTTGAAGAGATTGGGAGTGAGCGCGTATATATCAATAAAGATCCGTCCTTTCCAGTTATTTCATATTTTCAACAACCCCCATATAGTCCATATCTTTCTTGGGGCAGGGAAAACTGCAGGACATGAACTGGTATAACCGTCGACGTTTTGACCCTGAAGTATGCGCAAATGAAAGTGCTGTTCTCCCCGACAGAACCAATTGTAGGTTTTCTTTTTCACTAGGATAAGCAAACATCATGTATGTGCCACGTGACAGCAAGTCCCCCAAAGTGCGTATTCCAGCCTCTGGCCACAGCCTTATATCAACCCTCCCTGACAATGCACTAATATTAGGAAGGCTCCAATACAGCCGTGGTGCAGAAAAAAGCCCTTCCTTTCACTCAGATGTGGTGCTGCCAGTAATATCTCACTACTGACAACGCCCATGCTAAGGGCACCGGCCCATCAACAAATGTATTAAGGGTACTCTATCAAGCGAGGACTTTGCTGCCATTGTTTCACAGTTATATCAGTTTCCCATTAACCACATTGGCCAATACAACTGAGCAGCCAGATAATATGCCTCGAGATTTCGAAGGCCCATCCCCCCTGGCTTTACTGGCAATGTATGTTTGGCCATCAAGAGCTTAGTACACTTGTCTGCCCTCACCAGGTCGGAAAACAGACTATTAAAACCCTTGAAGAGCAAACTCTTCAGATGTACTGGTAGGGCCGTAAAGTAAGTGAGCAACCTCGGAAGGATCAGCATTTTCACAACTGCCACTCAACACATTGAGGATAATAGAAGCTTCTTTCAGAAGTGAATAAAGGTACCCAATTTACCCTGTATCAGTTGGTCTTCCAAGCGGTAAACCCAGGGCTCCAAATACTTAAAAGTATCTGATGTCCATGCCAAAGGCGTGACAAGCCTCAATGAAGGGGGGGGGGGGCTATGCATCCATATTATGATTCAGGAATAGACAGGTCTTACTCCAGTTAGTCTTCAAGTCCGTCATGTCACTGAATCTGGATAGAAGTTCCATCACCCCCTCACAGCTCATGCGTGGGTTCACCAAATATAGCAGGGCATCGTCTGCATATGAGATTATATTTGTTGCATGTTGCAGCGTATACCCCAGTTCTCCGCCTTCTTGTGGAAAAGAAGCAAGCCAGTGGCTCCATGGCCAGAGCAAATTACAAAGGGGGAAAGCAAACACCCCTGTTTATAGACCCAGTGAGGTTAAAACTCTGAGCCTGTTCATACTTTAGCTAGAGGGGCAGCGTACAGTAACCGAATCAAGTTTATAAAGCTATCCACAAGGCCCATCTTTCGCAGCACTTCAAACAAGTAAGTCCAGGACCCTACAGTGTTGCCTGTTCCCAAACGCTTATTTTTAATTTTCTGCTTAAAATTTTAAAATACAATAAAAAGCAACAAAAAATCCAGATTAAACAACATACAAATGGCAGCAACAAATTAGACATGATTCCCTGTTTCTTAGATTTAGCGAGCTGCCTTGGGTGTTCATGTACCCTATGAGGCTGCCGAGAATGTGCATGGAAATTAGTTGTGATGAAAGGGAAAGTAAAACAAGCATTAGCAAAGTCAGTTGGGTGGCGTTGGCTGCGAGCCTTTTGATAATTCCTGTTTTGTTCTGTCATAGTTTTGCAAAACGCTATTGTTCTGTTGGCTGCCGGACCCTCCTTAAATCTAAAAAGAAAAAAAAACAATGGCTAAAGGCCAAAGTTTTTTCTAGTCCCAAAATAAAATACACATTACCATGGTACACTGAGCTCTGAAGGGAAGAATCTTGCATGTGAATATGTTCCTTTTGAAAGGGCAGCATGCTTTGACTCCTAGTGAAGTCAATCAATGGCTGAAATGGGCTAACATTGCCCGCACGCATGCTGGAGTGGAAGAAGAAAGTGAATGAAGCATTCACAGACTAATGTATGAAGTGTGGCTAAAAAAATCCTTTAATTAACTATGTTATACATATCTAAAAAATAAAGTACATTGGTCTGGCATTGTCTGCCAGCCTCACCTTTAAGAAAGAAGGCAAGAAAGGAAAGGAAGGAAGGAAAAGGGGAGCAAGACAGACAAAAAAGAAGCAAGAAGGGCAAATAACTAGTAAGGGAGGGACGCAAGAAGGAAAGAAGGCAAAAAAAGTTAAAAGGAAAGAAGGAAGGGGGGGCGTGGCTTGGGAAGCAAACATGGCGGACGTGTTCTAAGCCGGCTCCGTCCAGCCCGCAATACATCCGACGATAATCCTGGCATCCCGGAACGATTGAGGCAGAAATCGACGTGTCTGTGGCGCAGTACCTGATACCTTCTTGACTGGTGAAATCTATGAGCGGGGAGCTGCTGTGGAGCTGTGATTCTGCTGCTGCGGGGGAGAGGCCTGGCCGAGCGAGGAGGGTCCCGGGAGCTGCGAGCGGCGTCTCTGTTGGAGGTTGAGGGCAGGCGGTGGAGTTCGACCTGGCCGGCGGGCACATCCCACAGCGGAGAGCGGACTGGCCCTGCGGCAGGAGGCCCGTCATCCGATTGAGCTGTGGGGACCTGCGCTGGGACTCGGCTGCTGGGTCGGCAGGCCTGCGGTAGTGAGACGGGGGATCCGGCAGCCGGACCGGGCCACAGTGGTAAGGAGAGGCGGCCGATTCTGAGTCATTGTAGGGGCTGAGGTGCACGAGGGCTGAGGCGGCTGGCGACAGGGGCGGCGGGCCTGCTCCTTGAAGTGCCCCTCCTGTCTGGTGTTGTGGGGGGACCGGCAGCATAGTCGGTAGGCTGCCTCGCCCCTCCCTCCTTAGTGGCACCTGGTTCTTTCTGTGGCTCCGGTGTGACAGTGGCGGTTGAGTCCCGGTTCTTCCCCCCCCCCGCCTTTTCAGAGCTACAAACTGGGATCGGCGGCTGGGCCGGGACGCGTGGGGGGAGCTGATGCGACTGAGATCGGCAACCATGGCCCCCTTTTTGGGACGTATGGGACGCTTTGGTGCCTACATGCTGAGCGGTGGCGCAACCCTCTTCCCTCCGCATTAACAGTCACAGCGGGAGAGCGGTGGGGCAGCTGGACTGCGTTGGGTAACACCGGAAACTTTGTTGGGCTGCCCCCGCCCCGGTTGTGATAGCCTGGGCCCGCTGGGTCTTAGGTGCAGAGGCCGGAGGGAGGATCATGTGCCCCACGAGGTCACCCCATAGAGGGGAGTAAGTGGTGAACTCGGTGGCACTATCGAGTCGCGGGGTGGGGACCGAAGATCGGGTCGTTTGCCTGCACCCCACCGCCCGCTTCAAGAATTTGGGCATCTGGGGCTCTCGGCAATGTATGAATCGGGCTGCAGGAGTGAGGGATGGGCCACTGGGGAAGCCCGTCGCTGCTTGTGTGAAGAATATTTGGTGGTGCGGGTGGGTGGGCTCCGCCCGGTGACCGGTCGCTTGAGAAGCTGGTTGGGCGGGGTCCGTGGTCCCGCACACCTGGGTGGGTCTGGGCCCCTGGGGTGCTCGGAGAGCTGGAGAAGTGGTGCCTGGGGCCGACTAGTGCACACTAGTCGGCCGCGGGATTCGTTTTCACCTGGGTTTGTACATCACTCGGTCGGGGGTGGGCCAGGCCTAGAAGCCCACAACACCATAATGACCAGAGACAAGGGGGGTGGCGACTCGACCAGGCAGGGGCCTATTGATAAATTTAACGGCCCGGGGCAGTGGCTGGAGCTTCTGGGGGCCAATCGGTAGCAGTGCCGGACAATGCGGCCCTGATGGGGACATGTTGGATGCGAAAATAGGGGCAGTCGGAGCGGACGTTACACTGCTTCGACAAGATCTACGCAATGCGGTGTCCCGTATTACTGAGGCTGAGACTCGTATCTCTGGAGTGGAGGATGACGTTGCGGAGTTGAAACGAAAGGTGGCAGTGATGGAGAGCGTCCAAAAGGGCCTCAAGCTCAGAGCGGAAAATGCGGAAGGACGGGCCCGATGCAACAATCTCCGATTCGTTGGATTTCCGGAGGGCTGTGAAGAGGGAAACATGGAACGCTTTCTCACGACCTGGCTGGAGGGTTGGCTCCCCCCTGCGAAGCCATGTCCAGATGCTTTGTGGTGGAGGGGGCTCATCGGGCACTCCTGCAGAAGCCTCCGGTGGGGGCTCGCCCACAGCCTGTTATAGCCAAATTATTGAACTATTTGGACAGAGACGCCATCTTGAAGCAGGCTAGGGCCAAAGAACCCCTGTTTTTCAACAATTCTCGTATTCTAATATTCCCTGATTATACGCGACAGGTCCAGCAGCAACGTCAGTCATTTATGGCCGCCAAGGCCCGGCTGAGAGAGCTCAAGCTTCCTTACGCCCTGCTCTTTTCGACCCGCCTCCGAGTGGTCTTTCGTTCCCGCACTCACTTCTTTGATACTCCAGAAGAGGTCTTCAGGTGGACAGATGAAACGGTGCGGGTGAGGCCCCACACTCCACCGGGTAGGGAATCAGATTCATCCTTGAGTGATGCGGCTCGGGGGGGCCCCCGTTGCCAGAGGCAGAAGGGGGACAGACGATCGAGGTCCCGGCGGTGCTCGCAGTCCAGCAGTGCCTCCACCAGAGGGGGGCCGGCCCTGGGGGGACAGACATTGGATCCTTAGCGGAGGATGAGGGTGCTGCGCTGTGAAACTTCCACTATTGATAACCGGGATGTCCTGAACTGGGCTTGACCTACCGTCAGGTGTGAGCTGGCGGGAGCCCTGCCTGGTGGTTATGGGCTGTAAATTGGGGATCCATTGGTTGGGGTGGTTCACATCTCCTCGTTGGGGATTGGGGGCCAGCCCTGCCGCGACAGATACTTCAGTGGGTTTTTTAAGGTATGGGGTGGGGGGTTTGTTGGGGAGGGGTTTTGCTGTTTTCAGGTCGCACTTCCATTACAGGTCCATTACAGGTTGCACACATGCCACCGAGGCTCCATGTTAGTATTGAACAATGATGCAACCCCATATGGTTGAAATGTCCGATGGTGGGCAAGGGACGCAGGGCGGTCTCTGTATCCTGTGTTGGACTGTACGAGGGGTCGTGGACAAGATCAAGCGGGGGGCCATACTGTGGTAAATATTTCATTACCGGTACTATTTTTTATGCGGTAAAGTCTAGTAAGAATAACTCAGTAAATATAAGAGGCAGAATCCGTGGTATTAGAGTTTCTGAAAGGCTTTATTCCTCTACAAAGGAAATACAATTCGAATTGCAGGCTTCAAATTCCATCACCACGAAAGTTCAGGAAGGAAGGCAATACATTATTGACAAGTAATGGTATTTATATGGAAAGCATTACATTAAGACAGATGCAAGAGGCGTAACAGCTGATAATACAGATATAATACACATACGTAACGAAAAAAGGCGTAAACATGGGTGTAACTAAAATACGTCATTAAACATGATGTCACAAATGGGTGGATCCATAAGAGAATCCTGCAATGTCAGCAGAAATACTTGGCAGAGATGCGCGCGCAGCCGCATGACGTGTGATTGACGTGCAACTAGAGGGTGAAGGGGACTTGACATTTAGCTCTACATGTGGAGACAGAAGTCTGAGGGGTCATGTCAACCTAATCCCAAATCATATCTAATATCTTATGTTTAAAGAACCGTATTATCCAAAAGGAAAGTTCTCTAGGACGGAATCTATTCTATACTGACTGTTAGTGCGTGTACAAGCGTCTAAGTGTCTACATGAGATGCGAGGGGGCAGGAATCTTCCATGGTAACAGGGGCTATGAATTACTTGCATGAGGACAGTGAGGCCTGGCCCTTTGCACGGTAGCTGGAAGAATGTTTACCTAAACTACTAGACAGGAATGCATCGGATGAGGAGCGGAGCAGATAATCTTGAAGGTGAAATACAGTTTTTGGCAGGCAACAGGCTGGATCAGGCACCGTTAGCCGTGCAGGGAGTAGGACAAAGTTCATGGATACAGATGCAGGCTCGGACTGGAGCTTTCAGAGGCAGAAGGCAGGAAAAGGCTTGATGACAGAATGCAGGGCCTACTCGCCTGAATCTGTAAAATGTGGAAAGTGAACCACATAAAGTCGGTGGCCTTTCATACTTAGGAATGGAATATCTGACCCATTCATGGTGGATCTGAAAGAGGACATGTTGACGGTGGACGCACATGTATTTGCGTCTTCATAACTGGAACTGGAGGGAACATACATGTACTTATAGCATGCACATGGAGCCGTTGGGGTCTACGATAGGGGACATAACTGATCACAAAATTCATATTTCCTCATTCCCTCCTTGTCCCCTACGGACCCTCAGGAGATATCGATCTTCATCAATCCATCGATCTGTTCATATAGCATCATTTGTTCTTCTTTCTTCTTCCGGGATCTCGAACGAAAGCTTGGATGCGGGATACACGATGTGGCACACAGACCACAAATCGCTGGCCCACATTGTAGACATAAGCAGCAACTGAATAGTATGAGAAAGCCAATACCTAGGAAGGATAGGATCCTCCATCCCCAGGCTGACAACACGCTCCAGAACCAACCGGACCAAGTCCAGGTGCCTGGACTCTGGTGTATCTGGCTTATAATCTTATGAAGGCGAGTTATGGCTTTATATACTGACGGCAAATTTTCTGGTATGAAAACACAGCAACTTGATCCGATGACCCTACAAGCTCCGCCCCTATCGGCCAGGATGACGTCAAGGACAAGACGATTTTGAAGCACAACAATCCGCATAGCAGACTGCTCTTCTGTTAAATTGCCTAAGGCGGACGTAGTCTCGTTTACTACTGCTTCAAGGGTTCTAGTTAATCTACGTATCAGTTTACTATTAGTGACTGTTCCTATATAAGGAAAGAAACCTTTATTGAAATCTGTATATTGTTCCCATGCCGTTTCAGTGTAATCGACGATCGGGAGATCTCTCTGCTGTCTATTGTGTATTAAATGGGTATTTCTGTGGTAATCAGGAGGAGCTAGGAAAACTGGTGGCAGAAGGAATGCTATGTAACAGGTACCATCCCAATCTAGAGGTAGACGTATATATGCGGTCTGGCCACATATGAAGTAGGAATGACGGGAAGCTCTAAATGTAGATTTGCCTTGATCACTGAATTTTATTACAGTGGTGCATTTACTATGGCCCACGTGTATGGAACTATTCTTTCTTACACATAATTCCCCTTTAACTGGGAATACTGACATAGCGGGCAAGATTGGTGTGGCTTCGGATTCAACATTCAGGATCATGAGGTTAAGTGTAAAATTACCTAATCCATATACTTCATTTTCTAGATCAGTTTCTGTTCTTTTGGGAAGTCCCTCCTTGTTAGGATAGCAGACTTTAAGCAAAACCAGGTTCAGGTTTCCCCATACCCAGTTGTCTTGATAAACTACGGAATTTGAATCTAGGGAATTAATCAAACTAAACCATGCTCCACAGGAGCCATTGTGTGTGAACGGATACGGAAAGAGGGGCAAAACTCCCTTATAGTTCTGATAGGGAGGGAGTCGGCCACATATCCAACAATTGGTAGCATTGCTGGTTTGATGGGAATGATGTAACATACTAATAAATGTGTTGTTGCGTAGCGCAAATCTATAAGACAACTCATGCGGAGGTAATTCGCTAAAAGAATGTTCAGCAGTAACATTGTAAGCACGTTTAGAAATAGGGTAATACATATGCAACAATATACTAGAAATGATGATCAGAAGACTTAGAAAAAACAAAATTAATAATGTTACTGTGCAGTGACTACGAAGTGATTTACAATACGCATGCTTTTTAAGCTGCATCTGTTGATTTCTTTCTCTATTCCGGTCTAGAGGATACATGTCAGAGACAAATTCAACCGATTCACCTTGGAGAGGACTTAAACAATCAAATTGTCTGACTTACTAGACCTTAATTTTAGTTTATAAAGTTCAGTTTTCATGGGTTCAACCAAGGGGAGCTTTGAATCAGTCTGTGAAGGGATACAAGGCTGATTGTTCACATCGGTCGGTAGTCCATAAAATTTCTTGATATGACTCGAGTGCAACCACCCTTTACGTCCCTCGATCTTCACGGCTGTCCTTGTTACTAGTAGAACAAGTTTTGGCGATTTCCACCTAGGCTCCAGTTGGGTCTTCCGGTCGAAATTCCGTACTAGGACCAGATCACCTGGAACCACGTCATGGGGCTTCACCTCAGTGTTATCGGGAAAAGCTGCAGCTACCTGTGAACGACAAGATTGTAGTGCAGACATCAAGGAAGCCAGGTAATCTGTCAGCATATTACAGTCAACATCAGTGATTTTGCGAGGTATAGGCGTCCTCCACATATTTGGTGGTCTACCAAAGATCACCTCGTACGGGGATAGCCCTGTTCGAGAATGTGCTACCATTCTCATGTAAAAGAGTGCAACTGGTAAGGCTACTATCCAATCGACACCTTTTTCTCTACATATTTTGGACAATCTAATTTTCAGAGTTTGATTATGGCGTTCCACGAGGCCTGCTGCCTCAGGATGTCGGACACAGTGGAATTTCCATTGGTAGCCTAACAAAAGTGAAACGTGTTTCATTAGTTCGGATGAGAATGGCTGGCCGTTATCTGAGTAGACAACACGTGGCAAACCATACCGTGGGAAGAATTCTCGAACTAACTGTTTGGCAGTAGTCGGGGCAGTGTAATCTGAAACCGGGTAGGCTTCTGTCCAACGGGAAAGAGCACAGACAACTACGAGAACATATTTGAATCCTCGACATCGTTCCATCTGGATATAATCCATCTGGAGGACTTCAAAAGCATGATCGGGAGGTTGAAATCCACCCTGCTCTACGGGGATGCTTTTACCTGGATTAAACTGACAACATATCATACAGGTACGTACTTTCTGTTTGGCTGCTGCTCGCAAGTGTTTGTTGAACCAAATGTGTTGAATACTGTCTAGCATAGCTTTTTCTCCTAGGTGCGCTGGACTATGTATTGTGTTAATGATGACTTGAACCATGGAGTCGGGAAGAAACCATATAGATTTTTCCTTCGTCATCCATCCTTGATCCGTTTGGATCCCTCCTAATTCAGTCCATTTCTTTATTTCTTCTGGTGTAGCATGTGTCTGTATGTCAATTATATCAAGGGCGGGATCCTTAACTGTCATGCAATGTGTTGGTGTCAGAACTATTGTCCTTGTCGCGTCAGTTGTATGAGTCTGGTTCTGAGCAGTCTGTTTAGCTGTTCTGTCAGCTAGGTCATTACCCTGAGAAATGATATCGGTAACTTTTGTATGAGCTTTGCATTTCATAATCGATATTGCAGTAGGTAGATGAATCGCGTCTAATAGGGCTTGAATGAGGGGTCCGTGTTGGATGTGGGCACCGTGAGAAGTTAAATAACCTCTCTCTCGCCACAGTACGCCGAAGTCATGGACGACTCCGAATGCATAACGTGAATCTGTGTATATGTTGACTTTCTTATTTTTAGCTTGAATACAGGCTTGTGTCAGAGCGATGAGCTCTGCTGCTTGAGCTGACAAAGTGTTAATACAATTTGTTTCAATGACTTCAGTGTCTGTTGTGACTGTGTAAGCGGCCACTAACTCTCCTGTATTTGTTCTCATACATGAACCATCTACATACAATGTCAAGTCTGGATCTGATAAAGGGATATCTGTCAAGTCTTGTCTGGGTTTCGTCGTGATGGTGATGACTTCAATACAATCATGTGCTAATGGATCTGTTCCGTTTACTGGCAACAGTGTGGCAGGATTTAACGTATTACAACGTCTGATTTCTATGTGTGGCTGAAACAATGTCAATTCGTAACCGGTGAGTCTCGCTATAGTCAAGTGTTGTGTTTGTGTGCGGTTCAAGAGAACCTCTACTGCGTGTGGTACTTGTACTGTCAATTGATGTCCTAACACTATGGCATCGCTTTGTCTGATTGCTAAAGCTGTTGCTGCCACTGATTTCAGGCACGCAGGAAGAGCCTGAGCTACTGGATCTAATGTACTAGAGAAATAAGCACATGGTTTGTGTGATCCTGCTTGTTCCTGAGTGAGTACTGACAAGGCAGTACCTTCGCGTTCTGTAACAAAGAGTGTAAACTGTTTGCTGTAACATGGTGTTGCTAAAACAGGTGCTTGACATAAAGCTTTCTTTAAGCTTTCAAAGGCGTGTGTATGTTCTTGAGTCCAAGGGAGAACAGTCGATGTGGCTGCCTCATGTGTTGTCAACTGGATGAGTGGCTTTGCTAGAAATGCATATTGAGGGATCCACTGCCTACAGTATGAAGTGAGGCCTATAAAAGCCCGCACCCCCTTTTGTGTCTTGGGTGGTGGCATGTTAGCAATTAACTGGATGCGGTCGGGTGTAAGCTGTCTTCCCTCCTTGGACAGCGAGTGCCCAAGGTAGACAACTCGCGGGACACAGAATTGCAGCTTAGAAGGGGACACCTTGTGCCCCTTGTCGGCCAGAAATTGTAAAACCGTCAGTGACGCTGTTTCACATTCAGGTTCGCTTCGGGCGGTGATCAACAGATCATCGACATATTGAAGCAAGGCAGTGTTAACTGGCATGTGGATACTGTCAAGTTCTCGTTTCAGTGCTTGGCTATAGATGCTGGGGCTTTCTGTAAATCCTTGAGGTGCGCGTGTGAATTTAAAACTTCGTCCATTTAAACTGAATCCGAACAGATATTGACTTTCCGGATCTATTGGGACGCTAAAGAAAGCATTCTTGAGATCAATTACAGTGAAGAACGTTGCTTCTGAATCAATAGCCGTTAGTAATGAAGAGATATCTGGGACCACAGGGTATTGTGGTACAATACATTTATTTAATTCGCGCAGATCAATAACTAATCGATATACTGGTGATGCTTTTGGATCCGTTCTTTTGAGAATCGGAATTATCGGGGAATTGCATACATTGGAGTCCGTTTCGACAACCACTCCTTGTGCAATGAGCTCGTCAATGATTTGCAGTAAGGCCACAACAGCATCTGGCGGTAACTTATATTGTCGCATTCGTGGTAGTACTACTCCTGTTTTTAGTGTGACACGATATGGTGTAATGTTCATGCAACCAACATCAGTGGGGCCTTGTGCCCATAAATGCGTAGGTAAACTCTGCAGCCGGTGGTCCATGTCTCTGGACACGTAGTGACCTTTAAAATCACGTAAAAATAATCGTACTCCTTCCGGAGAACAACATATTATAGCTCCTAGAGCTTTCAATGTTTTTATACCTAACAAGTTTTCTGGGCATGATTTAGTAAGCAATAAATCTGTAGTACGTGTCAATGGACCAACTGTAAGTGGAAGAGGCTGTGTTACGTCATTAATTATAGGTTTTCCTGAGAATCCAAGGGAAATATTTTGTGAGCCTGAGAGGGGTGCCCCTGGAACTTCACTGCGTCGTATAGTTGTTCTGCTTGCCCCTGTATCAAGTAAAAACTTTCTGTCTTCCCCTAATAGTTCACTATGTACATAAGGTCCCTCTTGATCTACAGGAACCTCAATAAGGGGTAAGCCAACTTCCCTCTCTAGGCTATTTCATGTGTATCGCTGATAATCGGGATAATCTGCTTGTGCATACTGATACATCTGTTGCGTTGTTGCTTGTGTTGCAGCAATAAGCTGCGCTTGTGGTGGTGCTACGGTCTGTTGTGGAGCTGCCTGTTGCGGAGCTAGTTGTTGCGGAGTTGACCTATGTTGTGCATGCTGAGGAATTTGTTGTTGATTCTGATCCTGTCTAGGTGGACGTGATCGTTCCTGAGTTCTACCCGTGGCGATATTGTGTTTCAGAACTGGACAATCGTGTATATAATGACCTTGTTGTTTGCAATAGTTACATGTCCCTTTAACTGGACCTGTTGAATCACCCTTTTGATGACTATCAGCTGGAACTGACTGAGCAACAAGCATTTTCATTTTTGTATCTTTCATACGTCTTTGTTCGTGTTCTTGTTCTTCTCTAATTCTATTGTGGTGATATTGTAACATCTGTAACATCTGTGACGGGGTGTTACCTTGCCAGGTACTCTCAAATTTCAATACTCTATTCTTAACTTGCGGCAGGGAATTTTCAACTAATTTTGTCACAAACAAATGTGGATATGACTCGCTACTTGCTTTTATGCCACTATTTATACCAAAACATTTTTCAAATCGGGAATAGAAATCACTAGTGTCTTCATCTTGCTTTTGTTTACAGGCTGAGATTGCACCCCAGTCCTCCTTTTTCGTAGTTAATAAACGTGGCAGTACCTGCACTAGTAATCCTGGTAGTGCTGTAGTCTTTTCCCCAAGCCCTGATCCTGCAGCTCGGGCCTTTTCTTCGTTTTCTAATGCGGTCCAATCTATCTTTTGGTCTCCCACCTCCCATTCCTTTTCTTTGAGTTTCTCGTAAACACCGGCAGGCATTAACACTTTCAGTATTTTCATAATGTCGGGGTAGGTATACTCTCCCATGAGTAGCATGTCTTTTATCTCACGGTGGAAACCTGCTGGATCCTTGTCATGGCTGGGTACTACTTTCTTCATTTCTAATAATTCAATTTTAGTTATAGGCGTGTACACAAACACGCGTGTAAAGTTATTACCTTCACCTCTGATTGGGTGTACTTCGCGTAACGGATTCTGTCTATCTATGTGATACATTTTTCTTCCCATAGTGGGAACTGGAACGTGTTCTGGGCACACGAAAGTTATATACTGGTTTCGAAATTCTAGAATTTCTTTAATCAAATCAGTACCTGACCCTCTCCATTTATTCGTGAGTAGTTCTATCAATATGTCAGGTAAGGGTCCTGGATCGGAGTGTTGGCTTTTATATAATATAAGGAGGTGTTGAATCATGTATATACTAGCTAAACGCTGTTCGTATGGGGTAAGATTCAGGAACGTGTGTGCTAGCGCATCATCACTGTATTTGCTGGGACTGTCAGCCCATTGTACTGCTGACCTGGCTAATTCTTGTTCGTCCATAGAATCGAGCATATGGTACCCCCTTCGATCTCGGAGTAGGTTATCAGCGGCTTGAAATAGGTGTTCAGGGGACCTTGTATTTAACATAGGGGT
Organism: Triturus cristatus; assembly: GCF_964204655.1. Classification (NCBI taxonomy): domain Eukaryota; kingdom Metazoa; phylum Chordata; class Amphibia; order Caudata; family Salamandridae; genus Triturus; species Triturus cristatus. Next base: position 693,526,311 of record NC_140591.1, read on the forward strand.
TTGAAAATGTCTGTTACATTCTGGACGTATCGGACGTATCGGATCATTAAAGCCTCTAGTATTATTATGGGGTCTTCCTCTACCTACGTAAGCTATCGTTTCTATTTGTTCTGATTCTTGCTCCTCCTCTCCCTCTGATTCAATTCTGTCTGCTTCTCGTCTTTCTTTATGTATTCGTTCTACTTCCTTGCGGATTTTTCGATACATGGCGATTATACACGCCTGTTTATCATGTTTCTCTTCTGATATGTTCTGACCCCATTTGGCAAGTTTTTGCATGGTATCATGATCTGCCCCAGGCCTGTCTTGGTTCCTGATCACGCAGTTTATGAAAAAACGTAGTAGTTGTCTTTGTACATCCACTTTCTGGTATTCCATAGCTTCGTTAATACTTTCTGGACCTCGCCCTGTTTGGACAAAGTGATATATATTGTCTAGGTGTTCAACCATTCCTGGTATCGTCATTAGATATAATGTAGCTCGTCGTATACGTAGTGATGATATTAGCAATCTGTCCTGTTTACCTGGCACTGGATCGTATCTACAATCCACAAGATGTTCTTTAAACATGTCGGATGTCACTAGTTGGGGTGTACGTTGGAGTGCTAAATCTGTAAGGGTCTGTTTATTTCGCGGCGGGGTGGCAAACATGTCTGTCGTACCTCCTGTAGCACCATCTGAGGTGCTAGGCAAAAAAGGATTCGTTGGACGTAAGATAGAAATTGTGGATGCGGGAAAAACAGTAGAAACGGACGGACCTGTGGGAACTGGTGTAGGAGTTTGTGGTTGCGGGGATACAGACGGATGCTCTTGGTGTTGTGCACCATCGGCAAGCGGTGTGTGTGGTATGGGATTAGCATACACGGGAGCTACGTCATCTAAATAAGAGGAAAGGAAAACGTCCTTTGCCGTTTTGGGATGTGTTTTGGGATGTGCTTTTATCGGGAGCAATGGAGGAGTCAAGTCTTTTGGTATTTCCGGGGTAGCCTTAGGTAACCCTTCGGCCAGAAGAGGATACATACCATTCATAAGAGCGTTTCTTTGTCTATCTACTTGTTCTAATTTTACTCGGGTACCTTCCTCAATTAATAGATTTTCTTGGGCTTTATTTGAGTTCTCTCTACCTTTCTCTTCCTGCCTGAGCGCTTTTTCTGTACGTCTATATGATTCTTTACGCCATAATTCAATGGCATCTTTCTGTGACTGTCTGGCTTTCTTTTTCCATAATTCTTCTTCTACTCTCATGATGCAATCTGCATCCCAGGTCCCCGCTGCGGGCCATCTCTGACTTTCTGGTAAATCCTTGGTGTAGTCCACCCATAAATCAAGAAATAATACGGCATCTAGGCCATGCTTATGATACATAAAGTATCCTGGAGTGTCCCTAGGTGGAATGGGAACAGCTTCTTCGAGTACCCCTTTTCTAGTTTTGATCTGTCTTAATTTCGAAAAGAGCGGCATTTTTAGATCTGGTTACTTAATTTTAAACACACTTAATACAAATAAACACAATAATGAACAGTCATTCACACCACAATGTATAGAACGTATTAAAACATTTAACATTTAACGAATAATGATGACTAATAGGAAACTGGTTACTGACATAATACTGACACTAGGTAATACTTATTTATATGCAAGACATACTAGATATACTGCTAAACAGTACAGGTACACTGCTAAAACAGTGCAGACCGGATTTGTGTACCCAAACCCGTCTTGACCGGCACAGACTATGTGCACGTTAAATGCCTCCCCGACAATGGTACTCACCGGGTAGCGCGGAACGGAAGGCCTCGGAACTGAACTGAAACTGGACCGGACTGGACTCGACTGGACTCGACTGGACTCGGAACTTCGGAACCTGGTGGGCCTCTGTATACCTCGGATCTTGCTCTCTCAGCTAGGCTCTGGTCGGGATACTTCGCACTTCTCACCGCCTCGTCTGGGTGTTGATCGCAGCCTCAGTCGCCCCCGCTTGGCCGGAGGGAGATACAGGAAATCCTGCGGGTACGCGTTTTTGTCCGTTCAGCTGTGGCAGGAGACCGGGCCTGCAACGCACCTCCGGCGCGTGAGATGAGAAAGTGTCCCTATTCGGGCGCCAATTTATGTGGTAAATATTTCATTACCGGTACTATTTTTTATGCGGTAAAGTCTAGTAAGAATAACTCAGTAAATATAAGAGGCAGAATCCGTGGTATTAGAGTTTCTGAAAGGCTTTATTCCTCTACAAAGGAAATACAATTCGAATTGCAGGCTTCAAATTCCATCACCACGAAAGTTCAGGAAGGAAGGCAATACATTATTGACAAGTAATGGTATTTATATGGAAAGCATTACATTAAGACAGATGCAAGAGGCGTAACAGCTGATAATACAGATATAATACACATACGTAACGAAAAAAGGCGTAAACATGGGTGTAACTAAAATACGTCATTAAACATGATGTCACAAATGGGTGGATCCATATGAGAATCCTGCAATGTCAGCAGAAATACTTGGCAGAGATGCGCGCGCAGCCGCATGACGTGTGATTGACGTGCAACTAGAGGGTGAAGGGGACTTGACATTTAGCTCTACATGTGGAGACAGAAGTCTGAGGGGTCATGTCAACCTAATCCCAAATCATATCTAATATCTTATGTTTAAAGAACTGTATTATCCAAAAGGAAAGGTCTCTAGGACGGAATCTATTCTATACTGACTGTTAGTGCGTGTACAAGCGTCTAAGTGTCTACATGAGATGCGAGGGGGCAGGAATCTTCCATGGTAACAGGGGCTATGAATTACTTGCATGAGGACAGTGAGGCCTGGCCCTTTGCACGGTAGCTGGAAGAATGTTTACCTAAACTACTAGACAGGAATGCATCGGATGAGGAGCGGAGCAGATAATCTTGAAGGTGAAATACAGTTTTTGGCAGGCAACAGGCTGGATCAGGCACCGTTAGCCGTGCAGGGAGTAGGACAAAGTTCATGGATACAGATGCAGGCTCGGACTGGAGCTTTCAGAGGCAGAAGGCAGGAAAAGGCTTGATGACAGAATGCAGGGCCTACTCGCCTGAATCTGTAAAATGTGGAAAGTGAACCACATAAAGTCGGTGGCCTTTCATACTTAGGAATGGAATATCTGACCCATTCATGGTGGATCTGAAAGAGGACATGTTGACGGTGGACGCACATGTATTTGCGTCTTCATAACTGGAACTGGAGGGAACATACATGTACTTATAGCATGCACATGGAGCCGTTGGGGTCTACGATAGGGGACATAACTGATCACAAAATTCATATTTCCTCAATACTCTACCACGCGAATAGGGAGAAGGCTGATATTCTTATGTTACAGGAGACCCACCTCATGGGCACAAAGGCCCTTTGCTTGCAGCGCTATGGGTTCCAACAGGTTTTTCATGCTGGCTTTATGAGAGGATCTCGAGGCGTGGCTATACTGATACATCGCAGGGTCCCCTACACGCATGAACAGCAGTGGGTTGATGGGCAAGGACGCTACTTGTTTATCCGGGGTAGGGTCGGGGAGGACCCCCTGATTTTAGGTAGTGTATATGCCCCTCCCCCGTTGCAGTGGAATTTAATTGAGCGGCTACAATCTTTGTGGGCCGATATGCCGGATGTAATGTCTGTGGTGGGCGGGGACTGGAATGACGTTATGAACAAGAATGCGCACAGGACAGGGGTTGTGGAGGGTCGTAGGAGTGATCTCCCTACAAAACTACATTCTCTGGTGACGGGACTAGACTGGGTGGACACATGGCGGTGTGCTCATGGCGCGGTTCGGGAGTACACGTACCTATCAGCAGTCCACAAATCCTTCTCTAGATTGGACTACATTTTTGTTCCACGGGTGATGGCTGGTAGGGTGGTGGTGGCGGCGGAGATTTTGCCTTGGGGGCTCTCGGACTATTCCCCAGTGCTCATAAAACTAGATGCAGGCAGGGGAAGGCAGCCGTTTAGGAGGCGCCTGGCGGTGTGGAATCTCCAGAAGGTGGAATATACAGCTCATGTGGGTGAATCCATAGCTCAGTATCTGACGGCGAATGTGGGATCCGTCTCCAGTGCGGCCACTCTGTGGGAGGCGTTGAAGCCCACGCTGCGAGGGGTGGACATTTCTTGGTGCACAGCGGCTCGCAGGCAGCGTAGGGAGAAGCTGACCTGCGCTGAGGCGGACATAGAGATACTCGAGCGACAGAACCGAGAGTCGGGGGTGCTCTGGGAGTGCAGCAGTTGCTGCTGGCCCAACAGGAGTGTGCAGCTCTGCTGATGGATGAGGCACGACAAGTCTGGCTGGCAACGTGCAGCAGAGTGTACCAATGGGGGAACAAGTCGAGTAAGATGTTGCATCGCCTTTGTCAGGGCACCTTTCACACTCAAGTCCTGCCAGGAATTTTGGACTCCGCAGGGACTCCGATTACCGATCCTCCTGCTATTGCAGAGAGCTTTGCTACATATTTTGCGGACCTTTATGCCCCCCGGGAGTGTCTGTCGGCCGCTACAGTTGAGACATTTATTACAGATCTGCCTCCCAGGGCGCTGTCAGACGAGCTGCGGGATCAGTTGGAGGCCCCCTTGTCAGACGATGAACTGGGAGCGGCCCTGGGGGAACTCAACCCTGGGAAAGCGCCTGGACCCAATGGGTTTCCGTGTGTTTTTTCGTCGGTATAATGTGCAATTAGCCAAACATTACCGCGCGGTGGTGGAGGAGGCCCAGGACAGGGGTTTGCTTCCCCCGGACTGGAGACACGCAGAAGTGGTGGTGTTCCATAAGCCCGGGCGTCCCCTGGAACATCACGCCCCTTACCGCCCCATATCCCTCTTATTTTTTTTTGTTTAAACATTTTTTATTATTTTCCAAATCAACAATGACTGTTCATTACATCACGGGTCCCTGTGTTCATTAAGAGTATCTTCCCTCCCAACCCCAACTCGTCCCCCCCCCCACCCCCATGTCAGTGCGCCCCTGCCCCCTACTTCTCCCCCGATGTGCCCCCCCCTTCCAAGGAGATCATTTACAGTTGCTCACCCCCTCTCTGCGTAAGCAAATCATCCCTCTTGTCCAGGCCTCCGGTATATGTCTGGGGACCTCCTTCATTCCCATCTCATCTCATTCCCCAGTTCCCCTCGCCTCTTGCCGATCCGAAGTGCTCCCTTCTTCCCCCACCTCAGACATCAGCCCCTGGAGCTCAACTACCAACGCTTCCCATGCCCTGGCCGTCGCTAACGCTTTCTCATCGTCTCTCCTCAGTGCCACCTGCACCCGGAGCGTACCCTCCGCCCCCGCCCATCTCACTAGTGCTGCCCTCCACCGCACGTAGCTAGGCCCCCCCCCTGGATTTCCAGTGCAGGGTCAATTCTCTCTTAGCTAATATCAGCCCCAGATCATAGAACCTGCTAGTGACCTTCGTACGGCGGGTGTGGGGAAACCATAGCAACAAGCAAGTCCCCATCTCTGGAGTGATAGAGCGGTCTGTCACCTGATTCAGGCAGTCCACTACCTCAGCCCAATAATCGCCCAACTGCGGACAGGCCGCCCCATATCCCTCTTAAACGTGGAGGCCAAAGTCCTGGCGAAGGCACTGGCCAATCGACTATTGCCCCATATCACGTCACTCGTGCACCCCGATCAGGCGGGGTTCATGCCTCAGCGGGCCACCCGGCACAATATCAGAAGGGCGCTGGTGGCGATTGCGGCGATCCAGCGGCTGGGGGAACCAGCGGCACTACTTTTGGCGAACATGGACATGGCGTTTGATTCCTTGATCTGGGTCTACCTGTTTGCTCTGCTTCCTAGACTGAATCTGGGTCCATGCTTTCTTTCCTACGTGAAACTCCTGTACACAGGGTTGATGGCGTCGGTGCGGGTAGCGGGCGCCACCTCCTCCACCTTTGCTATTCAGAGGGGAACGCGGTAGGGATGCCCCCTTTTGCCGTATCTGTTTGCCCTTGCCATGGAACCCTTGGCGGCCTGGGTGCGTGTGGACGCCCAGGTACGGGGATTTGAATGGACCACGGGCCTGTCCGATAGAATTGCGCTGTATGCGGACGACGTCCTCTTTTTCCTGACGGCAGTCGACAGGACGGGGCCACGGCTTCTGCGGATCATGCGGGTCTTCGGGGAAACGTCGGGTCTGTACATGAATCCCCGCAAATCCACATTGTGGGTGTTGGGAGGTCAGACGGGGGTGGGCTCGTGGGCGACCGAGGTCCAGTCGGCTGCAGGTGGCATGAAATATCTTGGGGTGGTGCTTTCGGATGTACCGGCTGTTGCCTGGGAGCGTAACCTGACACCTGTGTGGGATCGGGTTCGGGTGGACCTTAAGTCCTGGTCCTGCATGCCCCTGACACTGTTGGCAGATCGGCGATTTTTAAGATGGTGGCGCTCCCCCGACTTCTCTATCAGCTACAGAATCACCCATATCCGATCCCGCCTAGATGGTTTCGACTGGTAAACTCTATATTGGGACAGTTTCTGTGGGAAGGAGGGAAGGTGAGAGTGGCCATACGAACATGCTTTTTATCTACTTATTGTGGGGGACTAGCATCACCGGATCTCCTCTCGTACTATCAGGCCTCGCATCTGCTGGTCTTTAACGAGTGGTGGTATGGGGAGAGGGGGGACCCGGCGTACGCACTGGAACGCTATCTTATGGGGAATCACACACTGCATACACTCTTATACTTGGCACGGTTGCGGAGCGCGTTGCCACCAGCTACACGGGTGGTGTTCATGGTTTGGAGGCAGGCGTTGCGGCGCATGGGCTGGTGGAACGTCCTGACCCGGGAGACTCCTTTGTGGGTTAATGGGCGTCTGCCCCAATTGGCGGCCCTTCCGGGGTTTCGGGGATGGGACGCCATCGGTATCTCCACCCTTGGTGATGTCCCGAGAGGCACGACACTAAAATCCTTTCGCGATCTCCAAGAGGAGTTCCATATGTCTCATGCTCAATTCTATCGCTATCTGCAGCTGCGCCACGCGTTGTCCCCTAGTCTGCAGGGCCTGGAGTCCATACCTGAATTTAGTCCTGTTGAAGCGAAAGTCTTTATGGGGGACCTACAAGACAAAAAGATTTCGAGTATTTATCGGTCCCTGGTCGCGCATTTCTCCCCTACACTACAGAAACTCCGAGGGGACTGGGAGGCAGATGTGGGCAGGCTGGAAGAGGAGGATTGGACGGAGGCCCTGGCAGCCCCGCGGGGGGCGGTCATAGCGATACGATTACTCCTAGTCCAATTCAAATTACTTCACAGAGTCTACTTTACCAGGTCACGAATGTGGCGGGCGGGGATGATCGCCTCCCCGGAATGTCTTCGCTGTGGTCGGGCGGAGGGTTCGTTTATACACACGGTTTGGCACTGCACATCGTTAGACCGTTCATGGAGGGGGGTCTTTGCCTGTCTCTCAGAGGTCTGGGTTTGGGAGCTTATCCGCACACCAAAGCTGGCACTGTTACATGTTATGGAGGGGGTGGCGGGCAATGTATATAAATTACACCTCATGCTCCTAGGCCTGACTCTGGCGAAACGAGACATGGCCAAGGTCTGGAAGGTGACGAGGGCTCCCTCGGTGGCTGCCTGGAAAAATGGTCTGGACTTTTGCATGGGTCTGGAGCAGCCCATCTTTGTAGCCAGGGGGTGCCCACGCAAACACTATAAAATATGGAAGCGGTGGGCGGAGTACCGGGGCCTCTGGCTGGAACCTCCGGCAATAGAGGAGCCTTCAATATTGGTTTAAGTCTGGAGTCCAGCATAGGGGGAGGGGAGGGAAGGAGCAGGGGGGGTGGTGAGTCTGAATTAGGACCTGTTGATCTTCTTTTTGATGTTACAGATGAGATGGTATGGACCTGTGCGATCTTTGGGGGGGGAGTGGGAGGGGGGAGTTGGGGGTGTAGTGAAATATCGTCCAATGCTCCTATGTATTGTATTGTTGTTCGTGGGGTGGGGGGTGGGGGAGTCGTTTGCTGTAATGGTTGCCTTTGGTTTGCTTTGGCAGATGACTCTGGAGTGCAGAGTCCTAACTAACTAACTTCACAAACTTGCTTCCGCTGAGACTTTTCAATTGCAGAAAAAGCAATTATCAAATTCCAGTTTACCACAACTAGAACTCTATATTTCCATGTTTTTTTATGTATAAGGAACTGTGTTTGGTAGGTTCGCATATAGATAATCATGAGCCCGAATATTTACCTTTGATTCGCTAATATACTACTGCTGTATTTATCTTTGCAGAACTTACTGGAAAGTGTGGCCAGCAAAATGAATGCCCCAACCAAAATACAATGGCTGGAAGGAGGAAATCATGGCATGGCTGTGACTGGAAGAACAGCCGAAGATATTGCTGAAGAAATAAATACGCATGTTTTGTCATGGATCAAAGATGTCATTGATAACTCTTAAAATGAACCGTATCTTGTATTAAGGGAGATCTGCATTTACAAATGTTTGCATTTGAATGGTATGCCTTCCATTGCTGTTGTAAAATGCTTCTTACTTATCAATGGATGTTATTCTTGCAGGCTTGCTCAGGAATAACTCACTGGGATAAGAGTGTATTCTATGAATGATACATTTAGGCTCTGTATTGATTGTCTTTCCTCTATCAGAACGTTTCCAACACACAGGTAACCTGGGAGATTAGTTCTTAAATTAACACAAATTGAAAATTCAACAGAGAGTTCTGAAAATGGTGTTCTAAGCAAAGTCACTTGTTTTACAGGAAACTATATATTTTTATATTTTACATCCAATTTACCTGTTAACAGTTAAGAAGCATTTTATGATCTCTATTAAAAGAGAAAGGTATACTTTCTAGTGAACTGGTTTATAAACAATACATCTTTCCCTATAAAGCAATTATATTTACCAGCATGCTCACCAACCCCATTTTACTTCTATTCCGGGCTACGCCTATTCCGTTGATTCTTTTTGCACTTAATATTTTAGCCTTCTCTTGCTGCTATACTTAATAGTTTCCAGCACTCACTTATCTCTTTCTCTTTTTGTCTTTCTTTTTTGCCAAAGTGATAATGCAATGGCGTCTTATTTGACAGTTGTACATTCTCTTAACTAATTAGATGCCTTTATTTTTCACTAAATGATTGCTTATTAACCTCCCTAATTTCCTAATTCGTGCAGTTAATCATCCCATAGCATACTTTTGGGAATTATTTCCTCGATGTTTTATATTTTGTTTGCTGTTTGGGAAAATCATTGTGGCACTCATTTTGACGTAGTGTTTTTAAATACAGCTGATAAATATTGGTCTTATATAGGATAGAGATCCCAGTGGAAGTTAGGTAAAAAGGCAACCAGAAAATTGCATAGTTTTCGTATTCCGATGACAGGCCAAGTGAGAAACATTTCTGCCATATTGGGACTGTAAATCATCCGATCCCACCAATCAAGCAGTGTGAAATTGGTCATGTGTCCATCATTGCTTTGTAACGGGCAACCGTACCCAAGGCACCAGCTCAGAAGTTCCCCACTACTACTTTTCATGTGACCCACCTTTGTTTGCAATCTTAAATGTCAACCATTTCCTACCATTCAGAGCACCTTAAATCTGCTTGTCCCGCTAAGGCAGCAGATCAGGAGCGCCACAGCAAACAGCTTGGTACTAGTCACAGAGCTCACCACTGCTGCCCAATCTGCAGCAGCCACGCATTTCCCTCTGTCCCACTCATTTCTTCGAATGAGCACCAAGGACATGGTTAGAGCCAAGATGGCAGCAGGCGCATGTTAGCACAGCTCCACTATGGCCACCATAATTTGCAGCTAATAAATAGCACCCTCCTCCCCGTCTTACCTTTTCGAGGCCCATGCCGGAAGCCCCCTGAAATGAGAAGAGGGGCTGCAGTGCAACACTTCTTGTGGACCACGATCTGCATCTGCAGCTGAGAGGAGGACGTGCAACACTACGAGGCAGTTGAGATCTTAGGCATAGTGGAAAGCCCGACAGGGAAGCCCATGCTGTTGAGTCAGACAGATAGGTATAGGTAATAGCAAAAGATGCAGAAGACTGTGGGTTAGGAGCTGCAACTGTGGTACATACAAGGCGGTGCCTGGCTGAGGATCGGGCTGCGTCGGCGCTGCACTCAGGCAAACACAGTGGCTTAGGGCCAAGCCCAGACCAGGAATTCCTTGAGGAGAAGTAGCAGTGTTGAGTGCCAGTGTACAGCAGCAGTCTGGGTCCATGCACTTGATGCTGGTGCAGTGGTCTGAGAGTCCTAGCAAGAAATACTCCACTTGATTAGAGGAGTGACCCAAGTGCCCCAGCAGGGAAATGCATGGGCCATTCAGTGAAGACCCAAAGTGCCCTAAAGTGAAAGGGGTCCAGCGAGGATCCATACAAGAGATAAGCCTTGATCCTATAGAATAGAAAAAAGCCCCACTTACTTTCAGCAAATGAGTGCCTTCTTGAACATCTCTCTCTCTCAATATATGTATATATATATATATATAACACTTCAATATAGACCCTTCTAGACAGTGACAATATTTTGGTAAATAAGTGCCACATATGAACATATGTAATAATGTATACCAGGAAACAGGGATGTAAGCAAACATTTTAATAGTGAGGTCCCTGCTACAACATAATGGCACAGAAACCCATGTTATATGTATTTAACCCATGTTATATGTATTTAACTTAAAGAGGGAGATAACCTCACTATAAAGTCATTGAAGTTTATGACAGGAATTGATATCTTTGTCTCCAATCCTTATGTACCAATGCAAAACATTGGAGAACTGTGGCTTTTTTTGAAAACTATCATACACCTAAAAATAGTAAGATAATGTCCTGATGTATTTAACCTGGGCCTGATTCAGATTTTAGTGAAAAAGTGTGATTTGTTCAAAACAGATGCTAACATGAGACAATAGTTTTGATTAGCAGTAGCGAGTCTAACTGGGACTGTTCTAAGAGCTTTACCGTAAACTGAAGCAGTGTGTGTACATCATGCAAATCGGTATAATACCATATTCACAAAATACAATTGCTCACGTAAAAAAACATTTTTGAAAGTATAAGTGTACGATCTGACAAGATTTAATGAACATGTAAAACCGTATTTGGATAGACTTTTTGAACTCCTGGAAGCACCTGTAGAATGAGCTGGTTCATAGTACTACCATGAGCAGACCTAAACATTGATTAGCTAAATTGATTAGAAACTTGTTTTTAATCATACTTTAAAAGTACAAAATTGTTCATTTCTATTACCTCGTTTATTTTCAGTGTGTGTTAAAAAAAGTCTGATTATTAAATTATTATGGCCAGATGAAGCAAGTTAATCTTGAGAAACACGTTAGCATAAGGATGAGCATAAATATGGATGATACACATATCTTGATATTTATATGGATCCTGTATTCAAGTTTGAATCAAGTAAATTATGAAATAAAAAGATACAAAACATGAGAATTGGTATAGGATGCACAAACTTATTTCTGATACATATGTAAAGTTGTGTAGAATTTGGGTAGCCTGGTGGATTCATGACATTATCCTTACTCACTGCTGCATGACTTCTCACATTATTCATTTGCACAAATTGATCACATATTGGTAAGAAAAGGGTTACTAAATGCTTTGCAGGCTCCACTCAATCAATCAATCAATCAAACATTTGTAGAGCGCAGCAAATCGCTTGTGAGGGTCTCGAGGTGCTGGAGATGAGTTGTTCATTCAAACATCCAGGTCTTGAGTTCTCTCTTGAATTATTGGAGCGACGGTGCGGTCCTGAGGTGTGGGGGAAGGTTGTTCCATGCCTTGGCTGCCACGTGCGAGGAGTGTCCTCCACTGTTGGTTCAGTGGATCCGTGGGGTGTCTGCGAGGGAGAGGGAAGCAGATTGAAGGTGTCTGGTCGCTTGGTAGAAGGTGAGGCATTTGCTGATGTATGCTGGTCCTTCGTTGTGCAGGGCTTTGTAAGCGTGGGTCAACATCTTGAACCGTCATCTCTTCCTGACACTGACATAGTCGAATCATGGACCACTTGCCTGTCATTTTGAGACAGTAGAGATGACAGGTCAGGGGAGGGCAGTGGGTTGGGAACTCAATGAGGCATTATACAGAGTTTGAGTAACAGTGGCTGGAATCCAGAAGAGCATAGAAGTATACCTGAGAAATAATGGAGGTGGAGGCATAGGCCCAGCCATGACGTGAACGCATTGAAGGCAATGGTAAAAGACTGCAGATGCATCAAGGCTTAAGCCAATGCGAGGAGTCCAGTTATAAAGGATTGTTGCAGAATGCTGGGGTTAGAGAAGCAACACAAGATGTCACAAGTGACCGTGGTGAAAAATATTGCCCTTGAAGGTTTAGAATTGTAAAATGTGTCCTCGGCTGCAAGAATTTAAAATATTATGAAGGTCTTGATAAAATGGGGGTATTGTCGGCAAATTGAGAGCTCCGGCAAACGAGATGCTATGTCACTGAGGTAACCTGGGGTGAAGGCAGCAGTGAAACCACAGAACAAGGGAATTTTGAGGCATTCTTGACATGACCGTGCCTTTCCCACAGCAAGCGCTCAATGGAGCGGATGAGGGAGGCTTACTTGGAATTGGTATCTTTGCCAAGTTTTTTTTTTAAACAAGGAGGGACAAGGAGCCAAGTTTATGAGGTCCTGCTCGTAGGTACCAAGGAAAGTACTATATGAGGAATGAGCAGTTCCTAGGAATAACTGACTAGGAAGGGGGGAAGAACAGGTCTTTCTTCAAAATGCCCTCACACACCCCAAGGGATGTCATGCTTCATCATTTGGGCATTTGCCCCTCGTCAAGCCGGCGCTGCAATGCCTGACGGGCTCCCGAAACCGGGGCTCTTTATCGGGGATCTTTTGAAGAAGCCGTATGGGTGCGTGTAGGTGTGAGGGCTGGGTAGTGCACAAAAGTGTGGGGTGAGTAAAATAGGTATAGAGCCGTCCTACTTAATTCAAGTTTTAATTATTGAGGTAGCTCCAGCCTAATTTAAAAATATGTAGAAGCCCTATATAGGAGTGATGTTTCATAAGGGCTAATCAAAGATGGACGTGGTCAACATGTTTCGTGCCCCAGCTGCCCCAGAAGGGGTCAATGGCACTTCGTCAGGACCAATGTGAAAGTGTGAGGGGAGTGCACTGCCGTCTAGCACTAGTTGCTGAAAACGGTAGGGGGTATTACTAAGGAACTGGTACTGGGGTATAGAAAGACCTGTAGGAGAAGGGAGATAAAAACAACAATGGGTGGGGGGGTAAAAAGAAAACGCAACCCGCGGTTAGACCAGCCTGGAGGCATACAATTCATGCACTGGGTAGTGGTAGGATAATAAACACACAGGTGATGTTTATAAGTGACTTCACTGTATTATCCCGAAGGTACGGCCAATGAGTGAAGGTGAACTGGGTCGATGCGTCGTGACTATATCGACGATGGGGCGCCAGGGGTGGTTGTATGGCAAGGGAACCAGTGCAGCGTGATCGTGGATATGCCGGGATATAAGCGGTAGTGAGCTCGCATGTGGCTAAATAGAAGAACCAATTATATTCATCTGAACAATCGTAATAGTAAGCCCAAGATTCTCTACGTACGACCGTCACAATGCACATACGTATTGGAAAAATATGTATTGAAAAAATAGTACGGATCGTAGTTGACGGTAAGACCAGGAAACTATATAACTATTGGGATAAAAGGAAACTGAATGTACAGCCAGCAAAAGGGAGAGAGGACTGGGGGACTAATGGTGAATTTACAAACTTCATCAAGGCATGCAATTTTACAAGCGTTAGTGACTAAAGGTATCCTACGAGGGGCACACGGCAGTGAGACTCACCCCACGTGACCTAGTCCCGGCTGACGGGGATAAGACCAGAGCACCTTGTTTGCTCCGGTATCTACGAAAAAAGAATAGGTTAAAAAGGATCAGATTACACCATCTTGGTCGCTGAATCGTGTGCGGCGGCAAGGCTTACCGTCAAGATGCGGACAAACATAGAGTACTCACAAAGGTAGACGAGTAACTTGCTGATGTCTTACCCTCGCTCTGGGCGCCGTGGAGAAGGCTTCTGGGAGATGTCCATAAGTAACGCTATCAAGAACGTCACAAAACGTAGCGGCCATTTTGAATAGGGCTACATTAGTGCTTCTCTTAGATAACATCCGGAAAGAGGTTACAACCAGAATCTTAAAAGGATGGTAGTGGCAGCCATGTTGTAACGGGGAGAATAACTAATTAAGATATGAGGTGTATCGATGTACATTTGCCATATTTGAGTAGGAGAAAAATGTACTATTTGTTACGTGTAAGTGAGAAAACAGCAGGCCAAGGATGATGTTTGGTAGTAAAAAAATTAATTTAAAAAAAAAAAATTTATGTTACAAATCGTGAAATTCACGATGTGGGATTTAAGGACAGTTGAACTCCTCATGGGGACAAAACCGAATGTAGTCATTACAAGGAGGGCAAACCTATATCAGCTATCGGGGATATATAGGAAGGAGACTCTGAAAAAGAGTAGTTAAAGTCAAAATCATTCTGAAATGGCATAGGTGGGCTAAGCTTAATGATTCAGTTCAGCCCAAGGTATGTCGTCATTCAAACCCCTTAAGTGTGACCCCAACTTGAAAACCCAGCATTGTTCCTTCCTAAATAGGGCTTCTTTTGTGATGGTGGGGAAGGCCTCTAGAATTGTCCATTCTAGGTCATTTGGGGTGTGATTGTGTTCCGCAAAGTGTGAACACATTTTGGTATTAGTTTTTTTACAACGTACATTGCTTCTGTGTTCAGTCAATCTTGTTTTTACTGGACGTGTGGTCATCCCAATGTATTGTAGAGAACAGGGACACGTAATGAGATAGATGCAGTTACGTGTATTGCAGTTTGTGTGTTTTTTCTGAGTCCAGATCCAGTTAGTAGTGAGTTGAACAGTTTTAGTTGCTCGGGTTAGTGGGCACACCGCACATTGACCACAGGGGTAGTGTCCGCTAACCGGAGGGAGATTCCATAGGGTAGTGGGAGCTGTAGGGGCTGATTTTTTGGGTCTGGTGTTAATGAGGAGGTCCTTGATAGTGGCTGTGCGTTTGAAAGCAAATCTGGGTTTCTCCAAGGACAGGTCGCCCGAGTCTAGTATTCTCCAGTGTTTGTTGATGACCCTTTTTAACATATTAGACTCTGAGGTAAAGGTGGTCACACATGTAATGAGGTCTGATTCTGGTTTTGTCTGTGATTCGAGAAGAATAGATCTGTTAGTATTGCGTGCTCGTTTTTGTGCATTACTAATGATACGAGCAGGATATTGTCTCTGAGCTAGATTAGTGCTGAGTTCGGATGATTGTTTCTTGTAGTCTTCTATCTGACTACAGTTCCTACGAATACGTAAGAACTGGCCGTAAGGGAGATTGTCCCTGAGTGCCTTTGGATGGAAACTATTGTATTGTAAGGGACAATGGCTATCAGTAGGTTTTTTGTAGGTGATAGTCTCCAAAGTTCCCGTTTTTTTAATGATAGTCAGGTCAAGAAATGATAGTTCCTGTTCTGAACAGTTTGCAGTGAATTTTAGAAAGGGGTTGAGGTCATTGATCCATGATAAAAAGTTTGGAATCATATCCATACTGCCCTTCCAAAAGATTAAAATATCATCGATGTAATGTCTCCATAGGAGAACGTTACTCGAGAAGGGATTGGTATTCGTGAGCACATACCTTGCCTCAAAGTCTGACATGTAAAGGCATGCCAGGCTCGGGGCGAAGGTACTGCCCATCGAAGTACCCTGGGTCTTTCTATACCCCAGTACCAGTTCCTTAGTAATACCCCCTAACGTTTTCAGCAACTAGTGCTAGACGGCAGTGCACTCACCTCACACTTTCACATTGGTCCTGACGAAGTGCCATTGACCCCTTCTGGGGCAGCTGGGGCACGAAACATGTTGACCACGTCCATCTTTGATTAGCCCTTATGGAACATCACTCCTATATAGGGCTTCTACATATTTTTAAATTAGGCTGGAGCTACCTCAATAATTAAAACTTGAATTAAGTAGGACGGCTCTATACCTATTTTACTCACCCCACACTTTTGTGCACTACCCAGCCCTCACACCTACACGCACCCATACGGCTTCTTCAAAAGATCCCCAATAAAGAGCCCCGGTTTCGGGAGCCCGTCAGGCATTGCAGCGCCGGCTTGACGAGGGGCAAATGACCAAATGATGAAGCATGACATCCCTTGGGGTGTGTGAGGGCATTTTGAAGAAAGACCTGTTCTTCCCCCCTTCCTAGTCAGTTATTCCTAGGAACTGCTCATTCCTCATATAGTATCTTTGCCAAGTCTCACAACTGAAGCGAGACAAAGGCTAGAGAGCCCGTAACCAAGGCAGATGTCTTAAGAGTGAACAGCCATTTAAAAAACAGGAAGGCCCAAAGAATAGATGACTTCATAGCGGGTTTTTACAAAATGTTTGCACTCTACTTAATAGCCCCCTTGAGTGATTTCTTTAACTCTTTTAGGGAAACCAATTCTGATGCATGAATTGAGGTGATTATCTTCGTAGTGTAGAAACCAGAGTAAGACCTTGGGCTCTGTTCTTTCTGCAGGCCAATCTTTCTTTAAAGTTGACTATGATGTTTATGGCAATACTGGCAGTTAGGAAGGGGGGCCATACAATCTTTGGTCCACCCGGGCCATACCAATCAAAGTCAGAGAAGCGGGTGTTAATACTAAGAAGATACTTCACATGATAGACGTGGTGAGGAGATGGATGTAACACTCTAATTGGCCAAGGCTATACCCTGACATGGGTTCCTCCTCTGCCTACTGTCCCATAGGATCAAAGATATACGTCACTGATGAGGTCCAACCAGTCTGAAACCAGCCTGTGGTTGCTTGTGTTTCCTTCTTGAGTTGGGCCTCGCCTTGCAGTTTGGGATAGACTGTTTCAATGAGGAAGCAAGGGCAGTACTGATTTGCATAAGGCAGACTTTTGTCTAGACTGATATACTTTAAGTGAAGAACAATGGGTTGGAAAATGACATTGAGATTGCCAGTGGTTAGACTGTTTGCAAGTATTTCTCCCATCATCTTTTGTGTGATTGATGTATCACCCTAAGTTGTCAAGGGTAGATGTGGGTCCCTTGCTCACTGTGCTATAGGTTTCAAGCTATACTTCACGGACGAGACCTAACATTCTGAAACCAGACTGGAATTGCATGTGTCTCCTTCGGCAAAAGTCCTTGCCTGACAGTTCTGAATAGACTGCTCCAAAGTGACGTAGGGTCAGTTCAGATTTCCATAAGGCAGGCCTTTGTCTGGAGTGGCACTATGGGCAAAAAAACGTGTTAAAATATACCCCAAGCTATTATCAGTAGTTCGACTGTAAGCAATCCTTCCATTGCCTTTTGTGAGCTTGTTGAGACAGAAAAGGGAAGTAGTGTTGGTGTCGTTGGGTGGCGAAACACTTTTGACAGATTGGATTGGGCGATCATGAGAGATATGGTGAAGAAGATGGATTTCTAGATTCCTCTTATTAGATAGACGATAGCAGGCTATGGTCTGCCAAAGGCATAGCTTAAGTCAATAACTACCTTTTAGCTAGGGTCCTAAATGGAAGGGAACAGAGAAGGAATGTCTCATATCCCTACTATTATTCACACTTTGTAGAAGCTGAATAAAAGAGACACAGACAGTTTGTCATATTTCATGGATAGCCGTTTATACGGATGTCCAAGCTGAAAAAGCAGGATGCCCATTTTGCACAACCTTTACAAGGAGTTTTATACTCAAAAACCACAAAAAAGCATGTTAAACATGTGTCCAATATCCAATCATGTTACAGTAATTACACAAGCATTAAGCATGTAGCCAATCTCAATGAAATAACACCTCGTGGTACATTTGTGATGCAGATGGCGACAGATAATAGTGTCTACATGTCCTGGTGGCTGGGATCATCAAATGGGTCCAGACAGGGGTTTACACAATACCTGTGCAATCAACTTGCGACATTTGGTCTTTCCGATATATGGACATAGATTGACACAGTCCTTGCTCGGAAAGTATGACAGCAACTTGTTACGGGAATTGTACATTCTGTGATATTTCATTGTGTAAGCCAAAAGTACTCAAGTTCAACTTTAGGGCATAATACTTGTTCCACACTTTCCACCAACCAGGCCTTATCATTGAGTATCACAGGACACGACTACAAGAACAGAATGGACTCCACACAGAATAAAACAGGCTTCCACAACTGTATCTTGAACCTTTAGCACAGAAGACAACCATGAGATCATGGGCAGTAAACTGGTGTTGGATGTATTCAAAATGGCTTATGTTTGTGAACAATGTTCCATTGGCCCTGACAGACCTAGAGAACTCAAGCGCACAACTGCTACAGAAACTAGACAGCTATAGGGTAGTGCTAGGATTTAAATCTAATACAATAAAGTCTAAGGGGTGATCCAACCACTCTCCATAGCTGATGTCTCAATTGCAACTCTTGGGTAGGATTAAGAGTGGGAATTAAGAAGTCAGTTCTGCCTATTATATTCTGTTCTTGCTGGCACTGCCCATCTGGATATTAACAGCAGAACTACTTCAGTACATACTTCCAGAAACGGTGGATTAGAATTCCCTGGTAATATCATGCTGTACAGCTCCGATTCTTGTAAGGGATGAAGGAGGATACACGTAATGGGGAATATGATAGACCACTCATTAACGGGTGATCACTTTGGGTGATACCCTGAATTCCAAGGAAGCACCGAAATAAACATGCATTTGTCTCTGGTACTCTGTGTGACCATAAGACCCCATGACACTGAGTAGAAGCAGTCTGGGAATAATGTCATACCTGCCACTGTTTTGTTTTTTTTTCTTTCAAAAAAGTTTTTTATTGGTTGTTTCCAAATGAAGCAGTACATACAATACATCAAATGAAGGACATACGGAATAGACATACAAAATTACTCACAGAAGAAAACAATAATTAAAATGGCAAAGCAGATGACAGTGTGCAATTGGTATAGCAATAAATCACAATGTAACACATTTTAAACATATGTAGTGTCAAGTGAAGTTGCATGAAGGTGACTGAGCAGATTAGTGATGACAAGAGGCGTGACCAAATGAGCAGCAGGAAGAGTTCTAGCACAGGAATCGGACAACTGAGGTAACAGTCATAACTAATGTACCCTGATGTAATAGACAGATCGTGTGGGGTGATTGGTTTAACATATTTGGTGCGATTCATGGCGGTTTGTGTGAGCTAAGGTATAGATCAAGAGTGTCCCACATATGCCTGGTAGAAGATATCCACGGCGAGTTCTGGAGAGTTACGTTATCAGCCCCTCTTAGGTTGGTGACCTAGTTTAACCAGCAATTAAAGGAGGCTTTGCGTGTGTCTTTCCAATTGTTGAGTATAATCTTAACCGCTGCTATTAGGAGTAGGTCTAGGAGCGTCCTATCATTTTCATTCAGCGACTCTGCTCTAAGGAAACCGAACGCTAGTGACGTTAGATTCTCTACTAGGGGAGTATGAGAAGAGATTAGATATGAATTCGAAGACCTTATCCCAGAAGGGTACCTCACAATCGCACTGGAGTAGTAAGTGTTCTAGGTCACCTGTTTTATCATTGCAATTCCAACAGATGGGATCCTCCCTGATTTTGTGCGAGTGGAGTCGGGCTGGTGTCCAGTAGGCCTTATGCAATAGCCAAAACTTTGTCTGGGACAGTACCGGGCTGATTTTGTTTCTCATGGTTGAGATCCAAGTTTTGGTCCAATCCAGCTCCGAGATCGGAGAGGAGGAGTGTGACTCCCAGAAGGCTGTCAGCTTCTTATTGAGTGTAGATTGTTGAGGGCGTATTAGCTTGTAAATCCAGGAGACCTGATGACCGAACTTATTTAGTTTTGATAAATAACTTGGGAGGGAAAGGAAGAGGACAGATAGTTTCGTTTTAGTTAGTGCTGATTTTATTTTTAAGAAGTTATAGAATTCAATTGGGTCCAGATTGTATTTAGATTGTATTTCGTTGAAAGAAAGAGGATAGGCACCGTTGAAGAGTTGCTGGGGGAAATAGATACCTTTGTTAACCCAGGCGTCGTTGTGTAGAGGGTTCCCTTTATAAACTATTTTATGATTGTTCCAGAGTGATTCAAGATTAGAGCGTTTAATGCTAGTGTCTAGTAGTTTTTCAATCTTCAACAGGGCCGATTTTGTGTTCTTAAATAAGGGCTTTGAGCAGGTGACCACAGTAAGATTTGCGGTCAGAAGGGCCGCTGGGGTAAGATTCATAAGAATTGATCTCTCAATGTCTAGCCATACAGGGGTGTAATCTTCTGATGGCACGAGCCAGTATGAGCCTTGTTTTGCTAAGAAAGCCGTCTGGTAAAGTTTAAAGTCGGCTAGGTTGACCCACCTAGTTATTTATCTAATCTGAGTTTTTTCATGCTAATTCTTGCTTTCTTCCCTTTCCATAAAAATTTGGAGAGTAAGATGTCGAGCTTATGGTGAAAGTCCTCAGTTAGAATGAGGGGGAGCATAGTAATTAAATAGTTTACTAGGGGAGAGATCATCATTTTGATGGCCTCAATCCTACCCCACCATGTTATAAATCTTGGGGACCATGCATCAAGAAAATTTTAAATTTTCTCTAGGGTGCTAGCTTCGTTGCGCTGGAGCGTCTCTGGTATTGTGCTGCCGAATTCAATACCTAAATACTTCAGGTATCCAGGCTGCCATGCGAGGCCAGAGGCACCTAACATATCTCGGGTGCCAAGGATTTTCAGTGGCTTGACTTCGGACTTGTCACGGTTTAATTTGTATCCGGAATGACTAGAGTATCTTTCTATGGTGGACATGAGTGCCTTGATGAAGTCGCTCGGGTTCTTAGTAACCACCAGGATATCGGCCAGCTTCACTTTGGATTCTCCAAATTTTACTCCCCTTATGTCGTCGTTGCGTTTGAGATCCGTGATTAGTGGTTCTAAGGCCAAAAGAAACAGTGCAGGAGAGAGAGGGCAGCCCTGCCTGGTGCCCTGTTCTAAATGGAATGACTCCGACAAGGTTCCATTAATAGCAATTCGGGCAGAAGGGTCTGAGTATAGTGCGAGCACCATGTTGATACATGCCTCACCAAGATTAAAAGATGACATGCATTGTTTTAAGAATGACTATGAAACCCTGTTAAACGCTTTTTCTGCGTCTAGGGTAATGGCAATAGAGGGGACGGCCATTATCTTAGCTTTCTCCAGGATATGGCACAGTAATCTAGTGTTGTCATTAGACATGCAATACTTAAGAAACCCCACCTGCAAGTTACTAATCAATTTTGGAAGGATCGCATTTAGTCAATTGGCTAGGATTTTTACATAGAGCTTGCAATCCAAGTTGATAAGCGAGATTGGTCTATAATTTTTTGTTAAAAGGGGGTCTTTCCCTTCTTTGGGAATGACAATGATATTGGCCTCACCCATTGATTTAGAGACACAGCCCTCTTTAGCTATAGAGTTGAATAATTTTAGTAAGGTAGGTTTTAGCGACCTATCAAACTCCTTGTAAAAGGAGGCCGAGAAGCCGTCTGGGCCTGGGGCTTTATTGTTTTTGAGAGATTTAATGGAGATCAAGAGTTCGTTTTCAGAGATGGGGGTCCATAGCGCTGAGCTATCTGCCTCTGTTAGTTTTGGAAGGTTCAGTGACTAGGTATTTAGTGCAGCCCTCAGGATCTATTGTTTGTTTATTTTTATATAGATCCTCGTAGAAGGCTTGAAATGCCCTTAGTATTTCGTTTTGTTTAGTTTGGACGATGTTCTTGGAGTCCTTAATCGAGGATATGGTAAATTGTTTCTGTTTGTGTTTGAGGTATGATGCCAGCAATTTGCCTGCCTTATTCCTTTCACATAGCTTGAGTGCCTTGAATTTATTAATCCACACACCAGCGCGTTTACTCACTATTTTATTGTATTAGTATTTCTTCTTAATCAAAAGTTCGAGGGTGTCTTTATTATCTATATTCTCAGAGTGAGTTATTTCGAGTGACTTGATTTCTTTCTCTAGTGATTCAAGTTCTTGGTTTAGTTTTTATTGAACTGCTCTTTGATACCGATAATGACACCTCTAATGGTCGCATTAAGTGCGTTCCATAAAGCGGATGTGCTCGTTTCAGGAAGGTCATTTAGTACAATGTACTCTTTAATTGCGAATTCAATCTTTATTTTGTTTGCTGGGTCAGAGAGTATGTCATCGTTGAATCACCATCGTTTTGGCGGTAGAATGGTATGTGCAATCAACTTGCGACATTTGGTCTTTCCGATATATGGACATAGATTGACACAGTCCTTGCTCGGAAAGTATGACAGCAACTTGTTACGGGAATTGTACATCCTGTGATATTTCATTGTGTAAGCCAAAAGGACTCAAGTTCAACTTTAGGGCACATTACTTGTTCCACACTTTCCACCAACCAGGCCTTATCATTGAGTATCACAGTACACGACTACAAGAACAGAATGGACTCCACACAAAATAAAACAGGCTTCCACGACTGTATCTTGAACCTTTAGCACAGAGGATTGGAGACAACCATGAGATCATGGGCAGTAAACTGGTGTTGGATGTATTCAAAATAACTATGTTTGTGAACAATGTTCCATTGGCCCTCACAGACCTAGAGACCATAAGCGCACAACTACTACAGAAACTAGACCGCTATAGGGTAGTGCTAGGATCTAAATCTAATACAATAAAGTCTAAGGGGTGATCCAACCACTCTCCATAGCTGATGTCTTAATTGCACCTCCAGGGTAGGATGAAGAGTGGGAATTAAGAAGTCAGTACTGCCTAGTATATTCTGTTCTTGCTGGCACTGCCTATCTGGATATGAACAGCAGAACTACTTCAGTACATGCTTCCTGAAACGGTGGACTGGAAATCCCTGGTACTATCATGCTGTACAGCTCCGATTCTTGTAAGGGATGAAGGAGGAAACACGTAATGGGGAATATGATAGACCACTCATTAGCGGGTGATACCCTGAATTCCAAGGAAGCACCGAAATAAACATGCATTGGTCTCTGGTACTCTTTGTGACCATGAGACCCCAGGACACTAAGTAGAAGCAGTCTGGGAATAATGTCATACCTGCCACTGTTTTAACACAAGGGAAAGTGAGGACGTCACACTTGGCCTTGAAAGAGAATTACCAAAAATGGAGAGAAGCGGATATATTGGGCTAATTGACCTGTTCTACAAATGGCTGCCAAATGCATCATATGCAGGAATATGGTATAAGAGAGTCTCATCACTACTGCTGCATGTAGCTTAGACACTGTACTTTGGTCAGACATTTGGAAAGGGGCTATATGGAATCTTACAGTGTTGAAGAAATACTTGGAGAACAAGGAGACAAAACGTGGGCCCTGATTACAATTTGGAGGGTTAATTCCATCCTGTGCGTAAGCTTCTGTTTACACACAGGACTGAATTAGGAATTTGGTTTTATTTAACGCATCCAACAATTGTCGAATGCATTAAATAACCCAACATCTGTTACATTTCGGCTGGTCATATCTGCCGAAATTTACAGGGGAAATGTATAGGGTATTTACCATACCATGCGGATTTCGGTGTGTTAAACACCAAAATCTAATAGAGTGCTGGATGGTCATCTCCCTGACAGCACCATTTCACTGATATATAAAAAACTGGTCAACAACATCTCAGACCCTCTCCGGGCCCTCCGAGAGAAGTGGACAGGGGATGGCATAGAAATGGACGACGAAGAGTGGCAGGAGGCAGTCTCCTCTCCCAGAGTAGTGGCAATACCATCTCCCACTTGTCCTACTCAAATTTCTCCACAGGATTTATGTAACTGGGCCCCAATTGGTATGAATGGGAAGGGCAGATGGGGGCGCCTGCAGGCGAGCTGGGAACCTTTTTCCACATAGTCCGGGAATGCGAGCAGATCCAACCCTACTGGCGTGACATTCATGACATCATTAATACCGTTTTGTCTGTGCAGCTCCGTGTGGAGGCCCGTAGGTGTCTCTTAAACTTCTGGGAACCAACTGATTTGAATGTTTGCTTGACGCAGTGGGTTACGTTGGGGCTAATGCTAGCCAAGAGGAATATTGCCCAACGCTGGTGGGTGCCGCTCCCACCTACAGTTCATGATTGGGAAAAAAGACTTGGACTGGGCAATGTTCAGAGAAAAGACTGTGTATGTATCACGTGGATGTCCCAAAAAATGGTCTTGTGTATGGGGCCAGTGGAACTCCTATCGTGGAGGAATATGTCAGCCTTCCTTGGCTCCTACTATGGACGATCCCCCATCACCCTAGACCTTCCACCATGTATGATTGTATTCTGTGATTCACCCACTGTACCAACGATGCCTATCGTATTGCTCCCTCTGTGATGTCATTGTATTGCTGATGTCTGTTTCTTCTTAATAAAAAATGTTTTACAAAAAAAAACACCCAAATCTGCATGTTATTCCCCATTAACTCCTAGTAGGTGCTATTTACTGCACCCGATAAATAGCAAGCCCCAAGGTATTGTTATTTACCAGGTGCGATAAATCGCACCTTTACTTGTAATCAGGCCCTTGGCCTACATGATTTCACATTGGGTTCTGCTTAAGCCCAAAACAGAGGGTAAGGGTGATTTCCAACAAGCTTGGGAGCAAGAGCTAGTAATTCAGTTACACATAGAACAATGGGACGAGATCTTTACATCTTTGACCAACTTTGTTAAAAAGCATGCACGTGAAAGTGAAACCTTATATAAATATAAAATCGTATACAGGTGGCATTAGACTACAGCTAGAATGCACATACATCATCATAGACCAAGCAGATGCTAGAGGGGTGTGAGGAGAGGGGAACCCTCAGGCATATTTTGTGGTCATGTTGTAGAGCCAAACAATATTGGACTAACACTTGAGAAGGAGCAGGTCGCAGTTGGCAGAGTGCTCAGAGGTGGTGCTATTAAGCAGCCCTTTTGCCCTGCGCTCTAAGAAAGGCAAACTTGTAACCTCCATAATTTTGTTAGCAAATCAACATTTACCATCACTGAGGGTCAGTGATTGTTCGCCCAACAAAGATCTGGCTACAGCATACGTGGTGTATAAGATCTGGAAAAAACAGCATAGATGTCGCAGGGGAGCAAATTATGAAGATCATAGAAGGAGTACTCCTTGCACTCTGAGAATCTAGAGATGTGGCAAGACTGAACTGACTCACATAACCTTGCACACTGTTTGAAACACTTGCACAAAGCTAGTCTTATTAAATGCATTGTCTACTGGTTTTAATCCCTTATAACAAAGATCAGTCATCCCTTCTGTCCACCTCTCTAGACCTTTTTAGGTCTCGGCTCGAAGGCTGCGCTTGCGCAGTCTCGGTCCGAGATTTAATGTTTTGGAGAAGAGGGGCTTGAACCCGCCCCTCTTCTCCCCTCTTCTCCATTGGCTGGCCTCTTGAATGCTGGCCAGCCATTGGAGAAGAGGATTGTCTCTCCGAACAGGCCCCGTCCTTTTCGGATTCAGGGGCGTGTTTTTTGCTACTTTTCTGATTATCTCCTCCAGCCAATGGCAAAAGGAGAACACGCCCCCGAATCCGAAAATGACATGCTGTTTCTCCGAGGCATTTCTGCTATGGGCTTTTATCTGCCGGTCTTACGGAGTCTCTGGTTAATAGTGGTAGCATCCGCAATTCAGAGCTGATTGACATTGACTCTATTCACCCGGCTTGACTATACCTCATCCCTCTCACCTCAGCCGAAGCTAATTATTCACACCCAGAAGTGATTCCAAGCAGCTCATTATCCTCACCGGCGCGGTGAAATCCCTGTGTTTATTTATTATTGGAAGATCGAAATTTGCAATTACTTAACGAATGTTGAGCTATGCCGAGACTCGAACACTGGCCCCCCAGGTTTCAAATCGGCAGCTCTAACTGCTAAACCACAGCCTCTCCAGCAAATGGGACAACTGATTACATGCTGTATTTTTCTTCCCTATTTACATACTTTTGTTACAATGGTGACGCCATTACAACAAAAGGAAATAAATAAAAGGAAAAAAACGTCTGGTGCCATTTTTTCCCTATTTGGTTTACTTTGGTTTCAATTGCTGTACCCGTGCTCTAGCTTGAAACATCTGAAGCTAAAGCGCGAGTGCCGGGATTACTTCAGAAATAATGAATTAGATAAAAATGCAATTTCTTTTTCCTTACTTTTGAAGCAATCCCGGCACACGCGCTTAAGCTTCAGATGTTTAAAGCCAAAGCGTGCATGCCACCATCAGCATTAGGATAGTGGGGGGCTGCGCAATGCACATTTTCCTTTTCCTTACTTTTGAAGCAATCCCGGCGTGCTGCCATCAGCATTAGGCTAGTGGGATGCCACGTGATGCTTGTTTTGTCTTTCTTTTCTCCCGGGGGGCAGCGAGATCCCTGTTTGTTTATTATTGCAAAATTGTAATTTGCAAATAATTAATAAATGTTGAGACGATGCCGAGGCTCGAACCCTTGCCCCCAGCTTTTTAGTGGGCAGCTCTAGCCGCTAAACCACAGCCTCTCCAGTTACAGACAATGTTTTAGAAATGGCGGAACTGATTACATTATTTTGTGAAATTCTTCAGCTGGTTTCGGGAGTTTAGGCTGGCGGGGGGGGGGGGGTTTGGGTGGATACTGGGTGGATGAGAAGTGGGGCCCTGCTTTCGATCTGCACAGTCTTCTGTATTCTCTTTACAGAGGCTTGAATAGCACTGAATTAACACGCATAGATCTTCCACCAAATTGTTAAAAATAGAGTTTCATGTTTGCCATCGTTAACCGGAGCGCAAGCTATAAATGCTGCACATCTGCTATAGGGGAAGAAAGGGTGAGTGAAAAGGGAGGATGCTGCTACTGACACTTTACATGAACCCCCTGACAGCTTTTGTGACCTTGGCTGATACGTTAAAGGCCCAGTGCAGTCAAATGCTTTATTTAGATACATTCTTTGTATGTAAAGTGCCCTCTCTCTTTGCTGAGGTTGTTTTAAAGGTGTATCTTCCCCGTTTCATTTTAAACATTCTTTACATTACAGGGACTGCTATTTTCGGCATGAAAATGCTGTATGTTTCCCTTAGACTTGAATGGATGAATTCTGACTACTATGTTTTTAACCAATAATAATTATAATCCTAACTGTGATGTTAATAGCCATCATAATAAATGTTATAAAGCCCTCATGTACCCACAGAGATGAGCAAAGACTTAAAAGGAGGCAAGATGTTGAATTTACTTCAGGAAAGTAAACTTTATTCTTGCCCTACCTGAATTGCTTTCTGCTAGTCAATATTATGTTAATATTAATATTCATATGTTTTTATATGTAAAGCTTTGTACCTACAGATTGTCATTTTATGGCACTGTGAATGACAGACGTTTAATTCACTCAACCCATTGCTGCTCGTTCAATTGACCTCGGAAGAATGAAAGGCTGAGTCGGTCCTGCTGGGATTCAAACATGTGATATGCAGGGGCCCGAGTGCCCTTAGGTGATTTCACACATTGGGTGCGACATGGCAATCTTAAAGCATTTATAACGTAGTTTCAGGCTCCTGACACTGTGCCGAAATGTCCTTGATGACACTGTACTGTCTGTTAACATAATGAAAGGGACGGAAACAAACGAGGCTCGCTTCAAGCTAAGTTTTACTCCCGGGCATTAAGGGTAAACCGAGTTCACACCATCTCTGCTGTGTTTACTTAGCAAATGGGGCAACATATAAGATTAGATATGTAGCTGCTAAACACTTTATTTACAACATTTTTATTTGCCACCATCCTGTTTAAACGCGTTTGTCAGCACCGCTGCCTACCAGCAGCGCCAGAGCAGAGTGCGCTCCAGAGGTTGCCCTAATTGTAAGACCACGTCACACAGGCATGGATTTCTTTCCCGATCTTTCTCCATTTCTCTTTGTACCTGTCTGTAAAAGTCTCATTGTCTCTGCCCTTGCCCGTCCTTCCACTTCTTTTTATTCTGTGCGTATCTCAGTCCCTCCTTGCATTTTAGTCTCTCTTATTCTCTTTCTCTCCTTCGCTTCCATTCTTTTTACATCTGTTTATCTTTATTCCTCCTGTTTCTCCCTTTTTGTACCATTGTCCTTTTCTTTCATTGCCAATCTTTTTGCTGTGTCTCTCCTGATCTCTCTGTATGTTTCAGTCTTTGGACATTTTTGCTTTCTTTACTTCTCTTTTTCATCCTTCTGTCTTTATTGTGCCGTTTCCATTTTCCCCTTCTATTTTCTTTTCACCTCAGTTGTCCCCTTTCCTCAGATTCATTCCATCTCCGTTTCATTTTCCTCCTTTCTGTTTCCATATTATTTCCTCTTTCATTCCTTTGGTAGGTAAAAAACATTGTTATTTACAACGCCAATACCTCTAACTCTCACAAATGGGAGACCAATTTGCATTGAAAATGCTTGTTATACCTTCTCACGGCTAGCTCACTAATTTTTAGGTCTCGGCTCGAAGGCTGCGCTTGCGCAGTCTCGCTCCGAGATTTAACGTTTTGGAGAAGAGGGGCTTGAACCCGCCCCTCTTCTCTCCTCTTCTCCATTGGCTGGCCTCTTAAATGCTGGCCAGCCATTGGAGAAGAGGTTCGTCTCGCAAAACAGGCCCTGTCCTTTTCGGATTCGGGGGCGTGTTTTTTGCGAGGTTTTATCAGGGCGTGTTTTTCTCTCCTCCAGCCAATGGCAAGAGGAGAGAAAAGAAAAACACGCCCCCGAATCCGAAAATGACGTGCTGTTTCTCCGAGGCATTTCTGCTATGGGCTTTTATCTGCCGGTCTTACGGAGTCTCTGGTTAATAGTGGTAGCATCCGCAATTCAGAGCTGATTGACATTGAGTCTATTCACCCGGCTTGACTATACCTCATCCCTCTCACCTCAGCCGAAGCTAATTATTCACACCCAGAGGTGATTCCAAGCAGCTGATTATCCTCAACGGCCTTTTAACCCTCGTGATCACACCAACTTGGCCTCCCACACTGAGAGGGTTTCCGAAGAAGCAGGACACGGAGCTCTGCTCTCCAGTATCAAGCAGATTTATTCAGTCCGGATTGAGCAAGTAAGTGAGACTGCCACCCTTCCTAGACTGCATTATAGAACACCGCCTTCTAGATAGTCATGGCCTCACTTCCTTTTATTAATAGATAATTGGCTCAGCGCTGAATAACATGATACGTAGATCTTCACTTTCAGGCACATTAATGAAGTCCTGAACAAGCAAGTAAGTGACTTCGCCGTGGTTTCCCCTCTATATTAATTAGAGCACAGACATACACTCAGATACGGTTATGTAGGTTCAGCCCTGACCAGCTGCTACACACTGCGCTGTCGGAATTCACCAGACTATGTGGCCCCAGCTCACACATTCAACTAGCCACCTCCATGTAAGTGCCTTTTCTCCTTGCACGTACTTGCAATTTCGCTCCCCCTTTGTGCGGCGATATAACATTATTGCTCCTTCCTAGATGGTTTCTGTCAAGGCGGAGGACTAAATTGGACAAAGCCCCTAGATCTCCGCGCTCACTTTCAATTCTGCGGCAGATTTGTTTCACTTTTGTGACTTTACCAGGCTTTATCCGGATCTAAGTAAGTTCTGTACCTTTTTCCTCTTAAACTTAACTTGCTAGTGCGCCCCTGTCTGCTGATTTTTTTCGTGCGCTCATTTTACTCACGTCTATTACTCCTTTTACATCATATCAACTATGCCTTCTGTCATTAATTACTCGTGCGCACAACAGTTTGCACAACTGTTTTCACATGGATGTCTCCTTACATCCGACTCATGGAACATCAGCTGCTATGATGTTTTATACCTTGCACTCAATTCCATTTGAAGTGAAATAATGATTCTCCTGTTTTAAATAGGATGGATAGACAATTCATGTCATGTCTAATCAAGTGGCATCACCTCGCTTAACTCTTCACCGAGAGCACCAGTTCACTTTCTTAAGGTTTAAGCAATTAGTCTGTATATATGAATAACCAGGGACCCTACTATAACATATGTAAGAGACGAAAAAGGACTGTCAGGATCTGACCCTGCTAATTTGTACTGTTTCCGGGTACAAAACTACAACGAACTACATTTCCCAGAAGGCCTCAGTAGGAGGGGCCTCTGGGTACTTAGTCGACCTTCGCATGCTAGGAGGCGTGCTTAATTCTGATTTCGGGAGGCGGCGTGTTTAGTGGGGAGCCATTGTCCTTCCTATGTACGGGAGCGGATCATTTCATCTTCAAATCTGTCTGCTGAGCATTGAGAGATTCTGTGTGCGCATTGGAGCATACTTGCGGCGGTGCCTATCCGCAGTGCTTTAAATGGGGCGGTACTCACCGGTACTGAGTACCGGCACCTATTTTTTCCCCCTCCAAGAGTACCGGCACTTCTCCGTTATTAAATAGAGTACCGGTACTCACTGTCAAACAAAGTCATGTGAGCATGCATCGCATTTCTACACTGCGGCGCACGCTCACATATTGGTGATTTCACAAGGAGAGCAGTGACGCCATGGCGCCATAGCAGAGCAACGTGTGACCCAGGCGCGCAACGCCCATTGGACTCAAAGGCCTTCGCCACCCCCACCCCCCCCTCCTCGTGTGTCGCAGCCCGGGATGTGACAGTTTCCTGGGTACAAACACAGCGGCACCCGAGTACTTCACAGGTCTTTAAAAGACATTTTGCTCGTTAACGAGGCTTTGATGTTTCTCACTCCTTAGAGCCCCTGCACCTCCACTTTACCTTTTGCTTGAAGAATCAGACCCCCCACCCCACACGAAATTTGACTCTAGTTGTGCCTCAGGTGTGACCTCCCCCGCGAGGAAGCTATGCCGTGGGAAGAAAGGGAAGCTCTTTAAAAATCCCAATTTGCTCTGGCTTTCCCTTTCTTCTGTGCGAAAAAGACAGAGAGGATAGCATAGCAGCTGGCGGGTGAAAAAGGGGACAACTGAGAGCTTTCAGAAGTGAAGGGGTATAAACACAGTCAGCTAAGTAAATCGAGGGGTTATCTGAACAAGCATTTACAATGCAACGGTCTCGGCATTGTTAAAGTTAGAGCTATTGGCATTGCTCATGACATTATTTTTGTTTATGTTTTTGTTTTTAAAACATGTAAAGAAACGGCATTGTTATTTACAATGTCAATAGCTTAATTAGTGTGTGTGTAGGTGGCTCTGTGTGTGGGTGCAAATGCAATAGGTCTCGCATTTGAGAGTGATTAAGCTATTGACATTGTAAATAACAATGCCGTTTCTTTAAATGTTTTAAAAACAAAAACATAAACAAAAATAATGTCATGAGGAATGCCAATAGCTCTAACTTTACCAATGCCGAGACCATTGCATTGTAAATGCTTGTTAGCATTGGGTCTGGGTTCTGTGTTTTTCTCGTTAGGCCTCCTGCTTAACCCTATTTATAAAGGTCTACCTCGCTATGTGCTCTGTGTTTTTTCCACTCTTAAGAAAGCAAGACCCACTCGAATGTTCTCTGTTGGTACATAGCAATGTTTTTATCATATTGTTTTATCAGAGTGCTGTACATTCCCATGATTTTTATTGTTTGTAAAGATTTTTATTAAACTCACAATAAAATGTACTTATTACTCGCATAACCTTGTCGGGGATAGCACAGTGTATATATAGATAAGTAAAAATTTACTATTCCTAATTATTTATGTGTGTTCAAGCGGTAATTTGCACATTTCAAAAATTTGCACATGGTACAGCGTATTTTGCACATGCGTAATTTGCATATTTATGTCGCGCATTTTTTTGCTAAATAATAAAATATATGGCAAATGTGAAATGCATATATTTGGGCGCGAGATGCCAATCTGTAAATTGAGGGTGTATCAACACTGGAGATTTATAGCGTATTTTGCACATGCGTAATTTGCACATTTATGTCGCGCATTTTTTGCACATATGTTGAATGTTGCTAAATAATAAAGTGTATAGCAAATGTGATATGCATATACTTGGGCGCGAGATGCCAATCTGTAAAGTGATGGTGTATTAACACTGGAGATTTGGACATGAATTCACATTGTGTATTGTAACATAGAAAAAAAGCCTATATTTGTAGTATTTTGTTACTTTCCATTATCACGTGGTGTAAATACAAAAAAAGAAGGAAAAAAGAGAGTATATATGTTTGAATTGTACCGCTGTTTCGCTATGTGATCAAGGGCACTTGATGCCCGAAACGCGTCATGAGGAGTGATTCAAAGAAATAATAAAATTCACCTGTGATTGTGAACTTCCGTGTGGGACGTTGTCTTCCGTGTTCGCCGAAAGGAGGTACAGGAAATGGTGTTGCGATACTAATATACGGAAGTTTGGTTGCTTCCGATTCAACAGTCCCCTCTCCATAAGTTGGTGGCAGCCCTCAACCGAACTTTGCTGTGAATCCGAAAAGGAATTTTGGCTGCATACCCCCTACGAGCCGTGAAAGCATACACCAGGAAGCAGACGCCCAAGTTTGACTCGCGAAGGTACACTGCATTACTGGTGAGTAAGACGGCATAAACGTAGGCTGGTGAATAACGTGAGTTCACACATGTTTAACTTTCTTCCAAAAACATACACAATGTTGTTGTTTTTACGCATCACTAAAACGCCTCAAAACATGTCAAGTGACGCGGTACGAGAACGCGAGGCAGCAGCGGATATATTATTTGGGAATTTACCAAGAGTCAATTCAAATGTAGTGATTATCAGTGAATCAAATGGCAATTTGGATAACGATGTAAATTTGATGCTGAAGAATGTAGAGAAAAAAATGAAAAATGAAATAACAAAGTGGTGGGAGCACAAATCCCTGACAAAATATGTGGAGGCGGATAGAATACCTCGGGGATTGAGAATTCTCCTAGCTCCAAGTTTCGACAACCCCAACCCAGCAATGCTAAAAGAATGGGGCGAACGCAACCTGACGGCATCCATGAATCTGGTACGCATATTGATCAAATATGCTGAAATTGATCGCCAAGTGTTGCTGACGGAAATTGAACCAATCAATAAAGATTTGAACAAATTAGATAATAAAAAAGATCTCATTTCAGCAAAACGGAAAGAAATTGATGAACGGCTAAAAAAACATGAAGAAAAAATATAAGCAAGAAAGGCACACAAGTTTGCTCGTGACCAGGCGGATTATGAGTTGGGCCAAATCTATACATTTGCACGTAAATATGACAATGCAAGAAAATTTAAAACAAGCAGTAATAACAAACCAAATGCTATACGTCTTGCACAAACATGCAACACCGAGACCAATGTTATCGAAACTGATACTGAATCACTCACCAGTGAATCAAGTATGGAGGGCCCAAGCGTTGATAGAACACACAATAAAGCAATTTTGAGTCTGGGCGAAGAGGTTGATTTTTTAGTGGAAGCTCGGAGACAAACTCTGAGACCACGAAACGAAAAGAACAATACAGGAAAAGACGAAATACAATCAGAAGGACGAGGCGCCGTAGGCGGAAACGCGAAGCGGAGAGGAAATCAGCGAAAATATTGGCGCAAACTGTAGAATCTGATGAGAAAACCATCATAAATTTATCGTCCATAACGCTAACAAAGGCTGAGGAACAACTTCTAGCCTTGGGACTCAATTATTGCCCTGAAAGTAATTTTGATTACGCCACAACAAGAGTAGACATTTTTTGCTTTGTCGTATGGCTTAGCCACGCCCTATTTACAACACTAAGTTATCATAACCGAGAGAACTGTTAGAAAGCCAGCTTGTCATTTCTGCTGCGCTGCACACGACACTGTTGTTATGTGTTATTCAGTTTTAGAAATGTTGACTCGACTTTGCCTTACAGGATAACATACTGTTTAACATTCTTAACAGAGAAATGTGCCCTTGGTCTGTACATCATGTAAAGAACAAGTCTGGGTCACTAGAAGGTACAGAGTGTTGTGATTAGATTGATCGTACCACTTTTTAGACATATCATGCATGCAGCTGCCAATATCTGAAGGACAAGTGCTTTTGATATTGCAGAACAGTTGGGTTTTACATTCATTCGAACAGACGAGATGATGCATGAGAGAGCTAGCTGATCCTTTGATGTGATTCCACTACGCTGATCTATAAGGTATGGGGTCCCCTATGCAAGCCTAAGAGACCTTCTATTAGTATAACAATAATAATAAACTATTAGTTGTTAGAAGAAGGAGTGTGGCTGTATACCACTGTCATTATTATTATGATTGCTCCTTTCATTTTATATGGTATTGTAACAATGCTGATGGTCTTGATCTTAACCATTTGTCTAATAGTGTTAGCCAAAGTACTGCATCTTAGGACGCGAGGTTTATGAAATAAACTCTTTAAACTTTCACCGTGTCTTTGTTATTCTGTTGTGGACGAATATATATGTACAAACAGGTATTTCGGATTCCCACCACTCCTGACAATATCTAAGTCGCTTGTTCTGGGTTGTCTATACATTGGGACCGCCTAGCTAGATCTAGGCTAACGAATGGGACACTAAGCTAGTCGGGTAAGGGGTTCTTGGTTCTGAGGGGAGTTTCTGGTACACCACAATTCTCTGAGGTCCTGGTTTCCTGCGCATAGTTCTGTGCATAAGCAGAATCCCTGCAACATGGCGCACCTAACGTTTGGTCTTATGATCTGAGACGCCTTAGTAGTACTTATATTAGTCCACAACCGCCCTCACTCTAGTTTCCGGATAACGGGAGTGACGGCTTAGCCTACCTAGGTTTTTGACTAAAGGTTCTTTCAAGCTTGATAATTAAAAAGGTTTCTTTTTTCTAAGCCCAAGTGCTACTGTAAAAATCGTTGTTGCTTTTTAGTGTGTCCTTATGGCGGTCAATATTCCCGTTCATAGTAGAGTTCCTCTGTGCACTCATTTGAGGGCGTATGGGGTACCTGATGATGGGATGGCCGTGGTCTTTGTGGAAAGTGCTGATGCTTCCCACCCTTATGAGTTGTTTTACTCTTGGGTGACCTTTGAAGAGGTGAATGCGGACGATAATTTGTTCCACGAATATAGAGCCACGCCTGTGCCTGCGGTTTATGCCCCATATAGGACACTGGAAATACCTATTTCTGCTTGGCAACATACAATTTGGTTTAATGGCGCCCTTACCCATGAGGTCGTACCTGCGAGAATGGGCCCGTTGTCCATTGCAGGGGCCACTTGGCCGGTACTGGCCGGATATACACCTCATCCACGCTACCTGACGGTGAATGTGGGTGACTTACGCACGCTACATACGGCCCTGATTACGGTCCACAGGGCTTTAGTGCAGTATGTGTCACGCACTGTACAGGTGGGGGCACCTGCAGTTGCAGGGCACGCGGCTGACCACCCGCATGCGGTGGTCATAAGCCCAGTTCTGGTTAATGCGGTTGTCGGCAAGCGCCCCCTAAGTAAAGATGAATTTCCTTTCTGGCTTGCTGAAAAAATTGATCAACTAGACACCGTATTTCCAAATACAACTCCTGTGGATAAACACAGGATACTCACCATTACTTTGCCGAAGGACCTGGTCCCTGACATTGTCGATTGTGACAATTGGGGCAAGGTCTTTGCTGCGACCTATTCGAAGTGCTATGGCACTCCGTCTATGTCTGTACTACCCTCCGTCATCAAGAAAGTCCAAGACAATCATGGTGCGGAGGCAGCTATTGAATTGGGAATGAGGCTTGTCGACAGTTTCGATGTGGTTTGTTCCATGGTGATGGGCAACCTCAAAGGAGATGCCATGCAGTTCCAAGTTGGTAATATGCTGGAACTAGTGGATGCAGCCGACAGACCCAGGGAGTTCGCAAAAATTATTGCAAAAGCCTATAGGATGGTTGGACGTAGTGCCTTAGGCGTGAAACCCACCATCAAAATTCCTGATGTAGTACAGCAAACTAAGGTGAGTTTGTCTACAAAAGACGAAAAGCCCAACTTTCCGAAACAAAGTTGGAGAGCTAAAAAACAAGGAAAACAGCAACATAAACAGGTTTCTCGTTCTGCCTCACCCGTCCAGTCGTATAGTGAACGCACTTATGATTTGCGCGATCGTACTCGTATTAGGTCACCTGATAGGTTTCAGGTTTCTGAACAACGCTCTCCTCGTTCTTCACAGGAAACATCGACGTCACACACTGGTGGTGGAGAGCGTGGGAAAGGAGGGGGAACTCAAGGTCGAGACCAGCCCCGCCAGACTGACGGTAAAGGCAAGCAGGAAGACGCTGCGAGACAACGTCCCCCGTTTCAGAAAAAGAAAGTTGCTGCAATCTCAACGAGGTATGCCTCAGATGGTACGGACACAGCTTCGGAACCTGACATGGGCACTAACGCTGCTAGACAGCGCGGCGGAGGTTACAGTAGTGCGACAAGCACTGCGTCCATATCTGGAGGCGACAGCAACTGAAATTTATGTAACAGTCGAAACTGCTGATACTCGCGTAGCCCCCCCAGACAGATTATTTTAAATAGTCCTTGATATTGAGGGTGACATACAGCGCCAAATTAAAGTGGTGTTTTGGGACCATCTAACTACCACCTATGACATTCTTTTGGCGGAGAGAGATTGGCCTCCGGCTTTCATTTTAAACGCTCCACGAGGGGAGGAAGTTATTCTTCCTTCCTTCGGGCACGCAGTGCCCAAGGAAGAGTCTAATAGGTTAGCCGGGGAGTGGGCACAGGTGCTTGCACCTGCGTTGTATCGTAATCAAGTTGGCTGGGATAAATGTTCTCCCAACCATGACATTCCATTACGGTCCGATCCCCAGCCGCAACCCCAATACCCCATGCGTTGCGAGGCGAGATCTCACGTCGCGTCCATCCTTGAAGAGTTAGAATATCAGGGAGTGATTGAGACATGTGTGTCACCCATGTATAATCCTTTATTCCCTGTGACGAAGCCTGACGGGTCGTACCGCCTAGTTTTGGATTACCGGCACTTAAACTCGCACTGCCGGACGTGTGCGGTACAGGATACTCATAGTTCGGCTCTCGTCGATAGTCTTGTGAGAAAAAGGTTCAAAACCACACTTGACTTGTCCGATGGCTTTTATTGTCATAATCTGTCCCCTCAAAGTTATGAGTGGACAGCATTTACCTCAGGTGGAAAACAAAAATTGTTCAAAAGACTCCCGATGGGCTACAAGAACAGCCCTGGAGTTTTTGCTGCTCGTGTGGTCTCTCTCTTAGAGATGATAGACCCGGAGGCATACTCATATGTTGATGACATCTATCTAACTGACGACGAGTTGCTTCCACACCTTGCTCGCGTGGATAACATAATAACTATGTTTGCTTACTTCGGTTACAAGTTTAACTTTAAGAAGTCCCACATTACTGAGTACACAGTGTTATTCTTGGGGTACGAACTCAATAATGAGGGTCGAGGCTTGGCACCGCAGTTCCTTGAGAAGTGCGCACGCCTTCGTATCCCTACGACACTGAAAAGACTACAATCCTTGCTGGGTTTTCTGAATTTCGGTCGTTCCTACATTCCTGATTATGCCCAGCGTATCAAGACACTTTATGCCTTGGTACAACCAACTTTTACCAAATCTTGCTGGCTGCCAGAACATTCAGCTGCATTGTATTCATTGCAGACTGACCTTCTTACTGCTAAATACTTACAAACTCGTGATAACCACAAAAACCTGGTCATTAGAATTGTTCCAGGCGTAGAGGGTTTCACGTACTTAACGTTCAATGAGGGCGGCACCATCCCCATTGCTTATAAATCTCACCTGTACACTTCGGCTGAGCTGCGATTTTCCACTGTT
The DNA here is from genome assembly GCF_964204655.1 of Triturus cristatus. Classification (NCBI taxonomy): domain Eukaryota; kingdom Metazoa; phylum Chordata; class Amphibia; order Caudata; family Salamandridae; genus Triturus; species Triturus cristatus. Next base: position 693,564,130 of record NC_140591.1, read on the forward strand.
GAAAAGGTCTTGACAGCAGTTCAGATGGCGATCCTGAAAGAACGAGCGCTATCACAAGGGAAGCGCATGCTGGTGGTAACACCGTTCCCTGCTCTAGAAGCAGTCACAAAAGCTAGTGTACCGAATTCTAAGGCTTTGCATCCAAGGTGGATACAATGGGCGACGTCCTTAGCTTCGCCTGACGTCGAATACATCTTTGACGCGGCGTTGCAGACTCAGGAGAGTTTGGAGTATGAATTCGTTCATCCTACCCCTCTGTCATTGCGCCCGCTTGAGGAATACCATTGTGTCATATACACTGATGGGTCTGCGCAACCCGCAACTGGATCAAAGCACGCTTACTCAGCGGCTTGCGCAATTGTTGTCGGTACTTTCGTGAATGGAGAGTTCCAATCTGATTCTGTGCATACGCAGTCATTGGGTGATTGTACCGCACAATTGGCAGAGCTTCGTGCTCTAGTGCTTGCACTGGAGTTTGCTGATCACAGGGTCACTACTCTTATAGTGAGTGATTCTTACTATTGTGTTCAATCTTACAACGATAATTTGCTTTTTTGGAATATGAATGGATTTCGTGACTCCAAAGGTGGCACAGTGAAGCATAAAACGCTTTGGGCTAGTGTGGCTGAACTTAAAGGAAGTCTGCCACTTGTGAATGTAGTTCACACTCTTGGGCACTAACGAGTTGGTATCCATGCTGTCGGTAACAGTTTGGCTGACGAGGCAGCAAAAACAGCAGTGGCGACATATTTAGTAGCAGCAGTTACAAGATCCAAGTCTAAGATTGATGATGACATCTTGGCAGCTATTGCTGCTTCTGAGACTGGGACAAACTTCCCTAGAGGTTTCCCTTCTCGCTACCATTATCACTTAAGTCCTGATAACGTCCCGTTAGTGAGGATTAACGACGTTGGTGATAGATTGATTCCCAACGCGGACTGCAAACCATCTTTGATAACAGCTGCCCATGAAGGTGTTGCGTCTGCGCATGCTGGAGTGTCAGCAACTGTATCTCTTTTGCAGCAACGTTACTGGTGGTACGGTTTGTATAAACAAACGCGGGCTTATGTACTTCATTGTGACATTTGCCAACAGATTAAACCTTCTTCTGCTACGCGTCCACCTCCAACGCAGCTGCATATATCTAATCAACCACTTGCGTGTGTTTATTTGGATCACTGCGGTCCATTTACCTCTGATACTGCGTACAAGTACATCTTGGTTGCAGTAGATTCGTGCACACGTTTTCTGTGGGTGTGGCCACAAAGGAGTGCTGATGCCAGGACTGTCATCAAAGTATTGCGTGTCTTTATAGGGAGTTTTGCATGTGGTACCCTTCACTCTAATCAGGGCCCTGCGTTCGCCCATAAGGCGTACAAAGAAGCAATGAGAAGTTTGGGGGTCCAAGTCAAATTTTCGTCTCCATACAGGCCTGAGGGCAATAGTGTTGTGGAACGGATGAACCGTGACCTAAAGCAATCGTTGACAGCCAAGGTGTTAGGTACAGGCCGGAACTGGCTTGCCCACTTGTATGACGTCCAACGTGCACTTAATAACCTCCCTAGAAGGTCTCTGGGTGGGCGGACCCCGTACATGATGCTCTTTGGGGTTTGAATGTTTGTTCCAGACCTTGATGGTCTAGACATGGCAGCGGCGGCTGCGCCTTTTGACCTAGATGACCACTGTGCTGTATTGCAGAATCTACAAGAAGCCAGAGACACTCTAGCAAAAGAACACGTACCCTCTACATCCGAAGCTGCGCTCCAGATTCCGGTAGTCGGCTGGCTACCTCGAGTTGGTGACCTGGTCCGTGAGAAGGTGGAGAACAAGAAGGAGTTCGGCCCCTCTTATCGTGCACCGGTCCCGGTGCTTGGAGTACTGGGTACACGTACAGTTGTTTTACCCCCACTTCCTGGTCACAAGGATAACAGGTACATTTCAATTGAGAATGTCAAGCTACACAGGGTGGCCAATTCTCCATAGTATGACACCTTCGGTTTCTTGCCCTTCGATGCTGAGAAATTCTGTTGTGGTGCCACCCTCTACCATCTTGCCTGATGTTCCCATTGAGATGCTCACAGTAACTGTTCCACCTGTGCCAACTACTGCTGGTGGTTTACCTGATGATCCTGAGTATGCTTATCCTGCAGAAGTACCTTTGCCTCTCTCACCTTCAACAACACTTGCCCAGTCCCATTCTTCCTTTGAAACTGAATCATTGACTTCCACTGCCCCTTCCAAAATTTCTATATTTTTTGCCTGGTTCAAGAGACATTTTTTGGTTGCACCTTGGACTTACATCTGGCTGGTGCTGATTTGTATTTTTGTATTCATGATAATTGGTTTTGTGGTAGTGTTTTTTAGACTTATCAATGGACACTACCTGACTGGACGTTCTACAATTCGATTAATTGATGGAACTTTAGCCCCACATTCCTCATCACACATCATGAAAAGGGACCAGACTTTTGTGAACATCACCGCCTGGCCTGTACGTGATGGGATTGCGTGGGATGCAGTGATCTTTCAGATTCATGGTCCCACCGAAGTTATTAATGTGCCAACTGTTTTTCGTGTTTCTATGGGTGATGTAGTTAAACAAAACATCCGATCAGATGATTGGGATGTACAAGCAATAGAAGCATTGTTTTCCGATTTGAAATATTATGCTGCTTTTGATGCTGAGGATTTGTATTTAAATGCTGCTAACTACGATGAACAATTTTGTTTTCAACATTATGGCACACATTTCCTACACAGAGCGAATACTTATCGAAATTTTGTTAATTACACTCAGTGGGAACATTGCCCTGTCCCTATGCATGGCAGCTCTGCCACTTTATTGAAAAAATACACATACTTTTCGGATTTTAGTGTGTCAAACCCGGCGTCTTTCTATTTTAAGTTGGCGATAGAACCCGCATCTAAGGTTAGATTGACACACACCAAATTGTTGTATTCCAAATCCTTTATGGATGATTTGGCTATTGGAGGTTACGACCTATGGAAAGCTACTATCGATCTTAAATCGGTTTGGGGAACTAAACCATGGCAGGTACAGGGAACAGAAGCTTTGCATCGTGCCTGTCTTATCCCAAACCATATGTTGTTTTTAAATTCATCTATTTTTCAGACCACCTGTATTTGATTGGCTACATCTAAAAAATTAAATTCTCCCTCAAGCCCGGATCTGGGTGCTTACCCTGGTTGGGAAAATCGCTCAGATCTGTCCCTTAATATGTTGCAGTCCCTTGTTTCCAACGACACCTTCAATATTTCAACAATGAATCCTGAAGGATGGTTGGTTTGGCAAACAAGCTCAGATTCTTGTCCACGTCGGTTTCTGGATTTGAATCCAGGGTATACACAACTTAGGGTTAACCCTCGTTTTACATCTTCACACACAGTAACAACCTACTCTGTAGGTAAGTTATGTCAATCATGACTGCAACATTCCACATTAGCTTCAGTTAAGCTTCATTTATCACGTTTACATGACAATATAGATTTAAATGATTTTATTAAAGGTCCAGCGAGTGGCAGGACCAAAAGATGGGTTTATGCTATTTACAATGAAATTTGGAAATTATCGCAAATTGAAGCTGCTTCTAGATTACGTGCTATTGACCAGGCCAATATGGAAAAAGTATTGGCAGTGATAGATAATAGTATTAATACCTTATCTTCTAGAATTTATACATTAGACAATATTGTTTCTTCTGTCGTAGACATTGTGCAAGATGATATATCTGTGTTGTATCATGGCCAACATCAGTTGCGTTCAATTATGCAGTTTGCATGGACATTGCAAACGTTAAAGGCAGGGAAAGTCCCGTGGGATTACATGACTATTTCATCGTTGTTCCTTCCTTTTAATTTGACAGCAAAACAGCAATTCATGTCCATGAAAGACACAACTTACGCATTGCTGCACATTGAAAAATTAGAACCTTTACCTTTCTCTATTGCTGAGTTAAATTCCGCCGTGTGGCTTGTACACGGATTGGCCACGTTACCTTATAGTCTGTTTAAATTTAGTTCGTGCATGAAACATTATGCCATTGGCAGATATGAACAACTTGGTGATGCATTCCTGCACGAAGTTTGGTCCCTTCCGTTTGCTTATAGATGCGTGAGAGATGGTAAGGAGGTTTATTTAAAAGGTGAAGAATGCTCTTCAGCCCCAGATCATTCGGTAGTTTGTAGACATATACAATTACACGGCGCTTGCAATATAAATGCCCCTGACTTAGCTTGTGTTCTGAAAGGGATTCCAGTATCGGTTATAACGCATTCATTTAAGTTGCTTGTCAATGGTAGTTATTTGCTTTTAAATAGTGAAGCTTGCTGTGGGATGCTGGTCGGTATTCCTTACATAGTAACAGTTTCCCGAAGGGTGGTTTGCTGCAATAACGTCCTTTTCCCACCCCCGCAAGGCAGGCTCGATATATCTATCTGGCCAGCGATTCCAACCTTGAACGCAGAGTTCAATAGGATGAGCAGAATAAGAGCTCTTTTGTCTAAGAAGAAAGTTGCATTGACTTCATCCCGTGAAACATTTCTTCTTAACGTGGCGAACACACGCACTGAGGTACAAGCTCTTTTAAATACTGACCTCCCCCTCCATTTTGGAAGTTTGATTCAAATTATCTTTAGTGCTTCGTCTACGAGTGACCTTGTTCATTTTTTTAAAATTGTGGGCTCGGGCCTCGTGACATCTTTCCAAACTATTTTTGGTGTGATCCCCGCATTTTTACATTCTATTTTTTCGAGTGTCTTCGGAGGGTTTCCCTTAATCCTTGCTCTTGTGGCTGGGATCCTCGTGTTGATCTGCGCTCTTCGCTATGGCTGCACACCTGGCGTTGCGAGACAACATGCTCAGCCTGCTTCATCTTCGTAACCGGATGTTTGAATACTACGGCACTCTACCTCTGGCAACTTTAAGTGTCAAGTATGGATTGTCCTTCCGGTTTCCTTTTTTTACTTGTGTGCAACCTGTCCTTCATTACCTGGATTGTCCCTTCCAGTGGGCTCTGGATTTGCGCTTGTCAAACTTGGTGTCGCTTGACCCGGATTTTGATGAACTAATGTGTCCCTTAGTGGCTCATGAGTTTGACTGTTCTGGTGTCGGGTTTATGGCCTTGGGTGCTGCGCAAGGAGTCCTTGGTAATTGGGACATCGGCGAAGCCGCTATTGGATTTCTTGAAAGGAGTTATCTCGAGGATACGGACAGTTGTCCTGTGATGGTGCTAGATGCTCCGATGATTGAAGAACACGTGTGTTCCTTTCCCTTGCTTAATTGGATGGCAGATACTTTTGCGGAACGCTCCAATGATTTCCTCTTGGAAGCTGTTGCCACATACGGTGCTTATACCTTGATGGATTAATGTTTGCACCTTGTCACATCAGGGTGCATCAGTGGATGTCAATTTTCCAGAATATTTTTACATATTTTTTTTCCCTCTGAAGACATCGTTACTAAAAAATGTTAAATTTTTTCTCTTCATTCATTTCTCGGACTTTACACTTACCTTATATGGACTTATAGTTCATACTTATGGTTCAGCTCCATCACTATTGAACTCTGCATTCTTGAGAAATGTGCCCCTATTGGTTAGTGCTCCGATCATGGGGGGGTGTCGTATGGCTTAGCCACGCCCTATTTACAACACTAAGTTAGCATAACCGAGAGAACTGTTAGAAAGCCAGCTTGTCGTTTCTGCTGCGCTGCACACAACACTGTTGTTATGTGTTATTCAGTTTTAGAAATGTTGACTCGTCTTTGCCTTACAGGATAACATACTGTTTAACATTCTTAACAGAGAAATGTGCCCTTGGTCTGTACATCATGTAAAGAACAAGTCTGGGTCACTAGAAGGTACAGAGTGTTGCGATTAGATTGATCGTACCACTTTTTAGACATATCATGCATGCAGCTGCCAATATCTGAAGGACAAGTGCTTTTGATATTGCAGAACAGTTTGGTTTTACATTCATTCGAACAGACGAGCTGATGCATGAGAGAGCTAGCTGATCCTTTGATGTGATTCCACTACGCTGATCTATAAGGTATGGGGTCCCCTATGCAAGCCTAAGAGACCTTCTATTAGTATAACAATAATAATAAACTATTAGTTGTTAGAAGAAGGAGTGTGGCTGTATACCACTGTCATTATTATTATGATTGCTCCTTTCATTTTATATGGTATTGTAACAATGCTGATGGTCTTGATCTTAACCATTTGTCTAATAGTGTTAGCCAAAGTACTGCATCTTAGGACGCGAGGTTTATGAAATAAACTCTTTAAACTTTCACCGTGTCTTTGTTATTCTGTTGTGGACGAATATATATGTACAAACAGGTATTTCGGATTCCCACCACTCCTGAGAATATCTAAGTCGCTTGTTCTGGGTTGTCTATACATTGGGACCGCCTAGCTAGATCTAGGCTAACGAATGGGACACTAAGCTAGTCGGGTAAGGGGTTCTTGGTTCTGAGGGGAGTTTCTGGTACACCACAATTCTCTGAGGTCCTGGTTTCCTGCGCATAGTTCTGTGCATAAGCAGAATCCCTGCAACATGGCGCACCTAACGTTTGGTCTTATGATCTGAGACGCCTTAGTAGTACTTATATTAGTCCACAACCGCCCTCACTCTAGTTTCCGGATAACGGGAGTGACGGCTTAGCCTACCTAGGTTTTTGACTAAAGGTTCTTTCAAGCTTGATAATTAAAAAGGTTTCTTTTTTCTAAGCCCAAGTGCTACTGTAAAAATCGTTGTTGCTTTTTAGTGTGTCCTTATGGCGGTCAATATTCCCGTTCATAGTAGAGTTCCTCTGTGCACTCATTTGAGGGCGTATGGGGTACCTGATGACGGGATGGCCGTGGTCTTTGTGGTAAGTGCTGATGCCTCCCACCCTTATGAGTTGTTTTACTCTTGAGTGACCTTTGAAGAGGTGAATGCGGACGATAATTTGTTCCACGAATATAGAGCCACGCCTGTGCCTGCGGTTTATGCCCCATATAGGACACTGGAAATACCTATTTCTGCTTGGCAACATACAATTTGGTTTAATGGCGCCCTTACCCATGAGGTCGTACCGGCGAGAATGGGCCCGTTGTCCATAGCAGGGGCCACTTGGCCGGTACTGGCCGGATATACACCTCATCCACGCTACCTGACGGTGAATGTGGGTGACTTAGGCACTCTACATACGGCCCTGATTATGGTCCACAGGGCTTTAGTGCAGTATGTGTCACGCACTGTACAGGTGGGGGCACCTGCAGTTGCAGGGCACGCGGCTGACCACCCGCACGCGGTGGTCATAAGCCCAGTTATGGTTAATGCGGTTGTCGGCAAGCGCCCCCTAAGTAAAGGTGAATTTCCTTTCTGGCTTGCTGAAAAAATTGATCAACTAGACACCGTATTTCCAAATACAACTCCTGTGGATAAACACAGTATACTCACCATTACTTTGCCGAAGGACCTGGTCCCTGACATTGTCGATTGTGACAATTGGGGCAAGGTCATTGCTGCGACCTATTCGAAGTGCTATGGCACTCCGTCTATGTCTGTACTACCCTCCGTCATCAAGAAAGTCCAAGACAATCATGGTGCGGAGGCAGCTATTGAATTGGGAATGAGGCTTGTCGACAGTTTCGATGTGGTTTGTTCCATGGTGATGGGCAACCTCAAAGGAGATGCCATGCAGTTCCAAGTTGGTAATATGCTGGAACTAGTGGATGCAGCCGACAGACCCAGGGAGTTCGCAAAAATTATTGCAAAAGCCTATAGGATGGTTGGACGTAGTGCCTTAGGCGTGAAACCCACCATCAAAATTCCTGATGTAGTACAGCAAACTAAGGTGTGTTTGTCTACAAAAGACGAAAAGCCCAACTTTCCGAAACAAAGTTGGAGAGCTAAAAAACAAGGAAAACAGCAACAGAAACAGGTTTCTCGTTCTGCCTCACCCGTCCAGTCGTATAGTGAACGCACTTATGATTTGCGCGATCGTACTCGTATTAGGTCACCTGATAGGTTTCAGGTTTCTGAACAACGCTCTCCTCGTTCTTCACAGGAAACATCGACGTCACACACTGGTGGTGGAGAGCGTGGGAAAGGAGGGGGAACTCAAGGTCGAGACCAGCCCCGCCAGACTGACGGTAAAGGCAAGCAGGAAGACGCTGCGAGACAACGTCCCCCGTTTCAGAAAAAGAAAGTTGCTGCAATCTCAACGAGGTATGCCTCAGATGGTACGGACACAGCTTCGGAACCTGACATGGGCACTAACGCTGCTAGACAGCGCGGCGGAGGTTACAGTAGTGCGACAAGCACTGCGTCCATATCTGGAGGCGACAGCAACTGAAATTTATGTAACAGTCGAAACTGCTGATACTCGCGTAGTCCCCCCAGACAGATTATTTGAAATAGTCCTTGATATTGAGGGTGACATACAGCGCCAAATTAAAGTGGTGTTTTGGGACCATCTAACTACCACCTATGACATTCTTTTGGCGGAGAGAGATTGGCCTCCGGCTTTCGTTTTAAACGCTCCACGAGGGGAGGAAGTTATTCTTCCTTCCTTCGGGCACGCAGTGCCCAAGGAAGAGTCTAATAGGTTAGCCGGGGAGTGGGCACAGGTGCTTGCACCTGCGTTGTATCGTAATCAAGTTGGCTGGTATAAATGTTCTCCTAACCATGACATTCCATTACGGTCCGATCCTCAGCCGCAACCCCAATACCCCATGCGTTGCGAGGCGAGATCTCACGTCGCGTTCATCCTTGAAGAGTTAGAATATCAGGGAGTGATTGAGACATGTGTGTCACCCATGTATAATCCTTTATTCCCTGTGACGAAGCCTGACGGGTCATACCGCCTAGTTTTGGATTACCGGCACTTAAACTCGCACTGCCGGACGTGTGCGGTACAGGATACTCATAGTTCGGCTCTCGTCGATAGTCTTGTGAGAAAAAGGTTCAAAACCACACTTGACTTGTCCGATGGCTTTTATTGTCATAATCTGTCCCCTCAAAGTTATGAGTGGACAGCATTTACCTCGGGTGGAAAACAAAAATTGTTCAAAAGACTCCCGATGGGCTACAAGAACAGCCCTGGAGTTTTTGCTGCTCGTGTGGTCTCTCTCTTAGAGATGATAGACCCGGAGGCATACTCATATGTTGATGACATCTATCTAACTGACGACGAGTTGCTTCCACACCTTGCTCGCGTGGATAACATAATAACTATGTTTGCTTATTTCGGTTACAAGTTTAACTTTAAGAAGTCCCACATTGCTGAGTACACAGTGTTATTCTTGGGGTACGAACTCAATAATGAGGGTCGAGGCTTGGCACCGCAGTTCCTTGAGAAGTGCGCACGCCTTCGTATCCCTACGACACTGAAAAGACTACAATCCTTGCTGGGTTTTCTGAATTTCGGTCGTTCCTACATTCCTGATTATGCCCAGCGTATCAAGACACTTTATGCCTTGGTACAACCAACTTTTACCAAATCTTGCTGGCTGCCAGAACATTCAGCTGCATTGTATTCATTGCAGACTGACCTTCTTACTGCTAAATACTTACAAACTCGTGATAACCACAAAAACCTGGTCATTAGAATTGTTCCAGGCGTAGAGGGTTTCACGTACTTAACGTTCAATGAGGGCGACACCATCCCCATTGCTTATAAATCTCATCTGTACACTTCGGCTGAGCTGCGATTTTTACTGTTGAAAAGGTCTTGACAGCAGTTCAGATGGCGATCCTGAAAGAACGAGCGCTATCACAAGGGAAGCGCATGCTGGTGGTAACACCGTTCCCTGCTCTAGAAGCAGTCACAAAAGCTAGTGTACCGAATTCTAAGGCTTTGCATCCAAGGTGGATACAATGGGCGACGTCCTTAGCTTCGCCTGACGTCGAATACATCTTTGACGCGGCGTTGCAGACTCAGGAGAGTTTGGAGTATGAATTCGTTCATCCTACCCCTCTGTCATTGCGCCCGCTTGAGGAATACCATTGTGTCATATACACTGATGGGTCTGCGCAACCCGCAACTGGATCAAAGCACGCTTACTCAGCGGCTTGCGCAATTGTTGTCGGTACTTTCGTGAATGGAGAGTTCCAATCTGATTCTGTGCATACGCAGTCATTGGGTGATTGTACCGCACAATTGGCAGAGCTTCGTGCTCTAGTGCTTGCACTGGAGTTTGCTGATCACAGGGTCACTACTCTTATAGTGAGTGATTCTTACTATTGTGTTCAATCTTACAACGATAATTTGCTTTTTTGGATAATGAATGGATTTCGTGACTCCAAAGGTGGCACAGTGAAGCATAAAACGCTTTGGGCTAGTGTGGCTGAACTTAAAGGAAGTCTGCCACTTGTGAATGTAGTTCACACTCTTGGGCACCAACGAGTTGGTATCCATGCTGTCGGTAACAGTTTGGCTGACGAGGCAGCAAAAACAGCAGTGGCGACATATTTAGTAGCAGCAGTTACAAGATCCAAGTCTAAGATTGATGATGACATCTTGGCAGCTATTGCTGCTTCTGAGACTGGGACAAACTTCCCTAGAGGTTTCCCTTCTCGCTACCATTATCACTTAAGTCCTGATAACGTCCCGTTAGTGAGGATTAACGACGTTGGTGATAGATTGATTCCCAACGCGGACTGCAGACCATCTTTGATAACAGCTGCCCATGAAGGTGTTGCGTCTGCGCATGCTGGAGTGTCAGCAACTGTATCTCTTTTGCAGCAACGTTACTGGTGGTACGGTTTGTATAAACAAACGCGGGCTTATGTACTTCATTGTGACATTTGCCAACAGATTAAACCTTCTTCTGCTACGCGTCCACCTCCAACTCAGCTGCATATATCTAATCAACCACTTGCGTGTGTTTATTTGGATCACTGCGGTCCATTTACCTCTGATACTGCGTACAAGTACATCTTGGTTGCAGTAGATTCGTGCACACGTTTTCTGTGGGTGTGGCCACAAAGGAGTGCTGATGCCAGGACTGTCATCAAAGTATTGCGTGTCTTTATAGGGAGTTTTGCATGTGGTACCCTTCACTCTGATCAGGGCCCTGCGTTCGCCTCTAAGGCGTACAAAGAAGCAATGAGAAGTTTGGGGGTCCAAGTCAAATTTTCGTCTCCATACAGGCCTGAGGGCAATAGTGTTGTGGAACGGATGAACCGTGACCTAAAGCAATCGTTGACAGCCAAGGTGTTAGGTACAGGCCGGAACTGGCTTGCCCACTTGTATGACGTCCAACGTGCACTTAATAACCTCCCTAGAAGGTCTCTGGGTGTGCGGACCCCGTACATGATGCTCTTTGGGGTTCGAATGTTTGTTCCAGACCTTGATGGTCTAGACATGGCAGCGGCGGCTGCGCCTTTTGACCTAGATGACCACTGTGCTGTATTGCAGAATCTACAAGAAGCCAGAGACACTCTAGCGAAAGAACACGTACCCTCTACATCCGAAGCTGCGCTCCAGATTCCGGTAGTCGGCTGGCTACCTCGAGTTGGTGACCTGGTCCGTGAGAAGGTGGAGAACAAGAAGGAATTCGGCCCCTCTTATCGTGCACCGGTCCCGGTGCTTGGAGTACTGGGTACACGTACAGTTGTTTTACCCCCACTTCCTGGTCACAAGGATAACAGGTACATTTCAATTGAGAATGTCAAGCTACACAGGGTGGCCAATTCTCCATAGTATGACACCTTCGGTTTCTTGCCCTTCGATGCTGAGAAATTCTGTTGTGGTGCCACCCTCTACCATCTTGCCTGATGTTCCCATTGAGATGCTCACAGTAACTGTTCCACCTGTGCCAACTACTGCTGGTGGTTTACCTGATGATCCTGAGTATGCTTATCCTGCAGAAGTACCTTTGCCTCTCTCACCTTCAACAACACTTGCCCAGTCCCATTCTTCCTTTGAAACTGAATCATTGACTTCCACTGCCCCTTCCAAAATTTCTATATTTTTTGCCTGGTTCAAGAGACATTTTTTGGTTGCACCTTGGACTTACATCTGGCTGGTGCTGATTTGTATTTTTTTATTCATGACAATTGGTTTTGTGGTAGTGTTTTTTAGACTTATCAATGGACACTACCTGACTGAACGTTCTACAATTCGATTAATTGATGGAACTTTAGCCCCACATTCCTCATCACACATCATGAAAAGGGACCAGACTTTTGTGAACATCACCGCCTGGCCTGTACGTGATGGGATTGCGTGGGATGCAGTGATCTTTCAGATTCATGGTCCCACCGAAGTTATTAATGTGCCAACTGTTTTTCGTGTTTCTATGGGTGATGTAGTTAAACAAAACATCCGATCAGATGATTGGGATGTACAAGCAATAGAAGCATTGTTTTCCGATTTGAAATATTATGCTGCTTTTGATGCTGAGGATTTGTATTTAAATACTGCTAACTACGATGAACAATTTTGTTTTCAACATTATGGCACACATTTCCTACACAGAGCGAATACTTATCGAAATTTTGTTAATTACACTCAGTGGGAACATTGCCCTGTCCCTATGCATTGCAGCTCTGCCACTTTATTGAAAAAATACACATACTTTTCGGATTTTAGTGTGTCAAACCCGGCGTCTTTCTATTTTAAGTTGGCGATAGAACCCGCATCTAAGGTTAGATTGACACACACCAAATTGTTGTATTCCAAATCCTTTATGGATGATTTGGCTATTGGAGGTTACGACCTATGGAAAGCTACTATCGATCTTAAATCGGTTTGGGGAACTAAACCATGGCAGGTACAGGGAACAGAAGCTTTGCATCATGCCTGTCTTATCCCAAACCATATGTTGTTTTTAAATTCATCTATTTTTCAGACCACCTGTATTTGATTGGCTACATCTAAAAAATTAAATTCTCCCTCAAGCCCGGATCTGGGTGCTTACCCTGGTTGGGAAAATCGCTCAGATCTGTCCCTTAATATGTTGCAGTCCCTTGTTTCCAACGACACCTTCAATATTTCAACAATGAATCCTGAAGGATGGTTGGTTTGGCAAACAAGCTCAGATTCTTGTCCACGACGGTTTCTGGATTTGAATCCAGGGTATACACAACTTAGGGTTAACCCTCGTTTTACATCTTCACACACAGTAACAACCTACTCTGTAGGTAAGTTATGTCAATCATGGCTGCAACATTCCACATTAGCTTCAGTTAAGCTTCATTTATCACGTTTACATGACAATATAGATTTAAATGATTTTATTAAAGGTCCAGCGAGTGGCAGGACCAAAAGATGGGTTTATGCTATTTACAATGAAATTTGGAAATTATCGCAAATTGAAGCTGCTTCTAGATTACGTGCTATTGACCAGGCCAATATGGAAAAAGTATTGGCAGTGATAGATAATAGTATTAATACCTAATCTTCTAGAATTTATACATTAGACAATATTGTTTCTTCTGTCGTAGACATTGTGCAAGATGATATATCTGTGTTGTATCATGGCCAACATCAGTTGCGTTCAATTATGCAGTTTGCATGGACATTGCAAACGTTAAAGGCAGGGAAAGTCCCGTGGGATTACATGACTATTTCATCGTTGTTCCTTCCTTTTAATTTGACAGCAAAACAGCAATTCATGTCCATGAAAGACACAACTTACGCATTGCTGCACATTGAAAAATTAGAACCTTTACCTTTCTCTATTGCTGAGTTAAATTCCGCCGTGTGGCTTGTACACGGATTGGTCACGTTACCTTTTAGTCTGTTTAAATTTAGTTTGTGCATGAAACATTATGCCATTGGCAGATATGAACAACTTGGTGATGCATTCCTGCACGAAGTTTGGTCACTTCCGTTTGCTTATAGATGCGTGAGAGATGGTAAGGAGGTTTATTTAAAAGGTGAAGAATGCTCTTCAGCCCCAGATCATTCGGTAGTTTGTAGACATATACAATTACACGGCGCTTGCAATATAAATGCCCCTGACTTAGCTTGTGTTCTGAAAGGGATTCCAGTATCGATTATAACGCATTCATTTAAGTTGCTTGTCAATGGTAGTTATTTGCTTTTAAATAGTGAAGCTTGCTGTGGGATGCTGGTCGGTATTCCTTACATAGTAACAATTTCCCGAAGGGTGGTTTGCTGCAATAACGTCCTTTTCCCACCCCCGCAAGGCAGGCTCGATATATCTATCTGGCCAGCGATTCCAACCTTGAACGCAGAGTTCAATAGGATGAGCAGAATAAGAGCTCTTTTGTCTAAGAAGGAAGTTGCATTGACTTCATCCCGTGAAACATTTCTTCTTAACGTGGCGAACACACGCACTGAGGTACAAGCTCTTTTAAATACTGACCTCCCCCTCCATTTTGGAACTTTGATTCAAATTATCTTTAATGCTTCGTCTACGAGTGACCTTGTTCATTTTTTTTAAATTGTGGGCTCGGGCCTCGTGACATCTTTCCAAACTATTTTTGGTGTGATCCCCGCATTTTTACATTCTATTTTTTCGAGTGTCTTCGGAGGGTTTCCCTTAATCCTTGCTCTTGTGGCTGGGATCCTCGTGTTGATCTGCGCTCTTCGCTATGGCTGCACACCTGGCGTTGCGAGACAACATGCTCAGCCTGCTTCATCTTCGTAACCGGATGTTTGAATACTACGGCACTCTACCTCTGGCAACTTTAAGTGTCAAGTATGGATTGTCCTTCCGGTTTCCTTTTTTTACTTGTGTGCAACCTGTCCTTCATTACCTGGATTGTCCCTTCCAGTGGGCTCTGGATTTGCGCTTGTCAAACTTGGTGTCGCTTGACCCGGATTTTGATGAACTAATGTGTCCCTTAGTGGCTCATGAGTTTGACTGTTCTGGTGTCGGGTTTATGGCCTTGGGTGCTGCGCAAGGAGTCCTTGGTAATTGGGACATTGGCGAAGCCGCTACTGGATTTCTTGAAAGGAGTTATCTCGAGGATACGGACAGTTGTCCTGTGATGGTGCTAGATGCTCCGATGATTGAAGAACACGTGTGTTCCTTTCCCTTGCTTAATTGGATGGCAGATACTTTTGCGGAACGCTCCAATGATTTCCTCTTGGAAGCTGTTGCCACATACGGTGCTTATACCTTGATGGATTAATGTTTGCACCTTGTCACATCAGGGTGCATCAGTGGATGTCAATTTTCCAGAATATTTTTACATATTTTTTTTCCCTCTGAAGACATCGTTACGAAAAAAAATTAAATTTTTTCTCTTCATTCATTTCTCGGACTTTACACTTACCTTATATGGACTTATGGTTCATACTTATGGTTCAGCTCCATCACTATTGAACTCTGCATTCTTGAGAAATGTGCCCCTATTGGTTAGTGCTCCGATCATGGGGGGGTGTCGTATGGCTTAGCCACGCCCTATTTACAACACTAAGTTAGCATAACCGAGAGAACTGTTAGAAAGCCAGCTTGTCGTTTCTGCTGCGCTGCACACAACACTGTTATGTGTTATTCAGTTTTAGAAATGTTGACTCGACTTTGCCTTACAGGATCACATACTGTTTAACATTCTTAACAGAGAAATGTGCCCTTGGTCTGTACATCATGTAAAGAACGAGTCTGGGTCACTAGAAGGTACAGAGTGTTGCGATTAGATTGATCGTACCACTTTTTAGACATATCATGCATGCAGCTGCCAATATCTGAAGGACAAGTGCTTTTGATATTGCAGAACAGTTGGGTTTTACATTCATTCGAACAGACGAGCTGATGCAAGAGAGAGCTAGCTGATCCTTTGATGTGATTCCACTACGCTGATCTATAAGGTATGGGGTCCCCTATGCAAGCCTAAGAGACCTTCTATTAGTATAACAATAATAATAAACTATTAGTTGTTAGAAGAAGGAGTGTGGCTGTATACCACTGTCATTATTATTATGATTGCTCCTTTCATTTTATATGGTATTGTAACAATGCTGATGGTCTTGATCTTAACCATTTGTCTACTAGTGTTAGCCAAAGTACTGCATCTTAGGACACGAGGTTTATGAAATAAACTCTTTAAACTTTCACCGTGTCTTTGTTATTCTGTTGTGGACGAATATATATGTACAAACAGGTATTTCGGATTCCCACCACTCCTGAGAATATCTAAGTCGCTTCTTCTGGGTTGTCTATACATTGGGACCGCCTAGCTAGATCTAGGCTAATGAATGGGACACTAAGCTAGTCGGGTAAGGGGTTCTTGGTTCTGAGGGGAGTTTCTGGTACACCACAATTCTCTGAGGTCCTGGTTTCCTGCGCATAGTTCTGTGCATAAGCAGAATCCCTGCAACATGGCGCACCTAACGTTTGGTCTTATGATCTGAGACGCCTTAGTAGTACTTATATTAGTCCACAACCGCCCTCACTCTAGTTTCCGGATAACGGGAGTGACGGCTTAGCCTACCTAGGTTTTTGACTAAAGGTTCTTTCAAGCTTGATAATTAAAAAGGTTTCTTTTTTCTAAGCCCAAGTGCTACTGTAAAAATCGTTGTTGCTTTTTAGTGTGTCCTTATGGCGGTCAATATTCCCGTTCATAGTAGAGTTCCTCTGTGCACTCATTTGAGGGCGTATGGGGTACCTGATGACGGGATGGCCGTGGTCTTTGTGGTAAGTGCTGATGCCTCCCACCCTTATGAGTTGTTTTACTCTTGGGTGACCTTTGAAGAGGTGAATGCGGACGATAATTTGTTCCACGAATATAGAGCCACGCCTGTGCCTGCGGTTTATGCCCCATATAGGACACTGGAAATACCTATTTCTGCTTGGCAACATACAATTTGGTTTAATGGCGCCCTTACCCATGAGGTCGTACCGGCGAGAATGGGCCCGTTGTCCATTGCAGGGGCCACTTGGCCGGTACTGGCCGGATATACACCTCATCCACGCTACCTGACGGTGAATGTGGGTGACTTACGCACGCTACATACGGCCCTGATTACGGTCCACAGGGCTTTAGTGCAGTATGTGTCACGCACTGTACAGGTGGGGGCACCTGCAGTTGCAGGGCACGCGGCTGACCACCCGCACACGGTGGTCATAAGCCCAGTTATGGTTAATGCGGTTGTCAGCAAGCGCCCCCTAAGTAAAGATGAATTTCCTTTCTGGCTTGCTGAAAAAATTGATCAACTAGACACCGTATTTCCAAATACAACTCCTGTGGATAAACACAGGATACTCACCATTACTTTGCCGAAGGACCTGGTCCCTGACATTGTCGATTGTGACAATTGGGGCAAGGTCTTTGCTGCGACCTATTCGAAGTGCTATGGCACTCCGTCTATGTCTGTACTACTCTCCGTCATCAAGAAAGTCCAAGACAATCATGGTGCGGAGGCAGCTATTGAATTGGGAATGAGGCTTGTCGACAGTTTCGATGTGGTTTGTTCCATGGTGATGGACAACCTCAAAGGAGATGCCATGCAGTTCCAAGTTGGTAATATGCTGGAACTAGTGGATGCAGCCGACAGACCCAGGGAGTTCGCAAAAATTATTGCAAAAGCCTATAGGATGGTTGGACGTAGTGCCTTAGGCGTGAAACCCACCATCAAAATTCCTGATGTAGTACAGCAAACTAAGGTGAGTTTGTCTACAAAAGACGAAAAGCCCAACTTTCCGAAACAAAGTTGGAGAGCTAAAAAACAAGGAAAACAGCAACAGAAACAGGTTTCTCGTTCTGCCTCACCCGTCCAGTCTTATAGTGAACGCACTTATGATTTGCGCGATCGTACTCGTATTAGGTCACCTGATAGGTTTCAGGTTTCTGAACAACGCTCTCCTCGTTCTTCACAGGAAACATCGACGTCACACACTGGTGGTGGAGAGCGTGGGAAAGGAGGGGGAACTCAAGGTCGAGACCAGCCCCGCCAGACTGACGGTAAAGGCAAGCAGGAAGACGCTGCGAGACAACGTCCCCCGTTTCAGAAAAAGAAAGCTGCTGCAATCTCAACGAGGTATGCCTCAGATGGTACGGACACAGCTTCGGAACCTGACATGGGCACTAACGCTGCTAGACAGCGCGGCGGAGGTTACAGTAGTGCGGCAAGCACTGCGTCCATATCTGGAGGCGACAGCAACTGAAATTTATGTAACAGTCGAAACTGCTGATACTCGCGTAGCCCCCCCCAGACAGATTATTTGAAATAGTCCTTGATATTGAGGGTGACATACAGCGCCAAATTAAAGTGGTGTTTTGGGACCATCTAACTACCACCTATGACATTCTTTTGGCGGAGAGAGATTGGCCTCCGGCTTTCGTTTTAAACGCTCCACGAGGGGAGGAAGTTATTCTTCCTTCCTTCGGGCACGCAGTGCCCAAGGAAGAGTCTAATAGGTTAGCCGGGGAGTGGGCACAGGTGCTTGCACCTGCGTTGTATCGTAATCAAGTTGGCTGGGATAAATGTTCTCCCAACCATGACATTCCATTACGGTCCGATCCCCAGCCGCAACCCCAATACCCCATGCGTTGCGAGGCGAGATCTCACGTCGCGTCCATCCTTGAAGAGTTAGAATATCAGGGAGTGATTGAGACATGTGTGTCACCCATGTATAATCCTTTATTCCCTGTGACGAAGCCTGACGGGTCGTACCGCCTAGTTTTGGATTGGAGTGCCTGGCTGAAGACGGCTGAAATGCCAGAAACCGGTCCTAGGAAGCTTGTTTCCGGTCCAGGGAAGGCATGGCTTGGCAGTTTGGGCTGGACTGTTCCCATGAGGCACAGGGTCAGACTGATTTGCATATGGCCATGTCTGAACTGGGGTGGCAGAGTGGGCTAAAGAACGGTGATGGATCAAACCCAGATCTGTTGACTGGGTGTGAGTGTTTGATTGGTTCTGATGCTCCGTCCATCACCACCCCCTTTTGTACCGCTTTGTTTGCCATAAGTTGGCAGGGTATGCTCAGACGTGAGTCCCTTGCTCACTTTGCCACTGGATTCAAGCAAGCCTGGCTGAAGACGGCTGAAATGCCAGAAACCGGTCCTAGGAAGCTTGTTTCCGGTCCAGGGAAGGCATGGCTTGGCAGTTTGGGCTGGACTGTTCCCATGAGGCACAGGGTCAGACTGATTTGCATATGGCCATGTCTGAACTGGGGTGGCAGAGTGAGCTAAAGAACGGTGATGGATCAAACCCAGATCTGTTGACTGGGTGTGAGTGTTTGATTGGTTCTGATGCTCCGTCCATCACCACCCCCTTTTGTACCGCTTTGTTTGCCATAAGTTGGCAGGGTATGCTCAGACGTGAGTCCCTTGCTCACTTTGCCACTGGATTCAAGCAAGCCTGGCTGAAGACGGCTGAAATGCCAGAAACCGGTCCTAGGAAGCTTGTTTCCGGTCCAGGGAAGGCATGGCTTGGCAGTTTGGGCTGGACTGTTCCCATGAGGCACAGGGTCAGACTGATTTGCATATGGCCATGTCTGAACTGGGGTGGCAGAGTGGGCTAAAGAACGGTGATGGATCAAACCCAGATCTGTTGACTGGGTGTGAGTGTTTGATTGGTTCTGATGCTCCGTCCATCACCACCCCCTTTTGTACCGCATAGTTTTGGATTACCGGCACTTAAACTCACACTGCCGGACGTGTGCGGTACAGGATACTCATAGTTCGTCTCTCGTCGATAGTCTTGTGAGAAAAAGGTTCAAAACCACACTTGACTTGTCCGATGGCTTTTATTGTCATAATCTGTCCCCTCAAAGTTATGAGTGGACAGCATTTACCTCGGGTGGAAAACAAAAATTGTTCAAAAGACTCCCGATGGGCTACAAGAACAGCCCTGGAGTTTTTGCTGCTCGTGTGGTCTCTCTCTTAGAGATGATAGACCCGGAGGCATACTCATATGTTGATGACATCTATCTAACTGACGACGAGTTGCTTCCACACCTTGCTCGCGTGGATAACATAATAACTATGTTTGCTTATTTCGGTTACAAGTTTAACTTTAAGAAGTCCCACATTGCTGAGTACACAGTGTTATTCTTGGGGTACGAACTCAATAATGAGGGTCGAGGCTTGGCACCGCAGTTCCTTGAGAAGTGCGCACGCCTTCGTATCCCTACGACACTGAAAAGACTACAATCCTTGCTGGGTTTTCTGAATTTCGGTCGTTCCTACATTCCTGATTATGCCCAGCGTATCAAGACACTTTATGCCTTGGTACAACCAACTTTTACCAAATCTTGCTGGCTGCCAGAACATTCAGCTGCATTGTATTCATTGCAGACTGACCTTCTTACTGCTAAATACTTACAAACTCGTGATAACCACAAAAACCTGGTCATTAGAATTGTTCCAGGCGTAGAGGGTTTCACGTACTTAACGTTCAATGAGGGCAACACCATCCCCATTGCTTATAAATCTCATCTGTACACTTCGGCTGAGCTGCGATTTTCCACTGTTGAAAAGGTCTTGACAGCAGTTCAGATGGCGATCCTGAAAGAACGAGCGCAATCACAAGGGAAGCGCATGCTGGTGGTAACACCGTTCCCTGCTCTAGAAGCAGTCACAAAAGCTAGTGTACCGAATTCTAAGGCTTTGCATCCAAGGTGGATACAATGGGCGACGTCCTTAGCTTCGCCTGACGTCGAATACATCTTTGACGCGGCGTTGCAGACTCAGGAGAGTTTGGAGTATGAATTCGTTCATCCTACCCCTCTGTCATTGCGCCCGCTTGAGGAATACCATTGTGTCATATACACTGATGGGTCTGCGCAACCCGCAACTGGATCAAAGCACGCTTACTCAGCGGCTTGCGCAATTGTTGTCGGTACTTTCGTGAATGGAGAGTTCCAATCTGATTCTGTGCATACGCAGTCATTGGGTGATTGTACCGCACAATTGGCAGAGCTTCGTGCTCTAGTGCTTGCACTGGAGTTTGCTGATCACAGGGTCACTACTCTTATAGTGAGTGATTCTTACTATTGTGTTCAATCTTACAACGATAATTTGCTTTTTTGGATCATGAATGGATTTTGTGACTCCAAAGGTGGCACAGTGAAGCATAAAACGCTTTGAGCTAGTGTGGCTGAACTTAAAGGAAGTCTGCCACTTGTGAATGTAGTTCACACTCTTGGGCACCAACGAGTTGGTATCCATGCTGTCGGTAACAGTTTGGCTGACGAGGCAGCAAAAACAGCAGTGGCGACATATTTAGTAGCAGCAGTTACAAGATCCAAGTCTAAGATTGATGATAACATCTTGGCAGCTATTGCTGCTTCAGAGACTGGGACAAACTTCCCTAGAGGTTTCCCTTCTCGCTACCATTATCACTTAAGTCCTGATAACGTCCCTTAGTGAGGATTAACGACGTTGGTGATAGATTGATTCCCAACGCGGACTGCAGACCATCTTTGATAACAGCTGCCCATGAAGGTGTTGCGTCTGCGCATGCTGGAGTGTCAGCAACTGTATCTCTTTTGCAGCAACGTTACTGGTGGTACGGTTTGTATAAACAAACGCGGGCTTATGTACTTCATTGTGACATTTGCCAACAGATTAAACCTTCTTCTGCTACGCGTCCACCTCCAACGCAGCTGCATATATCTAATCAACCACTTGCGTGTGTTTATTTGGATCACTGCGGTCCATTTACCTCTGATACTGCGTACAAGTACATCTTGGTTGCAGTAGATTCGTGCACACGTTTTCTGTGGGTGTGGCCACAAAGGAGTGCTGATGCCAGGACTGTCATCAAAGTATTGCGTGTCTTTATAGGGAGTTTTGCATGTGGTACCCTTCACTCTGATCAGGGCCCTGCGTTCGCCTCTAAGGCGTACAAAGAAACAATGAGAAGTTTGGGGGTCCAAGTCAAATTTTCATCTCCATACAGGCCTGAGGGCAATAGTGTTGTGGAACGGATGAACCGTGACCTAAAGCAATCGTTGACAGCCAAGGTGTTAGGTACAGGCCGGAACTGGCTTGCCCACTTGTATGACGTCCAACGTGCACTTAATAACCTCCCTAGAAGGTCTCTGGGTGGGCGGACCCCATACATGATGCTCTTTGGGGTTCGAATGTTTGTTCCAGACCTTGATGGTCTAGACATGGCAGCGGCGGCTGCGCCTTTTGACCTAGATGACCACTGTGCTGTATTGCAGAATCTACAAGAAGCCAGAGACACTCTAGCGAAAGAACACGTACCCTCTACATCCGAAGCTGCGCTCCAGATTCCGGTAGTCGGCTGGCTACCTCGAGTTGGTGACCTGGTCCGTGAGAAGGTGGAGAACAAGAAGGAGTTCGGCCCCTCTTATCGTGCACCGGTCCCGGTGCTTGGAGTACTGGGTACACGTACAGTTGTTTTACCCCCACTTCCTGGTCACAAGGATAACAGGTACATTTCAATTGAGAATGGCAAGCTACACAGGGTGGCCAATTCTCCATAGTATGACACCTTCGGTTTCTTGCCCTTCGATGCTGAGAAATTCTGTTGTGGTGCCACCCTCTACCATCTTGCCTGATGTTCCCATTGAGATGCTCACAGTAACTGTTCCACCTGTGCCAACTACTGCTGGTGGTTTACCTGATGATCCTGAGTATGCTTATCCTGCAGAAGTACCTTTGCCTCTCTCACCTTCAACAACACTTGCCCAGTCCCATTCTTCCTTTGAAACTGAATCATTGACTTCCACTGCCCCTTCCAAAATTTCTATATTTTTTGCCTGGTTCAAGAGACATTTTTTGGTTGCACCTTGGACTTACATCTGGCTGGTGCTGATTTGTATTTTTTTATTCATGACAATTGGTTTTGTGGTAGTGTTTTTTAGACTTATCAATGGACACTACCTGACTGAACGTTCTACAATTCGATTAATTGATGGAACTTTAGCCCCACATTCCTCATCACACATCATGAAAAGGGACCAGACTTTTGTGAACATCACCGCCTGGCCTGTACGTGATGGGATTGCGTGGGATGCAGTGATCTTTCAGATTCATGGTCCCACCGAAGTTATTAATGTGCCAACTGTTTTTCGTGTTTCTATGGGTGATGTAGTTAAACAAAACATCCGATCAGATGATTGGGATGTACAAGCAATAGAAGCATTGTTTTCCGATTTGAAATATTATGCTGCTTTTGATGCTGAGGATTTGTATTTAAATACTGCTAACTACGATGAGCAATTTTGTTTTCAACATTATGGCACACATTTCCTACACAGAGCGAATACTTATCGAAATTTTGTTAATTACACTCAGTGGGAACATTGCCCTGTCCTTATGCATGGCAGCTCTGCCACTTTATTGAAAAAATACACATACTTTTCGGATTTTAGACATGTCAAACCCGGCGTCTTTCTATTTTAAGTTGGCGATAGAACCCGCATCTAAGGTTAGATTGACACACACCAAATTGTTGTATTCCAAATCCTTTATGGATGATTTGGCTATTGGAGGTTATGACCTATGGAAAGCTACTATCGATCTTAAATCGGTTTGGGGAACTAAACCATGGCAGGTACAGGGAACAGAAGCTTTGCATCGTGCCTGTTTTAGCCCAAACCATATGTTGTTTTTAAATTCATCTATTTTTCAGACCACCTGTATTTGATTGGCTACATCTAAAAAATTAAATTCTCCCTCAAGCCCGGATCTGGGTGCTTACCTTGGTTGGGAAAATCGCTCAGATCTGTCCCTTAATATGTTGCAGTCCCTTGTTTCCAACGACACCTTCAATATTTCAACAATGAATCCTGAAGGATGGTTGGTTTGGCAAACAAGCTCAGATTCTTGTCAACGTCGGTTTCTGGATTTGAATCCAGGGTATACACAACTTAGGGTTAACCCTCGTTTTACATCTTCACACACAGTAACAACCTACTCTGTAGGTAAGTTATGTCAATCATGGCTGCAACATTCCACATTAGCTTCAGTTAAGCTTCATTTATCACGTTTACATGACAATATAGATTTAAATGATTTTATTAAAGGTCCAGCGAGTGGCAGGACCAAAAGATGGGTTTATGCTATTTACAATGAAATTTGGAAATTATCGCAAATTGAAGCTGCTTCTAGATTACGTGCTATTGACCAGGCCAATATGGAAAAAGTATTGGCAGTGATAGTTAATAGTATTAATACCTTATCTTCTAGAATTTATACATTAGACAATATTGTTTCTTCTGTCGTAGACATTGTGCAAGATGATATATCTGTGTTGTATCATGGCCAACATCAGTTGCGTTCAATTATTCAGTTTGCATGGACATTGCAAACGTTAAAGGCAGGGAAAGTCCCGTGGGATTACATGACTATTTCATCGTTGTTCCTTCCTTTTAATTTGACAGCAAAACAGCAATTCATGTCCATGAAAGACACAACTTACGCATTGCTGCACATTGAAATATTAGAACCTTTACCTTTCTCTATTGCTGAGTTAAATTCCGCCGTGTGGCTTGTACACGGATTGGTCATGTTACCTTTTAGTCTGTTTAAATTTAGTTCGTGCATGAAACATTATGCCATTGGCAGATATGAACAACTTGGTGATGCATTCCTGCACGAAGTTTGGTCACTTCCGTTTGCTTATAGATGCGTGAGAGATGGTAAGGAGGTTTATTTAAAAGGTGAAGAATGCTCTTCAGCCCCAGATCATTCGGTAGTTTGTAGACATATACAATTACACGGCGCTTGCAATATAAATGCCCCTGACTTAGCTTGTGTTCTGAAAGGGATTCCAGTATCGGTTATAACGCATTCATTTAAGTTGCTTGTCAATGGTAGTTATTTGCTTTTAAATAGTGAAGCTTGCTGTGGGATGCTGGTCGGTATTCCTTACATAGTAACAGTTTCCCGAAGGGTGGTTTGCTGTAATAACGTCCTTTTCCCACCCCCGCAAGGCAGGCTCGATATATCTATCTGGCCAGCGATTCCAACCTTGAACGCAGAGTTCAATAGGATGAGCAGAATAAGAGCTCTTTTGTCTAAGAAGGAAGTTGCATGGACTTCATCCCGTGAAACATTTCTTCTTAACGTGGCGAACACACGCACTGAGGTACAAGCTCTTTTAAATACTGACCTCCCCCTCCATTTTGGAACCTTGATTCAAATTATCTTTAATGCTTCGTCTACGAGTGACCTTGTTCATTTTTTTTAAATTGTGGGCTCGGGCCTCGTGACATCTTTCCAAACTATTTTTGGTGTGATCCCCGCATTTTTACATTCTATTTTTTCGAGTGTCTTCGGAGGGTTTCCCTTAATCCTTGCTCTTGTGGCTGGGATCCTCGTGTTGATCTGCGCTCTTCGCTATGGCTGCACACCTGGCGTTGCGAGACAACATGCTCAGCCTGCTTCATCTTCGTAACCGGATGTTTGAATACTACGGCACTCTACCTCTGGCAACTTTAAGTGTCAAGTATGGATTGTCCTTCCGGTTTCCTTTTTTTACTCGTGTGCAACCTGTCCTTCATTGCCTGGATTGTCCCTTCCAGTGGGCTCTGGATTTGCGCTTGTCAAACTTGGTGTCGCTTGACCCGGATTTTGATGAACTAATGTGTCCCTTAGTGGCTCATGAGTTTGACTGTTCTGGTGTCGGGTTTATGGCCTTGGGTGCTGCGCAAGGAGTCCTTGGTAATTGGGACATCGGCGAAGCCGCTATTGGATTTCTTGAAAGGAGTTATCTCGAGGATACGGACAGTTGTCCTGTGATGGTGCTAGATGCTCCGATGATTGAAGAACACGTGTGTTCCTTTCCCTTGCTTAATTGGATGGCAGATACTTTTGCGGAACGCTCCAATGATTTTCTCTTGGAAGCTGTTGCCACATACGGTGCTTATACCTTGATGGATTAATGTTTGCACCTTGTCACATCAGGGTGCATCAGTGGATGTCAATTTTCCAGAATATTTTTACATATTTTTTTTCCCTCTGAAGACATCGTTACTAAAAATGTTTACATTTTTTCTCTTCATTCATTTCTCGGACTTTACACTTACCTTATATGGACTTATGGTTCATACTTATGGTTCAGCTCCATCACTATTGAACTCGGCATTCTTGAGAAATGTGCCCCTATTGGTTAGTGCTCCGATCATGGGGGGGTGTCGTATGGCTTAGCCACGCCCTATTTACAACACTAAGTTAGCATAACCGAGAGAACTGTTAGAAAGCCAGCTTGTCGTTTCTGCTGCGCTGCACACGACACTGTTGTTATGTGTTATTCAGTTTTAGAAATGTTGACTCGACTTTGCCTTACAGGATAACATACTGTTTAACATTCTTAACAGAGAAATGTGCCCTTGGTCTGTACATCATGTAAAGAACGAGTCTGGGTCACTAGAAGGTACAGAGTGTTGCGATTAGATTGATCGTACCACTTTTTAGACATATCATGCATGCAGCTGCCAATATCTGAAGGACAAGTGCTTTTGATATTGCAGAACAGTTGGGTTTTACATTCATTCGAACAGACGAGCTGATGCATGAGAGAGCTAGCTGATTCTTTGATGTGATTCCACTACGCTGATCTACAAGGTATGGGGTCCCCTATGCAAGCCTAAGAGACCTTCTATTAGTATAACAATAATAATAAACTATTAGTTGTTAGAAGAAGGAGTGTGGCTGTATACCACTGTCATTATTATTATGATTGCTCCTTTCATTTTATATGGTATTGTAACAATGCTGATGGTCTTGATCTTAACCATTTGTCTACTAGTGTTAGCCAAAGTACTGCATCTTAGGACGCGAGGTTTATGAAATAAACTCTTTAAACTTTCACTGTGTCTTTGTTATTCTGTTGTGGACGAATATATATGTACAAACAGGTATTTCGGATTCCCACCACTCCTGAGAATATCTAAGTCGCTTGTTCTGGGTTGTCTATACATTGGGACCGCCTAGCTAGATCTAGGCTAACGAATGGGACACTAAGCTAGTCGGGTAAGGGGTTATTGGTTCTGAGGGGAGTATCTGGTACACCACAATTCTCTGAGGTCCTGGTTTCCTGCGCATAGTTCTGTGCATAAGCAGAATCCCTGCAACAGCTTCATACGTAAACTCAAATTAAAGAAATTCTTCATGATCAAAACAGGACTTGAAAAGAAAAATAACTCTGAAGATATGACTAATCAGTATAAATTACAAGCCTCTGATGTACAAACAAAATTACGCACAATTGATCTACTTCAAAAGGGTGCTGGGGAAAATCCCTATAAACCTAATTCTACATTTTTGCCAATCATGCCTAAAGATGCTGTGGACATTTTTCATGAATGTGTCATAGACGAAATAAAGAAACTTCATCGTCAGGTTAACTATAAAAAAGTAAATTAAATTATAACCAAAAACAATATCAGAACTTGATGAAAAAACTCAGCAACGACAATTTAGTAATTGTGAAAAAATCAGACAAAGGTGGCAACATCGTTCTTTGGCCTAGAGAACAATACACACAAGAAGCCATGCGACAATTAAACAACGTGAACTGCTATGAGAAATCCACAACAACAGCTTATAATAAAGCGAAAGAATCATTAAAGAAAGAATTGAAACAGTGGAAACAGGAGGGATTAATATCTACAGAAGAATATCAATTCATGTTTAATGAACATCCAGTCCTTTCCTTCCTTTATTTACTACCAAAAACTCATAAAGGAAAGGTTCCAATTCCCGGACGCCCCATTATCTCAGCAATTAAAAGTATGACTGAACAAGTGGGGCGATATGTGGATTTTTATTTACAAGATATGGTAAAGACATTACCTTCCTTTGTAAAAGATACGGGAGATTTTTTAAATAAGCTAAAGGATATCTCATGGAACAATGATCTGATTCTGGTAACTCTTGATATAGAATCGTTCTATACTAGTATTGAGCATTCATGTGGAATCAATACAATTGAACATTTTTTAAGTTCTAGGCCATGTGAATAGTTCATGCACAACAAAATGCTGGTATCTTTAATTACCTGGTGACTGAATAACAATTATTTAATGTTTGGGAAAGATATTTACAGGCAAATACAAGATATTGCGATGGGGGCCTGCTTCTCCCCTAGCTACGCGTGTTTACACGTGGGCTATTGGGAGGAGCGGGTCCACAGGACGCAACACAAGGAAATGTTTGACACAAGAATTACGCACTGGTTGCGTTATATTGATGATGTTTTTATGGTATGGAATGGAGATTCCAAAAGTGCAGAGGATTTTATTAAGACTATAAATGCGAATTGTTTTAATCTACATTTTACATCTTGTATTAGTCCTATCAAAATTGAGTTTTTAGATGTCTGCATTCAGATCAAGAATTGTGAATTAGTTACTACTGCTTTTAGAAAACCTACAGCAGGTAACGCAACATTACACGCAACCAGCGCACACCCCAAACATTTAATCAGCAGCATTCCCTATGGTGAGATTTTAAGACTAAAGCGTATATGTAGCAGTTCAGAAGAATTTGAAAATTGTCAAAATGAAGCCCTAATTAGATTAGGGAAAAGGGGTTATTGTAATAAAATACTAACAGAAGCAGTGACAAAAGCTAGTAAGAGATCTAGGGCATCTCTCTTACCAAATGAAACAGAAGATGAAGGACAAAATAATGTATCGGAAGAATCACCTAGACTAATTACAACTTTTAGTCGTCAGGAAAGGAAAATTAGAGCCATAATGAATAAAAATTGGCCCATTATCCTTACCGATAACGTCCTTAGCAGTAAGCTGCCTGATAAACCCACTATTACATTCAGAAAAAATCAATCTATGGGGGGACAATTGTCAAAAAACTGTCCTGAACTTGCACAAACTACCTCATGGTTAAAACCTAGAAAGGGTTTCTTTAAATGCACAAGTTGTCGTGCATGCAAATTTGGCATTAATACTACCAAATACAATACTCCATTTAGAGAAAATGGGGTAGACATCAAGGGCAATTACAGCTGTCGTACTGACTTTGCGATTTATGTACTCACATGCACCTGTGGGCTTAGGTATGTGGGAAGTACCAAGCTCCAGGTGCATGTGCGGATACTGCAACATCTTCGCGCTATCATTAACAGCGACCCGGCATATCCGGTCGCTCGTCATTTTAAAGAAGTTCACAACAAAGATATCAATTGCCTATCTTATTTTGTAATTGACTCAGTTCTAGCTCCACGCAGAGGAGGAAATCGAGAAAAAATACTTAGCGGGAGACGAAATATATTTTAGAACTTGACAGCAAATTTCCAAACGGTCTGAATAATACAGAAGACATGCATACTTTTTTATAATTTTAACTGGGCTCAGTTATAAATGCATGATAGTACAAGACCTAACCAGGATATTACAGATACATAACACTATATCTATTTTCACAGATTTGTGTGAAGATATGGTTATTGTATCATCATGGTTAAATCAATAAGGACATTGTTCCCTGTTGGCGGCGACACTGAGAATATCGTTCACCTGCTCAACAGAGGAGAAAAAGGTGGGAAGAGTGTGAAGATAGGGAGAGGGAACAAAAAAGGGGGGGGGGGGGGGGAAAAAGAAAGAAGAGGAGAGGGGGATAGGGGTAGGTTGAAAAGAGGCAAAGAGAATTTCCCCAGTCTCAAGGATCCACTCCTGAAGGGGAGGACTCTATGAAGCCTCTCGTGAGCCCTCACACACCCCGAAGGATGTCTTGCTTCATCATTGGGCTAGTTGTTGCTCCTCGTCGGGCCGGCGCTGCAATGCCCGACGGTCCCCCGAAGGGTCTCTCTATCGGAGGTCTTTTAAAGAGAAAAGCCGTAAGGTGAATGCGGGTGTGTGGGCAAAAAAAGAGAGAGGCGGTGAGATGGATCCGAGAGGTTAGTGGTAAGATGCGTGCAAAGTGTGTGGGTTTAAAATGCCTAGGGGTGTCCAAAAAGGTGGATATTTAATAATGTGGACCCTCTGGCAGACTAAAAAGACCAAAAGGTCACGGGGTCACTAATCAGCTCAAGGTGCTGGTGTGACTATAATTAAAAGGTCGACATGTTTCACGCCTTGGATGCCCAGACGGGTCAGTGGCGTTTCTTCAGGACCGTAGATAAGTGAAAAGTAGTGCACGGTGAAGACGGGAGTGCCAGAGATTGGAAGGGTAACTCACGTCTAAGGAAAAGGTTAAAAAAGGTACGGGACTGCGGGGTACAATGACCTGGTCAGCAGAAACAAGAAGAACGTACCAAACTAGTGTAACCCTCGTGTATCTGTACGGCTCAGTCAGCACCTACCCACTGCCATCGGCTGCCGATGGCAGTGGGTAGGTGCTGACTGAGCCGGCCTCCGACGCAACCCAAATAGGGCGCTGGCAGCCTCGGCGGATCCTATGCAGCCCCGTACAGATACACGAGGGTTACACTAGTTTGGTACGTTCTTCTTGTTTCTGCTGACCAGGTCATTGTACCCCGCAGTCCCGTACCTTTTTTAACCTTTTCCTTAGACGTGAGTTACCCTTCCAATCTCTGGCACTCCCGTCTTCACCGTGCACTACTTTTCACTTATCTACGGTCCTGAAGAAACGCCACTGACCCGTCTGGGCATCCAAGGCGTGAAACATGTCGACCTTTTAATTATAGTCACACCAGCACCTTGAGCTGATTAGTGACCCCGTGACCTTTTGGTCTTTTTAGTCTGCCAGAGGGTCCACATTATTAAATATCCACCTTTTTGGACACCCCTAGGCATTTTAAACCCACACACTTTGCACGCATCTTACCACTAACCTCTCGGATCCATCTCACCGCCTCTCTCTTTTTTTGCCCACACACCCGCATTCACCTTACGGCTTTTCTCTTTAAAAGACCTCCGATAGAGAGACCCTTCGGGGGACCGTCGGGCATTGCAGCGCCGGCCCGACGAGGAGCAACAACTAGCCCAATGATGAAGCAAGACATCCTTCGGGGTGTGTGAGGGCTCACGAGAGGCTTCATAGAGTCCTCCCCTTCAGGAGTGGATCCTTGAGACTGGGGAAATTCTCTTTGCCTCTTTTCAACCTACCCCTATCCCCCTCTCCTCTTCTTTCTTTTTCCCCCCCCCCCCCCTTTTTTGTTCCCTCTCCCTATCTTCACACTCTTCCCACCTTTTTCTCCTCTGTTGAGCAGGTGAACGATATTCTCAGTGTCGCCGCCAACAGGGAACAATGTCCTTATTGATTTAACTGTTACGAGTGGAGCACGGACATTGGACCATAACGAGCTCCTGGTCCCCCCCTCTTTTTTTGACGGAGTATTGTATCATCATGTTCATTAAACCGCTGTCAGTACTTGAACTTTCTTCACCAAATACTTACCCAATCTGCCTCGAGTTTTTAAAAAAAATTTCTTAATTATAATTTTTGGGAATAGGCTCTGGAGATAAATTTGCACTAGACACTTTAATTCATTAGTAACATCAATAGCATTTAGCCAACTATGTATGTCAACAGGAAGATCTTAATCACTCAGCCATTGCACTTAATATATGTAATTTAATTTGTATGCAGAATTCAGCATGTATTATTGCATTTTTTGCACAGCAATCCCGCATTCAAGCGGTAATTTGCACATTTAAAAAATTTGCACATGATACAGCGTATTTTGCACATGCGTAATTTGCACATTTATGTCGCGCATTTTTTTGCTAAATAATAAAATATATGGCAAATGTGAAATGCATGTATTTGGGCGCGAGATGCCAATCTGTAAATTGAGGGTGTATCAACACTGGAGATTTATAGCGTATTTTGCACATGCGTAATTTGCACATTTATGTCGCGCATTTTTTGCACATATGTTGAATGTTGCTAAATAATAAAGTGTATAGAAAAATGTGATATGCATATACTTGGGCGCGAGATGCCAATCTGTAAAGTGATGGTGTATTAACACTGGAGATTTGGACATGAATTCACATTGTGTGTTGTAACATAGAAAAAAAGCCTATATTTGTAGTATTTTGTTACTTTCCATTATCACATGGTGTAAATACAAAAAAAGAAGGAAAAAAGAGAGTATATATGTTTGAATTGTACCGCTGTTTCGCTATGTGATCAAGGGCACTTGATGCCGAAACGCGTCATGAGGAGTGATTCAAAGAAATGAAAAAATTCACCTGTGATTGTGAACTTCCGTGTGGGACGTTGTCTTCCGTGTTCGCCGAAAGGAGGTACAGGAAGTGGTGTTGCGATATATATATATAGATTTATAGATAGTTTTTCTTTCACTGAACAAAACAAAGGTTAAAGTGACATTACACTTAGGTGAAAACGTCAGTTAAAAATGCAATTTTAAACTAAAAAAAACTAGTGAAATTCACCAGTAATAGTTAACTGAGGTAACTATAACTTTCGCACTTGCCGTGTCCAATGATGTCATTAATGATTTTAACTCAGATGTTATCAATGTTGTTATCAAGGATATCATAGACCATGTCATGAGTGATGTAGCATGCATGTGAGATTATGAGCAATTGCATGGCAAGTACACAAGTTATAGTTACTTCTATTACCTATAACTGATGAATTTCCATTTTGTTTTTGTTTAAAATTGTATTTTTAACTGACATTTTCACCTAACTATGAGATTACTTTAACCTTTGTGTTTTGTCAATGAATTTGTAAGGTTTTTAAAATGTAAATTAAGGTATTATCATGCCTAACTATAACGGCACTTTAACCTTTTGTTTTTTCAGTTAATATGTAGGTTTTTTTTTATCGTGAAGTTTGATTATATTACCATACCTAACTATCGCAACCTCCAGCAGCGCACAGCATATCCGAGTGCTTCATTTGTTGTTTTTTCCCGGGATACTTTGTAGTCCATCTGTAGTGCTGCTTCACCAGATATCTATGTTTGAAGATTAATTTTCTTAAACGACTGAACAGATTTTTACCAAATCACAAAAGTCATGCTTTCTCGGTAAAGATCTAGCTTTCTGCAAAAAGATTTGTGTTATTCCATTCAGCCTTTTTGTCTGTAGTGTTGTCTAAATTTCCTGTGGAAATTGAATGTGGAAACACATTTTGTACCCCCCTACCCTTTTTTATTTGTGCCCTGCTTGATAGATCACCCTGAAACTTTCCAGGAAGGCGCTGAGATGATTGGTCAAAGGACACCAAAGTTATTTGCAAAACAAAAAATCTATTTTGAGTGGAAACTTGGTCCTGAATATAACTACATAGGGGCCGATTCCAGCCACAAAACGTACCGACTGACACGGACCGGGAACGGAGACCGAACGACTCGGACCGGCTCCGTACGACCCGTGCAGTATGATGCAACGCGTGTGAATTACAACCGACACGTACGGAATACAAGCCGTACGACCGAGCCGTAGGGAAACCAGTGATTTGCATGGAAACCGGACGCGATTCGCACCGACCGACTCGCACCAGGAATGAACCTGCCCGACACATACCCGCAATGTCCGATCCACGCAGTACAGACCACCTGAAAGGACACATCACTGCACGCATCCAGTCAAGTAGCACACAGACACACTCAAACATCAACTGAGCAGCCCCAACTCATTTCAGGCTAACTCAATACATTGACATAACAACCCTGTAAACTCACATTCAGGTGAAGAAGTTGTTGATGAGCTGTGTGCGGACGTCACCCTCATCATCATCATCACTGGCATCGTGGCCCAGGCCTGGATCCTCCACAGGTGGCGGATGTAGGTCATCGTCATCCTGGATGAGAGTCTTCTTCTTCCGCACTGCCATGTTGTGTAGCATGCAGCATACAAGGATAATTTTGCACACCTTTGCAGGGTCATATGGGAGGGCCCCTCCGGTCTTGTTCAGTCAGCGGAGGAGGCTTTTCAGGAGACCAAAGGTCCGTTCAATCACCCTCCTGGTCCGACCATCTGCCTCATTGTAGCGCATCTTGCCTGGTGTCACAGGGTTCCTAAGGGGCTGTCAGCAACCACGGCATGTTGGGGTATCCGGAGTCACCTACATACAAACAATTGAACAATTAGCTGAGTTTTGAAAGAGGGTGGAATACAACATTGCCAAACACACACAATGGTAAACAGTCAGTACACACCGACAAGCCAGGCACGCTGGTTTGGCATCTGTGACATCAGCGTTGCAATGCGACTACTCCTCATGATGTAGGCATCGTGGGCAGAACCGGGGGAACATGCACACACGTCTGATAAACATGTCTGCAAGACACCACCAGAGCATTGATGGAATGGAAATGTTTCCTGTTCCGGTATGCCTGCTCATGTGCCCGTGGTGATACCAGGGCCACATGTGTACCATCAATAGATCCGATGACGTTCAGCATCCTGCCCAGTGTATAAAAAGCATTCTTTATGTCAGTGAGTTGACCTGGGCTAGGAAACTTGATGTACAGGTCAAGGAAATGCAACATCCCCTCCAAGACATCGCGTAGCACACGACTGAACATAGTTTGTGACATACCACCAGCAGTAGCCACGGTGTACTGGAAGGCACCAGTAGCAAAGAAGTGCAGGGCTGCCATCACCTCTGGGGTCAGTGCTGTAGGGTATGTCCGGCCAGGTAGCAGATGTGGCGCCAACTGCTCTGCCAACTCCTCAATCAGTGGCCTGGTGAAGCGGTACCGTCGGATGCAGTCGCGTTCCTGCATGGTTTCAAGGTCTGGGAACGGTCTATGAACAGTTGGTGCCCTGCAGTACAGAGACGAACAAAGGAAGATTGTCGATTCATCCACCCATGTGGCTATGACCAAGCAAAATATCACATGATACATCTTGACAATACACAATGTACTGAGGTGTGTGCTGTTGGGTATGGACACATATGTTACCTACATGCCCATCACCTCACATCTCAAGTCCACATGTCTACATAAGTTCCATGTAGTGCAATGGCCAATCATTGGGCTGTGTCACAGTACCTATGTACTGCTGTCACGTTACAAACACACACCACAGTGACAAGTGAAGCCTGATGTCTCCCAGACATCACAGCTCTTTGACATGCAGATACCCAAGGTCCCTGTATTGCCACATGGACACTGGCATGACATGGCGTATCATGTACACGCCACAAAACAACCATGAGTCCCACAGGTAGTGGCCACTGTTGTCTCTGAAGGCCCTACATGGACGGCTCGTAGACACACACACAACATCAATGTTGATGCACAAACCACATGAATGTGGAGACTGTCTCCCATTGGGCACATCAGACACATCTGAGACACAACATGCACACAGACTGTGGGTGTACATCAGAATTGTGGCTATGAGTCTCACTGTTACGTACATACCATCCCACCTAGGACTCAGGGTGTATGTGACATGTCCTAAACATATCCAACCTGCAACTGTGTCCATGGCTCATGCCCATAACTATACAGTTGCACATCACAGTGGTAATGTGCACAACACACAAAGGATTCTGTCCCCATGAACACGTGCACAGCCTGGGAGTGGCTGCACCAAAGTGCCACACAACAAACCAAATGTTGCCCCCTCTACACACACAGGTAATGCAGCCTTACATGCCATGGGACACAGTTTGGCACATGCTGTAGTGTGGTAGGTGTGCACCTGAGTCCCTGGCGAGTAATTGTGTGGAAGCCGTCAAAAAGTCACAGCAATGTCAACCGACGCAGGTGACTTCTACAGAGACGCATTGCACGGTTCAGAACAGAGCCGTGCGTACGCTTAGCCATTGACTGCAATGAGAACCGATGCGGGTGACAATCATGCATACGCGTCGTGCAGGCATGGACCGAGCCGTGCGTACGCTTAGCCATTGACTGCAATGAGAACCGATGCGGGTGACTATCATGCGTACGCATTGCACAGTTCTGGACCGAGCCGTGCATACGCTTAGCCATTGACTGCAGTGAGAACCGATGCGGGTGACTATCATGCATACGTGTTGTGTAGGCATGGACCGAGCCATGCGTACGCTTAGCCATTGACTGCAATGAGAACCGATGCGGGTAACTATCATGCGTACGCATTGCACAGTTCTGGACCGAGCCGTGCGTAGGCTTAGCCATTGACTGCAATGAGAACCGATGCGGGTATGGACCGAGCCCTACGCACGCCTTGGCCATTGAATCGTATGGAGACGGGTGCGTGTGGATTTTCAAACTACGCGTTGTACAGTCAGTTGACCGAGCCATGCACACCCATTGGCTCTGGACTGTCATGGAGACGGACGCGGATTCAAAACTTGTATGAGTTGTGCGCTGGAAATTCAGTTGGATGCCTACAAGAATGTTGCAATTTCTAGGGTTTTATGAAGGTGAAGATTTGAATGGTGCGGAAGACGTGTACGAGTCGTACAATTCCATGGATTGGCCAGATTCATAGAATGCAACCGTGTTGGACCTATCACTTGGGACACATGGCACAGATTCTGCCTCTGCAGCACAGATATAAGGCTGGCTGGCCCCCAGGGAGCTCATTTGCCTGCACTACATGCTACTGGACCACATCTCTGCTGCCACTGCTGCTGTCTCTACATCCTCTGGCAACTGCTATGGCACGTACTCTGGAGAGGGCCCCAGCCTTCACTGAGGAGGAGATCCAGGCCCTGCTGGACGGGCTCCTTCCACAGTACTGCAAGCTGTATGGGAAACCAGGAGAGCAGGTGAGTGTGCAGTCCACTGCCTTCCTAATTGTGCATGTTGTCTGACTAGCAGTACTAGCAGTGTGTACACCAGTGGCAAGCGTACGTACTTTCAACCCCCAAAATGTGTAGGTACATGTAATAAACAGGTGTTCTACAGCAAAAGTGCATTTGGGCTGAAGGATCGCAAGGGTCCAGCTGAAGCTGTTGCTTCCTCGCAGGAGGGGCAGACACCAGACCCTGACCCCCCACATGCTCAGGATTCTGGCGGTGGTCTTCCCGGACCTGGATAGGCAGCTGAAGGCCAGACAGCAGCAAGGAGGGGGTAACTCCATGCGTAATCTGTGTACTATGTCTGACATGCTTTTTTCAGTCTTTTGGCCTTGTC
Source organism: Triturus cristatus (assembly GCF_964204655.1). Taxonomy (NCBI): domain Eukaryota; kingdom Metazoa; phylum Chordata; class Amphibia; order Caudata; family Salamandridae; genus Triturus; species Triturus cristatus. The sequence continues at coordinate 693,601,025 of NC_140591.1, forward strand.
ACACTTCCACGTTACGTAGGGCTTGTAGTCCAGGACTCATGTCCCTCAATTGTGTGATGCACCCTCCTCATCTGATCCACAGGTGTGGACCCTACTGTCTGTGGCTTGTGTCACTAAGGCACTGTGTCCCTGCAGTCAGCTATGCTTCAGGTTCCGGACAGCATCTGTTACCGTGACTCTGTTGTGTGTTTCATGGGTGGGTCAGTTGTTTACACAATGCCTGAGATCTGACATGTGATCTGTGTGTGCCCTTCATATGTGTTCCAATTGCTGGTCTGACTCGCCACATGTGCTTGGGGTATTTCAAACACACCCATGCAGCAGGGGACTCCAAATTGTGGGCCTCAGGAGTATGTATATCAAGTGTGTCACACTTGCTTAGCCATCTGACTACTGTCCAGGGCTATACACTGTTTCACATAGACCTGGGCAGTCATGCCTACTCACACTCTGTAATCCCACTCCTGTGTATTAAATTACAGGTTGTGCTTAGTGACATGTGCCTTCAGGTGTCTGCCTCTGTGTCATTGTGGTGTGGCTTCCTTTTCAGGACAACTGGGGTGTTCATGAGTTTGAGGGTCAGCAGGACATCTGAGATGTGACTATAAGAGACCAGACCTTTGTGACATATAGGTAGGCTATCTGGTTTTAGGTTTAAACCTATAATAACTGATAAAACCCCACCGAAAGGAAAATAGCCATCACCAGTGTAAATATATAAACACTGAAAAAACACCTGCGCAACCACAAACTAAGTGCCATTCAAAGAAAGGAAAAGATGAGTGGAAGAGTAATTTGTATTTCTTCCCGAAGGGGCCAATACAATGCAACTTTGTTATACAGGCAACAACAAGAAATACTGGGCTAACATTAAGCTATGGGAAATGGCTTGCAATGATGCATAGAAATGTCCCTTCACCAACCATTGCATTTGAAGTTAATTAAGTCTTACAGAGGTACTCTGCACAAGTTCTAGATCCCTTCTGAATTTTCTCCAGACTTAATAAAGAACTGCTTTATTTTTGACCACTTCAATAACTGAGGGCATATGTGCCCAATTCAATGCATATGTTGCAGAAAATGTCTTAGATAATCACAATCTTCAGGTGCACCAGTATTGGCATTGAAAGCTATGTCATTGGCCAGAGTAAACAAATTGTGTACTGGCTGTTTCGGCATTGCCCGTCTCAAGAGCCAATGTTGAGAGGGCCTTTTATCAGATAAATGTTTACATAGGAAGGAAAGAGCGAGCGCACATGACCAAAGACTCACTAAAGAAGAATTGTACGGTGTACTCCAATAAGTTTGATTTGTAAAATATTATTTGGACCTCATATACCCTGTACACCTGCTATCTATACACATGCACCATCCGTGCAGAAAACAAGCAATAATTAAAAGCAAAACATTCCATAAACACCGGAAAACACTGTTTCTGTTGTATTTAATGGTGCGAAAATGTGTATCCACTGATAACCACTGTTTTTTTAAGGTATTGCAAAAACTGAAAAAACCCCACCAGAATTTACCAAAAATAGAAACTGAAAAGAGGAAAGCCTACATATAGGTGTGTGATCACTTGACAGTGCACAATGGTGTATGCAACTGTGAACTTCAGGCAGCTGTGTTTCATGCACATCAGACTGTGATGTGCTCATGTTCAGGGAGTTGTGTTCGCAGAGACTCATATGTCTGTTTTGTATGATGAGGGGTCATCTGGGTCCGGGATATGTTGTTTGCAGGGAAGGGACAAGTGCACTTGTCAACTGCAGAGTTTGCTTTACACATGACCTATGATTGTGACACAGTGCATACTGTTGTTGTCTGGATGCCCTGCCCCTGTGACAGGAGACAGTGATGACTGACTTTCCAGGCAATGCCTGTGCCATGGCATTTAACTTGCTATGAGTGATCCTGCATTGGGGTCAAATGTGCTCCATGCACCCCATTGTGGCATTGACTATCAGGACATGAGAACCTCATCGTGTGTGTTGCTGGTATGCATCACAAGCATATGAAATGAGACTCTGGCCATCCCTTCTTCCTGACACCTCAACTGAGTCAGTGGCAAGAGATGTGATGTGTGTATAGTAACAGTCTCCTATATGTTCACTTGCATGTCCAACAAATGTGTAGGTGGTGCATGTCTGCACATTGGGGTATTAGCATCCAACATGCAACAGACATATGGGTGCAAGTCCAGGAGGGATATGAGTGCCATGGTTGATGGTGAGACTGACAATTGGCTTATTCAAAACAGTGTGAACACTTTGAGCAGTGTTCAGCTGATGATGCCAGGGCTTGCCCTGTGATGTGCTGTACTCACTGTGGTGTGTGCGGTCAGTGCAGGTGACTGATGTTCATTTTTTCCTAATTCTATCCAGATACATCCACGGCCACAGGAGGGGACAGCTCCACAGACCAGGAGGAGCCACAGAGCCAGACTGGGACAGAAAGCGAGGAGTTGGAGGGACCCAGTGGCACGGAGGGCGAGTGGAGCTATACCGAGGAGTCCTCAGCACCATCCACCTCAGCTGAGGGCCACAGCAGCTCGGAGGATGACTCCCTTGTGAAGGCGGGTGTGAGCAGCCACCAAACCCCAGCTAGCGAGGCTGTCCCCGCCACTATCACCACCCTCCCATCGGCTCCCATCCCAGATGTCCGTGGAGGCTCCCGTGTTCGGGAGCATGTCTCCTTTGTGCCAGGCACCGCACCCCCTGCCCCTGTGTCGCCTGCTGCCCTGAGTGTGGAGTCTGTGGACTTGCTTCGACAGATCCATGTAGGGCAGACATCAATGCTGTGTGTCCTCCATGAACACACCAGTCTGTTGACACAACTGGTGTCGTTCATGGACGGAATTTCATCGGGCATGTCTGTCCTACAGAGGACCAATCAGTCCCTGGCCTCCTCCCTGATGGCAGAAGTGTCCCTCCTCCAACAGTCCCTCACCCCTCCTACCCCTGCCCCATCCACGATTCCTAGCACCCTACCTGTCCCAAGCACACACACACCAGCACATTCACCCAAACCCACAGACACGGGCAGCACACAAACACCCAAACCGAGGTCTAGATGTGCACACAAGCAACCTCAGGGGACTTATGCCACACTCCCAGGGGATGGTTTGCAAACACACACACAGGCATCCACAACCACTCCGCAGTCCTCCGATACCTCTCCCTCCAAGACACATTCCCTTGCCTCACCTGCAACCCCATCTCCCAAGAAGCTGTTCCTCTGTGGCCTTGGCCTCTTCCCCACCGATCCAGCAGATCCAGCTTACAAGGGGAAGAGGAAGTCCCCACACACAGAGGGGAGTGCCCCTCACACCCGGACACCCTCCCCCAGGCGCAGTCAGACTGAGGCCCCCACCCGCAAGTCCCCCCGGAGCCGGAAGAGCAAGACCCCACCCCCGCCCCACAGCTCCACGACACAGTCTCCGTCCTCCATCCCCCAGGCCACCACTCCAGAGGTTCCCCCGCCACACCCTGCCCCAGGTTCCACCACCCACAGATACACCATCCCCAAAATGGTCCGGCCCTCCCGCCTGCCACTTGCTCTTCCACCCCCACGCCCCCGATCAGACTGTTTGTGCCACTGGTGTGGGGACCGTGGCCCCCCCGTCCTGCCGACCTCACCTGAACCCCATTCCGCTCCCATAGAGTCGGGCATAGTAGTGGAGTCCACGACCACCCCGTCTGACTTGGGCACTTCAGTGGGGACCCAGTCCACTCCGTCTGACCTGCCCACTGCAGTTGTGCCGGCACCCACCCCATCTGACTTGTGCCCCACAGTTGTGACTGCACCCACTGTCAGACACCTCCACTGCAGTTGCCAGTGACTCTCCTGCATCCACCACCCCTTCACTGCCTCCTTCTGCTGAGCCCTGATCCTGTCCCTGCGGTGCCTGGCCTGCCCCATGTATGCCCCTCTGAGTGGATGTCCCCTGTCCTTACCAGTGCAGGCAAGCAACGTGTGACAGTTTTCACTCAAATCACATTGTTGACATTTGGATATGGACTGGACTTTGCATTTGCATTTCAATTTTACTGAATAAAGCATTTGTATTTATCCTTGTGAATTTGATTTAGCTGTACATTATGTTGATGATGTTTACCATGACCTTGCAGTTATAATGCTGGATTTCCAATGTTGAATACTGAGGTGTTGATGTGATGTACTCCATGTGGTCCATGAGATATGTATCCTATTATGGTCGGTATCCATGTCATCCTTTGCCGCTAACTGGGTGTGCCATGATTAACAATTTGTGAACATCTCTGTAAACATTTCATTTGCATGGTCACATCTGTGGCTTGCACACATGCACATATGATGTGCTTCCCATTGTCCAATTTGTCTATTTCCCTGACTGTGGGCGCATCGCCACTGGACCTGCAGGTGTGGGTATCATTGGTGTAGGAGCAACTGGGTCCTCTGTGCAACTTGCTGGACATATGTATTGAGTATGTGCAGATGACTTAAGGGACACTCCCGTACCCAGGCTGTTGTGACCAGAGCCTTCATTGGGTGGTAACTGATGACTGACTGACCAAGTGTTCTGCTGACATGACTGAGACCTGCTGGGACTATGTTTGGCACAGCTGAGCTTCCACAGGAGTTGAGTCCCCTCAAGTAAGTGTGTTGTTCCATGACATTGCCTGGGCCCATGGTGTGTGTTGTGTGTGTGTGTGTGTGTGTGTGTGTGTGTGTGTGTCCACATCCCTTTTTATACACAGGCAGTGTTCCCTTGATATGTTCCTGTTGTTGATGCTTGCTGAGTTGTACTGTGTTCATCCCACATCTTTGTCCTGGGCTACCAGATGTGTGGGTGCATGACCCACTACTATTAATTGGTGTTTCATCATTGGGATGTGTCAGTTCAGAGTGGTAATGATGTGGTCAGACGCAGATGGGACACAGTCAGGGCTCCCCAAGGCAATTGTTTGTTCGCAATATCATGTAGTTGTCCCTAGGTGGTACCTTTCGGTGATTGAGACATGTGTATGTGTGTGCGACTGCTCCCACTCGTCAGGTTCAGGGCTGCAATGTTGGCAGGTGTCAGCATGTGTGCCTTGTGGTTCTCCTTGGCTTCTGTATTGTCCTGGGACAGTGGCAGGGATTCCGAAGGTTACGGGAGCTTTGACGTCATGGCCATGTACCGCATACTGTGCAGTATGTCTGTCATTCACCAGGGTTGTAGACTGTCCTTGTGTGATGAGTCTGTGCACCTTAGTTCCTCCCAACATTACTGTGTTTGTCATGGGTGCATGTGCAATGTCACCTGTCCATGTGTGCTTCACAGATGCACATTGGTGCAGTTCAGGGTGTGTGGTGTTGAGGGTGGACAGATGTGAATGTTTGCATGGATCGGCCCCTACCTCCTGTTTGTCCATGGATGACGGGCCATGCTGGGTGATTTGTGTTTGTGTAGGTGTGATGTACGTTTGTGGCACAGGACACATGTCTGGGTTTCACAGTTTGTACGACATCTACCTTTGTCATCACAGTGGATGTATCATACATGCTTGTGTCACCCCAATGTATGGTCCCTGGGGGTAGCGCGGTTGTGTGTCAGTCTCTTGCTGTTTTAGTTGCTGTTCATTCCAGCTTGTGTCACATGTGTCTGTTGTGCTCCCTCTCATCTCACAATGCCTGATTGCCTACTAAGGGGGGCCCAATGATGGGTTACTTTTGTATGGCACTGTGTCCACATCTGTGTCACTGTGGTTCAGCCCCCCTAATGTGTTGTGTAGTTGCCTGGGGATACTGAGACACACACACACACATGTTGTGTCAGATGTGCAGTGTGAGGTTGCCTGTTTGTGTTTGTGCATCTGCACCAGTGCATTGGTATTGTTGTTGGGGGCAATTGTCTGGATGTTGTTTTTGTGATTTTCCCTGCTGTCCCTGTGAGTCATATCACATCATTCTGCACATTCATCCTGGTTGTTAGGTCCCATTGCTGCCATGGAATGGGAGTTTGTGACCTGGCACCTACAGTCTACACAGGATGTTTTGATTTGTGTGTCTATTTTCGAGATGTGTGTATGCTTTGTGATGGTCACTTCTGCTTTTCTGTCATTGTACACTGTATGCAATGTCAGCCCTAATGGGTGGTGCTTGTCTGCACATGGCCGAGAGTATGTTAGATTTTCACAGCACTGTTAGCCTCACCACATCTCTGTGGGTATGGGACACAACCACTACTTTGCCACAAAAGTGTTTCATGTGTTGGGACCAGGAATCATACATGCTGTTTGGCATTTGCAGCTTTGACCGTGATGAGGGGGGTTTAGACCCCATCACCACAATGCTCAACATTTGCTGCAGTTTGGAACCCCACACTTAACTTTTGTTCTACACAATGAGGGGGTGTTAGTGCACATTGACACAGTGCTATTGTGATGCTTGCCTTGTGTAGGCCACACTCAGTTTTTGGTCACACATGTGATGGTAGTTACATTGTATGTTCGAAGTCATATTCACTGTTGTGGGCATTGTCACAGACTACACACTGTTGTCATGATGTTGGGGGGATGTATTTTCTGACATACATAATGTTGGTGTATGATGGATGTGTGGCGCATCACCCATCCTATGTGTGGGGGTGGCAGGAGTGCTGGGCCACATAACCCCTATGTGTGGGGTGGCAGGAGTGATGGGCAACATAACCCCTGTGAGTGGGGGTGGCAGGGGTTATGGGCAACATAAACCCTTTGATTGGGGGTGGCAGTAGTGATGGCCAACAGGTTCCCTATGATTGGGGGTGGCAGGAGTGATGGGCAACAGGTCCCCTATGTGTGGGGGTGGCAGGAGTGATGGTCAACATAACCCCTATGTGTGTTGGTGGCAGGGGTGATGGGCAACAGGTCCCCTATGAGTGGGGGTGGCAGGAGTGATGAGTGATGGGCAACATAGTCCCCATGTGTAGGGGTGGCAGGAGTGATGGGCAACATAACCCCTATGAGTGGGGGTGGCAGGGGTGATGGGCAACAGGTCCCCTATGAGTGGGGGTAGCAGGAGTGATGGGCAACATAGTCCCTATGTGTGGGAGTGGCAGGAGTGATGGGCAACATAACCCCTATGAGTGGGGGTGGCAGTAGTGATGGGCAACAGGTCCCCTATGAGTTGGGGTGGCAGGAGTGCTGGGCAACATAACACCTGGGTGGCAGGAGTGCTGGGCAACATAACCCCCATGTGTGCGGGTGGCAGGGGTGATGGGCAACAGGTCCCCTATGTGTGGGGGTGGCAGGAGTGCTGGGCAACATAGTCCCTATGTGTGGGGGTGGCAGGAGTGATGGGCAACATAACCCCTATGAGTGGGGGTGGCAGTAGTGATGGGCAACAGGTCCCCTATGAGTGGGGGTGGCAGTAGTGATGGGCAACAGGTCCCCTATGAGTGGGGGTGGCAGGAGTGATGGGCAGCAGGTCCCCTATGTGTGGGGGTGGCAGGAGTGATGGGCAACATAACCCCTATGAGTGGGGGTAGCAGGGGGGATGGACAACGGGTCCCCTATGAGTGGGGGTGGCAGGAGTGATGGGCAACATAGTGCCTATGTGTGGGGGTGGCAGGAGTGATGGGAAACATAACCCCTATGAGTAGGAGTGGCAGTAGTGATGGGCAACAGATCCCCTATGAGTAGGGGTGGCAGGAGTGATGGGCAACAAGTCCCATATGTGTGGGGGTGGCAGGAGTGATGGGCAACATAACCCCTATATGTGGGGGTGGCAGTGGTGATGGGCAACATAACCCCTATGTGTGGGAGTGGCAGTAGTGATGGGGCAACAGACCCCCTATGAGTGGGGGTGGCAGGAGTGATGGGCAACAGGTCCCCTATGTGTGGGGGTGGCAGGAGTGATGGGCAACATAACCCCTATGAGTGGGGGTGGCAAGAGTGATGGACAACATAGTCCCTATGTGTGAGGGTGGCAGGAGTGATGGGCAACATAACCCCTATGAGTGGGGGTGGCAGTAGTGATGGGCAACATTACCCCTATGTGTGGGGGTGGCAGGAGTGCTGGGCAACATAACCCCTATGAGTGGGGGTGACAGGAGTGACGGGTAACATAACCCCTATGTGTGGGGGTGGCAGGGGTGATGGGCAACAGGTCCCCTATGTGTGGGGGTGGCAGGAGTGATGGGCAACAGGTCCCCTATGAGTGGGGGTGGCAGTAGTGATGGGCAACAGGTCCCCGATCAGTGGGGCTGGTAGTGGTGATGGCCATGCAACCCCTCTGGTGGCCTGTTGCTAGTGGACAGGATATGGATCCTCTGGGTGTGTGTGACATTTGGCAGGTACGTGTCGTTTGTTTGTGTGGTGGGTGCCTGACTTGCCGTCTGCGCCGTCCGTGTCTGTTCCTGATCCGGTCATAGATGTACAGTACTGGAATGACCTGCGCGATGGGATTCGTGATGTTTTCGTCTCGTACACGCTGCTTGTTGCTCCGACTCGTACACGTTGCTAGCTGGTCCGTCTCGTAGCCGTGGATTGTGTTCTGCTACGAATCATACCTGATAGGCTGCTTTCCCGGATGCTGTGACGTGCTGTACGTTGCGACCCGTCCGGCCCATATGATTTGCGCATCGTACTTGTCCGGCCGGAAACTGCTGTGGGTACTGCTTCCGGGTGACTCGGCTCGGCGATCGGAGGTACGGCTCCTACGGAAAATGAAGCGTGAATCGCAGCCTACGTGTCGGTCGGATTTGTGTCAGTTATGCGCATCGTACTTCATCGCCCGGACGGACCGGCTCCGGGTACGAGTCATTCGCAAGGTAAGGCTATGAACAGCTCTCGGAGAGCTTTCCGACCCGGATCGGAATCTACCCCACAGTGTCAGGATACAAAGCTCTCTTTACTTGACTATATGTATTTGATAGAGTGGAAGTTGATATTCTGGTGTAGGTATTTTGGTACCTTGATGTGAATAACTCAGAATTTTGGTAGTAGACCTGACACACCAGACCCACACCTGACCATTTACTGTATCCCTCCTCCCAGCTTCGTCCAGCAAAGTACCCACCATATGAAACACCCCACTTGGACACACTACTCAGGCACTGCCAACCCTTACAATTTTATCCACATTCCTTTGATCATGATTCAATTAAAACAGAGCACCAGTCCTGCACATATCATTGATGTCCTCTTTCTTTCAGGATTCAGCGTGCAGCACATCATCTTTCCATGTGTAACAGGAGGTGACTTTGCCGTCTTCTGTAAATTTGTGTCACTGTACCTGTGGGAACAGTCTGCTTTCGTGTCATTCAGGTCAATCCATTAGTCTAGAATCACCTTCTGTGATTTCAACCTACCAAACCACACACTTACTGTGACAGAAGTATTCCTTGACCTTCTGAACTCCACCAACCTCAGACAACACGTCTAACTTCCAGCACATCTGAGAGGTAACAGAATGCAGCACAACCAGCCAATACGGACCAAGCAGAGCTTCCACTCCTTCAAGGACTATCCCATCATGCAAGCGTCGTTAGGACTGTAATATGCAGATGACATTCTGTTGACTCTCAGTGATTTGGATGTCTTAGTCCCGTCTCTGATATCTACCATTGACTTCTCTGTTTTCAGGGTACCACGTAAATTGGGGGTAGTGTGAAGCAATGAAGATTACATAGTGCCCACATCACCACATCTTGAATTACTATTATCACCTGGAAAGTGTCCAGGTTGAAGTGCCTGAGCATCCTGGTTCACCGGGGTCTAGATAACATGGTGTCAGACAACCTACAATCGCTAGTAACCAAAACTGGCAATGATTTTCTGCATTGGTCCAGCCTCTACTTATTGTTGTGGGGTAGAATCCAGATGGTAAAATTGATGAAGGTGCCGAGTTTCAATTATGTCTTTGGCATGATAACCCTCCTTATACCAAAAGGGGAACTCCAGGCACTGAACAAACGCATTAAGTCATTCAACTGGGAAGGCAGAAAACCAATGCTCAAACCAGCAATTCTACAAGCAGATACAAGAGTGGGAGGTCTGCGATTGCCGGATATGTATCTTTACTATCTTACACAGCACCTACCACAACATTTACACTTTCTAGTGGCTGATACTGAACAACTTACTTGAGTCTCTATAGAATGAGCCATAGTGAAAACCCCACAACATTTGGGCATACTGTTTATTAGAGAACCTTGGTGTAGTATTGACGGCCCCATACAATGAAAGCAATGTGGCAGGTCTCGAAAGATGTGCACAGAATAATGGACACGAATGGTTAGCTGCATCCGGGTGTGCCATTATGACGTAACTCCAGCATCAAGGTTGGGCAACGGCAGATTGAGTGGCCGCAGTGAGAGGTTGTAGTGATCCAGGCCATTGAAGGCCTATACAGTGCTGACAGCTCTCTCTTAAACATTTTGAGTTTCTTTGCATGGATCACAACCTCCCACGCTCCCAATATTTGTAATATCTTCAATTATGACACTGTTTGATGAATGCACCTGGTTTGGGTGTTGGTCCATGTCCCAGCTCACCGATCCAGAAGAACTTACTGACATGGGTGAACTCCATAGGCACGATCGCTAACCTCAATCAGATTCTCATCGACCAACACTCCTTGTCTACCACCTGACTTGGAATTAAGACATACTGGGAAACAGTGCTAGCTCGGCAATATACAGATGAGGACTGCGCTACCAGACTGAGTGACACAACTGCACTCACAGGGCAGCAAGATTAAAATTCACATATTTTAAAATACTGCATAATTGATACTGTTCTAGTACAACTTATAAAAATTCTAGATTGCACTGGATGAACTTTGGCGGTGATGCGCTAATCCAGAGTGTGACATGATACACATTCTTTGGCCCTGTCCTCAACTGCACACATATTAGAAGACAGTATAGCGCACGCAACAACTGCGTCCCCTCCTCTGACCCCACTTAATGTAACTCTGCTCTCCTGCTTTATGGGTCTTGACCTCGGTGCATCTTGCCATTTTGAGATGGTTTCCATCGATGCCCACGACCCTGGTCCGCCATTTTGTTGATTCTTGTCCTTTCCTTTGGTCCATTGGACTCCATCCTGCCGACCTTCAGACATTTCTCTTTTGCTGGACTGCTTTATCTCTTTCTCCCCCTTAGGTTCCCCTCTCTCCTCCCACCAATCTCAGCCTCCGACTCTTCTCCCCCACCTACCGCTCTCTACCCCTTTTGATGGTTTATTTCGCCGTTCACTCTGTAAATATGTAATATATACTTGTCCAAGCCTAATCGCTGGTGAAATGTAATCCTGAGAAAATCTACTATTTGTATATATATATATATATATATCGCAAATAATACTCCTTCCACCTCTACCAAAGCCTCGGCAGCGAAGAAAGAGATACGAACCACTTCTTTTTTCAGGCAAGATGTTTTATTTGAGACCTAGCAGCAGTCGACAGATGACGCGTTTCGGGCTTAGGCCCTATGTATTTCAAAGTGCCCAAAGCATCAGAAGCGCACTCGCATTCAAAAGAAACCTTACGGTTTATTAGGCATGGAAAGCAGGTTACAGCATTCATGTGAAGTTCTTTTCCTTTCCAACGCGTTTCGAGGCGCCTGCCTCTTAATCATGGATCGTCTGCATGCACTACGTAGATGGCTCTGACAGCCTGCCTCATTTAAATACCCTCAGTGGGCCTCATTGGTTACGTGAATCTTGCTATGCAGGCTGGAACTTGAAGTCAAGATCAGAGTATATTATTTCACCCTTTAGTAGGTTCTACTTCGTGCATGTAATTTCATATCTTGTTACCCTCCGGTGGGCCATTATGCTGAGCTTGTCCGTATTTTTTCCTCCTCTTTTGAAGCACTGTAAATGAGTTTAAGACACAGTTCCAACTCACAGCCTCTCATTCCTGGTATCGAGATGGTGCAGCTTCTCACGGCGGGGCCGCCGTGTCAACATTTGTATTTCAAAGTGCCCAAAGCATCAGAAGCGCACTCGCATTCAAAAGAAACCTTACGGTTTATTAGGCATGGAAAGCAGGTTACAGCATTCATGTGAAGTTCTTTTCCTTTCCAACGCGTTTCGAGGCGCCTGCCTCTTAATCATGGATCGTCTGCATGCACTACGTAGATGGCTCTGACAGCCTGCCTCATTTAAATACCCTCAGTGGGCCTCATTGGTTACGTGAATCTTGCTATGCAGGCTGGAACTTGAAGTCAAGATCAGAGTATATTATTTCACCCTTTAGTAGGTTCTACTTCGTGCATGTAATTTCATATCTTGTTACCCTCCGGTGGGCCATTATGCTGAGCTTGTCCGTATTTTTTCCTCCTCTTTTGAAGCACTGTAAATGAGTTTAAGACACAGTTCCAACTCACAGCCTCTCATTCCTGGTATCGAGATGGTGCAGCTTCTCACGGCGGGGCCGCCGTGTCTACATTTGTATTTCAAAGTGCCCAAAGCATCAGAAGCGCACTCGCATTCAAAAGAAACCTTACGGTTTATTAGGCATGGAAAGCAGGTTTCATGTGAAGTTCTTTTCCTTTCCAACGCGTTTCGAGGCGCCTGCCTCTTAATCATGGATCGTCTGCAGGATTTCTCCCAATTAATTGTGTATCCCGCGTGAGCTCCATAAGTTTCGCAACTCTCCATTATTGTAGTGATTGATGTCTCTGGTTTTGTGACGTACATTAGTATGTAGTCCGCACACAATGAGATACGTTCGTCTGAACCCTCCTCTCCTGGGCCCCGAAATCCTGTTATATCTGTGTGCGGCCTAATAACGCACTCAAGAGGTTCCAGTACCAAAGCAAAAAGTAGAGGAGACAGGGAACATCCCTGACGGGTACCCCTGCTGATCTGGAATTCCCTGGACACCACCCCGTTGACTCTGGTTCTGGACCGTGGTCGTTCATAGAGAACAGCTATCCACCATCTGAATATCGGGCCAAATCCAAACACTTTCAACACTAGCATAAGAAATGGCCAATGGACAGTATCAAAAGCCTTTTCGGCGTCCAGAGACAGGATGAGATGTGGTTGTTCCTTAGTGGTGGAAACACGAGGGAACCTCATTACGATTCCCATTAAGCTGCACAACCTATTAGAATGAATCGAATGCATTGAATCCGTAATCAACTGTATTTATTCTTCCACCATTTTAATCAGGTATAATTATCCTTTGTTTCTCTTTCATTTTCGTCAATCCATTATACTCATTCACTTTTCTTTAGCTGATCATTAAAACGCAGGAGCATCAATGTTTCCACATGTCACTCTTTTATTCAAATCACCCAATGCATTTCGGGAACAATCCCTTCTTCGGGGGTTTCTAAGATGCAAAAAATAATAATTATCAGTGCCATAATGATACTTGTAGTTCTTTTTTTTTTTTTTTTAATTTTTTTTTTTTTTTTTGCGGTGGTGGGGGAGGGATTGGCAATTTATGCTTCATAAGAACAAATACAATAAATCAAAACATAAACAGAAAGAGAATACATGACAGTATATAACAAAAACACATTATTAATTTGCTAACCAATCCTGAAATGGAGCCCAGTTTTTGAGGCAATTAAATGTCTTCTCCTTCCCTGGAACTTACGTACAGCAGTTTCTAATTTGAACCATGCCAACATCCTGGCCTGCCAGTGAAAAAAAGTGGGAGGTTGAGGGTTTATCCAAATGGAAGTAATACAAAGTCTAAACATTGCCATTGCGATAAACAAAAAAGAGTGTAGATATCTTGATCTTGTGGAAACCATAGCGTGTTGATAACCGGTAATTACCATTTCAGCGGAAATTTTAATTGAAGATTGAGTAATCTGTGTGAGAAACGTTTCAATTTGGTTGATAAAGAGTGATAGCTCAGGGCAGTCAAAAAACATGTGAAGAGAATCCGCAGATGGAAATTTGCATCTTGCACATGATAGGCTCTTGCCTCCGGCAGCCATCCCCCATCCAACTAGTTTTGCTGGAGTGTAATAAAGATTAAACATAGCCATATAACTTTGGGTGCGAAGAGTACCAGAGACAAAAACCGTCTTGGCTAACATCAGTGGCAATTTTAAATCTATAGAGGGTACACCAAATTTGACCGCCCATTTATTATTAAAGTCAGAGAGATCATCTGGAAGTTGAGACAATAAAGTTTGATATAATGTACCGATTTTGGCTTTCTTTTTAACTAATTCAAGTATCAAAATCTTGTCAAAAATTGCAGGGTTTTCTAAAAAAAATTTATCGAGAAAACTTCTAATTTGAAGGTATTTGAAAAAATGATTGGATTGTAATTCAAATTTGTGTTTCAAAAAAGAAAAAGATGCCAGCAGACCAGAGTCAGCTAGGTCGCCTATATCAGTCAGGCCTTGCGAGGCCCAGATAGCGGTTATTCGATCTTGAAATATCACTGGGGGTAGCCCAGAAGCATTCAATGGTGTATAGTAATTGAGTTTGTAATTGGAAAAGAGACGACGGATTTTTTGCCAGATCGTGAACAGGGCCCATGCTACCTTGAACCGCGTTTTTTTGAAGTAACTTGGTTCTAGGATGCGTGTTAATATCCCTTGTGTAGCGTCACCTAATGAAATTGAATATATTGAAGGAGCCAAAAAAAGCGGTAATTCCACCTTCTTTCCAAATAGTGGAAAAGCGAAATGTTGGATCATCGCAGCCCAATAATAATAAACAAGATTTGGAACTGACCAGCCCCCACGTTCTTGCGGGAGATAGGTCCATTTGGCAGCTCGTCTTGGCTTGCGGTATGCCCATAAGAACCTCTGACAAATTCTTTGTGCTTTTATTAAAGTAGAATTGGAAATTAATAACGGGATGGATCTAAATAGATATCAAAATGTTGGAAGCACCAACATTTTAAGAACATTGCAGCGCCCAAATAAAGAGAGATGAAGGTGGTTCAGCCGTTCTAATTTATTATGAAGCTGATCAATAATAGGTAGATAGTTCAGATCTGAGATTTGATCAACATCAGCCGAGATCTGAATACCTAGGTATGTCGCTTGTGGGGTAATAAGAGCAGTTGATATTGGCATAGCTGACGATTGCAAAATTTTAGTTTTAGTGATATTTAACTTATAACCTGAGATTAGACCGAATTGTACTGCTAAGGTCTCCAATGCAGGAAGAGAAACAGTAATATTATTTGTTAATACTACTATATCGTCAGCATATGCCAATATTTTATACTCGACGCCATGAACAATAAGTGGGGAAATGTTTTGGGCTTTTTCTATCAAAGATAGAAAAGGATCGATAGATAAAGCAAAAAGAAGGGGAGAACAAGGGCACCCTTGTCTGGTGCCTCGTGTGATAGGAAAATAGCTTGATTCCCTTCCTGAAATACGGATTTTGGCAATTGGGGAAATATACAATGTTTGCAAAGCCAGAATAAATTCAGGCGATATCCCTTTCCAATGAAGAACGGCCCAAAGATAACCCCAGGAGACCCTGTCGAACGCCTTCTCGGCGTCCAACAGGGTCACACCAAGGGGAGAGTTTGTCACCTGAGCCCAATCTAAAAGAGCGATAACACGCTTGATATGATCGGTAGTATCTCTACCCTGGATAAAACCGTGCTGGCGAATGGAAACTAATGGGGAAATGATTTGAACAAGACGAAACGCTAGAACCCTGGAATAGATTTTACTGTCAGTATTAATTAATGCTATAGGCCGGTGTGATGCTGGGTTTAGTTCGTCTTTACCTTTCTTTTTAAATAATACAATGGTCGATTGTCGCCAGGTTTCAGGAATGACCCCCCTCTGAGCAAGTTGGATAACTTCAAGCATCTGCTGTTTAAATAAGTGTGAGAAAGTTTTATAAAATTCGAGATGTATGAGATCGGGTCCTGCCGCTTTACCAGTGGACAGAGATTTTATGGCAGCTTCGATTTCTTCCCAACTGATAGGTTCAGCCAGAATTAAGTTCTGATCGGGAGAGGACTTCTGAGTTTCGAGGGATTTAAAAAAATGATCTAATCGTTTTTGTTGCTGCTGGGATATGTTTAACTCCTCAGTATATAAGGTTGAGTAGAAATCCACAAAAGTGTTTAACACTCCATTGGGTGACTCTTGTAATATACCAGATCGATCTTTAACCTTTGTTATATAACTAGCTATTGCCCTTTGTTGTAATCTTTTTGCTAGAACCTTACCAGACGCTTCACCAAACTCATACATTGAGGTACGAAATTGAAAGTACTTGGTGGCTATGTCAGCATACAAGGGATCCAAGAGATTAACCTTGGCAAGAGCAACCGCTTTCTGACAAGATGTTAAATCTTCGCCATTATGGATACTGGTGCTTAGGTCTAGTTCAGCTTGTTGAAGTGCTAAAACTCTATTTTTGAGATTCTGCTGTGCCGTTTGCCATCGATAAGACGCAATTCTCTTAGTTTCGCCGCGTAAGGCAGCTTTAAAAGTATCCCAGACTAGACCAACAGATGCTGTAGGGCTATTGATTGCAAAGAAGTCTGGAATCCAGGCTAGCATCCGTTCCTGATACAGTTTGTCCAATAATAATTTCCTATCAAAAGTCCAGGGTCTTATATGATGCGGAGGTCGGTCCCAGGAAAGGCTAAAAATTATGGAATTATGATCAGATATAGTCCGAGGGTCAAGCCGAACCTTGATAGATTTCAAAACTTCAAAAGAAGTGAAAACATAATCAATACGAACCAATTTTTGGTGAGGTATTGAATAAAAAGTAAATCCATTATGGGCTGGATTGCTAACGTGCCATATATCTACCAAACCATGTTCAAGTAGTAATGTACGAAGTGCTTTATAGACCTGGGGTTTCCGACCAACATAATCAGTACATTTGGTAAAATCTAACCAGCTAGGAATATTAATATTGAAATCTCCACAGAAGATTAACGGGTGCGGCCAGTTAGCTAGTTCTACGTTTAGATCCATCAAGATCTGTGGATCATCCAGGTTAGATGCATATATTGAGCAGATCGAGAGTACAGATTTATTAATAAGCAATTCAACGATTAGCCATCTACCTGTGTTATCTTGCTTAGTCCTTTTAACTTGCGCAACCACTGTTTTTGAAATGATAGCCACACCCCTAATGGTAGAGGTTTGTCTGGTAGTAGCCACTAAATCATAGCCCAAAAACTTAAGATAGTGTTGATTAGCCCAAGAAATATGAGTTTCTTGCAAGCAGATCAAATCCACTTGCATCACCTGTATCAGCTTATGAAAGATCCTACGCTTCTTAGGATCATTTAGCCCACATATGTTCCAAGTTGCACAGGTCAATCTACGATTTGCCATTAAAGATAATGGAGAGGAAAAACATCATATATATACTTAGAAAGGTTATAAGGAATATACCAACACCATGTCAGGAAGAAAAAACAAATAATTAACATCCTAAGTGTATTTGAAATCACACTGCCATGTATATTGCTAATATCGGCAATCACCTCAAGCACCCACCACAGTACCACCCAGTGACCCCCCCAACCCCCCCCAACCCACCCTCCAACCAATCCTCCCCACCCATTGCCCCCCCCTACCCCTTAACCAAAATCGGGAGCTCAGGACCTAGGTCCTTGTGATGGTTGAGTAAGCGTCACCCCACGCTCCGCTGGGCCTATAACAATGCACGTAGACATTATAGATGAGAATCGATCCTATTGGAATCACATTGACATAATAAGGAGAAAAGTCAATTGGTTGGTGCTATTAGCGCCCTGTTAGCACTCTGTTAGCATATTAGCATGATAAAGGAATAAATACAGCAGCACTTTTGATATTATGTAAATCAATCCCCAAAAGAGTATGAAAATCCCCATTCTAAACAATGACAGCAATCATTTTTTTTAAAAAGGAACCTTAGTGAGAACTAAAGAGAAGAAGGAAAAGAAAGGATGCTACATTGCGTCCAAATAGTCCCTTGCAGTTATTTCAGAGAGAAAAAAATGTGTTTCTGTCTTATGTATTACTTTCAGCTTTGCTGGGAAGAGCAAGAAAGCCTGGGCACCTTTCGCCTGAAAAAGAGGAATCTGCTGGCGAAGATGCCAACGGCGATCCACTGTCTCTGCAGCAAGATCGGGTCGAACAAAAAATTGGCAGCCCTTAGCAGATCTCCTTTTGTTAGGTCGAGCTAAGTCAAATATACGTTCACGAGCAAGAAAGGTGTTAAAGCAAACCAAGATGGCACGTGGATAGGAACTGTTAGTATTGGTAGAGGGTGATTTCTTTTTTTTTGAGAGCGGGAAGCGATGTGCTCTCTGGATTTCTAAATTCCAGTTCCATTGAGTAACCTCTGGAAATGCTTCAGTGAAAAGCTCAACTATGAACTGTCGGACATCGTCTCCCTCAATATCCTCCTCAACTCCCAAAACACGTAGATTATTCCTTCTAGAGCGATTCTCAAGGTCCGATAGTTTCCATATTA
Source organism: Triturus cristatus (assembly GCF_964204655.1). NCBI lineage: Eukaryota > Metazoa > Chordata > Amphibia > Caudata > Salamandridae > Triturus > Triturus cristatus. The sequence continues at coordinate 693,619,414 of NC_140591.1, forward strand.
TATCCTTTCGCTGTTCCTTAACCTCTATAACCAAATCCTTTTGAACGGCTGCAGCATCTTCAAGGGCTGAAATCCGCTCTTCGGCTTTTGTGACTCTTGTATTAATCTCGGCTGATGATTTTATAACACGTCGAAGAGAATTTTGCAATTTACGACAAACAGATTGGGTGCGTAAGTTCTCTTGTTTAGTTGCTTCTCTGTGTTGGATGATCGTGTGGTATATTGTTGCCAAAGAGACCTCCTCCGGTACGTCAGGAGAAGCCGCTCCGTTGGAATTTAGGGGTATCTGAAGATCGATTTGAGATTGATCTTCTCAGGAGTTGTCGTATAGGCCCTCCTGACTTAGAGGTTTAGTGCCAGGGGCCTTACGCACTGTATCAGCAGCTAGAACTTCTGAGATCTCACTAGGTCGCCAATCGGCAGCTTCACTGTCATAGTCCGACCACTCTAAATCAGGATCACCCTCCTCTCCAGACAACGAGTGATCTGATACGGAATAAAACTTTTCAGTTGAATCACTGACCGCCGACCCCCCCGCGATGTAATATTCTGCCGAAGCTCCTGAAGCAATAACAGCTGGAGGTTGATGATAAGATGGAACTACATTATCCATAATGCACTGGGCCGAAACAGAGTCAGAAGCCGACACCGGGGGAGCCGAAAGGAGTGGATCTTTTAGAGGAGAGGAGTGCACCGTGAGCTGAGGTATGTCAGGAATAGCCACTGGAGGAGCCACATGGGAAGGATTAGTCACATCATGAGGAGGGGGGGCATGGATACTCATCAAAGAAGAGTTTTGCGCTGAGGCAGACAAAGTAGCGGATGTAGAAGCTACTGTTACAGATACTAATGTAGCGGATGAAGCGGATGAGGCAGATGAAGCGGATAAGGCAGTTTTTTTCCTAGCTCCCAGTTTAGCAAAAATGTCAGATAGAGTCTGCACCTTACCCGGTACCGAAGACGTAGCTGTAGCTGTAACAGCCGGTGAATCATGAGCGATGACTTTGTCCGACATTGCAGCTCTACCCTTCCGAGTGGTCCGTGAGATATTGATATCAGCGTCCGGCGGCAGGTTGCGGGTGAGATTGCGAGACTTCGCCGGTTTGGGAGCTGCCTTTGACGCTTTTGGTGGCATCCCCGGTGCAGCAGAAAAAACCGAAGGGAGCCTGGAAGGGAGCCGGGAAGCCGCGGAAAAGGTAGGCTGTGTATGAAACGCCGTGTAGAATACGTTAGAGTTCAAACGCCGAATAGCCCGCCAGAGCCAGCACAGTCTTAGTGAGAAGGCGGGTCTTAGGGTGTCCAGGCGGGGTACAAGTGCCATATATAATGCAAATGTCCTTCTGCCCCTCCGTCCTATTTCAAATTTCGTTGTATTTTCGTTGTATTTTTGAGTAGAATTTCAATTCTCCCGATCTCCCCAGCATAGCCGATTCCTCAAAAGGGATAAGAACCGTCGGGATGTTAACACGGCCCAGCGGAGTGAAAACGCTGCCTCACTCGGCCAGTGTCACGGCCGCCATCTTGCTCCATGATACTTGTAGTTCAATGAACAAATACACCGCAACCATATTTCACAATTGTTAAAGCTATACTAAAAACTTTTGCAAAAAGAATTTTAGGCAATGTTGGTAACTCGTGTAATAAAACCAGCAATATTCACACTAGATAAATCACCTCGCATATCTACAATAATACTGAGCGATTCCTCACCTACTCTAATCCCTGGAGACTTGTTTATAATATTAAGTAGTATCAGTACTCCGCTGCGCGCTTACCGTGATACATGCTGTTGAGACCGCTTAAATAGATCCCCTGTTTAATTTTATTAAAATGCCTCGCAATGAAGCACCCGTGCGCTATTCCCTTTCCTCTCGATAATGAAGACTGCAAATGCCTAAAAGCGGCAAAAGACTCACATTTAACGTACTAACTGCCACCAGCTGAAATATCACATGTCCTCAAGCTTGTACTAAAGTGCGCACTGGATTGCAAGGATATTCACTGCAAGCCGCAATAATGCTGCTAACGAACTGAACCACTTCGCCCACAATGCCCCTGTGCATATATAACTGGGCCTGAAATCTGAGTCGTCCACTTGCGTGGCTGTCTAATGTGAATATTCTGAACGAGACAAAGAATGAATCTCAAAATATTTTTAAAAAAATATTACGCTATTGCATATATTTGATATTAACACGTGTTTTCATACTGAATAATCTCGATCATATAAAAACAATTACATTATGAACACGATCTTGGATGACAGGGAAACTTGACTCCTGCATATACAATGTAATTAAACAATATCAAATGTTCTTTTGTCCTTTTTCCACTCAAAAATTTCTTCTGGGTGCAATCTCAACGGTTAGGGCAGAAAGTTCATTCAGTAACACATACATGGTGTTGAGATGCACACCGATATACTCTTGCTTAATTCCATTATTAAGTATCCTCCACAGTTTCAACTTTGTCGGCGTGCTGGCTTACTCCACGCTCTGGTGGAAGAATAAATACAGTTGATTATGGATTCAATGCATTGGATTCATTCGAATAGGTTGTGCAGCTTAATGGGAATCGTAATGAGGTTCCCTCGTGTTTCTACTAGTTTGCAGCGCAAGTGGGCAGAGCGCGGAGTAAGTGAGCACGCAGACAAAGTTGAAACTGTGGAGGATACTAATAATGGAATTAACCAAGAGTATATCGGTGTGCATCTCAACACCATGTATGTGTTCCTTAGTGGTGGGCACCTCTAACCAATTATGTAACCTCCGAAGGTTGAGCTGTGTCGACCACTTAGGCATAAATCCAGACTGGTCCCGATGTATGAGTCCCGATATTACCCCAGTGAGTCTGTCAGCGAGTATCCTAGCCAGTATTTTAGTTTCCATGTTGATAAGAGAGATAGGTCTTTACGAGCTACACTTCTGCCCTCCTTGTGGATCACCACAATTGTGGCTGTCCTCAGATCTCTGGGTAGACTGCCGGTCTCATGCGCCTCCAGGTATAGTTGGAGGAGATGTGGACAAAAAAGTGTCACATTCTGTTTGAAAAATTCTGGGGGGAGCCCATTGGGGCCCGGGACCTTGCCAGTCTTCAGCTGGCCGATGGCTGTCACAATTTCCTCTTTAGTTATTTTCCCATCTAATGTATCCGAGTCACTATCTGTCAGTTTTGGAAATTGCATGCGCTGGAGGTAGACCCGTATCTGTTCGGGTCCTGTCTCCCACCGTTTGTTGCACAACCCATAATATAAAGGTAGAGTCAAGTCTGGATTGAAACACCTCAGGGACTGAAATTAAATAAAGCCTTACCTAACTGCTATTTTATCACAACGGGCTGATTGCACTGAAGTTCTTTGTTCTTCACCCTTTTTCTCAGCCATATGATATCCCATACGGGACTTCCCATCACCTAATCTCCAAGTGTAGCCAAATTTTGTCAGTTTCATTCTTGGGCCATTCAGTTACCATTTTTAATTGTTCTGCATGATAATATACTTGGCATTATAATTTGAAATTTCAAATAAAATTAAAATATCACAATGCTAGACCTTCTTGCAGATTTTTTATTCTCTTAATGGTAGTGTGGGGGTATAGGTCTTTCCATATAAAGTGTGAGATGCAGTGTTTTAGTGTATTGAAGAAGCAAGCCTCAACCCTTAATTGAGCCTTGAAGAGACATAACACCCTTTGGAGAAAGTTCATTTTCACCACATCAATTCTTTGTATCCTAGAAATGAACGGCTGGGACCTTCTCTTGGCGTATTTGTACATCTCAGTACGTAGAAACAGGCAATATGCTTTGAAGAGACCAAATATATGGGATGTTACTTTAATACCTAAATATTAACAATAGGTGGAGGCCCAGGTGTGAAACTATTTAACCCACCAACGTACCAACATGAGGTTTACAATATCAGACTTCCCACATCTTATTTTACATCCAAGCACTTTTTTAAAGAGCTATAGTTGTCAAACAGGGTCGAGGAAGGACCTATCCGGTTCACCTAAAATGAGAATTATAACATCTGAAAACAAACACAGTTTATAAAATTCCGATCCAAATGGAACACCCTGAATGTCCCACAGTTGCCTTACGTAACGGGTTAATGTGTAAAAAAAGGGGAGAGGGGCCCTACTGACCCAAGGGGGACAGGGCACCGAATAAAGACTTTTAGTCAAATTACAAATTCCTTTTTGGTTCCTCTATTGCAGATGTAGTAGACTTTCACTCTTATCAGTCAATCTCAGACCATACCATGATAATACTAAGGTTAAATACCACAACTAACTAGTTTATATATAAGAATTTTCTTTATTCATGAAATGTCTTTTCGAGACCCTTTAAAAAAAATATATATGCATCGATATAAAAACGGACAATAGTCTAATCCAATTCCTACAGTTAAAATACATAAAACAATAAAATATCATTCAGAATTAATCCCAGTGATCTCCTTTGTTGTAAACAAAAGAGAGTAATTGTTACAAATTCAAAAGACATTAATTCTACAAACCACAAATCACAAATGGGAGAATACCACAGACAGTCACATTTGTCTTTTTACAATCACCAATCTTCCTGGATCACTGTTCGTTTTATAGGGTATCAAAAGTTCATTAATGTCAACTGTAATCTCCAGTGTCCTCCAGATTTGGTGTCTAATTATGCATTGACACGTTTTGGTGGTTACCCCGTATTATAAGCCACCTTCTTCAGGGCAATACTTTTTCTCCCATAGTGCAATTTACTGCCAGTCTTACTTTTAAATCTCCACACGACACATGCAGTCTTGTCACATGTTCTGATGATCGCTCAGAATGCTCCCTGGGTCAGGATCCAATGAATATCTTAAAAATATTATTCACGGTGGGGAACAATGATTTTTTCTTTGATCGTTTCTCAAGTTCCTATAATATTAATATTCTTCTTATATACTCTACTTTCCTTGTTGTGGTATGAGCGAGAAGTTCCTCACTGAAGCATATGGAAGCCTGGTATTACGTGGTCTTCACAAAAGGTCTCGTTTCACTCAATTTATTAATTTTAAAAGCCTTTCTATTTCAGCGGGACGCATCTGTCGTCCTTTTTCTCTCCTTGTTTTGGTGAGAAAGAGGACTACAAATTTGATATCAAGCTCATATAGATCACCCTCAAGACAATACTATATAGATATACGATTAACACTGCAGCCCTAAATATCCTGTACAAATGTAGGCGAGCCAAATTCATACATACCAAGAGTTCAGCTAGAGCTATACAGAATAATAACATCAGAATTTGGTGCTCGGAAATCTCTCTAATATGATCTCCTCTAGTCATTAGTAAAACCAAATTGGAAATGCACATTCATTTCTGTAAGGAGAAAATCATGACAACCGATTTAAATTAGTAAATTTAGATTATCAAAATCTTTATAGATAAGTGCATCAATGGGTCACATCAGGTAATAAGACAAATAAATAAAGGTAAAATAAGTACCAAAGCTCAAGAGTTCAGAAAGGGACACAAATTTGCCAGTTCGAGTAGTCCCTGAAGGAAGAGACCACCAAGCACGTACAGGATATGCTTCAGGTCGGTAAAGAAGCTAGGTGAGTCCGCATCAGGCAAGTTAATTTGCCAGGTAAACTCTGCAAATCTCAATTAGCAGTTTGTAAACAGCATGCATGCAGAATGGCAAACTCCTATCACCATCAAGCTGCAAATGCAGAAAGCTCAAAAGCCTAATACTTAAGAGATCTCATGAAAAGGTTCCCAAATCCATTAAATCGGATATTATATTCTGAGGGTTTCCGGGGTGACACCACCTGGTATCACCTCATCTGGTCAGACATCTCAGTCTATTGGTCAGTTTGTATGGAGTGTGTATCACGTGTGATAAAGAAGACACAAAGTGCAGAGAAATAGGTGGGACGATTACGCAGTCCTTAAGCCATCCTGTATGTGAAACGTTAGAACAGTGCTACCTTTAGCTACACCCATACGAGAGAGTTCAAGAGCACAGTTTCCTAGGCAGATGTCCTGAAATGGTAACAAAATTGTAGCAAGTCTCTCATACACTACATGAGATCTCAGTAAGAAAAACACTGTTGCATATAATCTGTAGACTGAGGATGCTCTCACGAACGGTGAGTTTCGCGAAGCAGAATATTTCATAAATGTATTCAAGCCAATATTAATTTAGGCTAATATAATACAGAATTATAAGCATACATGCATAAAAGATCATGAAATGTCATGATTAAGCATAACTTCTGATGCACTTAGGAACATTTACCAGGATTACAAATAATACGTGTCAATATAGGGTACTTATAACTTTTTGTATGTACCAAAGTATAAATACATTTCAAATCATATATTTTTAATGTTGTTTCAGACAAATAAGCTTGTTATATAGCAGTACATTCTCTAGAAGTTTCACAGAAGCATCAATTGTAAACGTATAGCACCCACTTTTCTTTTGTCATTTTCGTTGCACATGGTTACACTACACACACAAAGAAGTAGATTTTAGTAAACATTCACTATCATAATCAGGATTAAATCATACTATTTGATACATCTTATTAGTTAATCTTTCATATAAATGATTTTCGACAACAATTAGAGATAAACTTTATAACATGAGTGTTCATCATTTGCCTGTTTTACGAACACATGTTAATAAAATATAGTTCTTTTCTTTGGTAAATCACAAACTGTTACTTATACGAATAATATCATCTGAACGATACTTTTTCTGCATGGTTTTAGGATGCAGTAACTAAAAATCTTTGTTTTCGTCATCTTCTCTATAACATGTATTTGATATACGTGTATTAATGTTTTCCCCAAAAAGTGTCATGTTAGGTTTCTCTTTTCATTAAATGTAAATGTGTTTCCTCTCCAACAATATCTTTTTCGGCATCTAGGTATACCAAAATTGCCTGTGCTTTCTTCCTTTGAACTTTTTTCGACCATGTGGACTACTCGCCTGACATTGTGTCTCTGTTTGTCCCTCTTCCACCAAATCCTGACAGGTCCTGATGAACCAGTCCCTGCACTGCATTTCCAAGTCTATATGTTAATATTTTTGCATACATTTTTACGTTGATAGTAAGAAGAGCAAGGAGTATTAGACGAGAGTATTTTCTAGTTTAAGACTGACCGTCATATTTGCTATGGGTGCAAGGGTTTTTATAAGCTAGTGTAGACATCTGGTCCAGGACTTTAAGTGTTAAGTGTGCGTATAGCTTATAATGCCCCTTCATGCAATATAGGTGCCTCCAATGTATCAGCTTGCGTTCGGATTTTCCAAAGGAGATTTCCCAGTGTGATGTACGCCCTCAAGCCGACTGTGGAAGGCAATTTAAGAGTACAGATTCACAGAAACATCTGAACTCTTCCAACTTCACTTCGTCCCAATCAAACATACATTTGTGCAAGGTATTTTTCTCACAACTGAAGGGCCAACTGTGGGGCATATTATCAAGAAACGGCATTAAAATTATCTCCGCTTTAGCGGCAGAAAACTGCCGCTACAGCGGCGATAATGGGCTTGATACTATGCCCTTGAGAATTCCCATAGAAGCCCATGTTCTGGTGTCAACATGGGCTTCTATTGGAATTCTCTGCGGCATATTATCAAGCCCATTATTGCTGCATTAGCTGCTGTTTTCTGCCACTAAAGCGGCGATAATTTTAACGCCGTGCTTGATAATATGCCCCTATGTTCCCACATTATTGCTTGATTCATCTCTTGAGATTCAGCTAAGCCAATTCCGCCTGGTTAATGACAATAGTTTTCAAATGTTCTCTAATTGACGTCCTCCTCCTCAGGTGCCTGAGAGAAGGCATCCGTCTGCCATCTGCATTCTTCAGTTCAGATTCCAACTCCATTTCTATTGTTTCGGTGTCCCCGAGGGCCCATCATCATGGCTATACATCTGCCTCCCACAACTGGCTTAAATCAATCCCACATCCCCAAAAGTGATATTCCCACCCCCATGTGACAGACCGCGTGTATTGCCAAGAGTATGCCCAATCAATCCAGGTAGCACCCCACTCTTCTAGTAGAGGGATCAGTGGGACGAGGGTGGTGAGTGTGGCAACACTTAGATGAGCGGTAGATAATGTATAAGGCTCCTGATGCTCTGTCAATGATAAGGTGAAGCTGGCCTATGCCTCACCCTGACATCGGGGACCTGCTGTAAGGGTTTCTGGTAGGATGTTGCTAAGGAGCAACTTTACTCAGATGAGGTGGAGCTGTCCACTGGAGGAGAGACATTCAGATGTGTTGATGAGTTGTGCAAATCTGGTGCCGGACAGCTTGCCTTCACTGGCCACGCTAGAGGAAAGGGCAGCTGGGGACCAAGGCACAGTCCTTTATAGGAGGCTGTCCATCACGACATAAAAAGCACTGAGAACAAGGTGTCAAGAGATCAGGGCTGTGTTGTGGACACTATCTGAGCTTCAGGTAAAGCAGAGCAATGTGTATTTCAGTATTTGGACTCCTCTGAAGGCACCTGAAGTATCAGCGCTGTGTTGACAGCCCAGAGTAGCAGTGTGGTCCTCTCTAACCCCTCTGAACTTCTGTTGACTACAGGGAAACTGCCAGGGCCCTCCAGCGCAGAAGATATAGACGCAGGCACGACTCTTTAGGTGCAGCTGCCCATCAGAAGAGGAAGTACTCGAGGCCCCAGACCGAAGGACAGAGAGTGGTTGTTGAGTCTGGCAGCAGAGCCCTTTGAAAGAAAGCATTGAACTCCTGACAGCCACCCTCTGTGACAACTGCCACAGGTGTGCAACACTAGCAGGAACAGCCCACCAGGCCCGCCAAAGCCCTACAAAGTCAGACCGGGATTCCCCTGTCATGCGGACTCCCATTGCTGTGGAGGGCGGCTCCGGTAAAGTCCGGCCTGTCTACACCGAGCTCCAGCAGACAGGCCCTGATCACGAGACCCACCAGGTCCCGGCCTCTGCTCTAATAATTAGGGCAAACAAAGCAAACACAAGGAGATGATGGGCGGACTGCTGAAACTTTTCAGACACTCGCCCCCAGTCACAGATCTGGGTTTAATCCATCATCATTCTTTAGCTCACGTCGCCACCCCATTTCAGACCCAGCCATATGCAAATCAGTCTTGACCCTGTTCCTCATGGGAACAGTCCAGCCCAAACTGCCAAGCCAGGTCTTCCCTTAACCGGAAACAACCATCCTGGGAACGGTTTTGGGGTAAAACCCTTCATCATCCAGGCTAGCTTGAATCCAATGGAAAAATGAGCAAGGGACATACGTCTGGGCATATCCTGCCAACTTAGGGCAAACAAAGCAAACACAAGGAGATGATGGACGGAGCGCTGAAACCTTTCAGACACTCACCCCCAGTCACAGATCCGGGTTGAATCCATCATCGTTTTTTAGCTCACTTTGCCACCCCAGTTAAGACACAGCTAATAATTAGGTCACTCACCGGGCTGCCACTCCCCTCAGGGACCGGTCACACGCCGCTAGGGTCCTACTCTGCCACCCGCCGCAACCAGTTTGAGCCAGTGTGGCGAGGCGAAGATGGGGGGTAGGTAGCCGAATCAAGGTGCCTTCCTTCTTGTGCCATTTTTAACATTCAGGTAAAGTCAACAAAAAAACCTAGGGGGCTGATTTACAAGAAACTAACGCAGCGCGGTGCCACAAGTTATTTTGCTTCGCCGCGCTGCTTTAGTTTCAAAGCACAGTGATGCAACATATTTACAACAATATGTTGCATCTCTGTGCTTCCCCCTGTGCTGGCGCACAAACTGCTGTCATGCGCTGGAGCAGGCCCCCTTGCACCATGCTGCAAGGATACCTGCGTCGTGGGGAGATTTGTTTTGTGCAGGAAGGGGCACCTTCCTGCATAAAAGCAATCAATTGAGGTGATTTCCTCTTCCAATGTGTGCTGTAGAATGCAGCACGCATTGAAAGATGAAAAAAACTAGGCGAAATGAAAACATTTCTCCTCGTTGCACCTCGCTACGCAGGGTGGCAGAGCATTCTGACGCACTTCCAAATTAAAGATTGCTCGTAAATCTGGAAATGCATCAGTGGACAAGGTTGTTGCTGTGGGTGTTCCCACGCAATGCCCATTTCATGCCCCTAACACGCAAAGTGTTGCGTGACAAGGGGCGATATTTACAAGCACAGGTAAAGTCACGCAGTGTGGCTTTACATATGCTTGTAAATATCACTCAGCAGGTTGCGCCGCTCGTGTGTTACGCAACGTAACGCACCGGCGGCACACAGGGTTTGTAAATCTGCCCCCTTAAGCTGCCATTTGTAGCAGAGAACCTGGACAAGCTCTCTCTTTTCAACTTTTAGTACTGTAAGTAGATGATACAATTTATATTGAAAGTGCCTTTATGATTATCATTGTTCTGCTCTGGCCCAGATTTTCTTTCCCCCAACAACCAGAAATTTGGCGAGCAGAGCATTTTGCTTGTGGGTATGGAAATGCCAAGCTCTGAATGAGCACTTCCTTTTCCAGCTTATATCGGTAAGTAGAAAATAAATTATTTTATATTGAAAACGGTTTCATGGTTTTAATTGTTCTGCTCTGGCTCATATTTCCTTTCCCCCCACATACCAGAAAGTCGGTAAGCAAAACATTTTGCTTGTGGGTATGGAAATGCCATGTTTTGGCTCGGTTTGCAGTTCCATTCATTTTCTCATCTTACCACCAATCTTCTCTACCTGTCTGACACCAGTTAGAGTGCTTATGACATCAAAATATATTTTTTTAAAAGGCGATAGATACTGTTGCAAAGCAGAACGTGTGTTTCTTCCAGCACTTCTTGCTGTACCTAAAATAAATACCTCGCCATGGGTACTAGAAGTTTAAACTACTCTCTGACCGGACACCTAGTAGAAACCTGCAGAACGTGCAGGTTTTTTTGCCGCTCACCAGCTGGACGCCAGTTTACTTTCTCCATCGCTGCGGGAGCCGCATTGGAGCGGACTTCAACATCCAGACTGCCTTGGGGCTATTAATTGGGACAGCGCTATAAAACTAATTTCCTCAGCGAGCCCCGCGGGTCGCGCCGCGGTATGGCCTGGGCAAAGACCGGGCCAAAAGCGGGGCTGGGGCACCCCGCGTGGTCCTGTGCTAAAGGTATTATATAATTTCTGAACCCACATGCCCCCGGCCCATGTTTGTTTGTTATACCGCGGCTTTTTTGAAGGTCTGGAAGAGAAGGTGAAGCGCAAATGAGACTCTAACATATGGAGTGTGGGGGGCGTACCTTGCAAGAAAAAAAGTTATTACACTTGACAGCTATATTGAAAAGGCAGTGGGTGCCATTAACAAAGAAATTCTTAATATGGAAAGAAGGCTGTCTCTTGCCCCCACTGATAGTGGTGTTATGCACATGACACTCCAACCCAGATGGTAGAGGAAGTTCACTTGGGTAAAGATACCCAGGGTTAATAGGCAAGCCCAGGATGGTGTGAGTGGTGCCTTGTCTACCAAAGGCGCTCCTTCCCTAAATGAGGCTCCTGCTAAGCCCTTGAGCACCAAACAGAAACGAGGAACCACCCAAAAACAAGGTGCTTCTATAATCCAACCAAGCCCTTTGGGGAAAGTGACTTCAAACAGCTGTGGCTCTAATGTAGACGCTATCAAGGGCAAGTTGAGCCATGTTGGTAAGGTGATTGGAGCTCTCCTGGACTCGAAGCTGCAAGGCCTGTAGATCACTTGGAGTCTTTTGAGGTAAAAATATTTGACTTGATCTGCAGCAGGATTCCAAATCTGTAAAATCTGACTGCCTGATAGCTGGTAATACCATGATCAACTTGGCGCAAGAGGCAAACCCATTGGCGGTAGGGAGGAAGAAACAGAATTCTGGCCCACCGAAGGTGTCAGCGAGACTAATCCAGCCGTAACATGTTTATTGTCAACTCGTGAGGTGCAAGGACATTGTGATGGGGCACTTAATTACCCTGAAACCTTGTTATACCCAGTAGTAAATCGGCCCTCGTATCTAACTCTTCTTCCAGTTGTGACCTTCCACTAGCAACTTGCCCCTTGTCACCATGGTAGCCGATGTGCCAACCCTACGCCCAGAGTCAGTTGAGTCTATGGAGGATCTAATCCACATATTGATCCATCTGAAAGAAACACATTAGTGTTAGATTCCTTACCTTAGGATCCCTAGGCGTCAGACTGGATCTGGAAAGTTTTCGCTAGCAGTACCTCTGCAGGTCAGTAGGTGGCGTTGTGTGGCTCCACGTCCGTCGCTGGCGTCGTATGTGCCGAGATGACGTCACGGAGACTACTTAGGTGCCACCCATGCGCGCTGGCGTCAGTTCTTTCTTTTTCCACGCCAGTAAGCGCAGATCCAGTTAGAGCACGTACCTTAGTCACTTTTTGACTATCTTTTTGAGACTTTTGTCTCCTGTAAGTTTGAGTCTACTTTGGTGCACGTAGGGATGCCTGGTTTTAAGTCTTGTGGGGCCTGCCTTCGCAATATACCGGTGGCGGACCCCCACGACGTCTGTCTCTACTGCCTGAAGAGCGGCCACGACTCCTGGTCCTGTATGTACTGTTTGGCCATGGCCCCGAAGGCCTTGAGGGAGCGGCGCCGGAAGCTGCTTGAGGTCCGGCATTCGTCCCAGCGCTGTTCACGGTCCAGGGGCTGTTACAGAGAACGCTCGCGGGGCCACCATCATCGCTCCTCGGGCTCCACCTCTTCACCCTCGGATTCAGGTAAGAGACAGCACAAAAAGAAGTCGAAGAAGCGTGGTCGCTCTCCGACATCCCCCTGTCGGTCCCCGGATGCGGACGAGGGGGACAAGGGTTCTGCCCCTGCGGCTCATTCGGAGCCCGGGAGTCCCGCGGCCTACCCACCTTATGCGGGTCCGTCGGTGACTCCCACACAGGTGCAAGAATTTCTTGCTACCATGGACCCCCTGTTTAGGCCTCGGGCACCCGCCGGCGCGCCCTTGGGCCCTGGGGTCCCGTGTCAGGATCCTGTTGGGCTGTCGGCGCCACCGCCGGCTTCGGCCCCGGCGCCGCAGGGTCCTGCGCCGCTGGCTCCGGCCACGGCGCCACAAGGTCCTACACTGCCGGCTCCGGCCCCAGCGCCACCCTCGGCTCCGCCTCCAGCGCCAGCAAACACACGATTGCAGTGCCAGCAGTGTGTTTTGCTTTTACTGTGACAAGCACGCGTGTGCTTTAAAATAGCAGCATTAGTTATTCACTCGTGCACGGCTATCATTTACTCTGTGGTTTGCTTTTACTGTGACAGTTTTCTCATCACTTCTTCCCTCGTATCTTGCTTTCTTTTTTTTTTATCATTCACTCTGTGTTTTGCTTTTACCTTTTCTCGCTATTTGTCTTATATTTCTTTTCACCGCCTTATTAACTCTATGTTGCTCGCACTCTGTCTCTTGCTTTTTTTTTTAAATCTCACACAGGACAAGGCAACATTGGCTGTTACTTTTTTCACAGCACTTCTCCCTCCCCCCCCCCTCTCTCTCTCCCCCTCTCTAATTCTCTCTCTCCTTCATTCTCTCTCATCTCTCTCTCTCTCTCCCCCTTCATTCTCTCTCTCCCCTTTTTTCTCTCTCTCTCTCCCCCCCCTTCATTCTCTATTCTCTCACTCTCTCGTCTCTCCCACTTGAGCTCCATCTGCCATTCCTTCTTCCATTCTTTCTCTCTCGTATTCGCTCCTCCACCCTCCTCCTCTTTGGCCTGCAGGTTGTAAAAATCTACACAGCAGACAAGGAGCCTCTCGAGCGGTCTCATTAGAGTATTGTGTAGTTATAACATATAACTTAAAGTTTGTGTCTTTTGCTCAAATCACTAAACTATTTATCAAGCTTTTCCATGCCTATCTATTGTCACACATTATTTGTTACATGGATGCATTTTAAGACAGCAACACTAGTTATTCCCTTGTGTACGGCTGTCTCCTGAAACAAGCAGCTGTGACAGTTTTCTCAACACTTTTTCCCTCGTGCTCTCTCTTGCTTTCTTTTTTTTATCATTCACTCTGTGTTTTGCTTTTAACTTTTCTCTGCTATTTGTCTTATATTTTTATTCGCCACCCTATTAACTCTCTTGCTTTTTTATTTTATTCTCTCACAGGCCAAGGCAACATTAGCTGTTACATTTTTCGCATCACTTTTTCCATTGTGCACTCACTCTTGTTTTCTCTTTTAGCATTTACTTTGTGTTTTGCTTTCACCTTCTCTCGCTATTTTTAAAAAAAATGTATTCCCCTCCTTATCCACTCTATTTCGCTCGCAATTTGTCTCTTGCTTTTTTTTTTTTTTAAAATCTCACACAGGACAAGGCAACATTGGCTGTTACATTTTTCGCATCACTTTTTCCATTGTGCACTCTCTCTCGTTTTCTCTTTTAGCAATTACTTTGTGTTTTGCTTTCACTTTCTTTCGCTATTTTAAAAAAAAATGTATTCCCCTCCTTATTCACTCTATTTCGCTCACAATTTGTCTCTTGCTTTTTTAAAATTTTAAATCTCACACAGGATAAGGCAACATTGGCTGTTACTTTTTTCGTATCACTTCTTCCCTCTCTCTCTCTCCCCACTCTCTTTTTCTCACTCTCTCTCCCCCTCTCTAATTTTCTCTCTCCTTTATTCTCTCTCCTCTCTCTCTCCCCCCCTTCTTTCTCTCTCTCTCTCCCCTTTCTCTCTCTCTCTCCCCTTCATTCACTCTCTCGCCCCTTCTTTCTCTCTCTTCCCTTCATTCTCTCTCCTCTCGCTCTCTCTTCTCTCTCACTCACTCTCCCACTTGAGCTCCATCTGCCATTCCTTCTTCCATGCCACTATATATTCTACTATTTACTGTCCTTCTACAGATTTAATATAGTATGCTTTCTTCTCTAACATCATACATTTTTAACAAAAAAAGTTTCTTGATTTCTTTTTTTTTTATTATATATGCCTTCAATGCTTCTACTTTTATTTAGACATTCATAAAGTTCACAAACGGTAATATAAGCAGCTTTAGATTCCTTCAACTCTTACACTAAAGGCTACTCTCCATAACTAACACTAGGATAGCTTTCAAAAAATGTTTTCTTTATCCTACTCATCAATAAGGGTTCTTTAAACAAGTGCAAAGTGCACACTATAATTTGTGGTCAACATATACCAGGCCAACCTCTCACATTTATCAATAAGGGTTCTTTAAACAATTGCAAACTGCACACTATGATTTATGGTCAACATATACCAGGCCAACCTCTCACATTTATAACAATACAAATTAGCATTACAAAAATAATTCATTAAAAACACTCTCTAAAACATTCACATAGCCAATAGGTCTCACCTCTAGGACTTTACAAATGTTTCACGATACAACAGTTCATAATATTGCAAAAACAATATTATATTGCATAACTAAATAATTGTAATATCCCAAAAGCAAAACATATTGCCATATACAATAAGACCTAAATATTGTTTAGTTATCCAAAACAATATCCTTAGTGCAAAAACAATAACTGTTACATAGATAAAAACTTATAAGATCCCAAAGGCGAGACCTATTGGATTTGCCAATGCTTGTTTGAAGTTGGTGGTATAGATACTGTAGTGGAGAAGCCAATCAGCATCATTGACACTACCCATCAGGTGAAACTACTCTATTGGAATATCGCTGGATTAGCCAGTAGAGCTGACAATGAAAACGGGGTCCCTTTTATTCAAAATTATGGTATTTTTCTTCAAGAGACTTGGGACGTGGAATTCATTAGCCTGGATGGTTTTTTCGCCCATTAGGTCCTGGCGATCCCTTCCCCCTCTGGTTGGGTAAGGGGAGGCGTACTTTTGAGTAACCCTGGAGTGCAAAACTAGTGTGATATGCACCGATAGTCCCTCAGCCCAAGCATTTTGGCATGAACATCGTTTTCATGAATTTTTATAATGGGTCTGATTCTAGTTCTAATATTAATAGGTTGGTAGGCTTTATTTTAGGACTTGATATTAAATTTGTTTACTTGCAAATGGGGTTTCAAATTGTTGTTGGTGGTGATTTTAATAATAAACTGGGGCCTATGCAGCAGGTCAATGTTTCTACCATTTTTGATAAGGTTTGCCTAGGCGGTGTACACCAACATATGGACCAGAGGGCCAAAGCTCTCCTACATTTTAATAATGCGCTGAATCTCACCAATGCTTGTGAAGCATTGGACCCTCTTTATTCCACAAACGCCACCTTTGTTAGTGGGGTTGATATGATCAATTATCGATTATGTTTTTGTAGCCAGAGTCCTGATTGGATGGGTGACAATTGGTGAAACAGAGGAAACTTTATTTAGCAACCACAACCCACTATGGCTGGGATTAAGTATTAGGAAGGAAGAAAGAGGCATTAAAGTGTCTGCATCATTCTTAGCTGTCAAGTCACAAGGGCTTCGTCTGGCTTGGAGGAATGCCAATTTAGTGGCCATCATGTCAAATCTATGTGTTAACCATCTCAACATGTTGAATAATTGTCTTTCTTCCTTAGGTGATCAGCTGATTGCGGCCAATCAATTTGACCAATTGGGGTTTACAGTTTGTAACTTATGAAGCCAATTACATCTGCTAACCCAGAGGCAAAATGGTTTGACCTATGCTGTAGAAAGGCCTAGGCAGACTTACAAAAGGCCCTGAAGGAGACACCAAGGGATAGTTGTAAGGTCCAACAGTGCGGAGCTGAGTATAAAGCCGCCGCACGAGATAGGCTCAAGGAGATCCAAATTGTCTCCTGGGGAGGCTGATTTTGGCCTTCAGAGAGACCCTAGGGCTTATTGGAAGGTGGTTAACGATATTGGCACAATGAGGGCCAATGATAACTCTGTGGTTACCACCAGCCGCGAGTAGCACAGGTAAACGAGGTGGGGCGGTGGGGTGAGGGGGAGTTGGGGTCGATAGACTTAAATAAATAAATAATACCTATCCTGTCAGCTTCCCCTCCTGCCGCGACCTGCCCCGCCTCACTGCACTTACCTGTGCCGGCCACCTCTGGTTACCGCTATTAGCCTAGAGGTCTGGGTCAACCACTTTAGCACTTTATACGGCTTTGCATGTCCTCAGAGAGTATTGAGGTAGAGGCGGTTATTCCTCTATCTTTGGAATTTACCCTAGAAGAGATCTGGGAGGCCATCATGAAGTTTCCACCTAACAAGGCGCCAGGACCGGACGGGGTCTCCAAAGATTTGTACAAATCCTTACTGGAGTTTTGGTCCCTTCTGCTATGTAACTGTTTTAACACCTTTACTAAAACTGGATTCCAAGAATCATGGCACACAGCTATTATCAAACCTATCTTCAAAATGGATGACCCTCAATCCCTATGCTGCTCTCGGGCAATCTTCTCTGCTGGACTCCGCTGGAAAGATTGCTGGGAGAGCTGTGTTGGAGAGCCTCTTGCTATAGGTCAGGAAGTCGAACATGCTGTCTGAGGTGCAGTATGGTTTTCGGGTTGGGCTGAGCACATTGGAGCAATTGCTGAACGTGCACTTGCTCATAAGCAAGGATAACATCATAAAGCGGGCCCCCATTTTCCTGGCCTGACCTTGTACCTTTGTCTGCTTGGTAAGATCGAAATTGTGGAGAACCCTGACTGTTATGGGGGTGGATGCAGGGCTTGTTGTTTTTTTGGGGGGCCTGCATTACGATCTGTCAGCATCTGTAAGGCTTGGCCCCTCAGGTGAGTGTACTGATAGCTTCAAACTGGGGAAAGAGGCGCACCAGGGCTGTGTTTTGCATCCAGTTTTATTCCTATTATATTTAACTTGGCTCAGCCGTTTCTGCTAGTTCTACGGATGTTCCTCTAATCGGCAAGAAAAAGGACCCGGCATTACTTTACGTGGACGATGCTGTGTTACTTGGAAGTGCTTTTAACGGCCTAAAAATCCTGATTCAGGAATTTGTCAGCTTTATGGGATCACTGGGTCTTGTTACCAAGCACTCCCAAACCTTTACTATGGTGTGTGTGGCTAGGTCCCACAAGATGAGGAGTGTATATCTCCAGGGCCATCTGTTGCTCCACTCAGGATTTCTCGTACATAGGTGTAGTTTTTGATGCTGAGGGAATTGGGGACTCTGTAAGCCCAAAGCTTGCCAAAGACTTGGATCAAGGAAGACCGTCACCCACGCACTCATAACCAGCAGACTGGACTACGGAAAAGCCCTCTATGCCGAAATCAACAAGTCCCTGCTCCACAAATATCACAACCATACAGAACACCGCAGCCAGACTCGTCCTCGGCATCCCTCGACACAAACACATCACCCAACACCTGCCTAACCTCTATTGGCTCCCCGTGAAGAAGAGAGTCATTTTCAAGATAGTCACCCATGATTACAAATGCCTCCACAACACCGGGCCCCAATACCTCAACGAGAGAATCTCTTTCCACGTATCCAAGAGAAACCTCTGATCCGCCGACCTTGCCCTCGCCAAAACCCCATACATTCTCAGAGCCAGAACAGATGGAACAGCTTTCTCCTACATCGCAGCCAAGACCTGGAACGAGCTCCTGATCGACATCAGACGTGCCCCCTCCCTGAACATCCTCAGGATGACCCTCAAGACCTGGCTCTTTGACTGAACAGAGCTGCTTACCCCTGCCCCAGTGCATTGAGACCCTCACGGGTGAGTAGTGTGCTTACAATTCCCCTGGATTGACTTGGTAGTGCAACTCTGTACATTTATAACAGCCTCATGCATTGGAAGAAAGCTAATGGCCCCTCTGCTGGAGGTCTTTAAGAGTAAATGCCTCCCCATTCTTGAATATGGGGCTGACCTCTAAAGCTACATGAACACCATCTCCCTCCAGGGTGAACAGGGTATTGACGTAGTCTCCTAGGGGTTCCCCCAGCTTGCTCAACCTTTATAGCACGTCAAGAGTTCGGGGTTGAGTATGTGGAGGACAGTATCAAATTGCCCCCTCCATGCTGTGGTGTGCAGTCTAGCAAACCCGCCTATGGGCTTTTCTCGATTGTCTTTCATTTGAAAGAGGTTTGAAAATGCCCTGGTTCCAGAGAGAAATTACTAATTTGGTGAGGCCAAACCTTTTCTCGAACACCTCTGCCATGTATAAATCTGACCTATTTTGGTCAAAAAGTCACTTAAAGCTTTGAAACATCGGCATAGAGAGGATACTGAGTGTTTAAAGACCACTGTTAGGAATTATGTCAAGCTTCAAACTTCCCTTGTAATGGAGTCGTATTTACCATTGGTTGACATTACTTGGGCTTGAGTCCTTCTAACTAGATTTAGACTCTGCTTCGAGAGGTGGCATTGGGTTTCCCCGTTGGCCAATCTGATCCAAGCAAAGTGTTAATTTGCCCATGTGACGCGTCCTCTCCCCAGAGACTGCTCCATTTGACCCCTTACTGACAGTTTTATATTGTTTACACCAAAAGGTTTTTCATTTCTATAATAAGAAAGAGTGGAATTAGAAGTTGTGGTAATGCTCTGGCGTATTTGCAACAGCTAAACTTTCCCTCTCTTTGTGTTAGCATCTGTTCTTTTTTTAAATGTGCCATTGTCAAAAGAAAATCAGTGTTGATTTAGCCACAGGTATTTTAAGTCACCCAGATCTTCAGACGGGTTTGCCAAATTTTCAGAATTTCACCCTTACAGTATTTTAACCCTAATCATTTTACAATTGAGATTTATTGTGTGTTTGCTACTTTTATGTTTAGGGTGTTTTTATATATTCTTGCTTTATGTAGTATGGAAGCTTCCAATGTTATGATAATATTTGAGATATTTTGTGTTGTGCTATTATGGTTGCTTTTGCATTCGAAATACATTTTTGATCATGCTGGACACCTAGCAATACAAAAGCCAATGCAAACTGCAGTTCATCAGCAATTATCTTTATTTGGTTAATTAAAACCATACAGATACAAAAACATTAAAAATTCAAATAGTGAAGGTAAAAAAACAACACGACGGAGCAGACAATAAAAACACAATTATTATATAGTTACTTTATTTCTTAATCTTACACCACCCCAGAGGCAAATAGAAAGGCCTGAACAAGAGGCTCCATTATTCAACATCTGCAGGTTGAAGAAGGAAGGTCTAGATTGAGTAAAATGCAAGAATTTAAGACGTGGTTTCAAAAATTGCTTTCTTAACTAACAATATAATGTGCAAAACAAGCGGAATGCAGTGTTAATTAGACAGAAACGCCATCATATGTAGCGTAATGACCATGGCTGCTGATTTTGGAACTGGGGAACCAGGTTCGAGTCTCGGTGTCCACTCAACATCCTGTGATTCTGGGAAATCACTTAAACGCCACATGCCTACAATGAATGAATGTGTCTTTGTCCTATGTAACTAGTGCTCACGTAAATTGATCCAATACCTTTGCAAACTGCAAAAAAGAAAAAAAAGGTAACAGCCCGTTAAAAAGATCCCAACCCATGGGGAAACCTAGATGAACTTGCACTGTACCCAGTCAGATGCATGTTAGCAAGTACCTTTGATAAGAGTTCTTCACCCAATTGAGATAGGGTTCAATATTTGGTACAATTTTGATATGCAGACGTGAATGCACAAACCATTTCATAAGTTCCAATCCCTCCTCCTGAGCCTGTCGATTGGTCAAAACCAACTTTTTGCCCAATACTTGTCTTTTTTTTTTACAATACCTGGATTCAGAAAAAGATCAGTGCTCTAAAGTTCAGTACAAACTGATGTAATATAATTATGCCATAGGATCTTTAGGGCATCATCTAACGAAAGACGAGATTACTCCTTGATTTAAGAGAGTGTTGGGCTTAGACCAAAGTGAGAACCAGAGCAGTAATCGTTGCAGCTTGGTGATCTCTTCAATAAACGATAGCCCACGTTCCTCACACCAAATACAAGGAGAACTGGGTGGTGGAGCCAACAATCGTCTGCAAAATCAATTTTTCCTCCTTCTGCATGCTATCCACATTCAAATGTGGCCCAAAATCCCAGTCCCCAACACTGACAATCGATGCAGCTCTACTACTGTAAATTCCACACATATTTAACAGGTGTAGATCCCAGTTTGGAAGCAAAGTTAAACACTGCACCAATCCACCTAGAAAATTGTTGTCTCCAGCTGGCCAATAATTGGTGCTGCCAGATCTATTAAAAGGGACACCAAGGTATCTAAAAGTATGCACTTTGTTAAACAAGCTAGACTTCATAGTACATGGTCCAATAATTATTAGAGCAGTTTTATAAACATTAGGGTGTAAATCTAGACCATTCTTGAGCAAAAAAAAGGAATCCAATATTTTTGTAAACCATTAGCTGTGTGGACCATTAAGATGCCTCATCTATGTAGAGTAAGGCTGGTACTTGGGGGGAACATTTAACAGCATATTCTGTCCATCATATAATAAAATGTCTTCCAACTGATCAATATAAAGAATAAACAAAAAAAGGAACAAGAACAAAACCCTGTTGAACTCCCCTCTCAAGTTTAAAATAATCAATGCATTCACCCCAGCACCAAATCTCATCTAAGCAGATAAGTTCAAATGCAAATCTATCAAAAAACTCACCAATGACAAATCAATCCCTAAGGACAACAAGCTCCCCCACAACAAAATTGTATTTGTGCATGCCTTTGTTTCTCCAGCATTAGATCTTTCACAGATTCACATGCTTGAATCATTCCTGCTGGTTGAGCTGGGAGTCCCACTGTAACATTCCAATAGCAGTAAGCCCAAATTCCCATTAAGACACAAAGTAAAAACATTCACTTTAGTAACCTGTACATCTCATTTAAACAGATGCACCAGGTGCTGGCAGAGGCCACCATATTGCACATCATGTGAAGGGAGTGCCTTTCAGGACTCTGCTCAAAACATTATTTCGTCATTTTTTTTTTTTTTTTCTCTCTCCAGCTTCTATCACCAAAAAATTACTAGTTCATTCCAGGCCTTTTCCTCTTTTGAGGCACAATACAGTCTTGTAATTTAGTCAGATTTTGAGATGTTTTCTGTCAGAACAGCAGAGTCTAAGAAGGCCATGTCTAGACCTTGTGCTTTTTGTGGAAATAAAATAATTTATGGTGATGGTCCTCAAGAGGAGTGCAATTATTGTTTCTCTCCCCCGGAGTAAAATAAAGTATCACAAGATCTGTCAAACGATTTTCACCTGAAGCATCAATGACTGAAGGCCATCTGCTCTGGTGGCTTCAGTGCAAGATGGCGTCAGAAACGAGTTCTTCAAGTAAGGAGTCTTATCCCGAGAAAAAGACCGCCTCCAAATGCTCTCTGAGGGTGAAGACTCCAAAAGGGCGAAGTCTTACAACCAAAAAGCGTAGACTTCTGCTGAACCACCCAGTAAGTCCACAAAAAACACTCTGACAGATTGCTGGATAGAAAGGTGGCCCCTCAGGCACTGGTTTCTAAAAAAATGGCTTCAAAATCTTTGTTGATGCCAGAACAGTTGATGAGACTGCTGATGGCAGTAGCCTCAGAGACCATCGCCACTCTGCCGCCAACGGCTCAACCTGTTGCAGTGTCAGTAATGCAGCCATCGCCCACAGCGCCTTAATGTTATGGATTTTGCGGCTCTCCTGCAAGAATCCGTTTACTCCCCTGGAGTGCCAGCAGCAAAGAAAATTATAATTACTGAAAATATTCAAGGTGCACTCAAAATGATAGATGGTGATTCAGAGAGTTAAAGGGAAAATGTCTTCTGTTTTAGAACTAATTTGTCTGTCTTTAAGATTGCAAAAGAGACATTAGAAAATTATAAATTTGAACTGTAGCAACATAAAGTGATATTTGCATTGCAGTTATGTTATGTTATGTTATGTTATGTTATATGGGTTTATAGAGCGCACTGTTACCCAAGGGTGTCCTGGCGCTGAGCACTGTTTACCTGGAAACCCTCCAAAGACTAAGCTGAGAACAGCCAAGTCTTCAGACCTCTCCTAAATGCTAGGAGTTCTGTGGCAGACCTTAGATAAAACGGAAGTTCATTCCAGGCATTGGTGGCTCTAAGAACAAAGCTCTTTCCGCCCCAGTTGGCCTTTTTCACCCTAGGAACACCCGCCCGCTTTGCTTCCATTGAGCGCAACGATCTCCCAGGGACATACCATTGAATGCGCTCTTTTATGTCTTCCGGGACGGTCCCCCTCAGGGACCTGAAGACCGTACAGAGAGCCTTGAATTGGGCTTGTTGTTTGATTGGGAGCCAGTGAAGGTAACATAGGCCGTTTCTGACCGACACAAACCTCGGAGTGCTGATAAGCAGCCTGGTTGCTGCATTCTGTACCATCTGTAATCTGTTAAGATGTTTATTGTTAATCGTCATACAGACTGTTACAATAATCCAGAACGGACAGAATGAGAGCTGAGACAACTGTTCTGAAGCTTTCTTCCGTGAGGAGGAGCTTAATTTTCTTCAGTGTTCTCAGGATAAAGAAACAGGTTGACACCACTCCGCTAACCTGGTCCCCAAATGTGAGAGTGTTATCCACAATCACCCCCAGATTTTTAACCTTAAGTGCAGGTGGTGGGGGGAGGCCCATCTCACTGGACCACCAAGCTCGCGACCAGAGGTTGGGGTTGTTCCCAAAAATGATCACCTCAGTTTTGCCTGCATTCAACTTCAGGCAATTAGCTGACATTGAGCGGTTATTGCTGCCATGCAGTCATGGCAGCTAGTGGCCTTTTCCGCTTCTTTACTTCTCTGTAGAGATACCACGATTTGCGTATCATCTGCATTGGAGGTTAAAAGTAGCAAAAAGTGCAGTCTACTTTACTAGTGTTGGAATCGTACAGAGTGCAATGAAATCCTATCAACATTCAAGCCTTTTAATTAAAATGATGATCATCAGTGTTGAGTAAACAAAAATCTTTCATATAGTCTAGACTCAGTACAGGAGTGTGAAACGTCTGCATTTACTCCTTATGAAAAATCAAGCATTACATGGCTGTATTACAATAGTGACCAATATTTTACGCTTTGATGGTTGTCACCTTAAAAAAGGATGGCATGCACACTTAGGAAATTAACTTTTACATTATTCAAGGAAAATGCCATATTCAGTGCATTGCTTGTGAAAAACAACTTGTGTATTTGAGCACTACAGGCTGTTTTAGTCATTAAGAAATATTGCTTATATTTAAACAGTTTATACAATGAGTGCAACGCAATCTGTTCAAACAACATCTGCATTTGAAAAGTGTTCCCAGAGCCAGAAATTACTGAAAGTTTCGGAATTGGCACATTTTTGGTGAGATTTGCAAAAAAATAGCCTTTAAAAAAAAAAAAAGGATGTAGTTATTTGGTGACTATGAGTGAAATGATTGAATGTTTTGGTTACAAGTTATATCTACCATCGCAAAAAGCAATAACCTTGCTCCACTGGCCAGATACTAATAAACTCTCATGTGCAAGCATTGTCGAAATAGCTAGTATAGTTTTATTATTATTGAAACAAGACATAACATTGGAATCAGCGAACAAATACTATATGACAAGGGTTGCACATAGCCCGACATGGATAACGCAGCTGCTACAGACATCTTACACACCAGCTTTCCTTCAGAGCTTAAAAACTATATGTCACGCTTCAACCACAACATGCTCAGGGCATATTTACAAGGAGTTAACGCCACCAGAAAGTTACTTTTTGAGACATTCTGGTGGCATTAAGTCCTTTGCCTTATTTACAAGACAGCGGTAAGCCTCTTAACCTGGCTTCACACTGCCTTGTAAATAATGTCCCTATTCATGCAGCACTTAGCGTGAAAGGGGCGTTCAATGGGTGTTGCAATGGGCGTTCCGCCGTAACACCCATTGCTTTTTGACGCTGCTCCATATTTACAAGGTATGGGGCAGCACCAAAAATATCACCAGCGAGTACCTGGTCTTAAGCAGGCAAAACGACAAGAAATGTTTTATTTCTCCTCATATATTGATTTTTTCACGTGTGCTGCATTCTGCATGGATAGAGCAAATTCGCCTGTTAAGATCTTTTATGTGCAGGAAGGTGTCCTTCCTGCACAGAAACAATCACCCCTGCAGCACAGGCACCCTAGCAAAATGGCGCTATGGGTGCCTGCACTGGCGCTAGGGAGCTTTTTTAGCGCCAGCGCTAGGGGAAATGTAGGGGTGCGCAGTATTTTTGTAAATACGGCACATCCATGCATTTTACAACTGTTGGAGCACGGCGTTAACAATGTTGGCGTAATGCTGTGCACAAACAGTTCATTGTAAATATGCCCCATATTATCACAAATAAAAGCAGTAGGAAATTGAATGTTAACTACATTTAGAAATATATTAGGATCCTTTTTACACACACTAGGACACCAAACATTAAATCTTTACTGGCTTGGCTCCAATACTAATTGTTGGTGGAATTGCACTTATTGTGGTGTTACTGCTGAAGAAATGATTAGGCTCAGAAGGCTGAAAAGGGGGCTTGAAGTGTGAATCAAGAAGCAAATGAAGATTGGGATAAGGACAACCATAGAGCGGCATCAGGCAAAAGACAGCAGGATCCTGAAAAACTGTTGAGCATTTGATCTTCCCTGATCTTGAAGTTGACATTCCACAGAAGTGAACCATGAATACAACTCGGAACACCACTGATTCACTGAAGAAAAGCACCATGAAGAAAAGATGGTCTGAAGCACTCAGTGGTTTCTGTCCACGAGCCTTTCCTATAGCATGAACATTCCAGTACAGTATTACATTATGTCAATAGTAGGGAAAATAAAATTCCCAAAGTTTCTAGAGTGCATACGAGATGGGGCACATCATTGTCAATCCTGCTGATCAATACATGAGATGAGGGTGCTGTGTGCAGCAGGACGTTTGCATGATAATAATGCATGTTACATGCAAGACAGGCCTGATTGCATGTAAACGTGTCTGCCTTTAATATCGGGAAGAGTGTAACATGCATAGAGATTAGAAAATGTGCATTAACAATGGAAATGTTGATAATGTGTGTGCTCATGATAATGCTAATATTATGTGCATGATCGCCATATTTTCTGCTTAGAAACACTAGGTCTTACTTGCGAGATGTGTGGGGCAGCAACTCACCTAGCTGCACTGCGTCACTGTGAAAGGGCAGGAATGCACTGTATTTAAGTCATACAGCGCAATTATGAATTTTCCTCCCGTGCTGGCGCACAATGGGCTGACTAGCGCCAACGCAGGCACCCTTGCACCATGGTGCAAGGGTGCCTTGCACCATGGTGCCAGGGTGCCTGTGTTGCATGCATGATTGTTTTTGTGCAGGTAAGGACACCATCCTGAACAAAAATAATCCTGAGAGGCATGTTCCTCCCTCTATGTGTGCTGCAGAATGCAGCACACATAGCAAGAGGAAGTAACAAGGAGAAATAAAGATATTTCTCCTTTTTTTGCCTCTCCTGGGGAGGCGTATCTTTTTGGCGCATTCCCAGGTTTACAAGGTCTTGTAAATTTGGGAATGAGTCAAAAACCATGGGAGTTGCATGTGAACACCCATGGTACACCTACCCAGGGCAGAGTAATGCAATGCAGTGTTTTTGCTGCTTTGCATTACTCCAGATTTTTTGAGTCACTCAAAGCCATGCAAAGTGGGTTTGAGTGGCTTCAAAAATCTGGCTTAAGTTTTATGTCGCTCTTGCACCACGTTACATAGAAGACAGCATTACTATTGGCCCTAACATCGGCCAAGAGAGGCAGTGAGATCCGGGCATTCGCTACAAGGGAAAAATATTTACTCTTCCAAAAAACAGGGTTATTCTAAGGAGAAATCTGAAATCTATGGCAAAAGTAGCATTTTATCTGAATGCATCAGTTGTACTTAATAAGTCTTACTTCCAAAACCATTCAACAATTGCAGAGAAAACTCTTCATTCTTTGGCTATTCTAATGTGTTGGAAAATCAATTTTTACAAAGCCAAAACTTTTAGAAAATCCGACCAATTGGTTGGAGCCTTTGGCCAGCCACAAAGTTGAAAACCCAGGTCTAAGAAGAAATCATGGAACGGAAAGCCTTGTCTACTGCTTACTGTAATTTCAAAGTTGCATTTGACAACAAGTGTAGTGGCAACTGCAGCATATATTGCTGTCCAATATATGCAGGGTGGCAAATTGGAAGATGAGACTCTTTTTGCTTTCATCTATTAATGGGTTGAATCAATATTCTGTCTGACAGTGTTGTATGTTGTTTATTTATTTTATTTGAAAAGTTTGATATAGCGCTGGCTAGACCCGGAGGTATCAGAGCGCTTTACATGAGTTACAGTGAGTTACATGTTACATAGTTACATCAATTAAATCAAAGAGTCACAGGGGGAGTAGGAGGTGGAGGGAAGGAAAAGTTTACATATGACATCCATATTTAATATTGCATAGTGCTTGCTACTGTGATTCAAGCATGTTAATCTAAGAAAGATCCATTGTTACAGAAGAAAAAAGTTACTTAATTTAAGTAGAGTACTCCAGTGTTGTTGTAGTTCATAGATTCATATGTGACCCTCCCTCATCCCCAGTCAGAGGTCCTCAGTTTTATCTTTTCACGCATGTGCTACAGAAAATCTGAAGTAAGGTTTCCTCTCAGGAGTTGAACTGTAATTTGTCTTGCTTGTGTTACCACATCACAGCCAAAACTGTTGGCTTTTCCAAAGCTTATATGTCTCCCTGCCTCTCACTCTTTCTCTCACTGCCTTTCTTTTGATGTCTAAACCCTCTTCCTCGATAGCTTGTAATGGTTGTTTTTCATTCATCGTTTAAGGTTTCAGGAAATCATGACCATTAGCCCACCCCACACCACACTCTTTCACCCACAAGGGCCGGCCGTAGGCAATTGACTTGCTGGTAATTGCAGAAGCATGCACAGTGTCTTTCTTATGTTGTCTTTTATCCATCCTTCTCTTAGCTACCCCTACTTCTCCACAATTATTGACAGATCTTTGTTTCTCTATCTTTCCTCTTTTCCTGGCTCAGATTTGTCTAGGTTTTATCTTCTCTTTTAATACCATCTTTCTTCAATTTTCTATTACTTTAGATGTGGCTTTGTCTCCTAGTCCGTCATCCTCTGCCCCGCATGAGTTTGTAATTAGTTTTGATTTCTAAACTTGTACATCTGCTAGAAATGTTGCATGTAGGTGAAGAAAACACCATGCTGTTTCACTTCTTCAAACAATTGTCCCACCTATGCATTAAGACTTATCGTTCCAGACACTTTCCTTCCCTTTACCA
The DNA here is from genome assembly GCF_964204655.1 of Triturus cristatus. Lineage (NCBI taxonomy): Eukaryota > Metazoa > Chordata > Amphibia > Caudata > Salamandridae > Triturus > Triturus cristatus. The sequence goes on from NC_140591.1 coordinate 693,647,609, forward strand.
TCTCTGGAAGCATTTTCAAAATGTATTCTTTCCATTACTTCATAGTCACCGTTACCACTTCTCCACCATTGTTCTTAGTATTGTTTTTGCATTAGTCCCTTTGGGTCTATGGCAGTTCGTCCAGTTTCCCTTCCTTGTTTTCTTTCATTGTATTGAGACCCACATCCTAAGAAATTCAGTAACCACATTACTCAATTAATCAATCCAAATTATGACCTCTATAACGCACATCCAAAACTATGCCAATTTAGCACCCTACCCATAAAAAAATTAATTAGCTAATTACTTCAATCAGAACCAATGGGTCACTGATTGACTCCAACCTCCCTACATATTCAAGAAGATTCATGAAACCATTTCCGTAGTCATACAGGCATTGGAAATAATTAACAAATTACTGTCATCAGGAGAATTCCCGAAACAATTAAAAACATCCTACATGAAGCAAATGCCCAATAAGCGAGGACAGGACTCCAAACACCCAACAAATTATAGACCTGCATTGAATGGCCCATTTCTGGGTACACTGATTGAAAAAGCAGCTTTTCTTCATTTCTCAGACTTTCACCTGGTAGAGGAACCAAGTCAGCATTAGTTTGGGATGACCTCACCATAGGCTCCAGTGGAGCTTTCGATACAGTGAATCAGCAACTACTATTTTAAAGACTGAATAACACAGAAATAAAAGGCACAGTACTAAAGTGGATCCAATCTTATCTAACAGATAGAACACACACTGCTTTTCTGCCTCCATATAATTCACAACCTTTCTCACATAAGATAGGAGTTTCTCAAGGCTCAATGATATCCCCCTCTTCTCTTCAATTCAGACTTAGTCTCACACCCTAAACATATGAACTCCTTTAAGATCACCGGTTACCACTACGCCAATGACACCTGGATTATAATGAATTTGAAACTGGAAAGTTCCTCAGACTTTGAAAAAACTGGACTTACTGTAGGCCTTCGGATAGTGAACAACAGGACGCTGCTGAATCATCTGAAACTAAAACTGAGATCCTAACTTTTTGAATATGGAAAACGTGTGATCCAACTACAGCCTGGCCTAAGGAAATGAGCCCCTCCCACCATGTTGACAGATGTACAAAAAAACTGGGGGTGATCATACACTCCAACCTCACACTCGAAAGACAGTTTAACAATGAGATGAAAAGCATTTTTCACATCATGAGAAGTGTACAACAGATCTTTCACCAACTGTGGCTTCTTCTATATGGCCCAGGCCTCACTAGCCCTACTGATGTTATGCATAGACTATACCAATGGGCATATGGGCACATAAAGCCACTAATAAAGAAACTCAAATGAATACAGGCTGCCGCCACCTCATGAAAATACACTAAAAAAATATTGTTTTGAGGTATATTCTGTAAACTTCAAAGGTAAAATTAATTAATCCTCACATTAGACTGATGGTAAATGTTTTTAATGAGTTTGTTATTTTATTGAAATCTACATATCCATACAATGAGGCCAACAGGTGTTTCGCAACTTGTACATTCAAGTAAGTCACTTCATCAGGGCCATAAGCATGTTGCTAATATACATATGCTGGTCAGCACAGATCACAGTCACTTATCCAGAGTAACGTTTTTCTCCTGATTTTATTATTGCAAATTTCTTCAAATTAAATGTCACAATCAGATCAAAAAATCTGTGAGCTGCCAAGTTGCATCGACACCCTGCATGATAACCGTCTTCATCCCTGTGATTCTTATTAGAAAGGATTTCTCTCAGATGACCACATCATCCCTACCATCAAGACCTTGCACTGGTTATCTGTTGCAAGAAGAATATCCTTCAAAGCTGCATGCATCACCCACAGCCGTGATCAGTCTTTTTTAATTTCAAATTCATGTTCTACACTAAAAGGAGCAACCTTAGATTGAAAAAACTCTACTGATACTCATCCTTCTTTTTAGAACAATTATTATAGGTGGAATTTCTTTCTTGGTGCAAACCTGAATACTATAAGTAAAATAAGGACAATCAGCAACCACCTAACATTCAGAAAAGGCAATAAAACTTGGCTTTTCCCCTAATGATCCACCTCCTCGAAAACTGTATACAAACACAGGTATGAACATGATATAAAGTAATCCGAGAACATACCATAATGGATGGACAGTTTCAACAATTAGAGCTAGAAACCACCATCCTGTAAAAATCCTCAGGACGCTTTATCAATGTCTTAGTGGATTAAAGGTCTGAACGACTCCGGGATGGACCGAAACAATAATGACAAGGTCCTGATTCATACAGAAGTATGCAAAGGATAATATGTTGTACTTACATTAGAACACATAGGCACTATTAACAGTAACCTCTTTACTGAACAACTTCAATGCATGACTAGTAAGTCCCTGCATATGCGTCTACATTTTTATTCTTACACTTCAAAAACTTTCTCGTATGAGCGCAGTTGAAGGTCTAAGCAACCAGTCTTCTGGCTCCACACCCCATGCACTGCACCCAACAATTCCCACACAGGCCCATCAACAACTAGCACGCTTTCAATAAAGCACCGGATGAATGCCAGGAATACAGTTTAAATCAGAGTGCTCCTGTTGACCTCATGAGGACAACAAAGCACCATATCAATTATACGTATGAAGTAGTTGGTTACTGAAGAATAAACAAAGTACTTTAGGCCTAGCAAGGGAAAGAAAAGTGCCATATAAAATAGAATACTACCTTCCAGACATACAACGCCTATGGAGCAAACAAGTGGTGAATTAAGTATGGTCACAGCTGCAGGACCGAAAAAATACAATAATTTTCCTTAATTTCTGTTACATGTTATCTTTATTTTCACATTATATCTGTTTTTAAAAATGTGTTGCTCTTGCTTCATTTCTTGAATTTCTCTTTATTTTCCCATTATTTTTAAATTTAAATTACATTCCTGTTCAACAAATATCTAATGAGCTCATAACCAGGAAGTACATCCACAAAAATTGAACTATAAAGTTATACCTGAAGTAGAAATGCACAATGCTATTTTAACCAAGGGTGTATATTTCTTTCTATATCAAAGCCATATAAATAACCGATGGTGGAGTAAGAAAATACATATTTTCTTTTGTCGCGCCCCACATCCCCCTCTGTCAGTGAGTTATAGTTTGCTTCCTGTCCTTTTTTTTCACTTTTTAGCACTTTGTTTTTGAGGCATGATTTTATTATTGTCCTTGATTCTTTGGACATATTGAAATTAAAAACACACTAAGGTGCAATGGGTATTCGATATCATACTGAAGAACCGACTCTTTTAAAGAATATTAACTTCTAGCACAGCTAGGAATAGGTAGTAATATGCTCCAATGTGCTCGCACCATTTTCCTTGTATAAGTTGGAGAGTTTCAAAGAAAAAGGGAAAAATAAATAGATTTAAAGGAAACGATGTGAAACAATAAGTGAGCAATGCATTCAGTAGAAAGAAAATCACATTGAATATAGTATGATTCTGTAACGTTTTATTGACTGGGGAAAACAAAAAAGCTAAACAACTATAAACTGATGCTAAAGAAAAATCACAAAGCATTCGAGTAAGCAGCCAGGCATGGGATGGGGACATAAGATGTGCCCTAGAGGGATTTGTGCATTGAATGAAGATTTTTGATAGGTGGATGCGGAAGGAAGAGATGTTGGGAGGCATATTGTGGGGTAAGGGCTAGGAGACTTGTATGGTAGTACAGACAGTGTGCCCCATTTACATTAAATAGAGTATACCTTTTTTGAGGACTGTAAAAGAATAAGATATGTTGATGGGCAGCAGGGGAACAGGGGGTTTCTCCTTTAATATTCAATATGTATTTGTAAATGGAAGTTAGATGTCGCCAATGATAGGGGCCAGTGCTAGGAAGCAACTTCACATTACAATAGGATGGTAACCACTGGAACATCTCTTGAAAACATGTCTATGCATACAAATTAATAAAATATACTAATTTTAGGTGTTTAACTTTAGGCATTGAGCATTGAAAATAAATATATTGTTTCTCATATTATCACTTTCTAATAAAAGCATGCTTTTCAAGTGGATTCATTCGTTCAAAGTTATTCATTCAAACATATTAATTTTTCTCGCTTTTGTATTTAAATGATTACCCTAGGTCGGTTTTTATTGGTCTCATCTTCTGTCAAACCTCTGATTTGCCCAGATGCTAGGTCTGTGAGGGCCACATAACTTTTGACCTGGAAGTTCTGAGGGCTGATGTTAATTTAGAGAAAGGCAGTAGGACGTGCATGCAAACTACTGTTTATTAACTACTTAAAGACGCTAAATTGGGTGTATTAGCATATGGCGACCGAAGGTTACCTCAACGTTTCAAATTTCGCTTCCTAGAAAATGAATGAATAATTTGTCTGGAATCTCTCCTGGTGACTACAAGTTAAATAATATGGATGACGATTTTATATTAGCGGCTTTACCACCCAACAGGAAATTACTTTTCTGAGAGAAAAGTGAGTCAGTGCCACTAAGCAGGAAATGGCCAAATGTGCTGTGCCCTCCTGTTTCTTAACATTTTGCTAGGTTTAGCTTTGTCAATTCAAAGCGAAACGTTACCTTAAATCACACCACTTCTTATCTTAATCTGATTTTATCTCGTTGGGGAAAGTGATACAGCCTTTGTCAATAAAGAAAAGATATGGAACAATTGGTTTTGATGGTATCTACATTTAATCTGGTTGAAAAACCGAGATAGCAAGCATTTATTAGTGTCAATGATTTACAATTCAGACTGCTACCTGAGTCATTAGCTTCCAGGGTTAAGGAGTATTTGACCATGAGTGTAACTTCCCTCTGACCAAGGGTACTTTTTAAGATATTCCTTATTTCTACTGGACTATGCAATATTGTAAAGTAAGTGCAGCTTCTTCCAATCTCTTTGTCCACGCCACTGGTTCTCTTTTATGCTGACAGACATACATCTGTGGCATTCACCTGATTTGTCTGTGTTGTCCGAACCCAGGGGCGTAGCTTCGGGGGGTGTTTGTGGTGTTACATCACCAATAATACATGGATTCTCTAGTAAATAGTTGGGTATGGGTGCTTTCAGTGAGGTATGGTGAGGTGTCTGTCATACTTCACCCAGGATTTTTACATGCACACACTGACTAAAACACACACACACACACACACACACACACACACTCTCTTTTCTCTCTGTTTTGAAGTTCTTCAAACATGTTGGTTGTACTGCAAAATATTTAATTTTAGGTACCGCTAAAAATCTGCAATGCTCTCCCATTCCACTGCCCCTTAAGCCCCCTTCATGTCCTGCTTCTCAGATAACGTATTTGACCACAATATGCAAGCGTGATTCTTGGGAAATCTGAGGCTCTCCCCCCCCCCCCCCCCCCAATCTTACTGACCAAGCTACGCCCCTGCCCATACACAACCTGACCTTAGCTGAACACAATCCACACTTCATGGGTGATGCGACTAATGATACAGAGGCAGCAGAACGTCTTTTATTCCTCTTGTTTTTCCAATTTACAGCTGGGTTTTCCTCTGTCGTGCTTGGGCGGTTGTTGGGGGTGGGGGCAGTGATGATGCTGAGGGGAGGGTTGGGAAGGACAGCAGATGTTACTGGCCTCTTTATGGTAGTCTTTCTTTTAGAAGCCTTTTTTCTGTGGGCTGGCCGTAGAGGTGTTACGCTGCAGATAGCGCTGGATCAGAACTAAGGCCAGTATGTTCTTTGAGAGTAGACCACAGATAGGCCCTTCCTCTCTTTCCTCCATCATGGTAGGTGTCTCAGATGTTCTTCTTCCTCCAGAAGCACTATTAGTTGGCCACTTGAGGGAGTTATTTGAAGGTTTTAATTAGTCATGGGAGAGACAGTACTATCCCTATTTTTGGATGTTGCTTGATACTGTGCATAAAGTGCTCCTATCATGTCTTCTCTGCTAGTACAGCGGCCTGTAATCCTGGTGACAGAGGAATGTATTGTAGGATATAAATCCCATCTCCTGGCCAGCATGTAATCCACGTGGATATGAAGGGAGCCAGCAGCTTGACGAAAGCACAATGATACAGCATTTCTCATAAGCTCAGAGCTGCAATTCAACGTTTTTGCACCATCCACCCACTCCACACAATAGAGGGTGGCGAAGTGTCCGCTGACCTTTACCCCATCAAGTGGCTCTGTAAATCAGTCCATTTAAATGAACCAGAACCTACTAATAGGCATGTGGAACCATTTTGTGTGGCAGAAGTAGCTCCAAGACCCCTACTGTAATACCAAAAATGAATTTGGCTGCAAATGCTGGCACAAAGCTGTATTGCTTCTGGATTATACAAGGTTGAAATCTTTTGTGTCTTTCAAAACGTTTTCCATGGTATGCTTGAATTACATTAGGAAACAGTGAAACTCTGCCTACAGAATACTGATTTGCAAAGATATTCTAAGTGTTTTTTCCCACACGGAGATGTCAGCTACATTGCTGGAGGTTCCACCATGAGAGTTAAATTTTCCATAATCCTAAGTAATGCTGGTGATAAGGCAAATGAGGGATGCTAAGAATGCCAACAATATATCCTGGATAATTGCTCACGTCGGGATTATCCAGCCTAACTCAATGAAACCAACAAAATGTAAAGGATGGGCTGTAAGGTCAGGATTTGGTTGCAAGTTCCCAAGTTGGCCACAGTTTCTAATAGATCGGCCACCAAGATAGAGGTAAGTAGCTTGTTCCAAAGAATGCCCAACATTTGGTATGGACGGGCCATCATGTCAAGTTTAGCTAGAATGCCCTCCAAGAATGAACACAATTTGTCCTAGAAGGGTAATCATGTCCCAGGAAGGTCCACAATTTTTCATGGATTGGCCATTATGTTGGTGTTACACAGTGTGTTACCAATAAGGCCCCCAATGTGTCATGAACAGGCATTATGTAATGCTTTGGCATCATGTCCCCAAGAATGCCCACAAATTGTCATGGATGAGCCATCATGACAGGGTTAGGCAGCATGACCCAAAGAAGGGCCACACGTTATTATGGGTGGGACATCTTATCAAACATAAGCAGCATGTCCACAATAATGCCCACAATTTGTCATGGATGGGCCATCATGTCAAGTCAGACAGCATACACCAAAGAAAATCCACAATTTGTCATGGAGAGGCCACGAGGTCAGGGTTAGGCAGCATGTTGCCAGGAACGCCCACGTTTGCAATTATGGATCACTGTGTCACGTTTTGGTACTGTGTCTCCTAGAATGCCACAATATATCATGGATGAGCCATTTTAGGCATGGTAAACTCTCTTACCACACACACACATACAGATGCAAATACGCTCACTCCCTCTCCAACATGCACATACGCTCATACACACCCAGTCAACATGCGGCCCACCCATCCTTCCTGTCCACCATTTGTTTGTGATGACCCAGGCTTGGGGCCCATGGTTCTCAGGGTGGTCCTCCTGTTTCCCAGCTTGAATAGTCCAAAATCTCTGATAGAAACAGCTGGTGATGGTAAGAGTGACCTGTGGACCCCACACTGGCTTCGCCATGCAGTAATAGGGGTCTCAATGGCTTACAAAACTGAGGGCTCCATAGCTCACAAGACAGAAAGATACAGTGAGCTGCTCCCAGTCTCCTGGGTCCTGGAGAGGCCTAGCAGCGGCATGAAGTAAGAGAGAAAGTTTGAGTCTAAAGGTGAGAGGGAGCAGGCTCATGGGAAAAGCTGGGGGCTAGTAGGATGACTCAGGAACTGTCACCCCTGTCACTGCAAGGCCTTAGAATCATGGTCCAGGTAAGTGTGGTGTTAGCAATTCCAATTTTGACCTTTTACATCTCATAACAAACCAGAGTTGGAAAATGTGGAAGGATGGGCGTTGCAGGGAGAATGGGAGAGTGTTGCAGGGAGAATGGGAGAGTGTTGGTCGGGTGTGGGGACCTCAAGATGAGAAGTTTTTCACACTTTCTTTCTTCGTATAGGTGACACATGTTTATCACTATTAGCATCCTATTCCCCTCCTACAAATGCAACCCCATTGATATCGATAAGTCAACGACTTGACCAATTCACTTAAAAAAACCTCAGGCTTTATAAATAAGTTAAACCACAGAATATACTGCATATCGAACTGTATGGGGCCATGCATGCTGAAAACAGCCAGAGGACACGCTTTTTCACCATTATATTTTTAAAGTGTTTTAGGGCCAATAATACCTGTGAAACAAAGGTATCCTTGAGCATGGCACACAACCATGCAGGCTGTATATCAGTGATAAATTGATTCTGATGTCTTCTAGCACTTTGAGCTGTCTCAAGGCTGATGATATTAACTTCAGATGATCATAAAGCACCTCTTATTGATGGTTTCTTCCTTGAGTACTCCCTTTCTCAACCCTAAATCTTTGTGGTGATAAAAAATACTGTCGTCATCAGGCCACCCTGTCTATTTCTTGATCCCAACCTGAAAACCTTTTGCGTCTTGAGGGGCATTACCTCCTAAGTTCCGAAACCTGATGTCTCGGACACAAATGTCTTCATTTTTTGCTTGAAGTACCTCTCTCTGATAAAGCCTATATCCAAAATAGACTTGTGTTGGCTGTTGTGTCACCTTAACGTCAGTGTTCTGGGAAGCTTCTTCAGTCTTGCTAGCATGTCTTTCTGCTGTGTTCACTCTGACGGTAAGGCTCTCCGTTTTACCCTGCACACGCCAGCACTGGAGTGTCTAAGCAATCGATATTTCGTGAGTGTTTGACAGAATTCTGAATGTGTTTTTCATGCATGTCTTTGGAACTCCATCATTTGAACGAATGCATCTTTAGCACGCATTAGTTCTGCACGCAAGTAATTTTAACGACTTGCTTTAGGGGGGCCCTGGATATTGGAATAGTTTAATTTGCTATTCCAACTCCAGTCGGTGCAATAGAAGGGAAGGTGTTGGACTTTAATTCCAACACCACTACACCATTGTGACCCCTAAAGCAAGTCATTGTAACGACTTGCGTGCACAACGAATGCGTGCTAAAGACGCATTTGTTCTGTTGCCGGTGCTGTGAAGGCAAAGCGTGATTCCAGCTTCGTCCTAAAGGACGTTTCCCGTATTTCGTGCATGTGGCCTTCACCGTCTTCTAAAACTTGTAATTTCTAACAGTGGCTGGGTATAAGATTTGCGCAAAACCAATGATATTATAAAATGCAGGTAAATTTTGAGACGTGCTCGAGGGAACAAAAGGGAAACAGCCACCTATGTCCCAATGTTTCTTCGTTACAAGAGTATCCGAAGGATAAATACAAAGCAAAGTATTGTCCCCGAGCATAAAGCAAATAAGCATCCAGATATCAGATATCAAAGTAAATACAATCAGAAATCTCAGTCCAATGTATGATCAAATAGTCTTCTTCTTTATTTTTCATTTTTTTCCTTTTTTCTCTCAATGCTTGTCATCACAGTCAGTTGGGATTATTTCACAATAATACATTGGCATACATGTCATAGCCAAATGTAGCCGATAGCCAACACGTGTTTCGTCTTGGGTAAGTTGCACAACGACTTCCTCAGGGCTAAAAATGATGTTTAAACAAAAAATATATACTGTTCGCCACACTCCAAATAAGAGCTGGATGTGGTCTCATATAATATGGGTCAGATATATATGAATATCTCAGTCGAACGTTAGCTTCCAATTAGGGCATCTCACATTCAAAATAAATAGTATATCGAAGAGAGGAGAGTACTCCTTACGTCGCGTAAGGAGTACTCTCCTCTTTTCGATATACTATTTATTTTGAATGTGAGATGCCCTAATTGGAAGCTAACGTTCGACTGAGATATTCATATATATATCTGACCCATATTATATGAGACCACATCCAGCTCTTATTTGGAGTGTGGCGAATAGTATATATTTTTTGTTTAAACATCATTTTTAGCCCTGAGGAAGTCGTTGTGCAACTTACCCAAGACGAAACACGTGTTGGCTATCAGCTACATTTGGCTATGACATGTATGCCAATGTATTATTGTGAAATAATCCCAACTGACTGTGATGACAAGCATTGAGAGAAAAAAGGAAAAAAAAGAAAAATAAGGAAGAAGACTATTTGATCATACATTGGACTGAGATTTCTGATTGTATTTACTTTGATATCTGATATCTGGATGCTAATTTGCTTTATGCTCGGGGACAATACTTAGCTTTGTCTTCTAAAACTTGGTTAGGCGAGGAATGGCTTCTGGTCTCCTGTTCTTCCTTTGTTTTTTTAGTGTGGCATTATGATTTAAAGAAGATTGGCTGTAAGTTTATTTTAGCTTTTTTCTCCTCCTTACTCCACCTGCCACCTCTAATTTACTTCTTTCCATCATTTAAATGGTTTCCTGGGCACCTCTCTTATGCAAGTTTATAATGCTTGGTCTTTCTGTTGTTACTGTCTGCCACTACATTACCCATTGTGTTCCATGTATCTAGGAGGTGGTCTCCCATGGTATAGCCTTAGACTGCTGCTATTCGTGATTTTGCTGCTACCTGCCATTTTAATTTTATTTTAATCTCGCTGAACACCTCTCATTGCACCTGGCACATTATTGTTGCTCGCTCTACTTTTTTTAAAAATACGAATATTTTAAATTACTGATTGATACTCTGGCTCTAGTTCTTACCTTTCTTCCCTGCCTATCTGCTCCTCATTTCGCGCTCGACCCTGGCGGAACCCGGATGTTAGCGGGCCCGCACTGCACAAGGGTTGACGCGCCAATCTTTTCACTACCGGAAGCTACAATAACGCGCTGGGGCGGACACGCAGTGGGTGTGAGTACCTGTTGTTAGAAGCCTTAGCCTTAGACTGCTATTCGTGATTTTGCTGCTACCTGCCATTTTAATTTTATTTTAATCTCGCTGAACACCTCTCATTGCACCTGGAACATTATTGTTGCTCGCTCTGTTTTTTAAAAAAATACGAACATTTTAAATTACTGATTGATACTCTGGCTCTAGTTCTTACCTTTCTTCCCTGCCTATCTGCTCCTCATTTTGCGCTCGACCCTGGCTGAACCCGGATGTTAGCGTGCCCACACTGCACAAGGGTTGACGCGCTAGTCTTTTCACTACCGGAAGCTACATTAACGCGCTGGGGCGGACGCGCAGTGGGTGTGAGTACCTGTTGTTAGAAGCCTTAGCCTTAGACTGCTGCTATTCGTGATTTTGCTGCTACCTGCCATTTTAATTTTATTTTAATCTCGCTGAACACCTCTCATTGCACCTGGCACATTATTGTTGCTCGCTCTGTGTTTTTAAAAAAATACGAACATTTTAAATTACTGATTGATACTCTGGCTCTAGTTCTTACCTTTCTTCCCTGCCTATCTGCTCCTCATTTCGCGCTCGACCCTGGCAGAACCCAGATGTTAGCGGGCCCACACTGCACAAGGGTTGACGCGCTAGTCTTTTCACTACCGGAAGCTACATTAACGCGCTGGGGAGGACGCGCAGTGGGTGTGAGTACCTGTTGTAAGAAGCCTTAGCCTTAGACTGCTGCTATTCGTGATTTTGCTGCTACCTGCCATTTTAATTTTATTTTAATCTCGCTGAACACCTCTCATTGCACCTGGCACATTATTGTTGCTCGCTCTGTGTTTTTAAAAAAATACGAACATTTTAAATTACTGATTGATACTCTGGCTCTAGTTCTTACCTTTCTTTCCTGCATATCTGCTCCTCATTTCGCGCTCGACCCTGGCGGAACCCGGATGTTAGCGGGCCCGCACTGCACAAGGGTTGACGCGCTAGTCTTTTCACTACCGGAAGCTACATTAATGCGCTGGTGCGGACGCGCAGCGGAAGCGCGCAGCGGGTGCGCCGCTGGCGCGCTGAAGGCGTGCGAAAGGCAAGACCGCCTGCGCCCGGAACGCGACCAGCGCCAGAACCCCTGGTCAATTGAGCCTGGGAGAATATAGCAGGGAACAGCTGTTACTCCTGGATCTAGAATCATGTAAGCCACACGATTTAACTTCCACTGGTAATATTGAGTGTTCTAACTGCTCTTATCGTTTGGAATGTCCAACCATTGAAAGGGTAGGGGGGTGGGAGGGTGGAGTCATTGATACCCAAACCGGCTCTCCATCCAGGCATAATGTGGTTAGAAACGATAAATCTGCCCATGAGGAAAATCTGCAGTGTGTTTTACAAAATATTCGATTTCTAGGGAAACACAAATATCAGATCGAAGACATGATCCAAAGTATGAATACTGACATAATTTTTCTCGCTGAGACATGGACAGACAACGCCTCATGCCCTGATTGGAACATAGCCTTGCCAAAAGGATATGCAGTCACTTCACAGGATAGGGAGGGGGAAAGAGGGGGGGGCAGAGCTATTATTTATAGAGAACATCTAAAATTGCGGGTAGCCACCATCAGGGATCTCCCGGCAGAAGCTCTGCATTTTGTCATTAATATTAACAACACTCTGAATTTTCAGGGTTTATTGCTCTATCGCCCCCCCGGACCCAAGGCCCCATTTGCTCAGACCTTAATGGCTCATTTCGAATCCCAAACAGACTCTGCTCCGTTCATGATACTCGGAGATTTCAATTTCCATCTGGAGCTTGTTGACAATTCAGATACAAGAAGGCTACTTGATAATCTAGCCGCTTTTGGATTTACCCAACTGGTTTCAGAGCCCACCCATCAGGCTGGGCACATTTTAGATGGTATCTTCTCTAATAACCCTAAAATACTTGTGTCAAGAGTTACACCTCTTCCATGGACAGACCATTATGCGGTCCATTTTAAGCTCAGGGTCCCGCTGCCATCTCAGGAAAAACAAATAAAACCTACTAAGGTAATGTCCAGACGGTGGAATAAAGTCAGCGCGGACGACCTGTTAGTAGCTCTCGGTCAAGGTCCCTTGTCGCTGGCCAAAAATAGCAATGAGGCAGCTTCTGAGTTTAACAACTGGCTCCGGATAGCGGCCGACCAGGTAGCCCCTGAAAAATGGTCTACTATTAGGAGATTGAGCCTTCATCTCCTTGGTATAACCCACAACTGAAGATTCTAAAGGTGAAATGTTGAACAGCCGAACGACAGTGGGGCAGGACTACGATAAGGTTATGAAAATGAATTAAAATCTTGCTCTTAAACAATATAAAGAGGCAATTATTGAGGCAAAGAAGCTGTTTTACACCACTAAAATTGAGGAAGCTGGAAATTCTTCCAGGGAGCTTTTTAAAACAGTAAATCTGCTTTCTAAATCACAGCTCGGTAGTATCTTTTCTCCTAATCAAATTATGTGTAATAAGCTAGCGAAATTCTTTCAAAATAAAGTTCAAGTTATCTATGATAACCTTTCTGAAGCTCGAATGCTCACAGATATATCACATCTATCACAGTCGACAGCAGAACCACCTGAGATAAAGCTAATCAGATTTCCAGCGATTAGTCAAGATGAGGTCTGTAAACTGCTCCTCTCTATAAAATCTGGATCACATAAAGACCCCTGTCCTGCTAAGGTATTACACTCGGTTGCTAGTAGAATTGGCGACGAATTGACGCCGCTAATCAATCAAGTTCTGGAGTCTGGCAGCTTTCCAGCATGCTGGAAAAAGGCCACTATCAGACCTATCCTAAAAAAAAACACTTTAGATCCTATGGAGCCTAAGAACTACCAGCCGATTGCCGGTTTGCCTATAACGGCCAAGATTTTGGAAAAGTCAATGAATAGAATATTGACGGATTATCTGGATACCAATGATGTACTGGATCCAACTCAGCATGGTTTTCGATCTAACCATTCGACCGAATCAGCTTTGATCATAGCTGCTGAGGAGATTCGGAGAACAATTGATCAAGGGGGTAATGCAGTCCTTGTGCTGCTCGATCTGTTGGCGGCCTTCGACACCGTGAACCACACGGTGATGGTTCAGCGGCTGCGGGATGAGGGTATTGGGGGTTCGGCTCTGTCCCTCCTATCCTCTTTTTTGGATGGGAGAGTACAGAGCCTGCATTGGGAGGGCCTGCAATCAGAATGTTTTCATCTGCCCTGTGGGGTCCCCCAGGGTTCAGCATTATCACCGACAATCTTTAATATTTACATGCTACCCCTGGCCAGTCTGATCAGGAAGCATGGTTTTGCTTTTGCATCATATGCAGATGATTCCCAGCTCATAATCTCCATGGCTAAACACCCTGAGAATACAGCTATAAGGTTTCATTCCTGCTTAGAGGAGATTTTGATCTGGATGAACGACAGCTTCCTAAAAATCAATACAGATAAGACAGATGTTATTGAATTCGGCCAGGGGCAACCCCGGTGGGACGCCTCTTGGTGGCCAATGATAGCTGGTGAATGTCTCAGACCGGCCCCTAAGGTTAGAAATCTGGGAGTTATTTTTGATTGTCAATTAACTTTTTCTGCCCAAGTAAATAGCCTTACCTCCTCATGCTTCTTTCTAATTAAAACTTTGAAGAAGATATTTCCCTTTATTGGGAAGGAGTTGCAGAAGTCAGTGGTAGTGGCTCTCTTGCTGTCCAAGTTAGACTATTGTAATGGCCAGCTATTGGGAATTAATAAGTCCCAAATGAGCAGGCTACAATCATTACAAAACGCCGCCGCTAGATTACTCCTAAACATACCAAGAGGTAAATCCACCACCGCTGGAATCCGAGTCTTACATTGGCTTCCCATCCAGCGTCGAGTTGAATTTAAAGCCTTATGTTTGGTCCATAAGGCCTTTTATGGTGGAGGAGCTAAGGCCATTCAAAGAATGTTTAGACCTTATACCCCTACCCGTTCATTAAGATCCAGTACACTGGGTCTTCTCTGTATTGATAGGATCAGGAAGGCGAGATGGGGTGGGAGAGCCTTCTCCCACTGCGCAGCGAAGCTCTGGAACTCATTGCCTACAACCATGCATTTTCAATCTAATAGATTAGTATTTAGAAGAGAATTGAAGACCTGGCTGTTTGTTACACCATAGGCAAATGATGCAGGCCGTAATACTGGTACTCACCTTAGCGCCAAGACGCCATGGCATACGAGCGCTCTAGAAGCACATATCCTATCCTATCCTATCCTACAGTCGATTTTGTTCCCTTCCTTCTTTGACTCTCCTCCATACCGGAGCTCAAATCTTAATACCAGATGGATGGGCAAACTACTGGTTGTTCCTTTATTAGAGTCCACTATCTCCG
Source organism: Triturus cristatus (assembly GCF_964204655.1). Taxonomy (NCBI): domain Eukaryota; kingdom Metazoa; phylum Chordata; class Amphibia; order Caudata; family Salamandridae; genus Triturus; species Triturus cristatus. Next base: position 693,662,783 of record NC_140591.1, read on the forward strand.
CTCCAGTTTGCAACTCGTTGTCTGCGTCTTTCCCGCTAAGTTCCTCTGGGGACCCTTTTTGACTGTTCCAGCCCTTGTGCCTTTAAGCGTATGTGATCTTCTTGTCTGTTCACAGGGCCTGCTTTGGCGCTGCTAGCGCCCCGAACAACAATTATTTTGCCCCCCCCACCCCATGACCTCCACCTCGGATTCCCTCACTACCACAGGGAAAAAGTGTCCCTCATCTCTCCATAACCACTCTCTAACATGCATTTAATTTGTTTTAAAGCACTGGTAAAGGCTGACTTTACTACAAAAATTTATACCTACCCAAACAAACCCAATATATATCTACCCAAACAAACCCAATGTATATCTACCCAAACAAACCCAAGCGATATTAGGAATAAATATTAAAAGACTAGGGAAAAAACATAGGGGCAGATTTACAAGCCCCTTGCGCCTCATTTACGCTGCCGTTGCGTCACTTTTGTGACGCAGTGGCGGCGCAAATCCTGCACCATGGTGCGGGGTACTTACAACGTGACGCATCTGGGAGATGCGTCACGTTTTAAAGCCCTGCACCACCTGTAGGCGTTCCTGCGCAGGGAGGGGCGTTGCGGCGCAGGAACGCCTCCTAAAAGTGGCTGAGTGAAATCTACAAGATTTTACTCAGTCACTTTTTAGGCCCATGCTGCATTAAAACCCTGTGCCTGCCTGAAGCAGGCGTAAGGATTGAGCCAGAGCATTGCTGGAGCTGCGTCGCGCTTGCGATGCAACTCCAGCAATGCGCCACTTTTACGGCACAGATGCATCACGCATCTGTGACGTTTTTGCCCCATGGTGCGCCGCATTGTAAATGCGGCGCATCCATGGTGGCGGAGCTGTGGCGCACAATAACTGGCGCATCCCTGCTGATATGCAGGGATGCGCCAGTTATTGTAAATAAGCCCCATAACGTCCTAACCTATTTGATGTAGTTTGCCTGCAAGCTCTTTGATAACAGTTCGTAACAGTAACTGTTCTATATTGGGGTTGTATCTTATGAACTGAGGTAACAAAAGAATTCCTGTGACACAAGCAGTAATCCACTCAGTTAGCCATATAAAATACAGATCTGTGATCTGCGCAGTACGCGTTCATTGGAGCAGGCATATTAATCTGCCCTACCTTATGGTGCTTCAAAACTGCAACTAGATAGCACTCCGATCTCTCTCTCTAGCAGGAACATTAATCACAAGATTTATCTTGACATTTTTATTGCTACCTGAAAGCTGGACGCACAAGGAACTCTGCTGCAGGTGTTTTTAACTCATAAGGTATTACTAAACACAGTGCCCCACCCCAGAGGTCAGCACCCCCTTACCCAGGTCAGCACCCAGTGTGGCCACACCAGTCGCACTACCCTTTCAGTTCAGAGGGGTGCAAGATAGGTCAACGCTAGTGCATCTGTGAACTCATTCTTCTTTAGGACATACACTATGCCTTGCTCCAGTTCTGTGCACCTTGGGTTTTTGACCGTAACTAGTGATGCTACCCAGGGGGTAACTCCCGACCTGTCCACCATCAATCGGGCAATTTTTGAGTTGGACCATCATGAGTCTTTCTGTCATTTATTCCTGCGTTCTCTTCTGTTGATTTGGGTACAGAAGCTCACATTTCCATCCAGGCACTGAGCCATTACCAAAGGTGATGCTATGACCCATCAGGCGAAAGACATGGATGAGAAAGCCACCATCTGCGCTCCAGTCAACATTTCCAGTATTGCCTGTTTCCACTGGTCTTTGTACTTAAAATTTAATTCTGTTTTTGCTTGAATGGACAACATAGAGAAGTAGCGGAGGCAGTTTCTGATACCATCCATAATCTGAGCTTCTAGTACTCCTAAGTACATGCTCAACTTGATCTGGCGAACTTAAGTTCTTTACAAACTTTAGAATTTGCTGCATATGCATTGCTAGGTCTGAGCATGGCACGTCTTTAACCTGGCAGTTCCAGCTGACTGATTCAAGAATGTAGGAAAGTATGTTGCAAGAACCAACTCATGCCACCGATTGACTATGAGCAGGGACACTGGAATTATGCGGCAAAGGAGGACCAAATTAAGTGGCATGGCTGACTAAATTATGCAGCATGACTAGGCACATTATGCGGAGAAATGTAACACATTTTGTGATAGCACCAGTTCATTGTTTTGTCACTTTTACACATGGTAACACTGTCTAGGAAAAGATTGTGAGGAAAATGGGGAAAATCTCTAATCATGCAAAAAACGCCATGGTCTCAGAAACGCAAAATTCCAGGATCCTTCTCGATTACTCAAATCCACAAACCTGTGCTTGAAGATTGTGTCCAACAGATAGCAAATGTTTTACCTAGTTTTAGACGATTTGCCAATAAACCTCGCAAAAGAATGAAGAAGAAAGAACACGGATGAGGCCTTCATATTACTGCCCTTGACGCACAGCAGGAAATGTCATTTTGTCAAGAAAGTGAGTCATGTCCTTCAGTTTCTTAACAATTTGCTTCATTTGCCTTTGGCAATTCAAACCTAACCTTTATCTTAAGTCACACCACTTCTTATCTTGTTCTGATTTTATCTGATTGGGCATATTGGTCCATCCCTTGTTAATGGGATGAGAGCCGTCAATAAAAAGATATGGTACAATCAATCGTCTGACGGTATCTACATGCAATCTATATATTTTGTAAAACCCGAGATAACCGTTCTTAAGTTGCATTATAACTTTTCATGGCTAGATGCGCTTAGCTGCAGGGCCCTTTTCGATTTTCCTAAGTCATCTACATGTATAAGCATATTCTGTCTCTTAACTATGATCCCTGTAGAGTCATGGCCTCCTTTTTGATAGGTTGGAAATGAGAGAGCGTTACTGGTGTTAAGATTTGTAGGGGTGCACCATATTCACTGTTAGTCAGCACCCGTATATAATTCAAGAGTGTTTAGAATTATCATAGAAATATATTCGTTGATACAGAGATGTAGAAATGTAATCAGGCCTTGAGAGAAATAAAGGCCATCAGTTATTATGAACTGTATTTGTATTACGTTTAATGTTTTAGTTCTGCAATGATGTGATGTATTAAGTAATTGTAGGTCATGTTAAAAAGTTAGAATGTAGGTTGTTCACGTATAGGTATAAGATGATTATGCTGAAATAATGATTGTAATGCGTTTAATTTGCAAGGCCTAATTGTCTATGTAGAAGAGAAGGCCTCTTCGTTTCTTATTTTAGCTATATTTCTTAGGCTGACAGGGCTTTTAGTAAAGCTTAAATTGCAGTGAAATGTAAAACTTCATGATGCGAGGGTTTTTCCGTTCCCTGTTTTTGTTGCAGGTGCAAGGACAGTTAGCTCATTAGTTAGAATAAGTCTTTTTTGTAGGAGTTGAGATAGAAGGAGCAGACTGGAGGGGAGTGAATTGGAATGTGAAATCACAACTCCCAGTACGGAAGGAGCCTGGGACCCAAGGTCGACTTAATGAACAAAGGAAGATGAAAACGTCTGGATGGAAATTTACTGAAGGAAGACCTGTCTGAAGGGGTGTGCTGAAGGGCGTGTACAAAGATTTTGGGGTTTTGTATTAGGGACAGTGCCCCGTGGGTTGGGCAGACGAGACTTAGGAGGGAGGCTAGAAGGAGCACCATAGATCGAGCTATCATTAAGTGAAGACTTCTTAGGAAGTTTCACTGCTGACACCTTTTATGCTTTTCTCACCTGAAAGGGAATGTTGTGTAGGGATGTCACTTTAGAATAGAGTAGGGACAGAAATGCTTTGATTAATGACTTTGAAATTTGACATCACAATAGCAATTTTGTACCTGATGCTTCTAGAAGCTGTAATCCTTTTTATCTTTAGTTGAATGCGGATAATTCGTAGAGTAGCATTTGTGTTAGTTCCCATTTATCTTTTGTGCCTTGTATTGAGGTGCCTATATATTCAGATGTTTTTGCTGATAATAAAAGGTCAAACTCCTAGATTCTGAGTCCTCTTTTATGAATAATGTCAAATTGCGGTAGATACGTTCTGATAATTGTGTTTCTTCCCTCTACGCTATTTGGCAAGTAAAAAGATCCTGGGGACCTGAGTGGGTTCTTGTAGATAATTGGGTAGAGACAAGAATCTGGCCTTCTCAGTTGGTAGCAGAAACGGATGGTTTATTTCTGGTAGCGAGGGAAGATTTAGATTAGGATAAGTGATCCTTGAGGCCCATAAATGTTAAGTGACGTTGAATCATCAGAAGGTGGGCAGCAGACGACCTGGCGGACGGACATTGATGGCGAGTAGCAGTGCGGCAGAAAGCAGCAGTTCGAGGAGTGAGTATGAATAGGATGCGATGTTGTAGATTGCGGTGTTGATTTGTGTGAGATGTCTTGCGGAGCTGGTGTGAATGTTGAGTGATTGTGAGATCAGGCTGTGAGCGCGCGCAGCCCGGGAAAGTCTTAGGCGATGAGAAGCCTAAGCGATTGGGTGTAGAATACACCCGTGGTAGATTTTGTTGACCACCCGAAGGGGATCGTGAGGTACCATCGATCACCTGGACCGAGATAGGGGGAGCGAATGTGTGAGTGTATGACAACCCGACGCTGGTCGTGGGTTGCTGTATGTGGATTTGAGTATTTGTAACCTATCAGAGGCGATCTGTCTGCCCGGACGGGGACAGATAGTTGCCAACCGAGGTCGACAATTTCGAGAGACTGTGGACGGACAGTCAGAGGCTGTGGACGGACAGCCAGAGAAGTAACTTGTTTGGGACAAACGGTTATATCAGTGTATGGATGGGACGAATGCAAGAGTAAGAAGTGAATTGGGAATAGGGAGAACGGCTGCGAGTGGAGAGAGAAGTGACGTCAAGAGGTGTCGCGCTGCGATAGGTTGGTTGGTGTGCGAGACGTTGTCATTGGTGGACAGTTACCAGGAAGTAAACAGAGGATTGTATGCGTTCAGAATTTGGCCATTATGAAATGTTTTAAAGTTTTTCGAGAATTGTGTAGAGGTGATGAACATGTGGTTACTCGTGAAGGAGAAGAAGCCCCTCCCGAGGATACGCCAGCACACTACATGGCAAGAAATGTGGGGTTGCATACTATAATTTGGCTTGAGAATTGGCACAAATTGACCCAAAGTGAAGGAGAGTTAGCTTTCCCGAGGTATGGCTCATTCAGGCTAGAAGTGTTATACCAGTTGAAGTCCGTAATGGCTGCTTTAAGACCTTTGCCGAGGCCAACACAATTTGAAGGATTACATGAGTGGATTAGAGCAGCGCATGATAAGAATAGAGATAGAAACCAAGAAAGAGTGAAAAAGTTGATTAAGGCGTTCCAGGATGCTAGATGGGATGCGCAAGAGAAAAGATGGAGAGTACAGGCAATAGAGGGACACAGACTGTACCCTTTGTTAGTACAAACTGACAACATAAAAGAAAAGTCGAAAGAGGAGGAAGAGGGCAGTGATACGGATGACAGCTTATTGGAAAGGTTGTTATCTGAGAGACCACCTCCATATAACCCGGATGCCTCAGAGGGAAATGAGACAAAGGAAGAAGAGAGTAGGGGAGTACTACCCCGTTCAGAAGTGAGGGTGGAAGGAAAGATCTCGATAGGAACCGAGAATACGAGGAATAAGCCTGTAACTGGCTTAGAAGTTGAGAGAGGTGTGAGGTTACCGGATGCTTTGAAAATACCGGTTATTATTGGACCTATTGAGTCGATGTATGAACTTGAGCCAGAGAAGGTAGAAAGCTCAGAGCAGTCAGAGGTAGGGGTGAGGAGTGTGGTCGAAGGAAGGGGGTCGGTGAGGAGAATGGAGCAGACTCCGAAGCCTATAGAATGAGGTACGCCACTGCCAGCTACAGCCGACTCCTCGGGAGAACAAGGAGAGTCGAGACCTGGTAGATCAAGGTCTTTAGCTGAGTCAAGATCAGACTTAAGAATGTGGACACCACCAATGAGAACCCAAAGTCAGGGTGTGTTGGAAGCAGAGAGGGAATGAGGGACAATTGTAAATCGTTCTGTTCCTATAGGCATGTCAGGAGAGAGTAGGCCACAGGAACGAGAATGTGGGTACGACGAAAGAGATGGTGCAGGTTGTCGAGAAGTCCTGAGGGGAGCCCTGAGAGGGAGGATGCTGGATGTCGTAAGACTAAAGGCAGAATTGGACGGGATAATATGTGGAAATTTACCCCTTGAGAGAATGTTAACGTACGAACAGGATGAATTACTCTTTGTAGCGAAGGATGTGACTCGCAAAGCGCGGACAGCACATGAGAAATTGTCAGAGCTGGCAAAGAGATACGGGGTGGATTTGTCAAAGACTAAAGCATTGCAAGGAAATCATAGGTTACAGTACAGTGATCAGGAACTGGAAGAGAAAAGAGTCATGGGATTGAGAACCCATGTCAAAGATCTAATCATAGCAATGCGGGCATGGATCATGCTTGATAAATGGGAAGAAAGGTGGTCAAAGAAGAAAAGCTCCAGGGGTGTAGTAGGAGAGACGCCACCTCCGGGTGGAGGCATTACGTAGATAGGGAACTTCCCTTTACGGGAGGTACAGAATGGAGGGTACGTTCATGTACCTTGGAGTAGGGGTGATTTGGCTGCCTTTACAAAGGATTTTCCCCGTTTGAGGGAAAAGCCTGTGGAGTGGTATAAGCAAGTTGATCGCTTTGTCAAAATCTCGAAAGTACTGTGGATTGATTTGAATACTTTGTTTGACATAGTGGTTCCGGGTGATCTGTGGTCGGCATGTAAAATTGCGGTTGAGTGGCCGGCCTCGGAGCCCGACAGGAACCCGATTACAAATGGTCCGTCGCCGATAGTGATGAAAAAGTTCGAACAGGTAATCACATGTTTTTTTTTTTTTTTTTTTTTAATAAAGTTTTATTGAGATTAGAAAAATCAAATAAGACAAAGGTTGCGGCTGTGCGTACAACAGAAAGCAAGTAAGGAGCAACATTGTGACATTTCCGGTTCTTAGATAAACAATACCACATCATCAATGCATCAGACAACAAGACCCCATCTACCGATCCATCATCAACATCTGTCCGACCTGAAACAGGGGGATCTCTGACCAAGGATCTATCCCTAGGGTACCAAGGCCACCTCCCTCCCCTGCTCATATCTCGGTCATGGGAAAACGTCGTGTAGTAAACATCACCTGACCCCAGGAGCCAAATATCCCTGTGTCCGCACCATCACATGACCACTCCATCTGCGTAACATTGGTGCAGCACGACCTACCCCACTCCAGTGGGAGCTATTCCGGGATTCGAGGATGGCGGGGTTGAGCCAGGTAAGCCTGCAATATATGTTTTATAAGGGCCCCAGATGTCCCTAGGACGCGCCACCGTGGGGAGGAGACTAGAGTAGATCTCGCTATTCGTGCTACAGAAAGCCATGGCCATAAGCCACGTCTTGGACGTGGGAGCCGTTTTACCCCCCCCAATGTCTTGCAATCTCCCTCTTGGCAAGTAGAAGCCCCAGAGAGGCCAGTTTACGGACATTCTTAGGGAAATTAACGGTATAACCCAACAATGCGACCTCAGGAGTGGGAACCAGTGTAAGCCCTAGCATCTCTTCTAGGATCTTGTAAACCTGTGTCCAGAATGTCTGCAGTCTCGGACACGTCCAGGACATGTGTGCAAAATCGGCATGTGGTGCAGCGCATTTCCAGCATGTGTGCGGTCGCGCGGGATCAATGGAGCGGAGTCTATCAGGGGTCATATACCAGCGGCGCAGGAATTTATAGTGTAGGAGTTTGTGACGACTGTTCAGTGATACCGTGTCGGTGACTTTGCAGCATGCCGTCCATTGTTCGTCCGTGATAGGCCTACCCAGGTCCGTCCCCCACTCCTCCCGCGCCCGATCGTCCGCACATGAGACCCGAGCTGCACACGCCTTGTACAGCTTGGAAACAATATGTGCCCCCGTATCGTTGTCAATCAGGGTGGTGAGGGGTTCCAAGGAAGCCGGCTCCAGGGGAAATCCCTTAATTTCCGCTCGCGCGGCGCAATATAGCCGGCGAAGAACGAACCGGTCCATGAACGTAGCATCACTGAATCGCGCGTCCTCCGATACCGAGAAAATGTGCCCACCCGGGTATAAGTCCCCAATCCTGGTGAGGTTAAATTTCGTTAACGTTCGTTGCACCAGTGCCTCATCCGTGCCTGGTAATAACCCAGGGTTGGGTATCGGGAGGGAAGAGGAATACAGCAGAGGATGAGCTAAGTAGCGCGAGAGTCTGTTCCAAGCCCAGCTGGTAGTAGATACCGTTTGAATGTCCATTGGGTCCCTGGGGACACCTTTGGGCAACACCGCCGACAAGCGACCCGGGAGGACAAAGTCCGCCTCTGGGCGAAGGAATGGGATCCGAGCATCAGGGTGATACCAGGCATAGGCATGTGCACACTGCGCGACCAGGTAGTATAAATATAAATCAGGCACTCCAAGGCCTCCTCGATCCTGTGGGAGTGTGAGAGTCGTCCAGCGGATCCGGGGGTGCTTCCCGCCCCATACCAGTCTAATCAGGAGGGACCGCAGGGTGGAAAAGAAGGCCCGGGTAAGAGGAACAGGGATGTTATTGAAAAGATACAAAAATTTGGGGAGCACTATCATTTTGAGAATGGCTATCCTAGCTGACATAGAGAGCGGGAGCCGCAGCCACCCATCCACCTGAGTCTCCAGCCGCGCAATCGCGCGGCCATAGTTGAGGCGGATAATTTCGTCCGTGCTCAAATGTATTTGTATGCCCAAGTACCGTACCGAATCCGAGCACCATTCCAGAGGGAACTCACACGGCCATGGGGAGGTGCCGCTAGTCAACGGGAAGATGATGGACTTATGCCAGTTTATGCCCAGACCCGAGTGGCTACTGAAACGAAGGATCTCATGTATCAAGGGGGTGAGGTTGGCCTGCGGCTCCCTGACGTACAGGATTGTGTCATCGGCATAGAGAGAGGTAAGCAAGGGGCCCGTCCGAAACTGGAGACCCCTGTGAAGATGCCGCTCCTGGAAATGCCGGATCAGGGGGTCCATAGCCAAAATGAACAAGAGCGGTGAAAGCGGACAACCCTGCCGTGTACCGCGCGTGAGCGAGAATGGGCGAGATAGCGTGCCGTTGATACGCAAACGGGCCGTAGGGCGACTGTAGAGGAGTCTAACAGTAGCTAGGAAGTTTGCAGGCATGCCCATGCGCTCCATGACGGAAAGAAAGAAAGGCCATTCTAAGGAGTCGAACGCTTTTTCGGTGTCTAGGAGGATCACTGCAGCAGGTGTGGTCGGGTTAATTCTGTGCAGAACCGTGAAGAGCGTACGCAAATTCAGCGACGTCGAGCGACGGGGGACAAAGCCAGATTGTGCGGGCGATATAATGAATTCCATCAGTTGGGAAAGCCTGTTGGCAACTATTTTGGCCAAGATCTTATAGTCGGTGTTTAAGAGGGAGAGGGGCCTGTACGACCCACACAACGACGGGTCCTTATTTGGTTTCGGGAGCAGCATTATGACTGCCTCACCAAGAGTAGATGGGAGGGAGCCGCGCTCCAAGGCCTCCGCATACACCTCTATTAGCTTAGGCGCCAGCAGATCAGAAAAGGCCTTGTAAAAGTCAGCGGAGAAGCCATCGAGGCCCGGGGCTGAAGAGCCCCGAAGCACTTTGATCGCCCCTCGCACTTCCGCCACCGTTATGGGTTCCGCCATGAACTCCTGCATGCCCCTATCCAGGAACACAAGAGCGATTTCCGATAGATAGGCCGCACGAGCGGCCGCGGAGTCCCCCAACTTGGTGGTATATAGATCAGTGTAGTAGGCCAGGAATTCGTCCCGGATCGGTAATCACATGGTTGAAGTCAAAAATCTAACCTCAAGACATTGACTGGGTGAAGATAGATAGGACAGTGCAAGAGCCTAAGGAGACAGTGCATGAGTTTTACGAGAGGCTTTTGCAAGCTTTTAAACAGTACAGTGGCCTGGATGCGTTGGATACCAAAGACATGGGACAGTTTGTTTCTAAATTTGTGTTGGGATTGAGGCCAGAGGTTAGCCTCATGATACAGCAGCATTTGATTTGTTGGCAGGACAAGCCAGTGGATGAGATTCTACGGTATGCTAGATACTGTAGCGATGAGATAGAATCTAAGCACAGGAAATTGAAAGACAATTTGCTATTGGTACAGATGCAGACAGCCCAGGGACAGCCTAATGGAGGAACCTTGGGGAGGAGGCAGGGAAATTATCAAGGAGGAGCACAGAATGCCCAGGGACAGGGAAGGCCAAGGGGAATAGACCCTAGGACAGGAATAGATGTGGCGGTATTGAAAAAGACCACAGCTTGTCATCTTTGTCATCAGATTGGACACTGGAGACGCGAGTGTCCTTTGAACCAGTTGAACCAAATGCAGCAAGAAGGGGAGATAGCTCAGGTCCCTGTGGCGGACACAGTCCCTACAGTGACGCGACCTAGGATGACAAAAGGGGGGACGGGTGCTCCGCAGGTGCAGGTTCCCCAACCGCCCAGGATACCGAATATGCAGCAAGGAGCTCGGACCTATGTGCAGATGCCCCTGTTCGAAGTGAATGGGGAAGATGACCCAGATCCAGTGGTGATACCCTGCTGGAGAAGAGAGAATGATTGTACGCTCGGAGCTGTCCTAGAGGTAGATCAGAAGGGGCCCTTTGTGGAAGCTGAGATCGATGGTCACCCTACGATCTTTTTGGTTGATACGTGTGCTACGCGATCGACTGTAAGGTCTGCAGCGGTTCCGGATCTACCCCTTTCTGGACAAATGATCCAAGTTGTTGGTGTGGCAAATAAGAAACTGACTAGCCCACTGACGGAACCCATACCCATCAGGATAGGGAATTTCAGGGATCGACACCAACTCGTGGTGTGCGATTATAGCCCAGTCTGCTTGTTAGGAAGAGATCTATTGTGCAAGCTTAACTGTACTATCTACTGTACCCCGAAGGGAGTGGAAGTGCAGACGAGGGACGATGATGCGACCTTTAAGGTTGCGAACCAACGTTGGTGTGTGGAAATGTATCCAGCACTAACGGTGGAAGAACTCCCATTCGACCTGAGGGACTCCGTGTCAGTTGATGTATGGGACCTCAGTGGTGAAGAGATCGGACTAGTAAAAGGAGTAGATCCAGTGAAAATCCAGGTCAAACCAAACGCAGAGTACCCGAGAACGCCCCAGTACAAGTTATCACCTGAAACTATTGAGGGAATTAGACCTGTAATCGAGTCTATGATTAAGCAGGGAATCTTGAAAGAGATCATGGGTAGCCCATGTAATTCGCCCATTATGGGATTACAGAAACCGAGCGGAAAATTCAGGATAGTGCAAGATTTGCGAAAAATTAACGGGATAGTTGTCCCATGTTGTCCCGTGGTACCGAATCCATCTGTGATCCTGTTCCAAATCCCATGTGAAGTGGAATGGTTCACAGTGGTCGATCTGTGTCAAGCCTTTTTCTCGATCCCTCTGCATGAGGAGAGCCAATTTCTTTTTGCTTTTTGGCTGGAAAATCGTGTGTTAACATGGTGTCGTATCCCACAGGGATATACTGAGAGCCCGTCTATTTTCAATCAGATTTTGAAAAGGAACCTTGAAGGTCTGGTGCTTCCACAGGAGTCTGTCCTTGTACAGTACATTTATGATCTGCTTGTGGCGTCCAAAACTGAAGACGCCTGCAAGATTGATACGGTAACGTTGTTGAACTACCTGGCGGAGAATGGGCATAAGGCGTCTCTGAATAAATTACAGTACTGTCTGAGTGAAGTGCAGTCTTTGGGTCACCGGATTGAAAAAGGTAAAAGGAAGGTGTCACCAGACCGTATAGAGGCTATTTTGAAAATGCCTGTTCCGACTACCCAGAGGGCAGTTCGAATGTTTTTGGGAATGGTTGGTTATTGTCGCCAATGGATCCCAAACTTTTCCTTTGAAGCGAAGCCCTTACAGCGGCTGACGCGCAAGGATGTGAGTGATCTGGTACTATGGGATGAAGACTGTTTAAGGTCATTTTTGAGACTGAAAGAGGCCTTGTGTTGCGCCCCAGCTTTGGGGATGCCGGACTATAACAAGGCGTTCGCACTATTCTGTTGTGAAAAGGAAGGTTGCGCATTGGCAGTGTTAACTCAAGTACATGGGAATGTCCGCAGACCAGTTGCCTACTTTTCGGCTACTTTAGATCCAGTAGCCTCTGCGTTGCCCGGATGTCTCAGATCCGTTGCTGCAACAGGTGTCAGTATCGAAAGATGTGAGAGCATTGTAATGTGCCACATTCTGTTGAACTATTGATGACCAGGACTAAAACACAGCACCTCACGAACAATAGGTTGACGCGTTATGAACAAGTCATCCTTGCATCAGAGAATGTGACTTTGAAGAGGTGTTCTGTTTTGAATCCTGCCACATTGTTACCTACCCCAAATGAAGATGATGAAGATTGTGAGGATCATGACTGTCTCGATGTGACTGAATTGTGCACCAAACCTAGACATGATATTGTCGATGAACCACTTCCAGATTCAGATGAAATATTCTTTGTGGACGGTTCATGTTTGAGAGACAGTGCTGGTCAGTTGAGAGCAGCGTTTGCTGTATGTACCATGACTGGAGTGGTTGAAGCCGCTTGTTTAGAAGGTTTATACTCCGCACAGGTGGCTGAGCTTATTGCCTTGACTCGTGCCTGTTTGGCTGCTGACAAGATCCGTATAACGATTTATATGGATAGCCAGTATGGGTTTGGTGTCGTTCATGACTTCGGACAGCTATGGTCCCAGAGAGGGTTCATGACATCATCTGGGTCACCCATCAGAAATGGGGATTATGTGAGGCAATTGTTGAAAGCGTTGCAATGTCCAGACGAAATTGCAGTTGTAAAGTGTTCTGCTCACACGAAGGGAAATTATTTTGTGTCACTAGGTAATAATTATGCAGATGAGGTTGCTCGATTTTGTGCAGAACAGGGATGTAATTTCACGGAACGACATATTGAGGGAAGCCAAGAGAGAACCGACTTCAGTGTGATGTTAGCCATGGCTTATACATGGGAAGAGCTAAAACAGCTGCAGGACGAAGTGTCTGACCAGGAACGGGATAGCTGGGTGCGAGCTGGATGTGAGAAAGGAGACGTGGATGTTTGGGTTTCCAATGATGGGAGAGCTGTGTTACTGGAATGTCTGTTGAACCCAATACGCAAGATTAATACCTGGTGCTGTACATGGTACGAGTGTTTCGCCAAACATGGTATAATACGAAGTTTCGGGCAGTGGCCGAAGCTGTGTGCCAGAGGTGTGTCACTTGTCAACAAATGAATGTCGGGAAGAGGACAGCTGTGACATTGAGTCATATAGGGAGGTCAGGTGGGCCTTTCAACAGGATGCAGTTGGATTTCATTGAGATGCCAAAGTGTAATGGGTTGAGGTACATATTAGTCATAGTATGTGTCTTTTCTAGATGGGTGGAGGCTTACCCAACACGTAGATGTGACACACTAACTGTAGCTAAGTTACTGCTGAGGGAGCTTATTCCGAGGTTCGGTTTCCCGACCTCTCTTGAATCAGACAGAGGAACGCATTTCCACAGCGAAATCATGAAATTGCTTTGTGCTGCCTTAAATGTAGATCAAAGGTTGCACTGCAGTTACCGACCTGATGCTTCTGGGATTGTGGAACAAGTTAATGGGACATTGAAGGCCCGGATGGCAAAAGTGTGCTCTTCGACTTCTCTAAAGTGGCCAGACGCATTGCCTTTGGTTCTCATGAGTCTCCGGAGTGTGCCTGATAGGAGAACTGGATTGTCACCCCATGAAGTCCTCATGGGGAGAGTGATGCGTGTGCCAGCAATACCTGCCTCTGCTTTGATTAATATCACTGATGATGTAATTCTCGACTACTGTAAAGGCCTGGATGACGTGGTCCGTTCTGTGTCCCAGCAGGTGCAGGCAGTAGCTGTTCCAGCCGCAAGTGACCTGCGCCACGACTTGTGCCCAGGAGATTGGGTATTGGTGCGCAAACACGTGAGGAAGAGTTGCTTGGATGTTCGTTGGCGTGGGCCATACCAAGTCATCCTGGTCACGAACTCGGCAGTGAAGTGTGGGGGATTGCCGAACTGGGTGCATGCCTCCCATACCCGTAGAGTCCCAGCACCCTTGGAAGATACAGCCCCTCTCGTGAACAAAAATCCAGCTGAGGTGGCAGAGCCATCTGAGAGGGCAAGTCAAGCTGTAGGGGTGGCTGACGCAGCTGGTTGTGCACTGGACCGAGCCGAAAGAGGATGTGAGAGTAACCCTGAATCGGAAACTGAGGAAGGAGAAGTTGCAGTGGGCAGTATCGAGTCAAATTCTGCCGAAGAAGAGAGCAGTGCACAGGGTACCAGAAGGGAGAGCCGTGGTGTCACAGAAGCAGAAAGAGTTTGGCCCGCGAGCCAGAAACGGGTAAACTTGCGATTGGCACCAAGAAGAGATCTTGCCCCAGTGTCTGAAGTGACAGAGTCAGAGCAGAGTGACGAAGATCAAGCCCCAGATGCTCTGAGGAGATCGAGGAGAGCAAGAGTGCCGTGTCAAAAGTACGCCTCGCCAGAGTGGACATACGTAGTGACAGATGCCAGGTTTGCAGAGTACGGGGAGGCTGAGATCGATCACACTGTTCAGCAGTTATCCGACTCCGAAAGTGGAAGTGCTGCTGAAGATTCCAGGATTGGAGATCGAGGGGATATTGACCATCAATATTCCGGATCCACCGCTTCTGAGTAACGTCCGTGGTCTGATCTTGGATAAACTGGCTTTCCCGACCTTTGCTGTTATACCCGCTCCCCAAGAACTGAAAAATCTTAAACTTGAAATCTTACAGGGGGTCCTAGAGCTGTTGGGACCGGCAGTTATTTTGGACTAATGGTGAACTTTGCTGAGTATAAGCTCGAAAAGAAGATAACCTAGACCCGAGTGGAAGAATAATAAATTTAGGGACTTTTCCGTTGGAAATATCGAAAAAGGAAAAGGGTTAAGGAAGCCTATCCTGAACCGAGTAAATAAGGAACTGAATTTTTGTTAGGGAACACTAGCTACAGAGGACGATTGCCCTGGGTTGAGACGCAAGTCTGGATGAGAAGGAGACTCTTGCCCATTGTCATTGAACTGGACTTTGAGCACAGTGGGAAGATGGCTGAAGCTGGAAATTCTCATCGTAGAGCCAAATTAGTGATAGGTACACTTTTAGGGGCAGTGATAGTTGCTATATTTGCAGTAGTTATAGCGTCTTATGTAGTGGCACACAAGCAGGAGGGGGAGGTTCAGGGGACACCTACACCTACCACTTCCAGTAACAAGGGGGATACCATAGGAGACCGAAGAGCCTTGACGCTAGAAGAAAGTCGTATGTTTCATATAGATCTGTCTAGAGGCGATTTTAAACTTAATGCTTATGCGAAGCTGTTGTATGAGTATGTTGATGCGATGGATGCGAAGGATTGCTATGTGTGTATGCAGCTGCCTGCTTCCGTAGATGAGGGTATTAGATACCATCACCTTCCGTTGACATATGGGATCTCTTGCAGTTTATTGCTTAGCCTGTTTTATGTAAGGAAACAGTTCGAGTATTATTTCTCTAATTATGACACAGTGCTTCCTGACACACCGGCATTTAAGCATTTGAATAAGTATGATTATTATAAGTCAGAAGAAAGGCTTCGGACTTATTTCATACCGACTACAAGTTTAGATACAGCTTATGCGCATAGACATAATCTGACGTGTTTGTTATCAGACACTGAAAAGAAATTTATTGGTCAAGTTGAAGACAGGTATAGAAAATTAACCCAGAACCAAGATGAAGGAAAGAAGTCAGTAGAGTGGACTGATGAGGAAAAACTACATAAGTCAAAAGGAAGTTATGGACCCATAGCTTTAGACCATGTACAGAAGGGGAATTTGTGTGTTGCGCGTCCTCAGTCAGATAAGGACAAAACCTGGGTTGGACATAGTACATGTGATCATACCTTTACTATGGAAGATTCAGCTAGGAATTTCTTGCAAGGTCCGGTACAAGTGATTCCGACAGTGTATTATGTATGCGGAAGGAATGCGTACGTGAGATTGCCTGCGTAGTGGTATGGGACTTGTTATTTGGCTGTTATTTTCCCGAAGATATATCACGCAGAAGATTTGAATCTGCTGGAGACCGGAGATCATTCTAGAGTGCGGAGAGCTGCAAGTGCAGGAGCAGTGATTGGTGATATTTTTGGAGCAATGATACCCAGTTTGGGCGTGGTCTTGAATGATGTGAAAATACGAAAGTTAGCAACCGTGGTTGATGAGTTGTCAATGAACACGGCGAAATCATTGCTGTTGGTGGATGGAGAGATGTTATCGATAAGAACGATGGTTTTGCAAAATCGTCTTGCATTAGATGTATTATTGGCAAAAGAGGGCGGAGTCTGTAAATTGTTGAAAGTTCAGGAATGTTGCACATATATTTCAGACAATAGCAAGGAGTTGAGGAAATATATAGTTAACATTACTACGATTCACCAAGAGATTGCAAGTCTGGCGGAAGAGAATGTGTGGGAAAAGATTGGCAAGGGATTTGGGCACGTAGGAAACTGGTTTGCAGATTTCGGGAAAGGAGTTCTCGGATACGTGCTGAAGCCAATAGTCACTGTGGTGGTTTGCGTGATCTGTTTGTGGGGACTTGTAAGAGCGTTTAAGTGGTACAGAGGTAATAGGGCTGAGAGGACTCTCAGAGCGCATGAAAGACGAATGGCGCATATACAGGATAGCCAATATCAGGACCTTAAAAGAATGGAGGGTTTCCGACAGAGCAGGATGGCTACCACTTCTGTTTAGATGGATTTCTTCAGGATGAAATGAGATTGAGATGATGCGATGACAGTTGTCATCAAAGGGGGGAACTGATAGAGCGTTACTGGTGTTAAGATTTGTAGGGGTGCACCATATTCACTGTTAGTCAGCACCCGTATATAATTCAAGAGTGTTTAGAATTATCATAGAAATATATTTGTTGATACAGAGATGTAGAAATGTAATCAGGCCTTGAGAGAAATAAAGGCCATCAGTTATTATGAAATGTATTTGTATTACGTTTAATGTTTTAGTTCTGCAATGATGTGATGTATTAAGTAATTGTAGGTCATGTTAAAAAGTTAGAATGTAGGTTGTTCACGTATAGGTATAAGATGATTATGCTGAAATAATGATTGTAATGCGTTTAATTTGCAAGGCCTAATTGTCTATGTAGAAGAGAAGGCCTCTTCGTTTCTTATTTTAGCTATATTTCCTAGGCTGACAGGGCTTTTAGTAAAGCTTAAATTGCAGTGAAATGTAAAACTTCATGATGCGAGGGTTTTTCCGTTCCCTGTTTTTGTTGCAGGTGCAAGGACATTTAGCTCGTTAGTTAGAATAAGTCTTTGTTGTAGGAGTTGAGATAGAAGGAGCAGACTGGAGGGGAGTGAATTGGAATGTGAAATCGCAACTCCCAGTACGGAAGGAGCCTGGGACCCAAGGTCGACTTAATGAACAAAGGAAGATGAAAAAGTCTGGATGGAAATTTACTGAAGGAAGACCTGTCTGAAGGGGTGTGCTGAAGGGCGTGTACAAAGATTTTGGGGTTTTGTATTAGGGACAGTGCCCCGTGGGTTGGGCAGACGAGACTTAGGAGGGAGGCTAGAAGGAGCACCATAGATCGAGCTCTCATTAAGTGAAGACTTCTTAGGAAGTTTCACTGCTGACACCTTTTATGCTTTTCTCACCTGAAAGGGAATGTTGTGTAGGGATGTCACTTTAGAATAGAGTAGGGACAGAAATGCTTTGATTAATGACTTTGAAATTTGACATCACGATAGCAATTTTGTACCTGAAGCTTCTAGAAGATGTAATCCTTTTTATCTTTAGTCGAATGCGGATACTTCGTAGAGTAGCATTTGTGTTAGTTCACTTTAATCTTTTGTGCCTTGTATTGAGGTGCCTATATATTCAGATGTTTTTGCTGATAATAAAAGGTCAGACTCCTAGATTTTGAGTCCTCTTTTATGAATAATGTCAAATTGCGGTAGATACGTTCTGATAATTGTGTTTCTTCCCTCTACGCTATTTGGCAAGTAAAAAGATCCTGGCGACCTGAGTGGGTTCTTGTAGATAATTGGGTAGAGACAAGAATCCGGCCTTCTCAGAAAATATTGTGTAAATATTTACAACTCTTCCACCCTCTAGTCCACTCATGTTCCTTTCCTTTTTACTGACAGCCATAATTTTGCTTTGACTATGAAGTTGCCTTGGACCTGAATCGGTAATGTTACCTTATTGATGGCCAGAGTGCAGTCCTATTTTTAGACCCATGTTAACACGCATGTAAGCGTGCCCAGCTGACCCATGTTAGTTAAATGTGGTGCAAAAATGCCACTTCACTTGCAGATGGAATAATAAGAGGGGATCACCACACGAGCCTGGGAAGAATTTCACCAGATGGAGAGTGGTTCAGATGCACCAACCCGGTTTGTCCTGGTCAAAGATTTTAGCTTCTTACTTAGCGCCTGATTTATATATTAGCTGAAGGGAAGTATTCCATTATAGTGATCTGTCCACCAAATTTAATTGTGGGTGGACCTTAAGTTTGTCCAGGGCAGAGACTACTCCGTCTCCGTCATCGCCAAACCTTTCCAATAGCCTGATGAAGTAAAGGCTGTCGAAGAAATGGCCATATGTTCACCCTGCCAATCAAGACAGGAGAACATATAGCCATTTTTTAGGTCGAGCCTAGCAGCAGCCGCGCCCATTCCCCGCCCATATTTTTCATTGGCTTGTGTCATTGTCTTTCGTAAATGTTGCCTTCAGATTCGTTAATAGGCTTGTTAGTCCCTCCTTAGTACAGCCTTGGCTTCATTTGTAACCTCCCATGGCTACTGGCCCCTTTACTTCGGTTGTTACACAGGACCTGTTATTTAGTCTGTAAGCACTATTTACTTTATTGAGTTTCTGTTACTGCAGGCAGGACATGTGCTGCTTCAGCTAAAACCGCTTGTGTTTTTTTAAGAAGCACGGCCGCCCCATAACATGGGCGCCCGCTTTCAATCACTTTAACCTGGCATCATGTCGTGTCTGTTTCAACCCCCTTCCAAGTAAAATGGATTTAGAAATGATTTGCAAATTAAGTCATGTGAATTCCAGGTAGCACATAATCGTTTGCTAATGGGCTGAAGCTGACAACAGCACATCTGTGTTACATGTCATCTGCACTAAAGGACAGGTTGTTTTCAAAAGCCTGTTTTATTAACAACAACACCACCACCAATACCACCACCAATACCACCACCACCACCACCAATACCACCACCACCAATACCAATTGGGGAGAGGATGTAGCCTTATGGCTAGAGTAGTCGACTTCAGAGCTGGGGAACCGGGTTTGAGTCCCGGCAACGACACTCAACATCCGGTGATTCTGGGCAAATCACTTAATCTCCCTGTGCCTAACAAAAATGAATGTGTCCATATGTAACGAAACTGGTGCTCATGTGAATCACTCTGATATCCGATTTCTCGGGTCTAGTTCGCGCTATAAAAAAACAAAACAAAAAACAAATACCACTAACACCACCAATACCATAATCACCACTACCACCAATACCACCTTCACCAATACCACCAATACCAATACTACCACCACCAATACCACCACCACCAATACCACCTCCAATACCACAACCAATACTACCACCAATAGCACCACCACCACCAATGCCGCCACCAATATCACCACCACCACTACCACTGCCACCACTACCACCAATATCACAGCCACCAATACCACCACCACCAATACCACCACAAATACCAATAGCACCACCACCACCAATACTATACCACCACCAATACCAATGCCACCAGCACCACCAATACCACCACCAGTACCATCAATACCACCACCGCCACCAATACGAATACAACCACCAATACCACCCACACTACCAATACCACCACCAATATCAATACCACCCCCAATATCACCACCACCACCAATAAGACCACCACCACCAATACCACCAATGCCGCCACCAACAATTCCACCACCAATACCACCACCACCAATACCACTACTACCACAAATACCAGCACCACCAATACCAGCACCACCTTTACCAATACCACCACCACTAATACCACCACCACCAATATCACCACCACCAATACTACCACCACCAATACCACCAGCTCAGCGCCTCTCGCTCCCTAGTAATAGTAGGGGCACTGTACGAGGCCGGAGCTGCAGCCAAGACCATCCCTCCCTCCCTCCATGCCTGCCATAAAGCACAGCCCGCCTTGCACCAGCAGGTGAAGCCAGGGCCCTTCTACAGCTGGAGTGTTTTTTATTAGGCCAAAGATAGCAATGACATTACTCAATGCCACACTGCATACTCAAATCATGGAGAGGGCAGGAAATAGCCGCTCCCCTCCCGCTCTTCGTCCTGAGCCGTGACAGTGTAATCACAGAGTGAAAGATGTTGGAGCGCCTTGTTAGTGTTTATAGCTCAGATCATATGTAACTCTCACTTAACACTTTGTGTCTGTGTAATTTACAACACTTACACATCTTTTTCACTGCACTTTTTATCACTACTTTGAAGACGTCACAGGCTGGTCTCTTCCTCTGATATTTTCAATCTAACAAGCGGTCGAGAAGGATCTTTATTGCAATGCAATAGGTCTCGCATTTGCGAGAGTTTAAGCTATAAGTATTGTAAATGACAATGCCTTTTATTTATGTTTTAAAACCCAAAACATAAATAAAATGCATTGTCATTTACAATGCCAATAGCTCAAACTCACGTGAATGCGAGACCTATTGTATTGCAAATACTTGTTTTAATGTCCATCACCGCCAAGCAAGCCTTGGCAGTAAGGGAAATTAAAAAGCAAACAATGGTCTTCCCCTCACCATGGCTAGGAAGCATTACTTTTTCAAAAATAAATCCCCGTTTCGAAAACTGTTTGGTAAAGTGCTGCGTCATGATGATGCAGCCCTGCACCAGATAGAAAAATGCATTGACAGGAACCGCCATCATGGTGTTTCCCATAAATGCATTATAAATGACCACCTGCTTGGTGGACATTTAAACATTTGGCAGGTGGCCCTTCCTCCATGGGGATGTAGTAATCTACTGTGTCCCCATGGCAGAATGAAGGGCTGTCCATCAAAATATAAATCAGGTTCCTAGTATTTTAAGTCTAAAGTACACATCTTAGGCCCCGGGACCACAGGGGAGGTCATTTAGTGACTCTCAGGATATCAGACAGAGGGCAACTGCAAAGCCCAGCCCAAGTCCAAATGCCACTAGTCAGCTAGGCACTTTCGGAAAAAGGCCTCTTGCAGCTTGTGATATCCCTCTATCCCTCACAGGTCAGCCAACTGACCCTGGGAGCCCAATTATTTTTCCTGGGTGTAACAAGGGACAGGTTCAGTCCTTCAGGCCTAGTCTCAGGTCATAGACAGCAGGTCCAGCTTTCTTCTTTTCTTCTACGGGGCAACAGGTGTTCTGAAGTGGGTGCCTGGAGGTGCCACATTTATGCCTGGCACCAGCAGGTGACTGGGGGTGATGCTTCACTAACCAATGGGGGGAGTAAAGGTTACCAGGAACAACCCTACCCACTTTTTCAGTAGTTCTTGTTTGCCATACTGGAAACAGCCCTAAATGCAATGTGTTTAGGCACATACTAAAGCCATACTAAAGTTGGGGTCTGAGTGCTGGGGTTGTGTGGGGAGTGTCACAGGAAAATCACTAGTGTACTCCAAAACCTAACAATAAATTCCATTTGAAGCAGGCACTGTAGCCAAAACAAACCAAGAGACAGAGGCTGGTAGGACAAAAGTAGGGTCCTTCAACAACCAGACAGGGGATACACAAGAATTGTCTTGGCTTTTTGTTCTCTCCCTTTCCAGTGTGCTCAAAATGTTACATGTTTCAACATAGGATGCCAGGATGCCCGCTATGAATATTCAGTGGAGATCAGAGGAATCATCTCTGCCTATTGATGTCAGTCAATTTTTTGCCCGTGGAAGGCATTTCACACCTTATCTCCCCCCCTTTTCCAGGCTAATTAGTGGCTAGGCTACTGCTGGAGAGCTAATGCAAATTATCCTCCAAGAGCTTAAGGCAGGGAAAAGGCAACTTACTAAAAATTACTTTTCATTAAAATCTATTACTAATTCAATCTCAATTCTATTGTTTTAAGTTAATAAAAACCATCACAATATTACCAAATGCTTACACATTATTAAAAAAACTGTTAGAATTCAATAAATTGTATGTTTTTGCCAATTATCCTAGGAATTTCCATTTCAACTACTATTCTTGGATTTATATTATTAATAATATTTGGCAATCAAAAGACTAAAATAAAAACATGATGTAATACATGGTCCTTCATGTTTATCTTGGGTGCTTGGCATTAAAAGATTATTACTTTAACTAATAGAGTACAAACAAAGTTCCATTGTGTATATACATTTCATTGTTACTTTCTGATTGTGCAAGTTCTTAAAATGCTGAAGTTTCCATAGTTTTTATAAAAAGTGCTTTGCAATATTTATCGTCTCTCAGGCTACTAAAGGGTAATTAAAGTTCCATTGTGCATATATCTATGTAGTTGATGTATTAATTCTAGTTGTGCGGAGTGCTACAAAACCAGATATCCATTAGTTTGAAGCCTCTTAAAAGATCTTAAAAACTAAATTACATGGTGGTCTAGTTCATTGATCATTGATGCCTTTGTGCCAATAATTCACCCAGGTTACCCCAATGTTTGTGCTATGCCCAGAGGGATCTGTTATTGAGTAAATGTAAGAAGCTGGCTCTGTATATACTATACCAAAGTGAGGTATAGTGTGCACAGAGTCCAGTGGAACCCCAAAGGTAGGCAGAGGCAGAGTTAGATAGAACCTTACTCTCCATTTGTCGTAGTTTGGTCGAGCAGTATGGCAGTATCAGGGGACAGTGTTAAGCATTTGTTGTACACACTCAGTCAGCAAATGAGTTCACACACTCAAAGACTGAACTTCAGACCAATTGGTTTTCTATAAAAATATTCTTTTAGTTTTTATATGCTAAAAACAAGCAAGCCTGGCACATGTAAGTTGATAAATACTTTGCAGTAAATATACAGTTTGAAATGCAATTGTAAATGTACTTTTTAAATGGTTACAGTTTGAATTACTGGTAATGCAATACTGTGAAATGCTGTACATATACTTTGTACCAACTTTACAATGAAAATTACAGGTAAGTTACTTTTACGTTACTTTTGAGATTACTTTTTCTACTCAGTGTGATATGCCTAGATATCACACTGGGACATTTCCTAGAGAAAAGGTAAGTAAAATCAGTTTTCCACAATGGTTATTTTTCTGGTTTCCATACAAATCAACTCCACACAGAACATTTTTCAGAGAAAAACAGTCAATGGATTCCTATGGAGAGTAATTAAGTTAACGGTTACCAGGTAAGTAATCGGTCTTTGGAGTTGAGTTCCTGGGGTTAGAACAAGGGTTCCCCCAGGGTCAAGGATGCACTCTCGTTACACCCTCAGCTGCACTAGGCTGGTCGGGTGCAGAGTGCTGAGGCCCAATGTTATCCAATGAGGGATAGGGGGGCTCCAGTTGGTGGCTGCTGGCGAGCAGGCCACAAGGTTGTGGGAGCCAAGCTCCTGGTGTTAGGCTCAGGGCAAAGGGGGATCCAGTTTAGCACACAAAGTGCACCTGCAGCGGCACAGGGGTGGCTGGGAGCAGGGTGCTGTTTCGACTTTGGGTGCCCTGTTTTCTCCAAGATGTTTTTCATTGAATCCCACACTGGCATCAGAGTGGGTTTAATGTGCTGAGAAGTTTGATTCCAAACTTCCCAGTTTTCAGCGTAGCCATTATGGTGCTGTGGAGTTCGTAATGACAAGCTCCCAGCACCATATACTCTTAATGGTAGCACTGCACTTACAATGTCTAAGAATGGACTTAGACACTGTAGGGGTACAGTGCTCATGCACTTGTACCCTCACCACTGGTATAAGGCACCCAGCTAGAGGGGTGACTGATATATGCCAGGGCAGTGGGTTGTAGGCATGGCACACAGGGATGTGTGCCATGTCGACTCTTCACTTTGTTCTGCACCAAAACATGCAGCCTGCAAAGGCAGTGTGTGTGTGCAAAGGTGCAGGGCCTCTAAGGGTGGCACAATAAGTGCTGCTGCCCTTAGAGGTCTTCACTGGTCACAGTGCCCTGGGTACCTGTGGTACCATTTACCAGGGACTGACCTGTGGCCAGAGATTCCAATTGGGTTAGTTTTGGGGAAAGAACACAGTCCCTGGAAACCTGATTGGCAGGGACCCAGGGCCCATCAAGTCAGAGTGCATCAGTAGTCTGGCAAAAAGTGGGGGGTTACTGCAACAGAAACCCACTTTCCTACAGTAAATTACCATGAATTTCAAGAATTTGCAATTGATCTGGGGGTCAGTGGGAGTTAGACTCTTCATTATGGCTGTTCGACAAGTTTGGATCCCCTGATCATTGAAGATGCGCTTAAGCAATAAAATGCGGGATCCCTTTAAAGCAGGACATATACAGAACAGGTGTATGATATCTTTCTTTAGGGCACCACATATTCTGCATGATTTTGATTACTTTTGTTTCCATGCAGGTTTGTCAGCCAAGGATGGCAACACCCCTAGCCCGATAGCCAGTAGCTTCATCTTTAAATACGCTGAATGGGTTGTACCGAGATATGCTGCAGGCTTTAAGGTGTTATACGTTTGTATTACCATCCCGGCATGTGAGCCAGCAGTACATTTGTACTTATCATCTATGAGAGAGTGGATCTTGGCTGCTTTATTGATAGCACAACAAAAAAGTTAGATGCAGAAGATTTAAATCCAATAAATCAGTTGCATTTGTTTTTTTCCAAGGATGACCACAAGTATTTGCTGTAGTTAGAGTCTGCGTCATTCCTTAGAGACTGCCATACAGCACTGACTAAAGGGCTAGTTTGATCAGTCCATATGTTGTGCCAAGCTTTAATAGTGTGGTATCTTCTTTCTATGATTTGCTGTGTTAGCCCGAATTCCAGACAGACTTGTGGGAAAGCTCAAAAACTTGCTTGTAAGTGTTTGTTTGGAGTTTATCCATGCACCTGTACCCTCACCACTGGTATAAGGCACCCAGCTAGAGGGGTGACTGATATATGCCAGGGCAATGGGTTGTAGGCATGGCACACAGGGATGTGTGCCATGTCGACTCTTCACTTTGTTCTGCACCAAAACACGCAGCCTGCAAAGGCAGTGTGTGTGTGTGTAAAGGTACAGGGCCTCTAAGGGTGGCACAATAAGTGTTTCAGCCCTTAGAGGTCTTCCCTGGTCACAGTGCCCTGGGTACCATTTACCAGGGGCTGACCTGTGGCCAGAGAATCCAATTGAGTTAGTTTTGAGGAAAGAACACAGGCCCTGGGAACCTGATTGGCAGGGACCCAAGGCACATCAAGTCAAAGTGCATCAGTAGTCTGGCAAATAGTAGGGGGGTTACTGCAACAGAAACCCACTTTCCTACACAAGCAGCCCCCCCCCCCCCCAGCACAAAGGCCAGGAGACTCAGCCAAAACTGGGAGAGTCTTCTCAGTCTTTCAGACGAGGAAGAGTAGAGGAAGTGGTTTGAAAGTTGCAGGGCCTACTCTGCCTTAACATCCTTCTGTCCAGGTCAGTCCCTATGGGGTGCTGACCTACCTCAACAGTTTCAGGATTTAATTCCCAATGCTCCTTTCCTAGCTTTTTAGTGTCTTCACCCCATCTTTTTAGGTTGGGTTCAGATGTGCCTACCTCTGCAAATTTTAACTTAGCTTGGGCAAACCCCAGCTTACCAACAGAGGTTACCCACAGCTTGAGCAACCCCACCATGACCAATAAGGGCAGAGTGCATAACTTGCTATTTGGCAGGGGGCTAGGCCACCTTGCCAAGGGCAGTGCTTTCATGAAGGCTAACACCCAGCAGAGGCTACTGACAGCTGTCAGTGCCCAGAACCACACCTTTAGCTCCTCACTGGTAAGTGAAGTGGCTAACTTACTGGCTTCTTTGGGTTTGGGGGGCCTGTCTGCTGTTTTGGGGTGGGGGGTCACTACATTTGGTAGTGAACACCCTTCTTCCACCCTCTGTTCTGCCAGCTGAGGAGCCACCAGTTCAGACTGGACAGTTTCCTAGTCAGGTCTTTTTGTTGGCTAGGGGGGACTTCACCAGTGCTAATTTTGGAGTTCTCCATGACTGGGATAGGATCTCCATGGCCCACTGGAACTGTGGATAACAGTTGTCCGCCTTTCCTACACTGTTTCTTCTTTTTCTTTTGGAACTTAGCTGCACTAACTGCAGGTTGAGCCCCCCAGGTTTCTTGGGTGAGGTCTGGTATTGGACCAGTGCCTCTTTTTGGCACAGACCAACCTCTGGGTGGTCATTCCCAAGGAGACAATCAAGGAGGAGGTCTTTACTGACTACCACCTTTTTCCAACTAAGGGACCCAGCTTTTTCTAGGGGCACTACAGCCATAGGCCTAACAGCGACAACCCCTGGGACAGTCCTTACTCTTTTTGTTTCCCCTGGGACATACTGTTTGAGAGAACCAGCCTGTCATGCACGACAGTTTGACTGGCACAGGTGTCTCTCAGGGCAATGGCCAGGATTCCATTCACCAGTAGGTGGTGGAAGTGTCTACTCCCCTCTGGAATCTCCAACTCACCTTTTGGGCCATTTTCCGGTTGAAGGGTATGAGGGCTTCCTCATCTGAGGAATCACCCTTTAAAGCTACACTGGCAACCCCTGGAGCTACACTAGGGGCTGTAAATGTTTTAGGACAGCTAGGGTCCTTGGTATGGTGTCCTGCCTTTTGGCAGTTGTGACACCATACCTTGTTGGGATCCCAATTCTTACCTTGGTACCCAGTTTTAGTTTGTGGGGTGTCTTTGGGCCCTCCCTCCTGGTCAGGTTTTTGGGGGGCTACCTGGGACTCTTTGCTTCTATCTTTTAGAGGGTATGTATGTCATTACATCGCATACTAATACCACACATGCCATTACAACGCGGGTATTACTACGCGATGTCAATGACAACGACATGCCATTACAACGCAAATTTGTACCATGAGTATGCCTTTACCACAAATGCCATTACAACGCAAAGGCATGCGTGGTAAAGCTATACTCGTGGTGAAAGTTTGCAAGGTAAGTGACTACCCTACACCTACAGAAACCTCCCCCGCCCCCAGTCCTCTCCCTACAATAACACTACACTACCCTGCACGACCCCACGACACTACACTAAAACACTACACTACACACTACACACTACAACACTACCCTAAACGCTAATGCACTACAATACTCAAACACTACAACACTACCCTAAACCCTAAAACACTACACTTCTAAAACTCTACAACAGTATCCTAAACCCTAAAACACTACACTACACAAACACTACAACACTACCCTAAACCCTAAAACACTACACTACCCTAAACCCTAAAACACTACACTGCACAAACACTACAACACTACCCTAAACCCTAAAACACTACACTACAAAAACACTACTACACTACCCTAAAACCGAAAACACTACACTACCCTAAACTAAAAAACACTACACAACACAAACACTACCACACTACCCTAAACCCTAAAACACTACACTACTCAAACACTACTACACTACCCTAAATCCTAAAACACTACACTACCCTAACCCCTAAAACACTACACTACACTACCCTAAACCCTAAAACACTACACTACACAAACACTACTACAATACCCTAAACCCTAAAACACTACACTACACAAACTCTACAACACTACACTAAACCCTAAATCACTACACTACACAAACACTACTACACTTCCCTAAACCATAAAACACTACACTACCCTAACCCCTGAAATACGACACTACTCATACACTACAACATTACCCTAAACCCTAAAACACTACACTACATAAACACTACTACACTACCCTAAACCCTAATACACTACACTAAACAAACACTACAAAACTACACAAACAGAACCATACAAAAAAACACACTAAAACGTTATTAAAAAAACACACAACACAAACATTACAACACTACTTTTACACTACCCTAAACCCTACAAAAGTAACCCCACCCCAAGCGCAAACCCCCTTACCTCTCTCCTCTCTAGCGTCACCGTCTCTGCTCCCGGTTCCTGCTTCCTCCTTCCTGCTTGGTGCACGTCGTTGTGAGGAAACAGCCTCAGTTTCCTCACAACGACTTGGATAGCCGCTGCCGCCGCCATTACACATTACATCGCATGCGTTGTAAAAGCGCATGCGATGTAATGGTATGCGTGGATTTTACCACGCATTGTAACATCACATGCGTTGTAACGCATGCGATGTAATGGCAACGCGTGGTAAAAACCGCATTGTAATGGCTGTTCCCCTTTAGAGGCTCACTATCTTTCCTCCGGGGAGGTTTTGTAACCCCTTTCTTTTGATCACCCCCAGTGGACGTTCTAGTCACTCTTGTCTTGACCCAATGGTCCTTTTTCTTTCCCAATTCTTGGGGAGAAATTGGTCCTAGGTCTACCAGATACTGATGCAAATTTTCATCAATGCAATTACTTAATATGTGCTCTTTCATAAACAAATTATAAAGACCATCATAATCTTGCACTTTACTTCCAGTCAACCAGCCATCTGGTGTCTTAACTGAGTAATCTACAGATTACACCCAGGGCTGACTCTGGGTTTTCTGAATCTAATTCTATACTCCTCAATTGTGAGCCCAATTCCATCAATCAAGAGTTCTCTTCATGAGGTCATAAGACCCAGCATCTGCCCCACTAAGGGTCAGAAGTCTGTCTCTGCACTTACCAGAGAACAGTTCCCAAAGGAGCGCCCCCCAGTGAGTTTTCTTCACTCTTCTGGCTTCATAAGCCCTCTCAAAGGCTGTGAACAACTCTCTTCATATTTAGGGACAATCCCTTTGGGGATTTTAGGATCAAAAGATTGCTCTTTAGCCTTATTTAGTACATTGCTGCCACCACTGATGGGCCTTAGACCCATCTCTGCTCTTTATTTTTGTAGAGCCAGGAGTCTGGTCTCTAGGTCTAATCTTTTGGTCAGCCTGGCTAGCAGAATGTCCTCCTCATTGAGACTGTCCTCAATGTCCTCAGTGGTACCTGATCCGCCTGTGTGAGATCTAGGTACTGAGAGGTTGATTCTTGGAGCCAGGGCCACTGGGGCCCTTTTCTCCCTAAGCAGTGGAGGGGGTTGATCTACCTGGTCATCCTCTTCCTCTACTTCCTCATCTGACTGGTCTTCACCATTTTCAGATGGGTGGTCCTTAGCATACCCAGCCAACAGCTCATGGAGCTTTTGTTTGGTGGGATGGGGACCCATGGCGATGTTTTTAAGTTTACATAGGGACCTTATCTCCTTGAAAGACAAGTGAAAATAAGGGGTGAGGTTGAGCTCCTCAACCTGGTTCCCTATATCATTATGGTTATTTTCACTAATAGCTGGGCTCTTATTTTGAGACATTGTTAAAAAAACTTCTAACCCCTCTAACCCTAGCTAAAGTGACTTTTAGTTTTCTAAAATTCTAAAGGGACTTAACCAAGGCCCTAACAAGACTTTTGGTAATTTTGCAAAAAATGCCAATTTGAAAAAATCCAAATTCTAAAGACAATTTAAGAGTTCTGTCGTGTGATCAGGTGGTAACTAAGTAGTCCAACAAATGCGAATTTGTATATCCCACCGTTGACCCACCAATGTAGGAAGCTGGCTCTGTATATACTATACCAAAGTGAGGTCTAGTGTGCACAGAGTCCAGTGGAACCCCAAAGGTAGGCACAGGCAAAGTTAGATAGAACCTAACTCTCTATTTGTGGTAGTGTGGTCGAGCAGTAAGGCAGTATCAGAGGACAGTGTTAAGCATTTGTTGAACCCACTCAATCAGCAAATGATTTCACACACTGAAAGACTCAACTTCAGACGAATTGGTTTTGTATAGAAATATTCTTTTAGTTATTTTATTTTCTAGAAACAAGCAAGCCTGGCGCAGGTAAGTTGATAAATACTTTGCAGTAAATATACAGCTTGAAATGCAATTATGAATGTACTTTTTAAATGGTTACAGTTTGAATTACTTGTAATGCAATACTGTGAAATACTTTGTATCAACTTTGCAATGAAAATTAGAGGTAAGTTACTTTTACGTTACTTTTGAGATTACTTTTTAGATTACTTTTCCTACTCAGTGTGATACGCCTATATATCACACTGGGACATTTCCTAGAGAAAAGGTAAATAAAATCAGTTTTGCAAAATGGTTATTTTTCTGGTTTCCATACAAATCAACTCCACACTTAAAACATTTTTCAGAGAAAAACAGTCAATGGATTCCTATGGAGAGGAATGAAGTTAACGGTTACCAGGTAAGTAATCGGTCTTTGGAGTTGAGCTTCTGGGGTTAGAACAACGGTTCCTCCAGGGTCAAGGATGCACTCTCATTACACCCTCAGCGGCACTAGGGCGGCCGGGTGCAGAGTGCTGAGGCCCAATGTTATCCATAGGGATAGGGGGCCTCCGGTTGGTGGCTGCTGGCGAGCAGGCCACAAGGTTGTGGGAATCAAGCTCCTGGTGTTAGGCTCAGGGCAAAGGGGGATCCGGTTTAGCACACAAAGTGCACCCGCAGCGGCACCGGGGCGGCTGGGTGAAGGGTGCTGTTTTGGCTTCAGGTGCTCTGTTTTCAATGGGGATATTCGGTTTTGGTTTTTAGCTGCAGGCTCGGTTCAGGAAGACTTCCGGTAGGAATCAACAGCTGGGCAGGTACGTTGGAGGGTTCGGGGACGTAGGTGCACCTCAGGTTCCTTTCTCCAGGGCACAGGGTGGCTGGATGCAGGGGTGTCTTTTGAGGTCGGATTTCCCCCCTACAGGGCCACTCGTGGTTGGGGGTGTCTCTGTGCAGAGGCTGCAGGCGATGTCGGGGAGTCCTGGAGGTGTCAACCCACGGTGGTCTTGGACTCTGCAGAGCTAGGGGACCTCACTGGGACCAGTGGGCCACTCAAACTCGGGCCGTAGGCGACGGGTCCAATGTGGTTCCAGGCGTCAGGTTTCTTTTTCCTCAGCAGGCTTGGAGTCCTTCTTTAGTATTTCTTCTGAACAGAACTGCTGTTCAAAGGAGATCCGGTCTTTGTTGAAGGCAGTCAATCCTCCCAGGGGTTCTGGAGGTCGCTGGCTGCAGGACAAGACGATTTTTGGCGCAGGATCTCTGAAAATTGCAGACGGGCTGGTAGGGCTGGGGCCAAGTCAGTTGTTCTCTGCAGTCTCCTCTGCTGGGCGTTTTCTTTCGTCCTTTTTCTTCTTAGGTTGCAGGAATCTGCTTTCTTGGTGTGCTCACCCGACGTGGGGGAGTGAGCACAATCCCTAATCCTTATTGGGGAGTGCCTGCCATCTGCAAGATGGTGGGCACTGAAGAGAGTGCTTCACCTCGCCTCCCCCACCTGAGGGGTGGAGTTGGCAGAGGTGCGCACACCTTCTGGGCTGGCTAGTTTTGCCCGCCTGTCTTCTTGCCGAAAAGGAGGGGAAACGGGATGGGGACCTGCTCCTGATAGCAAGAGAGGCTGGGGGTCGAATTACAAAGGCTGCCAGGCTTTCGAAACTCCCCTGCCACAGAATGCTCTTCCTGGCCTGGGGGAGGTGTGAACACCTCTGCCCAGGGAAGGCTTTGTTTCTGGGCTCAGGGAGCGAAGTCTCCCACCTTAGGGGTCCAGAAACATGTCTCGTGGTGACAGGCTTGTGTGTACCAGTCAGGGAACCCACCAGAGGCTGGTCGTTTTTCAGGGGACATCTCAAAGATGCCCTCTGTGTGCATTTTTCATTAACTCCCACACTGGCATCAGTGTGGGTTTAATGTGCTGAGACGTTTGATACCAAACTTCCCAGTTTCCAGTGTAGCCATTATGGCGCTGTGGAGTTCGTAATGACACGTTCCCAGCACCATATACTCTTAATGGCAGCACTGCACTTACAATGTCTAAGTATGGACTTAGACACTGTAGGGGCACAGTGCTCATGCACCTGTACCCTCACCACTGGTATAAGGCACCCAGCTAGAGGGGTGACTGATATATGCCAGGGCAGTGGGCTGTAGGCATGGCACACAGGGATGTGTGCCATGTCGACTCTTCACTTTGTTCTGCACCAAAACATGCAGCCTGCAAAGGCAGTGTGTGTGTGTAAAGGTGCAGGGCCTCTAAGGGTGGCACAATAAGTGCTGCTGCCCTTAGAGGTCTTCACTGGTCACAGTGCCCTGGGTACCTGTGGTACCATTTACCAGGGACTGACCTGTGGCCAGAGATTCCAATTGGGTTAGTTTTTGGGGAAAGAACACAGTCCCTGGGAACCTGATTGGCAGGGACCCAGGGCCCATCAAGTCAGAGTGCATCAGTAGTCTGGCAAAAAGTGTGTGTGGGGGGGGGGGACTGCAACAGAAACCCACTTTCCTACAGTAAATTACCATGAATTTCAAGAATTTGCAATTGATCTGGGGGTCAGTGGGAGTTAGACTCTTCATTATGGCTGTTCGACAAGTTTGGATCCCCTGATCATTGAAGATGCGCTTAAGCAATAAAATGCGGGCTCCCTTTAAAGCAGGACATATACAGAACAGGTGTATGATATCTTCCTTTAGGGCACCACATATTCTGCATGATTTTGATTACTTTTGCCTCCATGCAGGTTTGTCAGCCAAGGATGGCAACACCCCTAGCCCGATAGCCAGTAGCTTCTTCTTTAAATACGCTGAATGGGTTGTACCGAGATATGCTGCAGGCTTTAAGGTGTTATACATTTGTATTACCATCCCGGCATGTGACCCGGCAGTACATTTGTACTTATCATCTATGAGAGAGTGGATCTTGGCTGCTTTACACAACAAAAAAGTTAGATGCAGAAGATTTAAATCCAATAAATCAGTTGTATTTGTTTTTTTCCAAGGATGACCACAAGTATTTGCTGTAGTTAGAGTCTGCGTCATTCCTTAGAGACTGCCATACAGCACTGACTAAAGGGCTAGTTTGATCAGTCCATATGTTGTGCCAAGCTTTAATAGTGTGGTATCTTCTTTCTATGATTTGCTGTGTTAGCCCGAATTCCAGACAGACTTGTGGGAAAGCCCAAAAACTTGCTTGTAAGTGTTTGTTTGGAGTTTATCCAAGATGAGTGCATCTTTACTGTGCATTACCACACTTGCATAATGTAGGAAAGTAGGATCTGCTTTTATGGTTACCCCCACTTTTTGCCTGATGCTAAGTTTTTGATTGGTCTGACTGGGATCCTGCTAATCAGGACCCCAGTCCCTCTGCTTTCTCCCTTAAATTGTTGTGGTCAGTACTTAGATTGGATACTGTCCCTAGTCCCTTTTATATGGTCTTAAGGTACCCAGGGCATAGGTACCCCAGAGGTCCCCCATTGGCTGAAGAATGCATTATGCCACCCATGGGAGACCATTCAAAATGCAACTACAGGCCTGCCATTGCAGCCTTTGTAAGCTGGTGCAAGCACCACTTACAAAATATATAGGTTTCCTATATATAGGGTTACTGAACTTAAAACCTAAAAGTCACCCCTATAGCAGGCCTTATCAATCCTGAAGGCAGGGTGCTTGGCTCTAAGTGTGAGGGTGCCCCTGCAGGATCAGGAGAGCCCTACAGCCTACCGAGTCCATTCTCCCGCATTGTAAGTGAAGCAGCCAGGTACTATATAGAGGGGCACAGCGTAATTATGCGATGATCATATCGAAATTGGCTGCAACAAATCCTATCAAGTTTGGTATCAAACATGTTGGAATCATACCGCCACACCATAAATGTTGTGGGAGGTATGATTCCAAGCGCTGGAAGAGCCCTCCGTTAAACTCTCAGTGCTCCCGGTACCAGTCATCTAGACTCGGACAGCACAACATGGCAGCTGCCGAACAGCCCTCCTGCTGCTGAGGAGCCAAGTCTGAGCAGGGGAAGACAGAACAATAGGTATCCTGTCACAGGGAGGTGTGACCACCTCCCAGAGAGGATTTAGTGTATTGGGACTGGGTGGGTGTGCTTGTCAGCGCCACTCAGTCTGCTTGAGGGGCACATTTGGTGCCTCCTTGCATATACCAGTTCAAACCAGCTCTGGAAGCCATTGGCTGCCGCTCTGGTGCGGAACTGGACAAAGGACATGGAAGTAAACTCCCTTGCATCATCCCCACCCTCTCTTTTGAGTACTTAAGGGCTTAATTGGGTGTAGGCCCCTAGATACATCATTGGATATGATTCATTTCAGACACCACTTCAACTTCTACCATCTGGGCACTCTGGACTTGGCTGGACTTCGTTTGGGCTCGACTTCATCCCCCTTTCATTCTGCTGCATTGTCTGTGCCTGTGCACCATAAAGGAACCTTCCAAGGCCTGTAGGCTTCCAAGACACCTGAAGAAATCTACCTTGAAGTAAAGGAGTCACTTCCCTGCATCTGCAGGCACCGCAACTAAGCTGTTGTTGACCCAAAAGGTTCAACAACACAGTGTATAGTTCTCCATAGCTCTCATGGCCTGCCCTATCCTCTCACCAAGTTTGAGGC
Organism: Triturus cristatus; assembly: GCF_964204655.1. NCBI lineage: Eukaryota > Metazoa > Chordata > Amphibia > Caudata > Salamandridae > Triturus > Triturus cristatus. The sequence continues at coordinate 693,697,467 of NC_140591.1, forward strand.
CAGTATCCCTCATGGGAGCCACAGGAACCAAAACCCTGTGCACCGCGTTGACTTGCTGTTGCAAAGGCTTGTTGGCTTCCTTCCACCAAGATCTTCGGGCTGCAAGTAGCCCCAACCTCAAGCATCTCCAGTGACCAGAATCTTCGTCCACACCGCATTGTTTGCACCATAGCCTGCATCTTTTGGTAAGCTGCTCGAGGTCCTCTTGAGACTTCAGTTGCCTCCGGCCTGTGGGTCTTGTTGAGGGTCATCTTTGTTTCTTTTGGGCTCACCTGGTTGCTCAGGGCCTGCCTGACTCCCCTGCTTGTGATCAGTCCCCTGGACCCTGCTGATGCCAACATTTCACCTGCTTCGACTTCTACATTGTTTGTAGTTGCCAAGGATTGTTGGTACTCCCTGTGGACACCGACCCCTCAACTCTCGACATCCGACATAGGACAGCTCATGCACGGCTCCTGGTGTACCTCAGCATTGCCTGATCCTCACAGCTGCAGAGTCAAGGTCACGTCAACTCTCCTGCAACTCCCGACATCCATGGGTATTCGTCTTCCAGGTCTCTGGGTCAGTCCTGCATATTATAGACTCTGTCCCCTCTGCTTGCATGTACTTCTCATCCTGAATCCACCTCCGGATTCCCCCGGACACTTTCTCCTTCTCCAGCAGCGGCATCTTCCTAAAGTCCTCCATTGGGTTCAATGGCGGTTTCCGACACCACTTCACACCTACGCACCCAGCTTCCCTAGTGTAGGTAACGCGTGGGTACTAGGGTATCCATGGGTGGGGTGGCTGTCCAACCTGTCTTCCACAGAGTTTCTTCAGGGTCCACTGGGAAGAGTCCTTAATCTTTAAATTTGCAACCGTGACTTACAGGTTGATTTGAACGGAAAATGCAGTTGTGTTCCCACACTGCACACGATCTCCGTGGGGCTCCTAGTCACTCACCTTGGATGGTTCCTTGGGTCCCCAGCACTTCTATGTCCTCTGGGCATTGTCTTGACACGAGTCATGGTTCTTAAACCACTTTCTTAGTATATGGTTCGGTTCCCCCCCCCCCAGGGCCCAGTGTATATTCTGTGCTATTTACTTGATTTCTATGCAAAGTATTGTGTGCATTGTGTATATCTCCGGGTAGGAGATAGTTGTACATATTAGTGAGTGTTATATAATAAATACATATTTTTATAAATACATTGTGTGGTTCTTTTTCACTTAATCTATACATGTATGATTGCATTCTGGTCAAACAAGCTGCTTTACACGCCTGGACTAAGCCTGAAGGCTGCTCTCCACAGCTACCACTTAGAGAGCTTTCTAAAGTTGTCTAAGACCTCATAAATCACCATAAGGGTTGTCTGGACTGGTGCATGGTGCTCACTTACATTAGTGGACATCATTTACCAGACCAGCCTCTCACACATACGCTTCTGTTTGAAGGGCTGAAAGGAATGGCCATCCAATTTCTTGGAAAGACAACACATTGTTTTTCCTCCCCATATGCTGTTTATGTGTCTGAAACTTCAATGTCTTGTCGAAGTACAAACCCAGATACTTACATCTCCCAGATATATTTTGAGGGGGGCTGGGTCTATTTGATATCGACATTGTTTTTGTCTTAGTTGCACTTATTACTGATTTATTGACCTTAGCAAAGTCTGCAAGTTCTTGGGATGATCTTTGGAGTCCTACCCTCGTATGGCTCAACAGCACAATGTCATCCGCATGTAAGAGGTGTGTCAGGGTTAATGGACCTAGTCTCAGAGGATGTGAATTTACCTGGTCAAGCCGAGGTGATAGATCAGCCATGAAGAGGTTAAATAGGTGTGAGGCGAGAACACACCCTTGTTTGAGGCCTATGGCTGTGGGTATTCGCCTGGACAGTCTTGTTCCGTCCGCCACCTTAATTTCAATCCATTTATCAGTGTATAATAATTCGATAGCTCATAAAGTTTGTTCTTAAAGGCCCCACCATCTTAGATTTCCCCACAGGAGGGCTCTGTCAACTCGATCGAAGGCAGCTTTTAGGTCTATAAAACATAGAGGCATTTCTTCCTTCAAGCGTTTATATTTCTCAGCGATTGTTGTTACTGCTAGCATGTTGACCGTGGTACCATAACCTGTCTGGTGGAATGGAATTAGGTTCAATCAATCAATCAGGTGTTTGTTAAGCACGACTACTCACCCGTCAAGGGTCTCAAGGCGCTGGGATGGGGGGTAGCAGGTTCCAGTCCATCAAGGAGGGGGTCTGTTGAAAAGCCAGGTTTTGAGGTTTCTTGCGAAGATGGGGAGCGATGTTGTCTATCTGAGGTGGAGCGGAAGGTCGTTCCAGGCTTTGGCCGCGAGGAAGGAGAAGGAGCGGCTTCCCGATCTGGTCTTTCTGGTGCGGGGTACCACGGCGTAGGAGAGCTGAGCGGATGGTAGGGTAATGTGGGGTGCGTGGAATTTGAGTTGGCTGTTCAGGTATGCTGGTCCGGTGTCGTGGAGGGCCTTGTGAGCGTGGGTGAGCATCTTGAAGGTGACTCTAGCTTCGATGGTGAGCCAGTGGAGTGTGCGCAGGAGCTAGGAGATGTGGCAGTGTCTTGGCAGGATGAGGACCAGTCTTGCGGTGGCGTTTTGGATGTTCTGTAGCTTGAGGGTGAGGTTTTTGTTTATTCCGGCATAGAGTGCATTGCCGTAGTCGAGTCTGCTGGTGACCAGGGTGTGAGTGACGGTCTTTCTGTGTTCGACGGGGATCCATTTGAAGGTCTTACGTAGGAGGCAGAGGGTGTGGAAGCAGGAGGACGAGACGGAGTTGATCTGGCAGTCCATTTTGAGTTCTGAGTCCAGGATGATTCCCAGGTTGCGTGCGTGGTCCGTGGAGGTGGGCGGGCTTCCGAGGGCGGGTGGCCACCAGGTGTTGTTCCAGGCGTCGGGGTTTGGGCCCATGATAAGTACTTCCGTTTTGTTGGTGTTTAGTTGTAGGCAGCTGTTTTTCATCTATTTGGCGACGGCTTCAATGCCTTCTCGAAAGCTGTGTCTGGCGGTGTTGGGTTCGTTGGATAGGGAGGGGATGAGTTGGGCGTCATCTGCGTATGACACAATGTTGAGTCCGTAGGTTCTAACGATGGGGGCGAGCGGAGCCATGTAGACGTTGAAGAGCGTGGAGCTGAGGGAGGACCCCTAGGGGACTCCGCAGATGGTAGGTGTAGGGTCCAAGAGGAAAGTGGGGAGTCTGGCCCGCTGTTTTCTGCCGGAGAGGAAGGAGCGGATCCAGTCGAGGGCCTTGTCGTGGATTCCTGCGTGGTCGAGTCTGTGTCTTAGTGTGCGGTGAGAGACTGTGTCGAACGCCGCTCTGAGGTCGGGAAGGGTGAGGGCTCCTGTTTCTCCTTTGTCCAGTAGGGTGCAGATGTTGTCTGTTGCGGCGAGGAGGGCGGTTTCCGTACTGTGGTTTTTTCCGAAGCCGGATTGGGAGGAGTCGAGGATGTTGTGCTCTTCGATGAATGTGGCGAGTTTGCTGTTGATGGCTTGCTCGATGACTTTCGCTGGGAACGGAGCAGGGAGATGGGTCTGTAGTTTTTGAGGTAGGTGGGGTCTGCCGAAGTTTTCTTCAGGAGGGGGCTGATCTTGGTGTGTTTCCAGGGGTCAGGGAACGAGGCGTTTGCCAGGGAGCGGTTGATGGTGTGGCAGAGCACGGGTGCGATGATGTTGGCGGCTCTGTTAAAAATGTGGTGGGGGCATGGGTCCGTGGGGGCTCCGGAGTGGTTTGACTTCAGTGTGTTTACGGTGGTGAGGGCTGTCCAGTTGTCGATCGCTTGCTTCAGGGTGTCGGGGTGGTTGGTGAGGGTTCAGTGTGTTGGTTGTCTTCGTTGAAGTTGTCGTTGAAGCTCTTGATTTTGTGCTAAGTTTGTTGCAGAAGTCTTGTGAGGGAGGGATGTCGGTGGACTCGCTGGTGGGTTGGGCGAACTCCTTGATGATGTTGAAGAGTTCTTTGCTGTTGTGTGCATGAGTGGAGATTCTGTCTTCAATCGCTTTTTTCCTCGTTTTTTTAATGAGTTGGTGGTGGGCGTTGGTGGCGGCTCTGAAGTTGTTGTGGGTTTCTGTGGATTTGGTGTTCCTCCAGGCCTTTTCGAGGCAGCGGCAAGTGCATCTGGACTCTCGAAGTTCGGTGGTAAACCATCTAGCTTTCTTGGCGTGGGTGTTGTTGTTTTTCTTGAGGGGGGCTATGGTGTTGCCGCTGTCGGAAATCCATCTGTGCAGGGTTCGGGCTGCGGTGTTGGGGACGTCGTTTTCCGCGATGGTTGGGGTGGAGTTACTGAGTGATGAGGTTAGCTGGTCGTTGGTGAGTCTGGTCCAATTTCTTCGTGGGAGCAGGTGCTGGTGTCTGTGGGTGGTGGGTGTTTTGAAGGAGAAGTGGACGCATCGATAGTCAGTCAATGTGAGTTCGGTTTTGCGGCTGAAGGTGATGGAGTTTCCTGTTATGAAGAGGGGGTCGAGGGTGTGTCCTGCTGAGTGCATGGGTTCTGTCATGATCTGGCGGAGTCCAATGTTGTGGAGGTTTGGAGGTTGTCGAGGAGGGATGTGATGCTGCGGCCTAGTTGGTTGTTGAGGTTGAAGTTGAAGTCTCCCAGTAGGGTGTAGTTGGCGATGGCATGCGGGGAGATGATGTCCGTGATGGAGTTGGCGAAAAGTCCGCGGGGTCCAGGGGGTCGGTAGATGAGGGTTCCTCAGAGGGTGGAGGTTGGGCTGGCCAGTGTCTGGAAGTGAAGGTGTTCCATCAGGTATGTGGGCTCGTCAGGGAGTGTGCTCAGGCAGAGGGTGGATTTGTGGACGATGGCGATTCCTCCTCCCAGGCGGGTGGGGCGGTCCTTCCTGGATATCTTGTATCCTTGGGGAATGGTGCTGGTGATGTCTGGTCCTGAGGTGGTGTTTGTAAAGGTTTTGGTAAAGAATGCTACATCCGAGGTGGTGCTGTCGAGGAGGTCCCAGATTTCGGAGGCGTGTTTGTGGAGGAATCGGACGTTGAGGAGGATGCACTGCAGGGTCTTCAGTTCCGTTGTGTTCTTGCGGGCGGGTTGCGCTGGGTCCGTGGTCTTGGCGGTGCTTCAGGTGTGCCGGCAGTGGTGACAGCTGAAGGGTCCGTAGGTGTCGGCTGGTGATGCTAGCTTGCAGTTGTTGTTGCGGCCTGGGTTGAGAGCGTGGAGTGCGGCTGGGTCGTAGCGTTGGCGGTGCAGAGATCCAGGGTTCCTGGCGCTGGTCGCGGTTGGGTTAAGGACGCGCGCAAACGTGCTTGCCTTTGGCGCGCCTGCTCCACGCGGCTGCACAGCGGCTGCCATTAAGTAGGGATGGGGGAGGACTAGACAGCTGGGAGGCAGGAGCGGGCAGGGGAGCTGGATTGGGCTGGTCATGCTGGGGGGGAGGGGCCACGGGGGCAGCAGCCACGGGGAAAAAACGGGCGGAAAAAGGCAAAAGGGAGGGAAAAGTGCAAATAAGGCAGAAAAAGTGCAAGAAGAGTGGAGGAAAGACACAGAGGACACAGAAAAAGAGTGAAAGGGGGAGATTGAGATGAGGGTAAAAAACAAGTGAAAATGGAGGAAAGACATAGAAGGAGAGTGAAGGGGGAGCTTGAAATGAGGGGAAAACAAGTGAAAACGGAGGAAGGACACAGAAGAAGAGTGAAGGGGAGATAGAAATGAGGGAAAAAATGAGGGAAAAAGGAGAGAAAAAGTGGGGGAGAGAGAGAAAGGAGACAGAGGTCCACTGGACCACCAGGGATTAGGCGCAGATAAAACCTGCGGGTGGAGGAGGGCCTCGAACACCAACACTCGAGAGTGCAGGGGCTCAGGGGAAGGCCTCACTTAATGGTGGAGCTGCGAGGGAGGGAGGGCGATTTCACTGACAATGAGTTGTTGGTATTAGACCATTCAATTAAGTCTTCCAGGACTACTGAGGTGTAATATTTGGTTTCCGAGTCCATAAGCGCAATTAGACTATAATTTGCTGGGTTTGCTTGATCTCCCCCCTTAAAAATTGGGTTTAATATCGACCAACTCCAGTTGCTGGGGATTATTCCCATAGACTCCACCTCATTGATCAGTGCCGTTTGTGGGCTAGCCCAGTATTTCAGATCTAGCTTGTATATAGCTTGCGGAATGCCATTAGGGCCTGGTGCTAAAAATAAATAGGTTGCGGTTGCACTCCCTGTTTTCATAAGGTATTCATCAATTATTCCTTTTTGATCCTCTTGGGTGCTGATGAGTATCACCTCCTGATCCGTGAGGTGTGAAATCAAAAATAGAAATAAGAGCCCTCCACCAGGTAAAGAGCAAACTCAATTAGCACTCCTGGCGACTTGGTGTCGCTTCAAAAATAGTTTTAACCACTATGCCCATGGTCAAAAGTGTATATAGCTTGCGTAACGTCGTTAGGGCCTGGTGCCCTATTTCTTCCACCAGCCATGATCACTTTTTCCACTCTAGCTGGTGTGCAGTTTGAACTTGCTAGAGCAGTTGGCATGCTATTCAATGACAATGTTACTAGATCTTTTACACCATTTATCGCAACAGCTTTGCATTTTTCATGTACTAAGGAGCGCTCTTGGTTAGCAAAGGTCTTCTACAAATCAATCAATCAATCAGAGATTCGTGAAGCTCTCTACTCACCCGTGGGGTCTCAAGGCACTGGGGGAGGGGGAATTCGGGCAGCTCCAGCTCATTCGAAGAGCCAGGTCTTGAGGCTCTTCCTGAATGCTTGCAGTGTGGGGGTTCGTCTGATGCTGAGGGGGTGGTCGTTCCTGGTCTTGGCTGCAATGTAGGAGAAGAATCTTCCTTCTGTTCTGGCTCTGCCGATGCAGGGGATTTCGGCCAGTGAAAGGTCGGTGGAGCGGAGGTGTCTCTTGGGGGCGTAGAAGGAGAATCTTTTCTTGAGGTATTGGGGTCTGGTGTTGTGGAGGGCTTTGTAGGCGTGTGTGAGCAGCTTGAAAGTCACTTTTTTTCGACAGGGAGCCAGTGGAAGTCTGGTAGGTGCTTGGTGATGTGGTCTTGATGTGGGATGCCGACGATGATTCTGGCTGCGGCGTTCTGGATGGTCTGGAGTTTGTGGAGTAGAGATTTGTTGCAACGTAGAGGGCATTTCCATAGTCCAGTCTGCTGGTTATGAGTGCGTGGCTGATGGTCTTTCTGGATTCGGGAGGGATCCATTTGAAGGTCTTGCGGAATATGCGGCAGATGTTGAAGCACATGAAGGATACTGCGTTGATCTGTCGACTCATGGTGAGGGAGGAGTCGAGTATGATGCCGAGGTTGCGGGCATCGTCTGTGGATGTGGGGGGGTTGCTGAGGGCAGGGGGCCACCAGGTGTCGTCCCAAGCGGAGGGGGGTGGATCCAAGTACGAGGACTTCTGTTTTCTCCGAGTTGAGCTTCAGGCAGCTGCTGCTAATCCAGGATGCAACATCCTTTATTCCTTCCTGGAAACTGTGTCTGGTGATGTCAGGTTCCTTGATGAGGGAGAGGATGAGCTGGGTGTTGTAAGTGTAGGATACTATGCTGAGTCCGTGTTTTCTGATGATGGTTGCAAGTGGGACCATGTAGATGTTGAAGAGCGTGGGGCTTGGTGAGGATCCTTGGGGTACTCCACATCTGATCTCTGTGGAAGGGCAGGACTCTGATTCTTTGAGTTCTGCCAGCAAGGAAGGTGTGGATCCAGTCTAGGGCAGTTCCCTGTATGCCGGCGTCTTGGAGTGTGGCTGCTAGTGTGTGATGGGAGATGGTGTTGAAGGCTGCTGAGAGGTCTAGCAGAATGAGGACTGCCATGTGGCCTTGGTCGAGGAGAGTGTTGATGTGATCCCTGGCGACTAGGAGCGTGGTCTCAGTTATGTGGTTGCTGCGAAATCCAGATTGAGAAGTGTCGAGGATCGAGTTGGATTCTATTAATTTTGTGAGCTGCTTGTTTATCATCTTCTCAGTGACTTTGGCAGAAAAGGGGAGGAGAGAGATGGGCCTATAGTTCTTGAGGTCCGTCAGGTCTGCAGAGGGCTTCTTAAGGAGGGGTTTGACTTTTGCGCGTTTCCTGTCGTCAGGGAATGTACCTGTTTCAAGGGTGCAGTTGATTATACGTCGTAGTGATTTCCTACAAGGATATAATGTTGTTAAACCTCTACTAGGCACACCTGTTATAGCATCACCTGTGAAAGTGGATGATTCCGATGTCGATTCGGATCACTCCAATCAGTCGGATTCATCTCAGAGACGTTTTATCTACAGCTAGAGGAACTGTAAAAGAAAGCTAGAAATTGATCCTTCTGCCTTCTTCCCTGAGAACAACGCAAGCTTACTTTCATCTAACCTAGATGACATTATTCATCTGAGGTCTTCGCAATGGTTTCCTGTACCAGCAGAGTATGCGCAAGTCCAACTCAGGAAAGCTTTGAGAAAGAGGTTCATAATGGTCTCAAGGTGGTGTATGCTAGACAATCACAGTTAAGGAAAGTGGCTGACACTCCGGATGTAGATCTGAATATTATTACGTGTATTTAAAAACATTGTGCAGGAAGCTGTCTCGTTATGTGTGTAGTGCCAATGTAAAGGCACACCATGCAAAAGTACAGATTACCCTTATTGATTTAGAGGGCTTAAATTAATGATCCCAAGTGCTCTATTTGTGGTAGTTTGGCTGAGCAGCTTAGGCTTATCAGAAGGTAGTGTTAAGCATTTGTTGTATACACGGAGTCTAAAAATGAGACAAACTCAAGAAGAATCTCGAGACCAATTTAGAAATATAATACAGATTTTTATATTATTTTAGACACCAAGATCATTGGAATCATGCCAATACTTTCAGACTTATAGATTTTTGTAGTATTAGAAAAATACAGTCAAATAATAGTTTTGAGGTATGAGCCTCGAATACAATAATGTTATCCTATGGGAGAAACATTCACTGCATAGAAATACTTCCAAACAGTTTACAGGGTTCTTCTTCTGGACTTAAGATGCTGCTTGGTTGCAATGTACTGGACAGTCCTCCAAGGGTTTGGGGAGGCTATTCAGCATCAGGACAAGTCGGTTCTTGCAATTGTTGGGACAGCAGCAGTCAGGCAGAGTGTGGCGCCAGTTTCGGTGCTGGTACACAGTACTTGCATTGTTGGCTCTTCTTTGTCCTTCTTCTGCTCCTAGGTAGATGAATCTGAGTTCCTGGTGTCAGGGGGCCGTCTAAAAATTGAATTTGGGGGCGTTAAAGAAGTGTAAGGTAGTAGCTAATAGGCTACCTACCCATGGGCCGACTACCCTTCCTATATGGAACAATTCACAAACACCCACCCAACATACATATACAATGACTATTACACAAAAGAATAGACATAAAAATCAATTATGAAAGTACAAAGACATTCACAGTTCTGAAATATTCTTGCCCAAACAGGAACTCATAGGTTAACATCAATTTTATTTACTTGTCTGTTCCTAAACTAATGGACTACAAAACCTAACAATGCACTGCTCTTATAACCAGAGGATAAATATATCCAATTCGTTATTATTTCCCTGATTGAAATGCCTTATTTATTTGCTTGTAGGTTGCGAAGTGGTCAATGTGTTTCGAACTTGTGACTTTTTTTCACGGGTCTCCTCAGGATTCAGAACTGGTACACACTTGGATTCATCAATCAGTATGCCATGTATTCATGCACAGCCTTCTTCACTTATCCGATCACCAGACATATTTCACAAAGACCAGTCAATCCACATCGGCTCTCTAACCCGTTGATGCAGTAACATCCGCAACCCAATTTCGTGGCTTCAGTTGTAATTTTCAGCACGAGCAAGGCTTGATTCCGAAACTAAGTTAACTGCTGCAAAGCACCAGAAATGGAAGGGCACTAACCTAGTGCCCTTGTAAAGTCAGAGAAACACCACTACTGTTAACTGCTGCAAGTAGTTAAAATACCTAAAACACTCCTAAAACGATTTATAAGCAACAGTTGTGCCATCCATAGTGTTAAGACCTGCATCCTTGGCGTGGATTTCCCTGACTTTTTGCCTCTACTTCCTGTGTTTTTGATGCTGTGCTGGATTTCGTTTTTACTGGCTTATATGCTTTGGGCACTTTGCCACTGCTGATCAGTGTCAAAGTACAAGTGCTTCCTGTGTATATTGATATTGTGATTGGTTCTCCCTGATTGGCATATCTGTTTTACCAGTAGGTCCCTAGTAAAGTGCACTAAGTGTGCCAGGGCGGGTAAATCAAATGCTACTAGTGGGCTTGCAGCACTGATTGTGCCACCCACATGAGTAGCCTTGAAAATATGTCTCAGGCCTGCCACCGCATTGCCTGCGCGCAGTTTGTTAACTGCCATGTCGACCTGGCCAGTGACCCACTTGCCAGGCCTTACCCTTCTCTTTTCTTACACATAGGACACCCCTATGGTAGGCCCAAGGTACCCCCCTGGGAAGGGTTGTAGAAAATAGACCTCAGCTAGGCCTACCAGTGCAAGGGGTTCGCCCTTCTCTGCACAGAGTCCTCAGACTATGAGAAAGAAGTTGGCACAGAAACTGAAATAGAAAATACATAGTTTATTAAACCTCAGGAGGTGGAACCACATTCACCCAGCACCCTGTGGTGCTGAATGAAGGTAGCACCCAGAGTAGAAGAACCATGGGTCTTTTATACCCACACAGGGGCTCAGGAAAAGGACGATGCAAGCATACATGAGAAGAGTTACATACATAGATGGTCATACAGAAATGCACCGTAAATAGTATAGGAGGAGCTAGCAGTTGCTGACTCTGGTAGAAACAACCTGATAGTTACAGACTAAAAACAGATGCATGGACAGTTAGATATTCCTGCGCATGTGCAGGGTAGCAGAGTCTAAGTATAGCCAGTCCTTTAAACAGAGCACAAGAGAAGACAAAATGGCTGCCAGAAATACAAAATGGATTCCACAAAATGTACAGGATAGCCTGTAAATACCAGATGGATTCTGCTAACGCTAATTTAATCGCAGCCAATTTACGACAGACGACCCTTTTAGCGTTAGCTGAAGACATCTCCCATAATCCAGTAGGAAAAATGAAAAATATGCATATTAATTTTTAATAAAATTTTTTTTTCTTTTCATAAATTTCCTAATTCATTGCTAGGTGGGCATTTCTCATTCTAAATATTGTTAAGCGGGTATGTATGAGGTATAAACAGAAGTACAAAGGGAACAGAGAATTGGGTCATACAGATAGCAGGAGAGAGTAATTACTATTATCAGAAACAGAATTATTAGCTTTCTAGTCCTTAGCAAATCCTAGAACCATCCAGTAAAAACATTTTCAAGGTTCCCATGCATTTCAGTTACCATCAATTTCAATATCAAAGTATCCAACAGTACATATCTAATAAAAACATTTTCGCTAGACTTTTCCAGTGTTTCCTTTATGAGGGCTAGAGTATCTATCATTATACCCAATACAAACATTAAAGCAGTCAGACATATTATTTACAAAAATGATCCTGGATCCAGGGGACCAGGAGGACCATGAGAATTTGGACGAAGAGCTGCAAAGGGTTGCTCCTCCTCAAAAATGGGACGATCAATGGGGTACATTTTCAACAAAAAGAAAAAGAAGTCCTTGGGAAATTAAAGCCGCTGTACAACCAACCAGAGGGGAGTCTTCTCCCTGTGTCCGTTTGAGCCTCACAGGCAGGCTCTTGTTGTTCCCACGGTGGAGCTGCACAACTCGCAACTCAGGAATCATGGCCTAGTTTCAAGGGAAAAGTTTCTTCTTTCAGGATAGGGCAATCACCCACCAGGGCAAATGCGCTCAGCGATCCTGTCCAGTGTCTCAGGCAGTGCACCAGTTTTCTTCATTTCAATCTAACAGGCACCAGAGACACAGCACCTGTACCCTGAACTCAAGTCCTTCCCTAACTCCTGTATTGCTCTGCTGGCATACTGCTCTTTCGTTGGGGCCATGGATTGCATTCAGTGTGCCCAGGTATCTCCTTTACAGCCACTTTGGGACCAGGATTCAGAGGCCTGATGCTAGGATCTCTGAAGCAACCCTTGTTTCAAAGGGGGTTACCTCAAGCAAAAACCTTCTTCCCTTCCTGGTCGGTCTGTGACTCTCAGCTGGGCATCAAAAGCTTGATCCACGATTTCTCCTTTCTGATTTGTGACCCCGTCTTTCGCCCAAGATAGTAGCAGGGGTACGCTCATCACAATGCTTCCGGCCTTCTACCTTCACTGAGGTCCTGGTTGCCAGCAGTGCCTGTGCAGGTTACCTTCACTTTGACTTCAAGCTGGACTGGTGCTGACTCCTCAAGCTGGATCTGATGTCCGCGCCCCTCTGGCAATGGTTGTAAAGCAGCAAATATCTATTGGTGGACAGAACAAAAGGTCTTTAGACAAGGCACAAAAATAATCTATCAACAGAGAGGATAGTCTCAGAATACTTCCTAGTCCAGGGACGCCCCATATATTAACAAGGCACCCTGGAACCACTTTCATATATGTGAGAGTAAATAAAACAACAGTCTGGACCTATTGGCAAGTATAAAAACTCTTTAGTGAACTGACAAGAGTAATACGTCACCCAATGCCAAGCAGTCAAGGAAGTCTGTGTTCATTTCTAAAGACCCTCAAGAAAAAGGAAATGTTATACACGTTTTACTCCTAAACATTGCATTATTTGTACAGGACTGCAGACACTTCTAAAATGATTTTTCTTAATTAAAGCACCTATATTGTATACTCAGGACCATGCTCTCATGTTATAGGAGCAACAGGAAAATCTAACACTGCTAATTTAACAGGGATTCCTATTACATACAGAACTAAAAAACTTCAACATAATGGGTACATGTTCTCCAGCGGAACATCTTGTGACTAACAGACTCCTGTAAAACAATATTTTCCTCAAAAATGTTTGCTAAGGATCACATAGACCTCTTCCCTGCATTCTACATTTTCACAATCCAAACTATGCAACATTAGTTCTAGTAAGGACTGTCAGTTTATTTACACAGACTAGCTAATAAAACTAGCAATGCCCTTGCAAAACTGTATGTAGCATGAGAATAACAAACAATAGTGGTGTTGTCACCTGAGAATTTTTAAACAAAAACTACCCACAGCTAGTTCCCCTTAAAGATCAAATAAGGAAGCAGCAACCTAGACTACTCATCCTCTCATAATTCCATCAGAGAGGATGGGTAGTAACATAGCAAAATATATTTATTCGTTTTATTAATGCTAATAATGTTTAAAACAGTATTACTGAATAGCCAATTTAATGTCTCATGGTTATTTCACAGACAGTTTAGACAGGCTCAAAAAAAAGTAAGAAAAAGAGAGAGAACACATAAATTTGCCTACCCTTAATTTGTAGAGGAGCTAGCCTCCACTCCCCAGTTTTGACAGTAAGAAACCTGTACCAGGTTTCATTCTGTCAACACTATCAACCCCAATTTGTAGCAACTGGGCATAAACAAACTCTGAGGAGCGAAATAGCACATTTCAGCTAGCCAAAGAACATATTCCTTTAGCAAATGTACTAGTGCAACATGAGGCCGCATGAAGTCAAACTGAATCCCATTGCTTCCTGAATTCAACCCTAAAAACATTTATACTATATATATATGGCAGAGCCATTGTCTTTTAAAGAGAGGTCACATATACTATGTTCATGGAGTGCACACAAAAACTTGCTTTTACCAAAAAAAAAAAAAAAGGGTAAGCAAAAACCTCTTTCTTCCCCTGCCATTTCGTCTTTCAAATGTCGAAATGTCAAAGCAACGTTGTGCTGAGCCCTACAGGCTTCTAAATGTAGGACTTTGACCTATAACCTATGCAGCTGTTCCCCAGCATGCATGCAAGGTTTTCATGTGGTGCTTCCAAGTCAAAGTGACCCTAAAGACCGAAGACAGAGCAGCAAAACCCACTCTGTGTGTCTACCAGCAATTTCAGAGGTAAGCTTAATAACTTCTGCCAATTTTTGTGCATTGATATGTATAAGCAGTGTGCCAAGCGTTTGTCTAGCAGTATAGATGGTCTATGCTTACATATGTGCATTTACTGGGGCGTAAGGCAGTTTAAAAACTGATCTGACTGGAGAAAACTCATTTAAATAGTGAATTTTTACTCAATTTCGACTTTGATTTTCAGGGCACTTAAAAATTAACATCCTACAATGTTTTTGCATAATAGTCATCCCCAGAATGTCCTCTACATATCCCAGAGATGTGGCATCAAAAATGTATAATGTATACCCTTATAAAAATGAGTTTTGTACGCCTGGGTAAAGTGACATTTTCACATGTAATTGACCCCCTATTGCTGTATAGCACGGCTTAAATGCAATTTGGATGCTAGGAGGTCACAGTATCATTATTAGGCATTATAAATAGTAAAAAACGAATTTGTTTTTGCACCTATTTGAAATAACATTTTTTTTTATATAATCAAAATTTATTTTTTTTGTTAATAAATCTAATCATTTTGATGAGTCTACATATGAAAAGCGAGCTGCATCCCTTGCCTATTATATTGAAACACATTAATTCTTAGCCCTAAGCACAGAAGCTTATCTTGAAACATCTTAAGTCTGCGCCACTTTTAAATGAAGGACAGCCATTATTATTGAACATCAAAAACCACTCTTATCCTTATTTTAAAAAAAAGGCATTAAGAAAAGAAATCCCTACTGTCAATCTGCAAAAATAATGAAACTACATTTCTAACTTTGGAAACAGCAGTCTGAAATGCAGAATTTTACTCCGTGTTTTTGACTTCAACTATTCTCTGTAGCCGGAGTCCGAGATAGAAATGGTCTTGTTGACACAGCTGTTTAACACGTAAAGGTGTCGAAATTCACACGCCTTGCAAATCAACCCTTCAAGCCAACACAATTCTGTCGTGCTGTATAATGTGAATGCCTTTGAATACCCTATACAAAAGATAAATGCTGTGACATTTTGTATCTGAATTTAGTCTATTGTAAAACACACAATTTCGTTTTTCTCTTTACACAGGTCATCTTAATTTTAACTTTCTAAAGGTAAAACTCTTATCCGATAATCCATGTTAATTTTGCGCCACAATTTCCACTGAGAAAATTAATTCTCAATTGGAAAATCGTTTTTATATAGGCATATAGCCCTTAAAATTTCAAGCAAGAGCATCATTTTACTTTTTGTGTAGGATTAATGCAACAGTTTTTAAAACAAATAAAAACAGTTTTCTATGGAAAGTCTAACTGGTCTTTGCACAAAATAGGGCCGAGGAAGGCTCCTTGGGTTTCGTTCCTCAGCTGCCCTGTCTCATCAGAGAAGCTAAACCTCAGCGCAGAACCGGGCCACAGCGAGTGCTCCTAGCCCCCACCTTTCTCCAAGGCTGTCCTGCTGCAAGCATTACACATTTTCATGTCAGTGAAGCTTTCTAAGCAGTGATTTCACCTCCTGGTTCACCCCTCTATTTTTAGCCCCCACCTTACAAGCTGCAAGGTCAAAATCTGCCTTGCACAGCCCTGAAGCTGTCAAAGACAAAAAGCCTTCCTAATGTTATCTAAACTGCAATAATTTGCCCTATGGAAACATTTATTTTAATATACAATTTCTTTTCAAGGGTCATAAATTTAGGTTCAATTCTCAGATTAGCAGGTTCAGCTTAAATTAGAACCTACAACCCTGTGGACCCAGCACATTGGCTCACTGAACCACCAAGAACACAAAGCTGCATAGGAACAATTTGCAAATTCGAAATACCCACAATTTTTTCAAGCTAAACTTTTAACGGGTCCCTAATTACTCTTCATTAATACTTTTGTACATTAAGGGTGTCATCAAATCACAGGGGTTGCTCTTTCTCTTGCTACACCCCTCTCAATTTCCTTTTGCGACTTATTGATGGTGATGAGACCAAATTAAATTTACTCCTTAACAATTTCAGTTCTCAGAATTCTTTCACATATTCACAGTCATTCAATCACATGCTTTTTCCAGTGCTAGCAACATCCAAAACACAATTTACCACACCATAACATGTAAACACACATTTAACCCACAGATCAACACTTAAGACAGAAACAAAAGACAGCCCACAGACTGTACTTAAACCAAACCATTTGTAAATACTAGTTGCAAGTCATATTCACCAGATTTGGCTGGCAGAACACCAAAAAATAAAAACGCTCTGCATCTCATCACTTATGAATGTTACTAAGTGCACAGACCAGGATCCTTTTATGTACATATTTAGTTCCTCGGGGTACTAGTCACCACTTACAAGTATTTTTATTCCATAATGCGCTGTACATTATAGAAGAAAGACCATACTTAATATACATATCCCTATTAGGCGTCCCCTCCGGGGGGGGGGGCCAGTTGTGCTTCATCAAGTCTCATTTCGGTACCATTCCAAAAGCAACACATCTTTTGAAGTGTGCTAAAGACAGATATGCCAACAATAGTGCAGAATATGCAATATTATAATCAAAGTAGCACTTAAGGTACCTTTAGTACGATGTGCCGTTCAAATCAATTCAGTTAGAGAAAATTCTCCTCATTACCTGCCTATGTGAATTGCAAGTCACATATGTCAAAACAAACCAAGTTGGCCAACACAAAATATACCATACTCAAAGCCACAGTAAGCGTTACTAAACTACCTTACCAATCACAGGCATCAAAACCAACAGCAAGCGCCGCAGACACTTACCAATCACTTGGTGTTCAGATTCATCCTGCCAAGTTCTAAAATCGACCAAATGGTCACTGCACGGTGAATCAACAGAAGAGATCTCAGTCGAGGACCGGTGCCACCTGGATGGTCAGATCAGAAAGAAAGGAAAAGTCGCAGTGGATGCCAAGACTCTGGTCTTATCGGGCAGTGATCACGTCCAGAGCGAGATTCCAATCCTTCGTCGCGACCAATCCTTTGGGCATCCGAGTCACCGATGAGCCCCAAGTTGAGGCGCCAATTGTAGAAAATAGACCTCAGCTAGGCCTACCAGTGCAAGGGGTTCGCCCTTCTCTGCACAGAGTCCTCAGACTATTAGAAAGAAGTTGGCACAGAAACTGAAATAGAAAATACATAGTTTATTAAACCTCAGGAGGTGGAACCACATTCACCCAGCACCCTGTGGTGCTGAATGAAGGTAGCACCCAGAGTAGAAGAACCATGGGTCTTTTATACCCACACAGGGGCTCAGGAAAAGGACGATGCAAGCATACATGAGAAGAGTTACATACATAGATGGTCATACAGAAATGCACCGTAAATAGTATAGGAGGAGCTAGCAGTTGCTGACTCTGGTAGAAACAACCTGATAGTTACAGACTAAAAACAGATGCATGGACAGTTAGATATTCCTGCGCATGTGCAGGGTAGCAGAGTCTAAGTATAGCCAGTCCTTTAAACAGAGCACAAGGGAAGACAAAATGGCTGCCAGAAATACAAAATGGATTCCACAAAATGTACAGGATAGCCTGTAAATACCAGATGGATTCTGCTAACGCTAATTTAATCGCAGCCAATTTACGACAGGGTGCAGTGCAGTGCCGGCTCGCCGAGGGAGTGGTGCGGGGCGGTGAGGCTGGGGAGGGGCAGGGTGGAGGGTAGTAAACTCCGGCATACGGAGGTAAGTAAATAAATAAATATATAAAACAATATACATTGCGTATGCTGCATCGCTGAGTTGGCGATGCAGCTCGGGGAATGTAAATTGTTTTATATATTTATTTATTTACTCAACTCCGTATCTCTGTATGCTGGAGTTTACTACCCCCCACCCTGCCCCTCCCCGCCCCACACCACTCCCTCAGCGAGCCGCCACTGGTGCAGTTTATGTGAAAGGTAGGACATGTACTGGTGTGTGTAACATGTTCTGATACTGAAATACTGCCAATTTCGTTTTTCACTATTGAAAGGCTACCTTGCCTATAGGACGGAATGGGGACTGCTTTGTAACATTTTACAAGCATATTTTCCCATAGGGATAAGATGGAAAAATTGAGTTTGGTACCCCTGAACTCAGAATTAAATAACATATTTTAGAAAAGATTGTTTTTAAATTGTGTGTTTGAAAATACAACTTTTAGAAAGTGGCTATTTTCTTATTCAACCTTCCTGTGTGCCTCTGCCTGTTTGTAGATGGACTGTCTGGTTTTGGAGTGACAGGGGCTGGGGAGTTGCAGTGGCTCCAGGAGCCTGGATGAGTCAGCACTAGGCTGAATAGGCCTGATCTGCATTTGGAGTGGTGGGAGGAGTAGCACCTGTACCTGAATAGGGCTGTGCCTGCCTTTCACAATGCTGGCTCTGCCCCCTGTGGTGTGTCTGGGACCAAGGCCCACACTAACAAAGGAAGTTGTAGTGCACGTGCAGTGTGGCCCCAGAACTGGTTTGAACTGGGCTCAGAGCCCCTTGCACAAAGAGAACAAAGACATTTTGTGGTATAAGTATCAGACCCAAAACCCCAGACTTTATATCATTCCTGGAATTCAAGAGGAACCTTTGCCAAGAAAAAGAGCTGGAGAGACTGAGGAGAAGTACTGCCTTTGATGTGCGTCTGGGGTGGGCCTGCAGTTGCAGTTTCTGCCAAGGAAAAGAGAAGGACTTTGATGTGTGCTGTGTCTCCTGCTTGAAGGAGATCTCCAAGGGCCTGAAGTGAGCTGGCCGCCTGTTAAGAAGTCTCAGGGACACAAAGACTTCACCCTCAGCTCCCCTGAACTCTGCTGTTGTGGGTTCTGACCTGCCTTGAGGTGCCTGTGCCAGTTTTGGGCCTCTGGAGGTTGCTACTGCTGTTTGGGAGCTGGAAGAGAGAAACTGAAAGGACTACAGAAATCGAAGCATCGCTCTTCTTACGGCTGTTTTTACAACGCATCTTCACAGCGCAAGGAGGATTTCGACGCATCGTTGCGCCACTGCGAAAACCGTCACAGCGCCTGTCGTCGCTGCAAGAATCGATGCATTGAGGGATCGCGGCTGAAGAAGATCAACGCAGCGCCTTGCACTGCCACCGCATCGATCGCTGACGCATCCCGAAGATCCACGCATCGTACCTGTGCGACACGCTTTCCCGACGCATCACCTGCGGACGGGAACCGGCACGAAGAATCGACGCATCACTCCCCATACAGACCGGAATCAACGCAACCCTTCCTCTGCGTGCAGCGGGACTGTTGCATCGCCTCCTCAGGGTCTCAGGAGTGTTGCATCTCTTTGTCTTGTGATGCTGCGGCTGATTGGCTTGGTGAACTTTGACGCATCTACAGGTACTTTGGTGAAAAGTCACGAATCCATAGTTTTCTTTGGTACAAGTTCTTGAAACCTTTTTAAAAGTCATATTTTTAACTGTGTATGTTGGATTTTTGTCTTGTTTAGTTTAGATAAAGATACTTTATTTTTCTAAACTGGTGTGGTGTCCTTTTGTGGTGTTTCACTGGGTTACTGTGAGTGTTGGTACAAATACTTTACACATTGCCTTTTGGATAAGCCTGGCTGCTCATGCCAAGCTACCAAGGGGGGGAGCAGGGGTTATCTAGAGTGTGTATCCCCCTTACCCTGACTAGAAGCAAGGGTCCCTATTTGGACAAAGGTACCTACCTCTGCCAACTAGAGACCCTCATTTCTAACATATGGTTTCACCATTAATTTTTACCACGCATGCCGTGGTGCAAAGCTGTTTCTGTGATATCGATTGATGGAGCTAAATCTGTTTGCCTATTTCAGTATTACATATGCAGCACAAATGGTGCAATTCATAAGCATTTGTGCTGTGTATTTTTGCACCAATGTAAAGTTTCCTTGGTCGACCCGAGGAGTTACTAAAAGTAATCTACATGAGATAGGGGCAAGTTGTAAACCATTTTGTATATGTTAACAAAGTAAAGCGCATTCAGACATCGCCAGAGAGAATGTCATATTGTTATACAAGCAATAAATGATATGCCTAGTTATGGTGCATGTTTTAAGCCATCAGAACATCCTATTTTTAGGCTCTTGACACCAATGGCTTGTTGATTATTGCATTAACTGGGTTACTGAAACCCTTGAGTAAGTGGTTCATTAGATGTAAAAAGAACACGGTTCTCAGCCACTTACTACCAAATTTATCTTTTCTCAATGGAACGTGCGGATTTGTGTGCTCTGGGCACAATTGCCATTTGCACAGGTGATTCTTCATCTGTTTATGTGCAGTTATTAATTGGAAGGCAAAATAATTGTGTGCCAGTGAAAAATATTTTGGTGCCAAGGTTATTTTACAACCGTGGTCCAAATGATGCCGAACCTATTTTAATATACAATATTTTTCATTCTTGATGTATTAGGTACGTAGCAGGGTCGGGGAAAAATTAAAAATAAGGCAGGTGTCACACACTTACTAGATCAGCTGGCTGCATGCATTCACTCAGCTGCTGTTGAAGTCGGGCTGTCTCGAATCAGGAGGCACGCTGGGCCGTGAGAGGAGCTCTCAGAACTTGTGGCTATTGGCTGCACTGTGCAGCAGTTTGGAGAGAGGCCTGCCTGCCCAGGTATTTGAAGATCACCACCAGCTGCCAGGCGACAGGAATTCCAGGGGGCCCGGGCAGGGAGGAAGTTGAACAGGGGACATGCTGCCACAGCCTCGGACATCCGTTAGTGAACAGGCCAGTGTTCCAAGGGCACAAAAAGACTGGGAGCTCAAAACACCAGCAGAAAAACAATTAGTTATGCCAGCTTTCACCAGCCTTAGTACACTAACAGGGCCCCAGGCTTTTTGCTGGCAATGAATCGATGCAAAGGAGCATCAGTGGACAGGGAAGTCTCTCTGTTCCACGAGGGACCGGGGTCCAAGCTTCTACGATGTGAGATGCACTGACACAGATTTCAGCTGCCTCGTTGCGCTAAGCTTCATAATTATAGTCAGCTGAATCGCGGACACTCCGGCAGACAGTCTAGGTCACATCCCTGCAGGCTGTGGTATTTTGAATACACACTCACTGACAACTTATAGTATCAAAATAAAAATAATTAATTATAGCTGAGCGTCCGACTGCCCGTGGTCTGGCGCGCCGCACACCCGATTCCTCAAGATAGTTGCACCAGTATGGCTAGTCTTTAAAAATCAAATAACAGATATGGCACAAGTTTACCTTAACATACAAGGTCAAAGGTACCCCTTAAAAAGTAATTTGTGTGGTCTGGGAGAAAAAGGGAAATCAAAATGCAAACATATGTAAAGAACCTCCCACATTTACCAACAATTATTTTCTCAATGGCTAAATGTAGCTCGTGCGGGCTATCCCTTTGTTATAACAATGCATAAGTACAGCCTTAATTCTTTAATTCATATCTTTTAATTTTTGTTTTTAATCTTCTGTTATAATTTTATTGTACTAGTTATAAACATTTTTTTTCTATTTGTATTTTTTATAGTTTAAAAGTCAAAATCTTTCTGTGTTCTTATAGACAGTGCATAACATACATAATTCAACAAAAAAGACAATTTTCCTAACATGTAGAGATAAAGCATAATTGTGCAATATTAGACATACATTTTGTCATGTTAAAGTTTAACCCCTTCCATCATCACAAGTGAACTAACCTCACAGTCATCACGTCCCAATCATGCACATTCACACATCACATTCATAAAATTGCAGCTTAAATGGCTTGCACAAAATAACTAAATGGTGAGAGTCCTTCTTTGTTTTCCATGGTTATGGAGCCAGTTGGAAAATGATCAGGTCAGCGCATGTTTCAGTGGATTATTAAACTTGATTCCACCTTCATCAGGACCACTCAATTTCATTAAGTTAAAGCAGCGGAGGTTGTAAGGGGAATCAGTAGAGTAGAATCTAGTCAGTTTCGTATAGCCGATGGCAGGACCAGATGTCCAATATAGGTACCTCTAGGGTTATTGTCAGTTATTGAGCGTATTCACATATGTTGTGTGAATTCCAACTGAAGTGTTTTGCTTTCTTATAAAAATTGCACCGCTCTTGTAATAGAATGGCTCCCTCATTTATGATTACTGTCCACTTTTGAGAAAATAGGCCATTATTTCCTTCCGAGCAGGCGGGTCGGGAGCTACACGGAAATCAAGAAGTTTATGAAGACAAGCATTAAGTGCAATGAGGATAACTGGATTTACCACAGCAACTACATATTGAAATAATGTTGGTCAAGTGGGAGGTTCTTTACATATTTTTACAAGTTTACCTTAAGACAGCTTAACGGTGGTAGCTTTCTCTATTACTTACTTCTACAATGGAACAAAGGCGCCGCCGCAACAGGCGGGCCCCATGTAGGGCCAGACTGTAACAACTCCTCTTGGACTCCCAGGCCTGCACCTGTGAAAAAAATGCCATCACCCCTGGGTGATTCATGGTCATGTGCCACACACTGGACTGGAGAAGTGTGGCTCACTGGTTAGAGTAGGCAGACCTGGAAGCAGAGGTCAGCCCGGGACCAGGGTTTAATTCCTGGCTCGGCTGGGTCTTGAGTCCATAAATTGTCCATGGACTCGATAATTCTCGCTCCAGTGCATACTCGATTCATGGGTTCACACTCTGCGACTCTGGGCAATAGCTTGCTTAATCTCCACAATGGCCCCTCGCGGCGGGATGCCTGGCTTTCACCTTGTGGATGCCCTGCTGGGTTATCTCACAGGGGAATACCAGGACGGGTTCCCTAAGCAAGCGCTTAGAGACCGGTTGGTGATTTGCGCTATATAAATATCTGCACATTTACATTTACATTTACATATATCTGCACATTTACATTTACATTTACTCACTCTAGCAAGGGGGCAAACTCGGACTGGCCTCAGCTCAGTCACTGGTGGGCTCAGGCTCATGACGTGGTTGGGGACTTATATGGCAATCAATACTGAGCAAGTTCACCAAAACAGTTAGTCAGCCGTGGCTAGCACTGGGTCCGCGATTTGAGCCTCATCCACACCGCCGTGGTGCGAGCAGCAAAGAGAACCTGCGCTGCCATTCATTGGCCTATACACTGACACAAGTGCAGCCAAAACCTCTTAAAATGCCGCTCGCTCGCACCGCTGCTAGCAACGCATACAACACTGCAGGACTCACCCCGTGACTCACCCCCCACCTATTAAAACGTCTCTAGTCTTCAGGATTATATTGTAAGTGTCTAAGAAGTCGAGCAGCTCATGAGCACTTCCCTGAAACCTAACGGGCATAGCGCGCAACACACACTACCACTCAGTCATAGTGCATTACAGCAGCACTGGCTTGACAGCTTAGGAGGCGCTATAATGCGTGACTTAGCATTTCAGTGCGGTGATGGGGACCACCACACTGAAATGCGTTAGTCTAACACCTGATGCGTGGTACTTTATGTTCTGCAGCTACTTTATTTACCCACTGAAATGTAGTAAACATAGACAGAGATGCCGTGTTAAACACGATTAAAGACATATTTACAAAGTGCTACTTAATAATCAGGTTCGAAGGTTCTACTTAATAATCAGGTCCAGAACTTTACAGAATGTTCTTACGTGAACAGAGGACCCGACCGATATTTTTCTCTGGGAAAGGTGGAATCCCTAGCGGAAAAGATGGAAACGACGGAACACCTGGCCTTGAATTGAAAAAGTTAAAATAAATACCAAAGGCACAATCCATACTTGTTTATGTAAACATAGCAGCCATCTTTGAACTTGCATGATTCGGGACCAAAACAGTAAGTAAATTATTAACGGACATGATTGTTTCTTTATTGAAGTCTAGAGGCTTTTTAAATTGTTAGTGCTCACCGACTGGCAATGAAACAAAACTGAAACAGTACAAGATTTCAGAAAAAAGAGACGAATAAATACTTGAACGTAAACATTGTATTCATTGCACAACTTGTTCGTGCACTGGATCTAACTTGATACGCCTTATTAAGCAGAAAACACTCAATCTGTACTCCCTCATCGGCGACTCCTTTTCTGCCACCCTCCTCGAGTCTCCGAAGTCTTAACGAACAGGAGTATAAAATGGATGTGCTATAACGTCATCAGCCAAAAGGCGTTTTATCGCGCCCACTGAGGAAAGTGAAAGCGACTGCGTTCTTTTAATTACGACCCTCAATAGGAATCCTCCTCCCACTCTGAAGACCTTATTCAGTATTAAAATGAATGATCGTCCAACACTGGCAAATTCAGAAACAGCCATGTCCTCTTTCTATGTGACTGAAACGAGTTAGGAGTAGGACCCAAACACTGCAGAAAAGCATGGCACATTGCGTGCCTTCGCCTTATCACAATAAACCCCGCCCTCACGAGGACACCACGCGGGGCAAGCAAGATGGATGCGCTTGTAGCGCAAGTTGAACCTTGGAATCGGGTGGAGGTTCCGAAACCCGCGATTCACTGCATAGTGACCGTGCCTTTGAGTGACGTCACAGGTACGGCGAGCCAGACTAACAGACTGATAGTTCACGTCACGTGCAAGAGTACTGTGTACTTCGTAGGCTTTCAATTTTTTAGGAATACTAAATATCATAATGAAATGATCACTGGAAGTGACAGACCACCACTTTTAACTTTATTTGCTTGATGTGAAATGAGTGGAAACGTTTGCAAGGCATATGGCTGCAAACGTCCCTAGAATGACTAAGGTTAAAATATAGCCTGTATTGTGTCTTTTGATTATACACAGATTACAGGGATTAGAGTGCAGAAAGTAAATATTCAATAATGAAAGTGCGATGTGATAGATTTGTCAGCGCGCAAATTTGTCTCAAATTCTATCCCATAGGGCTTGCCAACGTCTAGGACTGGGAACGGTGTAGTCCAGATACAAACTTTGTTGCTCCCAGACTGGAGCCCTCACTAGTTCTATTTACATATAGACTCGCGTGGATATGCTGAATCATTCTTTTAAGAATGACCGACAAGAATTGTCATTTCAAAACTTTATATTAAGAAAGAATTGGCAGATTTCAATAAACATACTGTGGTGTTGCGGTCTAGTCGACGGCACGCTAGGCGTGACGTCACCGGACTTCCGGCGGCGGCCATCTTAGGGTCGCATTAGCGCGCCGATTCGAATAGCAGAAGGAGCTCCGTGCCGGCGCTCCTGCTGGAGATGTGTATTTCGTGAATAAACCCCTCAACCTTTGCCAACTGTCTTGGTCATCTGTGGTGGGGCATTGTACACAGGGAAGAAAGGGGCAACATTACAATGGCGACGAGGAGGTGAAACGGCCCAGCGCTGCCTCCAGGGTGAGTGTCTCGTGGTCTGCCAGCCAACGACGCCCACAGGCACCACCCCTGACCAGCAGGAGCGCGGCAGTGTCGCGGAGAGAAGAGGAGAGAGCGCTACATTCCAGACGGGCCCCTCCTGAGCCGATTCCGGACCGCGACAACCCTACAGGGTGGAACCGCCCCAGGTAGAGTCCACGTGGAGAGGCGGTTGCACGCATCGTGGCGGGGGTCACAGGACGAAACGCGAGCGGCGGCACCACAGACCGCGACGACGACCCGGACGCAGGGAGCCCCGACAGCACCCAGGGGTCGAGAAGCTCGAGTCCACGACCGCGGCGAACGGAGGCAAGGAGGAAGATGAGTGCCACTTCGACGGGACTGCCGAACCCGATACCCTTCCTCACGAAAGCTGGGGTTCCAGATATGCCATGGGAGGATTGGAAGCCGTACTTCTTGAATTTCTTGTTCGCCTTGGAAGAAGAAAGTGGCGCTGAGTTCTCGAGCTCGCGCAGGAAGAGGATGCTGCTACACCATTTGGGCCCTGCAGGTCAGAGGGTTTACGACGATCTGGTGAAGGTGGTGCGGCCCGCGGTGGATGACAATGTGTTTCAACACGCGATCGACGACATGGATGCTCATTACCGCCCGACAGTGTGTGTAGCCGTCGACAGGTACAACTTCTACCACAGAGCGCAACAGAAAGGAGAGACGATTGACCAGTACGTAGCGGCGTTACAGAAGCTGGCCCTAACGTGCAAGTTCGGAGCCTTCCAGGAAGAGTTGATTAGGGACCAAATAGTAATGCACGCAGCGAATGCGTCCATTCAAGATAAGTTGTGGGCTAACGGAGACGAACCCCTCAAAACGGTGATAGCCATGGTGAAGAAGGCAGAAATGTCCAAGAGATGTGCGGAGACAGCGAAGAAGGACCGCTACCCTGAACAAACAGTGTGCAGGATAGAAGACCGAAAAGGCCACGAGAGACAGACGACGACGGAGCAGCACAGCACGCGACAACACAAGAAGCCCATGACCCGGGGCGCGAAACAGCAGACGCAGGGACAAGGGAGCACCAACGGGTGCTACAGATGCGGCAGCGAAAGGCACGCCGCCAACGACAAAGGGTGCCCAGCGTTCCGGGTCAAATGCACGTACTGCGGGCTGATGGGGCACTATGAGAGAGTGTGCCGAAGGAAGACGTCAAGGCAGCAGGTGAAGTACGTGGCGCAGGAGATGACCAAGGAGGAAGAGCAAGAAGGGCAAGAGGACGACGAAGAGATCCTGATGATAGATGACCAGGTCTTGGGGATCGACGGCGCGGTCGACAAGAAACCGAGGTGCGCCATGACCATAGGGGGCGTAGGAGTCACCATGGTCGCAGATTCAGGGTCCCCCTACACGATCATAAAGAGGAAGATATGGGAGGAGGACTTTGCACCTGTCACAACACACCGACTGCGCCCCGCGGACATCCACCCGGTGACATTCACAGGGGAACCCATACCCATGGTAGGGTATTGCCCTCTAACGTTCGAGTTCCAGGGCAGGACGTGTGAAGGAAAACTGTACGTGGCAGAAAAAGGACCATCAGTGTTGGGATGGAAAGATCAAGGGAAGCTGAAAATAAAGCTGAACCCAGGAGGCCGCATACAAGTGCTCATGATGGAGGACGACCCCAAAGTGGGAGCAAGGCAGTGGAAGGAAGAGTTCCCCGAAGTCTTCAGAGACGACATAGGGAGGCTAACAAAGTTCACGCACAAAATAAATCTCAAAGAAGGAGCCCGACCAGTGTCCCACAAAGTGCGAAACATCCCGTTCCGCACCAGGGAGGCAGTACAAGAGGAACTGCAGAGGTTGGAGGACAACGGGATCATCGAGGCCATCGATAATGCGGAATGGTTGGCCCCCTTAGTCGTGGCGCAGAAGCCGAACGGGAAGGTGAGACTATGTGTGGACCTCAGGGAACTCAACAAGAACATTGTAGTGGACAAGTTCCCCCTTCCCCGCATCAATGAGATGTTAGCTAAGACCAAGGGCGCCAAGTGGTTCTCCACTGTGGACTTAACATCTGCGTATCACCAGATCGCACTCCACAAATCGTGCAACCACCTCACATCATTCATTACACCTTTCGGGTGCTACAAGTTCCTACGGATGCCGTTCGGGCTCGCCTCGGCAGCGGCGGTCTTCCAAAAGTTGATGTACCGTCTGTTTAACAAGATGGAAGGTATTCAGTTCTTCCAGGACGATATCTTGGTGATGGGCGCCTCCACGGAAGAACATGACCGGAGGCTAGCGGGTGTCTTGACAGTGCTGGAACAAAACGGGCTTACGGCCCAGTGGGACAAGTGCAAGTTCGGACTGGGGAAAGTCACGTACCTGGGACACGAAATCAGTCAGGAAGGCATAAAACCCAAGGCATCCAACGTAGCTGCCATCAGAGATGCACCCACGCCCACTAGCAAGGAGGAGGTACGGACATTCTTAGGGATGGCTGAGTTCTACAGCAAGTTCGTATCCCACTTTGCATCAAAGACGCACCACCTGAGGTCGATCCTGAAGGAGAAAACAGCGTTCTCATGGAAGGAGGAACAAGAGAGAGAGTTCGAGGAAGTGAAGAGAGAAATCTGTGGCGCCATACCCATCCAAGGGTTTGACCCGACGGCTCCCACGACCTTGACCACAGACGCTAGCGACCGAGGCCTTGGAGCAGTGCTCACGCAACAGTCGGCACGAGGAGTGACAGCGACAATCAGCTTCGCGTCCCGCACGCTGGCTGACAATGAACGCAAATTCAGCGTGATTGAAAAAGAAATGCTGGCGGTCGTGTGGGCAGTGGAAAGATTCCGGCAGTTCCTGTGGGGAGGACGGTTCCTCTTACGAACAGACCACAAACCCCTGGTTAAAGTGCTCACGTCCAACGGCCACGAGCACGCTACCCCAAGAATTGCGAAGATGACACTGCGACTCCTCGACTACGTGTACGACGTAGAGTACATCCCAGGCACCAAGAACCGCGTGGCGGACTACCTGAGCAGGGCGGCGGCAAAGGAACCGGCAGAGGCGCAAGACGCAGAGACTTGAGCCGAGTACGCAGTGGCGTTCATGAGCGATCACGAAAGAGCAATCAGCAAGCAGGAATGGGAAGAAGAGTATGGGTCCGATGAGAAGGTGAAGGCGGTCAAAACGTACGTGACGCAGGGGTGGCCGGAGAAGAGGTTGCTTGGAGAAGCACTAAAACAGTACTGGGAAGTCAGGGAAGAATTGTCGCTGGGGGACAACCCGTGTTTTCTATTCCGAGGCAACAAGGTAGTACCCCCGACGGCGCTGAGGCCCAGAGTGGTGGCTCTTGCCCACGAAGGACATTTGGGCATCGTGAAAACGAAGGGAAGAGTGAAGGAGGACTATTGGTGGCCAGGGTTGGACCTCGCAGTGGAAAGACACGTCAGAACGTGTGAGCAATGCAGCAATGCAGACAAGACGCAGAAAGTGCTGCGCCCACCGCTGGGACGCTTCGACTTCCCGGAAAACCCGTGGGAAGAGATCTCCATAGATGTTCTAGGTCCCATACAAGACGCCAGTGGCAACCAGAAGTACCTCACCGTGGTCGTGGACAGGTACTCGAAGTGGCCAGAAGTCCATGTGGATGACAACGCAGAGACAGATACCATCCTGGGATTCCTCACGGAGGTGTTCATCAGAGAAGGGATCCCCAAGGGAATCCTCAGTGACAACGGCCCACAGTTCGCATCCACGAAGTGGGAGGCCTTCATGGACAGGAACGGGATAACTGTCAGGCGCACGCCGGTCTACCACCCTGCCGGGAACGGAGCAGTGGAGAGATTCAACAGGGTGATAATGGGGTCAGTGCAAGCGGCAATCGGCCAGGGAGCAAGCTGGGAGAAAGAACTCAAGCGTATGCTATGGGCGTACCGGATAACTCCCTCGTCCACAGGCTACAGCCCATTCCGCATTCTGAGAGGAAGAGAACCGTTCACCCGAGACAATGTAGCTTGGAAGAGGCTCACGGTGCAGAGTCATTGGTCGCCGGCAGTGGTGCGCAGAAACTTGGAGAAAGCACAAGCCGTATACACGAACTACTACGACGCAAGGCACAACACCAAGGAAGCCGCCTTGGAGAGAGGAGAGTGGGTGAGGGTGAAACTGCCTACACAGGGAAGGAAAGGGGATAGCAAGTTCACGTCCCCCTTCCAAGTGGTAGAACCCTATTCCACATCAGCCTTACTAAGTGACGGGAAGATTTGGGCACAAGATCGGATGGCAAGATGCACCAGAATCAATGAGACTGAACGGAACTTGGAGCTGGACGGCGAGGCAGGAGCTGGGGCCACACCGGCGGGGAAAGGCGAGAGTAGGAGACCAGAGGGGGAAGCAGGAAACGTTCCCAAGGGATCCTGGAGTCCAAGAGGAGGGGAAGTCGAGACTCCGGGACTGGGTGACCGAGGGACTGAGTTAGGTGGGGTTGAGCCCCAAGAAGCGTGTGGGGAAGCGGATCCGAGTGGGGGGGGCAATACCCCGACCGCAGGCGCAGGAAGCAGGAGGACACGCTGCGGAAGAAGAGTACTGCTCCCACGAAGGTTCGAGGAGTTCAGCCTAGACCACAAGTAAGACTGTTCTATTGTTAAGAGGGACAGTGACTATTGTGTTGTAAAGGGGGGAGATGTGGTGTTGCGGTCTAGTCGACGGCACGCTAGGCGTGACGTCACCGGACTTCCGGCGGCGGCCATCTTAGGGTCGCATTAGCGCGCCGATTCGAATAGCAGAAGGAGCTCCGTGCCGGCGCTCCTGCTGGAGATGTGTATTTCGTGAATAAACCCCTCAACCTTTGCCAACTGTCTTGGTCATCTGTGGTGGGGCATTGTACACAGGGAAGAAAGGGGCAACATTACACATACCACAAGCAAGTCTAGCAGCAAAGCATACAAATCATAAGTACAAAGAACTCACTAAAGTTTTAAGTGAAATCCGCCATCGATTCACTTTCTAAAGGTCGGGAAAAATGGGCTTTCGTGTTACAGAAATCCACATACTTTTTATAGGACTCTAGACAAAGACTTTCATACATTCTGTAGGAATACATGGTTCTCAGGTTTTACACCAATTGGGAGCAACCTGGAAGAAACCTTTTAGCACAAAATACAGTCGAGGATTCTCTCAGGATAGTAATACATTAAGATTCAGTCATTCTCACAGCTTTAGCTGAGCAGTTGAACAGATACATTGTTTTAGCAAGAGCCCAGAATTGTTGGAAACTCTGATGATATGCATCCATGGCTGATCCCTGATAGTGATGTGTTATTTAGTACTGTGAATGGGAAGGTTTATGGGCTAAGAAGGATAAGTAGCTGCTAGCAGTAGAATTCAGGACACTTGTTGAAACCCTTCCTTCGTCAGATTTGATACCAGATGATATGTAGGGGGGCACATGGGAAACCTTGCAAGGGTAACTCCAACTATGGCAGGTAGCCTTTCAAAAACATTTTCAAACAAGTCTCATAAATTTAATAGATTGATTCAATAAGCTTATTAATCATCTACAAAGAAGGTACCTTTTACTCCAAAGAGCGTAAAAAGTGGATTTCTTGTTGGAAAAGAAGAACTAGGTGGGTGAGAATTAAAAAAAAAAGATCAATCTCTGATAACATCTGGGGAAAAATAACTGAAGTGGTGAAGTGTAAAAATCATTAAATCTTCTGGAAAATTATAGGGGAGAATAGTTACACACTCTAAACAAAGATTAATAATATCACCAGCATTGATTGGCAAAAATATATAACCTCATAGTACCCTTGGGTATAGTTATATATTTCAACATGGGCCGCTTGTGTTTCAGTTCCGACCCCATCCTCTGTGCAATATATAACTGAGTTGAGTTTGCAAAGGAGATCAATACCTATGAGGTTTACAGGACTCCGTGCACTCTGAGTCGAAAAATCAACAGCTAGTAGTCCAAATGGGGGCAAAAGGTGGGTAGGGAAACCTGCACAAAGCCGGTTTCCTCACACTGCTCCAATAGGAGCAGTGCAGCCCAAGGTGCCAGGCCAGGTCCTCACTGAACTGGAATAGAAACAACTTCAAACCGGTTTCGCCCAGGCTAACGCTCTTCAGTTGGATGTAGTTTGTTTCCAGTGGCATAGTGAGCACAGGATCCACATCTGGGCATACTTGTTGCACTTAGGGTGTCGCTCTGAAGTATACAAAAAAGTGATGGATGGGTTGCTTGAATTAATCTCAACCACTGGTAATTACTCAGGGCTGCCTCCCGATCCATTGTTATTTTGCACACCATGCCACTTCACTTTGGACCCAATCATATGCAAATCAATCTTGACCCTGCTCCAGTTGGAGCAGTACAGCCGGAACTGCCAGGCCAGGTCCTCCCTGGACCAGAGAGTATCACAAGCAACCCAAGACCGGTTTCGTCCTAGTTAGGGTTACTCTGTTGGTTGTGGCTTGGTTCCAGTGGCACAGTGAGCATGGGATCCACGTCTGTCCATTCCCTTAGTGTGAAACACTGAAGTATACAAAAAAGAGATGGTTTGAATGCTTAAATTAATCTCTGCCACTGGCAATTACTCAGAGCTAATCTGAGGTGGAATGGTGGGCAAACAAACAATGGATTGGAATTCGGTCCATAGCAACTAGCAGTGGCTGAGATTAATTCAGCCATTCTATTCATCACTTTTTTGTTTACTTCAGTGTGGCCCGCCACTCCCCCCAGGACCATAAAAGCCTTCATGTACCAAGGCCTGAGTTTTTATGCAATGTGTGTAATACAGGAAATAAAAACAACTTTAAAATCTGCTCTTTAGTCATACTTTGGAAATAATATACATGTTCCTGCGCTTTTAACAACAGATTGGGAGGGGTGGGGAGCAACACAGAGTCCAAGGGTGGGTATTTGATGGGGAAAAAAATCACATGAGAAAGAGCTAGAAAATCCATGCACTCTTATATAGTGCTAAATGATGGGACAGAGGCGATTCTCCAGAAAAGAGACAAACACTAGAAGAAGGCAATTCGCTATATAAGACGTAAGCAAATGAGATTGACAATAAAGTAAATTATTGAAAAGCAGTGGGCAGCTGTGTGTCCACTGTAAGATTTTGGTGTGGTTCTCAAGAGGCTTTCGGCTACAGGCCACTAAAAGATGTGTGGTAGGCGAGACTTTAAAACTGTCTCTGTTTCTGATTTTGTCAGCAGTTGTAATTTTATTGAAGCAGAACATGATGAATATGCAAAACATGTGGTTTCCTTTGAAATGCAGATATTATTGGGACATAGCATGAGGCCCGTCCTCCGGTGCAGATCCCTGGACAAAGCACAATGAATTGAGTGCTGACCATCTCATCGGTACCCTGGGGTGCCTTTTGACTCAGAACTATCATCAGCCAACAGAGGGAACTTAAAGCCCTCTGTGCCAGCGCAAGACTCTATCTGCCCGCTTGCTTAGTTCTGTTAATTGCTAGTGGAGGCCTCGCAGTGATTTAGGACCCATTTCAGTTGAAATGTATGAAATGCCCTAGCCACGCCTCTAGGTAGTTGTGGTCATGAGTTGCTTACAGTAAAACCATTCTTTAATGCACTGATTTGTAAGGAAAAAGTCAGGACCAGTAAAATGGTTTCTATGAAGCTAGGTGGGAAAACAGAACTGTGTTCCGTGCCGGTATGTGACTGAAGAAGAGTAGTGTCCCGTCAGTATTTCAGGGGTGCTGGTTGCGTAGTTTTAGCAGAGGATTCCATGTCATCGGTGCACAACTTTGCCAGTCCTGGATCCTTTGTTAAAACATTGTTTGCCAGTGTGTTAATCCAGTTTGACTGTAACAGGTCTATGACTCCCTGAATGCACTGATTTTGTGAACTGCAAGTTTAAGGCTGGAAAAAGCTGGCCTGTTGAAATGGACTCATCTGGTAATCCTGCACTTCATTGAATGGCAGCACCTGCTGCTAACAGATAAGCTAAGCACTGGAATGGAAGTGTCTGCATGTTTGTCGAGATAATGTTCCAGTAATATGGATGCAATGAAGAATTTTAATCCGATCTACTCCACAGGGTGAAGGACTAGGACGAGCAGCGCCCTTTCTTCCACGAAGAGGAGCTTGGAATCAGCTTCTCAGAAAATGAGTTGGTTTGAGCTACTGGTAGCAGATTCCCACACTCTTGTCCTCCGCTGTTGAAGAGGCGGAGAGTGGCAAGTGTCAAAGGAAACCAAGATCATCCATTAGGCAATCAGCAGGAGACACATGATGGATCAGCACTGTTAGGGCTACTGTCCTCTTTGGGTAAGATGGGAGCACAAGTGAGGTGTGACTCCACACCCATAGGTGTGGGTTCTGTAAAATACCTTTTAATTAGCCAGGTGTTTATTGAACTCCCAGAGAGAAACCTTGGATAGGATGGCCAACCGTTTCTATTTCTGTTGGATTCTCCTGTCTTTGAGGTATCTATCGGTTATTCTGCAGTGAGCTAAAATGAACTGCCAACTGACCCCTGCACTGCTCCTCATGCGACAGCGCAGTTTAATTGACTTGTGAAGGTCTCTGAGAAGAACAGTTAATGTGCTCAGAACATTCCAGTAATAAGGAAGAGGTAACACTCGGGCGTGGGCTGGGAGTGATCAAGCAAGATGTCAGAGCATGACACTGAACAAGAGGAGTTTTCCACAGTTGCGAAGGGGCAATATTTGGTGCATCACTGTAGATGA
Organism: Triturus cristatus; assembly: GCF_964204655.1. Classification (NCBI taxonomy): domain Eukaryota; kingdom Metazoa; phylum Chordata; class Amphibia; order Caudata; family Salamandridae; genus Triturus; species Triturus cristatus. The sequence continues at coordinate 693,731,357 of NC_140591.1, forward strand.
GGATTTCCTTTTGAGAAAAACTTGCATATGCTTTTCAAATCGCAGCTCGTGCTTAAACGTGCTGTGTATTACTGTTGCAAAAGTGATTGTTTCCATTAGTAAACATCATTCTGATATTTCCTCCTTTCTGTCAAACTAGAGTCCTTACATTAAAAATTAGGATAATCTTAATTTAATTATGACCTTTATCATGAAAAAATATTTGTATGTTGTAGTAGAACAATAGGTGTTGTAATGCTTTCTATAGGGTACCTACTTTTAATCAAAATATGTAAAACACATTCATTTACATGTGTTAATTATGAAGGAAGCATACTGCCACCAACAAGTATAACATTTATTTGGATATATTTCTATTTGGCCATCTAAATTATTTAAAATCTTATTCTATTTGTGTTGATGTGTTTTGCTATTAACCCCTTCGCTGCGGCGCGAATTCCGCCGCAGCACTGGGTGGGTTTGGGGGGGTTGACGGCGCCGCTGTGCTCATGACGGAGCCACGCCGTCATGAGTCACGGGTGAGCTGTGCTCATGACGGCGTGGTTCCGTCATGACTCCACCCACTGCGCTAATCGCCCGCACAGGCGGGGAATTAGCGCCGCGTGGGAGGAGCGGCCGCCAACGGCCGCAGCATGACGGAACCACTCCGTCATGAGCACAGCGCAACCGTGGCTCATGACGGAGTGGTTCCGTCATGAGCGGGGAAGGGGTTAATCTACTTTGTAGGCCTCACAAGGACAAATAGACAGGGATCAAAATATCAAATATTGTAGACAGCCTCTTATGGTAGAAATCTGTGTCTGAACTTCAGTGCAGTATTACAGATTGTTTACGCAACTGTTTTGTTATGTGACTTGTGAACCAATAAATGATTCATAGATGAAGCTGGCTGTCATCGAAAAGGGTTGTACTCAATACTAGATTGTTTTACTCAGTTAGTCTGAATATCAAGTCACATAGGATAGAACTTGATTCTTGAATGTATAAATCTAAATTACTTTGATGCTGGACCATTTTCATCAGTTATTAGGCGTCGCCTACACAGCATAGGCGCTGTGCTGCGAGAAGTATTGTTTACAAGTCAGTGGACTAACAACCTGCCACAACATATTATTCGTTGTTTTCGTTGTCTATCCTATTTGCAATCTTTCAATGGCTTAGTTTACAAAGGCTTCCCTTCCTTTCTTACCCTAGCTCCTTCATCAGTATTATTCCTGGATGTGAAATGTGGTTTCCTTCTTTTAACACAGGCGTACGCCTTCTTATTTATATTGCTTTTACCCTTTCTGCCATCTCTATTGATGCTTTAGTTACTTACACCCACTACTGTATATTACTCCACTCTGTCACTCTACTTTAAACTACTCTATGCCACTCTCTTCTACCCCACTCCATGTCAATCTGCCCTGTTTTACTCTGCCCTGCGCCATCCCACTCTACGCCATGCCACTCTACGCCATGCCACTCTACGCCATGCCACTCTACGCCATGCCACTCTACGCCATGCCACTCTACGCCATGCCACTCTACGCCATGCCACTCTGTCACCCTACACCACTCCACTCTACGCCATTCCACTCTATGCCATTCTACTCTGTCACCCTACACCACTCCATGCCATCCCACTCTGTCACTCTACTCCAGTCTCCTCCAGCCACTCTTCTGTTATATGCTACTCTGCACCTCTCCACTCTGCGTCACTATCCTCCAGCCACTCCTCTCTATTGTTTGCTACTCTGTGCTTCTCCACTGTTCGCCATTCCACTCCACACCACTCTTCTCTATGGCACTCTACTCCACGCTACACCACTAAGTTTTAGCCTTGCTGAACAGCACCCACCCTGCTGTACAACATGGCTAAAAGACATTCACAAAGCCAATATCTATCACATAGGCGAGACCCAAATGCTTTGCCTATGCTTGTTTTTCGATCTTGCTTACTTGTTTGGTTGCTAAAGACCTACTGTGGGCTAATCAAAATCTTAGTGTGCTTACAGCCAACTCATTGCTTGCCATTGGTCGGCTTTATTGTCACCCATTTGCTTGTTTCCTGTTAATTGGCTTGCATTGGCCTGCCTTCCTCTACTTGTGTTTATCCCTCACTAGGAGCATGTCTTCTGTACCATCCTTTTCATTGGTTAACTTGTATCATTCCACTGATCACTTTTAGTGAACATTTTGTTATTATTTGGGGTGGGGGTGTGTGTGGATCAAGCACTCCATTAAAGTGCATGTGTTTTACAGCTCTCCTATGTGTGCTTCTTCCCTTGTGCTCTGTGTTGCTCTCTCTATCTTGTGCTGCTTGCTCTCTCTCTTGTACCTTTCCATGACTAAATTCCCTGGCAGGCTTTGCTCTTTCTGTTGCATGTGCTTCTCCCCTTGCCTCTGTGTTGCTCTTTCCCTTGTTTGCCGCCATTCCCCCTCCTCCCCTTACCCGGCTGTATTTTTATTTTATTTCCCACCACCTGCTTCTACGTTGAGCAGGCCACTCCCCACCCCCACCGGATGACCTTTTTGCCATCCATAGTGGCACTTGTCATACCTATGATATGTGAAACAAGAAAGTCCCTAAAAACAGTTTCGTGCTGTAAAGATGTGAGACAGTCTATTAAAAAATGCTGGTAGTCAATAGAATACACAAAAACAGAAGGAACCAATAATGCTACAATGTCAAGAATCTACACTACACATAAGAATTACAATTTTTAAAAAAATTGATAAAAATTAACAATAACAAATCATATATTGCAAAGCAAAATTTATTCAATACAATACCATTAAGTACATATATCATAAAAACATTTCATTAAAAGTATTTATCATTGTGGAAAAACAGTTGTAGACGCAGTGTTTCGGTATTTGGTTAACACCTTCTTCAGGACAGTTTTTGAAGATAGTGAAAGACATACAATTGATATCTTTTTTAAAGAGGGACGTTAGAGGCAACCATTATCGTGGAGGAAATAAAGGAGCCATGAAAATGTGAAAACAGAGCAGATTGGAGGAATCAATGTTTCCACATAGAATTTTACACCACATTTAGTGCCACCAAGACTACTCAAGGAAACATGTTTGCTAAAAAAAACAGAGGAACACTACCCTGTATCATGATGGAGGCTTTCATTGTGGCTCTGCCCAAGCCACTTTGTGACTCAAATATCGTGAGGTCTTACATCCCACTGTTGATGCAGTGACGTCATGGTAAGAGTCAAATCTGGCTCATAACCTGTCAAGAGAGTCATAAGGCAGGGCTGTCCCTTGTCACCGTGGTTATCCGCATTGGTAACTAAATGGATGTGAGTATGGTCTACATCTTTGAGTGAAAATGCCCATTATCTAATTATATGTATTTGATATAATGTTATATGTGTGTGGTGCCGATACTGATCTTTCCCGATGGATGTATTATCTGAATACAGAGCAAAAGCTGCCTAACCTAACTGTTGATAAGAACAGTCCGTAGTTTTCTCTTTACGTGTTTAAGGTTCCCTGGCAACGCAGTGAGTAAGAACTCTACCCTTGAAGCGGGAGAAGCTTACATTTTGATGTTTGGGTATAAAAGTGCACCGCTAAGAACACCACAATTGAAGCTAATGTATCAAAGGACCTCAGTAGCATCCTTAGCCACATCTCATTCTGTAAATGCCTGACATTATCATTAATGATTAGTGGCTTTGACCAAAATGTTATTAGTAATAATTTGCTATATTTTCTTCATTAATATTCCCATGAATCTCCCACAGCCGTTTTTCAGGGAGCTGAACTCTAAATTGGTTGACTTGATAGGGGTGTGGGCAGATACACTGTCTCCCTTATCAAGCTACAGCTCCGGCTCGTAGCAGGAGGGCTGTAGTGCCATACCCGGAGTCTTGCTACTTGCAAAACAAATACACCACCCACCTACAAGGTACTTCAAACATTGTTTGTATTAGAAAGCCCCAAAAAACAAACTAGTAGCCCAGTTGTTTAAGACATTAAGTGGAATGATCCAGGTGCATACAAGTATACTGAAATCAAAATGAGAGGTGGATCTGAAGAACTGTTGGGCAGTAAATGGAAAATTGCAGTGCAACATATGGCAAAGGTCTTTAGCAGTGCCAGGTTTAAAATATTATAATTTAATTATGTGTAGTGAACATGCCTCTCGTCCAGAGTTACACATAATATGCCCAGGTGTCTCTGCTATTTCCTCATGGTGTGAAAGCAATGCAGTAGATTTCTTTCACATGGTGTGGGACTGTCCAGTCCCTATAAAGTTCTGACGAGGAGTCACAGACCATTACTTCTCTACCTCTATTGCATGCTGGGCCTAAAGACAAGACCTAAGACTGAAAAATGAATATGTTATTGACTTAAAGCAGTTAGTGGCCAAAAGGCTGGTGGCTATGAACTTGCAATCTGCTAGGGTTCCTGATGTCTCCATTTGGAAGTCAAAATTGTTAGAACGGACAGTGGCAGAAATTTAAAGAATGGCAGAACTACTCAGAACTGGTAAAAGCATCCGAGCCCCACTGAAGTGGGGCGCCATCTGGTTTAAGATTCTGGAGCGGCCCTGAGACCTTATTGATCCATCCTGAACATTTAGAACGTTTAGACCAGACTTGGAGCTAGGTGGCCTAGAACCACAGACGTATTATCTTTTAATACCATGTATGAGTTTCCCTCACATAGACTCCGCCAACCCCCCACTAGCACACAGACAGATGGATATAGAGTCCTCACAATACTGGTTTTATTGTTGACAACATGAATTTTATTTCGGTTTCAATTTGTTCCCGGAAGGAACACTTAACTATAATAGAATATTATACAGCGTTGTATGGGTAATTGTTAATTGCTGAATGTGGAAGCTTCCTGTTATAGAGAACGTGCATGTAAGTACATCTTTCAGATTATCAATGAGGTATCCCATTAATGCTCTGGTCATGTTTCTTTAGCACAAAACAATAATACAGATATAAAAAAAATATACATACAAGTGCTTGAAATCCAGGGTTTCCAATGGCTATCCTGTGTGTGTATTTTCAATAGTAGATTGGATAATAGACAGAGAATTTAGAATTAGTGGTAACAAACTCATTGTGCCCAATTTGAGTCTTCCCCACCAAGATGAGAACATCTTTTGCTTTTATTCAGTTTTTCCCACAATATTCTTGGTTCAGGTCCCAAGTAGATTCTGGCAGTTCATATAATTTGTGGTAGAGATCTAGGGCCAGGTCAAATGATAGGCAAGGGAATGTATTGATTGAAATAGAGGTCTACATTTTCATTATCATTTTTTAGCAAAACAGTAGATGTTGTCAAAGAAAATTGGCATTTTTATGATTCGAGATCATTGAGGTGGGTCTCTTGTAATAGTATAGAAGCCCATTTCACTTTCATCAGCAGCACTAATACTTTTTTTAAAATCTCTTATGGGGTTGTTCAATTACTTCACATCTATGTTAATACTTTAGGTGACTTAATTAAGAAGTGTGAGAAATATTCTAAGTGAACTGCTGTACATTGTATAACTAAATATGGGCAAATAGTGTGCCATGGAACTGTTTGCAGGTGTAGGATTTGTAATTAAAGCAAATGTAAAATGAACAGTGTAACATCAAATCCTCGCAAAGCTAGACATGTGATCTGCTGTTGCACTGTATGTATAATATATGGAGGTGTCCAGAATAAAAGGGGAAAATATATCATTCCCAGCAATAGGCCAAGTTCCACCTGCATGTAGCAGATGAGGGCACTGTGGAATGGCCCTCACTTTGATGGAAAAGGGTATTGTAGTCTCACTGCTACAGGGATTGATTGCTCTGAATGCAGTAAAGCTCTAAACATAGCTGCACCTGAAGGTGAGTGTTTCTTATAGCTTGACTTGGTAATTAAGGAGGGTGATGTTAGATGTTTTGTAGTGTAGTCCCATGGCGAAAGATCTGCGTGAGGTATTTTTGCTAGTTGTGAGGGTATAGATGAAACCCAGAAGACTAATTACCAATAAAAATGGGTGAGTTAAGCTTAAGGTTGGAGTGTTGCTGCGTGTTATTACACCATGTATCCAGTGTGTTACACTGGATACATGGTCTATGGGCTTCCATTTTTTAAATCCTAATTGGGCAGGTTAGTCCAGATGGTGTTATTTACAAACTACAAGTTGCAGAATACGGCAATTTTAATAAAGATGATACTAACAAACATCCGGGTCTCAACCATAGTTTAGTGGTATGTATTTTAGGCTTCTCACCAGGTGCTAGCTTCAGAATGGGGTGCATGAGAGTGCTACTCAACCTCCAAATGTGTGAGCCTCACTTGTGATGAGTGAGAATTTGAGGTCTCTGAATACGAGTAATTAGGATACTTTAAGACAGATTGAAGAATTCATTTAAACTACAAGACTAAGTACTTATTTCTCAACGAAACAGATTATTTTCTGTTTATATTGTAGGCTTATATGTGCCCAGCTGAGCCCAAGGTCAGCCGTGCAAACAATTGGTCAGGTTCCTGGTACGAGAATGCAAAATATTGATCGACTCCTGTTAGGGGAAAATGTAGTGTTTTATAGTTATGAGTAATTCTTGATTTGATGGTATCTGGGATGATGAATGCCTGTCACTTTGCCTTATTCCCCACCCCCCGCACCCAAATATTGTGGGGGGGAAATAAAGGATTGTTAACTTGAAAAGAAAATGTGTGACTATCTGTATGAAAGAGATACGCAAATGTAAATTTTGTAAGAGACAGACTGGTTATGTGGAGGTAGAGTAAGGTACTGGAGAGTCACAATTTGCTTGAGTTTGGCAGGTATGTGAGTGATTTGAATAAAATGATTCACACAAAAGATGAAGGGATATTCTAAATAGTCTAGAGCGGAGATAGTAAGGTGATGCACAACCTGTATAAAAACGTTACAAGAACTGATAAAAAGATTTTTTTTCAAGCCATCTAGAGCATCTACTTTTTGGAGTGATCAGAGATGAACCGACTCCTAAACTTTCAGTTCTTTACTTGTCCTTGCTACCTCTCATACATATTATAAGTGTGCACAACAGATTGAATAGTAGGCCAATGGACAATTTTGAAATTCAAGCTCGGAATCTCCTTAGTAAAACCAAAGGCTGTACGTGGTCTTCTTTTTGCAGTGCTAGCTGCCATTATTTAGGGAGAGGCCATGATAACTGGGCTTCAAAGATGAATTCACTGATCTCATTCATTGCCACGCAGAAAACATTTCTGATCAATTTCCTGCCAATGATTTCTTTCCATTTGCTTTATTACTTAAGCATGCCAGGACCTCCAAAGACATTTAAAAAAGGTTATGGTCGTGCTAGTGGCATCTGGATTCAGGGGTCTGTTCAGAGACTTTTGCTGTATCCCTTGCTCAAAGGTCAGACTTCATGGGACGACGAGAACATCTTTTCTAACACTCACTAATGTTAAACACTGTCCCAGTCAATCAGGAGAGAATATTCTCAGGGATTTTAGAAGAAATTGTTTGGGAGTAATACAGTTATGGAAAAAATAGATTTTTCAAAATACGCTTTGATCTTTTTTTTTTTTATAAATGTTATCAAAAAAGATTTTTCCCTGTAAACGTACTTCTAGGAACATTTTTATTTACCAGTGAAGTTGTCGCTGTTAAAAATTTACAGCAAGAAACACTGTGAGAATGTTGGAAGAATGTGCCCTTCACCTTACAAAAATAGAGATTAACAAAATTTTTAGATTATAATACTGAGAGAGTGGTGTAAAAAAGTCCTATTTCTCTCCTTTTTTTCGTACAGCAAACTTTTCTCCTAATTTTTTTGACCAAGCATTGTCCGCATCAACAAGGAGGCTCTAACCTTAGTTTCAGCATTGTGAGGAAAGCATTTATGGTCTGAACTCATGGTAGAGAACAATAATAAAATGTTTAAACATCAGTAGTGAACCTTCAAACTGCTTCACTCAATACGGGGAGGATATTACATGGAAACACTTCCTCACCCCCGTTAATCTTGACCTAATTGTTGGCCCAAAATTGTTTTATTCCTCTTTATGTAGCAGCGAGAACACCAAACCATGAACGTCTTCCAAAGCAGAGGCTGATAAAAAGTGGTGCTGAAAGTTGTATTAAAAGTGGGCAAACCCACCATAAAAAGCTAGAGATTGGTTACCAGTAGCTAACTTTACTAAATGAGCTATTGTTTTAGAAATGGGAAGCTTTAACAAATGAGTTAATACCAGACGTTTAGCTACAGTGGATGCATTTTTACAGATACCCGTCCGGGCAAGGAGAAAAGAGATTTTCTGGACAATGGTAGGGAACGTCTAGAGTCTGTTAAAGACATGGAGGCGAGTATTCTACTTCTCCGAATGTTTACTATTCACCTATGGCAAAGAGAAAAACAGTAACATTTCTTTCAATAATAACTACATTGCCACCATGTAGTAGAATAAACAAAATACAACAACCAATCTGAAGCAGTCCAGCCCATAATGTCTCTCTCCAGAAACATTTTTTTTTCTTTGATCTGAAATCACTAAAACGTAATCCACATTGTTTTAACTGTCGTCATCAGCCCTGCTGCTCGTGCTATTCTTAGCATATTGTCTATCAAGAAAAGTCGCACTGTTCATATCCTTGGGTTGGGAACCGAAAAAGAACACAATTCAACCCTGTTTCCAGTTACTAAATTTTTCCATTTACCAAAACTTATTTGTTACAAGCATTGTCCTCATAAACTAGAACTAGCAATATTCCTCATATCCACTCCCTTTTTACGTCGAGCCTGTCAGACGCTGCAAGCGCTGTGATTGCGAAAGTCATTGTGGACTTACCAAAAACATAGAGGGGCTTGTGCCTCCACGTTGCCTTCCATTGGTTGGCTTTCCTGTCACTCTCCCTTAGCATCGTCATATAAGATTGCAGTTTTGTCTGTCTTGTGTTTGTCCTTCTGATGGAGCATAGCCTCTTTACCATCTCTTTGATTGGCTGGCTTCTATGCTTACTCTGTTCACTTTTAGGAAACTTTTTTTCTATTTGTTTAAGCACTCACATGTGTTTCCAGCTGTCTCCCATATGGGATTTTCTCCCCCTGCCCCCTCTGTCTCTGCCATGTGCTTCTTTCTATCCACTCGTACTCGTGTTGCTCTCTCACCCATGTACTTCTGCCCCGCACTCCTCATTGCTCTCTTTCGCCCACGTTCTCGATCTCTTGTTGTTTCCCTCCCACCTTCCCGCTGTATTGCTTCTCCCCACCCGCCATGTTGCTTCACCCCGCCCCTCTCCATCCTGCAATTCCCTCATTCATTCATTATTTTTTTTAATAGCTTTTGCGCTGTCTTTTGAAACGGCTCTTTTGCTATTACCAATCTATCTCGGATTAGTAAATAAAAAAAAAAGTGTGTTCTATGAAGGCAGGTGAATACTGGCTGAACACATGCATGTTCCTACAAAATGATGTGCTGGTCACGTCGTATTTTATTTTGTTTTTTAGCCATGCTGCACAGCAGCCAAGATGGCTGAAAAACATAAGGAAAGCCAATAGGTCTTCTAGGTGAGACCTGTTGACTTTGCAATGCATGTTTGTGTTGGCAGGGATAATACTCACCTTCGTGTCTGTAAGAGAATCTAGACTTTCTTTAACATTGTCCAGAAAATGTATTTTTATGGCAGGATGCAGAGACTCTTATTATGCTATTTCATTTAAAGCCACTTCCTCAGGTGGTGCAAACTTAAATTCTTTGAAGACTAAATCAACATTGATTTGGAATTAGTCTTCGTGCTACCTGAGATCATAAAAGTCTCCCTTCTGGAGAAAAGTATCTGCCTATCAGATTAAACATTCTCACATCCGACAAACTCTGACACAACACCATACACAGCAATATCACTAACCTACCTGACAGCTCCTTAAATGACAGTTCTTAATTGTTTAGTCATCTCCTCAACAGTTGCAGCACCTCATTCACATCCCACAACCGATCTTAATGGGCCTGTGGAGAAGTTTGCGCTCTCACTCCTTTCAATGACCTCCACACTAAATAGCTTTTTCCCACCTGTCTGCCATGCACATAAATGTGACCTGCTGAAATAGCTGATTTATATCAATTCACAATCATATAAGCCATATCTTCCTTAAGTGCGAGGAGGAAATATAGGACATGAACTACAGCTGCGGAAGTGGAGTATAGCTCTCATGCATGTCTGGGGCTCAAGACTTCTTGAGCAGCAAGGCAATGTGTTCTGGAAGTTCTCTGATGCCCCATGATTCTCTGAGATTCTGCAGCCAATTTATCTCAGAAGATCCTTTTTTAGGTCTCGCTGGCTATCGCGTAAGCGATCGCTCAGCGAGACTCTAGTAAAGGGGCTCCCAAAAGTGCTCCCAAAAGTGGATTGCATGGCGAGCACGCGCACAATCACGTGCATCATGCCGCCATGCAATCCGTTTGACATCCTACTTCAAAGGGTCTGCTCCCCCGCCTGGAATGCGCTCCCCCGCCCCCGCCAAGTGCGCGCGCCACGTTCCGCCGGGCTTGTCTTGTTTAAATTGCTTCTGTCCTTTGACACAAATGCAGCGTTTCCTTTAAACAGAGTGCGCGCATCACTGCTTCTGCTATCCCCCCCACACAAATACAGCGCGTGATAACATCAAGGTACGCCCTGATTTAGTCAATGGCATACTGCACATTCCGTCGCTTTCAGTAATAATATTTTCCTTGCATGCATACTCCGTTGTGTTTATTTTTAATTGTATTAGTTTGCGTTTGCAGCCGCGCTGCTTCTTCTGCTATTATGCTGGGCACCTTCTTTTCGGAGATACTACTGGTAGCTGGTGATATGGAATTTACAGCAGTGTATTAAACTTTTAATTTTATTTACTAAGCCTGCAGCCTCCACATTCTTTGCATCATCGCAGAGAGCATTTGGGAAGGAAATAATAAGGGCTATTTGCGCTATTTAAAACTGCATGAGAACTTGTGCTTCAAACAAGAAGGGGTGAGAAGAGCACGAAAACGAACGTTGCTCTCGTTTATGTTGTTAATTGTGACGACACCAAGCTTTGTCCGGAGAATGTTTTGCTTCATTGCCCCTTTAGTTGGGTATAAGAGAGACCCTTCACGCCCACCGTCCCCACTTGCCCCAGAAGAGCAATTACCTTCAGTGGCAGGGCGCCATTCACTGCTCCTTAAATGTGTCAGGTAGAGAGCAACCCGAGCTCCTTTTGCTGCCAGGAATTCCTTTAGTGTTTTTGCACAGTCATGCCAAGTGTGTCCTCTGCACCGTCAAGTCTGTGCAGTTATACTGCTTTCCGCCCAAGTGCCTTTGTAAATAACAAAATTCCAAAACAAATCCAGTAGATATTTGTGGCATAGCAAATAAAAAGGTATGGGCTGGCAATTCCCATTGCGAATATCAAAGTGGACGGAATTTTAACACTTGTACAATACATTGAAACCTGGAAAATGCTTCTGATATCTGTACCTCTGAACTGTGAATGCCCAGTGACACCCATTGTGGTATAAATCAAAACATGTATTTAATGGTTGTTTCAAATTTTCGCTCATCTCCTGTGATGCTTTATTAATTTTTTACAACTTCTATTATTTTGATCCACATATATTCATATCGTAAGCCTTTCAAATTTCATTTTCTTTGTTTCTTTGGTTAAAAAAAAAGTATTGTAACTCATATATTGCACACAACTCTCTCTCTCTCTCTCTCTCATACTCACTACATCACTATCTCGTTCTCTCACATACGAATCCAGCATTTATACTATTAGTTCCCTTCATATCTTTCCACACACTTTCAATACCATAACTTACAAATAATAACCAAACACACACTCTCCTCCTCTCCTTTCACTATCTTCTACTTACACAACCACAGCCTCTTTATGCATGTATAACATTATATCCCCTTCTAGCTCTCTTTCTCACACACTATTTATAATGTGTTGTCTTCAGTTCATTTACCACTTCATACACAAACTACCTATCCCTCTCATTCTTACTTTCTAATATACGCACCTCTCACCCCATCCAATCACTATACCACATATTTACTATACACCTACACTACACACCACAAAATTCCATATCTGATTCGAATTCAAAGCACATATTTCCACAACAAACAACATACATCTACTCCACTGCAAAAAAACACATAAATAAGAAACAAAATAATTTACAATGCCAAAAACTAAAAACTAACAAATGCGAGACCAATTGCATTGCAAATGCTTGTTATCACAGGATTGATCTTTCTCTGCCGGATTCATCAGGATCGTTGTACTGCAAGGTAAAAGTACTAGTGGGTCCACTCACAGGTCCAGATACCATACTTGCATCGGCCACCAAGGAGTGATCAAAGTCAGGTCTGCTGGCTGATTTCTGACTTGCACTACTCTGCTCGCACATCCTGAACAGAGAAAATACATAACTCAATGGAAAGTCAGCCTAGATGTCCACCTGGCATGCATACCAGTGTTCTTGCAACCATTGTACTACTTACATCTTTCACTTCCAAGTGCCAAAATCCACCAAATGGTGTGATTCTCTATCCGTCAGCAGGTACTCCGCTCTCACTGACAACTGGCGGTCCAAGTGAAAATGTTAGCACTCCTTCATCAGATGGGCAAAAAATCTTCAGTTTTGCCCCTTGTAAATGATTGATGTACCACACCACCCGTACATTGTTCATTCTTAGGAGATCACAGCACTACCCTTCTTCCTTGGCGAACATCTTCATCTCAAAGGTTGTGCCAATAGCTCCAAGCAATTTATGTAAAGTCCTGTTTCTCGTTTTAACAATGGACCTCCTGTGGACACGGCCCTGCAATGTGCTCCCCAGCCTAAATGTCTGGCGTGCAAGTCTGTCATCATATCCAGTCTTTCGGCAAATATGGCCTGGCCTTTCCTGGCCTCCTTGTGACTGATTCACCACTGTTGCTCTGTTCTTGCCTCCACTGAGCAAGGGACCCTGTCTGCATAGGAGAGACCTCTCTGCAAATGAAGTATCTTCATTTTCTGTAGGGCCCGATAATGAAGGGCCCTGGAAATCGCCTAATAATGACTGTAGTCTGCTCATAATTTTTGCATGTCTCTGAGCAAAACCTGCAATTTAGGCAATACTTTCCTGTTCTCTTTCCCAATTAATCAAACCTTTTGCATGGGTAATTTAAAGACTGTCTGTATTGAGTCTCTTTTGAATCAGAAGAACTAGATCTCTTGTGATGGATTCAGGACTGATTTTTCACTTGATCAAAAATCCAAAGTCCTGTAGCAAGCTTTACCTAATGTTGAATCATTTGCTTGTCCTGTGCCATTAACGACTGGTCCATAAACAAAGATAATTTTAAACCTTCAGAACTTTCTAAAAGGGTGCCACCAATTTCAACAATTATGTGAAACACCGTGGGGAGGAAGGCCATCCAAATGGCAGACAGGAGAATGAATGTGTTTTACCGTCCCACTGAAACTGAAGAAATTGATGACCCTCCGAGATCAGAACCACTAGATATTGTGTCTTTCAGATCCAGATGCACTACTCAGTGTTTCCGACGCAAAATATCTAGAAGGAGATGGAACCCCTTCTGTTTGAAATGTTTGTATCTGAGCCATCCATTCAATTCCTTCAAGTTTATAACAGACTTTGTCTCTAAAGAGTCTTTCAGCCTATAAAAACAGATTGCTTAATAAAGCTGGATCTGCTAATTGCACCTCAAGTATGGCTCATGTTTTCCCCACTATATCGGGACCTCTTAAGCCAATAAAGAAGACTCTTCTTGATTTCATTTGATGTGCCTTGGAGACTTCAGTTGGAATTGAGTGGAACTCCAGAGGGAATCCTGTTACAGCCTGCATTATCCATGCATCTTGGAAAATAATTGGCAATTGTTTAAGCAGAGCTAACTCGCCACCCCAAATGGGACTCTCCCTTGTGGTGTCTTACCTGTTTATGTATCCTGCATGACACCTCTTCCCCGCCCCCCCCAATAGTCTGATGGTGACACCTTTTGATGTCTCTATACTCTTTGGCAAGATGGCGGACTCTACACTGATAAGTTTTACAGACCATAGAGCCACAGTTCGCTCCTTGGGGATTTTGACTTCTGCAATACAGTTCCCATACACCCCCCCCCTCCCTCAATCTGTTCCGCAAATACAAAGGCTATTCCAAAAAGATAAACTATGGAAAATGGCATCCTTCCAAGCCAGTGGTTCAGCAGACAGCCTAGGTCTTTGAATGCCATGGGCATAGCACGAACGTACATCGCACAGGATAGCAGGGGCATAAGCCCTCCAGCTCCTCATCCCTTCCTACCATGGCCATCAAGCTGCTTTAATTGTCCTCAATGACTCGCTTCCAACTGGTAGGGGGCAGGATTCATTAATTCCTCCCAGTTTGGCAATCCAGCATGTCCGAATGATAGGTCTTGCAGATTGTTCAAAGGAACTGACCTTTCATTTCCTCGCCACCCAATTGTCCTCCCGCACCAGAACTAATCTCAGAGGAGCACCTGTCTGTTCTACTGCAGGAGGTGCATCTCTTACTCTGCAAAGGCGCTATTGAACCGAAACCAAACTCCTAGTGGGAGGACAGCTGTTATTTATGCTACTTCATTCCAGAAAAGGACCTGCTCATATTCTGTTTTATTCTCGACCCAGGGGACTGAACGGTGTCCTGGAACTTTCAGAGAACATATTTTCATATACATCTCCTATGGTCCCACAGGCATTACCTGTAGCTCAAGGTGGACTAGGAACACTTTCAATTTCCTGTGCTCCCCTTTGGCCTCCCTTCAGGCCCTTGGGTATGCATGAAAGTGATAATAGCGGTTCCTACCCTTTTTTTTATGCCAGGACTTCCCATATTCCCTTACCTTGTTAACTGGCTACTGAAGGTCGGCTCACTGTAATCTGTTGTAGACCATCTCTGGATGACGGCGAAACTCTTATTTTCTTTGACTTTCACCATTAATGAGTTGAAGTTCCACCTGAGTGCATCATAGAGGCTTCCATTCTTCAGGGTGATTCTGGATACAGTGAGGTTTGAAGATTTCCTCACCCGCAGAGTCCAGGACATTTGGGCTATGATTGAGATGTTTCGGGTTAAGTCCTTAATCTCAGTGAAGCTGGATCTGAGGCTTCTTGTTCTCTTGGCCTCGTGCATCCTCCTTGGCAGCAGCACCATGTGGCACATGTGGGCCCTGCAATGCACCTGAAATCTGTCTTAACTCCATCCTGGTCTCAAAGGAGACGGTGCAGGATCTACAGTGGTGGCTAACTTACTCATATTTGTCCTGCAGCAGACCACTGTCTGCCCAAATCTCCCCTCCCCTGACTCACAGTGGTGACTGATGTAGATTCATCAATATTCGGTGCAGGGGCATCTGGGGAGGAGGTAGAAACTGGAGGATATCTCCGGTTTATATAAACAAAGATAGAGTGTGTCCGTCAGGATTGAACCCGTGCTAAGGTGTTCAGAAAAGCACAGGGGTGAATCACTATGTTTTTAGAAGAACCCTCACTCACCAGCCTAGCTGGTGACCTGCTTCATCATTGGGTTCCCACCGGAGAGACCGAATGTCTCCTCGGTGTGCTGCGACGCCTGATTTACAGCGGAGCTGGATTTTTTTGTGTGTGTGAAGACAGTGCAATCCGTGATTGTGCTAGTTAAAATGTGTCACAATTGAAACCAATAAACAACTTTAATAGTGGTCAACTGGACACAGTTAAAAATAGTGTGGTGGACGTGAGAACTCTGGTAATAAATGGACCAGCTACGTCCTAGAAAAGGTGCAGTGCGAATAAAATGGTCAACATGTTTCTGCTTCTCACGATACTACATGAAGCATTCTTCAGGACCTAGTGGTGGACCACCACGGCGGTATACGCTCGCTAAGGCGTACCCTAACCTGTGGGGTCCGGAACTGCTAAAACTTACGGTTATGGTAAAATAACCCTTCAGGATTTCTGAGAGCTTTCAGTTCTGTTGGAACAAAGAAGAAGTAAAAGGGAAAACAAAACAAACAGTGATTCACAACATACATATATATTCACAAGGAACAGACCATGGACACTCAAACAAATTTGTGAATGAACTTCATGCTCATAAACGGTGAATTTTGAAAGAACCTGGAACACTGGGAGTGAACGTTCGTATCAGCCCGTGCCGGTATAGTGAATTTCTCGTGATGTTAAGTAGCACTAAACAATTGTGCCAAAGAGTGCTGCGCCCTAGTGAGAGGTAATTGCAACAAGGGTGAACTTTCACGTGAAGTGCACTCTAGGTACAAAAGCTTCTGGCCATCAAACTCTTAATCAGCATTACACTCTGGCTGACTACGGGAGGCAGAAGGAAATAAAAACGCTTGGCTTTGTAAATGGAGATGCGAGGTATTATCAAACTGATTGGTAAACACCCACACGGAGCCACAGAGATGGAGAAATAGGTGCTTACGTGATGTTGGATTCAACGTCACTGCATGAGTCCGGGTGGAGGGCGGGACTTATAGTCACACGCTAAACAAAGAATAAAGAAGTAAGTAACTTACGAGGTAGAGGTGAAGCGGGATTAGGCAAATCAGGACCTCTACTTACTACGCCAAAGTCACCAGCCCACAGAGAACCTATTCGGTCCACCTTCGAACTCGGATGTTAGCGTCTGGGCCGGAAATGGTACAGAAATAGGATGCGCTTTTCCCGTGGAGGAACGTAGCGTCATCACGCATATCACGTGATGCGGTGAATGCGGAAATAGAAGACTAGACTGCTACACTCAGTGGAGGAACATAGCGTCATCACGCATATCACGTGATGCCGTGAATGCGAAAGTGGAGGACTAGATTGCTGCACTCGCCTCCTATATAAAGAGTATTACGTGGCCACAAAGGTTTCCAAGGAAACCGGTAAACACCAAGAGGTCTATTTGTGACGTAGTTGTTGGGGTGATGTCGGTTATTGGAATGACATGCAGGGGAATGGACATAGTGGTGTTAATGTTCATTTTACTAACCAATTGTATGATTCAGATAAAGTTACGAGGCGTCAAAGTAAGCCAAGACCAAAGAGGTGTTAGCGGGCTTGAAAGATTGTGATTACTGCAGGCTCGGAGAAACTAGATATGGATGGATGGGGCCAGTTCTCTATTATAGAACACATGATGGTAATGTGTTAGGTATTAAGTGATATTTAATGTGGGACTAAAGGAATATAGTCCTTCGAATATAGAGATAAATATTCGAAATAGTGTAATGTTTAGCGTTTTAGCACTGTTCCCCAAGGGATATTGTCATTGAATCCCATAGTGTGACTCAAAAGGCGATAGATCCAGCGTTGTTCTTTTTCAAACAGGATATTCGCTGACCTATTCCCTGGTCTAATCTGTTCAATGATTGTCCAGTTCAGGTCATCAGGAGTATGTTTGACATGTGCATAATGTTCTGTCATTTTAGTGATGTTTTTCCCACAGCGGATGTTACTTCTGTGTTCGACAATACGCTGTTTTATTTTACGTGTGGTCATACCAACGTATCTGATGCCACACAGGCATGTTAGTAGATAGATAACGTTGGATGAGTTACAATTCGTGTGTGCCCGTTGGGTCCACACTTTGTCCTGTTCAAGATCTAGGGTCTTACTGGCTTTCGTCAGATGGCATACACTGCACTGACCACAAGGAAAATGGCCTGTCACTTTTGGGAGCCCCCAAGCCTGTAATACAGAAGGAGTATTGTCAGATGATGTTTGCCCTGGTCTCGTGTGTACAAGGGCATCCTTGATGCTTCTTGCCTTTTTAAATGAAAAGAGAGGTTTCTGCCATTTCAGATTATTGCTTACAAGGATGCCCCAATGTTTACGAATAGATTTAGTCACAGAATTGGAGGCCGTGCTGTAAGTCGTCACACATGTCAAGGGGATTTCTTCCGCTGGTTTTTCTGAATCCTCAAGGAGGGCTTGTCTATGTTGGTTTTTTGCCCTCTTATAACTGCGATTAAGGATTTTATCTGGATACCCTCGTCTCTTCAGTTTTGTGTATAGACTGTCAGATTGAGAACGATAGTCTTCCACGCGGCTGCAGTTGCGTCTAATACGCAAAAATTGACCAAAAGGGAGATTTTCTCTCAGGGGTCGCGGGTGGAAACTGGAAAAAGCTAAGAGGTTATTTTTCGAAGTTGGTTTGTAATGGGTTTTAGTTAGTAATTTCCCTTCCCATTTTGTAATGACCAGGTCAAGAAATATCAATTCATTCTGATCATAAGTATTGGTGAACTTCAGGCTAGGATCGCAGGTATTGATCCAATCAAAGAAGTTCACAAGTTGATTTTCGGGTCCTTTCCAGATCACCAAGATATCGTCTATATATCTTTTCCAGAAAGATATATAAGACGAAAAAGGATTGTTAGTAGTCAGAATGTATTTCCGTTCAAAGTCGTGAACATAAAGACCTGCCACACTGGGGGCAAAGGTACTCCCCATCGAAGTACCGGTGGATTGGAGGAAAAGGGTCCCCTTGTATTCGAAAAAAATCTTTTCCAGAGCAAGGGTGGGGCAGTCTACAACGAACTGTTTCGATGTCTGAAAATCCCAGGGGGTACCTTCCAAAATTTCACTGATAACCCTGATGGTATCTTCCTGGGGTATGCTGGTATATAGACTTTCTATGTCTAAGGAGACCAGGAAGGTCGGATCGTCTGTCAGAGTTATGTCTTGTAAAAGTACCAGCAAACTTTTGGTGTCTTTTAGGTAGGTAGGTGTCGCCTGGATCAGAGGTTTTAAGAAAAAGTCACAATAGATAGATAGAGGCTCTAACAAGGATCCAATGCCTGAGACAATCGGTCGACCTGGCGGTGGGATCTTGTTTTTATGAGTTTTTGGTAGCGTGTAAAAATAGGGAACAATGCCCTCGCTCTTACTGAGAAAATCGGCCTCATGTCTGCTTATGTATCCATTGGACTCTGCTTCTTCCACTAAATTGAGAATCATTGCTTTCAGTGCGGGTGATGGATCAGTGGTTAGCGGGGTGTAGCTGACCCTGTCAGCAAGGAGGCGTCTGCATTCTGTGTCATAAGCCATGGCGTCCTTAATTACAAGGCCTCCACCTTTGTCAGCTGGTTTTATGACAACAGAGGAATTTGACTGAAGGGTTTGCAGTGCCAGGAACTCGGCGGCACTCATGTTCTTAAAAGCGCCGGTGTCTTCATACGCCTCGATGTCGTTAAACACTGCCTGCTCAAAGGCAATAAGTTCTGCCGGGACAGTGTGGGGCGGTGGTGTAAAAGTAGATTTTAATCGTAGTCCTGTGTCACTTTCTGATGTGGAAGGACTAACAGATTGTTGTTGTTCAAAGAAATGTTTGAGTTTAAGTTTTCTGAAAAAATCCGCTAGTTCACAGTGTAGGCGGAAGCGATCAAGGCGAGCTGTGGGGACAAAACCTAGTCCCTTCTCTAAGACTTGTTGCTCAATGTCTGAGAGTACAAGGGAAGACAGGTTGGTCACTAAGGTCTCTGGTTGCTCGACCCTGCTTGTTGTGCAGATGCCTCCTTGCTGACAGGGTCAGCTACACCCCGCAACCACTGATCCATCACTCGCACTGAAAGCAATGATTCTCAATTTAGTGGAAGAAGCCGATACAGGCGACACCTACCTACCTAAAAGACACCAAAAGTTTGCTGGTACTTTTACAAGACCTAACTCTGACAGACGATCCGACCTTCCTGGTCTCCTTAGACATAGAAAGTCTATATACCAGCATACCCCAGGAAGATACCATCAGGGTTATCAGTGAAATTTTGGAAGGTACCCCCTGGGATTTTCAGACACCGAAACAGTTCGTTGTAGACTGCGCCATCCTTGCTCTGGAAAATAATTTTTTCGAATACAAGGGGACCCTTTTCCTCCAATCCACCGGTACTTCGATGGGGAGTACCTTTGCCCCCAGTGTGGCAGGTCTTTATGTTCACGACTTTGAACGGAAATACATTCTGACTACTAAAAATCCTTTTTCGTCTTATATATCTTTCTGGAAAAGATATATAGACGATATC
This sequence comes from Triturus cristatus, assembly GCF_964204655.1. Lineage (NCBI taxonomy): Eukaryota > Metazoa > Chordata > Amphibia > Caudata > Salamandridae > Triturus > Triturus cristatus. Next base: position 693,751,381 of record NC_140591.1, read on the forward strand.
TTGGTTATCTGGAAAGGACCCGAAAATCAACTTGTGAACTTCTTTGATTGGATCAATACCTGCGATCCTAGCCTGAAGTTCACCAATACTTATGATCAGAATGAATTGATATTTCTTGAACTGGCCATTACAAAATAACCTCTTAGCTTTTTCCAGTTTCCACCCGCGACCCCTGAGAGAAAATCTCCCTTTGGTCAATTTTTGCGTATTAGACGCAACTGCAGTCGCGTGGAAGACTATCCTTCTCAATCTGACAGTCTATACACAAAACTGAAGAGACGAGGGTATCCAGATAAAATCCTTAATCGCAGTTATAAGAGGGCAAAAAACCAACATAGACAAGCCCTCCTTGAGGATTCAGAAAAACCAGCGGAAGAAATCCCCTTGACATGTGTGACGACTTACAGCACGGCCTCCAATGCTGTGACTAAATCTATTCGTAAACATTGGGGCATCCTTGTAAGCAATAATCTGAAATGGCAGAAACCTCTCTTTTCATTTAAAAAGGCAAGAAGCATCAAGGATGCCCTTGTACACACGAGACCAAGGCAAACATCATCTGACAATACTCCTTCTGTATTACAGGCTTGGGGGCTCCCAAAAGTGACAGGCCATTTTCCTTGTGGTCAGTGCATTGTATGCCATCTTACGAAAGCCAGTAAGACCCTAGATCTTGAACAGGACAAAGTGTGGACCCAACGGGCACACACGAATTGTAACTCATCCAACGTTATCTATCTATTAACATGCCCGTGTGGCATCAGATACGTTGGTATGACCACACGTAAAATAAAACAGCGTATTGTCGAACACAGAAGTAACATCCGCTGTGGGAAAAACATCACTAAAATGACAGAACATTATGCACATGTCAAACATACTCCTGATGACCTGAACTGGACAATCATTGAACAGATTAGACCAGGGAATAGGTCAGCGAATATCCTGTTTGAAAAAGAACAACGCTGGATCTATCGCCTTTCGAGTCACACTATGGGATTCAATGACAATATCCCTTGGGGAACAGTGCTAAAACGCTAAACATTACACTATTTCGAATATTTATCTCTATATTCGAAGGACTATATTCCTTTAGTCCCACATCAAATATCACTTAATACCTAACACATTACCATCATGTGTTCTATAATAGAGAACTGGCCCCATCCATCCATATCTAGTTTCTCCGAGCCTGCAGTAATCACAATCTTTCAAGCCCGCTAACACCTCTTTGGTCTTGGCTTACTTTGACGCCTCGTAACTTTATCTGAATCATACAATTGGTTAGTGAAATGAACATTAACACCACTATGTCCATTCCCCTGCATGTCATTCCAATAACCGACATCACCCCAACAACTACGTCACAAATAGACCTCTTGGTGTTTACCGGTTTCCTTGGAAACCTTTGTGGCCACGTAATACTCTTTATATAGGAGGCGAGTGCAGCAATCTAGTCCTCCACTTTCGCATTCACGGCATCACGTGATATGCGTGATGACGCTATGTTCCTCCACGGGAAAAGCGCATCCTATTTCTGTACCATTTCCGGCCCAGACGCTAACATCCGAGTTCGAAGGTGGACCGAATAGGTTCTCTGTGGGCTGGTGACTTTGTTGTAGTAAGTAGAGGTCCTGATTTGCTTAATCCCGCTTCACCTCTACCTCGTAAGTTACTTACTTCTTTATTCTTTGTTTAGCGTGTGACTATAAGTCCCGCCCTCCACCCGGACTCATGCAGTGACGTTGAATCCAACATCACGTAAGCACCTATTTCTCCATCTCTGTGGCTCCGTGTGGGTGTTTACCAATCAGTTTGATAATACCTTGCATCTCCATTTAGAAAGCCAAGCGTTTTTATTTCCTTCTGCCTCCCGTAGTCAGCCAGAGTGTAACGCTGATTATGAGTTTGATGGCCAGAAGCTTTTGTACCTAGAGTGCACTTCACGTGAAAGTTCACCCTTGTTGCAATTACCTCTCACTAGGGCGCAGCACTCTTTGGCACAATTGTTTAGTGCTACTTAACATCACGAGAAATTAACTATACCGGCACGGGCTGATACGAACGTCAACTCCCAGTGTTCCAGGTTCTTTCAAAATTCACCGTTTATGAGCATGAAGTTCATTCACAAATTTGTTTGAGTGTCCATGGTCTGTTCCTTGTGAATATATATGTATGTTGTGAATCACTGTTTGTTTTGTTTTCCATTTTACTTCTTCTTTGTTCCAACAGAACTGAAAGCTCTCAGAAATCCTGAAGGGTTATTTTACCATAACCGTAAGTTTTAGCGGTTCCGGACCCCACAGGTTAGGGTACGCCTTAGCGAGCGTATACCGCCGTGGTGGTCCACCACTAGGTCCTGAAGAATGCTTCATGTAGTATTGTGAGAAGCAGAAACATGTTGACCATTTTATTCGCACTGCACCTTTTCTAGGACGTAGCTGGTCCATTTATTACCAGAGTTCTCACGTCCACCACACTATTTTTAACTGTGTCCAGTTGACCACTATTAAAGTTGTTTATTGGTTTAAATTGTGACACATTTTAACTAGCACAATCACGGATTGCACTGTCTTCACACACACAAAAAAATCCAGCTCCGCTGTAAATCAGGCGTTGCAGCACACCGGGGAGACATTCGGTCTCTCCGGTGGGAACCCAATGATGAAGCATGTCACCAGCTAGGCTGGTGAGTGAGGGTTCTTCTAAAATCATAGTGATTCACCCCTGTGCTTTTCTGAACACCTTAGCACTGGTTCAATCCTGACGGACACACTCTTTCTTTGTTTATATATACTAGCCCCGGGGGACTAAGAGTGGCTCCAATAAAATTCCCTCTCTCTCTTGTTGTTAAATTATATTTTGGATATCTCTGGTTCCCAGGAGAGAGCCAGCTCCACAGCAGTCTCCTGAAGCTTCAGTATTCGTTTGTCCCTGAAGGTTTTCCTGCTGTCTGTTGGGAAAAGTTCTCATAGACAAAACCACCGCCATGTGGTACTACATCAAGCAGAGCAAGTGGGGACCTGGGCCCTGTGCCAAAAGACTTTGCGTCACTCGAGGTGACTGGACCAGCAGAAGATCATTCTAGTGGTCAGCTGCCTTGTGGGGATCCCTGAAATTCACAGAATCCGAGTTTAGCAGACATTGCCTTGTGAATCATAAGTCCCAACTGCAACCGGAGATGGCGCAAGGCGTATTCGATCACTGGGGACAATCCTGGCTGGAATGTCGAACGTGCAGTGCGAATGAGTTTGCATATTAGTTTCCATGAGGGCATGTTTTAGGAGACTCATTCCAGCTGGAATGGAACAAGGGACTTAATGTATGCATTCACTCCGCTGCTGCCCATCTCGTCGTAATTTCTCTGACTGGGACAGAAAGGTGTTGTACCCGGACCCTCCTGAGCATGAGCATCTGTTCCCTGATCAGGCTACCACTTTGGAAACACCTCCAGTCTCAGCCGCAGGGTAGAGTTCTCATCCGAACCTCTACAACTTATATCTCCATGCTTGGGTATTGGGAGGCGGTAATTAGCTGCTTTTAACTTGCCATCTAAAGTGGCAGATGTAATTCTTGCTGCTGTTTGTCCTTCCATTAAATCCATCTATGCTGGGTGCTGGAACAAATGTGTTGCCTTGTGTGGTGGCTGTAATACTGCCCTTACAGGCTAAGCTTTCAGACATTCTGTTTCTTGTTCTTTCTTTGGCCCAGCTAGGCCTTGCAATGAATGGGCACTGTAAAGGTTATTTTTCAGCCCTGTTGGCCTTTTTACAGTTGATACGGACCAACATGGGTGTTGGTCCGTATGTTCACATAGGACTGCTGCATTAATATCCATGTCCGATTAGAAGGTTACTTTGCTCCCTCGCTCCTGCAGGGCTTTGTGATCTGAGTCCACTCCACCTGTGGGATGCACTGCTTTGTTATCTATTCTAAAAGTGAAGAATCTGTGGTTAGAACTGACCATCAGAAGAACATTTTTTTCAACTTTGGTGGTACTCCTTCTGATGGATACTCTAATCACAGAATCCTCATACCTGCCCACCGCCCCCACTTCTTTGGAGGGACTTCTAATAGCTAAAAAGGGCCCAAGTTAGAGATCAGCACACTGGCAGCAACAATTGTTTACACTTTGTGTCAGAAGAAGTAGAAATGGACACCTTCTGACAAGAAGCTGAGGTCAGCTCGCAGAGGTGGCCCTTATATGCGTACTGCTCCATCGCTTCCAGGGCAAGAAGGAGCCAGCATGGAGCTGCACAGCTTCTGCTACTCCTGTGCGGAAGCACTGTTGAAAAGATTCTCCGGATCCAGTCTGGCCCCTGGGGGATGTTCTAAAGTTGAGGATTCCTAATATCCACCAGAAAGTGCATTACCAAAGGTAGGTACCTTGTTCTTGTGGAACCTTTTCTGTGTGTGTGTGTGTTGGGGGGGGGGGGGGTGAGAGAATGTACTGCTGCTGCCTGTGATGTACCTGTTCTGTAGGTGCAAAGGGAGTTTTCTTTCAACACTCCTTCCACCCGGATAATATCAATAATTCTGCCTTTTAAGTAAGGAAAAGGTGTTTAAGAAGATTCACAAACCCTCAAAACAGGTTCAGTATGGGTAACAAAGTAACTGTAGTGCCATCTTTTCAAACTCTAAGAATGGTCGGCAGCAGTGTGTTTCTGCACACAGAGCACAAGCACATGTTCAGCGGCAGCATAAGGTTCCTTAAGAGTGAGAAATGAACCTCTGCTACTGCTTCTCGTGTGCCTCCTCTTCTTCATATTACTCAAACTTGGAAAAAAAATGTTTCAATATACAAATTCTGTTTGCACCGCTAATGCTTGATTTCCATTTTTTTTTTTAGAAACTCAATGATTTCTCTTCCCATCTATTAGTAAACTGTATATTATATGTTCAATTTCAGCAGGGTAAGCTGTATTGATAGGTGCCGTGAATCTGTTTCTTAGAAATATGCTTTACTATAAGGCTGAATGATCTGCAAAGCTCTGACCTGATGAATTTCCATGTGTTCTGCCGTCTTGATTTCTTGAACAAAATTGTGGAGCAACTCCTAGTTTAGTTTTTATATTTACTTATATTTATTTAAATGCAGTTTTGTTGTGCAGGCCTGACCACAGTGCAGTTTTATGAAAAGAGCTAAGTAACAAACAGTCCATCATTCAGCTTGATAATGCGTGTAGAACCTGTGGAACTTATTGAAAGAAAAGATCATGATCCTGTCTCTTGCTGGGGATATGACCATTTCAGGCAGTGGTTTGTGCCCCTTGCCTATCTTGTGCTTTCAAAGACACCCTTTCTTCAGCCCAATAAGTGTTGATACCTTCGCTGGACAGTTATCGTGCACATCCTAGGATGGGACCAGACATTGATCATAGATTGGTGTCATTGGAAACATGATTGCTCATGTCTTCCTCTAGACCCCTTGAGATCTCTCTCTTCATTATTTTACTTATAAGTTTGGTCATATTGTCTAACTGAATCAGTTTGCCTGGTAAATTAAGTCTTTCTTCTCAAATTAGTACCATGTTAAATTCCAAAACATTTTAACCATGGGCATGTCCACCCCCATTCCTTTGACTTTCTTGGCTCATAAGTGTTGCTTGATGTTTTTTTTTGCTGATTCAGGTGTTATCATTTGTTGTACGGTCTGTCGTTTATGGCTGAAGCAACATTTTTCTGATATTGTCTATCAAATCAGAATGCGTGGGCAAATTGTACACACTTATATGCCAATACTGATCCTGGTTTCCTTTTTCCCACCTAGGAAAAAATGTTGGAGCTATTATCAAAGGATGTCACGTGGTGTGTGCACTGCTTAAGAGCAAAGTATTGGTGTCTGAAGTGAAGGTCCTGCGGGCCATTCTGTACATAAACCACAATCCGCTGGGATCCCACAGCACGTATCTTGCTCTGAAACAGGTAAGCTTCACTGATGCATGCAGTTGTGATCGGTGGCATTGCCTACATCATCCTTATTCGCCATGTGTTCAGAATGGATTTCACAGCTTTAGTGAGTCAGTGTAAACATATGTCGGGGTGACTACACTGATTATAAAGGAAATAAATGTCAGTGTTTATAGGACACATGGATCAGTAGCACTTGGTGCAAGGATGACCATATTCATGCCTATGCTCCAAAACAAAAAAAGTTTCAAATCCTTCCCTCTTCTATCCCTCCACTATCCTTTTCAATTCAAATAACAGACTAACATGTCCGCCACTCAAATTAATTTCATATTTCACTATACTTATTCACCACTAATCCTTTATGGGTTACGGAGTAGCGTGCTACCAGCCGAAAAAGCGATTTGACACCCTGTATGGGGTAGTAAGCGCTATATAAATGCAATTACAATACAATAGGTGTCTTTGTGACCGTGCCCGGATAAGCGGCATCATTTGTGACTCTACTTGTGATATATATATTCACTGAAAAAACCATAGGTTTCAGGCACGTTATAGTTAGAAATTAGCATTTAAAAAACCTTAGAAATTCACTGAAAAAAACCATAGGTTTTTGGCAAAGTTATACTTAGTTGGACATTTCACTCGTACAAAACCAGAGATATTCCCCCGTTCTAGTTAGTTCAGCTAACTATAACTCGCGCCCCCGCAATGCACTGCTGCTGACGTCACATATTACATCACTCATGACATGGTCAGTGACATCACTGATGACATCTCAAATGACATCACTGATGACATCATCCAGTGACTGTGTTTCTGTAAAGTCAGTCCCACACAGCAGCACTGGTAAGTACGCGTACCAGGCCACGCCCACTTTGCCCACCACTCTACAAACGCGCTCCCTGGCGCGCTCTTGGATAAGAATTGAAGTCTCCTTCACTGCTGGTGGTCCTTTAGGGGCCAACTAGCCTACCTTTTACCTCCAGTAAGGATTGGTGAGAGGTAGACAAGGCCATGCCCCCTTTCTCTACCACTCTGCAAACGTGCCCCCTGGCGCGTTGTAAGCTGGGGGATTAAGTCCCCTTAAATCCTGAGGGTCTCTGGGGTCCAACTAGCCTACCAGGTACCTCCAGTAAGCGCCACAGAGCTGCATTGCAGAGAAGTGTAAAAAGGGCCGTGACCTGGACCACCTCTCTGCAACGCAGCGCAGTGGCGCCTACTGGAAGCACCTGGTGAGCTAGTTGGCCCCCAGGGGCCCTCGGGATTGAAAGGAAATTAATTCCTCAACTTAAAAGGCGCCACAGGGCGTGTTTGCACACATTTCACCTCAGGTCCCGCCCCCTCCCTTCACCACTGTGCAAACGCGCCCTGTGGCGCGTTTTAAGTTTGGGGATAAAGTCCCCTTGAATCCTGAGGGTCCCTGCGGTCCAACTAGCCCACGAGGTACCTCCAGTAAGCGCCACAGAGCTGCGTTGCTGAGAGGTGTGAAAAGGGGCGTGGCCTGGGCCACCTCTCTGCAATGCAGGCCTGTGGCACTTACTGGAGGTACCTGGTGGGCTAGTTGGCCCCCAGGGGCCCTCAGGATTGAAGGGGCATTAATTCCCCAACTTAAAATGCACCACAGAGCGTGTTTGCACACATATCACCTCAGGCCCCGCCCCCTCCCTTTACCAGGGTCCCTTGGGTCCAACTAGCCCACCTGGTACCTCCAGTAAGTGCCACAGCACAGAACTGCGTTGCAGAGAGGTGGTCCAGGCCACGCCCCTTTTTACACATCTGTTAAATGTTGCCCCCAGAGACCCCCAGTATTGAAGGGGAATTAATTCCCCAACTTAATACGCGCCACAGGGCGCGTTTGCAGAGTGTTGCTGGGAGGGGGCGGGGCCTCCTGCACAATCGGGTGTTTTATAAGTTATTTTTTTTGGAAGGGGGGCTGTGTGGCCCCCCTTCTTTTTACTTTTTTTTGGGCCCTGGGGACCCCCATTCCCCAGGGCCTGACCCCCATTTAAAAATATAAATACATATATCAACGGGAAGGGGGCCGCGTGGGCCCCCTCCCGTGGCCAATTCCGGCCCTGGGGACCCCATCCCCTGGGGGCCTGGTCAAATATATACATTTTTTTTATGGAGGGGGGCTATGCGGCCCCCCTCCTGAGGCCTCTATTGGCCCTGGGACCCACATCCTGCCCCCCCCCCCCGGCCCGGCCTTTATTTTTTTTACTTTTTATTTTTTATTTTTGGGGAGGGGGGCCGCGTGGCCTCCCTCCCGGGCCACTTCTAGCCCCGGGGACCCCATCCCCCGGGGCAGGCCCTATCTGTTGTAACCCTGGGCTTAGTTTGCGTAGTAGCGCTACTCGTAGCTACGCAAAGTGCACTACGCGAGATACGCGAACTGCGTAGTGCGCTGTTCGGGATGATTGCACAGTGCCGGATCCTTGTCCGCACTGTACAATCATTGAAAACAGCATCTGCGAGCTGTCGTTTTCTGCCGCTCGAGTAGATTTTTACTCGAGTGACAGCTTTTCTCAACGCAGACTGGTAGTTTCTCATCGCAAGCGGTCACAAGCATACGCGAGCACTCGCAATGAGAAAGCTGACCTTCCCGCGTTGAGAATCTCGCCGGGAGGTTTATTTTCCACGCTCGCGATCGCCAACTTGATGTTGCTGATCTCGAACGAGGAAAAAGTCTTGCTGGGATGTCATTTTGCTTGCTCGCGGTCGCCAACTTGACGTTGAGGACTGCGAGCGAGCAAAAAATGGCAACTACGCTACGCGTTTTTGCACTGTGCTACGTGCAATTTGCTTAGCGCGAAGTAGCACAAACTACGCAAGCGTAGCGTAGTTGGCTGCCCAGGGTTAATCCGTTGGGGACCATGTGGAGAGCCCCAATGCCCCCACGGTCTCGCCAGCTCCCCGCGTCCTGCGGGAGCCGGCATTGCTTTTCCAAATGGGGAGCTGCTGACATGCAGCTCCCCTTGTGGAAAAGCAATTCTGCTTTGCTTCATTGAAACGAGATCAGGTTTCCCTGCTCTCGCTTCAATGAAGCAAAGCAGTTTGCAATGACCGGGCGGGAGCCGCACGGCTCCCGCCCTGTCATTGCAAACAGCAGTGTCCCGGGGCTGGGCACCCCGGAACACTGCAGGAGCCGGCCATGGGGGTGGCGGTCCCCAGGGCCATGAAGGCCTCCAGGAGGGGGGCCGCGCGGCCCATCTCCCACCTATTGCACAGTCCGGGGAGGTGGTGGTCCCCGGGGCTTGGGAGTCTGTAACGGACCCCCGAATTTGAATATTAGTGCCCCAGGAAGGTGGCAGTCCCATGGGTGAGTGGGGGGGCTCGAGCCCACCCAGGGGCTAAATAATAACGAAGCGCGGGAGTCCGCACTTTGTTTTTAGGTCTCGCCTGAGCCAGCGCATGCGCTGCTCTGCGAGACATTTAGTAACTGGCTTTTCAAAGTGCTACCAAAGGCTTTTCCCGGCCTCCAGCGTGCGGGAATGCGCGCGTGAACGTGCACAGGAGCCATCTGGCTTTTGTAATGGCTCATTAAACCTTACAATGCTCCTCCACCCCCTCTCTCTCTCTGCTCTCACTCCCCCCTCCCTTCTCCCCCACCCTCTTAGTCAACTTCATTTTCCTTCATGCTTTTGTGCTCAAAGTGTTTCGTTTTGTTATTGTTAAATAAATAGAGTGCGTGCATTTTGCGTTCACCCCCCCTCTCTCTCTGCTCTCACTCCCCCCTCCCTTACATACACATATTTTTTTACATGTGAACTCCGTTACTAAAAGAAAGCAAACCTTACACATTAAATCCAAAGCATTGGATCATAGCTAGAAGCACTTAAACATTACAAGGCTAAATTCGCAAGTGTTAACCAGGAAACAGACAAGAGGCGCCACTAGGGCACAAGGCAGACAGAGCCATACTGCTTGATTAATGGCTTGGAATCTCCACGTGTTAGCAGTAAACAGCCCCGAGGCGCCAGTGGAGTACAAGCCACACAGAGACATCCTCCTTAATTGATGTTTCCCCTCAGAGGCCATGCAGTTTATGCTTAACTCCAAACATTTCGTTCCATCAAAAGCATGTACTTTTTAAACAATACTATCTTAAACAGTATTGGTAGCGTCATCAAATTGTATCCACATTATGGTGGGCTTATTCAAGCATTTTAGCCTATTTATCTTATAGTAGGGAGCACAGCCGATTTACATGTTTATTTCTAAAAATTGGGTAAATATTTATTAATCACACACAACAAAAAGCAATTTTTGCAGTTGATTTTTCAGAGTTATTTCGTCACTGATTTTAAACATCACACACTCCACTACCTTATCGTCTCTCTCCTTCTCTCTATCTTCCCTCTCTAATTCTCGCTGTACTTCAATAACTCTCCTCTTTTATTAATTTTGAGGCTTTCTTTCTCTCACACCTTTATCTGATTTGCTTTCTAAACCCTGAATTCACTCCCTTTCCCCTTTTCTCTCTTGGTATCCCGCTCTGCCCCTTTAAATATGTACTCATTTTATTTCAAATTTTCTCTGTTCTCTTGCTTTTTCTGTATACACTATACCTTTCTATTCAAATCCTTTTATTTCTTATTCTATCCTCTTTCCCTCCACCGTTTTTCTCTCTCTTTCTCTCTCTCCAACCTCTCCATTTTTTTCTGTCTCCTCTCTCGCTACACCCTTTATTCTATGTACACATTTTCTCTATCTCACTCCACAGCACCAATCAGCACCACACCAGCAAGTTTAGAGGTCTGATTTTCGACTGTATGCGTCAGTCTCCTATCAGCCACGTGCCTGCCGGTAGTTGTATTTCTTGCACTTCGGTTCCGTTAGAAAGACTTACAAAGAACAACGCACGCAAGCGGCGGCACATTTGGTGCTCTAAAACAGTGTTTCTTAAACCTTTGACTTCTGTGGGCCACTATAATCGTTAATGGAATCCCGGAACAGCCTCTGAGTCATTATTGGAAGGAGTGGAAGCCCAGCCTTAGCTTGACTTGCACCTCAAAACAGTACACAAAATTAAAGAAGAAACTTTAAGCAAACTATTACACATTTTAATTTATTAAGAAGTAGTTTATTATTAGATTAGTATCTTATTTTCATAATTATTAAGCTTTTGTGGATAACCAGAGGAGGGGTTTCAGACACATAGACCACCCAAAATCACAGGTTAAAGCATTGACCAGGACCTAAAACAAGAAAACCAAACATTGGCATAGCCAATAGGTCTCACCTTTGGGACCTTATAAGTGTTTAGCCATGCAACAGTTGTTGTTGTTGCACCAAGGATATTCTGCTGCATAACTTAATACTTATACGGTCCAAAAAGCGAGGCCTATTGGCTATGCCAATGCTTGTTGTTTTATTTTCGGCCGAAATTCGCGCTGGGTGCGCGAATCTCGCGGTGGTTTTTTGTTTTTTTAATGCTTGTTTTGGCCCTGGGGGTCCTTGTGGGACCCCCTGAGCAGGCCTAGGGGGTCAGGGTGTTTCTACCCTGCCCTCTTTTCTTTTTTTTTCACCTTTGTTTCCCTGTTTTCTTGTTCCTCGGTTACCGAGTGTTAGAAATGGAATCTCTGGTTGCCTAAGGCTTGCGCCAAAGCCAGGCAGAGACCACCACTCTAGTCAGGGCAAAGGAGTTACACGCCAAAGATAACCGCTGCTCACCCCTTTGGTAGCTTGGCACGAGCAGTCAGGCTTATCCCGGAGGCCATGTGTAAAGCGGTTGCGCACACAAACAGCAACAACATCCCAGGCACACCACAAAAGGAACTCCACACAAGGTTATATAAAAAATAGCCTTTGTATTCTCATAACACATTAGAATAGTAATCACTTCATACACATTGTGCCACCTGGCACTAGGTCATATCTACAAGGGAATATTTACACCTGGCAGGGCCCACTGGACCACTGTCAGAACCATCACAAAGTGAACTTAGTACAAGTAAGACATACCATAAACGTACAACCAGTAATCACTGGTAACCACTGTACTCAGCATCAGCCTGTAACATAAACCACATTATGCACAGTATCACATTAGGCGCCAAATCCATTGTACGCCAACCTCATCAGTCTAACATTTTAGACCCTAACCTCCTAAGCATCACTCACATTAGGAAATAATCTCACTGGCATAAACACATTACGCACATAATCTCATACCCAAATGCATTTAGAGGCATGAATCATAGTAAAGCATCACACTTCCTAATATCATGTAAATCACTGACCCTTTGGCCAACTGGCCTTCCCAAAGGGGCTCAAACGCCCTGTGTCCAGAATGTCAGGGCTGCTGCCTATGCAGCATAGTTTGCACGTGTGCTATTGCGCTGGGCCAAGGAGTGCAACTGACTCCTATCTCTCCAATGCCCCTAAAGAACTGTGGCCTAAACGTTGCAGCTGGCACTATGTGCTGCACAGCTGTGAATCACGGGAAGACCCTGGCACCACTGTGCCTCCGGTCCCGCTCAGGGACTTCTCAACCTCATGGCCATCTCATTGCAGCTGCCCACGCTGGTGCGGCGCAGCTGTGGCACTTCTCATAAAGGGGGCCCGGCACCTCTGTGTCCTCTGGACCTCCATCGTTGTACTAAACACATGCCCCCATCGTTGGGGCGGCCCACCCTCTGGCGGGACCGCCCAGGCACCGACAATGTGCCCCGATCTGCCCCAAGTCACTGGGGCCCTCTGGGCTCTCTCCTTTACCAAAGAAACTGCCCCCCCAAACGTTGGAGCGGCCCACAACGGCCGAGCCCGCTCGGTAAATCGGCACCTTGTCCCTGCATCTGGACTCCCCCCCCCCCCCCCCCCCCAAACCGTCTCAACTCACCGTCTCAACTCACCGACTCTTTGCGGGGACTGGGGCGGACACCGGCGGCACTTCTGCCTTCTTCACCCGGGCCCCCTCCTGGGACCCGGGACTTCTCTTCCACGCCGGGGAACTCTGTGCTGCTCCTCTCTCGGCAGGCGGGACCGGCAGCACTTCTCCTGGTCTCCTCTGCCGACCAGAGATCACCACGCTGTAACTTCTTGCAGGGAGCTTCCCTTCACTCATGGGAGCCCTGCGCTGCCATCGGCGGCCTCTGCCGTCTTTCCTCTTCACCCGGGCCCCCTCTTGGGAACCAGGACTTTGCAGCAGTGCTCGTGGAGGCGGGGTGGGCTCCTGTCCTCCCTTCTGCCCGCACTTCTTCCATTCCCGCCGCTGGCCTCGCCCAGAGGCAGGCGGACTTTGCCTGGCTTCCGCGTCGGCGGCCATCTTCCCCTCGGGTCGCGGCGGTGAAACTCGGGGTGGACTCCTGCTTCGCATAAAGATACCAGCGGGGTGGGCACCCGCCGTGACGGCAAATAAGTGGGGTGGGCACCCGCATTGTAAATCCACCATAAAGCGGGGTGGGCTTCCGCTAGGAAAATAAACACGGAGCGGCCTTGTGGGGTGGGCACCCACCATGAAATCAGAAGTGCGGGGGAATCCGTACGTCGGGATTCCCTCGAAGGCGATCGCAGCCCAGCGCTGCAAGGGGAAAACAGAAGCGCTCCTTCTCAGAATAAATAAAGCGCTCTGCAGAAATAGCAATACAGCACTCTCCAGGCGCTAGGATTAAAGTCCTGGAAGTCCTTTAAGATGAGGGGGCAATGCAGGGCCCAGGGAGGCAAGCCCTCATGGCAGCCCCCCTGGGCCCCAGCAGCAGCGCGCCCTAGCAGGAACAGCACACCAAGACTGAACATTTTCATGGGGTCACAGCCCCTATATTAATACTAGCATTTCCCTTTGTGTCACAGGACAGGGCTTGGGGATACCAGTCAGAACTGGTTTAGGGGGGATTTGGAGCACTTTGTTTTCGAAACTCCTCTTGCCCTTTGTCAGGTGGGGGCTCGCCATCAGACACACCACAGGGGGGCGGAGCCAGCATTCACTAGGGAAGCCCCATCCTATTCAGAGTCAGGGGATTACTCCTCCCACCACTCTTTCTCCAGGTGTCCCATTCAGCTCAGCGCAGACTCACCCTGCCCCTCCTGGAGCCACCCACACCTCTCAGCTCCTGTCAATCACGAGCCAGACATGCAATTCACATCAGGCAGGCAGACACATAGCACTCAGAAATGCCAACTTCTAAAAGTGATACCAAAGGGGATGATGGACGGAGCGTTTGAGCAAATCAAACACTCACCCCCAGTCAACTGATCTGGGTTTAATCCATCATCATTCTTTAGCTCACTCCACCACCCCAGTTCAGACATGGCCATATGCAAATCAGTCTGACCCTGTGCCTCATGGGAACAGTCCAGCCTGAACTGCCAAGCCATGTCTTCCCTGGACCGGAAACAGACATCATGGGACCGGTTTCGGGTTCATATCCCTTATCAGCCAGGCTATCTTGAATCCAGTGACAAAGTGAGCAAGGGACCCACGTCTGAGCATACCCTGCCAGCTTAGGGCGAACAAAGCGATACTAAAGGGGATGATGGACTACACTCGCCCCCAGTCAACTGATTTGTGGTTAATCCATCATCATTCTTTAACTCACTCCACCACCCCAGTTCAGACATGGCCATATGCAAATCAGTCTGACCCTGTGCCACATGGGAACAGGCCAGCCCGAACTGCCAAGCCATGTCTTCCCTAAGCCACCCAGACGTCACTGGTCCTTGCCAATCCACAGAGTGGGGGGCAGTAACCCCTGGCATCCAATAGCCATTCTCCACTCCAGTGTAGTTCAAAACTACCACTGATCCTTCAACCTAGGGTCCGCACCCTCAGGCTGGCCAGAGGTCACAGGCAAAGCGTCTCTTCACCCTACCTCTACTTCTGGGGTTCTGCACCCTCCCAGGGGAAGCACCTACCAGAACACAACTCTCCCAACAGTTCAGGACCTCTCTCCATCAACTGGTCTACCACCTGGGATCCACATTCACCGGATGCACCGGGGTCAGAGGCGAGGACTCCCTCCCTCTGCACCCCCTTCCAGAGTTCTGCACCCTCCCACTGTAGAGCAGGGTCCCTTCACCTAACATGGGGCCCCACCTGTTCTCAGGGTAGTACTACCACACTCAGCCAGGGACCCTAAAGATCCCGGCTAGGCCTGCACCACCCCTTCTGGGAAACACGGGGTACCTTTCCTTTAAGATGGACCCAACCTGTGTTCAAGGGGTACTCCTAGAAGGCAAACCAGCCAGGACACTGATTACAGCCACCCTGCCGTCCAGGTCAGGAAACACCTGCTCCTGGCTCCCCAACCCAGGGACGATACTCTTTGGTCAGATGCCCGGCGAACCAGGACTTCACGGGGAGCACGCATGCCCCCCCCCCCGAGGGTGACACATAACTAATGTGTTGTTTGACAGTCTGCCTGGCGCAGATCTCACGACCTCCTGTCCATCTGACAGTGCGTGCAGATCCTCCAGGACAGAAGTGGCGTCACCATGGCCAATCATTGGCGACTCAGCCCTTCTGGCTGGCCCCTGACCCACTGGTTCTTCCACTGGGGACTCTTTCCCCCTCTCACCCCTCACTCTGGACCTCTGCACCCTCCCAACTGGAGCGGTACTGCCAGACACCAGAACCGCTGGAGTTCTGCTTACAGACGCTCCACGTTCCCCAGACACTAGGAGATCCTCCTCAAATGGCCTATCAGTACAGCCTAGGATCCCAACCTGGTGTTCCCCCTCGGGAACTATCAAGGTCCTGAGACGGGGTTTCGGGCACCTTGAGACACGCAGTCCCACACTCACTCCTTCTCCTCTGAGACAGGCCGTGAGTCCCTACACTCCTCCCACTACACCGGGACCTAGCTGGGCTACTCTGAACCTCTTCCACCACTCTGGGCTGGAAGACCCCTCAGCCACTCCTTTTGGAATCACTCCCCAATGCCTCTGCAGACCCTCTAGCCCACAGCCAGAGGTCTGCCTCCCGTGCAAGCTCCTTATTTCACAGAACTCGCACCCAATCGTCCAGTGCACACACCACTCATCCACACACGCCCCCCCCAGACTGGTGAGACAGTTCCTCACTGCCCCTGAATCTCAACCTGACCCCCCCACCCCCCCTTAACCGGGTACCAGGTACCATCCACTGGGAATGGGACTTCCTGCACTGGACTATATATTGCTGCCACCACTGGATCTCACCCTTACTGGCGAATCCAGACAACTCACACTGCACTTAGGGGATAATCTACCCTCCCGAGCCAGTTACTCCATACCAATTAAGTTACCACTGTAGGTCAACCCTAGAACCAGCAGACAGCACAGGGGCAGTCACTCCTTCAGCTTCAGGCCAACCCAAGAAATAGCAGTCTGCACAAGGGCAGTCACTTCTCCAGATTCTCTGGTTTCTGTCCTTGGCAGGACAGCCAACTCATAGTGCAACAAGAAACACATTTCAACAGAAATGACACTTTAAACAAACTCAAATACAATAATCCCTTTCCATGTGACTATCTAAAATGCTGAGTTTTGTAATGCAGCCAGTTGTCGCTTTGGTAATGCGCAAACGCAAGTCCTATCCTCACCGCTGACAACTAATGTTAGAAATGGGATCTCTGGTTGGCTAAGGCTTGCGCCAAAGCCAGGCAGAGACCCCCACTCTAGTTTGGGCAAGGGAGTTACATGCCAAAGATAACCCCTCCTCACCCCCTTGGTTGCTTGGCATGAGCAGTGAGGCTTATCCTGGAGGCCTTGTGTAAAGCGGTTGCGCACGCACACCGGAACAACATCCCGGGTACACCACAAAAGGAACTCCACACAAGGTTATATTAAAAATAGCCTTTGTATTCTCATAACACATTAGAATAGTAATCACATCATATACATTGTGCCACCTGTCACTAGGTCATATCTACAAGGGAATATTTGCACCTGGCAGGGCCCACTGGACCACTGTCAGAACCATCCCAAAGTGAAATTAGTACAAGTAAGACATACCATAAACCTACAACCAGTAATCACTGGTAACCACTGTACTCCGCATCAGCCTGTAACATAAACCACATTATGCACAGTATCACATTAGGCGCCAAATCCATTGTACGCCAACCTCATCGGTCTAACATTTTAGACCCTAACCTCCTAAGCATCACTCACATTAGGAAATAATCTCACTGGCATACACACATTACGCACATAATCTCATCCCAGAACGCATTTAGAGGCATGAATCATAGTAAAGCATCACACTTACTAATATCATGTAAATCACTGACCCTTTGCCCAACTGGCCTTCCCAAAGGGGTTCAAACGCCCTGTGTCCAGAATGTCAGGGCTGTTGCCTATGCAGCATAGTTTGCACGTGTGCTATTGCGCTGGGGCCGAGGAGTGCAACTCACTCCTATCTCTCCAATGCCCCTAAAGAACTGTGGTCTAAACGTTGCAGCTGGCACGAAGTGCTGCGCAGCTGTGAATTACGGGAAGGCCCTGGCACCACTGTGCCTCCGGTCCCACTCAGGGACTTCTCAACCTCATGGCCATCTCGTTGCAGCTGCCCGCGCTGGTGCAGCGCAGCTGTGGTATTTCTCATAAAGGGGGCCCGGCACCTCTGTGTCCTCTGGACCTCCATCGTTGTACTAAACACATGCCCCCATCGTTGGGGCGGCCCACCCTCTGGCGGGACCGCCCAGGCACCGACAATGTGCCCCGATCTGCCCCAAGTCACTGGGGCCCTCTGGGCTCTCTCCTTTACCAAAGAAACTGCCCCCCCAAACGTTGGAGCGGCCCACAACGGCCGAGCCCGCTCGGTAAATCGGCACCTTGTGCCTGCATCTGGACTCCCACCCCCCCCCCCCACCCCCCCCAAACCGTCTCAACTCACCGTCTCAACTCACCGACTCTTTGCGGGGACTGGGGCGGACACCGGCGGCACTTCTGCCTTCTTCACCCGGGCCCCCTCCTGGGACCCGGGACTTCTCTTCCACGCCGGGGAACTCTGCGCTGCTCCTCTCTCGGCAGGCGGGACCGGCAGCACTTCTCCTGGTCTCCTCTGCCGACCAGAGATCACCACGCTGTAACTTCTCGCGCAGAGCTTCCCTTCACTCATGGGAGCGCTGCCATCGGCGGCCTCTGCCGCCTTTCCTCTTCACCCGGGGCCCCTCCTGGGACCCGGGACTTTGCAGCGGTGCTCGTGGAGGCGGGGTAGGCTCCCGTCCTCCCTTCTGCCCGTACTACTTCCCCTCCCGCTGCCGGCCCTGCCCAGAGGCAGGCGAACTTTGCCTGGCTTCCGCGTCGGCGGCCATCTTCTCCTCGGGTCGCGGCGGTGAAACGCGGGGTGGCTCCCGCTTCGCATAAAGATACCGGCGGGGTGGGCACCCGCCGTGACAGCAAATAAGCGGGGTGGGCACCCGCATTGTAAATCTACCATAAAGCGGGGTGGGCTTCCGCTAGGAAAATAAACACGGAGCGGCCATGTGGGGTGGGCACCCACCATGAAATCAGAAGTGCGGGGGAATCCGTACGTCGGGATTCCCTCGAAGGTGATCGCAGCCCAGTGTTTCAAGGGGAAAACAGAAGCGCTCCTTCTCAGAATAAATAAAGCGCTCTGCAGAAATAGCAATAAAGCGCTCTCCAGGCGCTAGGACTAAAGTCCTGGAAGTCCTTTAAGATGAGGGGGCAATGCAGGGCCCGGGGAGGCAAGCCCTCATGGAAGCCCCTCCAGGGCCCCAGCAGGAACAACACACCAAGACTGAACATTTTCATTGGGTCACAGCCCCTATATTTATACTAGCATTTCCCTTTTTGTCACAGCACAGGGCTCGGGGGAACTGGTTTAGGGGGGATTTGGAGCACTTTGCTTTAGAAGCTCCTCTTCCCCTTTATCAGGTGGGGGCTCTCCATCAGACACACCACAGGGGGGCGAAGCCAGCATTCACTAGGGAAGCACCATCCTATTCAGAGTCAGGGGATTACTCCTCCCACCACTCTTCCTCCAGGTGTCCCATTCAGCTCAGCGCTGACTCACCCTGCCCCTCCTGGAGCCACCCACACCTCTCAGCTCCTGTCAATCACAAGCCAGACATGCAATTCACATCAGGCAGGCAGACGCATAGCACACAGAAATGCCAACTTCTAAAAGTGGCATTTCTCCACCAGTCACCATAAATCTGCGCACACCATTGCGCAGCATTTATCCTCACGAGTTCATACATACTAAACTCGACCCTGCACTCCTCTCATACCAGGAATTACCATGGACACACTTATCCCCCATGCATTCCTATGGGAGGGCAGGCCAATCTCCCCACACGTACACAGAGAGCGCACGCACGTTACACTGGGCCACAAGTGCCCAGAGGCTTAAAACCACCACCACCACCATGTCAGAGCTTAAGGCAAAAAGTTCAGGGGTGAACCTGCCAAAAAGGGCCAAGTCCAACACCGAGGCACAAGATGGCTGCCAACACTTCCTGGTTTGGAGTGTTGACAGCTAATTAGAATAAAGCTCGTGGTCTGGAGGGTCCGCGGATCCACCGCGCCTCTATATGTCGAAACTTTTATTTTTTGATTTTCTCAGCAACTACAGAACGGTTTTACACCATTTTTTAAAAAAAGGGCGCTTTCTGAACCAAGCACTACCTTTTTGCCAAATTTGGTGTAATTCCGTTCAGCAGTTCAAGCTGTAGCCGTGTCTAAAGTTTCCTATGGAAAATAACTTGGAGAAAACACGTTTTGGGACCCCCTTTTTTTCTCGGCCCCGCTTACCGAATCACCCCAAGACTTTCAGGATAGGAGCTATAGTAAGGCTCAGATTTCACTCGTACAAAACCAGTGAAATTCAGCAGTATAGTTGCCTGAATTCATTATGACTTACGCCCCCGCAATGCACTGCTTATGACCTCACATATTACATCACTCATGACATGGTAAGTGACATCAATGAAGTGTTTTTCTTAGTTTGTTGGTCTCTACCTGGGCTGTGGTATTGAGCCATAAAGTGGAATAGAGTGCAACAAGGAAAAAGCGTAGTAGAGGAAAACATCCTTGTGGAACTGCATCACCAGGGGGTTTGTTTTATATACTTGAACCCTAGACAGCAGTTTAGCGTGAGCGTTATGTCTCATCTTCTTAAAACGACCTACATCCTATTTTGTATGTGTTTTATCGATTGGGTTATCGCCACCTTTAAAATGAAATTGCTTCCTCTTGCCGAGATGCATCATCCTGTAGTTGGTTGTGCAATATGGGAAAATGGATCAGTTAATTTTTTTTACTGAGAGATACAGTCTTTGGATGAAAACTAAGGTATTTCCTTTATGGATTGGCCACAATGCCTGGTTGCCTTTCTGTGTTGAATTTATTAGTCTAGATCAGCAGCTCTTAACCTTTTGTGTTCCGTGGACCCCCCAGTGAACCAACACGAAGTCGGGGACCCCACATAAGTAATTCCTAAGATTGGAAGCTCAAAACAATACACAAAAACAAGTGTGCATTATTATTATTATTATTATTATTATTATTATTAAAAGATTTATACAGCGCATAGCTGCCCCAATGACGGGGCGTCCCAGCGCTACCCAGAAGAACAAGTGCAGAGACTACTCCAACTAACACAAACCAGAATTACGCAGGGAAAAGCCAGGTCTTCCAGGCCTTGTGAAATAGCATATGATTCTGCAAACCTCTAATAGAAGTCGGGAGGGAATTCCACAAAAGGGCTGCCTGGACTTTAAAAGAACGTCCACCAGCTCTGACTCTTTGAAAACGAGGAGTGCAGACAAGGCCCGAGTTAGCGGAGCGAAGGGGGCGATTTGGGATATACTGAACAAGTATGTCATCCAGAATAGGGGGGCCTTGTTTCGCCAAAATTTTATGAGCCATACACAAGGACTTAAACTGAATTCTTTTAGCTATAGGCAACCAGTGCAGTTTGGGTAAGAGATTAGAAACCGAGCAAGATTTAGGAAGCGCAAACAACGTCCGAGCAGCCGCATTTTGAATGCGTTGAAGGCGAGAGACACACGATTTATTGGCCCCCAGATAAAGGGAATTGCCATAATCCAACCTGGACAGAATTGTGGCCTGGAGAATAGTTTGGCGGATCTCTGGATCAAAGTATCCAAGCAGGGGCTTCAACCCCCTCAGGAGTCCAAAACAGACCCCTGCAAGGACTTTGGACTGTGTATCAAAGGAAAGATCCCGGTCTATCCAGAAGCCTAGATTCTTGACCGCCTCTTTAGGCAGTGGCGCTGGCTTAAGTTGGTCCGGCCACCCCTGTTCTGACCATAACGCACTGTCTTTCCCTAGCACAAGAATTTCTGATTTAGCGGCATTTAGCTGCAAGCAGTTGGTTGTCATCCAATCTGAGATAGCTAATAAATCCTCTTTGAATTTGAGAAGGTTGTTTCTACAATTTTTTGAAAAAGCAATGACTAACTGGGTGTCATCGGCATAGGATACCAACGACAACCCTCTACCACTGCTAGGGGCTGAACATAGATGTTAAACAGTGCTGGGCTCAATATTGAGCCCTGCGGAACCCCGTACTTAATAGCATGCACCTGCGAATGGTATGGAGGAACAACCACTTGAAAGGTCCTTTTTTTCCAAGAAAGAACCAAACCAAGAGAGCGCCAAACCCCTGACCCCAATATTGCGTAGTCTACCCAAAAGGATGTCATGCGAAACAGTGTCAAAAGCGGCACTTAAATCCAATAGAATCAAGGCCACCGAGTTCCCAACATCCAGGTTACCGCGAATATCCTAAATCACGGCCAACAGAGCCGACTCGGTACTGTGGCAGGGACGGAAACCATTTTGTGAGGGGTCAAGGATTTTATTCTCCTCTACAAATTCCGCCAAAGCGGAATTGACATAGGATTCGGTGACTTTGGCTAAAAGAGGAAGTTGAGAAATTGGACGAAAATTTCCAGGATCTGAAGGTTCCAAAGATGCTTTTTTTAATAGAGGAATCACTTTTGCATGTTTCCATGAGGTGGGCAAAGAAGCCGAGGACAACGATAAATTAATCAAATCCCTGGCCACTGGGAGCACAGATGGAAAGACCAGGCTCAGTTGGTCAGGTCTCAAAGGATCAACTGGGGAACCTGATTTAATTTTACGGCAAAATGATTCCGTCTCAGCTATCGTAAGAGGAGGAAAAAAAAAACCAATGTTGATGCAGGGGCGACCAATCGATCCTCCCCTTTAGGTACTGGCGCAATGTTAATACTCACTACGTGCGGGCTGACAGTTGGAAGATTATTATAAATGGTCTCCACCTTTTGCACAAAGAAATCAGCAAGGTTATCGCACTGAGCATTAGACGAGACAGGGGGGTCCGCTTACACATTAGAATGTTGCATTTGTCGAAGAAGGGAAAAGATCATTTTGGGCGGGTTTTTACTCTCCAAAATTTTGTCAGCAATATAATTAGCTCTTGCTTTCCTGATCAGCCTATGATATGACTTAATAGCGGCGCAATAGTTATTTTTTGCTTCTAACTCATAAGCACGCCTCCAGGTTCGCTCCAGTTGCTTACAGACCTTTTTTGCTTTCCCTAAGGTCTCAGTAAACCACAGATTAGATGGCCCTTGTTTCTTCTTTGAGCTCAGTTTTGCCAGAATGCAAGTATCTAGTGCTGAGGTCGGCCAATCCTGGAAAAGAAGATCGGCGGCCTCTATATTAGAGGAAAACTGGGGTGTTGAACTTACCAACAAATCTGAGAATTGGCTAACATTCAATTTATGCCAGGGGTGTTTAATCACCGGGCAAGCACATTTCAAGGCCGGTTTCCCTGGCAATTTTACAGAAAAGGAGACCAAAAAGTGGTCGGACCAAACCACAGGGACAGGAGGAGACACTATTAATGAACCCAAATTTGAAAATATGGGGTCCAACAAATGGCCGGCCACATGAGTGCATTCAGTCACGTATTGATGCAGTTGGCAGGCCTCAAGATCAGCTAAGAAACAGGCGATGTCAGCTTTGTCACTGTTTTCCAGATGGAGATTCAAATCACCCTAGATGGAGAAATTTGCTGCTTTACTGGCTAATATCGAGACCCTACTCACTAGCGCCTCCCTGAAAGTGTTAGATGGCCCAGGAGGGCGATAGATTACCAATCCCGAGACCGTGAAGTTGCAATTAAAAGAAATTTGAAAAAACGCACTTTCACAGTCTGGAATATCCTCCTTCTTAAAACTACATAAGAAAGGCTCTTTAAGAATTGGCGCAATACCTCCACCACGTTTGGATGATCGGTTAAGTTGATATATACTATAACCTGGAGGGAGCGCCAGCCAGCTCTCTGCACCAGAATCATGGGTTAACCAGGTCTCCGTCAGGAAGAGACCGGTCGGAGAATCATCTGAGAGCAAATCAAATATTTCAGCATGATGTTTAATAAGGGAGCGGCAATTCAGACTAAGGAACCGTAGTTCTGTTGAGGCCATGGGAGAAGAACCCCTCCCCGCACTCCTCAAAGTAAAAAGGCACTGTTCACACTGAAAGAAATGTAGCATAGATGTCCAGGAATGCTTCATACAACTTGAGCAGTGTGTGTTCAGAGACAGAAGCTCAGAACGAGTAAAAGTAATCCTGTCAGTACATAATTGGGCAGAATTACTAGCAGCTGGCAGCGTCCCGGCGCGGACGGGCACAGACGGGCTTGCCTTAGGCGCGCCTTCGGCGCGCCTAAGGCTAGCCTGCTGCGCGCGTCCGCATCGGGTGCGGAATTTAAAGGTAGGTGGGCAGAGCCAAAACCTCCTGTCACTACTGATTGGCCCTAACCAGCCAATCAGCGCTCCGCACTGTCTAGAATGCGGAAGCAAGAGTTATAGCAGCAAGACCCGGTCACAAACAGTGTAAAAAATGCTATGTAAGCGGATAAAAAGTTATTTTAGTTAAAAAGGCAAAAGAGAGCACAGTCAATTCAATTTTAAAAAACAAACATCAATCTTTTTAAAATAACGGCAGCAGCACTCAGCACGAGTGTCTAGAGGGAGCACGCGTCCGCATCAGCTGCGGAATTTAAAGGTAGGTGGGCAGGGCCAAACCCTCCTGTCACTACTGATTGGCCCTAACCAGCCAATCAGCGCTCCGCACTGTCTAGAATGCGGAAGCAAGAGTTATAGCAGTGAGACCCGGTCACAAACAGTGTAAAAAATGCTATGAAAGCGGATAAGAAGTTATTTTAGTTAAAAAGGCAAAACAGAGCACAGTCCATTCAATTTTAAAAAACAAACATCAATCTTTTTGAAATAACGGCAGCAGCACTCAGCACGAGTGTCTAGAGGGCATCAAACTATGTACACTGTATGAAATATTTGATTTAATTCATTAATCAAAACTCATACAAAAATCTTTTGCTGAAATTGAATAATGAGTTTGCATGCGGCCGGCTATCAAACCGTTACCGAAGACTGAGTGATCTAGAGAATACGCTGACCATATAGTGCAAATTCAATGAACTTCTAAGAGAAATCCTATACATCACATATGAAAGCCCTGAAGATGTCTCGTGGGAGACGAAACGCGTTGGCTATAAGATTATGAAATATGGAATGGTAAGAATCTCCGTCCGAAAAAAAATAAAGAAGAAAATATCTCTATGAAATATACATCTCGTGCTGGATGTCTTTGTTATTGAGTTGCTGTCGTTATATCATGTTTATATAAATGTATATAGTGCTGAAACCTCTTTGCATTTGCATGTTGTTGTAGGACTTGATCCTACATTTTGGGGAGTAAAGAGGGAAGTACTCTCTGGTTTCGTGCACTATCTAACAACTAGTAACCACATTCAATTTGTTGTGTGCGGACTTGATCAGCCCCTACCCTCAGGACTTGGTTTATGTCATACAAAAATCGAACTTTTATTTAAAAAGGTTTGATTTTATTAAAAATTGAGTTTTATTAAAAAAAGTCAAAGGGATAAGCTATTTGCTAGGATATGATTTTGTATTTTCTACTCCAATGCATACTGTTTTTCTAAGCGTATACCACTGCTTCAGTTGAGTCCAGTTTTCGTCATGTTTCTATACTTGGGCTACTCACAAGAATCAGAATGAGGAGGCCAACTTAATTTTTAGCTTCAAATTTCAAATTCGTTCACATTTACAGGGCGTTTACAAATTTTCAATTTAGCTTTTTCTTATTTATTCATACTTTATTACACTTTTTTTTTTTTTTTTAAATATTTGTTTTTATTGACAACACAAATAGTACAAAAACCGAAGATTAGCAGATAGTAATAACATATACATTTTATAACAAGTAGGCCAGACACATAAACAAATAAAGGCGTAAAAAAAAAGTAAAAAGGGTTAAAGAAAAGTTCCCCAAATTTTATAAAATTTTTTCATAGATTTCAATCCCCTCGTTTTAGCAATGGCACGCTCCATAGTGTAAATTTCATTAATCAAGAACCACCATTCCAAAATATGTGGGGGTTTCTGGGAGATCCATGCCCTAGCAATGGTCAGTCGCGCACAAGAAAATAGTACGGTTAATAAATCTCTGTGTGGGCCATTTGTAGATTGTACATCTAGTAATACAGATAACGGTGAGAGAGAACCAAATATGATTTGTTTTTGCGATAAGATATTTTCGAATCCAGTCCAGAACTCGTGCAAGGCTGGACATGAAAAAAATATATGAGTAATATCAGCCGCCACTAGATCACATTTGGGGCACTTAGAGCGTGGGCTTGATGGAGCGTTTTGAGACCAATTAGAAATTCTGAACGGGGTATAATATAAAAAGCAAATGGTTTTGTATAGCTGAATCCTCAGACTCGAAGATTGTACCACTTTATTGATATTGCAGAGTGACGCCGAGATTTTAGTAGCGGTGATATTAATCCCTAGTCTAGATGTCCATTTCAGAGCAATTTTTGGACAGTTGTCCTCTTTGAAATTATTTAAACATTTATACCCCTTGCTAATTAATGATTTCTGATTCTCCAAATAAAAACACGTCCATAAATCTGAGTCCGAAATTTGAATGATTTTCATCTTACAAATCAAGTAGTCTCTAATTTGCATATATTTGAATCGCATAGATTCAGTTAAATTAAAGAAAAGTTTAAGTGTTGTAAAATTTAAAAATCCCTGATTTCCATAAAGATCCCCCAAAAAATTAACTCCCAGATTGGCCCAGACGGTCCCAAGTCCATCATTAAATATTCCTGGTAGCCCAGGATTGCCCCACAAAGAAAGCTTAGAGTGAAAAAAAGAAGTCTTGCATGTATTTAATAAAGATTTCCAAATCGCAATTGCCTCTCTCGCAGTCTTAAACTTAACCCTCTTAAAATAATTAGGATCATTTACTCTTGCAAGAAATCGGTTAGAATCATTGCCTAACATAAATTGGTGGTAATAGTATTGACTATTAGGATAGAACAAACTACGAAGACGGCCAAAAAAAGTTGCCAGAAAATATAATTTGAAATCAGGGAAGTTTAAGCCGCCTTTGTCGGTTGGTAATTTAAGCAGAGCAAGCGATCTTCTCGCTTTCTTGTACCCCCAAATATAGCTGCTTAAAATCCCGTCTAATTTCTTAAAAAAAGAGTTATTAACACGTAAGGGTATAGACCTAAATAAATACAAAAATTTTGGCAAAATCTTCATTTTAATTAAGTTAATCCGGCCTATAAGACTTTAAGGTATTTTATGCCATTTTTTTAAATAGGCCAGCTACTTCTTTCAATAAGGCATCATAGTTGAGGGTGTTTATGTCGCTTATTTTGGCTGATATCTTGACACCTAAATATGTCGCCACCCGACAAGTACCTTGGACTAAAGTCAATGGTTTGTAGTTTAGTATGACCTGTGTTTTACTTAAATTTAATTTGTATCCTGAAATTGAACCAAAAGCATTAGATTCCTTAATTATCGTTATAAGAGCTTTTTCTACATCAGTGGAGTATATGGCAATGTCATCGGCATAGGCAGTGATTTTCAAAGAGTTAGAGCCGGATTCCGATGGGATAATATGAGGTTGAGTTAGTAATGAGTTTATAAACGGTTCAATGGAAAGTGCGAAAAGCAGGGGTGAAAGCGGGCACCCCTGCCGCGTGCCCCTGAGTATTTTAAAACCTGGGGAAATCATGCCTGAATAACTAATTTTAGCCGTTGGGGAATCATATAGGGCCTGTATCCATCTTAGATATTGACCATTGAAGCCGTACGCCCTCATTACGGCCCAGAGGTAATCCCACCCGACTCGGTCGAATGCCTTTTCAGCATCTAAAAGTATCATACCGAGTCTGGTGGAATTAACCGCTGCCACGTCAAACGCGGTAATTGCCATATTAACATGGGCTGTAGTGTCCCGGCCGGTAATAAATCCATGTTGTTGTGGATTGACCAGCTCCGGCATATAGGGAGCCAATCGAAGTGCAAGAATTTTGGAGAATATTTTAGCATCTGCATTGATTAATGAAATAGGCCTGTAAGAGCCACATTCCTCAGCAGGTTTTTTTTTTTAAGGAAAAAGACTATTTTATCAGAATTCCAAGAGTTTGGAGCCTTCCCTGTTTGATCAATCGAGTTAATTACTGAGCAAAAAAGGGGAAGTATTTCATCCATACAAATTTTATAAAATTCTATAGGAAGTGTGTCTTCTCCTGCAGCTTTGCCGGACGGGAGAGAAGTAATAGCCGTTCTAATTTCGGTAATGGTGACCTCCCCCCCTAATTGCCTGTTATGTTCAATTCCTATATTATTGGTAACATTGTTACCGAGGTATGTTTGAATATTATGTAAGGTAGGGTTGTTTTCCGGAGTATATAAATGACTATAATATTTAACAAATTGTTCAATTATATCTGTAGTTTGATCATAAATCATATTATTGGGTCCCTTGATAAATTTAATTATTGTATTGGCTTTGTCATCCGCGATTTTATAGGCCAAGATCTTACCGATTTTATCACCACTCTCGTATTGAGAGATTTTAAATTTATGTAATTTTATACTGGTTCGTTCTCTAAGAATATTTTTAGTAGCAGAGCGAAGACTGATTAACTCTAGTCCTAATTTATCCGCATCTAATGAGTCTTGTGTAAGAGCATCTGCTAGCTGATTTTCTAGTAGCTGAATTTTAGTAATAATAGCCTTATCCTCTTTACGAAGTTTTGGAGTTTTGTGTGAAGATAAATTGTTGAGTAAACCCTCTTATACTGGCCTTACACACGTCCCATACATAAATTGGAGAGGTGGAGTGAAGATTTATATCAATAAATTCAGAGATATGTTCTTTAAGTTGTAGTATAAATTCTGAATCTGAAAAAAAGATATCTGGGGAATGAAAATGATCTTGTATCTTGTCTTCTTGTAGCTGTATTAAAAATAAAGAGAATGGGATTGTGGTCAGATGTAAGTCTAGGGCAGATATCGATAGTGCTGGATTCTAAAATCTTATCAGATGCCCAAATCATGTCTATACGGGAGCATAATTTATGAGGTGCGGAATAGTACGTGTAGCCTGGGATTTTAGGATGAAGAATTCGCCAAGCGTCTTTTAGGTTATGTAGACGACTTATTTCCAAAATAGCCACACGTATCTTCCGCATGCGTTGAAACCCCCTGTGTTTAGTAGTATCTATATCATAATCAATTATACAATTGAAATCGCCCCCAATTAAGAGTTCTCCTTCCCATTGCAATAGTTCGATGTTTAACCAATCAAAAATATAAGGATCGTCAATGTTAGGTCCATATACAGAGCATATAACATATTTGCAGTTTTCCAGATCAGCTTGGATGATTATCCATCGACCCCTTTTGTCTACAGCAGTTTTAATAACATTTAGTTTCAGTTGTCTTTGTTTTAAAATGGCGACCCCTCTAATAGTAGCGTTTAGAGTTGTACAAGCAATAACCTCATAGCCTAATAGCCTTAACAAGTTCCTATCTTTGTAACTAATATGTGTCTCAGTGAGTAAAACTAAATGGGGATTATATAGCTTAAGCTCTTCTTGTACTAACCGTCTTTTATTCTTGCAGTTGAGGCCATCGACATTCCATACTAGGCAACTGAGTCTAAGCATTTCAGAAGTGTTGGAGAGTCAACTACTCTAATAAGGACTATCATATATATCCGCTTTTCTTTTTTATTATTTTCAGTAAATGTTACTATTGTGTTGTCATTTTTATCATTATTAACCACCACCACCCGTGAACCCTTACTTTATTACTCTATTATTTAAACAGCTGAGCCCCCCTGAGTAGGTGTTGTGGACCACAGATTAAGAATCACTGGTCTAGACCAGTGAAAACAAAGGGCAGTCCTTAACCAACAAAATATTTCCAGCTTCACAGAAGAGGGATTGCCCCCGATGAGCAGGCCCCAATTATATTAGACTGTCTTAAAAATTAAGATGTAGAAAAAACATTTCACAAATGAAATGCTAGAATAGAAATGAACTTAGACCGCTGACAGTACTTTAAGACAATGACTGAGAGATCGCTCATTTTTCGGGAAGACTCCTCCTTTCTTGGACAGCGTTCCTCAAACTTCTGCTTTTCAGCCATAAGAGCGCTAACCAAACGCTACATATTTCTCCTCACTCAGGCCATGTCACGTTGAAGAGGAATCAACAAAAGCTTGTGGTCTCAAAGCAGTCAGTGGTTCAATTCACAGTAAGCACTGATGAGCCACACAACTTTGTGCCACAATAGTTCCCTAGGCAGCTACATTTACTCGGCCCCTGATGAATACACTCCTCTGAGCATCTTACTTGATGAGTTCAAGAAACGAGTGCTGGTGTTGCTCCCTAAGGTTTACCCTCTTTAGACCTGGTGAAATACCCCCGGTCTCGTGCCCTGTTTTCTTTACTGAGCGCTTAAACTTACCATACTATTGTGACGTACCTGTGTCTTAAAAGTCTGAAAATAGGAATGTTTTGAGCACCAGCGACCATAGAGTTGAACTTTGTTGCAGCAGTGCAGCCCACAAGCCCTATATTTGTGCTTTGTTGCCTACATTTTGATACATGTTTTGTAGGTTTAGCATGGACATTGCATAGTCTCTGTCACATGTAGAGTTGGAGCTTATCTGGCAGAAGTATTTCCTACTTTTTCACCAATGTTTTACTTGAAGTAAAGGTGATCTAGAAATTAAAAGCTAACAGTATAAGACTGCCCGTTGTTTTTTGTTGACTGTATAATTTTTGCCAGAGGTCTTTTAAGAAACCCTATGTGAATATAGAGAACTTGTATCCAATTTCTGCAACTTTTCTCTTTCAGGTCCAGCAATGTTTGAATCGTTTAACAAGAATGAATTTGGAAAGGTCAATTCAAGACTTTGTCGAGTTGTTCCCAAAGTAAGTAACAGTGGTGAGAATCAAAGTATTTCACCTTAAAAAAACAATCTTCATGCCCATAGTTTATTTTTTTGTTGTTGTTTTTTTTTGTTGCCATGAAAAAGCTTACTGTAAATGAATGTGATCCATGTTTTTTTGTTTCTTCCTCTTCAGTAAAAAAGATTTGGAAAATACTGAAATTTGCTCGGTTCCTAGCCAGCCCTTGATCGAGTTTGTGGCAGTGAAGATCTTGGGTGGTTGCAAATTGTTACTGCGGCTACTGGACTCTTGCTGTAAAGCATTTCAGTATCCTTTTTCGTTTTAGAATGGTTTTAATTTTTACATATGAAATATTAAGTCTGACATGAATTGTTCAAACCAGAGGTTAGCAGTTGTGTCTAGTCTTAGTATTGGATAACAAATGCATGTAGCAACATGACACATGTAAAGTGACTACAGAAACACCACAGCTGCATCTCGCTTGCCAGAATGCAGTAGCATCTTAAATCCCTCTTCCTAGAACATGAGATCTGAAGTAGGAATACTCTCCCTTGGCAGTCATTATGTTTCATATTCCAAAAAGGTTTATTGCTTATCTTCTATTCTACCCATCCCTCTTCCCCTTCAGCGTAGAAAGCGAATGCTTTACAAGTTACAAACCTTTAAGGATGCTGTCTTCTCAATTATATAGCCACCTCAGGTATATCCACACCAATTGCTTGATTGATGCATTCCTCTCAACAAATTGTTAGCCAGCCATTCTTCAGAAGACATTCTAGAGGAGATTTGAAAATAGAGTAGATCACTCCCTTCACAAAGGAATGGCCCCACCACGAGGCACACACAAACGATTTTTCACACCTAACTTCCAGGAGCAAATCCTGTGATGTGGCGGATTATTCAGAAACTTACTTTAAAGTTGTTGACTCTGGCCAGATATCCAGTTTAAGTTGAGCATCCCAGAACCATGACTTGCTACTCATAGGCACTCGTCCCTGTGTTTCTGCCACTTGAAGTTTGGTTAGTGAATTACATTGCAGGGCACGTGTCTGTCTGCAGAATGCTTTTGCCTGTGTTTCAGTGGGCTGGTGGTAAACTCCACAAGGTGCCAGCAGCCACAGTACACTTACAGTTGCTTTCATGTATAGCCATACTTCATTAGTGATAGTTATTAGTTTGACTTTGAGCAGGGTGTAATAGCAGCCTAGTTTTTAGGATACTGGTGTAAATACAACTAGCACCATGAATTTGGGCATCTCTGTTCCATGATTGGTTAGGAGAAATGGTAGAGATCTTACAGAGAGAGTTAGAAGTTGGTATATTTGAAATTTTTGGTTTTGCACAAGCCCTTAGCTTTCTGTTTTGGTACTGATGCTGCCACAAGGGTTGTATGTCATGAAAACGTGGTATTTTGTGCCTAGGCACTTCCCATTGCCAAGATGTTTTGGCACATTTAAGACATTGGTAGTTCTCTTTAAAGAAAAAACATACTTGGTCAAAACACTTCCTAGATGTAACCACACTTTCCACCCATCTACCC
This sequence comes from Triturus cristatus, assembly GCF_964204655.1. Lineage (NCBI taxonomy): Eukaryota > Metazoa > Chordata > Amphibia > Caudata > Salamandridae > Triturus > Triturus cristatus. The sequence goes on from NC_140591.1 coordinate 693,783,075, forward strand.
CGTCACTAAAATCACTCCTCTTTCATCATCTGACTGTGTTGTGGTAACATCAAAACTGCACTTAGGGTAGTGGCCAGTTTTCTGCTTTGATTGTAAGACGTGTTTATAACTGATTTTAATACTTATTGAAACACTGCCATTTGTGAACAAGCATATTTCCTCATCGGCGAAAACTTAGTAGAGTGGATTTCAATGGTGCATTGGATGTCTTTGTTCTAAAATAGGTGGCATCTAAAGTGCTACGGTATTTTCTTTTATTTTGCGGGGGGGGGGGATTCAGTGGTAAGATCACCAACATTTCTAGAATTAGGCCCAAAATCTCTCATCTTTTGTTTTACCTGGTATCATCTCATGTCTATTTCCTATTTCTTATATAAACTGATGTAACCAACTGACTTTGGCTGATTGATATTTGGTAAGGAATGCTCAGGCTCTGTTTATATATACACTGCATTGAATAGCATTTTGGAGCATAAGGAACAACTTAAAATGCCTGTGAGACATACTTCTCAATGGAATCTCTAATATGTGCACCTAGTATATGTCCCCATATGGAATTGCCTAATTATAACTTGTTACATTTGCGGTTGTGCATGCTGGTTTCTCGTGAGCCGTACCAGCATGCCTCTATACCTCCTGAATTGATTGGTAATGGGCAGTGCCTAGTACAGCTTGATGGGAAGTATGATCCATCCCTGCAGTTTTAGGTCTCGCCTGAGCCAGCGCATGCGCTGCTCTGGCGAGACATTTAGTAACTGGGTTTTCAAAGTGCTACCAAAGGCTTTTGCTGGCCTCAAGCATGCGGTTACGTGCGCGTGGACGTGCACAGCTGCCATCTAGCTTTCTGTAATGGCTCATTAAGCCTTACAGCGCGTGAATCCCCTCCCCTACCCCCTCCCTTCGCCCACTCCCTCCACGTCGGCTTCATTTTCCTTTCAGTGGCCAGCTTTCAGTGCTCTCTCAACACTCCTCCGCCCCCTCCCCTGCCGCGTTTGCGTTAATTTGAAACATATGTGCTTTCACTTTCGCTGTGGCGGGCGCTAGCGCCCGCACCACTTTCAAAGCCGGGCTTGTTTACAAACTATCTCGATTCATTCACTTTAGTGTGGTTCTGCTTTATTCATCTATTTACACATTTTGCTGGAGCTTTACAGGCAGTGTTTCCCCATCTCACCGCGCACATGTCCATGCGTCTTTCTCTCATCCCTCTCGCCCCGCCCCCAACACGTATACTCTCTTGTTTATTCTCAATATTTCTGCTTACACTCGTTTTCTTAATTCTGTCTGCCTCTCTCTACAAGGGGGGTGGTGTGTGTGTGTGTGTGTGTGTGTGTGTGTCCGTCCGTCCGTCCGTCCATCCGTCTCTCCCCCACACTCGTTCCTCGCTCCCCTTATTCCCATCTCTCATCCCCTGGCTTCTCTCCTCTACCCTTGCCCCTCTCCTGTCCCATTGCCCACTTTCCCTCGCTCCCTCCCCCATCTTTCCTATTCTCATCTTTACTCCTAATGTAAATCGATAAAAAGCGCATTTTTGATCTAATTTGAGGCTCCTCGTCCCACCGGTTTCTGCTTCTTAACACATTTCTCCTTCCTGCCCTGGTGAGTGCACTTTGAGGGGTCAGGGGTCTCGCCCTACAGACCCCACCCATGCCAGGAGGGGCATAAAGCGGTCAGTTGGGGGGTCCTGCCTCCCTCTACTCCAGTCCTGCTGAGGATGGAGACAGTTTCTACCAGACATACCCTCTCATTACTGACATCCTAGTTGTTCGTGTTGACTATTTAAACATTTTGAGGAATCCTATCTCCCGAACTCCAAGGGCTAGCGAACAATAGCCCACTGTGCGCACCGTACAATGTTAACCATTTACTCCCACACAGGAGAGGACGTCGTGACAGTAACATGACCACGCTTGGCCGTCAGTGCACACAAGTACTGCCTGTGTGTGTGCATGGGGGATCAGGCGTGCTCGACCATGCTGGCAGGCCCCAGAGGAGGCCTTGTGTCTGTCAGCCTGGCCACCTCCGGGTGCTGTCAGAACAGGAGACAGGCAGGGGGTCTGCGGATCACAAGCTCCCAGCATAACTCGTCAGGCAGCTACTGCTGATACAAGTTTGTGTGTTTTGCAGAACACTTCAGGGCACATCTGGATGCTGTTTTTCGGCCACCTAGACATCCGGTAGTGAGGTCACTGAGCGCATTTGGCTTATTCTGCACTGACACAATAGTCACAAGCACTGGCATAGCCAATAGGTCTCGCCTTTGGGACCTTGTACGTGTTTAGCCATGCAACAGTTGATGTTGTTGCACCAAGGATATTGTGCTACATACCTAAATGCTTATACGGTCCCACAAGCGAGACCTATTGGCTATGCCAATGCTTGTTTGGTAATGTTTTCCAGCCTAAGTATGTCACTGGCAATTTCAAATCGGGTCTGTGGGTCTTTGGAGAACTCAATGTGTGTCTTATTTATGCTTTAAATGGCATATAAATGATGATGTAGACAAACCTGTTCACAGCAAGTAGCAACAGTACTGCTGGAGAGTGGTCACACCTTAAAGACTGCAACTATGAGGATTGGCAACACACTGTTGGAAAATCCAGGTGGAGAATTTTCTCTGTTGCAAAAGTAATGAAAATGGCGGCCTGACACTAGTTACAGTATTTAGGACAAACCTTCGTGCACACAGTGGATGAAAAATATTGAACACCAGGCCCCCCTGAAAGGATTGCAGCATATGTACAGGACTCCTGGCATTAATATTTCAAACGTCTTTTTCAGGTCCCTGCCCTTTCAAATGTTGTTATCACTTTGACGCCCCAACCTAGAATACATCTCTGAAGAAATAAACTAAAATGGAGCAAGTTCTGCCCTTGATGCAAATCATAAAGGGGAAATGAAAATAAAACCTTCCTTGCGACAATAAATACTGGAGTGGGACAAAGCATATTCTATCGGTGTTCGAATGAGTGTTCTCATGGTAAGGATAACAGACTACTGTAAGGGTTTTCTTGTTAACAAACTGCAGTAGTTTCCTTAGTTGTCGGAAGCTGTATCGACAAAATAAATACATTTAAAAAGACCTGGCAAGCACATGGTGGAATAATGATGATACTACTGATAATATGTTGCGTTTGTGTTTTTAAAACAGACCTGATGTGAATCAATGCCAGATGGCTCCAGCATCCCATTTCCGCTGGGCCCTTATATCTAGGTATGTACAGGCGATTCCTTTGAATCTAGTGGATCTGCAGGTGGTTATAGATTTTCTCAAGATCACCTGTAAGGATTTATAAATGTGAAGTTTTGCTGAAAAGGCAAATAGTCTTGGTTTCAGCCATATTCATTTAATGCGATTCTTAGTTTTTGGGAGCCCAATTGCAGCCCGTTAATGGGGCATCTATGATCCCAGATCATGGATTTTGAATCCTGTAATGCCATGGGATACGGATTGTTTGGGTGGGTTAGTGTGCCGCTCAGGATGGATTACCCCCCCCCCCCCCTGCGTTTTTAACACATTTCTTAGTGATATCCCTGTCGGTGTATTCTGGCTGGAGCTACTTGGATCCAGAGAGAGTGCTTTAGAGCAAACTGTTTGGTAGGGTGAAATATTTACTACCGTAACTGTTGGGCAAATTTCTTATCAAGCCTGCAACTGGTTTCCCGGCAGCAGTACTTGTAGGAACTGGGAATCTCCAGGCATGTTCGATTCAGATTATATCAGTTTATCAGTTGGAATTGTTACTTGGCATTGACAGAAGCTTTTTTGGCTAAAATCATAGTCACTGGCTTTGGGAATGGAGGTCCTCAAGGTGCAGCAGCATTCGGAGATGGCGAACACTGTGCCAGTTAATACTTTGACAACCGTCGTGTGAAGTGTATTATACTGGTTACTGAGTATTTTGTTTCCACCTTATGGCCAATGAAAAAATAGTTGAGGCCTTTTGTCTTTTGCATCTCTTCTTCCTCAAAATGTTTGAGACTTGAATAAGATGATCAGTCACTTTGTTGATGTAAAACGCCAGAGAAGCTGTTCATTCACTGTTTTGGCTCAGTAGGAAACAACAAGCTTTTTGTCCTCTAACCAATCAGTTTACTGTCACTCCATGCCATGGGTTTCTAATGGACTTTTAAGTCAAGGTGGCTAGAATAATATTGACATCTTACTGGACCAGCATTTCTTTCACAGCAGAAAAGTGGCTGCTCAAATGCTGACTGCTTCAAAGGACAAGTAAATCCCCTCTGGGTCTTTTCTTTGGGGATTATGCTTTTTAACTGCAGTTGAAGCAGGGCAAGATAGGTAGTTCACTTTAGAACTTGGCAACAACATTGTTTCACAGAGCCTGCTGTTCTCGCACTGCCAAGATTCCTTCTTAGTGAAGTAAATAATACTGAAGGACTTCGTTTGAATGATTCGTATTGGGTAGTGTCAGGAATCCTGCAGTGCCTGAAAATGTTTAATTTTGGAAATGTCTGTGAAAGACTAAAAAGACACCAAAATCTCTGATCAGTTCCAGCGTACCATAGGCAGACATTTCGTCTACCCACTTGGGTGTAGTGGTGCAGAGTCGAGGTAGTTTGAGTTGCTTGGTTTGGCCAAAGAAGTTGACCTGTGGAATTTCTTGTGTAGCAAAGATCCAGTAGGTTATTGGAGAGATCCTCACACTCTGCTTTCTTTACAAACATGTTCACAAGTTCAGCCTACCCTCCCCATGAACATCGGACAAGGAGATGTTTTGGATAACATCTAACACCATAGGTCCATTAGCATTCAGCGCTTATCTACGAAATTACTAAGCACTGACTTGTTTGTACAGAGTTCTTCGAAGGTGTTGCCTGTCTGTATCTAAAGGATATCCTTCTGCAAAGGAGTAAAGGTAAAAATTAAATGGCAGGTCCTGCGAGTGCCAGGACGCGTCTCTCAGGATCACCCCATATGTAATGTAATGTAATGTAATAGACATTTGTAGAACAAGCAGCTACCTCAGGGGTGTCCCAGCGCTATGATGCCCTTGGTGGAGCTAGGTCGTGTATGAGGTGCTTGAATTCTTTGTTTTCTCTTAATTTGATGTAGGTCCCTGGCCTAAAGGCAGCTTAGTTGCCAGTTATTCTCTTTGGCCTAATTTTCAAGGTGAGATTCAGGTAATTTCAATGTTGGGATCAAGTCTGTGCCTGAAACAAACAAAAGGTAGTGGGAGTGATGTTTGCAATGTGTCTAACCACTGGCAATAGCTCGGTTCTTTCGCTCACCATGCCACCTCAGTTTGGACCCAGACATATGCAAATCATTTTCGACCCTGCCAAGTCCTCCCTGAACCTGACTACAAGCAGTCCAGGTCCGGTGTTGCCCTAGTTATGGGCTCATCAGCTCACTGTGTCACTGGAACCGAGCTATACCCGGCTGTCTTTTGGTTCAGGAAGTACCAGGACTAGCAGTCCGGGCTGGACTGTTCTCATTGGAGCAGGGTGAAGATTGATTTGCATATGGCTTGGGCCAAATTGAGTTGGCGTGGTGTGCATAATAACGATGGACTGGGATGTGCCTCTGAGTAATTACAAGTGGCTGAGATTAATTCAAGCATTCCATCCATCAGTTTTTTGTATACGCTAGTGTATAGTGACCCCTGTAGTCCTGATGTAATCACCCATCTGTGTCTATGCTATATTTTCAGAGCTTCTTTGTAACACCCATGACATACAATGAACACCCAGCCAGTCCTCTTGACCTCCATTCTATTTTAGTTTCTATGGTACAGCAATGTGCTACCACCAATCTGGTCAGTATCGCAGTCAAATGACAAGACTGTACCATCCTAGACTACCGTGCACTGACCTTTCTGGTCCGTTTGTGGGAGGGAGAGGGGGACCGAGAAACCAACTGTTTAGCATTTACATCCTGCATATTTATATTGGTGTACTCCTTGGATATTTGTTGTCATTTTTCATAAAATATCTGTTTATCCTTAACGTGATAATTCAGTTTGACTGTTCAACATCTGTGTCTGAGAGAATACATAGTACTCAATGTTGTTGTGTTAGGATTGCTCAGCAGATTATGGTTTGTATCACTCACACATAAATATTCTTTGAACTGATAGTATATGATGTCTTGCACACACTTCCTCAGCATTGTTGGAAAGGAATGTTTGCTAAGAAGATGAAGGAAGTGATACCAATGCAACAATATGTCATAAGCAGAGCATCAGTGCTGAGGATTGGATAACTAGAGCCATTGCCAAACCTCGCTTGTTTTTTGTGTAGCTTAAGTGGGCAAGATTAATAAATGGATAGTCCTGATTGTAAAAGGTACTGGTGAAGTTTAAGTGTTTTTACATGGTAAATGAAATGGTTCTGGGAAAATATATATTTTCTGTCACTTTGCAATTTAGATTACTGTAAAGAAAGATTTGTTCATGGGGTACATGTTTGGCTGATGTCAGATATGGTGTGAAGATATTAGAAAATAGGATAAACATGCTCCTTAGACATGCAAAAGCTTTCATCAATTTGATATCAGAAAATGGTGAGATGGTCAGGAGAACTGTGTAATTCTTATGCTCAGTTTTACTTCTGAAAGCATGCTCTCTCCACAACTCTAGAATCTAATAGCACTGTCTACTGAGAAGTCATTTGTTATGATCACTCGTTAGAGCATATTATGTCCACTCAATGAATTGAGCTTTCTGCCTCTGACTGTTGTTTTTGATCTAGTCTGAGTTTTTTATATAAGCAACAGTATCTCTTTGACTCTGTTTGATGGACTCCATCCACTCCGAAGCTGTTCCTAGTCAGGATCATTTATGTGATTTTTAAATTCCACTTCCACCAGCATGATGGTGTCCTCCTAGGCAATACAAGACACAGTTCATTCTTTATACGATTTTGATTGGTTGCTCCTTGATCATCTTCCTTTATCTCAGGAATGCCCACTATGCTGTTTTCTCAGGAGGCAATTATATCTCAAAGTTTTGAGATCTGTGTTACAAATGTCCTTACCAGGCCAAACAAAAGCCAGCTTCAGCTGGGGTGCATGGGTGATTTTCAGAGTTAGGGCAAATGTAGGTGATTGATGTCACAATTGTATTGTATGTTTAAATGTGTTTTATTTACATTCTCAGGGTTCTTTTCAGAGGTATTTTGAAAAGCTTCACTCCCATATACGGGCCACTATATGGTTTGCTGCAAGACGTGTCCATGGTGCAAAAGATGCCATACTTCAAAGGATTTACCTTTCCACTAAATATCATAGATTTCCTCGGCCCAGGTTTTTCAGAGGTTATGCCTCAGCGGTTGACCCCCAAGATACCTCTGCGGAAAGGCGTCACTAAACTGCTAAACAAACTATTTCCAGGTGCTGAGCTTCTTTCTAAGCCTCGGTCTGGTTCAGCTCCTGCAGTTCGAACAAAGGTGAAAACAAAAACTAGACCTGTCGACCAGAGTTTGGATGTCGGGAAGCCAGTATGGAAGAAGCGAAGGAATATAGGTGAGGATGTATATGTTTAGGTCTCTCCTAATATAGTGCAAGCGTTGTCTGTTGCAAGACATATTGTTATCTTACAATGGACGTAGAGCCCCCCCGTTGCTTACCATTGGTTGCCTTAATTGTCGTCTGCTTACTTCTTAATCGCATGTGGGCTTTTGTTCCTCTTCTTGTCCCGCTTCCGAACATAAACACATTGCTGTGCCCTTTCACTGCTCGTTTTTTCAGGCGCTAAGAATGCATGTGTTTTCTCGCCATCTCCCTCATGTTCTTCTCTTCCCACACCACTCTTTGTCTTCCTCTCTCTCGCCTATGTGCATCTCCCCTACACCCCCCACTTTGCCTTCTTGCCTGTATGCTTTCTCTCTGCCAGCTCCACATTGCTGTCTTTAGCCCATGTGATCCATCCATTCCCACCCCAAGTGACTTCCCCACCAATGCCTCCACCCATGCTTTCTTGTTGCTTCTGTCTCTCGTCCTCTGTGTTGTTTCCACCCCCAATACATGACCCCGAATTGATTTCCACCACCCACAAATCAAAAAACGTTCACCCTTTATTTTTTTATTTTTAGTTACTGATCCACCTCAGATCAGTAACTAAAAAGAATGCACTTGTGGCATTTTGTAGGCAAGCCTATAAAATTACGTGGCCGGCAGCATCTTTTAAAAATTCTTTAGCCATGCACCTCAACTTTAGGGAAGCTGTGCCGCATCTCTAAAACCATTGACAAAGCAAATATGCTCTGAAGGCTAGACCTATTTGCTTTGCTAATTCTTGTTTTATTTAGCTTACAATAATGCGCTTATGCAATTCTGATTTGTTTAATTGTTACACAGATTTCTAACCATATTTATTTTCTTTAGTTTGAATTATTTGTTTATGTCAACATTCCTAAAGACCCATCTGAGAATTATGAAGCAAGTTTGGAATTAAGTCTTCTCTGGTGTTCTGAGAAGTTGTAATGCTGATGTGACCCACATATATAAGTTCTAGGAGACAACCGGGGTGCCAAGCCAGGGTGCAGCACTGTTTCCATTTTTGAAAGATCAGTAATTTTTTCTGAGATTGTTGTAACAGAAGTTCATTGGAGCAGTGGTTGTAGTTGTTGCTATGCTGTTCCTGCCAGGGCTCTTAAAAGCATCCCACAGGTAAAATGTTATTCACAAGTACATTTACAGTACTTCTGTTCCTGGCTCCCCCATTATCTATTGGAACTTTTGTTGAGTGTGAACATAATTATTAGACCACCATCTGTAGTCTGTTTGCGATGCCCAAAATAGTTTGGTCTTAGTAAATGGGCTTTCGTCATCTACTCTATGCAATAGACAATAAGCTGTTAACTATGAACTTAGTAAACAGATGGTTGGCAAGGAGACATTTGTTTATGGCAGCATAATGAGCAAATATACGTGACTTTTATTTCTCAAACATGCACTTTCATCTAATAGTGATATTTTGGGACTGTATCAAGAAGACGCTATTAAGCATTAACATTGGAGAAGTTCTCACTTTGCATTTACACTGCTGGTGCATGTTGGGAGTTGTAGGATTTCATCCTAGTCACGTGCCCATTGGGATTTAAGGCACTGAACCATCGACAGAATGATTATGCTCACCTGTGAACAAGTCTGTTTAGCCGAAACTCGTAAGGATAAACATGGTTACTCTTTTCTTTGCAGTGTTTTTTTTATATATATATATATATATATATATATATATATATATATATTACCTACTGGCGGTCGCCAGTAGGTAGTTATAGTTAGGACCCCTTTTCCATAGGAAATCCGCAACATTCTATTTTGAATAACTTTGGCGCCGGTCGACGAATCCTCGCGAATTTCTCAAAATAGGTGGGGCGCTACGCTCCGCTCCTACCCTGAAAGTCTCGGGGGGATTCGTCAAGCGGGGGCTGAGATAAAAGGGGGGTCCCAAAACGCGTTTTTCCCATGCATTTTTCCATAGGACCTTTAGACAGGGCTACAGCCCGAACGGCTGAACAGAATTACTAGAAATTTGGCAGAGAGGTAGTCCTCAGGTCAAGGAAGTGCCTTTTGTAGGTTTGGTGTAAATCTGTTCAGTAGATTCTGAGAAAATAGCCTTTAAATCAATATATATATCTGAGCCAGCTTACGGTACGCTTACCGTAAGCTTACCGTACGCGTACGGTGGCGTGCGCGAGCGCGATTCTGATTGGCTGTTACATCTAAGTAAACATTCGAATCGGTCGAAACCAGGAAGCGGCGGCCGCCATTTTCTCTCTCGCACTCTGAGGGGGGGGCTGTAAATAAAGGCAAAAAACATATAAAGGGGCTGTTTAGACAGCGCCCATGCACATAGCCATGTTAGTTGAGTCCTCAAAGGCCAAAAACGGTAAATTTTTATTTTTTGAAAATTTCGCCGATTACGCTTACCGTACGCGTACGGTGCGCTTACGCTAAAAATTTTAATAAAAAAAAAAACACTCTGTGCATGGCATATTATTGTCATCACTTACAAATTAAATTTAACAGATTACCCATCACAAGGAAGCGCATATTATGTCCTCCATGTGCGCACGGTGCGTAACGTGGGCACGCGGTGCGCGTAGCGCACTGCGTGCCCACCTTGCGTGTATGGCACTAACTGCGTAAAGTGGGCGCGCGGTGCGCGAAGCGCACCGCGTGCTCACCGTGCGCGCACGGTGCGCGAAGCGCACGGTGCGCGCACGGAACGAACTGCGTTAAGTGGGCGTGCACGCCACGAATGGCGTAAAGTAACTTAGCATTTAAAAAAACGTACAAATTCACTGAAAAAACCATAGGTTTCACACACGTTATAGTTAGGAATTAGCATTTAAAAAACCTTGCAAATTCACTGAAAAAACCATAGGTTTCAGACATGTTATAGTTAGCGGAAATTTTACTGATAAAAAACCAATGAAATTCCCCCGTTATAGTTAGTGCAGGCAACTATAACTCACGCGACCGCAATCTTCTGCTGATGACATATGTGTCTTTATGAAAAAAAAATATTTCTAATATATGTATAGCTAAAAATTTATGGAAGAAGACATGGGCAAATAAGTGTCTAAATACAGTATTAGCATCAGCAGAGGATTGCGGTCGCGTGAGTTATAGTTGCCTGCACTAACTATAACGGGGGAATATATATATATATATATATATATATTTTTTTTTTTTTTCCATCAGCTTCACTTCTTACTTACAGTACTGGAAGACGCGCGGCACAACACAACTTCATAATAAAGGTAAATGATCTTTAGCTTACTTCCAGTTTTTTCATTTCATAACTGCAGGATGTGTTTCTACTTCTCTGCCTTATACTTGAATATATATATATATATATATATATATTTATTTTTTTCGGGCTCGGAAGTGTGCAAGTTGTTTTTCTTCAAAGAAGTCTTTCGGGTCACGAGTTGTAGTGACTCCTCTTCTTGTTTGCAATGTGCCTGGTCCTCAACTCCATTGATAGATTGTTTTTTTTCCGCTGTCTAGTTCTGCTGTATGCTCCTCTGCTCCGTATCGACATCATCGAAAAGCTAGCATTTCAGCCTCTACTGTTGGTTTCATTGATCGCGGTTACTCATATTTACATTGGTTGCCCGTCGACGCGTTTCAGCCGACTGAGGCCCAGAGGGCCTTCGCCCTCGGGTCAAATCCTTCTTCTTCAAGTTGTATAATGCCATGCCATTCAGGTGATGGAATAGACACCCTCTTGTTTTTTGCCCACATTGCCGCACCAAGTTTCCACACACTGATCAACACCTGGTGTATAACCTGTGCCTTTCTTCGGATCATAAAGAATCCATCTGTGCAGCGCGTAAGTGTTTCTGCTTGAAAAAGATGCTGTGCGATCGGCACGCAAGACACCTCAAAATGTCCAGATACACCGTTGATGATTCTCAGGACATTTTTGGATCCAAAGAGTACCACCACGAGGCACACCCTCGGGCCTCTGCAGCAGATGAGGGCTCCTTCTAGCATGGTGACAGTTTGGGTCTGAGTTCGAAATCCAGGACGTTCCACCGGTACAAACTGTGAGTACTCTGCCCCATCCATCCTGACCACAGTCTCCGCAAAACATCCCGATGGGCTGACAGTCTGGTTTGGACCGACTGAAGCCCTTGCACGAGCTGCCACTGCTTTCGGGCCATGGTCGGCACCAAACAGCTGTAACGGAAATACCTAGCCCCGACACCGAAACAGCACAAGGCCCATGCCACCAATCATCGGCCTCAAATCTCGACTCTGAATAGAGAGCCCTGGTGCTTAACACTTGGTCCGCCTTGGCACCAAAGCTAAGTACATCGGACCAGAAACACTCCGCATCGAAACCATCGGCACTGAAAGTTGCTTCAGAGCCATAGTCCTATACCTCAGCCAAACAAAATGCCAGCTCTGAAACTGTGCAACCAGTACTTGAATGTTTGCAAGAACATCTCTATGCCAGGCAAAACAACTGTTGATTCACCCTGACATGGCAGAATCATGGTTACACCTCCCCAAACCAAGGAAAAGCCAGCAAAGAGACCGACCTTGGAGAGCCCCTGCCCATCAAAGCACAGTAAAAGCCCACCACCAGTGACATCAAGGGCACACTCCTCACCACCTTCACCTCCTGCAGATACACACTACTCCCCAGAGGGTTCTATTCATTCGCTTGGGTTAGTAGTGTAGCCCTAATTGGAGATAATGATCCTATAGGGTGTGTGTGCTATTAGCACGTACGCACACTCTACTATCATTATCTCCAATTAGGGCTACACTGTTTTTACTTAGATTGGCGAGCCTCATGAATAAAAGTTTAATAAACAGGGCTTCCCTACACCTTTTTTAACTCACTGGCATCACTCCACTACACTACTCCCCTTAGCCCACACACCCCCACTCACCAAACTGCTTCATCAAAAAAACAACTGTGCTAAAGAGCCCCTTCGCGGGTGCCCATCGGGCCTTGCAGCGCCGGCCCGACGAGGAGCACGCCCAAATGATGAAGCATGACACCTCTCAGGGTGTGTGAGGGCACTTCCTCCAATGGGAGGTTATTACACAGACCTGACCATCACTACCTGTCCTAGGAACTGCACACCTGTCTATTTAAAACTAGGATTGTTAGGGAGTACGTGTGTTGGACTTGCTAAAAAAAGCTCCAGGTTACTCTTTTTTGAGAAACTCCCCCGATCATACCACACCTGTCAGTGGAAGATTCCAACAGTTCTTCCCTGCATGGCGGAATATCGCCGCTGACCATTGGGTGTTGGATATTACCCTACATGGTTATTGCCTGGAGCTCACTTCAATACCTTCAAACATTCCACCCCCCACACACACAGACTGCCAGCAGACCATCGACAGCTGCACAAAGAGGAAGTAAAAGCTTTTTCTACAAAAGGGAGCAATGAAGTATGTACCGCTACACCAATAGGGCACAAGAGTTTATTCACATTTCTTTCTCATTCCTAAGAAGGACGGGTTAGTCAGGTCAATCCTAAACTTCAGACCCTTAACGGGTACATTCTCTCAGAGCACTACCATGTGGTCACTCTACAAGATATAATTCCACTGCTACAGCAAGGTGATTTCGTGGCCACATTGGACCCAAAGGACTCCCACTTTCACATTCCAGTTCACCCAGCACATCAACAGTACCTCAGATTTGTACTAAATGGAAAACATTTTCAATTCAAAGTACTTCAATTCAGAGTCACTACAAGTGTTCACCAAATGTCTAGCAGTAGTAGCAGCTCATCTACGCAGACAAAACACACATTTTCCCATATCTGGACGACTGGCTCATCAAAAGTTCAAGCTGTCAGAGCTGTTTACAACACACTCAAACTGCTATAAACTTGCTTCGTCTAGGTTTTATAGTCCATGCAATCAAGCCCCACCGGCAACCTCTTCAAATGCAACCTTACCTCGGAGCCATCCTCAATACTCAAACGGGGATAGCTTACCCAAATACAGCAAGGATTGAATCCTTTCAAACACCTATCCCACAGTTTCAGCCTCGTCAGCAGATAACAGTAAGGGCAGTGATGCACCTCCTAGGCACCATGGCATCATGTATAGCCATAGCACCCTATGCCAGACTCCTTGTGCGTCCGTTGCTAGAATGCTTATCGTATCAATGGTCTCAAACGAACGGTTAGCTGGAAGATCTAGTGTTGATCAGCCGTCAATCTTACCCCTCTCTACAGTGGTGGAATTCCAACACTATTCTAAAAGGACAGTCTTTCCCAGACCCAGTTCTGCAAAGGAGCATAACAACGGACAGGTACCGCCTAGTCTGGGGAGCGGAATCGCAGGAGTTGACCGTTCAGTGCCACTGGACACCCAGTCAGACTCATCCCCATATCAGTCACCTACATCTGCTAGAGTTCCCCATAAAAATTAAGTCGGGCTTAAAATGGCATGGGGAGGGGGCTGCATGCCCGCTCCCAAAAATTTTTTGTACCTGGGCCCACCACAAGGGCTTTTATTTTATACAGACGAGAGCCTTTTTTGATTGTATCTGTTACACTTTTTATTTTACCACAGTTACTCTGCCGATTCACAGTATCTTTTTAAGTTATTGGAGCCGGGGAGGTGGGGGGGGATATATGCAGACATGCATGGGGGGGAAATACATTTTGGAACTCCACCCCTCCCTCCCCCATTTTCATCCCTGCTTGAAGGATCACTCCCAACACTTTCCAGGAAGATAATAAGGTGGATGAGACTTTTATTCAGAAAGTATTGTGAAGATTCTTCAAACGCCACCAAAGTTATTAGCAAACCACAGAATCAATTATTTATGGAAACATGGTCCTAACTATAACTGCCCCATGGCAACCGCCACTGGGATATATACATACAAATATATATTTGAGACGCACTCCCAGGTTTGAAAACGCGGCTTGCAAAGATTGTCAACCATTTGGCCCTTGATCAAGGACTGTAAAGTTTGAAACGCGTTGGGCCTTTGCATATATTTCGTACCTGGTTTGCAAATTAATTGCCCAATATAGGACGCCTGGAATGGGAGTGCGTCTCTGTGGTAGAGTTGTGAATCTGAATTTAACTCCATGCTGGATCGGCAGTTATTGTTGAATGTAAGATTAGCAGCAGACATTGTAGAGTTGGAGCCAGTTTAGAATGTATGATAATTTGATTTGTAGACCGCAGTTGCGTCTGTGTAAGATGGCGAGCAGACGGATGTAGGGCCGAAGAAAAACTTTTGCATACCTTACTTTATTGTGCGAGTATTGTACTTTTGGTACCCGACGTGCATCTCTTGGATTTCGGTGAAGTTGGGAAAGGAAGGGCAAGCAAATAACCAGGGTATACAGACTAACTGGACAGCAGAGGGACATGATCTCTCCATGACCAGCTGATATCTTAGCATTTACTTCGTGCCAGGCCATAATATAATACTCACATTTACACTAATAGCGACGTGTGTGCGCTGGGTTTGTGACTTTCACATATAGTAATACCGCCTTGTACCTGACATCCAATTCCCCGTACATCTGAGTAGCGAGAAAAGATCCTTTAAACACAGATGGTTCTTTTACTTAACCTGAGTCAAGTTAAACGTTTATATTTCCTGCAAAAATGAAGTTTAATTCCTCTTTTAAAGTATGTAGCACACACCCTGCCTTCCCACCGTACCATATGTCTAATGTACTTCATATGGTCTAACTATTCACAGCATGTGGCCCCCTGCACTGCATCTCCCCAGGCTTCTATCTACACCCCATCGTCCGTCCAATCGGCTTCACGCGATGTAGCCATTAACAGCATGCCGCGCGTCTTCTGCCCAGCACCTATAGCTGATCATTTGTCCAATGAACTTCATGTGAGGTAATCATTCACAGCATCCATGGCTAACCTTGACATCTACATCCCATCATCTGTCAAATGTCCACGTGGTGTGTGTAACTATTTACAAAATGCAGCTCGACCACCGACATCTACTCCCCGTCATCTGTCCAATGAGCTTCACGCGGTGTAACTATTCACAGCATACACCGCCCTGCCCTGCTTCCCGCCACCGGACAGCCACACCCAATTGTCTGTCCAATGAACTTCATGTGGTGTAACGGCTCAAGGCATATATTTTGGCCCATAGGGTGAGCCTGTGCTTTTTGAAAACACAATCTCCCAGTTGTATATGTAAAGTATGTGAAGAAGGGACTATTTACAGTTTAAAGCAACGTTGTTAGCCACATACTTAAAACATGCAACACTTTTTGCTTGGTGCCTTATAACAAGTGACATCATGTGAAAACTTGCACTGCAAACTAAATACAGTTGGGTCTGAAACCGTTATTAGCAGTAATCCATCTCTGCTACCAAGTCACACCTCTCTCAGGCAAGTAAAGGTCTGACTCCAGGCAGGTTTATTCTCAATTTACATAATCCTACCTAGTGACGCATTGGGCTATGCGTGACACATATTTCGCATTGCGTCAATGTCTACCTTGTATATACTGTAGTTAATCAGCACTCTTAATTCGCCCCTTCCAGTTATAGGCAGTGCCACTGGAATTATGTGGCAGGGGAGGGCCAAATTATGAGGCAGGGTTGACTCAATTATGCGGCAACAAAAGCCAAAATATGCAGCGTAATGTTACATATTCTGGGAAGGTATTACTGATTATTAGCTTATTTTTAGACTTGGCAACACTGTCTGGGCATAGGTTGCATCACATTAGTACCAGTTAAACACAGAAATATAGAAATAAGCAACCAAAAGGTGACAGTCAACCTTTGCAAAGGGCCTTCCACTGCGTGGCAACACATGTTGCTCCGTTTCTAGTTACTTTTGAACTGGAAACATGTTGTTGTTGTTAAAATCTGCAGATTATGCATCAGAATATGTGGCAAATGCGGCATATCCATAATTATGCGGTAAATGCCACGGCCATACAATTGCATAATTCCTGTGGCCCGGACTATAGATTTCCTTTAAGTAGGTCTGTAGTCAGGCGCGCAAAGCCCATTGGGCTCAAAGGGTTACAGTCTCCCCGTCGTGTGTGTCAGCCCGGGCTGATACAGCTTGCCCGCACCCACACAGGCAGTTTTTGAGCTGTTGTGGTCTGGGGTCCTTACTGCAGCCGCACCAGAGTACTTCACAGGTCTTTATCGAGGCTTTGTTGTTCTTGCACCCCTTCTTAGAGCCCCTGCATCTTCACTCTGCCGATCAGGGCCGGCTTTAGAGGTTGTGGCGCCCTGTGCGACAACCTTTGTTGGCGCCCCCCCAACCCCCCAACAAAGAGGGGGTGGGTCGGGTGGGCAGCATTTATATTTTTAATTTAACAGGACAATTGTTGCTTAAGAAAAAAAGATGACCTACTGATCTTTCTATATGTTGCAGAGAGCGGAGCTGGGCTCTGTGTGTCAAGAGATCAATTAAATGAAAAATCCCCGAATTTTCAGACCAAACCTCTTCTTTTTTTTTTTTCTTTTCATTTTTTCAGAATTCGGACTCCTAGTGACTGACTGTAATGCAACGAGGGCAACTCTCTGTAAGTGCTGTGTTACACCGTGGTACACACATAAAGAATGCCTTGTCTGTCTTCAAGCAGCAGTTTTTGTTTAAATTTATTGGTTTAGCAACATCATTATACATTGTAGACTGACGACATTTTCTTGTCTGACACCACTTTCGTATCTGACGAATCATTAAACAAAGTATACATTACATACAAACTGCTCTTTCTTTCTGTTGATGCATTTCCAATTCCACCATAGGGGATACTACAGGTTCCCCTCGATATTTGTTCCATTTTTCCCACTTCCGATCCCATTTTTTTGGGCATCCCCTAGTTACAAAAACCTCCGTTTCCGCCAGCATGCATCTATCTAGCTCCGTCATCCATACATGGGGCCATGGTGCATTACCTCCCCCCCCCCCCCCATCCCCTAGCAATCTCCCGTTTAACTAATGTGTATCCTAGCGTCGTGAATTGTTTCTCCGCTTCCGTTAGGGTGCGCTGACTAATTGATGTGCCATTGTGCTCTCATGTTGTGCCGGAGAGCGGCGCGCGCCAGAGGGTAATGGTAGCTGGAAGTACTATGGTGTTTCAAAATGCCGAGTGCAATTGTTGACCTTTCCAGGACCTAAGACGAACAGTTCAACATTTGCAAACATACGTGACAAGAATTTTCAATTCTATTAAGGACACGGAGGCGAGGATTATGCTTCTCTTTTCTTTACTCAGAAAACTCAGCAACCAATCAGATTACAGTAGCAGAAAAAACAACTACAATACCCATGAATACAGTGGGTATCACCTGACAACCATAGAGAGTCCCTCTATAAAAGGTCCATAAGAGAATATCACATCCTCTTTCTTTGTAAACAGAACAGATAGCTTGAAGAACAGTCCAACTTGCGAAGAGCTTGGAATTGAATGCAGCTCGTTCCTTGAACAGCAGATCAACAGGATGGAAACAGAAGGCTGGATGCACGCAGCAGCAGAAAAAACAGGAACCTGCAGGTGACCATAAGACGGGCCAGGGAGACCGAGTAACACGCCTTACTAAGGATCCGAACCTGAAAGTAAAGATAGTCGTAATAGACCATTCTCTCATGGCAGAAAAAACATTACAGTAAAGGGGAGGGAAAAGAAGGAATGTATCCAAAATACAAATATACATATGCAGTAAAAGCAGATGATATAAACAACCATATGAAACAGTACTGGGTGGGATAATCCTCGCCTCCGTGTCCTTAATAGAATTGAAAATTCTTGTCATGTATGTTCGCAAATTTTGAATTCTATGTCAGGACCGGAGGCTCCGATTATGCTTGTTCAAAGCTGTGCCACCACTACAGATGCAATATCCACAATTGGTTTGTAATAAAAAGTTTTAAACATAGAATCAGTTGACCAATCAGCGGCTTTCATAATATCCATTAAACCAACTCCCAAAGAGAAAGCTTTGGATTGGAGGCCATAGCTCCACGAGCGGAGTGTGCACCAAATTTTGTAACATCGATTCCAGCCTCACTCATGAGCCATCTCACCCATCGTGCCAGGGTAGCAGGGGGTGACAGGGCGAAAAGGTTTTTGTAAAGCAATCAACAATTGACCCCGATTATCCTGTCGAAATTGAGCAGTACTTACCTCATAATCCTTAATACATTGAACTACACAAAGTTTAGTATTGTTAGGAAAACTCGGCTAAGTAATAGAAGTAGTATTGCACTTCGTACGTCTAGAGATGGCAAAAGTAACACCTTCAGGTGAAAATCTACGACCTGCCAGATCCAGAGCACGGATATCCGAGACGCGTTTACAAGAAACCAAACATAACAACATAGCTAATTTGGCCGAAAGCTGTTTGTGGGACAGATTACAATTGGAAGATCAGGTTTCTAAGAATCGTAAAACCATCGAAACATCCCATAAAGCAACATATTTAGGGCAAGGAGGTTTCACCAACCTAATACCCCTGAGTAATTTGTAAACCAAAGGATGCTCACCTGCAGGTTTGTCATTGATTGTAATATGGCCAGCCGAAATAGCAGAAAGAAAATTATTAACCGTTCTATAAGCAAGACCGGAAGAAGCGATAGATGCAAGGAAATTCACAATTAAAGAGATCTGCTGAAGCGGGATCCACCTCCCGTCGATCGCACCAACAACACCATCGTTTCCAGGCTGCGGAATAACGTTTGTGCGTGTTGGGAGACCAAGCCTCGCTGATAAACTTGGTAGCGTCTCGCGAAAGGCCTGGGATTTTCCAGCGATCCCCAAAACCCGCCAGGCCACAAGAAGAAGTTGACCTGATTCGATCAGAGGATGCGGGTTGCCTAGAGGGTCCAGCAACAGATTCCAACGTTGGGGAAGAAGGAGCGGCACTGCACATATCCTCTCCAGAAGAACCGGGAACCAAGCCTGAGCCCTCCGAAGAGGAGTGATCAGAATCCATTCTGACTGATAACGTTTTGTGCGAACCAAGACTCTGGGGAGCATCACGAACGGGGGAAAGGCATAACAGAGATGAGACGGCCAGTCCTGCAGAAATGGATCCGTGGCCAGAGCTTCCGGATCCGGGCGCCAGCTGAAAAACAGAGGAAGTTGCCTGTTGAGACGAGAGGCAAAAAGATCTATTTGACACGGACCCCAAACCCGAGTGAGAGTCGTGAAGACACGAGGATGAAGTCTCCAATCGCTGAAGTCTCTGAGATGACGAGAGTTCCAATCGGCAATTAGATTGTTGCACCCCGGAAGATATTCTGCAATCACTGAGATTTGTCTCTGAAGGCAAAAGTGCCAGAAATCCTTGGCAATCTCTGCCACGATCTTGGACCTTGTGCCCTCTAATTTGTTGACATATCGAACCGCTGACACATTGTCCATGCGGAGAAGGATGCAACAATTCGTCATGCGGGGTGAAAGACAACGAATCGCAAAGGATCCTGCTAGAAGTTCTAAACAATTGATATGGAGAGATAATTCGCTCTGGGACCACCGGCCCCCCGTGGTTAGAGAACCGCAACGGGCTCCCCACCGACTGGCATCGCACTCTATCACCACTTCCGGAGTCGCCCCGAATAGGGCTCGACCATTCCAAGACTCCATGTGTTCCAACCACCACAACATCGCCCACCTCGCCTCCTCCGAAAGAGGAATCTGATCTGAATATTTGAGGCCTTTCTGGAGATGGCGGATTTTGAGTCGCTGAAGTGCTCGGTAATGGAGAGGACCCGGGTATATTGCCTGAATTGTTGAAGCTAGAAGGCCAACTATCCGGGCTACCGATCTCAAAGACACAATCTGTTTGTGTAAAATCAATCTCCATTCCCTCTTGATGGATCTGATCTTCTGAGAGGGTAAGAGGAGCTGACAACTGCGAGAATTGACCAGAAAACCCAGAAATTCTGTTGATTGAGACGGAACGAACATTGACTTCTGTGGATTCACAAGAAAGCCGAGCGATTGTAAAAGATGGATTGACCATTCCAAATGAGTCAGGAGAAGACTAGGACAACGAGCCATGATAAGAATGTCGTCCAAGTAAATGCTCAGACGAACACCCCGTGCTCTGAGTGACTCCACGACAGGCTTCAGAAGTTTCATGAAGCACCAAGGTGCTGACGATAGGCCGAACGGGAGAACCTTGTACTCGAACCAGGCCCCCTGCCATTGGAACTGGAGAAACCGACGATGAGGACCGAAAATGGGAATTGACAGATACGCATCCTTCAGGTCCAGACGGACCATCCAGTCCCCTTCCTGAAGAAGATCTCGAAGAAGATGGATGCCCTCCATCTTGAAGTGATGATAAATGACCCAGCCATTGAAGTCTTTGAGATTTAGAACCAGTCTGGATCTGCCCCCTTTCTTTTGGACCAGAAAGATATTGCTGGAGAAACCGTGAGGATGAGGGGTGGTTCGAACAATGGCTCCTTTGTGCAGAAGAGAATCTATTTCTGTGGAAATAACTGTTTGATCTTGAAGGGAAAAAACCAGAGGGGATGGAGGATGAGACTGGGAGGGAAAACTGAAGAACTCTATCTTGTAACCCATCACGGTTTCTAACACCCAAGCATCGTTCGAGATGTATCACCAATTGGGGAGAAAAAATTGAACCCTGCCCCCCACCACAACCTCCGAAGGGGTTAGTAAACTCACCTGAAGCGGAGGAATCGTGATGTCCCCCTTGATTTGCATCGTAACGTCCTTTCCGGAACCTGTTGCGGGCTCTGCGACTGGGGTAGAAATTGGAAGTATTCTTATATCCGGAGTCCTGATACCCTCAACGGTGGGACTGAGGTCCACACTGGGAACCTTGACTATTTCCGCGGCCGAACGATAGTCCTCTATATCGTCCGGCCCGACCAAAAACCGGACGGAAAGCTCGTCGAAGGGACGACTGAGCCTTGTCCAGACCGCTGAAAGTGGCAACCAACTTGGTCAACTTTTTCAGAAAAGGTTGCCCAAATAATAAACCCTGAGCCAATGGGCCAGATTCAGAAGAGGACAGTTCCGCTAATTTCGGATCTAATTTCAAAAGAATTGAACGCCTACGTTCACAAGACATGGCACAATTGGCACTGCCCAAAATACAAACGGCTCTCTGAGCCCACTCAATAAGTTCATCAGTGACTATAGCAGAAGAGGATTCCTTAGCCCGAAATCCCAAATCCAAAAGTTTGGTAAGGGGACCCAGCAAGTCTAATAACTTGTATTGGCAGGAACGCCAAGCTCTATCAATACCCTTTTTAGGGTCCTTAGCATAGTTTTTCAAATACGTCATCATGGACGGATCTACGTCCGGCGTGTCAGCCAATTTATCGGCTAGATCAGGACCCGGACATTCCGAACGTAGACGCGTCCGTACATCTTTATCAAAAGGTTGGCGAATATGAGCCTGAACATATTCTGCAACTTCTGTGGACGGGAGCCATGCAGAAGAATTAGGATGTACAATGTCCTTAGGTTCAAAGGTCAGAAGTTGAGGATGCGAGAGTGCATCAACAAAATGCTCCTTACGAGCCTTTTTGTGCAGGAGGGGGTGAATCGTCATGGTCAGATGACGGAGCGAAAGACGTATACCCATCATGCGCCTGGCGAGAAGTAGAGCTCGCCGCAGGTTTGGAGGTATGAACGTAAGAATGATCATTGGAGTGAGCCTTGGCCAATTTTGCTAAATCAGATTTGTGAGGGTTTGGAGCCTTAGCAGAAGGACCCGGCAACCAGCCCTGTTGGACAACATAGGAACATAAGTGGCGCTTCAAAGGCTGAATAGCGCAAACCAGCGCTTTATTAACCGACTGTTGGACACCCACATCAAGTGCCTCGACCAATTCCCGTTCCATGGACCCAGAGGCCCCTTCGTCATAATAGTATTCTTCCTTCTCAAAATAGTCAGCCATAGTAACACTTTTTAGAAGTGAAATAATGCCCACAGGAGGTAGTAAAACAGTACTCAAATGTAATGCCAAAAGGCAAAATAAGGGGGAGTGGAAACTACCCCAGGCAAGCCAAAACACACACATACAAAAGAACTGTGTAGAAATTAATTTAAAACATGGAGGGACGGCTTGCCAAGAAAGAACCACTCTAAGCAAAGCCTATGCAATAATTATACAGCCCAAAACCTTTTATGCTATTTTGGGCGTCAATGGGGGCAAAAAACTAGGCTGTGGGCAATTGAGTATCAAAAGCGCTGCTCTCGCGCTCCAATTTGAAGGAAAAACGGCAAAGTACGCCGTGTAAACAAACAAAATGGCCGCCGCGCATGCGCGGTAACGGCCACCTAGTCTGCAATGAAAAGAGGACAGCGCGATACACAGACGCGCTGTCCTCTACCCCCGGTCTCACGCTCCACAAATAAAAGCAAACGCGCAGGCGTGAAGCGCCCGAGGCAAGGAGGTGACACACGCTCCCACATAGAAAGAAGAACCTTGTAAGGCAAAACAATGAAAACAAGAGCCAAATGAATTGCAGCGCTACGTGGCCAAGCGAGGTACAAGCGGGGTAAAGCAATGAATGTCACAGGCAATACGCAGCAATACAGTGCAGTAAGAAAATGAACAATGCAATAATGTGAAAGCACTTAACTGGCTGCGGAGCAGCAAAGAGGATGTGGTATTCTCTTATGGACCTTTTATAGAGGGACTCTCTATGGTTGTCAGGTGATACCCACTGTATTCATGGGTATTGTAGTTTTTTCTGCTACTGTAATCTGATTGGCTGCTGAGTTTGAGTAAAAAAAAGAGAAGCATAATCGGAACCTCCGGTCCTGACATAGAATTGGCATTTTGAAGTAATTCGGGCATAAAAGAAAACGGATTACGAGTTAGTTGGTGCAAACATTCTGTTGGTGTCTATAATGCGTTTCTGCGCCTTGTGTACGTCATGTCGAAGTCTACAGCCGTCAGTGTATGTGCCGTCCGTTCCGCGGGATGGTCATGTTGCCTAAAGTACAGCTAAGCCAAACACTTTACAGCAATGCATGGGCGGGCAAAAGCGTGACTCCTGATTTGTTAAACAGTTTTCTCTCTTCCATTTCTGCGAAGATTAACATCGTAGAAAAGAAAGAGGGACAACAGTGTTTAACAGTGCAGGCTTTTGGGCGATGTGACTGGCGCCGATTTCAGACACAAATGGCGCCCCTCTGACCTTGGCATCTGGTGCGGTCGCACCGCCCAGAAGCCAGCACTGCTGCCGCCGATTGCTGGAAGAATATCCCCCCCCTGAAATTTGACTGTAGTTGCGCCTCTGTCTGTAGTCGGGTGGGCCCTGTAACATTCAGAAGCGTTCCCCAGTGCAGAAATCCTGTTGTTCCATCTCCCTGAATTCTTATTATATTCACCTTTTCTGGCTCTGACATCCAGCAGTTTGTCGCATTCTAGACTCCGGCCTAAGATTTCTGGTTTCTAATTGAATTATGACAATCCAAGTCCTTGGATTTATCACTCATTAAATTCAACAGTATTCGTGAGTGCTGGCCTCTAGGGGCCCTGCACGTCATTGGCCATCATTCTCATGTGAACTCCCATTGAGTTTGATTATTGTAGTTGTCAATATTTCTAATGTCGTTCAGTGATGCACACGATATTTCAGTTGTGCTACAATTTCCAGCAAAGGGTTGCGTGCACTTTTGCTGACCTGCTTTTTCTTTGCTATAACGTACTGTCTTGATTTAAAGATTTTTAACCTCCGCATGTTCCTATCGCATATAACAGTTGTTTGCTCCCTCTACGTTACATGTGGGGCATAGGTCTGGTTGACCATCATTCGTTTCAGATGTGATGTGAGTGTGTTGCGGATGGCTAAGTTGTATCTATGTGAATCTGGCATTCCTGCTTTCTTTTCTGAAAGCGTTGACCACATTTTGACTTTTGTACATCTGAGAACTCCTGCCTGGTGGCGTTGTTGCACTGCATTTCAGTTCTTCTCTGGTTTGCATGCAGTTAATATCTCGACCAATGTGATCGCTGGACTCCCTTTCTCTACAAAATATAAAATCATTTTCAGTTCCTTATCCTGGAGTGCATGCATAAACATTTCCCACCTTCTACACCAGTGCTGTCTACTGACGGGTTTGCTATTCTGAGATGCCAGAATATTATTCAGTTTCAGTTTCAATAACTTTATTTCGGTCAGTTTGACCATAAAAGCACAGATAAAATAGCAGACATTGCATTTACTTTAAAATAAATATAAAAAAGCCAAATACGTGCAGTTATAGAAATTAGATAAAAACAGCCAGTTATAGCCTAAAACATTATAAAATACAGTACAATCTACGGTAGAAGCTAAGTGGTAGGAGGTTCACTTCATATGAGTCACTGTACTGATCAGAAGTAGGGAGTAATGATGACGATTATAAGGTGCATGTGCCAAATATACAAACAATTCACCAGGCGAGATTAAGCTAATCAAAGTTTTAACTACTCTGGTATAAACGTTCGAATCTCAAAGGCATCAATCCGTTATGACGGTGAATTTCTATTGAAAACAAATAAATTAAACCATAGCAATAATTCCAGATTAAACAAGTAATACCATTGAATTATCATCGTTAGACAAGGGGTGAGCAGAGGTTGGATCATCGTCATTCATTTCATGTATTCTATTTATTTTACTATTAATTTTTCAGAGTTGACTTTAGGAGTACTCGACGAGTGCACCACATAGAGAATAGAAAGCCTGCTACCAAATAAGCAATTCTAGTAATTAAGGTATTATGCATGTGTAGTACAGGCCGCCATGGGTTATTACCTTCCATTGATCCATTATGTATTTTTTATGAGGTTAGTAAAAGTGACTTGCTCACTGCAGTGGTGCATCAAGGCCATTAATTTCTCCCTGTTAGGATGGGTATGTCCCTGTATAGTATATGAGTGTGTTCCCCTTCCTGGAGTTCCCAACTGTTTATATATCTGGTAAACTGATTTTTAAAATTTATTTTGCTTCTTTAGTCACTCTGAACTAAGCATGTGCACGTGGCCAAAGCTTCTCCCTGACTTTGAAAGGCCCTAGACTTGTCTTGTGAACTGGGGGGGGATGAGGGGGGGGTTTACCAAGCGTACCCTCAGTACTGATATTGGACTACTGTCCCCTTTATGAGTATAGTGCATTAAGTGGTGGGGGGAGCACACCGTGGTTAAGAGAATTAATTGTGTGACTATATCGTATTTTATGTGGATCATTCCGGGTGAGGCATGCTAGCCCGTCTTTGTAAAGGTCTGCTTCAACCAATCAATCAAGTCGTGTTTTTAAAGTGCAACTTGTCACCCGAGAGGGTATCCAGGCGCTGGCTGTAGGTCTCAGTCGACAAGCCAGGTCTTGTGCCCCTTCCTGAAGTTGGTCAGCGAGGACAAGGTGTGGAGGTGTGGCTGTAGTGTGTTCCAGGCTTTGGTGGCAAGATGGAGGAAGGATCATCCTACAGCGCGGCAGCAGCATATGTGTGGTGTCTGTGTGAGGGCGAGGTGTGCGGAGGTTGCTGGGGTGTTGGTGGAAGTGCAGATGATGGTTCGTGTAGGCCGGTCCTTGGTCATGGAGGGTTTTGTAGGCACGTGTCAGGAGCTTGAACTGGCATCTCTTCTGGACCGAGAGCCAGCAGAGGTCTTTCAGGTGATGGGTGATGTAGTTTCTCTTTGGCAGGTTGAGGATAAGTCTGGCAGCAGTGTTCCGGATTGTCTGTAGTCTTTGTATGATTTTGGCGGTGGTACCTGCATAGAGTGTGTTGCCTTAGTCCAGTCTGCTGGTGATGAGGGCCTGCGTTAGTCTTCCTAGTGTTGATGGGGAGCCACTTCAATTTTTGCCGAGCATGAGGAGTGTGTGTACGTAGGCTTGGGAGACTGCGTTAACCTGACATTTCATTGAGAGTTTGCTGTCAAGGATGATGCCGAGGTTGTGGGTGTGGTTTTGTGACATAGTGGTGGGTCCAAGTTCTGACGGCCCCAGGAGTCGTTCCATAGGGCAGTGTCTTTGCAGAAGATTAGGACTTCCTTCTTGTCTGTGTTGAGCTTGAGACAGTTACCCTTCATCCAGGCCGAGACTTTCTTCATACAGTTGTGGAAGTTTGTCTTTGCCGAGGTGGGGTCGGCAGAGAGCGATCGGACAAGCTCGGTGTCGTCGTCATTAGAGACAAAGTTGTGTGACCTGATGATGTCTGCGAGTGGTGTCATATAGATGTTGAAGAGGGTTGGGCTGAGGGATGAGCCTTGGGGCACGTCCTAGATGTTGTGCTTGGCTTGTGATGTGAAAGGAGGGAGTCAGACTCTGAGTGCGCCCTGAGCGCTTCGTCTGTTACATCAGTCTGGTGTAGGCGGTTGATGAGTGTCTGGTGGGAGACTGTGTCGAAGGCTACAGAGAAGTCCAGCAGAATCAGGGTGGCTGATTCTCCTCTGTCGAGTAGGGTGCAGATGTCGTCAGTTGTAGCGATCAGTGCTGTTTTGTTGCTGTGGTTGGTTCGGAAGTCTAATAGGGAGGGGTCCAGTAGGTTATTACTCTCCAGGTGTTCGGTGAGTTGGAGGTTGATGGCTTTTTCCAGGACTTTGGCGGGGAACGAGAGAAGTAAGATGGAACAGTAGTTCCGGAGTTCGTTGGGGTCTGCCAAGGGTTTCTTGAGGAGGGTCTGACCTCTTCGTGTTTCTAGGCATTGGGAAAGGTGGCAGTGGTTAATGAGGCGTTGAGGATTTTTGAGTTGGCGACAGATCTCATCTCTTCTGAGGTTGAAGATTCGGTGGGGGCAACGATAGGTGGGTGCCCCTGAGTGGATGGAATTCATTAGGGTGGCTGCATTCTGTGTGATGAGCTGTTTCCAAGTGGAGAACAGGTGGTTGGTGGTGGAGGTCGATTGAAGGCTGAGAGGGTTAAATGGTTGGGGATCGCATCAATGAGCATGCGCGCACACTTACACTGACATTCATGTCAGTGCAAGAGTGTTTTAAGCATGTTTAAAATGTGTTTTAAGCATGTTTGTATGTCTAACATATGTACGGTGTGAGTGAGCCAGAGTAATGAAGGCCAGTGGGATCCATTTTGTATGCTCCTGGCCTGGCCTAGTAGAAGATGGAGGGAGGAGGGCTACGTCCCCAGACAATGGACGTGTAGCATGCATTCCTGTAGCTGGAGTTAGGAGTCCCAGACACTGACGTGAGGAATGGAGATAGAGTGGTCTAGAAATTCTATGAGCCGTTTGGCTAGCTATTTAGTCTTTCTGGGCACTGCCATTTGTTGGATCTTGTGCGTGAGGGGGGAGGGACTACAAACCTCTGTTGTAAATGGTGGGGACATCTCTAGGTGAGGCCTGACCTTTTGTCCTTCCCTGATTACTGCTTCATTTGGGTGGAAGACCCACAGGACAAAAACCCTCACACATCTTTTGTGCTCTATTGTGGGTGCTCAAAGATGGAGCCATCCCCTAGGCCCCCTGTGGTGAGAAATCTCACTATGCACAAAGGCGGTGTCTGAAGAACAGCCTGGAAAGGACTCTTGAAAGGAGAACTCCCCCTTCCCCAAAACAGTTCTTCAGTTGATGACAGCTGATCCACACGCCTTGATTAGACATTTTGTATAACAGTGGGATCCACATAACCCTCCTTTGTTCCGGGTTCCAAATCCTTTAGGATCAAGAGAGGGAGCGCTCCGCAGAGTACACAAATGACTGCTGTGCAACCAGGTCTGCTGTTTGCCTAAAAGTGGCACTTAGCATGTTTGTCCACTGGACTGTGGTGGTGTTCACTTGGTGAGCCAACAATTTCTTTACTAAGAGCAAAAGGAAAAGGCTATGGTCAGTTGCTTTGTATATTTAAAGCAGATGATGGTTGCCCATATTATTGTTGACATAGAAGGCAGACTACATGTGATATGTCCTTAATTGTTGTCCTCAATCAAACCACTGGAGCTTCATGTCATGTCAGAGGCCTTGACGGTTAACCCACTACCTTAAGAAAATCTGGTGGTAAGAGGGAGTCCTTGGTCATTTAGTCAATTTTGCAGCGTGAATCTTTCTGGATTCACTATGCTGTGCATTATTCCGCGGTCTGGTGGTTGGGTCCGGAATCGTAGTCTTTCTTGTCTTTTTTTTTTTTTTTTTTTTTTGTAGCCCAGGTGGGCGTCTACGTCCCACCATTTGGTGTACTTCTCGTGACGTCTGCATGCTTCCTGCGGAAGTCCCACCTTGGGGTGCCATCTTCAGATTATTTTTTCCGCCGTTGGGTCTGGATCGTCACCGAGAAGCTCCAGAGTTTTTTAACGAAGAAAGAAGAAGAGCACGAGTTTAATCGAAGGAAAATTATAGGAGACTACAGACAGGAAGAACATTGAGCCGGGACGACGAAGAAGGAGGAGAACCTCGATCTTCGACGTCCAATGGAGAATGCACACTCAGGGACACTGAGCGCAGGAATGGACAAAACACCTTTTAAATTCTGCCGTAACTGCCACCACAAGTACACGCAGAAGGACCAACATCCGG
This sequence comes from Triturus cristatus, assembly GCF_964204655.1. NCBI lineage: Eukaryota > Metazoa > Chordata > Amphibia > Caudata > Salamandridae > Triturus > Triturus cristatus. The sequence goes on from NC_140591.1 coordinate 693,811,996, forward strand.
TCTGCAACCTTTGCCTGCCAGTCGACCACGAGAGCAAAGACTGCAACGCCTGCTCCGCCTTAACACCGAAGACACTCAGGGTGAGAGAGAGGCAGAGGAGAGCCAACTACAACATGGAAGGCAAGGGTAAGGCCCCGTTTCTGTACGACCTGGGCCTCTCCACCGACGATGAAGACAACGTCGCCGAGGGACCTGATGACTTCACGGTCACAGAGACCGATAAGAAGACGTCTGACAAGGTAGGAGAGACGTCGAGCACGAAAAACCCCGAAAGGGCCCCGAAAAACAGAGACTGACTCTCGAAAACCAGAGTCTAAGTCCTCGAAAGGAACACCGGCGCCGAAAATTTCGCCGACCGCGAGTGGATCAAAGGACGAAAGGGCCAGCGGATCCTTCGAGAAGGAGTCCCAGGTGCCGAAGGCCGCCGAAAAACAAAGTTAGTCGAAACAGGCCCACGAGGTTGGGCGTTCGACGACGAAGGACAAGGTCGCGTCGACGCAAGCTCCGTCGATAAGGCCAGCGCTCGACACCGAACAAGCCTCTGAAATGGGGAAGAAAAAGAGAAGGCTCGAGGCGGAGATGGAGAGCATCCTTCAAAGGAAGAAGGAGTTTGACGAGAAGATGAAGAAATTTACAATCCCAACAAAACCACCGCCGGTTATCGTCGAGGTCGAAGAGCAGGACGAGTTCGATGCCGAAGAGCAGTCAAACACCCGAAGAAGAGGAAGATGATCTCTACTATGAGGGAGAAGAAGAGGAGGAACAGCAATCGAACAACGGCTCGGCGCCGTCGACGACGCAGGACCTAGACGCTGAAAATCCAGAAGAGCCTGTGGAGACTTAAACTTCGAGGCCTTCGCTGCCAGATGATATTGGGGCTTACAACATGGTCGTAAAGAGCGCGGATGCAGCTTTTGGCGTGAAACTAGAGGACGAAAAACCGAAAGCTGACTTTTTACTCGAGACACTGCTCCCCGTCCAAACTTGGAGCCAGTTCCTCCCCATGCTTCAGAGTGTCATGAACCAGGGGAAGGAGGCGTTCAAGGACCCTGCAACATGCAGATCCATCACACCCAGAACAGAGAAAAAATATAAACATTCCTCTCAGGATCCTCCATACATCAAGGGATCTGTCATAGCAGACTCCATTATCGCATCTACAGCCAGAAAGAGGGCCAATGTTCCGGCAACCTCTGAACCACCTCCTGACAAGGAGAGCAGAAGGATGGACCTCACTGGCAGGAAAATAGAGAGAAACGCGGCAATGCACTGGTGCATGGCGAACTCCAATGCACTACTGAACAGGCACCAGTACCAACATTGGGACGAAATGGGGGACCTAATCAAGCATCTCCCCGAGCAATACCAACAAAGAGCTTCGCATCTAGTGGAAGAGGGGAAGAATATAGCAAATTCATGCCTTAAAACAGCGTTGGACGGGGCAGAGACATCAAGCAGACTGATGGCAATAGGAATCACTGAAAGGAGAAAGGCCTGGCTCAGAATTTCAGGATTCAAGCAAGAGGTACAGAACAACATCCTGAACACCCCTTTCAACGGAGAAACGCTGTTCGGGGGACCAGTCGATGAGAAACTCACCCAACTCAAAAAAGAGAATGAGACAGCGAGGTCCATGGGGGCCCTGCAATTCAGAGGGATGAGAAGAGGTACCCCGACACGGAGACCTTACGGAAGGGGAGGAAACCAGCCGGGAACGTCACATCAAACATTCCAGCAAGGCGAGGGTCTCGGGCAACAGGGGCAGCAGAAACTGAACTGGCAGTACCAGCCTCTGGGGCCAGTCCTTTCGCAGTAGGGGAAACGGACGAGGCCAAAGAAGAAGAGGGGGGAGACCAACCCGCCTCAAAGTGACTTTGCACGGACGAGAGTGCTCACCCACAGCATCCCTCCAAGGGTAGAGCACAAAGGAACCAACAAAAGAGGGTTACACGAACCAAACGCCTACGAGCATGCAGCACCGGTGGGCGGCAGACTCAGATTTTTCCTCCAAGAATGGAGAAAAATAACAGACAAATGGATACTCAACATCATACAGTAAGGATACTGCATAGAATTGGACAGGAGACCTCCAAACAAAAAACCAAAGAGAAAGGAACACTCAGGACAAGAGCTAGCGCAACTTGTAGAGAAAGCATTACAGCTACTCCAAAAGGAGGCCATAGAACCAGTACCATTCAAAGAAAGGAACAAGGGAGTGTACTCTAGCTACTTCCTGGTACCAAAGGTGGACGAAACACTAAGACCCATCCTGGATCTAGGATTCCTAAACAAGTACGTAAGGACGCAAAAATTCAAAATGACATCCCTACAAGAATTACTCCCACAAATGAGAGACGGAGACTTCATGTCCACCGTGGATCTCAAAGATGCCTACCTGCACATCCCAATGAACAGGCAGCACAAGAATCTGTTAAGGGTCACCATCAACAAGGATCACTACCAATTCACAACCTTGGCATTCGGTCTAAAGTCTGCACCAAGGGTTTTCACCAAATGCCTTGCAGCAGTAGCAGCTTACCTGCGGAGGGAAGGGATTCACGTGTATCCTTACCTCGACGACTGACTAATAAAGGCAAGTTCACGTGAAAAATGCGAGGAACACGCACAGCGTGTCACAAGAACACTAACAAAGCTGGGGTTCTCAATACACTGGGGGAAATCATCAATGGAACCAGAACAAGTGAAGATCTTCCTGGGGGCGCAGATAAACACCGTAAAGAGAACGGTGATGCCCAGCGAGAAAAGGACACTAGCCCTGCTGAAGGAGACACACCTCTACCAGAAGGGGTGAGCTCTGACAGTGAGAACAGCGAGCAAGATCATGGGGATGATGGCGTCATGCATTCACCTAGTTCCCAATGTGCGCCTACACATGAGACCATTCCAGGAATGGCTGCAACAGCAATGGTCACAAGCAAACGGAAGTTGGGAGGATCTAGTGGTTGTAACGTACGCAGTGCAAGAAGAGATAGCATGGTGGAACAGGGAGAACATAACAATAGGGAAGCCCTTACCACCAAGCCCAACAGTGACCATCACCACAGGCGCATCCCAGATAGGATGGGGAGCACATATGAACAAGCTCAGAGTGAGGGGTCTGTGGACTCCAGCAGATGCGGTCAGACACATCAACTATCTGGAATTAAAGACCGTACTGCTAGCACTGAAGGCCTTCCAGAAAAAACTGTACAACCAAAGGGTGTTGATACAAACGGACAATACTACAACCATGTTCTACATAAACAAGCAGGGAGGGACACAATCGTTCCCCCTGTCCAACCTGGCACAGGAAATTTGGAGATGGGCCATCACGCTCAAAATAGACCTGCTGGCCGTACACCTACCGGGGAAGGACAATGTGGAAGCAGACTGGCTCAGCAGGCAGACTTCAGCATCCCACGAGTGGGAACTCAATTGGCAGGAAACTAAAAAACTATTCAAGAGGTGGGGCACACCGACAATAGACCTGTTTGCAACGCATCTGAATGCAAAATGCCAGAACTTCGCATCCAGACAACCAGGAAAACTATCCCAGGGGAATGCCCTATGGATAAGTTGGTCAAGAACATTTGCCTACGCTTTTCCACCGATACCACTGATACACAGGGTACTCAACAAGTGCAGGACCAGCAACATGACGCAGATCCTAGTGGCACCACTGTGGGCAAGACAGACATGGTACTCGCAAATAGTGGAAATGGCACAGGGGCCACCACACAAGTTCACAAAAAGAAAAGACTTGCTCTCCATGCAGAACGGAGAAGTTCTACACCCAGAGCCAGAGAGCCTCTGCCTAGCGGCATGGTTCCTGAAGACATAGAGTTCGCACACCTTAAGCTACGTCAAAGCACTATGCGAGTGCTCCGGGAGGCAAGGAGACCGACCACACGGAAATGCTATGGGGAAAAGTGGAAGAGTTTCACACTGTGGTGCAGAAAAAAATAAACTGCAAAATAAGTTGACATGGGAGTCAACGGTGCTTAGATACCTCGCGCATCTACTAAAAGCCAAACTATGTTCGTCTTCGCTAAGAGTCCACCTAACGACGATTGTGGCCTACACACGAGGCGAAACGGGAGAAAGTTTCTTTACGTCACGAGTAGTAAAGAGATTCCTGGAGGGGGCAAAAAGGATAGCGCCACCAAAGAGGATTCCGCCGCCGGCATGGAACCTCAACATAGTCCTGACGGAACTTATGAAGGCGCCCTTTGAGCCCATCCACAAGGCCTCACTACAAATGCTGACAATGAAAACAGCCTTTCTGGTAGCAATAACCTCGCTGCGCAGAGTGAGCGAACTGCAAGCGTTAACGCTGCAAGAGCCCTACATCCAAATACACAAGGACCGAGTCGTAATGAGGACTGACCCACACTTCATGCCTAAGGTAGTGTCAGCTTTCCATATGATCCAAACTATACAAATACCTAGTTTCTTTCAAAACCCAGTCACAAGCGCAGAGAGGGCACTACACACTATAGACGCTAGAAGAGTGGTGATGCACTACATCGAGAGAACAAAGGAGCACAGGAAAACAAGCAGTTTTTTGTGTCCTTCGCAACCAGCTTCCTGGGTAGACCAGTAACGAAAAGCACCATCGCGCGATGGATCGCACTAACAATACAATTCTGCCACAAACAGGCAGGGCAAGAGCTAACGGAGGGGGCACGGGCCCACTCCACAAGAAAGAAGGGAGCAACGATTGCCTTTCTGGCAAACACACCCATTCAAGACATATGCCTGGCGGCAACATGGGCTTCAGTGCATACGTTCACTAAGCACTACTGCGTGGATATACAAATGAACAAGGAAGCACAAGTAGGGCAAAAGGTGCTTCAACATATATTCAACGACCAACGCTCATCTTCCACCCAGCCGCCACAAAGATGACAAACCGCTACAAAGTCTATGCACAGCAGAGTGAATCCAGAAAGATTCATGCTGCAAAACGAATAGTTTCTTACCTGTCGGTGTAGTTTTGCAGCTTGAAGATCTTTCTGGATTCACTAGCGAACCCACCCACCTCCGCCAGAAAGATGAGGCAGGAGAGGAAGGTGGAAGGACAGAGAGTAAAAGAACAAAAGAATACTGAAAGTGGATACATTGAAAAAGGAAAATACTAAAGAAAGCCTAGGGTTAAAAAAAAAAAAGAAAAGGGAAAAAAGAACCCGAAGATGGTGCCCCAAGATGGGAATTCCGCAGGAAGCATGCCAACGTCACGAGAAGTACACCAAATGGTGGGACGTCGACGCTCACCTGGGCTACAAAAAAAAAAAAAAAGACAAAAGAAAGACTACGATTCCGGACCCAAACACCAGACTGCGGAATAATGCACAGCATAGTGAATCCAGAAAGATCTTCAAGCTGCAAAACTTTACCGACAGGTAAGAAACTATTCGTTTCGTGGCTTTACGACATCACTGGTATATTACAATAACGCAATAGATATTACCAGCTAACCTCTGACTGCTCTGGGATTCCAAGTGAAAGCCTCACAGAGTGCATCTCCTCTTAACACAGCGTGCCTGTATGTGATCTACTCATTGCTTTAAGTCACGTAGGCCCTCTAGCATGGTCTCTAACAGATATTTTCTAAATTGTTATCTATCAGTCTGTTACTCAAAAATAATATATTTACCATTGTTTCTTCTGCAGAGAAATTGCCGGAGTTTGATATAAAGTCGTTGTGCAAAAAACGTCCACTGAATCCTTCACAGGTTTGTATTCACAATCTTTGTACAAGAAGAAGTTTTATTGTGGGATAACTATAGCAATACATTACAGATGACCACAGCGGTGCATTACAGTTTGAGCATACGGTACTCAGACTATTGCACATTTCAACATATATTACATTCTGTTATTTGCGTTCTTGCAAGTTTTAGCAGTGTGCTATGAAGCCAATAACCAGGCACTTCAATACGAGGTTGTATATCCCCCCCCCCCCTTTTTTTTGTTTTGTTCCCGTTACAACCAAACTACATTTAAATGTTGCCATTAGGTAAATAAAACCACTACAATATCAAAAACTTTAAGGCAGGTAGGACTAGGCAGCAAATTAAAGAGAGAGGGAGGCGATTCCAGAAGTCTATGGATATCCTTAATCCCCTGATCACCACACCAACATTCAGGTTATGCTGCTCCTCTGCAGTATGCGCAACCTGAATCCCCAAGTAGCGAAAGTGCGTGTGCCTCCACTGAAATTCCAGGCAGTGGAGTGCCGCTGGATCCTCTTTTCTTAGTGCAGCAAGCGGGAACAGGATAGATTTACCATTGTTGACTTTCAAACCGCACGCTGTGCCAAAATTAGTTAGTATATTTAATAACTTGGGCATCGCCTCATCTGGTTGAGTTAAATATAGCAGGGCACTGTCCGTGTACAGAAACACGACGTGTATCTGCCCATCCACCGTTCTGCCCCAGTTTGACAAGTCCTGTTGAAGCTTAATCGCCAGTGGCATCATTGACTGGGCGAACAAGAGGGGGGACAGCGGGCATCCCTGCCGTGTGCCCCGTTCAATGGATAACCTTCCAGGTATCACCCCGCCACGGCGCATCCATGCGGATGGTGAATGATACAGGAGGCGCACCAAGGTGGTGTATTCCTGGCCGAACCCCATCAGTACCTCCCAGAGATAATCCCACCTCAGGGTATCCAAGGCCTTTTTTAAATATCTAAGGCAAGGACTGCGACCCTGAGATCCAATGTAGCTGTGGTGTGCAGAATGTGTGACAGCCTACGCAGGTTCATGTGGGTGCCACGTCCTGGCATAAAGGCGCACTGGCCTGTGTGGACCAGATGAGTGACTACCCTGCTCAGTCACATAGCGAGAGCTTTCGCTAAAATCTTTGTGTCCACCCCTTGCATTGATAGCGGCAGGTAGGACCCTGGTGTGCATGGGTCTCCTCCTGATTTAAGGAGCATGACTATCTGTGCTTTCCTTATTGATGGGGACAGGCTCCCTATTTTCTTGGCCTCTTGCAGTTTTTTAGGAGTCGAGGGAGCAGTATGTCAGCATATGTTTGATAGCATTCCGTAGGAAGACCATCCGGGCCCGGTGATTTGTAGCGGGCCAAACCAGTCAGTGCCTCCTGCCGGTCCGCCAATGTAAGTTCCATGATCTGTTCCATTATTAGTTAAAAAATGAGACCCACCAGATAAAGCATTAGTCAAGGAAGGTATTTGATTCAAACAAATTCTTTTTGAGAGCCCTAAAAATTGAATTGTATGAACTGATGAAGATCGGGAACAAATCCAGTTTTTTGAGAAACCAGTGACGAGAAGTAATTTGGCCTGGTCAAACACCTTCTTTGCTCCAAGCAGAGGAGCTGTTGACCTGGTTTGCTTTCCAAAATAATGACATGAACAGTTTACTGGGGTCTTAGTGTGTGCCTACCTGTTTCTGATGAGGCCTGATTGGATCTGTTAGATTTGGGAGGACCCTTTCCAGCTATGCATTAATGATTTCTGCAAATTATTTAATAGCACATTTCAGCAGGCAGATTGGGCGGTATGAGGTACAAACTGAAGTATGCTTCCCAGGTTAACAAATCATGAATTTAGTTATGCCTTGAGTGACTCAGCTCTGCTGTTGGAAATAATTTAAAACTGTAACTAGGGGTAGGAAAATAATGAGAATTTCGTTTGTCGAAGGACATAGTAAAAGTCATAAACCAGTGGACTTATTGGCGAAGGAAGGCATGATTGCCTATAGAACCTCTCCATCAACATGGACAAAATTCTTCTCTTTGTCTGTCTCTATCCTTGAGAATAGCATTGGCTCGAGATATTGCTTCTGCAAAGCAGTTTCTAATTTATCCCAGATAAGTTAGAGTAATTTTCAGTGAAGACTATAAGCTTATGTTTTTCAAGTGAAGGAAATGAACCCCTAATTATCTAATTTTCCAAATTTGACTCATCCTTATCCTACAGACTAATCACATTCAATGCTCATTCTTATTATCTTACAGTAGTTGCTTAGCTTATAATAACTTATACATAGCGTCTTGGGTGAGGATTGGTTTTAACTGTCCCATACCTTTCTCAAGGATCTATAGACTGATAAAGGGTCTTGACTGATTAAAATAATCTTTCAGTTTGTGCGCTCTCTGGTTCAGTTCACTATTCCTTGCTGTAATGGGTCTTTTTAAAGCTGGAGTTAATTTATTCAATTCCCCTCTTTTAATCGCCTTTTCAGTGTCCTAAATGGTCACCATTGAATGAATGTGTAGGGGAAAGCTTGTGATTTCCCTGTCCTTTGGGCGCTCTCTAAACCCAGTTGATTGCCCCTCTTTATATCTGAAATTCATAGTTGGCTTAAAGAGTTTTGTGCCTCTGATCTGGATCGTGACATCAGAGGACTTGGAAGTAAATGAAGATTGAAAGTGGACTTTATGCTTTATCTGCACCACATCTTCTTTGAACAGGTGGGACTTCGATAGTAAGTCTGTCATCAAACCCTTTTGTCACTTAAAAATAGTTTTACATTTGACACAAGATAAGGCCTTGCATATTCAGTATTATGAACTTTTGACTAGCCATCATTTCTATTTGGCGCGCCTCTCGGATGCAAGATTCTTACTATTATCTTGCAGGGACGTATGCTCTGTCCACCCATTAGTAGCATTTCTTTGAGACAGAAGACCATGAACAGGAGTACATCATTTGAGTCAAAGATGGTTTTCTATAAGTCCCAACAATAAATAATGCAACAATTTGAAGAGGGACCATGTCAAAAGCATTGGCTTGAAGAAGCACAAGACCAGGCTGAACAAGGAAAAAGTTGTTAACCCCAAAAAAATTTTTTTTAAAGCAGACAGTTACACTAATAAACCTTTATTGTAAATGTATTTGAAAATGTTAGAAAATAGTGATAAAGCATAGGTCTTTAATTTTCATTTCTTTAGATAAGCAGTTGAGATATGTTTGTTCATCAACCATTGTTCATTTACCATTGTGAAAGAAATGTAAAGAAAATTGTGACTCAGTAATAAAAGAAGACCAATTGATAACCATAACTAGCTAAATCAAAAAAGTGAAACATTCTTAGACGGCAGCAACTGCAACAAAGTCATCAAAGCTGGATGTATTAATCATCTATACATAGGCAAAAATAAATAAATGTATCTGTGTTAGTACTTTCCTAATATGTTTGATATGCCCATGCGACTTCATATAACAGACTTGACACACCAGTTTGATAAAGGAGCACTCATCAAATGAACATACTTAATAATAAAACATCAGCAGTTGGAGGGAATTTTGGCAAAAGGAATAAGACAATGGGTAAGATGTTCAGATTATTGATTCAGTACTATCATTATCAAGAGAAAGCAAAATAAATGCAGTTCTGTCACAGTAGAAAAAGTACTTATCTATTGGAAATGTTCTCTCTGAAAAGGACTGTATAAAGCACAAGACTGGTTACGTTATCTATGAAAGTGTTAAAGTGCAAGTGCTCCTGTTGTAAATTGTGTTGTAGATTGGTGTTTCCATGATTGGCATATTTGGTTTACAAATAAGCCCCTAGTGAAGTGCACTGAGAGTGCCAAAGCCTGTAAATCAAATGTTGCTAGTGGGCCTGTAGCACCGATTATGCTACCCACACAAGCAGCCGTGAAAAGGGTTCTCAGACCTGCGACTGCAGTGTCTGCTCGCAGTTTGTAACTGCCATGTTGACCTGGCAAGTGCACCCACTTGCCAGGCCCTAATCTTCCCTTTTCTTACATTTAAGTCACCCCTAAGGTAGGCCCAAGATAACCCTGTGGGCAGGGTGCTAAGTTTGTTAAGGGTAGGGCATTTACTGTGGTGAATGACATGTCCTGGTGGTGGATTACAGTGCATTTTGTTTTTCACCACTGCAAGGCTATCTGTCCTATTGGATAGAATGGGAGGTTGATTATAAAGGGTGGTTTAACCACGATTGTACCATGGCTCATAAATCCCTAAAAATAGCGTTGACAAAATCTGTAAGAGACCAAGAGGAGATACGCAGATTAAGAAGGTCCTATCGTTTAGCCTGTAAAATGAGAAAACAGGAATTGAAAAGAGTACTCTGGGACCAATTATATGAGAGTTCCCAGAACAGAAATAGTGAACAGTTCTGGAAGGTGGTGAAGACCCCCTTCCTGACAGATGTAAGTGATCACCCAGCAGTAGAAGTGGCGATTGAGGGCCCAGTATGGGTAAATCACTTTTCTAAAGTTTTTGGCAAATTACCAGGACTAGATATATCAGAGGAGAATAACCAGAGCCTACTAAGCAATTCATTCCTGATTCCCTTAAACTTTGGAATCATTGAGGTTATAAACGCTCTTAAAATGAGTAAATGTGGAAAAGCCCCTGGCCCAGACAGAGTACCGGTCGATTTCTTCAAGTTGAAATTAGACCTATGGGCACCAATTTTAAAGAGGGTGTTTGACGCAGCAATGAAGTGTGGGATAATTAAAACTTGGACCCAGTCGATTATGGTCCCTATATTTAAGAAGGGAAACAGGGAGGAGGTGACCTGCTATCGACCAATCTCGCTACTGGATTCGCTTGGAAAAGTACTGGGTAGAGTGGTTCTCCAGCGCCTCCAGGAGTGGGCAGACGACCGCAAGATTCTATCTGATATCCAGTTCGGCTTCCGAGAGGGTTTCGGAACAACCGAGCAGGCTTTGAATCTAGCTTTAATAATGGGAAAATACGTATCAGCAAAGCAAGGAAGGTTATATATGGTCTATGTTGACCTATCCGCGGCCTTTGACTGCGTTTCCCACTCAAAGCTCTGGTCAGTCCTTACTGTCATGGGTATAGATCCAGCTCTTGTAGACCTCCTTCGTGCGTTATATTCTAATGCTTCTTCCAGGGTCCGCTTCGGAACGCAGGGCGAATTAACTGAACCCTTTAAAGTGGAACGGGGCGTGAGGCAGGGTTGCGTCCTGGCCCCCTTTCTCTTCTCCCTTTATACTAATGGCCTGGAGGTGGAGATGTTGAGGGGGGGTCAGGACCTCCCTCGAGTGAAAAATCGCCTAGTGCCCGCGCTTCTTTATGCGGATGACGCAGTGATCCTGGCACGCACGCCGCGAGAGCTCCAGAAAGCTTTGGAAAGATATTCAAGGTTTATGGGCCGTTTGGATCTTAAAATAAATATTTAAAAAACATATGTTATGGCGGCAGGAAAGGGAAAGAAAGGGGGAAGGACCATTTCTCTTGATAAAGAGAGATTAGATCTGACTACCCAATACCCTTATCTCGGGATTATGATGGATGAAAAGCTCAACTGGAAAGCGGCCATCGAAGCTCGCAAACATCAACTTCTGCGAGCAATAATTGCTCTTATAAAATTTTCTCAGAAGCTAGGAAAGAGGCCTCCAGTGGAGCTGCTCCGTATTTATAAAGCAAAGTGTCATTCCACCGCACTTTACGGGACGGGGTTGTGGGGACACAAAAACATCAATGCATTACAGGTAGCAGAAAACACATTTATGAGATTCCTTCTGGCGGTACCTAAGCGAGTATCTACTTTTTCGTGCCATGCAGAGCTCGGAATGCCTCACATTGAGGATTTGGCAAAAATCCCACCTCTCTTGTTGTGGCGCCGCATCTGGACGTCAACAAGAAACTCATTTACAAAAGATCTAGTGGCGGACTGTATGTCTTTGGAACATGTGGGGAAAATTGAGTGGTTGTCATATGTGGAAAAAACTCCTTGCAGACCTGGGGTTGGTCAAATACTATTCTAACCCCGAATTAATCGCTGAGATCCCAAAGAAAGATCTAAAAATAAGGGCTCTGAGTCACATGGAAGAACTGCGGTTGAGCAAGGAAATAAATAAACCATCAGTTCAACATTCCTTGGTAGTAACAACTACCTTGGAAATGGAACCATATCTGACATACGTTGAGTCACAATTTGAGCACTTTTTGCTGGCACGATTCAGACTAAATATTTTCCACAGGCTCGTAGCCTTTCCTAAAGGACACAATTGGGATGAGTGTTTAACGGTGTGCCCCTGTGACGAAATGTCCGAACAATCAACGATGCACACTGTTTTGTTTTGCAAATATTATACTGAACATCGCAAGCTATGGCTAATCCCCTTGTTGAGAACTCTTGGCCTCAGAAGATGTCGTCCCGCTATGTTATATTTGCAATTTCTGAATTCTGTTTTGATTTCGAAAGTCGTTAGCACATTTTTAAAATGTATATTTAAACACAGAGTAAATCTTGGATAAAGTACATTTTGTCAACTCATGGAAAAGGGCAGTCCAAAAGCGATCTACAAAAAAGAAATATATATATATTATTCAGATTAGCACTGTAATGTAATGCACTTGAGTCCGAATGAGTTTTGGAAAAATGCCCCAGCTGTCGTTCTCTTTTTTGTAACGCCTTTTTGACTACATGAGTTTTAACAATCTATCGATACCCCACTTCCTTTTTTACACTGTGCAAATTGTGTTTAATATGTGTTTTATGTACTTTTATGGTTATTAATGTTTTTATAACCGAATAAAGATTTACTTACTTACTTATAAGCATAACTACCCATTGGGACAAGCTAGGGAAATGGAGTTTAGTATGCCTGGGCTCAGAATGTAAAAAAGCATCTTTTAGTAAAGATGATCTTTATGTTCTATGTTTGTAAATACCACTTTTAGAAAGTAGGTATTTACTTGCTTAGCCATCCTGTGTGCCTCTGCTGGTTTGTGGATTGACTGTCTTACTTTGGAGTGACAGGGGCTGGGGGTGTACATTCACCGTAGACACCCACTTGGGGGGGGGGAATGGGGTTAAGGTGTGACCTGCCTTTCATTGATGAGTCGGGGCTGGGCTGAGCACATAATGACAGAGCATTCATCTACAAGTAGGTGACTTGCTGGGGGGGGGGGGGAAGAGAGAGGGGAAGAGTTGGACTCTGGCCCGTTTAATTGTTTGTACGAGATTTTGCGGCAATAAGGATACTAAGAGAACACCAATGTAGTTTCTACATGTATGTTTAGAGCCTGATATTGTAATACTGAAGCAGTATGTAACTCAAATGCCAATAAACTCTGTTTTAAAAAAAAGTGAGTCGGGCTGGGCTGAATAGACCAGGGCTACATTTAGAGTAGTGAGAGGAGATTTCCTGGCACCTGAATGGACCTGGTCTGCCGTACACAATGCTGTCTCCACCTCCTGCTTGGAAGCTGGGCCAGAGAGGACAGAACTGGTTTGGACTGAGCACAGAGCCTCTCTGCCTGAGAAAACAAAGATAAACTAAGTACTTGTGTGGAGTATCTCCAAGGGCTTAAAGTAGAGCTTGCCTCCTGGTCTGAAGATTCAGGAACCGCAAAGACTTCACCAACCTCGGAGTACCGCCTCTGGAGCCGTGGTTTCAGTCGCCACAGAGGCGGGGAGAGGGGGGGGGGGGGCTGCGACTCCGTCACCAAGTCAGTCGCTGGCTCTGTGTCCTGAAGGCACCGCTGAGGGCACTGTCCGCATCTCGCAGCGCAACCCTGGTCTCATTGACAAGACTGCCGCAACCGAGCCGCTGCTTGTACCGTGACCTGTGGGCACCACACTGCTTCACTTCACCACCCTGGTCTCACCAACGCCATTGCGGCACGCTGACCGCGCCTTCCCTGACCGTATCGTGGCTTGGGTGCACCGTTCATAAGTCTCACGATGCACTGCACATCCCACACCGCAGTCTGGGCCGGCTGACGCAAGCTCCCCACAACCGGCTCTGTCACTTACACCGTGATCGGTCAGCACCACAACGAGCACCGCCTTCACTTCGCACCGAAGCCCTGGTCTCAACCATGCCACTGGACGACTGTCACCGATCCGCTGCCTGCACCACGACTTGAGGGCATCCCAACCGCGACGGTTGCCACGACCAGCTGCACCAACGTGTCGGCCTCAACCCTCAAGGTACTGTTTACGAGGCTGCCGACACCTCCGGCCGACGCGGTCAGACGGAACTGTTGGATTCGGTTCTTTTCAGTATCGTGGTAGCACCAGACGGAGCTAATGACTTAAAGGAACTGCATTTTTTCTTTGAAGGTGCATTTTTTAAAGTAATTGTATGTTGGATTTTTATCGGTTTGGTCTTGTTTTAAGATATATAAAGTATTGGATATTTTTATGTGGTTTCCTTTTGCAGTGTTTTCACTCTATTACTGTTGGTTATGTGCAAATACTTTACACACTGCCTCAGAGATGAGCTTGACTGCTCGTATCCAGCGGTTTATATGATGGAACAACGTATTCCATTGCTATGCATGCCTTTACCACGCATGCGTTACAAGGTATGTTGTTGTAAAGCGTGTATGGTAGAGGCCTATGCGTGTTAAAAATGTTCCCTAACCCCTGCCTTCGGTCCTTAAGCTGGTTCCCTAAACCCTAATTCTATACCCCAGTGCAACCCCCCCCCATGTTAAAAAAATTACCCGACCCTTCCCCAAGCCCTAAATCTAGAACTCGGCTCAACCCCCGCCTTATAAAAAATTATCCGACCCTTCCCTAAACCCTAAATCTGGAACCCTGCGTGACCCCCTCCTAGCCTCCAGACCTTTTAAAAAATGTCCTGCCCCCACCCTGAACCCTAAATCTGTCCTCTGGCTCCCAGATCCTTTAAAATAAAATCAACAATCCCCTTTACCTTTTCGGGACGAGGCAACTCTTGTGAGGCACTGCACACACGTCGTCAAGAGGAAGCAGAAGGATCTCTTCGCTCCTCTAACAACGCCAATATTCTTTACCATGCATGTGCCATTACCAACATATGCCCTCACCACGTACCTTGGGGAAAAAAATGTGTAGTGAAGGCTACGCGTGGTAACAGTGTAGGCCTGGCAATGCCTACCTGGTAAAGGCCCTGCGTGGAAACAGCAGCGTTGTAATGGCAGTTTCCCATGCCAAGCTACCAAGGGGGTGAGCAGGTTTTTCTTTAGGAGTGTAACTCCCTTATCTGATAGACAACTAGCCGCAGATTCCTTAATGTAGAATTATTCCCGGGCGTGAGACTGGATCCGAACAGATTTCTTGCTCAGCATCTCTGCGCGACGGGGGGGGCTGGGGGTGGTACTACGCGACTCTGCCCGATGTCCACCACGGGCGTGACGTCAGCGAGGTCATATAAGCCCCACCCCGGCACGCTGATGTCAGTTTTCTTCTTGTCAGCGTGCAACGCGGATCCGGATTGTGTTCCTGGCCTGTTTCAGGCCCTCTTTTTCCACTTTTGTGCGTTTTTCTTGGGAACAGTGTGCGAATGCCTTCGGTCTTTAAGACGTGCTCGTCTTGCGCACGCCAGATGTCGGCGACTGATCCTCACCCCATCTGCATGTGGTGTTTGGGGGAGCACCACGACTCCACAGACTGTGAGGCATGTCAGCAAATGAAGCTGAAGTCCCGGCAGGAGCGCCGGATGAAACTCCTGTCGGAGCGCATGTCCCGGTCGGCCTCAAGAACCTCCGTCTCCGACACCGTCCTTCTCCCAGGCCGCAAGGGCGTCGCTCACCTGTTGGTAAGTGTCGCAGTTTGTCCCTGAGGCCCGGTTCCCGGCCTGTTGGGGGTGTGGGTTCTCCGCGGGTGGTGCGGTCCCGCGCGTCGCCACCCTATCCGCCGTTCCTCGGCGCAGGGGCGACCAGAGCCCAGATGAAGGCCTATGCGGCGGCTTTGCAGTCCTCTTTGGCTCTTCCTTTTCCTCCTTCTCTTCCTGGGACATCTGCGGATTCCTTGCCGCGTGTGGGGCCTTCTGCGGCGTCTCCGATGCCGACGGGTTCGGATCCAGGTTCGGAGGATGTGGTGCCGTCGGGGTGCAGCCCTTCGGGGTTACCTCCTTCGGACCATGGTGCCTCTGCCTCACCGCACACCTCCGCGGGGGTTCCTGTGGCGTCGCGGGAGGTTGCCAGGGCTCGGGGCGTGTTCTTGAGTCCCCCTCGGTCCTCTGGGCAGGCGGCAGCCTTGTCCGAGGCGAAGCCGCTCAGGCGCCGGCGGCTGTTGGCCCTGGCGGCGCCGCAGGGGCCGGCTAGGGGTCGGGCGTGTCCCCGGGCCCCCCTCGTCTCTCCACGCAGGCGGCTGCCTTGTCGGAGGTCAAGTAGGCGCCTTCTCAGCGCCGTTCCTTAGCGGCTCCGACCCAGCTCCGGTCTCCTGGGCCGTTCGCTTTGGCAGAGGTCGTTCCGGCGTCCCTTTCGGCGCCGGTCGACGTTGACCTGATGCCGGTCGCCGACTCTTCGGCGCCGGGCCGGCGTCGGGTCGTTGATTCGTCTTCGGACGCCCCCTCTTCTCCAGAGGTTCGGCGGTTGTTGGTTTCCTCTTCTCCGGAGATGGGCCCCAGCGTCTTCCAAGGACAGCTCTTCGCAGTCGCTGTGCCCGCAGTCTTCGCCGGAGGTGCCTCAGGTTCCCCATTCCTCGGTTGGGGGACGGCTGCCTTAGCTTGCAGCCGTCGCCCACAGAAGAACTGCTTTCCCCACCGCGGGGCCCTACGGAGACCAGTGCTGCCTTCGCTTGGGTTGTTTCTACGGCAGCGGGGATCTTGCGCATGGGCGATCCAGCTGCCCATTTCCCCACGGATCATCTTCTGGAGGTCCTCCATCAGGGTTCTGGTGGTCGGGAGCTGCTTCTTCCCTTCGAGGCTTCGCTCCACACTTCTCTTTTGGGGGCTTGGGGGCGGCCCGCCACGGGGGACCCGGTGCCCCAGCACCTTCTGCACCACCACCGTCCTGCGCCGCATGATCCGGTCTGTCTTTCCCTCCACCCCTCTACCAGGGGCCCTCTTTTACAGACTGCCTTTCCTTCCCTGCCATCAGTGTTGTCTCCCCCGTCACGGGATGCCCGCTGGTTGGATTCCTGGGGGCGCAATATCTTCGCCTCCACCAGTGCGGCTTTGCGGGCCCTTAACACTCTTTGTGTACTGGCGAGGGCCACTTCTTGCTTGTGGGACTCGTCGGAGTCACTTATGTCTGCCACTTTGCCTGTGTTGATCTGAGGCACCATGTGTTGGATGGCTGGGAGCTGGCGGCCTTTATTCTTCGCTCGGCTCTGGACATTTTGGAGGTGCTTGGTCGTACCATGGCTTCTTCGGTGGCCCTTCGTCGACATGCCTGGCTATGGGATAGTGTGTTTCCGGAGAACGTGAGGGAACGGTTGGTGGACCTTCCCTTTGATGGCACTCTTTTGTTCCACGCCTCTGCGGATTCTGCCATTCAGAGGTTTCTTGCGGGGCTTCGTCGTCCTCCTCCTCCTCCTCCTCCTCCTCCTCTTCCTCCTCTTCCTCCTCAGTGACCTGTAAGTCAGTCTGTGTTTTAGGAGGTGTTCTTCCATTGTTTTCCTGGGGCCTTGTAGCGAGTAGCCCGGGTTGTGTGTTGTGTGTGGTTCCTGTGCCTTCTGGTCCTTTTGTTAGGACTTTGGTGCTGTTGGCTGCTTGTCCGGCCCTATTTTGACTTGTGGTTTTGGCTGTTGGTAAGCCGTGTAGGCCCTGAGATTAGGCCTTCTGTGTATTCTTTATTGGCTGATTGGCAAGCCGTCTGTGTTTTATTTCCGCAGGTCTTTCTGTTATCCTCTGCTGCGGAAATTGTTTCCTAAGAGGGTTCCCATGTTCTTGGGACGTAACCTGCCCTATGTGGGGTAATGGTAGCTATTATATAGCTCTATCTTGTGCTGGGGAGGTGTGGTCGCCCTTCGGGCTGCTGCTCTCCATGGCGTCCCCGTGCAGGTGCGATCTTCTTGCTGTTGGTTTTGCAGTGGCTTGCGTTGTGCCCCGGTCCGTCCTTCTCCGGGATCACTGTGTCGCTGGCCTAGTCCGGCCTGCTGTTTGCAGAATTGCGTTGTGGCGGTTTTGCGCTTCTGTCCGCCTTGGTCCGGTGTTCCGGGGGGGACTGGTTTCCCTGTTTTTTGTGTCCCGGTGGACGGCTTGGTCCTTCCTTCCTTCCTTCCTTCCTTCCTTCCTTCCTTCCTTCCTTCCTTCCTTCCTTCCTTCCTTCCTTCCTTCCTTCCCTCCCCTCCGGGCGTGTCCAGGCCCTTCCTGGCCTCTGCCTTTGGCTGGTGCCTAGCTTGTCCTGGGTGCGCCGCTCCGTGGTGTTGTCTGCTGCTGGCTGTGCAGGCCTGTTTGTTCTACTACACCGTTGTGGCCTTTGCTGTATCCTCTTGTGTCTTTCTTCTTCCGTCTGCACTTTGGCGGTGCAGCCGTCCCTGCCTTGTCCGCTGTTGCGGCTGGGGTGTGTACTGCTCTTCTGTCACTGTGTATGTGTTTCTTCAGGTGGGCCCTGCCTCCGGTTCTACCTCTTCTCCCTAGGGGTTGAGGTGGTCCTTGTGTTCCCTGGGGCTTTTCGGGCGCTGACTGCCCATACGGGGTGTTGGGCAGTACTCCCTTGGTTGGGCTTAGGGTTTCCTGGCCTTTTCCCTTCTTGTCCCTGTGACATGTCCCCTGCGGGGGCCC
The DNA here is from genome assembly GCF_964204655.1 of Triturus cristatus. NCBI lineage: Eukaryota > Metazoa > Chordata > Amphibia > Caudata > Salamandridae > Triturus > Triturus cristatus. The sequence goes on from NC_140591.1 coordinate 693,830,422, forward strand.
TGTGTCTCTCCTGGTGGGGAGGCTGTCTCACAGGCCCTCCTCCCTTCTGGGTATGGGTAGGGTATCTATTCTACGTTAAGGAATCTGCGGCTAGTAGTCTCTATCAGATGTACAAGTTACTTACCTTCGGTAACGATGTATCTGGTAGAGACGATTCTAGCCGCAGATTCCTTCACGACCCGCCCTTCCTCCCTGTTCTGCAAGGACCCTCTGCTTGGGTTTTTGCAGTCACCTCCCTCTGGGTGGCTTATCTTCTGTGGGTGTCCTCTTCATTTTCTTCCGGTCAGGCATCCCTCCCGATGGTTTCTCTCCAGCGTGAGGGCCTAATTTTGCTCTTTCCCTCGTTCGAGTTTCTGATCCCCAACCGGTCTATTTCGTTGGGGGTTCTTTTACCTGTCCTTTGACTTTCTACTCCTTTCAGAGGTTATGGCCCTCTTTGACACCGTGGTCTGCGGATGGATTTCCGGTCCTTTGACCTTCTACTCTTTCCAGGGTATGGCCAGCCTTGGCAGTGTAGTCTGGGGATGCTTTGCTGTTGCTCCTCTGTTCCGGGCTTGTGGCCCTTCCCCCTGTGGTCTCTGTCTCTCTCTCTCTCCCCCAATTTCTAACAGTGTTCAATTACTATCCCAAAAATATGAATGGAACAATGTTATGTGTTGGTTCCTTTTAAAGATATAAAACAGAGGGACATATGGGGACCCTTGTAAAGTAAAAACAATTAGTCACACTTTATTTCAAACAAACTAGAGACAAAACAACGACTATACACAGTATCATAACTATAAATAAATATATATAAGGTGACTACGGAACGCAAAATACTATAATTAATAGTAATTAATATGGATGCCAGTGCTCAGGTACAAATTACAACAATGGCGAAAGACAAGATATACAGAGGTAAGATTGTTATAGTTTTTGGAATATACCAGGAAAGCACATCACAATGGAGGTTTTTGAGTTTCAGTGCGATGGGGAAGTTAAATATGGAGACATGTTTAAAGGCAAGTGAGTGTTGTCACGTGAGAATGGCGTATAGTTTAGAATAAGCCAGTTGGATGGTTTTTGCTCCCTGTTCTACTTTCTGTAGTCTGGTTGACAGATCAGCCTGTTTATGGTCAGTCATTGAAACCTCCAAATCCCTCTGTCCTTTGAACTGCCATTATGTTGCTCATTGTTTTGGACCCTTATTTGGCCTAATTTAGGGAGGGTGTAGCCTTTTCACATTTGAGAAGTGATATCTGCAGGTCCCTTTTTGCCTTTGAGACCAGTGGCATTATGTTCTGTTTTTCTTTTGGAAATCATATTTGTATAGTAACATGTTTTACCAGTGCTCTATGATTTTGAAAGGGAAGCAACAGTTCACTCACATTACTAGAACCTATTTATCATATCAATTTAATCCATCTATTGTTTTTTTGCGCACAAATATCTAGAAAGTAGTTGATGAATATTGTTTTCTGATGTGAAATAAAATATATGCATTACTGCAGTCTGCTTTTGTAATGAAAATGTTTAATTTTTATTTGGTGCCGTTCTGTATTTTAGGAAACCACACCTGCACTAAATATTCATTCATCGAAAAAATGCAGAGACAAATCATTCATTGTTTCTTCATCAGCCTGTTTGGAATCTGAATCAATAGAATCTATCACATCCTTTTTACCGAAGATTCAGAGAGCGGAATCTTTCAAGGAATTGTCAGTAGAACTCCAAGCTGCTGTGAAATGGTGCCGTACCAGAAAGCTCAAGTCGAAAGTCCTCTTTTTAGGAAACAGGTGTTTAAAAAGTAAACGATTGAGTCATCTGGAATCCTTAGGACACAGGTAGGTCTGGCATAATGCTTTTGTTTGGAAGATTTATAAAAATATGTGGTTGATCGTGTAAATTAAACTATATCTGACATTGGATAAACCAAGCATTTGGAGAACTCCTTGAATCTATAAAATCAGTGCAACCTTTTACGTAGACTGGTAAGATATGTCTGAGAACCAAATGTATTGATGAGAAAATACTGTCCATTGAAGGTCAAGAGTGTCAAGAGCGACCAATCCGTTGAAAACGCTAAATTGTTTTAGAAAAAGTTTAGCAATTGTAAGCCTACAATGTTAAGTGTAGCTTGTAATATGCTCATCTACATCTAAATCACTCATGAAGTATCAAGTAATCACATTTTCAGGCCTGATCCAAATAAAGAAAGCACCCTTGGGCAAAAGCCTGAATTAAGGAGACTTGTTATGGTTCTATAAAATGTTGAATAGAAAACCTTAAATTTTGAAGTCTTGGACAACTCTCTGTGATACACGAGGTCAGAAAATATTTGTATTTGTGGTTCCTCAGACCGTCAAGGTGGTTATAGGAAGGAGAAGCAGATTCCGAATGCCCATATGGGCAAGCCACTTTTGACCTTCATACCAATGGCTGCCACAGCTTGCTGCTCTCTCAATACGGCCTAACCAGCTGTGTAATTGAAGGGAGTTAAAAAATAGCTGGTAGCCAATATCGGACTCAAGTAGGGTGCTGTTAGAACTGGTGGAAGCAGTGCCCTTGCTCCAGTTTAACAGAGGGAGGTGGTGCTCTTTAGAAATGGATTATTTGAAGGTATTGTTGCTAAACATATGCTTGCTTGCTTTTGTCTGGTTGGTCTGTGATTTGCATAATTAATAATCCTAATATATTTTAAACTTTTTTTTTTTAAGTCGGAAAAAGAAATTGCGGTGTATGAAAGCATCAGTCTGTCGATACCTTCTCTGTGACACTAGGAATATATCATCCAAACATAGTACTCCAAGAAAACTGAAATGCATAAAAATGCATTTTAACAGGAATAAGGCAGTGTTGAAGCGGTCCAGACTGAAATCTGCACAAGAAATTAAAATATTCACAAAGAAAACCTTCAAAGGTATTGCTGAACATTTTCAGCCAGAAGACAGAACTGTTCCATACTACTGTACTGAAACAATGGAGTCATCATGTCGGACCAAATCTTTTCTGGAAACTAGAAAACTTCCTGTCAAGCCTTGTGAGACGGAGAGTAGTAAAAAGAATGGAATTGAATGCAGCATTGACAAAGATGATATAGATGATATTTTTGAAGGGATGGATTTTTGAAAAAGATTTTATTTTAAAAAGTTTATTTTCAGTTTGCTGTATTATTTTTCTATGGCTGTTTTTACTATGTTTTGTACAGTATTAACAAATATTTGAAAGCAAACTCATTCAGTAAACGATCAGTTTATTTTAAGATACACAATTGCAATATAATGAAAGTAATTTGCAAACAAATTAAAATCTGTTTATTTTTCTACAAGTATTTGTTAGTGTTCTTTATGTTTATAAAAGGATTGCAGAGAACAAATGAGCACATCTTAAAAATAAATAAAAGCACATCTCGTTATTCCTGTAGAATCTGAGAAGTATGAATTCCGTTTTCCAAGGTTTTTGTGCTAAGGGGCCAGTTTTGAGCTTTTACTTTATTCTGGCCTAGACATCTTTCAGACTAAGTGCTAATACCCAGGGGCGGCTCCTCCGTTACGGCGGAGTAGCATCACCCCACTGACTCAGAGCCAGCAGCTGAGAAATAAAACAATATTTTACTATTGTTTTATTCTTCAGCTGCTAGGTCAGCGTGTGCAGGGAGTTGCAGGGCTGTGCTGTGGAAAAGTGCTTTTCAATGTGCACACCAGTGCAGGAGTCACTCTTCTCTGTCCACGGGTCCTTAGACCAACAAAATGGAGATTGGCACTTAAGCTGGAATTCAAATAACAAGTTTATTAATCACTCATGAATGGGACAACCTCCACACAGCACTCTCAAGTGCTGCCTGAGGTAGTACATTGAAGTCACAGAACACAGGCCTTATATACAGAGTTTGTTGCAGAGTAAGCATGTAGTTACAAATAGAAGTTACAAGCATACACCGGAATAACTACCGACAAACATGGGCAGATGGGTAATCACTTAGCAAAGTGGGAGGGGGAGCAGGAGTGCTTATGGCAGCACTAAGAGATTGACAGTTGAGTCTGAGACCAGGTGTTCTGGCAGCTACGAACTCCTTAGCATGCATATTGCTTTTAGCTGAGTCGGGAAGTCAACTAAAATAGACAGCACAGGCAGGGAAAAAGACGAGCAGCAGGGATGGGAAAATTACAAAGCCAACAAAATGGATGCCATAACCAAGATGGTTTCAGCTCATGCTAACAGAAATATTTCGGATTTCCACAGTGCTTTGGGAGGGGGGAGAAGTGGCAGATGTGAACTTTTAAGTGTGCATGCCAGTTTAGCTGGCTGTCTCAGGCTGGCCAAACTGACATGCGCACTTAGGCTTCTCCAACTCTCCTGTATTGCACAGCTGGGTTGGAGAAACAACAAAAACTCCCTGTGCCAAAGCGAGCGTTAATCCAGTAAGTTCAGGCCAATCCCCATACTGCTTTCATGCTTGCGAGCAGCAAAGGGATTGGATGGGGAGTCCCTGATGCCAGGAACTGGAAGCAGAGGAGCGCGAGGCAGCCGACAGCACCAGGCAAGTGTTAAAAAAAATGTTTTATTAATCCCCTCTCTGCCGCACGCTTCCCGCCGGCCCCCTCTATGTGCCCCACCGGTATTTATCTGTGTCAGCTGCCACTGCTACTACCGCCACGTTTTTAACACCACGGAGCCTCTTACGTATTAAGACCAACATTCACATAATTTCTCCATTTTAGTGTGGCGAGTCGAGAAATAGTTTTCGTGCAGGTTCTAGAATCAAGATATGCCCTATAATCTTGTTTCATGCTTGAAATTAGTAAAATGTTAAAATGTGATTTGGAAATGTAATTTATGAGCTCTGTACATAAAGCAATGCTTATATTTGAACTTAGTGGCCTTAAAACTAATAACTAACCAATGTTGTGTATTCTTTACCTGGAATGTGATATTGTGCCTATTAAAGGAATGTATACGTGTCGGGCTAACTGCCGTATATATAAACCTTTAGATGCCTGGAACACCAAGTCCATAATAGATGGTAGAGACCTTCATTTGATTTACTGTAGGAAATTGCTCTTTTTGCCTCTATTTTAGCTCAATAAAAAGTATTTTGGCATCCCTACAGCTGTGCAGCGCTAATGCACTTTGCCTCTGATGCTGACGCTGCAAAGTGCATCCAAGTTACCTCAGCAACGTGATCAACAAGGCTCCACAATGCTCTACAATGCAAATCTCCATTGGCCTCTTTTCAGCAGGACTTGGATGTCGGTTTTGTTCCAACTGCTCAGGGAGGCTTAGTGTGACAAGAAAAAGGAGGGATGGGGTACTGTAGGAGACTAGAGTCCCGGTGCAGCTGTACAACTGATACAACAGTGAAGAGTGAGACCCAGTCCCAAATATTACAACCCTGTCTCCTAATCCTAGTAGGATATTTAAATAAGGGTTGAAAAAGCCCTGATTAGAATACAACAGAAGTGTACTTAAATGTCTTAATTAGGGTGGGATTTGTTCACCACAGCCAGAGTAAAACAAGCCCACCGGAGAAGGGGTGGTACAGCTTTCCACTGATTACCACCTGATTTATAGCGCTCAATCAAAGAACTTTATTTTCGATCACTATAGATCATAAAAGTACACCATAAAACAAGACACTTACAAACACGATTACAAATAAGACATAGAACATTAAAAGTACTCATTCACAGTCTATTACAATAGCAGCACAATAGAGCGATAACAATTACCTCCTTATTCGTACCAGAAACGTTCATTACAATAGCAGCACAGTGGACCAATAGGAAATACATCATTATTTGTACAGGAAGACTTCATCATAAGATACTATAAAAACAACAATAAAACTTATTAAATATCTTGAAGGATATTAAAAGAACGATGTTCACATAAAATGGAACAAAGCCCACGAAACAGCTTTAGCAGGAGCCATACAGTACGGCACAGCCTAGGAACTATAAGGGGAACACTTGGTACACCTGATCCACATAGCCATTAGGAACTTGGCTGTGCAGAATGCAATCATACGAGATGTATTTGTCTGCAATATTCTATACACCTCCTTGTACTTACTCCCAGGTTTCTGCATAATGGGGCCATCCATTTAGATCAAGATTGATTGTATAAGGGGCAAAAAAATAGAGCGTGCTGAAGTGACTCAAGTACCCCTTGGCAACGGGCACAATTTCCTTCAACCCTGTCTCCTACTTTGCACCATTTGCCTGTAACATTTTTACAGGTAGGCAGCCATACCTATACTGCAGGTATAGTTTCCTTGGTAGCGGAGGTTCAATTTTATCTATCGTAGCCTCAAATTACGATGACGGTTTAAAATTCATAAAAGCAGCTGAAAGCGATCCTTTACAATTCATTATCAAATCAGTCTCAACAGTGACCCAGTATACAGCTGTGAGACTGGATTTATTTATCTGACTAAGGGTTTCTGGTTGACTCCAGTATGCATCTAATCCTAATTTCTGTAACAAATTCTTAAGTGTGCGCAACCACAGAATCTTGTCCACAAAAGTTGGAGTCATTAATTCAGAGGCTCACCCTTTATGACTCCAGTGCTGCGGTAGACTATAGCCGGTGCCAGACCATGAGCATTCTAAGCACAATATTATGAACAATTCTTTTCTGTCGTAGATCTAAGTAGAGTGGAAGAAACGGGGTGGACACTGGAAGATTCAGCGGGGATATAAACAAATTGTGTTCAATTACTGGCAGATCACTAGAATTTGAACAGCCGCTTCTTACATTTAGTCTTTAAACTGAGAGAAAAAAGCATACATTTCGTTTTGGAGCTATTTAGCTACAACCCCCATTCCAGGCAAAATGCCTCAAAGTCATTCAGCAACTGTTGGAGCCCCTGCGGCAACTTAGATATGAGCAGAGTGTCATCCACAAAGAGGAGTGCAGGGACCCATTGCCCTTCTATTTTCGGAGCATCACAACCGTCCCTGCTCAAAAAGCTTATAACATCATTAATGAACAGAGTAAACAGGGTAGGTGCTGATATACACCCCTGTCTAACTCCTCTATCAATGTCAATCGTCTCCGTTAGAGCCCCAATATCCCCCCACCTCACTTGTGCCAGGGTGTTCGCATGGAGTCTTTTTAAGAAATTAAGGAGGGGAGCCGGCACACCCATATCTTCTAGGACTTCCCGTAGTTATACTCTCTGTACCATATCAAAAGCGTCTCGCTGCTCAACAAAGGCATTATACAATATGCCATTGTGGATAGTCACTTACCTCCAATAGGTATACATAAAGCAGAAGATTTGATCTAGGGTACTCACTTGTGCCCTAAAACCGGCCTGCCGCTCTGAAATAATATTCCCCTCAGACATCCAATCTTGGAGATGGGCAAGCACCTGTTTGCAGAAAATTTTCTGCAAGGAATCTATGAGGCTAATGGCCCAATAGCTCACTGGAAGAGCATGATCCCCCTTCTTAAAAATGGTAACTATTTCTGCCAACTTCCATGATTGGGGAATTCCCATGCCCGAGAGGATACTATTAGAGAGCAAATTGATATATGGACCCCAGATTTTTGTGTTTTCTTTGTATAAGTCATTGGGTATTATGTCGGGTCCTGGGGCAGGAGCACAGGACCTAATTGCCTTTTCAGTCTCACTAAGTGAGAATTTCAGATTGTTAGGCTCACACGGAACGCCACTCACATGTAAGATGTTACTGTCATTTTTCATCCTATGCTTATCTGTGTACAATTGGTAAAATGTGTTGCCCACTCTACTGGTTGAATACAAAAATCAAGTGCTGGTTTGTTCCCCCCCCCCCTTTTACGACAACTGCAGTTTTCCAAAATTCTTTGGTGTCCCTAACAACCAAGGCATCATGCAGATCCGACCATAGCAAGTCTTCCCACTCTCTTTTTGCATTAGTAATCACTACCCTATGGTGTGCTCTAGATTTAGTAATCTCTACCTGTGATTTGGTTTTAATAGCAGCAAGGAGCTCACCTTTTGACACTCTACAGGCATTATTATATCAAGACTCGGATTTAGGGCAAAGTTTCTTTTTTCTTCTTGGTTTGCCCAAGACATTCCTTATTTTCCCTACTAGCAGTTCATGTATTTGTTTCATCGTATCATTTCTCAGATCACTAGGGAGTTTGGACAGATGTTCATAGTCAGCAAAAACAATTCCCTTCATGATGTTTAGGACTGCAGGGTTTTTGACTACCCACTCCCACCTAATAGATCTAAGATTATTTGTGGGCTGGAGTGCTCCAATATCACAATAAACCCTACTCCCACAGTGTGTAGTTGCTTTAATACCTAATGACAAGCTTAGGGTATTGTGATTACTGTCTAGTCGATCAGTCACTTCCATATCTATAATAGCGGGCCATAGCTCAACTTGAACTAGGAAGTAGTCTATTATGCTACGGTGTCCCGGTCTATTAAAAGTGTGTTTACCCTGGCATTCCGAGATACACCTGCCATTAGTGGCTCTGAGATCTTATTCGAGTGTTGTTGCTAGCAGCTGACCTGCTTTTGGTGTCCATCCTAATTTAGGCAGTTCTAAGTGGAGTACACCCCATTGGCTATCCAACTACAAAGTTAAGTCATGTGGGGCAGCGGCTATCGGTTCAAAGGTTGCATTGAGATCTCCTGCCACCAATGTGAGGTCTCTTGCCCCATGATTCAGAAGCAATTGCTCAAGTTGGTAGATAGTAGTGATTTCATCGTTTATGCCCTTTACTGTGTTATAAACATTAATTAATTGTAGGGACAAACCAGAGGGGAACAAGAGTCTAAGTGCTAAAATATCCTTGGAATCACAGGGCAGGATGCTAATAGTACATTGAAGTGAAGTCTTAATCCAAATGCCCAGTCCCCCTGAGGGCCTTCCCTTAGAACTCTTAGTTGCTTTGACACAAAAAATGTATACCCATTTCTATAGAATGGTGTAAGACACCAGGTTTCCTGGAACAGACATGGGTCGAAGGAGTCAATAAATTCTCTCCACTCGAGATCAGGCAAAAGTTTGGCTACATTCCATGAAGCAATCCTTACCGATGATTCCAAGGTTAATCTATCCTCCAATGGAATAGGGTTAGCGTTTGGTTACTTTGAATAGGCGTAGTCTTATTTGATGATATCATTGGCGCTTGTTGCCTACACAAACAATTGCTAGGCTGCCCAGAATCGAGCTCCCTAAACCTGGAAGGTTCCTTTTCTTGGAGGAGGAGTGGCAGCAAATTCTCAGCCCGCACATCTTCACATGTATGCAGAGTACATGGGACCATATGCTCCAGTCACTGGTGATTCCTACTAACTGCACTAGTCTCTTTATCTGACCCCCTATCTATCTTGGCACGCTGGGATCTCGAGATCTGTCAGAGCACAAAATTTAAGTTGGATGACGGTATGTGCGTTAGATATTGTGCGTGCTTCCACCGCCATGAGTCCCCGCACCAGGTCATAGCTCACAAAAGATACACGGATTAGATCTTGTGTACCAGCTGAGGTTGGGAGCCTTTCCACATCTGGAATGTCGCTCTTAATTATCGAGTATGTGTGTCTGGTTTCGCGGAACCAGTGATTGATTTTATTTGTCAGGAACTCTATTTTACCATGACCCAGTGGCCAGTTTTGGAACATGAGCAAGATGTACAGCTGCCCTAGCACCACCCCCCCCCCCCCCTCGGTCTCCCCATTTCTCTATGACCATGGACTAGCAGGAGGGGTAGTACAGGGCCCCTGACCCCCTCCACTGCTCCTCACTTACAACCCCAGACTCTCCAAACATCCTCCCTTCACACAACCTACGCAAAGGCATCCATTCCGCAGTCTTTCCTCAGATGATTTTGTCATGGGTGGAGCAAGACACCTATAGCCAGTGGTGGACGACACTGATCTGAAGGGCAAGATGGAGAATTAACCTTAGCACATCTATGGTCTTCCCTCACCCACTCCCCCACCTCTACAACAGCACATGTAGGTTTTATTATACCTTCCAACATGGTTTCCAACAACATCAAGGAGGATTTAAACTTGCTCTTTTAACTCTTTAATGACTTCCATCATACTCCGCAACATTGTGAAAGTCAGTGTTCATGCAATCTCTCTCTTTCAAACATTTTATGAATACGCTTTGGTGGTACACTACAATGGACCGTTGGACTTAAGTTAGGTAGCCCAGAGTTGGATGAAATAATATCAGTGCACTCTAACGAAAATGATTCAATTCAATTAATTACATCACCATCAATCTTCCTGATAGATGTTTTTTTCCCCTTCGGTGCCCCGTCCGTAGCCTTACGTTTACCCATGTCGCTAAGCCGGTATTATAGCGATATAATAACTCAAAAGGAGAGAAAAGGTATAAATGGATACATGAGAGAAAGGCATACAAGGGTTCCAGATAATCCTTAAAGTCACAGTACCTGGTATGCCTAAATGAGTTATTGCGGTCAGTATCCCCGTAGGCAAGCCAAGGCGGGCGGCTTTGTCCTGGGCGCAAGGGCTGTTGGGGGATGAAGTCCCCAGGCAAGGTGCGGTGGTGAATGGCTCCGTCGGTGCGGGTCCCCCCATCAGCTGGATTTATGCGCCTCCGGGCACGCAAGGAATACGTTGGTGCCTCCTGGGCACAAGGGCTGTTGGGGAATGAGGTCCCCAGGCAAGGTACAGCGGTGAAGCCCTCCCCTGCTGCGGGTGCCCCGAGCTGGATTTATGCACCTTCGGGCGCGCCAGGAACACGTTTGTGCCTCCTGGGCACAAGGGCTGTTGGGGATGAAGTCCCCAGGCAAGGTGCGGTGGTGAAGTGCTCCCACGCTGCAGGTGCTCTGAGCTGGATTTATGAGCCTCTGGGCGCACAAGGAACACGTTGGCGCCTCCTTGACGCAAGGGCTGTTGGGGGATGAAGTCTCCAGGCAAGGTGCGTCAGTTAAGGGTTGATTTATAGTGTGGAATACGTAGAGTGCACAAAGGGAGACCAGGAAATGCACCAAGCAGATTGTATTTTCAGACTCTTAAAGTTTCAAGCACCATTGTCACCACTAGCTATTTAACCTATACAATTTGTGACAGTTCTTTCAGTTATTTCACTCGATCTTGATCGGTTTGTTAAAAGACCGAAGTGCCATAAAAGTTGACTGCTGACAAACACGTTACCATAAAGCAAGCAGACAAAGGCAGCGCCACAGTGATCATGTCAACTACATACTATGATAAGGAGTGTTTCTGCCAGTTTTCAGACCACAAATACCTCAGCCCTATCCATGAAGTCACCACTGGGCATCTAATTACATAGATCACCTCAGTAGTGTCCACCACAGAGGCTCAAGAATGGATAACAAAAAATGAGGTAGACTTTCTAGTGAGTACGCATCCCAAAATCCTGTATTTTTACACGCTACTCAAGATCCACAAAGGTGTTCTCTCACCTTCAGGGAGACCCATTGTTTCGGGGATCAATGCATTGCTTGAACCACTTTCAAGGTTTTGTGATCATTTTTTCTAGACTTAGGTTAGGAGGACACCTACCTTTTTACAAGATGCAAGAGATGTTTTGAACATCATAAGAGACAAAAAATGATGCACACTAGATTGATCTACTGGTAACTTTAGATGTAATCAATCTACACTAACATTCCTTTGAGGGCCACCCTGGAAGTAATAGAGAGTACTCTAAGTACAACTCCCATCAGTTGTACTGTGGAATGTGCAACTATAGCTTTGACAGAAAACTTTTTTTCCAATATGGAGAGCAATTATACCATCAAACCCAGGGTACTTAAATGCCCCTAGCTTGGCATCTCTATGCGGCCAATTTTGAAGAGCAGCACATTTTCTGCACCAGTAATCCATTTAGGACCAACATCATCCTGTGGTGCAGATTTATTGACGATATCCTCATCTTTTGGAAAGGTGAGAGGACAATCTGTGAGGATTTCTGTATTTGGATCAATTCATTGAATCACTACTTGTAATTCTCTGATGAGGAACTCCCCTTTCTCGACCACATGATCAGACGGGTTAGGGACACATTTCAGACCAGTACCTACAAAAACCTACTGACAGGAACAGTCTGTTATATGGGAGTCACCATCCCAAATATCTCCGGGATTACTTATCTTACAGGCAGATCTTACGACTATGCTGTAACTGTAGTAGAGTAGTATTACTAGACGCCAAGGAAAGCAACACAAACACTTGCTATCACATGTGACTACTTTCGTTCCTAACTCAAACAAAATAAGAAATATTTTAAGGAAACTTTGGTCCATTTTAGCAAACTGGTGATTTGTCCTTCAAGTTCCCCTGATTTGCATTCAAACGCACTTCTTATCTCAAAGACATGTTGGTACATACAAGACCATGCACTCGCAAACGATGTGAACAGCAGTCACTCTGGGACTTAGCCCCTGTCAAGGGACACTATCCTTGCGGGTCGTGTTCTGTTTGTAAGTACACTGATACCACAATAGAAGTCCGATTAGGCAAAAATTTCACTTAGACACAAATGACGCACACAAACTGCAATTAAAACAAGCATTGAAAATGCAATAGGTCTCGCCTTTGAGTACGTTAAAACCATTTGCTTTGCTAATGGTATTGTATAGCAAAGCAAATGGCTTTAACTTAATCAAAGGTGAGATCTATTGCATTTTTTTTTTTTTTTTTTTTAAAACCTTTATTGCACATAAAGACTCAATACAAACATGGGCCTACAACCACCAGGGCCGGCCGCTAATATATACATGTTCAACAACATCAAGGAAGCAATGGGCCCCCTGGGGCTCAGCCGAATTGACAAAGTACTGAGTGCACCTCAGAAGTTATCCGGATACATATATTTTAGAAATACAAACAAAAAGGAATAATAAAATAACACCAAAAGACAAGGCGGAAACCATCGAAAAAGAGGCGTCTAACCACGGCTGGGGGACCACACAGTACCAACTCCACCCTCGGGTGGTCAATGAGGATGATCAAGGGGGAGGTGGGGGCGACGGGAGAGCCACAACCATCCACAGGTGAAATGCAATAGTCCGGGAACCTCAGGATCAGGGGGACAAGGCAGCATCAGATGAGTCCACGAGGGGGGGTGTGCAGATGTTCCCACGGTACGTGTTCCACTGGCCCCAAATTCTACCCCACGCCCCCGGCTTACCCCGGGCCACATACACAGTCTTCTCTCTGCACATGCACCAGTCCATGTTCTCCTTCCATACTGACACGGTGGGAGGCCGCCGGGAACCCCAAAGCTGTGCGATGTCCCTCTTAGCAACCATGTTCCCAAGGGCTGCCCACCGAGTCTGAGCCGCATTATAATCGTTAGGCTCCCACACGTTCAGCACACATCGGCGAACCTCAGGCAACAGGGCGACCCCAGTGACACATTCCATGACAGCATGCACCCGGCGCCAATACTCCGCAACCTTACGGCACTCCCAGAGAACATGGAGAAAAGTGGCGCTGAGCCTACAGAGTCCGTCTTCAGAGAAACCCATCAGAACTAAACGAGGGCCCGTCACGTAGACACGGTGGAGAATTTTAAGCTGGACAAGACGGAGACGCGCGGGTATGGCCACCTCCTTAGGGGAGGACAGCGCAGACTGCCAGTCCTCGTCGTCCAGTTCCACCCCATCCCCGATCCACGCCTCCCGCAGACGCACGAGGAGATCCGCCCGAATGTTTATTAGTTTTTTATAGATAAGGGAAATAGTACTGTCGGGCAAGTGACCGTCGAGTATGCGGTCCTCGAGTGGCGAAGACACAGGGACTGCAGTCCCCGCCCCGATGGCCGAGAGCAAAGCGTGGCGAACCTGAACGTACCGAAAGAACTCCCTCTCACTCAATTCGTACTCACTCTGCAGCGCAGCGAAGGATTTAACCGCACCCTTCACCCAAAGGTCACCTACTCTGCTGATGCCAATCGTGTCCCAACGCTCGAATCCCTTCGTCGTCCAGAGGCTTCCCAATCTTTCAGACGCAAACAAGGGGGTCGCGCCCGTCAAGCGATCATTCCAGCCCATGGCCACATTCGCAGCCTTCCACAAGCGTACTGCAATCTTAGTGGGACCGGTTAAGGTCCTCCCAGCCGGTCGAGAGTAAAGCGCTCTGTTAAAGTTGCCGCCAGGCAACAAAAATCTATCCATTTCGAAAGCCGAATTCGGACCAGGTGAGTACGTTGCATGGTTAATAGCAGATAGCTGGGAAGCCCAATAGTACCTCCTGATGTCCGGGAGCGCGATGCCCCCGTCGTACCAGGGGAGAGTCAGTTTTGCAAGAGCAATACGTGCACGACCGCCCCAAACAAGTCTCCTTTGTAAGCTCTCTACTTCCCGGAAGTAAGCCGCCGGAATAATATCAAAGGAGTTCTGAAGTGCGTAAAGAAATCGGGGAAGAGACATCATTTTAAAAAGTGCCGCACGACCGAGGGGAGACAAGGGAAGCTTACGCCAACGGGCCACGTCTAACCTCAATCTCCGAAGTGGAGAGAGGAGATTATGCTCGTAGCGGACAGCAGGATCCAATGAGACATACACCCCCAGGTACGTAAAGCCGGAGCTGGACGCCTTAATGGGAAAACGAGAAGGCAAGAGAGGAAAGCCACCGGATATAGCATAGACACAAGATTTGGACCAGTTAATGATCAAACCAGAGTTCTTGCCGAAGGAAGTGAGGATGTCAAAGAGCACATTGAGTGACTTACGTGGTGAGGTGAGGTACAAGAGGATGTCGTCCGCGTACAACGAAACACGATCCTCGAAGCCAGGGGCCCACTGGATCCCTCTTATCGACGGTTCCCAACGGAGCCAAGCAGCGAGCGGTTCCAAAGCTAACGCGAAGAGCAGGGGAGACAACGGACACCCCTGCCTAGTGCCCCTCCCAAGAACGAAGGGCCGGGAAACCCTCCCGTTAACGACCACCTGCGCCAGCGGGGCAGCGTATAAGAGTTTAACCCAATTAATAAATCCCGCCCCGAAGCCAAACTTTGCCAGGGCGGCCCAAAGATACGGCCATTCTATCGTATGAAAGGCCATCGTGGCGTCCAAGGAAACCAAGATGGCCGGCTCTGAAAGATATTCCGCCCTTGCAAGTATGCCATGTAGGCGCCGCAAGTTAAGGGCCGTATTCCGGTGCGGGATAAAACCGGATTGGTCCGGATGCACCAGATCGCAAATAACAGTAAGCAGGCGGTTCGCAAGAACCTTGGCAAGGATTTTCGGCTCTGCGTTCAGCAGAGAAATAGGCCTATACGAGGCGCAACGGTCCCGAGGCTTACCGTCCTTGGGAATCACGACTATAGTGGCCAGGCGTTGGTCATCAGGGAGAGAGCCGAGTTCAAGCGACTCCGAGAACATACGACGGAGAAATGGCGCAAGTTTATCCGGTTGCAGTTTATAGAGTTCAATCGGGAGTCCGTTGGGGCCCATAGCCTTGCCTGAGCGAAGGGAACGAATCGCGGTTGCAATCTCGTCAACCGAAAGTGGGGCATCCATCTGCTCCCGCTCCTCCACCGACAAGCAGGGCAGAGCAATATCCTTCAACAAGTGACGAGAGTCAGCCTCATCTCTAGTAGACACCAGGGAGTACACAGCACAGAAGTAGTCCGCAAAACACTCCACAATCGCACCAGGGTCAGTCACACTCACTCCCTCCGACGTCTGAAGCACGGGGACCACTCGATTCACTCTCTCCTTCTTATCAAGCCAATCAATCAATTTACCCGCCTTATCCCCAGCATCATACAGTCTACCCTGCTGTTCCCTATACATTGTCCGAGCAGCATCCGTAACAAGGGACTTATATTCGAACTGCTTCAGGTTGAGGGCATGGAGCCCGTCCTGAGTGACACCCGTCTTCAAGGCAGCCTCCAACCCCGATATCTCAGCCTCCAACGCAACCACCTCCCCGTTCTTAGCTTTCTTGGCCTCCACGATCAGGGATAGGGCGTGTCCTCGGAGGACCGTTTTGAAGGCCTCCCACAGGGACACTGAGGACAAGACGGACCCCTCATTCTCCAGAAAATACTGATCAAGCAACTTAATGAGACCCTTGCGAATCTTGGGGTCACGCAAGTACCAGGGGTTAATGGAGGCGATCCGCCCGGCGGATCGCATCCCGGTATCGAAGAGGAGCCACAATGGGGAATGGTCGGAAATGCCCTGGGCCAGGTGCTTAACCTCCCGGACCCGGGTGGTCTGGGCCACGGGCATTAGAAAATAATCTAGTCTGGAGAGACTCCCGTGGGCCCCGGAGTGGAATGTGTACTGACTCTGTGTCGGATGTATCAACCTCCAGCAGTCCACCAGACCGAAAGTGTCCAAGAACCCGCCGAGCCACGCCTGGGCGGCAGAGAGGGCCCTGGGAGGGTAACGATCTAACTCGCCAGAAATCACGGAATTAAAATCCCCACCCACAATCAGGAGACTATCAGGAAGTTCAAGTAGCATACGACCCACATCAGAGAAAGTGGAGGTCTGGAGGCCCGGGGGAACATAGACCGAAACCAATGAAAGAGTTTGCCCCTCCCACCGCCCAGTCAAAGACGCATAGCGCCCTCTATCATCAAGAGTAACTTTGTCAATCTCAAGCGGGAGGGA
The DNA here is from genome assembly GCF_964204655.1 of Triturus cristatus. NCBI lineage: Eukaryota > Metazoa > Chordata > Amphibia > Caudata > Salamandridae > Triturus > Triturus cristatus. The sequence continues at coordinate 693,846,988 of NC_140591.1, forward strand.
AGAGCGCAGCAAGATGCCCACCCCTCTGGAGCCAGTGGTGAAGCCAGAGTGTGCGACCAGTCGGTAGCCCCCCCTGTTCATAGCATGACATACATTTCCCACCAAGTGCGTCTCTTGAAGAAATACCACATCAGGGGCCAATCGACGCAAATATTGCAACACAACCCCACGTTTGATACGGTCCCCCAATCCGTTGACGTTCCAAGACATCAGTTTCAACCCGTCCCCCCCCCCATCCCAACACAAGAAGCTGGAGTCCCCGGGCACGCAGCCAGACACCTGAAACTGAAAGAAAACAATAACACCGCCTTGAAAAGAAAAAACACACAACCCATCCACCACCGCCACCCTCCCACCGCCACACCATTGCCACCCCCCCCACCCTGCACCCCTGCGGACTATACAGCCCCCCCAACTTGCAGTGTGCCTGTCGCCCTAACAATCCCATGCTACAAAAAGACCCTAGAGGAGGAAAGGGACCCGTCCCCGCCTGCACCCAGACGAAACATTAATAGACAAAATATACAATTGAAGTAGAACCTGGCTGAGCACAGAAGGAAATGTCAAAGTGGAGGACCAAGAATTATTCCTGCAGAGGCCCACCGCCCTCGGCACCGCCAGTACGCCCAGTGCGGTCTCCCGGTTCCGGCAGGGAATCCAACCAGTCACTCACTGTGTCGGGGCGTTCAAAAAAGAGAGTCCGATCTTCATATTCCACACGAAGCCTGGCTTGGAAAAGCATAGAGTATTTGATGTCCAGATCTCGAAGACGGCGCTTCACGCCCTGAAAGCTCATTCTCTGTTTCTGAACGAGTTGGGTGAAGTCCGGGAAGAGGTTGACGGAGGAATTCTCATATTTAACTGGGCCGTGCACCCTCGAGGCCTGCAAGATCGCATCCCGGTATCTGTAATGAAAAAGTTTTGCAATGATAGGCCTCGGGGGAGCGCCTGGTCGAGGCCTACCGCCTGGGACACGATGGGCACGCTCCACGGCGAAGAACTTGCTCAGGCCTGAAGGAGCAAGATGATTGAGGATGAGATCCTCGACCATAAGGTCCACCGGACGATTGTTGGAAGTCTCCGGTACACCTATGACACGGATATTATTGCGTCGTGCCCGACCTTCGAAATCCTCCAGCCGCCAGGACATCGCGTTGTTTGCAGACTTTAGATCGCCAAGAGTTGCCTGGAGGTCTGATACATCCGTGACAAGAGTGGATGTCCTCAAGTCCAGCGATTGAACCCTCTCGTTAGTCTTAGAGAGATCCGCCCGGATTAACGTAACATCAATGGCAACCGTGTCAATTTTACGGGCCAGAGCCTCGTACTGCTGGGCGATGGTCTCCCTTATGCCGTTGATGGCGCCCATAACGTCCTGCAGCGACAATTCCGTGGGGACGGACGGACCCCCACCGGAGTCCTCCATGACGGCACCCGCCGGCCCGGGGGTCCCTTTACCCTGGGTATAGCGATCCATGATGTTACTCTGGACTGGTCCTCCACGCAGGGATGTCTTGGTCTTCCGTTTCTCGGGATCCCCCTTGCCCCCCATGTTGGGCGATGCTCACTGGTGGGGTCCGCCCAGACCGATAGCAAAGGGGCACCAGCAGATCAGACACAGACTGTCCGGGAGCCCGCTCGGGAGAGTTGAGAAAAAGGCACAAATCAGTCCAGTACCAAGGCCGGAGGACGCCCCAGCCGTGCAAAGTAGCTCCTCGATCAGGACATGCAGAAGTGCAAAAGCGAAACTGAAAGTGGGTGCGCGGTCATTGGCAAGGCTCCGATGCCGTTGTTGTTCAACTACTCCCCGGCCCCACGGTTCACCAAAGCACCGGGCACAGCTTCCAGGTGGGCCTCCAAAATGCAAGACGCTGTATTTCAGGTCTCCCCAGTCCGATTTTCGTTCTGAGAAGAGTTATGGATTCAGCCAAGGTTCATCTTCCAGAATCCGTCCACAAATCCAGGATAATGTCAGGATAAGTTGCGAGGAGCGGCAAGGGTCCGTGGAGCCCTGTGCTCACGCGACCATCTTGGATGCGCGCGAAGCTCCTCCTCTCATCTTTTAATGCTTGTTTGACTTTACTATAGAATACTGATATTAGCATATTTATTCCCTATATAGCCTTTACTTTTTTGCATAGTAGTTCTAGAGTCTGCATAAGAACCCGCTGGATCGCTATAAAAATAGGGGGGTCTTTGTCTTTCGTCCCCGAGTTTTGTTTGTTGTGTGTATTCATGGTTCCTCTCACCCTATCGTTTGATTAGAAAGATTTCAAGACAGGCGGGCAACTAGAGCTAAATTTCGGGGGGGGGGGGGGGGCTGAAAAGAGTCTGAGAGACTGGGAAAGAAGTAGCGCGATATGCAATGGAGAGAAAAAAGAGGGAAGAGGAAAGATGACAAAGAGAGTATCATAGAAGTGTGGGGCATAGAGGGTGAAAAGGAAACCCGAAGAAAAAGGAGAGACTGACACAAGGAGTTAGAAAGAAGAGTACTAGCGAGAAATGAAGAGAACACGTGAGAAGAGAGAAAGAGTTGAGAAAGGAGAGTGGGAGACAGCATGATGAGGGAGGGAAAGAAAGAGGTGAGAGTAACAGAAAAATGAGAGGTACAGAAAGTGAGAGGAACGGAAAGAGAAAAGGAGAACGATAGCAAGCAATGAAAGTAACAGAGAGAGAAAGAATAGGAGATAGGGAGGGGGTTAAAGTGCGCAGACGTCTCTCCTGACCCACGCAGGGCAGGCAGCTTCCTAGCAGGGGATTGTGAAAGCAGGCAATGAGCCCCTGTTTGTGATCACATTCCTCAGCAGTGTAGTCTGTACACAAAAACACAAGTAGAAGCATACTAGGGCACATTTCACACTACAAACACAGGCGCAGAACATCTCACACATCATCGCTGCTTCTGCACACACAGGCTGGAGGACACTGAACTCTACCAACACGTACGGCAGGCACCAACAGATAGAATTTATTTTTATTTATTTAAAAAGTTTTATATAGCGCCAGCTTTACCCGTGGGTATCCGAGCACTTTACATACACACAGTAAAGACAGAAGAAAATTGCATTACATAGTAGGAAGGCGGTAAGGAAGCAAAACAGATAAAAATACAACATGAAAAATAGGTAAACAGTGCAGGGGAGGGAGAGAAAACAAACGAAGGTGGCTAACAGTCAGGTCACAAATTAATCTCTCTCTGTCTCACACACACACACGGATAAACACATGAACAGTTAATCACCACTGTGACACACACAGAATGAGGTACGGTTCTCAGACACGCCGAACCCCAAAAGCTGCCTCACACACACACATCACTTTGTCACAAAATGTAGATGGCGGTGAGGTGGACGTGCAAATCCCTCCCCGGGTAGAAGAAACGCTGGCGCAGGGGCACTGGTGTAAAATAAATAAATAAACGGAACGCGGTTTCACTAAAGTGGGCATCGCGCTCCGAAGTAAAGTAAACAAGCATTGGTATAGCCAATAGGTCTCGCCTTTGGGACTTCATAAGTGTTTAGCCTTTTGAGACAAAGAAAGAAATAATGTGTGTGTTGTTGATCGTGAGATAATGTAAGCAAGAGCGAGAATTAGATAGTGTGTTTTATATTGAGCGTGAATGTAGGAGATATTAATTGAAATAGAGGATGAGTGTGTGGGTAAATGTGAGATAAAAAAAGAGAGACGGTAGAAGAGTGGAGCCTGAGAGAGAAAGAAATGCAAATGTGTGCAATTGGTTAATCAGCAAATGTAAAGGATGCTTGGAAGTTGATATTGGCTTTAATGGATGGAGCCACTTCTAGCCTTGAGCGGTGCTGTATGGGTGTCAGCAGCTGAGCTGTGGAATGCCTGATTTTAATGGACACATACAAATGTTTGCAGGGGGTACAGTCTGAAGGTGTATTACTAAAATCTATTGTTTTTTTTATTAAACTTGATTTTTTTACACATTTAGTGACTGCCTACTGAATTCTGAGTATATTGTGAGTTTAAAACAACTTCATATTCACAATGCTTTCTGAAACATTCTGGGCCCTCATAACACTAAAATTAAACTAGTCATTCTTCCCCACAATTGCCTAACAGATACGCCCAATGGGATGAGTGGTGTCAACAGAGATGTGTTTACTGTAAGAAGCTGTAAGTCCACATGTTGCTTGCAAAATGCATTATTTCTAATGTAGGGCGATCAGAATAAAAAAACGAGACCTTGCTGAAACACAGAAGCAAGACTACAAGTTTGCATCAATCGAGGGGCACAGAACACCAATGTAGAAATTAAAGATGACCCACTAAGGGTAAATAAATGCAACTTTTACACACAAGATTTTCTCTGTTAATTGTTTTCTGTAGAGGGCTTCTAACTTATTCTGCACTGGAGCTCGTGACAAATGTCCTATGTTCACTCGATTGTCTCTAAAATACTTGCTACATGTACTGCCGTTTGCCCGAATGATGGCGAAACCCCGGGACTGCCCCGACAACTTCGGGTCACCTGGTAACCCTTTGCTGAGGATCCTACTTAAGGAAATGCTGTCCATGCTAAACAGGTAGATTGCTGTATTGTTTGCGCTTGCTTGCCAAAGAACAAAGTTGTGACGGTGTCATGTGTGTACATTCTGGCTCCCCGCGAGCTAAGAGAAGCACTTGGGAATTCATCCGAGGGCAGCAAATGTTCTTGGACTTGGTACTGGCATCATTTTCACATCTGTCTTTTTCGCTCTCTCACACCAATCTTACAGTAGGTTTGCCACCAGGCCAAATGTATACCGGCATGACCGCATTTTAATCTCCTGCCAGTACAAAACAAACATTGGCATAGCCAATAGGTCTCGCCTTTGGGACCATATAAGTGTTTAGCTATGCAACAGTTGCATAACTAAATACTTATAAGGTCCCAAAAGCGAGACCTAGTGGCTATGCAAAGCGGCCGTGAAAGTGAAAGTAATCGCGGTCAAGCGCGCGCGCCCGAGCACATGCACTGTAGCTCTAGGCTGGCCTGGTAGTACTTTTTGGAGCCCTCTCAATAAGTCTCGCCAGACCAGCGCATGCGCTGGGTCAGGCGAGACCTAAAAATAATACAAGCCACTTATGCACACACTGGATGACGTCAGGACCCTGCAAAGACCGGCTGCTGTGCACCAGGACTCGGCGAGGGCTGGAGCGGAGGGCAGCCAAAAATGTGTTGGGAAACTGCCAGACTGCCAACAATCTAAAAACAAACAGTTTAACAGCAAAATTATTGACATAATATTCCCTGTAACTGAAGAGAACTACTTTGTAGGGATTTGTCCCTTTTAAAAGGGAAGAAAGCTGTCACTCACAGTGAAGTTAGTTGAAATTCAATTCACAGCATTTCTAGACCGCACAGCTGCCTCCAGAGAGGCGTCCCGGTGCTAGTGGAGAGTTCAAGGCAGAAAAAGACAAAAAAGAGATCAGGACTAATTAGCCCACTAGGTAGGAGTCAACAAAAAGCAGGGTCTGAATACTGTCGAAAGCAGGGTTTAGAAGGGCTGCACTGCAAACTAAGAGGCATTGCATTCCAGATTCTGGGAGCCAGACAGGGCTTTAAGTGGGATGAAAAAACTGGGTGGGTCTCTCAAAGGGGCGTGGCCAGTGTAATTAAGGGAGTGGCTTAAAAACACCTAAACCAAAGGCGCGCAACACCCATTGGACTCAAAGGGCTTCATCCCCCCCATCCCCCCCTTCCCCCGTCGTGTGTGGCAGCCCGGGATGAGACAGCTTCCAGGGGCGCGCACACATCCGCCCCCGAGCACTTCACAGGTCTTTAAAAGACCATTTGCATGTTAATGAGGCCTCGCTGTTGTTTCACCCCTTCTAAGAGCCCCTGCATCTCCACTCTGCCTATGGCTTAAAAGATTCAGCCCCCACCCCGAAATCAGCTCCACTCTGTGAGACTGCTTAAAGATTCAGCACCTCCCGAAATTTGGCTCTAGTTACGCCTTTGGTGCTTAGCATAGTGTGCCGCCTGCCGCCGGACTCGTATTTTGCTGTTTCTGTCATTGCAAACAAGTAATTTCATACCTGCAACAAGTCATGACAATGGTTGTTGTGTATGATAAATAAGCAGCAACTATGGCTTGTTCTATAGAATTTTGAAAAAGCTTCCACTTAAAGCCCTGGTGACACCACGACGAATCGATGTTGCTGCTCCTGAGTTTCAAGAAGAGAAGGAAAATCTAGAGAGAAAATGACTCTCTTTAAAGGATTTCCCTTTCCCTAGTACTTCACCTGGCATGACGTCATGCCATAACTTCTCCACTAGCTAGAAGTTAGCAGTGTGAGCAGGCGCACATTATGTGCCTGCTGTCACTGCAATCCGAGGAAAAATGGACCGGCTGTGTCAGGGCACAAAACATATCCCGATAGAGACCCGTTTCGAGGCCCCCTTTAAAAAACTGCCGGTGCTCAGACCTGGTGAGACCCGGCCCATTTAAAGCCCTGGAGCCAGATATGAGAAAGAACTCCCACCTCTTCTTGCTTTGTAAATGTGAGGGACTTGGAACAGTTTCAGCTTGTTCGATCTTAAGGGTCTGGTTTGCAGATAGGGCTTTCGATGTCAATGTCTAAAGTAGGCTGACCCTTTGCCCCATGCTGTAGTGGAAGGAAGAAAAATGTGAATGACAGTAGACTAATGGATGAAGAGGACTGCCTGAAGGCACTTGTATGTCTATTACATATATAATTGTACTGAAATCATAAGATGTTGGCTAACTCCAGACTGCAAATATACATCAAGAGGGTTTGACAGGCCGTGCAGTTTAATTCACTTCAGCTGTACGACTCATTAAGACATCAGAGTTCAGATTATACCCAAACATTCCATGCCTTGAAAAATATATCTATATTATATCTATCTCTAAATCCATCTTTCTATATCTAAATCTATCTATCGAGCTATATGTACATCTATCTCTCCCTAAATCTATATAGAACTATATATCTATATTTAACTATATATATATATATATATATATATATATATATATACACGTGAAACGGCTGCTACTTAATAAGCAATTTGGGACCAGGCCACCAAACTAATAATTTCACAATTAATACATACCACATCACAAGCAGCAAGCAATCTCATAATCTAATCAGGTGTGCTTCAGACCAACTCCCTTTCGAACCGGAATGCCCTTTCACAGGCCATACCACACCTGGATTCAACCCATTGGCCCGAGAATGTTTGACCCCACCGGAAGTGTGATTGTAAACTGCATTCAAACGTTTTCAAACGCAAGTGAAAACATACATGATTACAAACTGTATTTACCAATTCTTGTAAATTAGGATCGTATGTCAACAAATATTGTGTAAGTAGTAAATTTCTACTGAAACGAATCTCACTCCTTGGTGCAGTGGGGGCAGTGACATCGGGGCACAGGGACTTCAGGGGCCCATTGTATCCTGATCATTACTGTAGTGTAATTGCCTGCATCGACATCCTTGCTACTGTTCACCGCTTCCATATTTGGGGGTGGGTGTTGGGTGCCAGTGCACCCCTGAAAAGTTTAAGATCCCCTTTTACCACGGGGTGATGTTGAAGAGAGGGGGGGGGGGGGCAATTAGCGCCAATATGTTTTAAACATGAATCAAGTGTTTTTAAATTGACTAGTTACGTTAGGTTAAAGGTGTACGCACGGTGCAACAGTAAGATGTCTGCGCTGCGGCGCTACAAGGACTTTTCAAATTTGCAGCAGCAAAGCTGAAGTACAGTGCAGACCCACGGCAGGTCTGTTTTTGTGAATTAAGATTGTGTTCACTAGGACACAAGAACTAAGCGTTGAGGGGGCACGTGTTCGCCGGTCATGTCCTTTACATAAATAAGATCGGATAAGAGGAGTCCAGCGTTTAAAAAAAAACGTGGCACTCGAAGACAATGTAAAAGCTCTGGGAGCCCCAGTCACTTACCAATACACTTGTCTCTGAGCCGGAGTGGGGGTACCTCACTCAGCTAGGATGGCCACGCGCACACTGACTTTATCTGATACAGAAAAAGAATTGTGTCCCACCTCACCTGCAGCAAGCACAGCATTGCGCACGGGCAATTATGCCATTCCCGGCGAAAGCCTGAAGTCCACTCACCAGCCAGAGACAGAACAATGAGAGAGAGCTGACTGGCTCATGCTCCAGGCGTGAAGCCAGCGTGGTTGCAGGACACGTGGTGCATGCTCCTTCAGGGCTCTCTTGTGAAGACATTTCTTATCAGCTTGTTAAATAAACAAGCTGATAAATAATTTCTTCACGACAGACGCAAACTAGGCGAGCCAGTCCGGCTCGGAGAGAAAGGGCGTCTCCAGGAAACCCTCATTTCCAATGGTAGGCCGCCGTTTAGCATAAACGTTGACGCCAGCCAATGGAAATGAGGGGCAGGGCTAAAAGGCCCTCTTCTGAAAGTCCTCTCTTACAAAATCTCTTGCAGAGGCGGAGCAGGGCTCTGCCCTGCAATGCCATGCGAGACCTAAAAACTGTGGGGCAGATTTACAAGCCCCGTACGCCACTTCTGATGCCGCCGTTGCTGTGACGCAACAGCGGCGTAAAGCCAGCGCCATGCTGCGGGGTATTTACAACGTGATGCATCTAGGGAGATGCGTCACGTTGTAAAGCCCTGCGCCACATGAAACCTGCGTCAGGTTTCATGTGAGCGTTCCGGCGAAGGGAGGGGCGTTCCAGCACAGGAACGCTTCGCAAAAGAGCCTGAGTGAAATCTACAAGATTTCACTCAGTCATTTTTCCGACCCTGCTGCGTCAAAACCTTGCGCCTGCTTGAAGAGGCGTAAGGCGCGACGCACCATGTTGGACATAGGCAGGGTTGGAACAGTACTGGAGTTGCTTCGCGCCCTCGACACGACTCCAGCACTGCGCCAACCTTACGCCGGCAGATGGCACATGCATCTGTTTATCCTTGTGCCATGATGCGCCGCATTACAATGCGGCGCATCTGTGGTGGCGCAGGGAAAAACTTGTGTCTCGCATCTTTCCTGGCGCATCCCTGCTGATTTGCAGGGATGCGCCAGGAAACGTAAATCTGCTCCTGTGTCTATAGGTTGACCTGTCCCTGTAGGATGAGATATGGGGGAATGACCTTTCCACCAGTATAATTGGGAATAAATGACACCGCAGCAATATACGATATAACAAGCTTAGTACAAAAATGAGCACACATTATCTCAGTAAAGGCCACTCACCTGACGACAAAAAACGGACAATTTTGGAGGCACACCCCATCATGAACAAAAACACACTGCTCAGAGGGGAACAGAAATGTTCTGTTTTGTGACACAACTATATGAATTGAACAACGAGATTCTATGGAGCGATACACACCACATAAGGTTGAGTTACCAACACCATGTCACTTTGACCATAGACGCATACTTTTATGTATGACTTTGCAATCCTTTGACACAACAAAATTGCACTGGGCAAATACCTTTTTGATCAGGGTCACCTCTCTACCCACTCATTGGAGGAAGACCCGATTTGCCAACAGTTAATTTTCATCTGGGTCTGGTGACATCATTTTTTATTGTTTAGTCACCAGATGCTTTAAGCATAAGAGACACAGACATACATAACTGCACTTTGATTGGCCCCTTTTAGTAAAATAATGCCCACTTCATTGCCTTGACCTTGTTCTGACACTGATTATTGTCTCCCCTACTATTATGCCCTGCTGTTTTTGATATAATGTTTGTTTGTAACATAATTCTTGTTTTGAACGGATGGATTTGATAACACTCCCCGTTGTGCAAAGTACTAGGGCAATATGGCGCCAACGCTGAGACTTTCCCGGAGACAGCTAGCGTTCTAGCTGTCTCTGGCTGTCTGCACCTGTTTCCAATTGATTATAGACGCCACAGTACTTCAGAATGCTGCCCAGTTTGCTCCCTCACTTCCAAGAGAGTTGAGCCTGGGTATGTCATCCCGCACACCTTTGCTACGGACACTGGTAGTACTGACTGACTACAGAGGCGTCCCTGACCCTCACACCTTCTTACAAGATGGATCACATATTTGTCTGTCACTCTACTCCTGTAGATACTTTTCTGTTTGTTGTCCAGCACGCATAGTTAGCGTGTGGCTCTGCTCTGACTTGTTGAAGTCCAATCGCAGCTCAATAGGGTGAGTTCAACCCATGGGACACAGTGGTTGGAATCTGTGGTGTTTGTCACATTTGATTTCCCCTCTTCAGCATATTTTTAGCAACATGTAAATGTGTATTTTCAATTTTCCTTTTTCTATTATAGTTCGGTTTTTATACACTCTGGAAGGTATTTACACATATTTAGGTAGTTACCTTGTGATTGGAAATCAGATTATACTGTACTTCACAATTCCAGCCACCGTGTAGATTAGGGGACACTGGTCTTGCAGAATTACCACCAGATCTGTAGCTGACTGATGGGTAAGAAACATGTCGACCCACTAGCTATCATAGATCATCATTTTTGATGAGGAGCAAAGACGTTTTTAACCTAGGCAAGGGGCCTTCCCTATTAAAACTTGTTACAGGACCGCCGGACCTAATTTTATCTTGCACTTCCTTGATATACATTTCTAAATATTTTTACACAATTCTACACTACCTAGTCCCAAACCTAGGCTTATCAATAAAATCACACATGGCATACCTAAAAGATCTCTGATAAAGAGCCCTTTGTGGGTGCCCGTCTGGCATTGCAGTGCCAGCCCGACGTAGAGCTCGCCCAGTGATGAAGCATGACACCCACCTGGGTGCTTCCTGTGGACTCCCCAGGGCTCTACTGACCTGTTCATAATTTTCTTACTGTTTGACATAGGAACTGCATACCCTTCTTCTTGTGTTCTAATTGCCAGAGGAGTCATACGTTCTGCCCCTTAGATTACAGTAACAGAAAACAAAGGCCTGTATTGAGGCCTCTACTGGTGCTGTCTCAGCACTCTCCTTGACAACTGTTTGAAATTCTGCATCAAGCAGGGACATTGCAAACTGCCTCAGAGACGTTCTGGTCAGACCCATTGAATCTGTGAACTTTGCCAACTCTACACCTCTCTACTTCCCAAGGACATTGTGGTTAGAAAGCAGGGGTTAAAGCTCCTGTAACTGCACCAACTCTCTGCCCATGACCTCACAATTAAGGCCACACTCATGTCTGTATCAATTGAACAACAATAGCATTCCTAGTAAGATGGTCCTTCCTAAAGCAAGCACTCGCTCAGTCGCTCAATGCTTTAGTAAATTATCAAAGAACGATAAACACAGTCCCCATCGGAACCTAAGTTCCCCGAACAAAAACTGGCGCTGAATCAAAACAAACAGAATTGAGACTGGTACACAAGTACACCATAGCAACTTATATCTGGCTGGAGCTTCCATAATTGGACTATAATGAACTATCCAAATTTTTACTCTAGATAGCGTAGGGGAAACATCAATTTAAAGAGAAAAGGGAGGGTTGCTTTAAATGGCTCAGATGTTCAGCAGATAGAGGAGGCATTGCAATCATGCACCACTTTTCCACTTTACTTACTAACTTTCCAATCACCACACCTGAAAAATGTATCCGCTTCCTTTAACTCTACATTTATTGTTACTATAAAATATCTAACTGGGCAGTCTCACAAATTAGTGCTGCAAGTGGATTTTGTGCAATCCTTGGCCACTTGCATCTCCAACCTAGGTAATAACAAAGAGATAAACTCGCATTCAAACTCAAATTGTGCTTGCACACCCATAGTGAGCAAACGTTACATTACCAGACTTATTGCAACTATTAGTTGATAACCTAAAATCATCAACTAGTTCTGATATTGAGGTCACCAAAAGGGGAGAGCAAGAAGAGAATATGTGTCACCCAGTAAACTCAGATTAACCCATTTTAGTGATACACAAGGCCACAGGAGAGAGCAAATCAGACAACTTGATTCAATGAAATAATAGTGCCCAGCAATCAGTGCTTTGATAAAGAAGCCACGTCTGCTAAACTTCTGAGTAGAAGGAAAAGAAAATACTGAAAAATTAATTCAAAATGGTATTATTTAAAAAAAACCACTCTTTACGAAACAAGTCACATAACATTCCTAACAATAAAATATCGGACAATGAAGAACACAAGAAAACACTTCCAATTGACAGCTTAAATATGCCTCCTTAGTCATCAAACATCATTGATGCAGAGTGAAGAGCAACAACAAAAGTGATAATCCCCCTAGAAACACACCAATGACTAAGATACGAATCCTGTCAATTGACAACGCAGCAAGGGTTAATTTACAAATGTGTCACTTTAGAACCACTTGAGCCAAGATTTAGTCATCATCTCTTTCATGTAATATACTAATTGATACCAACAATCTCCAAAAAGAAGATTCTCATAATAATAAACGTCAACACTGATAGGGCTCTGGATCAAGGCCAACATACCAATCAAGAATACATCTACCAAGGAAGAGAAGACATGTTAAATAGAAGCTACTTTTTATGTTTACTTCCTCACATACCAATCTTATCTCTCCTTAGGTTAGAATGTATAAGGATACGGTTCACAACTGCGCAATCACCTCCCAGAACAAACGCCACCCTAGTGACCTGGAAATGTAGTTATACAACTGAGCTGGTATCAAGACACTACAGCACAAAGAATAAATCAAAGTGCAGAAGAAGGCGTTCAAGAAATATTCAGTAATTTTAACTAAAGCGTAGTTAGAAATGGGATTCCTGGTTGGCTGAGGTATGCACCCAGAACAGGCAGGGACCACCACTCTCGTCAGGGTGAGTGAAGTACACACTAAAAGATAACCAATGCTCACCCTTTGGTTGCCTGGCACAGAGCAGTCACGCTTATCTAAAGAGGCAATGTGTAAAGTATTTGTGCAACACACTCCCAAAATGAATACACCACAAAAAGACCCAACACAGGTTTGTAAAAATAGATTATATTCTAAACAAAACAAGACAAAATGGCAAAAATACAATGTGTAGCAGTTGGCACATGATCAGGGATAGAGACTTTGTTATCCCTGAGGCTCAAGCAACAGGAGGCAAGCCAACAAGCTCTTTGAGATCACTTGGAAGAAGGCAGAGTCCAGCTCTCCTTCAGCAGTCAGTGTAGCAGGCAGCAATGCAACAAACAACAGAGAAGCAGGCCTTCTAGATCAGCTGTCCAGTTAAGTCCTTTAAGCAGCACAGCAGTTCTTCTGGCAGAGCTTAGTTACAAGTCCAGTAGTGTCTGATTTTAGAGGGCCAGAAACCCAGTACCTATACCCAAAATTGCCTTTAATGTGGATATGACTTCAAAGCAGCACTCTGAAGTGCACAAAGATCCCTTTCAACCCAGTTCTGTCTGCCAGGCTATCTGTGGGGTGTGGGGGGGGGGAGGTAATCAGTTCTTTGTGTGGGGACAGGACATGGTCTATTCAAGTGCAGTGTTAGCCCCTCCCTTCCATCCTGCCCAGGCAAGGCTATCAGAATGCAGATATATGAAGATGGGTACTCCGACACACCTATCCTTCCAGTGTGTGGCTGTCTAGAGGGAATGCACAAAGTGTACCTGCCACCCTCCCCAGATGTGTATTGGAGGCAGGCTGTCAGGTACACAGAGCAGTAAGTGCAGAGGAAGTGGCATTTTTTTAAACAGTAATGTTAAATCCACTTTCACCAGTAAGGAGGATTTATCATTACCATTCCAAAAATATGAAAAATCTACTCCTCTCTGATACGGAATTGCATCTTAAAAGTGTATTATGGAATTAACAATCCTAGCCTATGAAAGGGGAGGCCTCACAGTAGTGAAACATTTATTTGGGGGTTGTCACTACCAGGACATGTAAAGATTAAACACACATGTCCTACCTCTCACTTACATGGCACCCTGCCATAACGGTTATTTAGGGTCTACCTTAGAGGTGACCTATATGTAATAAAGTGGGAGTTTAAGGCTTGGCAAGTAGTTTTAAATGCCAAGTCAGAGTGGCAGTAAACTGCACACACAGGCACTGCAATGGCAGACCTGAGACCGGTTTGAAAGTCTACTTATGTGGGTGGCACAGTTAGCGCTGCAGGCCCACTAGTAGCATTTGAAGTACAGGCCCTGGGTATAAAATATTCCACTTACAAAGGACTTACCAGTAGGTCGAATATGGCAATCAGGTGGTGCACTGTCAGTGCGTCTTCTGAGACTAGCCCTCTGCAGGGGGAAATAGGACCACCCAGACATCCCCTTGCAGGAAGGTGCAGCCATTGCACCCGCCTGCATGGGGATGTCTATTCCCCTTTAAAAGTGCAGATGGGTTGCCGCCTGCACAGTGAAACACGGAGCGGCTGTAAAGAAGCCACTCTGTATTTCCCATGAATGTGCTGCCCCCAGGGCAGCATGGGATCGCTGCTGCCCTGGGGGCAGCGCATTCCCCATAATACTGCACATTTTCCTTCATTGTGCCGGGCGCACCTTTTCAAAGGTGCGCCCGGCACAATGAAGAAAAATGCGCTCATGTGTAATGTGGCCCCTAGTCTCTTAATACGCTCATCTTTCTATCATCCCTTCATCTTTCCATTCATTCTCTCCAGCAATCATCCATCCATCATTCTCTCTATTTATCCCTCATCTTCTCTCCATCCAGCCATCTCTACTTTCATCCATCAATGATTCCATCCACTTCTCTATCCATCATTCTGTTATTCCTCCTTTTCCTTCCTTCAATGCTCTTTTTCATTTGTTGCCCCCACACCACATCTCCAACAAACTATCCCCATGCATTGTTATTTAAGAGCTCCTGCTCAGAACCGCAGTTTCTGATCAAAGCAAAAAGAGCTATAAACAAATTAAATGCTTCATGTAAAATACTCACTCAAATTGCAAACGTGGGAGGTTAATTGTGCCCCTGGCTGTGTAGAAAGTCAATATGAATACAAACATTTGGTATACCTGGTGCAGGCTAGAATATACTGCTGAACTCCTTGCTGCCTTAAAGATGCGAGAGGACAGAGGTAAACATGTTATTAAACAAGAGAGATGTAGGAAACAGAAGGAAAAGAACCACAGGATTACTTGTAGTTGGTGGAGGTGGATACAAGTCGAAGATTAGGTCAGATTTTTTTCTGACTTGTTAGCCTGACTTGCTGGTTCCTCTGTTGAAAAGAGAAAATGTGGAAACATAGACCATTAATAAAAATCACACTAATATCGATTTTGACAAGAAAAACTCTTTCATTTAGGGAGGCGGACCAGAGGGGCAAGATGGCCGCTGTAGCTCTGTAGAGGAAAGTCGCTAATTCTCCTCTCTCCTAACTTAATGCTATCGGACTTCTGACAACGGGGATGCGGGTCTTTGGTGGACTCCTTTCTAAATTCTCGGAGCGAGCATTCAGGTCGGAATTATTGAACGGAATCCTAAACAAGGCGAGGAAAACCTTCCCTGGTTACTGGGGAAGTATAATTAACAGCGTGAAAGCTTCGCTTAGAATGTCGCAAAGAAACTTGGACAAGGACAGGGACAAGGAGAAAAACAAAGAGAAAGCGGCAGTAACTGGGCCATCCGAAGGTTTGATGAAAAGAGAAGAAAACCGCCTTGGAGCGATTTCAAAAGCACCGGCACCAGCACCGGCTACTGCTGCTAAAAGACAAACGGAGCAATTCAATCGCACCACAAAGAGTGCCTTGAGAGGGAGAAAAACCGAAAGACAGGAAAAACAAGAAAGGAAAACGGAGCCAAAACCGGAGACCCGCTCAGTAGCTAGCAAAGCGGCGAGGGAGCTGGCACTCGAGCCAGGAGGGGAAACACAGCGTTTACAAATGCCGACATCAAAAGAACAGATGCGACAGTCAACGTTACCCGAATCCTTCGCGTCAAAAGTAGCCCTGCCGGCTCAGAAGCAAGTGGAGGATCCGCAGCAGCCCGGAACACTAGGAGGACCCCTGCGGCTGTCAATTCCGCTGAACGCGGGCGTCGGAGAAACAGCAGACCGCGAGGACGCAGACGCTGTTATCCTGGTTGCTGGGCAACCACTGAATCCGGTAGAAAACATCACGCATCAAGCGGTGCCGAGTACCGGAGAGAAGAAGGTGAGCAAGGGGGGAGAGCAGAAAACGGATGAAGATTGTAAAGTGCTAGACCAGATGGAAAAGCTTAACAATGCCCAAATGTTAGACGCTCTGGCAAACGTGGAAGCAGGGCTGATTAAACCTACAGGCCTAAGGTGGGGGAGCACCCAGAGCCTCGAGGGGCATCAAGACTTTGGATATGATCGGGACAGCGTTAAGGGTGGTAGAGAAGATAGAGATTTGAGGGGTGGTTCCCCTGAATTCTTTTCAGTAAATGAGGGCTCGGATACAACAGATATTAGTGAGCCCGAGAATGAGGAGGAGCAGAGCTGTTCAGACCACACTGCTGAATCAGACACAAGCAAGGATTCCACTGAGCTGGTGACCCAGAAGAAAAGGAGATCGGGATACAGAAGAGATGGTGGAGGGTCTAGAAGCAGTATGGATAAAAAACTGTCATGGGACTACTCTGCTACATCAGCGTCTTACCTGGAAAAAGATCAGGGAGAAAAAGAGCAGGGAGAAGGAGATACTACGGGGAGACCAGAGCCTCAAAACGTAACTCTTGAATTGTTGTTTGGAACTTTGAAGCAGATGCAATCAGAGGCCAGAGCAGAAAGTCGAAGGGCAAAAAGAGACACAAAAAAGCTACAAGCCTCACTGAGAAGAGTAAATAGAAAATATGAAGAGGTTGAGGAGAGAGTTACCCAGGTGGAGGAAAGGACTGGCAGAGTAGAAGATGAGGTAGCAGAATGGCAGTCTTTTAAAACGGAACAAGGGAAAGTAGTGGAAGACCTTCAATGGAAACTAGAAGATTTCGAAAACCGCCAAAGGCGGAACAATGTAAGACTCTTGGGACTTGCGGAAGGGCGGGAAGGACAGGACCCGAGAGGTTATGTGATTAAGGTGCTAAAAGCAGCCTTTCCAGAATCAAAATGGCAATGGGATCTAGAAGTGCAAAGAGCCCACAGATATCCTTTGTTTGTAAGGAAGAATCGAGGGGGTCAGGAGAATGCATTACCAAGAGCAATGTTGGTCTTTCTAGGGAATTATTTGGCGAGGCAAGAAATAATTGATAAAGCTAGACCAGATGCAAGAAAGTTAGCCGACGGGAATACATTTTTTGCCAGGCCAGACTTCTGCCACGTCACTGTGGAAAGAAGATGGAAGCTAAGGCAGATGATAGCACCCTTCCAAAAGCAAGCTGCAGAAGCTTATTTGCTGTTCCCAGCAAGATTGAAAGTCATTAGGAAGGGGTACACCAAGATATTCACGTCCGAGATAAAAGCAGGAGAATACTTGACGGAGATCATGGAGTTGGAGAAAGGAAAGGAAAGTAGAGGGAAAACTCCAGCGGTAACACCACCAAATGGTCCTTCAAAGACATAGTAAGAGAAAATCCCCAAAGTACACATAGGTACAAGTACATGAGAGACTAGGATAGGAGAGAGTAGCGACACTACAGACTATAGGGGACACACATAGGTCAGGATTGACCTATTTGCCTGTAGCAAAGGGGGTGGGGATCCAAAGGGGAGGGGGGAAGAGGGGGGAAAGGGGGAGGTGGTGGGGAAGGGGAAACTCATGCACTTAGGAGGTGGTTTTAAGCACAGTAAAGGTAGTGAAGGTTTGCGAGGTAGGAGGTACAGTATACTAGTAAATAGAATCGTAGGTAAGAAAATACTGAGGTTTGATGAAAAACGGCAGGCGTGCATACTTACAGAGGGTAAAAATTTTGAATCACAATGACATGTAGGATAGCCTCAATAAATATCTGTGGTTTAAATGAGGTAAATAAAAGGCTTAAGACGGCTGCCCTGTTAAAATGGCTAAATCTCGATTTAGTGTGCCTGCAAGAAACACATATTGAAGGCACTAAGGCTTATTTACTGGAACAGCTTGGCTATAACACGCTGGCAAAAACGAACCAAAATACAAAGACGAGAGGGGTGGCAATTTTAGGTAGGAGTCAGGATACGCTGGTTAAGAGAAAGAAAGAGGATCAGTGGGGAAGATGGGCTATAGCGGAGATAAGTTTTAGGGGGGAGACAATCACGATTGTCTCGGTCTATGGCTCTACAGGAGATGATCCGGATATTTTTCAATTTTTGGATACAGAATTAGCACAATGGCCGGAGCCCATTATACTCTGTGGTGACCTGAATTTACACGATCCAGACAGTAGTTTTATAGACCCCGGTAGAAAATACTTGGGGAGGAAAAGGAGGACTTATAGAGCCTTAGCAGATATGGCAATACATAACTTGTTGGAAGACCCTTGGATAAAATGTCATCCAAATCTAGATGGGAGTACTTTCTTTTCAGCCCCTCATCAGATAATGGTTAGGTTGGATTATTTTTTAATTACAAGAGGACTGCTGGATTATGCAAGAATAGATAGGGAACCAAGGATCATCTCAGACCATAGCCCATTAGTCCTAACTGTAGCAATTGGGCAAAGGAGAAACAAAGAGCTAAGACAATGGACATTTGATAGAAAGTTGCTACAGGATCAGCGGTATAGGGAAAGATTGACTAATTGGATCAAAGAATATTGGGAGTTAAATAGGGGTACTTCAACACCAGGGATAGTGTGGGATGCTTTTAAAGCTGGAATAAGAGGCGAAACCTTGAGTTATGTAATTAAGGAACAAAGAATTTTGAAGGTAAAAGCTGAGCAAATTAATAAATCAATCACTAAAGCAGAGGAAGCACTTATTACAGCTTTACATACACACTCCCCAATTGACCAGATCTTATTGAAAATAGTTGCGCTTAAAGCCGAAGCTATGGAGGAGATGGGGAAGGAAACAGTAGAGAAGTATCTGGTAAATAAGGAAAAGGTATACGAACTAAGTGAAAGAGTTGGCCACATACTGGCTGTGCGTGCTAGGCAAAGGGTCGGGATGGCCGATATAAAGGAGATTAAAAATTCTCAGGGAATTAGGGTGAAGGAAGTTGAACAGATCCGAGAGGTCTTCAAGCAATTTTATACAGAACTCTATACAAAGGATGGTCGAGAGAAAGTGGAGGATATAAGGACTTATTTAAGCGAGATAGAGCCCTCGGGGCTAGCAGAGGAGGACAAGAAAGGGCTGGAGGAGATACTGCAGCTGAAGGAACTGGTTGAGGCTATGAGGGATCTACCATCAGGGAAGGCAGCTGGCCCGGATCAGATTCCGATAGAATTCTACAAGACCTTTCAACCCTTTCTCATAAAAGAAATGTTTAATGTTATGCTGCTGGCACAAAAGGGTGAGTCTGTACCAGAGTCCTGGGGCGGGGCAGACATCATCGTAATACCAAAGAAGGGTAAACCCCCAGATATCCCGGGGTCGTATCGTCCTATTACTTTAATGAACGCAGACATTAAGGTGTTTTCTAAAATCTTGGCGAAAAGGTTGTCTAGGGTAGTTGAATCACTGGTAATTCCTTCTCAGCATGGATTTATCCCGGGTAAAGGGACAACTCAACATACTAGACAAGTAATTACGGCATTTGATGCAGCAAGCATTTTAGAAGACCCCATGGCAGCCCTGTTCCTAGATGCTGAGAAGGCATTCGACAGGGTTTCGTGGAGGTATATGTGGGAAGCTCTGAGATGGAATGGTATAGGGGTAGGATTTATTAAAGCTCTACAGACCCTATACATAAACCCGACGGCCAAGATAAGAGTTAATAGAGGACAAACATCCGCAGTCTATATCCAGAGAGGAACAAGGCAGGGTTGCCCCTCTTCGCCCTTACTTTTTGCTCTTTACCTAGATCCCTATATACGAAAGCTGGAAAGAAATGTTCTGATTCCACCGCTAATATTAAACGGTTGTAGACTTAAAACGCTAGCATACGCTGACGACGTGGCCGTCCTGACGACAAAGCCCTCGGACGCTATCAGGGTAATCGAAGAAGAAGCTGTGCGATTTGGGCAGTTCTCAGGATATAGCCTGAATAAAGAGAAAACTCAGATAGTTAAAAATCAGTGGGTAATGTGTAATGATGATAGAGTGGTGGGAGTGGCAAACTATCTGGGGGTCCAGATTACAGCGGAAGTAGATAAGATTGTTAAAATCAATATCGCACCCGTAACAGCTCAAGTTAAAAAGGAGCTGGAAAAAATGAATAACCTACACTTGTCATTGGTAGGCTGTACAAACATCATTAAGATGTTGGTTTTACCTAAATTTTTATATTTTTTTAGGGCTATACCCTTGTTGTTTGAAGCCAACTGGTTTAAGGGCCTAGAGGCCATATGTAGCAGGTTTATCTGGGCACATGGTAAGACCCGGAGGGCCTATAGGTTTATGACACTGCCTAGGGAAAAAGGGGGATGGGGAGCACCAGATTTTCGTTTATATTATATGGCAACTGTTTTGCAATATATACAAGGATTAATTGGGGGGAATATTGATGATGTAAGAATGCATAAGATGTCTACTGAGATTTATGCAGTTGTGTTAGGGGCAAATACCTACAACTGTTTTTTAAAATGTATAGATTCTAGTTATTTTAAGAGAACCAGGTTTAAAACTGTTAAGGCGGCTGTTGTGGTATGGAATGCTTTCTTAAAAAAAGTCAAGATGGGGAGGTATAACAGATATGTGTCCATATACAATAACAGATCACTCCCAGCGGAAATATTTGCTGATCAGACAATGGCGGAGTGGGCAACAAGGGGGATTACGCAAATAGGAGACTTGATCTCTCAGGATGGTTTTATGCAATTCTCAGATCTGCGAGCTCTATATAACTTAGATAATAGGGGTTTTTTCAAGTATTTACAGATTAGAAGTTTCTTCAGAAACAAAGTGGGAGGTCCTGCAGGCTTTACCAAGATAGAAATAATGGAGAAAATCAAGCTGATGGGGGACTGTACGATAAGATCGTTTTATGCAATATTGTTGAAAGAAAATCAGGATGATTTAGAGAAATTTAGTACAAAATGGGTAGATAAAATAGGAGTTAAAAGTAATTTGTTTTTGGAATCTCTGAATTATGGACGCACAATATTAAGTTCAGCCCCTTTGCAGTCTCAGCACTATAAAACATTATATTTTCTCTATTTTACGCCAGCAAGGATAGCAAGATGGGGTGGGACTGTAGGAATTAACTGCCCTCGATGTGATGCGTTAGAGGCAGATAGCATACATATTTTTGCAACATGTCCCCAACTTCAATTTTTGATTAAAGAGATAGAGGGGTTCCTTGCAAGGTCCTTGGGTATAGGGATCTCTCTTTCACCATCTTGTATTATGTTAGGAGTGGCAGAAGGAGAGCAGGAGCACGCAGAATTCCTGTTTGCTATAATGGCCGTTTATAGATTGACAATAGCTAGGGCTTGGTTGGATAAAAATCCCCCAGAATTTCAAACTTGGTTGTCAAATACGTTGTATGTACATAATATGGAGGAAAATATTTCTGCTCGGAAAGGAAGCAGAGGAAGATGTTTGGGGAGAAGGACTTGGGAGCCATTAAGTAAATGGAAGGAGAGACAAAAGTCCCGCACTGCTTAAACAAAGTATTGAAATAACTTGGTGGAATTACTGGAATTTAAATAATAGAAATTATTGAAAGTATTTTAACTATTAATGGGTACTCAACGTAAGTTAAAACTTTGCTTATATTTGTTGTTATTTTTCTTTGTTTTTGAGAGAAAATAAAAAATATTTAAAAAAAAAAAAAAGAAAAACTCTTTCATTTATATTTCACCGAGGTTGCTGTTGGAGAAGGACATGCTACATCAGATATTAGTGAAAACAAATTCGTCCTTGTTTGATTATTGTGGACTACATTTTTTTGCCAGTCAAAAACAGAACTTTTCTAACACTTTAACCCTGTAGGCTTTAGCATACTTGCTAGGCTGAAAGAGTGTGGAGGCCCATGGAGCAGTTGGAGTATATTGGTTTGGGCATCGCCCGGATTGTGCAACTGAATCCAAATGCACAGAGATGTCGTGGTGTGGGACTGGCAGAGCATGCAGGTCATGCCAATAGCCCAGTGCTGTATTGGGCTGGTGTGCTCGTCATGACTCGTGCTGGTCCTTGACTGCTTGCATCCATGGATCACTGCACCAGAAATTTGTCATGTTTTCTGCCTCCAATCCAACCATGGCCCATATGAACTTCACCCCCTCACTCACCTCAGGAATTCGGGTCTGCAGCTGGACCCACTCCTGTATGGTTTACCATTCTTTACAGGTCTTGAAGTAGGCCTGAGACTTCCCTTGAAGTCCATTTTAGCATATCAGTGCTACAATTGACTTTGTGCCAGAAGATGACTCAATGGCAGTAAGCTGGTCAACTTCAGAAGATAGGGCGTAGCTCTGTGAGCATCCTCTATTTCTGAGATGACTATTGTTTTTAAGTAGAAAGGGTTAATTCTAACTGGTAACACTGAGTGGGGGTACACTAGGGAGGCCCCATAATGATGTTCAGTAACGTTTACAGCCTGGAGCATCATTGAACTCACTGACAGCGAAGGAATACAGTTTTACCTGACTCTGAAGGATGGATGCTGCTTGGTCTGGGGCGCCCCTGCTGACCATTCTTTGCCCTTGTACTGTGGCCAACAAAGAAGACTGAATATGGTCCAAATTTATATTTTACACAAGACTGTCAGTTCGCTCTTCAGTTAAAAACTGAGATCATGGAATTGCCACAGACCCTTTTCTAATAGACTACCCACAAGCACTGAATATGAAATCCATCCTCAAAGATATGAAACACAGCTTGAGAACAATTGACGACAAAATTGACACTTTGAAATTGCATATGGATAGAGCAGTGCAGCTGGACAGGCAAGTCTTACGATTAGACGCAATTGAACACTATGTGTCAGACAATGAGGGTGACATTTCATGAAAAAAGCCTCAAGGTGGAGAAGGTCCTGGTTATCAGAGCAAATTACAAAGATCTTGAAGCAAGATCAAGAAGCATTAATATCCATATGGTAGGAGTCTCACAGTAAACAAATACAAGCAACACAGAATCCTTTGTGGAGTCCCTCCTCTCGGAATTGTTTAACAGAGACAGATTCTCCTCAGTTTCATTGTTGAAAGGCCACATAGATTACTGGGGCCCAAACTGCTACTAGGAACACCTCCAAGGCTGATAATTGCACGATTGATTTTTTTTTTTTGTTGAATATTTTTATTGGCATTTAAACACTCAGAAAACAATACAATCAACGACTATCCCCCGCCTGGGGATGTCAAAATACAATTTCCATCGCATAAATTTCCCAGCTATGAGTCCACAGTACATGGGTAAATCGTTGCTCCCCCCAGTCACCCTGCAGGATAATCCTTAGAGGCCCGCCCCCTGGCGGCCCCCCGTAGGCATAGTATAGACTCGCAGGGCGCGGGGTCCCCACACAGATAGTACCCCCGTGAAATTGGAGCAGCCAAACAAAGTTCAAACTTCAAACAACCACCCCCTACTATGACCCTTCCCCCAACCGCCCCCCCCTACACCCACCCCCCCCTCCGGCATGACTGCTTGACAGGATACCTGATGATACATTAAAGTTGAGAACTCTATATCCCTGACCTTCCCAATCCAGGCCCGCCGACCCCCCAGTTGTGCTATGTCCCAATCGCTACTCTCTGGATAATTGCACGATTGATGAAGTATAAAGACTACGATGTAGCTCTGCGTCTTGCCCCTGAGAACCAGAATTTGAACTGAGCTGGGTTCTCAATCATACTGTTCCTCTGTACCACAGCTATAAACAGTTGTGGTACTGGAGGCTCATAGGTCATTTTGTTGTGTAAAATATGCATAAGTTATACTATACTGTAGCTGGCCAGCCATGAACTTGATAGATATGCAGACGCACATTTTCAACAAGCAAGTTGCCCCCATATTCCTTAATTAGTATACAAAGTAGAGCTGTGGACCACCCCAATGAGGATTGCAGAGAGAAAAGATGCCGAACATGGATGATAATGGTTGACTTTATTGGCAGTGGTAAAGTATTATTTTCGCTGATGGCTTTTGTTAATTATTATTTCATGGTGGTTGCATTAGTTGTATCTAAAATTAAAGTGGAGTGGTGTTCTGGCAACCCACTACTCTTAGTATCTATATCTGTTTGTTGCTTTTGCAGCTTTGCTCTGTGATTATTTACCGGGCGGGAACGCAGATTAAAATTCAAGTTTTTATGTGAGAGACTCGTAGTTTGCTCGCTGGCACTTCCTCATTAAAAAATACTTCTAGCAAGTCTAAAGTGCACACGTTCACAAGTGAGTCAGACACAGTCCCAGAGTGACTTTTTGCATTTCTTTTCTTGTTGATGCACTCAATATTGCATTTAATGTATTTTAAAAGATGGCCACCAAGAAGTTTCGGGATTGAGAAACTAATTTCAGATGATCATTTATTATTGCCCTGAATGGCCATCACAGTTATGGCCTGGAGATACATGACAAGAACAGAAGAAGACTGCAGAGTTGGGGAGGAGGGCTGTGGAAATGAAGGTAAAGCACCACTCTCACTCCAGTAACTACCCTCAAGGTGCCATGGATTAGCCACAAGAGTGGCCAACTTCCCCAATACAAGAAGGAATTTATTGGGTGGAATTCAGTGCAAGCAATGACTGATTAACTCGGTGAAGTTACAAAGTTAAAGGAAGTTATATTTACAAGAGTTGATGTGCTTGGTGTTGCAGCTTTTTTTCAGGTCACCTAGCTAACATCTGACAGCTGGAACACATGATAAAGACTTTCCCGTCAGACAAGAAGAAGATACAAAAGTATTATAAACAATGGTATACAGGCACTAAGCGCTACGCCAAGCCATGACCAAAGAACGGGACCTTTGACAAAGACATAATTGAACACACATTGACTTACATTTGCTCTAAGTATAACAAAACGAAAAGACAGAAAAGGGAAGCTACCCTGTCATTATGGCGGATATTCTGCGATACAAAAGCAAATGTGAAGCCAACAGCACCCAAATAGGCAGTAATACCAACCTCTGAAAACCCCCGCCTTATGGTCTTTACCCTATTTCACCAGCCGCAGGGTATCAAGATCCCGATAGACAGAGTTCCACCTAAAGAAAAGAGGCAAACGTCACAGTGAAATGATGTGTCTTTGAACCTCACCCCTACGACTCCTCGGACTGGTGTAGACCCAGACCGAAGAGACAGGCTTATAATGAATTACAGCACACCGTTAGACAAGCAGAATGTTCTAGAAGCCCTGCACCCCTTCGAAGACAATCAAATGGACTATGGAACAGGTAGTTCTTAAACTGGGAGACACATCTGCAGAGACTTTGAGAGAGGCAACTGAGGAATGTATAAGAGAAAAAGAAGGATGGGAGAGGGACATACAGAAGCCACATTATCATAATCCCCCAAATGAGTTACAAGCTACAGGAGGGGCAGAGGAAGATGTGAAGTGTGGTGACAGGCTTAACAGGGGTGCAAGTGAACAGGACACTAACAGGAGACCATATAATTTCAGCCCGCGTCCTGTGCAGGGGTATTTAATGGCAGTAAGAGACACTCCACAAATGCTGAGTAAGTCAATTCTAAAAATGAGTAGGTCAGATCTGACACCTATAGGAGGTAATACAATATAAGGAGGGTAGTTGCTATTGTCAACACTTCTAGGACAAAGTAGCAGAATGGAATAGAAAGGACAGGAGGAAGCAATGGCCTGACAAGGGTCTTTTGAACTTATTGATTTAGCAACTGTCGAAGATTGTATACAGCCGGGACGGGGCAGCCCAAAATGAAATTATCGTTATATGCAGGAGTACCTTGTGGGGTGGGAGGAGTATGCTATAGGCAATCCAACTGAAGTAATCAGGAGTAATAGACCAGATCGATAACTCAGTTAGCCCTCATATTCAAGAGTGGACCACTGCCCACATACATACTGTGGTCACACATGGAGAAAGAGATTTTAAAAAGGGCTCTACCCTCGCTGTCTGAAAGAGAAGGAAAATGGATAGGATGCTTTGAAAAATACACAGCTTGAGTGAACCTCGCCTTGGATGATATCAAAATCTTAAGTTCCCCGCTGGGTGATTAAGTAAACACAATTTTTGTCAGGGCAGGATTCTTTCAAATAATATTGATAAATATACAGTTTGATGGGTCGTCATTTAACAATATTTATCAACATGTCTGGGACGTGCTTCGGCAGACATACCCAGACAGACCCGACATTGGAGCCATTATGGCAGAAAGCATAAAACCGACTGAAGATATTGCAGAATTCATCCCCAGAATGAAAGAATGATGGATACAGGAAGTAGGATGTAACTGGGAAAATACAGGAGGAAATGTAATGCTATCTTATAATGTATTGAAACGAGGTCTTCCCATGGACATACAAGCAAGTTTAGACAGAGTGGTGGGAATAGAGGCTAAACCGTAGCCAGAAAAAAAATCCCATATAATACGTTAATTTAAGAGAAAGAAAGAAAAGGACAGAACAGGGAGAAAGGGCCACAGCTAAGTTGGTATAACAGAAACTTAAAAAATCAAGTACATAAGGGGCACTTGTAGCAGCACCACAAATAGTTGTCACAACGCAAGTGCAGGCACCAGGAGGACAGCCAGTAAATAACATGAGAAAGGGACAAGGAGGTTTTTCAGGAGGCCAAGAGCCAGTGCAGGGAAAAAGACAAGGAGGGTAAAGAGAAGGACAACAATGTTATTATTGTGGTAATATGAGTCACTTTGTGAGCGAATGTAGAATGAAAAAGAACAAAGAGCAAGCGCAGAGATGGATCGTTCCGCAGAGGCAGATTGGGTCACAACAGATACAATGGGGTCCCCAGCAGCCCCCACAGGTTCCTCAGGTTCAGTGGACAACACAACAGGGACAAATGTCACAGAATATGCCACAGGTTGTCAGAAACACCGCAGGAGGACCGACACTGGTCCAGATGGGAGGAGTAATGGTACAAAGAGGTAATCCTTTTAACACGCAACCTCAAATGTCCAACTTAGCAAGACCACTGACTCATTGTCAATGAAATTGCTCTCCCACCCTCGCAGCTCCACCATTAAGTGAGGCCTCTCCTGAGCCCCTGCACTCCCGTAGTGTTGGTGTTCGAGGCCCTCCTCCACCCGCAGGTTATACCTGCGCCTCATCCCTGGTGGTCCAGTGGACCTCTGACTCCTTTCTCTCGCTCCGCTTTCTGCCCCTTCTGCTCCACTTTTCACCCTTTAGCTCTTTTCACCCTTTCACTCTTCTTAGCACTCTTCTTCTGCTTTCTGCTCTGTTTTTCACATTTTAGCTCTTTCTCCCTTTCACTCTTCTTGGCACTCTTATTCTGCTGTCTGCTCCGTTTTTCACCCTCTATTCTTCCCACCCTTCTACTCTTCAGGTCGTTTTCACTTCTTTTTCACCCTTTTTACTCTTTACTTTCTTCCTCTATTGCTTGCTTTCCCCTGTTTTTTCCCACTGCTGCTGCCCACGTGGCCCCAGCGCGACGAGCCCGAGCCAGTTTCTCTCCCCGCTCCCACCTCCCAGCTGTCCAGCCCTCCGAGACCCCTACTTAATGGCGGCCGCTGCGGGGACAGGCGAGCAAGTCCACTGACTCATTGTCAGTGAAATTGCTCTCCCACCCTCGCAGCTCCACCATTAAGTGAGGCCCCTCCTGAGCTCCTGCACTCCCGTGGTGTTTGAGGCCCTCCTCCACCCGCAGGTTATACCTACGCCTCATCCCTGGTGGTCCAGTGGACCTCTGACTCCTTTCTCTCGCTCCGCTTTATGCCCCTTCTGCTCCGTTTTTCACCCTTTAGCTCTTTTTACCCTTTCACTCTTCTTAGCACTCTTCTTCTGCTTTCTGCTCCATTTTTCACCCGTTAGCTCTTTCACCCTTTCACTCTTCTTAGCACTCTTCTTCTGCTCTCTGCTCCATTTTTCACCCTTTAGCTCTTTCACCCTTTCACTCTTCTCAGCACTCTTCTTCTGCTTTCCGCTCCGTTTTCACCCTCTATTCTTCCCACCCTTCTACTCGTCAGATCTTTTTTGTTTCTTTTTCACCCTTTTTACTCTATACTTTCTTCCTCTATTGCTTGCTTTCGCCTATTTTTTCCTACCGCTGATGCCTCCTAAGCCATTCCCCCTCAGCGCGACCAGCCCGAGCCAGTTCCCCTCCCCGCCCCCGCCTCCCAGCTGTTCAGCCATCCCTGACCCCTACTTAATGGCAGCCGCGCCGCTTGCACGCCAAAGGCGTGCCAAAGGCAAGCCCGTCTGCGCCCATACGCGACCAGCACCAGGAACCCTGGACCTCCGCACTGCCAACGCTACAACCCAGAGGCACTCCACGCAATCAACCCAGGCCGCAACAACAACTGCACGCTATCGTCACCAGTCGACACCCACGGACCCTTCAGCTGTCAATGTTGCCAGCACACCTGCAGCACCGCCAGGAACACGGACCCAGCACAACCCACCCGTAAGAACACAACCGAACCGAAGACCCTGCAATGCATCCTCCCCAACGTCCGATCACTCCACAAACGCCACCAGAATCTGGTACCGCCTCGACAGCACCACCCTGGACATAGCATTCTTCACCGAAATCTGGACCAACACCACCTCAGGACCAGACATCGCCATCGCCATCCCCCAAGGATACAAGATCTGCCGGAAGGACCGCCCCACCAGCCCGGGAGGAGGAATCGCCATTGTCCACAAATCCACCCTCCACCTGAGCACACTCCCCGACGAGCCCACAGACCTGATGGAACACCTACACTTCAAGATACAGGCCAGCCCTACCACCACCCTCCGAGGAACTCTCATTTACCGACCCCCCGGACCCCGCGGACCTTTCACCAACTCCATCACGGACATCATCTCCCCGCAAGCCATCGCATCCACCAACTACACCTTGCTGGGAAACCTCAACTTCCACCTAGACAACCAACTAGACTCCAACACCGAATCCCTCCTGGACAACCTCCACAACATTGGACTCGGCCAGATCGTGACCGAACCCATGCACTCAGCAGGACACACCCTCGACCCCCTCTTCACATCAGGAAACTCCATCACTTTCAGCCACACCACCGAACTCCCATGGACAGACCATTGATGCATTCACTTCACCTTCAGAACACCCACCACCCACAAACCCCAGCACCTGCTCCCACAAAGAAACTGGACCAAAATCACCGACGACCATCTCACGTCCTCACTCGGCAACTCGACCCCAACCGCGGCGGAAGACGACGACCCCAACACCGCAGCCCGAACCCTGCACTGATGGATCTTCGACAGCGCCAACACCATTGCCCCCCTCAAGAAGAACAACACACACGCCAAGAAAACCAGATGGTTTACCACTGAACTCCGAGAGTCCAGACACACATGCCGTTGCCTCAAAAAGGCCTGGAGGAACACCAAATCCACAGAAGCCCACAACAACTTCAGAACCGCCACCAACGCCACCACCAACTCATCAGAAATACGAGAAAAACAGCGATCGAAGACAGAATTTCAACATACGCACACAACGACAAAGAACTCTTCAGCATCATTAAGGAGTTCGCCCAACCCACCAGCGAGTCAACTGACATTCCTCCCTCACAAGACCTCTGCAACAAACTCAACGCCTTCTTCCACCACATAATCAAGAACATCTACGACAACTTTGACGAAGACAACCAACACACTGAACCCTCACCAGCCACCCCTGACACCCTGAAACCAACAATTGGCAGCTGGACAGCCCTCACTACTGAAGACACACTGAAGACGATGATGTCAATCCACTCCAGGGACCCCACGGACCCCTGTCCCCACCACATCTTCAACAGACCCCCGACACCATCGCACCCATGCTTCGCCACACCATCAACCGCTCCCTAGCGACCGCGTCCTTCCCCGACGACTGGAAACACGCCGAGGTCAACCCCCTCCTGAAGAAACCCTCAGCGGACCCCACCGACCTCAAAAACTACAGACCCATCTCCCTGCTCCCATTCCTAGCGAAAGTCATCGAGAAAGCCATCAACAGCCAACTCGCCACCTTCATCGAAATGCACAACATCCTAGACTCCTCCCAATCCGGCTTCAGAAAAAAACACAGCACAGAAATCGCACTCCTCGCCGCAATAGACAACATCCGCTCCCTACTGGACAAAGGAGAAACAGTAGCCCTCATCCTCCTGGACCTCTCAGCGGCCTTCGATACAGTCTCCCACCGCACCCTAACACGCAGACTCCACGACGCAGGGATCAGGGACAAGGCCCTTGACTGGATCCACTCTTTCCTCTCCGGCAGAACGCAGTGGTTCAGACTCCCTCCCTTCCTCTCGGACCCTACACCAACCACCTGCGAAGTCCCACAGGGGTCCTCCATCAGCCCCACGCTCTTCAACATCTACATGGCTCTGCTCGCCCCCATCGTCAGAACCCACGAACTCAACATTGTTTCATAAGCAGACGACACCCAACTCATCCTTTCCCTATCCAACGAACCCAACGCAGCCAAACACAACTTTCAAGAAGGCATGGAAGCTGTTGCCAAATGGATGAAGAGCAGCTGCCTACAACTCAACACCAACAAAACAGAAGTACTCATCATGGGCCCACACCCCGATGCCTGGAACGACACTTGGTGGCCCCCCGCCCTCCGAAGCCCACCCACCCCCACAGACCACGCACACAGCCTTGGAATCATCCTGGTCTCCGAGCTCAAAATGGACCGCCAAATCAACACCGGCACATCCTCCTGCTTCCACACCCTCCGCCTCCTATGCAAGACCTTCAAATGGATCCCCCTCGAGCACAGAAAGACCGTCACTCACGCCCTCGCCACCAGCAGACTCGACTACGGCAACACACTCTACGCCGAAATAAACAAAAACCTCACCCGCAAGCTACAAAACATCCAGAACACCGCCGCCAGACTGGCCCTCAACCTGCCAAGACACTGCCACATCTCCCAGCACCTGCGGACACTCCACTGGCTCCCCATCGAGACTAGAATCACCTTCAAGATCCTCACCCACGCACACAAAGCCCTCTACAACATCTGACCAGCATTCCTGAACAGCCGACTCAAATTCCACACAATCCAAATGACCCTACGATCAGCCCAGCTCTCCTACGCCATGGTCCCCCATGCCAGAAAGACCAGATCAGGAGGCCGCTCCTTCTCCTTCCTCACGGCCAGAGCCTGGAATGCCCTACCACTCCACCTCAGACAGACAACATCACTCTCCATCTTCACGAGAAACCTCAAAACTTGGCTCTCCAACAGACCCCCTCCTTGATGGACTGGAACCTGCACCTCCCCTCCTCCCCAGCACCTTGAGACCCTTACGGGTGAGAAGTTGCGCTTAACAAACACATGATTGATTGAAATGTCCGGAGGAACTCCAATCAACAGCTATACATAATGGGAAAGCCCATAGACAAACAATACTATTGGTAGCCCACAGACAACCTTTACTATTGGTAACCCACAGATCAGATGAGGAGTCCACTATGATGGTAGCCATAGAAGGACACTCCTATAGTTTTTGATCAACATTGGGGCCACTAAATCATATATATTGGAAGGAATGTGGTAAATAATTTAATTACCGGTACTTAATTTGATGCGGAAAATCTATAATAATAGCTCAGTAAAATAAGAGGCAGAATCCGTGGTATTAGAGGTTCGGAACGGGCTTTATTCCAAAATCAATTCGAATTGTGGACTCCATGTTCCATCACCACGAAGGTTCAGGAAGTGAAGGACCATACTTTATTGACAGGTAATCATTTTTATACAAGAGGCATTATAGTGAAACAGATGCAGGAGGCGTAACAGTTGATAACAGAGATAAAAACATACATGCGTAACTAAAATGGGTGTAACTAGGCGTAACTAAAGAACGTCATTAGGTATGATGTCACAAATGGGTGGTTCCATGAAAGAATTTCGCAATGTCAGCAGAAATACTTGGCAGAGATGCGCGCGCAGCAGCATGACGTGTGATTGACGTGCAACTAGGGGGTGAAGGGGACTTGACATTTAGCTCTACATGTGGAGACAGAAGTCTGGGGGGTCAAGTCAACCTAATCCCAAATCATATCTAACATCCTATGTTTAAAGAACTATGTTATCCAAAAGGAAAGGTCTCTTGAATAAAATCTATTCTATACTGACTGTGAGTGCGTGTACAAGCGTCTAAGTGTCTACATGAGATGCAAGGGCAGAAATCTTCCATAGTAACAGGGCTATGAATTACTTGCATAAAGACAGAGAAGCCGGGCCTTTTGCTCGGTAGCTGGAAGAATGTTTACTTAAACTACTAGACAGGAATGCATTGGATGGGGAGCGGAGCAGATAATCTCGAAGGTGAAATACAGTTTTTGGCAAGCAGACGGGCCGAGTCAGGCACCGTTAGCCGCGCAGGGAGTAGGACAAAGTTCATGGATACAGATGCGAGCTCAGACTGGAGCTTTCAGAGGCAGAAGGCAGGAAAAGGCTTAATGGCAGAATCAGGGCCTACTCGCCTGGACTGTAAAATGGGATAAATGAACAATATAAAGCCGGTGGCCTTTCATACTTAGGAATAGAATATCCGGCCCATACATGGCGGATCTGAAAGAGGACATGTTGACGGTGGACGCACATGTGTTTGCGTCTTCATAACTGGAACTGGAGGGAACATACATGTACTTGTGATTTATACATGAAACCGTTGGAGTCCAAGATAGGGGACATAACTGACCATAAAAATCCATATTTCCACATTCCCTCCTTGTCCCCTACTTGCCCTTAACCCCTTCAGTGCCCATGACGAGCTGGACTCGTCATGGGCCGCGGTGGCGCTGTGCCCATGACGAGTCCAGCTCGTCATAGACCCCGCCCGCTAATGCAACGGCCGGCACTGGGCGGGGAAAGGGGCGGGCACTGAAGGGGTTAAGAGATATCAATCTTCATCAATCCGTCGATCTGTTCATATAGCATCATTTGTTCTTCTTTCTTCTTCCGGGATGAATGAAATCTTGGTGGTGGAATACACGATGTGGCACACAGACCACAAATCGCTGGTCCACATTGTAGGCATAAGCAGCAACTGAATAATATGAGAAAGCCAATACCTAGGAAGGATAGGATTCTCCATCCCCAGGCTGACAATACACTCCAAAACCAACTGGACCAAGTCCAGGTGCCTGGATTCTGGTGTATCTGGCTTACAATCTTATGAAGGCGAGTTATGGCTTTATATACTGATGGCGAATTTTCTGGTATGAAAATGCAACAACTTGATCCGATGACCCTACAAGCTCCGCCCCTATCGGCCAGGATGACGTCAAGGACAAGACGATTTTGAAGCACAACAATCCGCATAGCAGACTGCTCTTCTGTTAAATTGCCTAAGGCGGAAATAGTTTCGTTCACTACTGCTTCAAGGGTTCTGGTTAATCTACGTATCAGCTTACTATTGGTAACTGTACCTATATAGGGAAAGAGACCTTTATTGAAATCTGTGTATTTTTCCCATGCTGTTTCAGTGTAGTCGACGATTGGGAGATCTCTCCGTTCTCTATTGTGTACTAAATGAGTATTTCTATGATAATCAGGAGGAGCTAGGAAAACAGGTGGCAAAAGGAATCCGATGTAGCAGGTACCATCCCAATCTAGAGGCAAACGTATATATGCAGTCTGACCACATACGAAGTAGGAATGGCGAAAAGCTCTAAATGTAGACTTGCCTTGATCACTGAATTCTATTACAGTGGTGCATCTACTATGGCCCATATGTATGGAACCATTCTTTCTTACACATAATTCACCTTTAACTGGAAATACTGACATGGCGGGCAAAATTGGTGCAGCTTCGGATTCAACATTCAGGATCATGAGATTAAGCGTGAAATTCCCTAATCCATATACTTCATTTTCTAGATCAGTTCCTGTTCTTTTGGGAAGTCCCTCCTTGTTAGGGTAGCAGACTTTGAGTAAAACTAGGTTCAGGTTTCCCCATACCCAATTGTCTTGATAAGTTACTGAGTTTGAATCTAAGGAATTAATTAAACTAAACCATGCTCCACAGGAGCCATTGTGTGTGAACGGATATGGAAAGAGAGGCAGAATTCCCTCATAGTTCTGATAGGGAGGGAGTCGGCCACATATCCAACAATTTGTAGCATTGCTAGTCTGATGGGAATGATGTAACATACTAATAAAAGTGTTATTGCGCAGCGCAAATCTATAGGACAACTCATGCGGGGGTAATTCACTAAAAGAATGTTCAGCAGTAACATTGTAAACATGTTTAGAAATAGGATAATATATGTGCAACAATATACTTGCAGCGATTATTAAAAGACTTAAGAAAAACAAAATTAATAACGTCACTGTGCAATGACTACGCAGTGATTTACAGTACGCATGTTGTTTCAATTGCATCTTTCGGTTTCTTTCTCTATTCAGGTCTAGGGGATACATGTCAGAGACAAATTCGACCGATTCACCTTGGAGAGGACTTAAACAATCAAATTGTCTGACTTATTAGACCGTAGTTTTAGTTTGTATAGTTCCTTATTACTCTGTTCAACCAAAGGAAGCTTTGAGTCAATCGGTGAAGACACGCGAGGTGTATCGTTTACATCAGACGGTAGTCCATGAAATTTCTTGATATGACTTGAATGTATCCAACCTTTGCGACCTTCGATCTTCACGGCTGTCCTCGTGGTGAGCAGTACAAGTTGGGCGATTTCCACCTAGGATCCAGCTGAGTCTTCCGGTCAAAATTTCGCACTAATACCAGGTCCCCGGGAACTACGTCATGGGGTTTCACCTCGGTGTTGTCGGGAAAGGCTGCAGCTACCTGTGAACGACAAGATTGTAGTGCAGACATCAAGGAAGCCAAGTAATCTGTCAGCATATTACAGTCAACATCAGTTATTTTGCGTGGTATAGGCGTCCCCCACATATTTGGTGGTCTGCCAAAGATCACCTCATAAGGGGATAGCCCTGTTCGAGAGTGCGCTACCATTCTCATGTAAAAGAGTGCAACTGGTAAGGCTACTACCCAGTCGACACCTTTCTCTCTACATATTTTGGACAATCTAATTTTCAGAGTTTGATTATGTCGTTCCACGAGACCTGCTGCCTCGGGGTGTCGGACACAGTGAAATTTCCACTGATAGCCTAACAAAAGTGAAACGTGTTTCATTAGTTCGGATGAGAACGGCTGGCCGTTATCTGAGTAGACAACACGTGGTAAACCGTACCGTGGGAAGAATTCTCGAACCAACTGTTTGGCAGTAGTCGGGGCAGTGTAATCTGAAACCGGGTATGCCTCTGTCCAACGGGAAAGAGCACAGACAACTACAAGAACATATTTGAATCCTCGACATCGTTCCATCTGGATATAATCCATCTGGAGGACTTCAAAAGCGTGATCGGGAGGTTGAAATCCACCCTGTTCTACGGGAATGCTTTTACCTGGGTTAAACTGACAACAGATCATACAGGTACGAACTTTTTGTTTAGCTGCTGCTCGTAAATGTTTGTTGAACCAAATGTGTTGAATGCTGTCTAGCATAGCTTTTTCTCCTAGGTGCGCTGGACTATGTATTGTATTAATGATAGCTTGAACCATAGAATCAGGAAGGAACCATACAGATTTTTCCTTCGTCATCCATCCTTGATCCGTTTGGATCCCTCCTAATTCAGTCCATTTCTTTATTTCATCTGGTGTAGCATGTGTCTGTATGTCAATTACGTCAAGAGCGGGATCCTTAACCGTCATGCAATGTGTTGGTGTCGGAACTACTGTCTTTGTCATGTCAGATGTGTGAGTTTGAGCAGTCTGCTTAGCTGTTCTGTCAGCTAGATCATTGCCTTGGGAAATGATATCAGTAACTTTCGTATGAGCTTTACATTTCATAATTGATATTGCAGTGGGTAGATGTATTGCATCTAATAAGGCCTGAATGAGGGGTCCGTGCTGAATGTGGGCACCGTGAGAAGTTAAATAACCTCTCTCTCGCCACAGCACGCCGAAGTCATGTACAACTCCGAATGCATAACGTGAATCAGTGTATATGTTGACTTTTTTATTTGTGGCTTGAATACAGGCTTGTGTCAGAGCGATGAGCTCTGCTGCTTGAGCTGACAAGGTATTTATGCAATTTGTTTCAATGACTTCAGTGTCTGTTGTGACTGCATACGCGGCCACTAGCTCTCCTGTACTTGTTCTCATACATGAACCATCTACATACAACGTCAAGTCTGGATTTGACAATGGGACGTCTGTCAAGTCTTGTCTGGGTTTCGTCGTGATAGTGATAACTTCAATACAATCATGTGCTAGTGGGTCTGTTCCGTTTACTGGTAACAGTGTGGCAGGATTCAATGTACTACAACGTCTGATTTCTATGTGTGGCTGAAACAATGTTAATTCATAACCGGTGAGTCTTGCTATAGTCAAGTGTTGTGTTTGTGTACGGTTCAAGAGAACCTCTACTGCATGTGGTACTTGTACTGTCAATTGGTGTCCTAACACTATGGCATCGCTTTGTCGGATTGCTAAAGCTGTTGCTGCCACTGATTTCAGGCACGCAGGCAGAGCCTGAGCTACGGGATCTAATGTACTAGAAAAATAAGCACATGGTTTGTGTGATCCTGCTTGTTCCTGTGTGAGTACTGACAAAGCAGTACCTTCGCGTTCTGTAACAAAGAGT
The DNA here is from genome assembly GCF_964204655.1 of Triturus cristatus. NCBI lineage: Eukaryota > Metazoa > Chordata > Amphibia > Caudata > Salamandridae > Triturus > Triturus cristatus. Next base: position 693,883,705 of record NC_140591.1, read on the forward strand.
GTAAACTGTTTATTGTAACATGGTGTTGCTAAAACAGGTGCTTGACATAAAGCTTTCTTTAGGCTTTCAAAAGCTTGTGTATGTTCCTGAGTCCAAGGGAGAACAGTCGATGTGGCTGCCTCCTGCGTTGTCAACTGAATGAGTGGTTTTGCTAGAAATGCATACTGAGGGATCCACTGCCTACAGTATGAAGTGAGGCCTATGAAAACCCGCACCTCCTTTTGTGTCTTGGGTATTGGCATGTTAGCAATTAACTGGATGCGATCTGGTGTAAGCTGCCTTCCCTCCTTGGACAGCGAGTGCCCAAGGTAAACAACTCGCTGGACACAGAATTGCAGCTTAGAAGGGGACACCTTGTGCCCCTTTTCGGCCAAAAATTGTAAAACCGTCAGTGAGGCTTTTTCACATTCAGGTTCGCTTCTAGCGGTGATCAGCAGATCATCGACATATTGAAGCAGGGCAGTGTTCACTGGCATGTCGATACTGTCAAGTTCTCGTTTCAGTGCTTGGCTATAGATGCTGGGGCTTTCTGTGAATCCTTGAGGTGCGCGTGTGAATTTAAAGCTTCGTCCATTTAAACTAAATCCGAACAAGTATTGGCTTTCCGGATCTATTGGGACGCTGAAAAAGGCATTCTTGAGATCAATTACAGTAAAGAATGTTGCTTCGGAATCAATGGCTGTCAGTAATGAAGAAATGTCTGGGACTACGGGGTATTGTGGTACAATACATTTATTTAATTCGAGCAGATCAATAACCAATCGATATACTGGCGGGGCTTTTGGATCAGTTCGTTTAAGAATCGGAATTATCGGGGAATTACATACATTGGAGTCGGTTTCCACAACCACTCCTTGGGTAATAAGCTCGTCAATGATTTGCAGTAAAGCCACTACAGCATCTGGGGGTAACTTGTATTGTCGCATTCGTGGTAGTACCACTCCTGTCTTTAGTGTGACTCGATATGGTGTAATGTTCATGCAACCAACATCTGTAGGGCCTTGTGCCCATAAATGTGTGGGTAAAGTCTGCAGTCGGTGATCCATGTCTCGGGACACATAGTGCCCTTTGAAATCACGTAGAAACAATCTTACTCCTTCCGGAGAACAACATATTATGGCTCCTAGAGCTTTCAATGTTTTTATACCTAACAGGTTTTCTGGACATGATTTAGTAAGCAATAAATCTGTAGTTCGTGTCAAGGGACCAATCGTAAGTGGAAGAGGCTGTGATACTTCGTTAATGATAGGTTTTCCTGAAAAGCCAAGGGAAATATTCTGTGAGCCTGAGAGGGGTGCCCCTGGAACTTCACTACGTTTTATGGTTGTTCGGCTTGCCCCTGTATCAAGTAAATTTTTTCTATCTTGGCCTAATAGTTCACTGTGTACATAAGGTCCTTCTTGATCTACAGGGACCTCGATAAGGGGTAAGCCAACTTCCCTCTCCAGGCTGTTTCATGAGTATCGTTGATAATCAGGATAGTCATACTGTGCGGTCTGGTACATCTGTTGTGTCGTTGTTTGTGTGGCAGCAATAGGCTGCGGTGGTGGAGCTGGCATAGACTGTTGCGGAGCTGGCATGGACTGTACATGCTGCGGGGCTCCTTGTTGGTTCTGATCCTGTCTAAGTGGCCGTGGTCTTTCTTTTGTATTACCTATGGCGATATTATGTTTTAAAACTGGACAATCGTGTACATAATGACCTGGCTGTTTACAATAGTTGCATGTCCCCTTTACAGAACCTACTGAAACACTGGACTGTGTCATACCCTTTTTATGACCGTCGGCTGGAACTGTCTGGGAAACTAGCATTTTCATTTTCGTGTCTTTCATGCGTCTTTGTTCATGTTCTTGTTCCTCTCTAATTCTATTGTGATGGTACTGTAGCATTTGTAACATTTGTGACGGAGTGTTACCTTGCCAGGTACTCTCGAATTTCAATACTCTATTCTTAACTTGGGGCAAGGAATTTTCAACTAATTTTGTCACAAACAGATGTGGATACGATTCGCTACTTGCTTTTATTCCACTATTTATACCAAAACATTTTTCGAATCGGGCATAGAAATCACTAGTGTCTTCATCTTGCTTTTGTTTACAGGCTGAGATTGCACCCCAGTCTTCCTTTTTCGTAGTTAATAAACGTGGCAGTACCTGTACTAGTAAACCTGGTAGTGTTTTGGTCTTGTCCCCAAGCCCTGAACCTGGACCTCGAGCTTTTTCTTCGTTTTCTAATGCTGTCCAATCTATCTTTTGGTCTCCCACCTCCCAATCCTTTTCCTTGAGTTTTTCGTAAATGCCCGCAGGCATTAATACCTTCAATATTTTCATAATGTCGGGATAGGTATACTCTCCCATGAGCAACATGTCTTTAATTTCACGGTGGAAACCCGCTGGGTCTTTGTCATGACTGGGTACCACTTTCTTCATTTCTAATAGTTCTATTTTAGATATGGGTGTGTATACAAACACACGTTTAAACTGATTGTCATCACCTTTTATCGGGTGCACTTCGCGTAAGGGATTCTGTCTATCCATATAATACGTCGTTCTTTCCTTGATGGGCAGTGAGACATGTTCGGGGCATACAAAAAAATGTACTGCTTTCTGGATTCTAGTATTTCTCTAATTAACTCAGTACCTGAACCTCTCCATTTATTTGTGAGTAATTCAGTCAATATATCAGGTAAGGGACCAGGATCGGAGTGTTGGCTTTTATATAATATAAGGAGTTGTTGAATCATATAGATACCAGCTAAACGCTGTTCATCTGGGGTGAGGTTCAAAAACGTGTGCGCTAGTGTATCATCACTATATTTTCCGGGACTATCAACCCAGTGAACGGCTGACCTGGCTAATTCTTGTTCGTCCATAGAATCGAGTATATGATAACCCCTTCGTTCTCGGAGTAATTTGTCAGCGGCTTGGAACGAATGTTCGGGGGACCTTATATTTATTATAGGAGTTTGGAAATTTCTGCTATTATCTGGACGTATCGGACGTATCGGATCAGTAAAGCATCTAGTATTATTGCAAGATCTTCCTCTACCTACATAGGCCATGGTTTCTAACTGTCCTGTGGGCAGTTCTAATTCTTCCTCCTCCTCGGTTTGTTCAGGCTGGTCTACTGCTAATCTTTCTTCGTGTATTCGTTCTACTTCTTTGCGGATCTTTCGGCACATAGCTACTATACTTAATCGTTTATCATGTCTCCCCTCTGATATATTCCGACTCCATGTGGTAAGAATTTGCATTTCTTCCGGATTTACCCCTGGTCGGTCTTGATTTCTGATCACACAATTTATGAGGAAACGTAACAGTTCCCCTGTATCTCCACTTTCTGGTATTCCATGGCTCGATTAATACTCTCAGAATCTTGCCCTGACTGGACAAAGTGATATATATTTTCTAAATGTGTAGTCATTCCTGGTAGCCTCCCTAAATATATTGCAGCTCGTCGGATACGTAATGATGCCAGCAGCATTTCGTCCTCTTTGCCGGGCACAGGGTCGTATCTACAATCTACTAGAAGTTCCTTAAGCATGTCGGGAGTTACTAGTTTGGGCGTACGTTGGTGGGCTAATTCTTGAAAGGAAAGTTTATTTACTCTGGGTGGCGTGGAAAAAATGTTTGATGTACCTCCTGTAGCACCACCTGGGGTGCTGGATGTGAAAGGATTCGTTGAACGTGATATAGCAACCATAGGTGTGGATACAGTTGTAGAAACAGATGTGCTTGCCGGAACTTGTGTCGGAGTTTGTTGTTGCGGAGGTACAGACGGAGGAGGGTCTTGGCGTTGAACCCCCTCGGCAGGCGGTCTATGTGGCGCAGTATTAGCATACTCGGGAGCTGCGTCGTCTAAATAAGAGGAAAGGAAAACATCTTCTGCGGTTCTGGGATGCCCTTTGGGATGTGCTTTTATCGGAAACAATGGGGGTGGCAAGTCTTTTGGTATCTCCGGAGTAGCCTTAGGTAACCCTTCGGCCAGAAGAGGATACATACCATTCATAAGGGCATTTCTTTGTCTGTCTACTTGTTCTGATTTTACTCTAGTACCTTCTTCAATTAATATATTTTCTCGGACTTTATTTGAATTCTCCTTACTTTTCTCTTCCTGTCTGAGCGCTTTTTCTGTACGTCTATATGATTCTTTACGCCATAATTCAATGGCATCTTTCTGTGACTGTCTAGCTTTCTTTTTCCATAATTCTTCCTCTACTTTCATGATGCAATCTGCATCCCAGGTCCCAGCTGCGGGCCACCTCTGACTTTCTGGTAATTCCTTGGTGTAGTCTACCCATAAATCAAGAAATAATATGGCGTCTAGGCCATGTTTATGATACATGAAGTACCCTGGAGTGTCCCTAGGAGGAATGGGAACAGCTTCTTCGAGTACCCCTTTTCTAGTTTTGATCTGTCTTAATTTCGAAAAGAGCGGCATATTGAGAACTGATCTGATACCTAATTTTGAACACGTTTAATACAACAAAACACAATAATGAACAGTCATTCACACCACAATATGCAGAACGTATTTAAAACATTTAACATTTAACATTTAATGAACAACAATGATGGCCATTTAGGGAACTAGTCACTAAGCATAATACTCGGCACTAACTAGGTAATTCTGAATTATATACTAGACATACTAGATATACTGCTGAACAGTACAGATACACTGCTGAAACAGTGCAGACCGGATTTGTGTACCCAAACCCGTCTTGACCGGCACAACCTATGTGCACGTCAGAACGCCTCCCCGACAATGGTACTCACCGGGTAGCTCGGAACGGAAGGCCTCGGAACTGAACTGAACTGGACTTGGACCGGACTGGACTCGACTCGAAACTTCGGAACTTCGGAACCTGGTGGGCCTTTGTATACCTCGGATCTTGCTCTCTCAGCTAGGCTCTGGTCGGGATACTTCGCACTTCTCACCGCCTCGTCTGGGTGTTGATCGCAGCCTCAGTTACCCCCGCTCGGCAGGAGGGAGATACAGGAAATCCTGTGGGTACGCGTTGTTGTCCGTCCAGCTGTGGCAGGAGACCGGGCCTGCAACGCACCTCCGGCGCGTGAGATGAGAAAGTGTCCCTATTCGGGCGCCATATATGTGGTAAATAATTTAATTACCGGTACTTAATTTGATGCGGAAAATCTATAATAATAGCTCAGTAAAATAAGAGGCAGAATCCGTGGTATTAGAGGTTCGGAACGGGCTTTATTCCAAAATCAATTCGAATTGTGGACTCCATGTTCCATCACCACGAAGGTTCAGGAAGTGAAGGACCATACTTTATTGACAGGTAATCATTTTTATACAAGAGGCATTATAGTGAAACAGATGCAGGAGGCGTAACAGTTGATAACAGAGATAAAAACATACATGCGTAACTAAAATGGGTGTAACTAGGCGTAACTAAAGAACGTCATTAGGTATGATGTCACAAATGGGTGGTTCCATGAAAGAATTTCGCAATGTCAGCAGAAATACTTGGCAGAGATGCGCGCGCAGCAGCATGACGTGTGATTGACGTGCAACTAGGGGGTGAAGGGGACTTGACATTTAGCTCTACATGTGGAGACAGAAGTCTGGGGGGTCAAGTCAACCTAATCCCAAATCATATCTAACATCCTATGTTTAAAGAACTATGTTATCCAAAAGGAAAGGTCTCTTGAATAAAATCTATTCTATACTGACTGTGAGTGCGTGTACAAGCGTCTAAGTGTCTACATGAGATGCAAGGGCAGAAATCTTCCATAGTAACAGGGCTATGAATTACTTGCATAAAGACAGAGAAGCCGGGCCTTTTGCTCGGTAGCTGGAAGAATGTTTACTTAAACTACTAGACAGGAATGCATTGGATGGGGAGCGGAGCAGATAATCTCGAAGGTGAAATACAGTTTTTGGCAAGCAGACGGGCCGAGTCAGGCACCGTTAGCCGCGCAGGGAGTAGGACAAAGTTCATAGATACAGATGCGAGCTCAGACTGGAGCTTTCAGAGGCAGAAGGCAGGAAAAGGCTTAATGGCAGAATCAGGGCCTACTCGCCTGGACTGTAAAATGGGATAAATGAACAATATAAAGCCGGTGGCCTTTCATACTTAGGAATAGAATATCCGGCCCATACATGGCGGATCTGAAAGAGGACATGTTGACGGTGGACGCACATGTGTTTGCGTCTTCATAACTGGAACTGGAGGGAACATACATGTACTTGTGATTTATACATGAAACCGTTGGGGTCCAAGATAGGGGACATAACTGACCATAAAAATCCATATTTCCACAGGAACACTACCACTTTCTCACAAGTCAATGGACACACAAAGATTTTCTGGGGCTATTAGGAGGATTCCTTTTACTGAATCAGTGAGCATGACAATAGGAGAAACACACATTGAAGGACCCTTGTTATATTCTCCAGAGGCACCAGTCAGTCTTCTCAGAAGGGACCTGATATGTAAGCTGAATATGACCATCTCTTTTTTGGAAGATAGGTCAATGGTATGTTATACACCTGGTATTAAACCAGGTAGTATGTTGTCACTTTTAACACATAAGGTCTTGGGACAGGAGGTTAGAGCAATTCCTGTAGATGGAGGTTTTTTGCGTAGCAGATATGTTTTGATAGCGAATACTCCAGTGCTATTGGATTGGGGAGGACAGTTCAGATAACAAAATAACTATTGTTTAGGCCCGAGAGACCTGTGGTTCCCATAAAAGAACCTTACATGGTGTTAGAGATAATGGCCCTTGAAATAATGCCATGTTATGCATTATTGATAGCATTTGACAGGAGACAGGTAACGTGGGCATCAGTAGTATTTATGGATCAAGAGTTCAAATTGAGGGACATATCAAATGAAGAGATGTTGGATGATCGCCCATCAATTGAAACAATGGTATTTCAAATGGATATTCCCATTAGAGTGCCGTTGCAATGCAGGACAGTGTTAAAACATGCACAAGACAGTACAATGAGAGCAGTCGCGGCCGGCATGACTCGCGGGTGGGGTGGCTAGTGTGGAGGGGGGGATTTCATACTTTAAAAAAAAAATGTCAACTTACCATTCCGCCGGTTGGATCCCGCCTCTTCTTGGCTCCTGCGTTGTGATTGGTTGGGACGGTGCCCAGCCAGGCGCTTATGCGGAGTCCATGTTCTCTATGTAGACTGCATTGCAGCCTGCATAGAGAAGGGCAGAGTGTGCATGACTGGTTTGGGCGGCCCCAGAGGGCCGACCAAACAGTCTTTGTGCACTCAGGGCAGGAGTGGGCATACCACTCCTCCCCTGCTCGCAGAGCAGCCCCGCCCACCCACCCATCAGCCCACAACCAAACATAAAATGGTAATAACTGTAAGTTATTACCATTTTATGTTACTGCTTCTCGCGCTGCGAGAAAGCAGGGGGGCGACGCTGCTCCACCCCAGTGGAGGAGCTGCCCCTGAATGAGAGAAAGGGATTTGACAAGGGTTCCAGTGAAGCTATGGACAAAGGGACCACGTGATATGGGTCTGATTAAAGGAGATGAGCCTGTGAAAATTACATTGAAACCCGGAGCGATACTGCTATCAGTATCCCTTTTCCAAAGAAGCAGAAGGCATCTTTCCCACAATATAGGCAATACTTGAGCAAGGAGTAATATATGAGAGAACATCACCCTACAATATGCTGATTTACCCTATAAAAAAGGCAAAGGAGGGAACTTGGAGGATGATTCAAGATTTCTGGCCCTTGAATGATACAGTAATCCCAGAATTTCCGGGGGCACCAGATCTATCACTCATACTGACATACATTCCTACAGATGCCACCTACTTTTCAGTGATTGATTTGAAAAATGCATTTTTCAGTATTCCACTGCAACCAGATAGTCAATATCTTACAGGGTTTACGTACAGACAAACTCAATATTGCTATAGAAGGCTACCACATGGCTATTGTGAGTCCCTGAGAATTTTTAACAGGACAATGAAAAAGGATTTAACAAACATAAAATGCAAAAACACCCTTTTACAGTATGTGATGACATTTTGATGTGTAGCCCCACTGAAGATCTATGCTGGGAGGATACTATTGGTCTCCTTTTCATGCTTGCAGAAAAAGGATACCAAGATAAATTACAATATGTGCAGACAGAAGTTTATTATTTGGGACAGATAATCTCCAAAGACAGGTGGAGGGTGACACCTGACAGAGCAGACAGCATTAGGAACATGCTCAAACCCATTATCACAAAACAGATGCAGCAGTTCCTAGGACTTTGTAATTATGTGAGACAGTGGGTATTTGATTATTCCACCCTGACTGCATCACTTTTGACTGCTCTAAAAGAGTACCATGCCAACAAAAGTAAAATAGACTTGACTGATATAAGAGAGATAGTACTTCAAGAGTTGAAGAATTCAATCACAAATGCTCCAGTTTTAGGTACACCTGACTACAGCAAACCATTCTACCTCTTTTGTTATTGTAATGGAATGACAACGATGGTTGTACTGACTCAAAAGACATCCATGGGACACCAACCAATTGCCTACTACTGTGGGTTGCTAGATCCTGTCATAAAGATCACTACCCATGTGAGCAAGCATTAACTACAGCAGCACTTGCAGTTCATAAAAGCCCAATAATAGTGATGCGATCACCTTTAACACATTTGCCATTTTAAAAACAAGTAAGAGCACTCACAACTCAGAGGGCATCTGGGTACAAAGTAATACTCTTAGTACCATATTTACAAGTGGTTCTCTGTCACACTATTAACCCAGCAACATTCTTTGCACACCCAGTTACTGATGATGAACGTACATGACTGGGCTAATTACACACCAGAAGAAGGGAGCAAGGTAGGAGAAGACCCCATCACAGGGAACATTTTACTCTTTGTTGATGGCTCCTCTTATCATAGACCTGGAAACTGGAGTGCGACATTCAGGAGCAGCAACTGTAAGAGCTGAACAGCAAGAATCATCTGATACATTACAAATTATTAGCCAGATACATCGAAACATTGAAGCGAGCTGAGGGACTAGAAGTCGCCAATCATTCAGATTCAAAAACAACAGTTGATGGACAGAATGCAGAACAATGTCATACATTCACCCCAGTACAGAGATCTGGGCCTAAATCCATCGTTTTTTTGCTCACCATGCCGTTCCAGTTTGAACCCAGCCATATGCAAATCAGTCTTGACCCTGTGCCTCATGGGAACAGTCCAGCCCGAACTGCCAAGCCAGGTCCTCCCTGGACTGGAAACAAGCATCCTAGGACCGGTTTCGGGGTTTCACCCCTCTTCAGCCACGATGACTGTGTCTAGGATAACTTGGGTAGAAATGCCTACAACTCTTCAAGCAGGTAGAAAACCCATTCTTGTTTCTTTATGTTACAGGGGTAATGGAACAGTTCGGTGGGAAAGAACATCAACTGCAACAACACAAAGTTTAATGACGACATGCAATGGGTCACCGCCAGTCTGATGGAATATTTTTGAAGTTGTGGGCAAATGGATGTATACAGGACTCCCTTCGGGTTGGCAAGGCCTTTGTTCATTAGTAACTGTGCATACTCCTTCTCTGGTGAATCCAGGAATTGATATTTCTGAACTACATGATGATTCTATGAGCTGTTTAATGACCTTGTTGCATCATCATCGGAGGAATAGAACTGCACAGTATTACTGTAGCCTGGGAAGATGTCCTGCAGGAGCATACATTATTTAATGATTCCCAAATTTTCTTCAGTAGCATCCTTACGTTCATTCAAATAAAGGCAGCGTCTCGCCGAATACTTCCACAACAAAATAGCAACCATCTATAAGAACTTTGATCCCAACCGTCCAACCTCCTCAGCCTCCAATCAACCACCACTGCCGACCACCCGCACACTGCATGGAAACACCTCAGCGACCCAAACTCAATCACCCTTACGAACTCAAACCACTCAGGAGCACCCACAGACTCTTCAAACTCGGAAGAGACAAGATTAGTGACCAACTCACAACCATCATCAACGCCTCTCTAACCACGGCCACGATTCTCGATGCGTGAACACAAGCCTCCAATCAACCACCACTGCCGACCACCCGCACACTGCATGGAAACAACTCAGCGACCCAAACTCAATCACCCTTATGAACTCAATCCACTCAGGAGCACCCACAGCCTCTTCAAACTTGGAAGAGACAAGATTAGTGACCAACTCACAACCATCATCAACGCCTCTCTAACCACGGCCACGATTCTCAATGCATGAACACAAGCCAAGGTCAGACCCATCCTCTAGAAACCATCAGCAGACCCCCACGATCTTCTGAACTACGGTCCCATCTCCCATTTCCCTGCTCCCGTTCGCCACCAAAGTCCTGGAGAAGGCCATCAACCTCCAACTCATTGAACACCTAGAGAGAAACAACCTACTAGACACCTCCCAATCAGGATTCAAACCCAACCACAGCACAGAGACAGCTCTGATCGCCGCAACAGATGACATCCGCACCCTACTCGACAAAGGAGAATCAGCTGCTCTGAGCCTGCTTTACCTCTCCGCCACCTTCAACAGCCTCCCATCACACAATCATCAATCACCTACGCTAGATTGGCATAACAGACCTCGCATTCAGATGGATGGCATCCTTTCTCACAAAGATGCACCCAGAAAGTCCGCCACCCTCCCTTCACATCGCAAGCCAAGCACAACATTTGTAGCATTCCCCAAGGCTCATCCCAACACTCTTTAACGTCTACATAACATTACTCACAGACATCCTCAGATCGCACATCGCATCATCTCCTATGCAGATGACACAGAGCTCATCCTATCAATTCTCTCTGAACCCACCTCCACAAAGTCTAACTTCCACAAATGCATGAAGAACATTTCAGCATGGATGAAGGACAACTGCCTAAAGCTCAACACGGACAAAATGGAAGTTCTCATATTCGGCAAACACACCGCCCTCTGGAATGACTCCTGGTGGTGAGCAGAATTCAGTCAAACCCCCACGCCAAAATACCACACCAACAACCTCGGCATCATCCTAGACAGCAAACTCTCTATGAAACGTCAGGTCAACGCCATCTCCTCATCATGCTTCCACATGCTCCGCAAAATCTTCAAGTGGCTCCCCATCACCACCAGGAAGACAGTAACGCATGCCCTCATCCCCAGCTGACTAGTCTATGGCATTGCACTCTATGCAGGCACCACCACCAAACTCATGAAAAGTCTCCAGACGATCCAGAACGCACTCAACCGACTGATCCTTAACCTGCCCAAGAGACCCCACATTACCAGTACATGAAAGACCTCCACTGGCTTCCGGTCCAGAAGAGATGCTATTACAAGCACCTTGACTCATGCCTACAAAGCCCTCCATAACCAAAGACCCGCCTACTTGAACCACAGCCTGCACCACTATTGTCCCCCCCCAGGAACCCCTGCTCTGCACACCTTGCGCAGATCCCCTGTATACGCTGCTGCCGTGCGGGAGGATGCTCATTCTCTTTTCTCACTGCCAAAGCCTGGAACACCACCCCCTCCACCTCTCACTGACTGACTTGAGGAAAGGGTTCAAGACCTGGCTTTTTGAATGAGACCTGGATTCCTTCCTGGGTGACAAGCCGCGATTTACAAATAGCGATTGATTGATTGGTTGCCAATCACCTGTTGGGAGCTACTGAAGGTTATGAATGCCACTGAGGATGGCTTTTATGCCATCAAAGAAGAGCAACAAGCTACGAGAGTAATGCTTATGCAGCACAAATATGTGTTAGAATTAATGACGGCGATAGAAGGAGGAGTATCTGCCAAGATTCACATGGCCCATTGTACTTACGTCACAGCCAACGATGCAGATAATGGAATATTAACAGAGGCCATACAAACTTTGTATGCAGAAGAAGATGGTGGATGAGGGGATGCCTCCAACGAGTCGTGTAGGGATGGCCCGCTTGGGTACCATCCTGGATGTCGGGACTATTTAAGACCTTGTTGCCTATTTTTGTGATGTTGTTGTTGCTGTTCTGTCTCATCCAGATAGTAATAGGGTGTTGTAAAAGGGTTAGACAGAAACTAGGGGAAATGTTCACTACCAGATTAGTTAATAAAGTGAAGGACATTGAGGATAATGTATACACATTGCTGACTAAGTGATGGGAAGGTGAGGAAATAGTTGAAAAATCAACTAAAGGGGGAATGTGATAATGAATGCCGAAAATGAAGGCCTACTCATGTCAATAAAAGCACCAGCAAAGAGATATGTTCAATGTTACCTACTGAAGGAGGAATACAGGCCTACGTTTTCTTCGGTAGCAGGATGAAAAAAGAACACAGATGGAGACAGGACCCTGGGAGGGAGCGAATGTCAGATGCACTAACCTGAGATACCCTGAAGCCAGAGGGAGCGATGTTCGTGTCTGTCCTACCATGGCCCTCACTGTGATGCAGACGGCATTTCTGCCGGCCCGTGTCAAAATGAAGGGAATGAGGGAATAGGACAAAATAATAAAGAAACAAGATTTTGACCATTGGTTCACCGGACACTCTCATCTGTGGTTGCCGGGTAGGCTTTGCCCTTGACCTAATACTAGGTGGACGTTGAGGATGTGGTGCACACTCTGATATAAACAGAATTACTCACAGATCACCACACCTAATACAAGCATTCCCTTGCGCATCCCACCACACTCACGTCAGTATCTGTATTACCATTTCACGCAACCAGATCAGAGGTAGCCTAGGATCTTGGCTCAGGAGGATTTTAGGCTTTTGCCTTCAATTAAGTCAATGAATAATCGCCTGAAGGAATGGAGCCTTTCTTCAATCCGAAAGTGCTGTACGCACCTTACGCACATGCCCCACAATAATGAACTGATCAGACCTGAACCAGGTAAACTTTCAGGTTACTTCACCCTCCAACTATCCCTAGCTGCTATCCCTAATCATTGCACCAAGCTGGGCATGAGATGTAGTTCTGTATGTACTGACTTGTTACCTTTGCAGGAAGCTGCTGTGGCGAGATTCTGTTGTAAGGCATTAAAGATGCCCCCTTAGGAGTGCGAGACTGGCAGCGTGACTTACTGTAAAGTTTCAGATGCGCCGATGTCCACTGCATGTCTGTGACACAGGATGACGTGCTGACATCCACAGCAGACTCATGACACAGGATGAGGCGCCAATGTCCTCTACAGGCTTGTTACTCCACTAGATGACGTTATCATGAAGTCCAATAGGGATCGGAGGTGCAGGCAGGCAGTGCCTCTATAGTCTCAATCCAATTAAGATAGCTGCTGAGTGGGTGACTCCTTTTGTGATTGTATAATCACCAGGCTCATACCATGACTGGTGACTTCTTTCCTGATTGTATAATCATCAGGCCCAGTCTAGGTGACTCTTTTCCTGACTGTATAATCTCCAGGCTCATGTAAAGATAAAGGCCCCCCTGCTACTGTTGAGAAGTTCCTCTAGGCAGGAAAATACATACTATGAAATTCCTAGGGCACCTTCAACACATTTTACAAAAACATACAAAAGCATACAAAAGCGATGGAGGAGGAGAGAGCAGATAAACACCTAGATGGAAATGTACAAAAATACCATTTATTGTTGATAATTTAAATAGAATTCATATTCATAAAAAAGCAAACCACATACATGCCACGTTCATCCATCTACTCATTCATACTAATCAGTAAACATTTTGTGTATTCTCATATTGGCTGATTCTCTACACAGAAATATACTGGACAGACTTGTATATATTGACACTTGATAATATAGATAGTAGTCTCAGCATGTATGGAGGACCCTGGGTTCTATTTTGGGAAACCCAGGTATGCCTGGTTAAGTCACTTCAGAATAAGAAAAATCCCCAGAGACAGATTTGTGCATTGCTGCATCCTTTGAGCTGTGGGGACACACTGGAGGGAAAAAGAAGAGATTCCCTTTACATTTCAAAAGACTGCTCTTTGATTGAGTGATAGATGACAAGGAAGGGTCCTGGACACATTTTAGGAAAGTAGATGGGTTGATAAGAGAATCATAAAGGGAAGGATTATGGGTCTGGGCTTAACCTTTTGATGCACATATCACTGTAGCTGACATCTAGGTATGAACTCTGGTCACTCCCATGAATTGTGTTGTGTACAGTCAGCTTCAGAATCGTGCCTGCTGTGGCAGTCCTTTTTCTTGAAGGAACACGAAAAGGATAAGTGCCCACTTCAAGTTAAGCTGAACCCCACCATAAAACTTCATAAACCCAGACCTTAAATTACTTAATCTAGAAAAGGACTATAAGAAGAGGAGGTTGAGTCCCCAAATATGTGTCATCTGCTAAGTAACCGGACAAACTGTGTGAGAAGAAGCGCTGCAAAACTTCTGCCTGTGACCAGGACTGTGGACCAAGATCCTGCTAGTCCCCCTGCTGGGTGATGGGGCATCACCCAGGAAAATCACCCCACTGGCCTGGAGCACCAGCGCCTGCCTTCTTGCCAAGTCCTGAGCATTGGAGGGAGTGAGATCCAGTGGGGAACCCTACTGTGAGGACTCCCTGTGCGAGGTGTGAGGATTTTGCTGAGCACTGTGTGGGCCGTCACCCTTGTACAAGATTTTTTTGGTGACCCCCATGAGCCAAAGGGCTGCTGTAGACTGAACCAGGTGTTACGGGTTGTGCAGGTCTTGCTACGTCCATACCGCAGCACTGCGGTGACCCCACATGCCATGTTACAGTACTATTTCAAGCAGATCCAAGACTTGTGAATCTCTGCGCCAGGGCGCTTAGGCTGGAAGGGCCTGCATCCACATCACCACATACTGCGGCCACCCCGTATGCCGGCAGGGACTGCCGGTACCAATGCTGCCAAAGGATTCAGGCTGCCGTCCAAAGGATAGACTGTGGCTGGAATTCAGAGGGAACTGCCCATGACTCACTACTGAGGACGGCTGGGGACGCTGTGGACAACATCGCACCTCGCTGTATCCTCCTGGGAGCTAAAGAAAGTATTCCTTCCCTCCAATGAGCAAAGTCAACTTACCACGTCTTCCCGAGTAGCTCCAAAAACGTAGAGACCTCTAGCAGCACCGCTCAGGAGAGACAGCCTGCGTTGCAGAGTGCTGCTGTGTGGACTGCAAGTTGCCCGATCTCTCTGAACTGAGCAGAACTTGTAGGTACGCATTTGAAGGTGCCCGCTGCATCGTTGAATTCTCCTATGCTTTGAGAGCAGGTAAGACATGAACTGGGTCAATGGGGCCCTGGGGGAACATACTGTTAACGGTGTTGTGGCACTCTTTTGACTAAGTTCATAAAAGGTCAAAAGGGAGAACTCTTGAGTACTGCCTAATAGTTTGCATTCCCTGATGCAGCCACCAGTAAATGGGGAATAACCCTGAACACTCTACAGAAAGGAGGGTGAGACAAGTATTGCCTGACAACTACTAGAGCCCCGGCCTGAAGGGGGATTGTGCTGATGCATTTAAATGTCACATCTCTTTGCATGTGTAGAGTTAAAAATAAAGTACTACTTTTTCTTATAAAGGCAAGTATTTGCCTGGACATTGATTTATTGTTTGCACTGTTAGCATTTGGAGTTATGAGTCATATTCACTCACCTGTATCTACATTCACCCCCCCCCCCCCCCCCGCGGGAGCCTTGACCCTTGACTGCTCGACCATAGCTACCACTGAGAGTCAAGTGCAGAATGGGTACTTGACACCCATTTGAGGGGGATCCATAGTAGGTCAAACCCCAGGACATCAGGAGCAAAAGGCCTCAACCACCACAGTTGTGCCCAGTAACCCCTGCACGTCCAGTGGCCCACTGAACAGAGTTCTGATTCACCCAGACTTTGGAACATCCTTCCTTATATTGTAGCAAATGGTCCCCTCCTCTCCTTCAGAATGAACCAGTGACTGAAGGATGCTCCCTGCATGGTAAAACTGGCATAGACCCTTGCATTAGGCAACCAATCTGCATGTTATCTGGTTTCCTGACTTTTGTTTTGACCCAGCTCACATGGCCTTGTTGCATGCACACAGAAGACCTAGGCTTTTAGACCTGTTCTGAGACCCCTCACTGGGCTCTATGGTCAGGAGGGGCCCAGCAATGGTGCCCTCTTCTAGACACAGGACTTTCTTCTGTGTCCTGGGTAACATACATTAAACAGTGGTGGTCGCATATCTGTTTTTTAATTGATATAGGTCTAAAGCCCTTTATCCTGTTCAAGTTAGTGTAGTGCCTCCTACTCCGTCTTGAGTAAAGTTCTGTTTCATTGTAGAACCCAGACCTACATTGCCATTTTGTTTGAATGTGTGTGGTGCGAATGGTGTCGATAACAGGACTCTGTGTTATTAATGCAAGTGTGACTACAGAGGACAATGGGCTCTATTTTAGATTCCACTTGTAACAAATGAGCACATGTTAAAGGTTGTATTGAAAGGGGATGCTTCCAGTAGAAATCCTATGGTATGCAGTGCAAGCTCACCTCTGTAAGTCTATGCATCGGGCAAGGCAGCCTTTAAGAGCACCAGCATAGGAGAAGACAGCAGGTGGCCAAACTTAATAGATATTGGCTCGGGCTGTTTTCCCCCTTGCGCAACACAGCATAGCAAATTTGAATTAAAACATTTAGTAAATCTACGCCTCAATTGATACTTTTTTAGTGTGCAGTGACTCGTGCTATGCAGTATTCCCTCAACATGCTGTTCTGATCGCTACATAACTACTCTAACTTGGGGACAGATTATTAGTGGAGAGAAGAAATTGATGACACATGATACCAGTCAGCTCAGACCCTGTCTCTAGGCACGCTGATAATTCTACAAGCAAGCACATAGCTAATAGGTACATAAGTTGCAGCACATGCTACTGAGTCATTTAACTGGAGTATTACTGACAGATTGTTAAAGTACAGAATAAGTGTATAAAAATGTTGAGTTTTCTATGTATTCTGTTTGAATTTATATACATATACTATGACTAACATAAGGTATTACTCTGTGCTACTTTGCTCATATTTCATTATATGATTAATAACATTCTTTAAAATAACTGATTGTGAATTTTCAGGTATAGAGTTTGTGTGTACTCACTCACTTACCTCTATGCCTCAACAAATATCCAAAGACTTTAATTCTCCTTCTAAAGTAACAAGATTAAATCTAAACTGGGGGAGAAGTGTTAATCCTATTGTTTCAAATAATTCCACTTAGGCGCAGCCGGCACAGGTAAGAGCCGTGGGCGGGGTGGGGGTGGGAGTGGACAGACGAAGGGATAGGTAAAATTAAATAAAACAAGCATTGGCAAAGCCAATATACGTCGCCTTTGGGAACTATTGGCTTTGCCAATGGTTCTTAGCCGCACTGAACAGCATCCGGGATGCTGTGCAGCACAGCTAAAGTTAAAAAAAAAATGATAAAATGTATACTACTTTAATGTTGCATATTATTACGTTACTTATGACATTTTCTATTTGCAACAAATACAAAAAACGTATAATATGGTGAGACCGATTGGCATTGCCAATGCTTGTTTAAAGGAGATTCAGCCTCTTTTCCTCTTCCATAGAAAACTAGATAATAAGGAATCTTTGATGTTGAAAAAGTTAATTGACAGTTTTAGGGGTAGCATGGAAGCGATAAAATTGATTTGTGGCGCTATCGTCATCTTGATGCATTCAACTCTTCCCCACCATGTCATATACCACGTTGAGATTAGGTATTGAATTTTTTTGAGGTTTTCTTCAGCTAAATTGTTGTATATAAAGTAATTTCATCTAGCTTAGCAGGAATGGCGTCCAATATGCGGCGATTTTATTTGTGTCATTCCCGATTGGTAGTCCTTTTATATTTAAATTAGATCTGATTGGAGCTAGAAGGGATTCAATAGCTAGGAGATACTGTAAAGGGGATATGGGACAGACTTGTCTTGTCCGCTGTGCGAGGTTTATTTTGTATGAGAGATACCCGTTGACTCGGATGAATGCTGAATGTTGTGTGTATACTGCAAAGACCTGGCGAATAAAGTTTTCACCTACATTCAGTTTGTGTATTACTGCATGAAGGAAGGGCCAGGAGACCTTGTCAAACGCCTTCTTGGCATCTAAAGTCATAGCATTGATGGGGGATAGTAGTGTTTTTGTTCTTTCAATGATGTGACAGAACCGGCTAACTTGCCAGACCGTAGTCTGCCTTTCACAAAACCTGTTTGGGTTTGGTGTATGAGGGAGAGGAGGATCTTTTCCAGTCTCATAGCTAGGATTGGGAAATGGGCTTGTAATATCTATAGGGTTTTTACCTTCTTTATGCACCTCTTTAATTGTGGCTTCTGAGGCTGTACCTAATATTTCCCCAGTGGTTTTGAAGTATTGGAATAGGGATTCCACGTGAGGTAATAGGTTGTCTTCCTGGAAAGTTTATAAAAAGTTGTCTGGAAGCTGGCAGGCCCAGTTAATTTTCCCAGGTTTTAGGGATTCGGTCACTCTTTGAACTTCAAAAGGGTAAATGGGTTGGTTCAGTGTTATTTTATTAGGCTCAGTTAGAGTTGGTAGTTTGATTTTGTCTAGTTACCTTAGGCATTTGTCAGGAGAGGATATTGTCTCTGGGTTATGCAGTTCTCAGTAGGACTCCAGGAAAGTCCTGACTATTTTTAGTGGGTTGATGGTAGTTACTCCTGAATTATTTTGGATTGTGGTGAAAAGGTTAGTTGTTTTTAAATTTTGAACAGCTTGCAAGTGTTTTGGCTTCATTATTGGACACTTAGATTTGTTTCATTTTGCCATTCCGAACCCAGGTGTGAGCTCGGGTACTTAATATTTTGTTGCATTCGTATTTCAATGTAATCAGCTGGGATAGGAGAACCTTGTTTTTTAGGTCTCGCCTGAGCCAGCGCATGCGCTGCTTGGAGAGACATTTAGAATATGGGTTTCCAAAGTGCTACCAGACCTTGCTGGCCTAACGCTTACGTTCACACGAGCGTGCACGTGCGCAGCCGCCATTCACTGCTGTGCGAGCACCACTTGCGTGCTTACCACACAGCGCGTCCCGTCCTCGCGATCGCGATCCCTTTCACGGCCGCGCAGCCGTTACTTTTACGGCCGCGCGGCCAATGCTTGTTTTTAAACTGATACTGTGGCATATGTTGCTTTATTCGCAGTCCTACTTACTGGTCTTCTGAAACTCTTAAAGACCCATTTAAAACATTGAAAGTACATGTATTTCAGGGAACCCAGTACAGCCACAGTACATTTGCTTCCCCTCTGGTGCTTGCACGGACAGTCGCCCAGTCACAATGTGGTTTTTAGTGTACAGTTCTTTATCACACACATTGTATTATGTTTACTTTGCACTATATACTAAATTGTATGCCTTGTCGCCAATATGGCTGTTACATGTAATTGACTTTTCCTTCTGTTTCATACATTGCTCACTGTTGCTTCAAGTTTCTCTATCGAATGCTGGCTTAACTTGGATTGGCATGCAGCAAATAGTAAACTATGTTGCTTCATATCAGAAAGGGCCAGTCCTGACCCTTTAATGCAAATAGTACTATAAACCATGGAGTGCTTGAGCACGTGCGCTCGATGGCGCATTTTCTTTGTGGTTTAACATGAGCGATTGAGAAGCCCCCTATTAATACTTGACTTATGTAGATAGATCGCATTTTGTTTATTTGAAAGTATGCCACAATTATTGGAATAATGTAGTTGTTATTGTTATGGTACTTCGTGAACCTCTTTCGGAATGGATTTAATTTCAAATTACTGTTGTCTGGTTTATCAGCATCACCAACTTTTTAGAAACTCCAGCCCTCTAGTGATAGGTCCAAAACTGTTTTGTGGGTAATGCTGTGAAACCCAATAATTGTGGCACCAGTGCTTCCTTCCCTGGTAGATTCCGTACATCCTGCAGTGGTGGCAAATCCCACAGCATTCGTGACTAGTTACTATTTGTATACGTGGTATTGGAAGGACTGATATATGGAATTCCTCCATGTTGACGCAAATTTAATTGTTTTTGAATGGCTTTAGGTAACTTAAAATTAGCTAATAATGACATAAAGCCTTGCTGAAGCAGCTAGCTACAGCGTTTATTTTGTGTCCATATTTTGCTCAAGAGACTGAGGTCTTTGATACTCACTTTCATATTTGAGTTTAATTGTCTTCTACCACAGATGACATCATTGACCATTGGAAAATAGGCGCCATGACCCCATCACCTCTTATTCTTTGCTTCAGGGCGACTTATCCTTGTATGTATCTTGCAGGAGCAGAGCTTTAAATAGGCAGGTACTATCATGTCTCAGTATCATCGCTTCTCTAATTTGGAAGGGATAATACCGTCACTTCTCAGCACTCCTCTAGTGCTTTTAATGGGAGAGTGCCTGCACTTTTGAGCCGCAAACAGGTACTCTGGGAAATGGAGCACCTGCACTTCTATATTTCTATTTCAAGCACTGCACAGAAGTAAACCATGTGTGAGCAGACAGATGGCCTGACTACATTTTTCACAAAAATATCTTCCTCAGTTTGCCTTCCTAAGAATGTTCCACTTTATGGTGACATTCCCTACTAGAAAGAATTATAAATGTCCCTTCTTTGTGTCCAGCTTCGTTGTGGCTCCTCCGAAGGGCAAATTTGGTGGCCCCTTTATTTCTAAGACCTTTATTTACCTTTCCATGCTTTGCAGTTCAACAGGAGTTCAAAAGCAGTAATAAATAGTTCCCCAGTTCTTTTAGCTCCTGCTTGACAATGCCAGTTCTAGCTCATAGAATGTCTGATTTGATCGAAGTGAAGTATCCTGGAGTTCTTTCTAGATACAAGATGCCTTCTCAGAAGATGGGAAAACCTCTGTACCGCTCTCTTTGCGACATTCTTAAGCTTAATTTTTGCCTTACCAAACCTCCACGTTCCTCATATCCATGTTACACTTCTTTCCCTCCCTCTGGTTTATAGGTCTCGCCTGATCCAGCGCATGCGCTGGTCTGGCCGAGACATTTAGTGTACGGGTATTGAAAGTGCTGCCACACGGCCTAGCGCTTGCGTTCACACGAGCGTGCACGTGTGCAGTCGGCAGCTTTCAGCGCCCGAGGCGCCATCTGGAGCTCTCACTTTCGCCAGCTTTCGCACCACTCGCGGCCGCTTCTTTTTTTTTTTCCTTTGCGTGCTTGTTTTGTTTCACTTTGGCATAATCGTGGCACCCGCGCTTTACTTTTAATTTTAAAAGTAAAGCGCGGGTGCCCCGTTTATAGCAATAGTAAAGAAATAGATGTTTTTGTCTATTTCTTTACTTTTGCAGCAATCGCGGCACCGACGCTTTACTCATGGTTTAAGGTAAAGCACCGGTGCCGCGACTGCTGCAAAAGTAAAGAAATATTAAAAAACATCTATTTCTTTATGCAAGTGCTCAAACCCAAACACCGAGATTACGTTATTGAAGAAAATTGTCAATTGTATAATTTATTCTACACCCTATTAGACATAAGTTTGCGCCCAAAAGTATCACAAGGACACTACGCCAGGGTCCAACTAATCACCGACTGCCCAGCAATCAAGAAAGCATTCAGTATCAGTGCTTGAGAGCAGCACTGATCGCAGCAGCTGCTTATTTACTTGGGTGCATCTAAAATATCAAAATTATGATGTAACCATGCTACTTTGTTCCTAAGTAGCTCTTGTTAAAGGGTGACCAGGCATCATGGATTTTCCTTAGAAGTCACAGGTTTTATCATCTGTCCTAGCAAATTCCACTTAATTCAGAAAATGTCCAATTGCACCCAGGAAGCAAGTTTTTGTGTGTTCCATTGTAGGATTAGTCAGCAGACATATCAGAAATAAATGTCATCAACACACATGGCACCCTGTGTAACAGTTGCATTTAAATTATTTTCCTTAGTGCCTTGTCTCAGTTTTCTATGTTGCTGAGGCCTATCTTTTAAGTCATTCTGTGCCTTTCGATGGATGTGAAATTATAGTACTACTTTTTTATTTGTTCAAGTTTTTATTGGTTTAACATCTGGTCTCACTATCTTGTGAACACATCTGCAGTT
This sequence comes from Triturus cristatus, assembly GCF_964204655.1. Classification (NCBI taxonomy): domain Eukaryota; kingdom Metazoa; phylum Chordata; class Amphibia; order Caudata; family Salamandridae; genus Triturus; species Triturus cristatus. The sequence goes on from NC_140591.1 coordinate 693,905,746, forward strand.
TTACAGCCCGCCTTATAAACCATTGCCGAGGTTATTCACAGCCAACCTTAGCTACATTTGCATGTCAAGCAAAGTTTCTCCTTTCAAGTTAATCATGGCACGTCAATGGATGGGTTAGTAATAATGTTTATTATCTACCGGATATGCCTGAGAATTTGAGTATTATACTGCAAATGGCCATTGTGGGCATTTTCAATACATAACGAGTGGCTCATATTCAATCCGTAAACTTGAAAACATGGCCATTACCAAAGGCTGGCAAGACAAAGTAATTAACCTCAAGAAAAGTGTCACCTGGAAAGCATGAGCTTTTTTACGTATTTTAGGTTCCCAACATAGAATTTCATGGGTGATATGCAGTATAATACCGACCAAAACATGCCTAAACCCTCCCAACCTTGTGTTGCATCGCCCACTTCCCACCCAGCCCCCGTTTGAATTTGAACATAGCGGGAGGGCTGTATCATGGAAGTCGAACCTGCAATGTTTACAGGTACTGCAAATGAGAAGGAATTCTTGTAAAAATAGGAATGTTTCAAAACTAAACCGGCTCCTAAAAGCAACCATTTTGAATGGGTATGGTGTACTGCTCTGCTAGCCTTTAGGACATGCAGTGCAAACAAATGCAGTTCTGGACCGATGGTGGGCAACCAAACAATTTGATCAACAATGTCATGAATTAAAGATTATTTGTAATAGAATGACCGCCACCTCAAACAAAGGAAAGCAGCGTGAACAGAGACACAGTACCCAGCACGGGAAGTCGTAAACACAAATAGACAGCTGAACACCACAACCCTTGCAAGAAGCTGAACACTAGGATGCCAGAAAGAATTTCAGGCTTATTAGTGGTGATTAGTTGGGGATTCAATTAAACTCTGTGCTCCTGACAGACCTTCTGAACTTTGCATGTGGTTAGTTCCTGCATGAAATGGTTCAGACAGGCTACAAACACATGGCTTTAAATGTGCCAAGAGTAATCACTCTTTGTTTATATTGAATTCAGTATTTCCTTACTTCACTTTTGTGCTATCTACATATGATATGCACTTCCGGTCTGTAGGCTTGTCCTTGGTTTGTATAACTCAGAAGCTAGAGGCATGTTATAATTTTTCACTCTTGAAATCTCATTCTATTTTATAGTGATCACACTACACATGGAGACTACATCTTTTTCTCAGTCTTCATTCTTCTTGACTTTAGACTAGTTATCCAATTTTATTTCATTTATATCGTTAATTCTTTGCATGGTGATAACATCTTCTTCCTATTTTTCATTCTTTCTTTTAGTTATTCTATCTTTTTAGCTGCTATTGTTCCATCTTTAGAGGGGCCCCGTGATCTGTCTGCACGAAGGGTGTGCATGCAGAAGTCTTCTTCTGACTGGGCTCCAGTTATTCTTCATTAACTGCTTTTTTCATATTAATATGCTACAGGCACCATGATTAGCACTTATTAACGCCTGCTATAACCTGTGCAGTCAGCTACCCAGTCAACCCTTACCTCCCTCCCAACATGAAGTACTCAAGCCGCTTGTTTGGAGTATTAAGAGTATATTAAGAGTAACGAACTATAAAGCACAGCACAGATGGCACACCTCTTTTATACCTCAAGAGATGTTTTTTGCCATTTTTATTTAGCTTAAACTAGCTTAGGTACATTATGTGACTTGCCCAGAACCACAATGCTTTGAGCTGAAGCCGGGACATGTTTTTAAACGTCCTGCTAACTAACACTTGTCCTCCTTTCCTACCATCCTGTTTTCACTGCCTGTGATTGCTTGTAACTTTCTATGTAGAGGTCCGTGATGCACGCATTGATTTACCACAAACTTTGGCGTCTTTAATGGCTAATGTAATGTAATGGATAAAATGCTGCATGGCTAAACACTTATAAGGTCCAAAAAGCGAGACCTATTGGCTATGCCAATGCTTGTTGATTTAAAGAAATTGTTTTCCAGTTGTTTAATGGAGATTTCTAGTTCATTTAATCTTTTATTTGTACGTTTGTTTATGTGAGACATAATATTAATGAGTTCTTCTTTAACTGTAGCTTTCATAGCATCTCGTAGGGTTTATTTGGGGATTTCGTCTGTGTTAATTTCACTAAAGAACTCATTGATAGCTATCTCTATTCTGTCTTTGAGAGCCTGATCTGCAGTATCTCTTCATTCATTTTCCATTGTTTCCTTTTGGGGATATTATGGGATATTTGTAGTTCCAAGGTAATACATGCGTGGTCTGATACTAACATAAGTTTGATGGTCGGTGTGGAGGTGGACAGCGTCAGGATGGTGGACAGTGTCAGGATGTTGTTTGTATGTATGTAGTTAATTCTGTAGAACATGTTATGGGGATGTGAATAGTTTTTAATAGTAAAACATAAATGTTTCATCCAGTGCTGGTGGGAGACAATGTTCACTGCCATATCTTCACCTATTCATGCAGCTTACATGACCATTTTAAGCCATCCCTGGGCATAAACAGACGTTTTTATTTCAAGCTATGGGGAAGGCTGCCCCCTTTGCTAGAAGGTACCTTTCTTCAAGAACAGTGATGTGAGGGGTAGGAAGAGTCGGAGGAGGAGTCCTCCATTGCCCGGGCTATAGTGTAGAATGCATCCCCATGTATCACGTGAATGAGATGTATTTGCTTAGTAACCAATCAAAATGCAGCCTTCTGTTGTAACATGCTGAGACAGATAACAGCACAGGACAATTGTCAGGATTTTCTGTTTGACCCTTGAGTCGAAACTATGTAAATAACTCATGGTAGAACCTTCAAATATTGTGAATACATTAAAACACTCTACAACAGACCTTGAAAATTGTCTAATGCTTAACAAGTTACCCCTCCTGAGCAATAAAGTGCAATCAGTAATAAAAAATACCTACAATCTGTATTAAAATGCAATTTTGAAATGTCTGCAGTGAAGTGATTTTTTGATTCAATTTAAATAAATGCAGTTGCTACACACAATGTTCCTACCCCGTCAACCTTTCAAAACATATGGCAAAAAGAAGATGTTTATGCATATGTTATTTATTTTACAGTCTTTCTTACAACAGTTTTAAAACGTTTTATTAGATTGTATTCTTCATTGATCTCAATATAAATGAGCAATTGTGCAATTTTACTGCTATTTCATTTACTACAGGAGATAGCAAATGAAGCTAACGAGAAGGGGCAATATCCCAACCAGCACACAAGTAGGCAAACATAAGTACAACAATAAAATAAACGAATAAATACGTAGGGAACCTTACATATCATACACTCCAGCACATTGGCAGGCATGGGGGCCATTTGGTACCTGCTGTGGAATTTTTCTTTCACTATACAAATATTTCTAGGGTATATATTTCTTACAGTATTTACATACATTTGGTAAAGAGCTAGTTGGCTTTAACTGAAGACAATATATCGCAAAAACCAGAACCATTGAATTGTCTTCCTAATTATTTACCTTTGCTAATCTGGACTCTATTGGTAGAAGAAGTGTACGTATTGCTTATACACATTTTAAGAGTGAGATGGTGGATGACCTAACAAAAGTGAATATAGGGTACGAACTACATATCTCAGTTAATGTTTTGAAACAGCATGTTGATTAACAAATAAAAAGTATACTTTATGCACCTGATTTTGAATTGTCCCAGAATACAATAACATAGAACAATACATTCTATATTAATGAAAAACACAATCTGTTCCTCTTCACTTCAGAGGTGGATCAACTAGATCTGCTCCTGTGACTGGTTCCCAAGATATACAAGCAGAAACCAACCCATCTAGTGTTATAAGTTAAAAGCCAAGTGACCTTAGTGTACTTGAAATGTGAAACCAGGACATAAATCGTCCATGATTTGTCTACAATATAAGGGTGAAACAGCGGGTGACCACAAGTCTACTTCACGGAAATGGGATTTTTGTGCTCAATTTATTTGCATTTAAGTCGTTTTTGACCAAAGCGTCCAAAAGTATACCAACATTTACAAATTGGGGACCAATTACAATGACAGAGGGAACCATCTATGGATGGTTGGTGGTAAAGGGGGGGTTAGTGAATAAAAGGGAGAAAGCATATCATAAGTGAAAAAGTAAACAAGTGCCAAGACTAGGATGAAGCTGAAATATCTTATCAAAAGTCAGAATTCAAGAAAAAGATGAAGGTTTATAGCTCACAGTGCATCGCTTCCTGAGAGTGCTCTCTACCTTAGCCAACGTGAATGGAGGTACAGAGAGGCTCCTGTGAGCCAGATAGCAGTTCCAGGTAAAGATTATTTGCAAACTTGATGATCACACACTTAAATCCATTTTCTAACATACAACTGGACAACAGAAAAGACAGCTTGACTTTATTTTGGTCAAGTACCGAAAGAGATAAGTGCAGATATGTTCCACCTCTAAGAGCCTTGTGGCCAGCTTCACAGTCACGTTCTGCTCTTGTTGGACTGGATAAATGGCTTATTTGGAGAGCCCTGGGAAATGACTTTTAGGTATGCTGATTCTTGAGTTGGCAAAAGCTAACTCAGCTCATGTCTGTGTCTTCTTTGTGGATGAGGGGAAGGTTTTTAGTTTTTTTGTTTTACCTGTGCAACTGGAAATTAAAAAGTTTCAAGTTGGCACTAATGTGTGTTAAGAAACAAATATAGTTGTCCTTCCATGCTACATAGTATACTCCAAGCTTTATTTCAATGATCCTGAAAAAGACTCATTGCTTGCTGCTGATACTGACTATGGGAATGAATGGACGATAAGAAATTGAATGAACTAATAAAGTGAATGTTTCCAAGTATATTCAGTGTAATTGTTATTCAGGAGTGAAATAGCTGCAAAAATGATTTCTTACACTTAGCAGATTTTGTTGACTACTTTCTTGCTTACTAGTAAGAAATACACAGGCTTTAATACCTGAGTGACCAAATTAAATCATATGCCACATAGTTTGTGCAATTGTACCTTTGACAAAATAGAGAAAACGAGCATTACATTTTTGTCATGGTTTACACACAAATAAAGTGATAGCTGAGCAAGTAATTAGCCCTCCCACCATGGAGTGAGGAGTCGATATGGATAACGGATGTCACTTGTCAGGATTGTCTCTAACTGAATTACCCGAGGTGAGCATGAACTGTGACCGGAAGAGGGTCACCTGACCTTTAATGAGTAACAGGACCGAACCAGAAACTGTGAAAAAGAGAACAAAGTGTAAATAAGGCCTGTGACAAAAGGTGCAAAACAGGCATCCCAATCTGTTGTGTCCAATAGTGAGTGGTCTGTGAGTAGACTGACAAACACGCGTGACTTAAGTGAGTGTTCATATTTGAAAATTGACGAATCATTCTTGATGTTAATTGTTTAAATAAGACCTCATGGTTCTGACTTTGAATTTAGTTTTCTTGGCTACGTTGAATGAAATTGATTAATTCATGATAGGTAACCTATGCACACCTAGTTGCATAATCATCAGCCAGAGCAATGTTTATCATCTCTTCTTTCACATTATCTTATAGTTCCTGGGTGTTCGATTGCAGCTACTAATATTCATGGTGAATAAAAGACTCCGTGATCTAGACTAAGTCCAGTGTTACAAACACACCAGTGACAAACGTTCAGATGATGCGTGGATGTAGGTTTGCAAAGAAAAGAAGGACTCCTCCAAAGGACTCCACCATGAGAAGACATCTTGCTAGGACATCAACAGATATCCCTGAGATTAGCCTTCTGTAGATGTTTCTCCAGATGTTCTTGTTAAATGGTTCAGAAATGGAGATAGTACTTAGGGTATCATGCCATTGCTCACTGTGTCGTTGTTCTGTTTCTCGTCAAACTGAAATCCGGGGTTTTTTGTCTCGTGCCAGCCTACGGACTGTACTTCAGTGCTGTCATCTGTGCTCTCATCCTGGACCAGGTCTTTCTTCCCTTTACCAGGTAGTCTCAGATAAAGTCGATATCCTAATAGAAAAAAGGTGTACATAAGGGAGATATATAATGATAAACACTTCCATTTTTTTTAAATTAAAATTAATTCACTGAAACCAGCTTTTTAGTTTGCACCTCTCCCAGTAAAGATAGGAATGCCTTTGAAAATCAGTAGGGAAGTAATATTTTATACTCGTGAAATATCAACACATCGTCAATTTAATTAGCAACTAATTCTTTTTAGGATTGTTTTACTATAAATCCATTTCCACAGGAATGCATTGTCATTTTGTAGTTGATCACAAATTGCACTTCTAAACAGACATAAAAATCATCACAACAAAAAAATATTTAAACACATCTGAATTTTCCTGTACGTGGTCAAATCTAATAATCCACGGAGACTTCAAATGAATATGCCATAAATAACAAATACAAGCCACAGACTTAATGTGTCCTCCTCGTTAACCTCCTCAAGGATCCTGAGACAAGGGCAGTAACTTTAACAATAGTGGGGGGTGGGGGAGCTAATGAGTGGCATACCCTGAGGTTAAAGGGTTATGATGGGAATTATGTAAAAATCTTGCTGAGTGTGAAAGGAAAGGCTGTAGGTTTATTTTTTCTAACACACAACCATACCTGAACTGTGCAAATATTTCTAAATATATCAGCAGTTAGTAAAGCACAAATGAAGCACTTTCTTTTGTAATTCTGAAGTGTGATGGAAACAAATATTTCAATAGTATTAAAATAAATCACAACACTTTACTCGGTGATGCGCAAATGATAAATATTCACTGAAACTTGATTTCCACAAATTCTCATTTGTGCACGTACTGTCTAGTTTTATCAGTAAAACTACGTGTGTGCAAATTTAAGGGTCCTTTCAACGTAAATGACAGTGCACTACTACATTATGCTTTAGTAATTTATTTACGAAAGTGTGCTCCAAAATGCACCACCAGCTACATACCACACTCTTACCACTCTCCTACTGAATGGGCGTGACTCATTTGCTACGCTTGTTCTTTGTGTGACACTTGAATTTTTCACAATCCCTAGGACTTCATTGGCTTAATGATGGCAGCACCCCCACTTTGAAAATTGTTCCAGCACCACTGGGTGATTGGCATGTTGGCTCAGTGCCATACCCACTTAATCAGTGGGTATGGCATGGGAGGGAAAACCCAAATATAGCCATAGGTCGGTGGGACACTTCCTTTTAAATAGGTGTCATAATTCTTGTGTTATTTAAACTCTAATTCTATATTTAAGAAAATCACATCTTTTGCAACAATGAATTGTACTGAGGGCGTTCCCATATAGATCTTTATCAATCAGCTGCTGATCATGTTGTAACTCGGGTTCTCCACTGCTGTAGTTTGGTCAGGTATTAAGGATATGACATATGAAAATTCATGATATACGTGTACACGCGCTGATTCTAAGTGCCTGTAAATGGATCTCATGAATATTTAAATGATCACATGAATATTCATTTGAATAGCCTCAAAACTTGACTGTTTTATTGCCTTCGAAGGCAGGAGCTGGACAAACAGCAGTTATATGCCCTTCGACACCAGGCCTTGGCTTACCTGCTAGAAGTATGGCTGCAAATACGATCTGGAAAATGCTGTAGATGAGTGGAAATGTAAACATCAGACTCAGCTGCTCTGGAGTGAAGGACAACTGGACTATGGTTGTGCACAGCTGAGTGTTCTGCAGCCCGGTTTCCAGAGCCACTGTACGGCACCTTGAAGAAATAAAAGGAGGAATGAGACATAGCTTATGTTTTGTTTCGATTTTATTTGTTAAGGTATATTTTAGATAACATGGCACCTTTTAAGTGCAGTGCAGCATATCCTGGATGCAATACCTATTTCTAAAAACAGGTGTCAAACTACACGTTTGCGAATACTGAATTTTGAAATTGTTGTTACCTTGGTCTCTTTTTTTATTGCTTCAGATACCACGAGAGTGATTCTCATTAAAATAATAAATAAATAAATACATAAATAAATAAAGATACCCAAAGTTGGTCACAGGAAGCAAATGTTGCGGTTGTCGCATACAAACACTGCCAAGTCCAGGTTCCTCCCCATGCCCCATTCTTCCCCCACCCTACACATCGTGTCTCTTTTAGGAGTGGGCGTAACTGGCGTAATTTGCTGTAGCATAATTACCACAAAATTTCTCACAGTTATGCGTAATTGAATTAAAATCGTAATCCAGCATTACTCAAGCTGGAGTAATTGCGTACTTTTGCATCAAAAGAATAATGCGTAATTGCTCACGTTACTCTGATTACTCCAGAGTCATTAAAACTTTTCCCAGGCCTAGTCTCTTTATCTCACATTTGCCGTTTTTTTCCCAATGCTGTTGTCTCCCTTTGTCTCTGTTCTCCTTTCTGTCTATCCCTTTGTTTTGCCCTTCTCTCTTGCTCTAACCCCAATGATAAAACAATAGTCCCAGGACCATAGGCATTGACTGCCAGAAACCACTGTTGGACTTTGCCCTTTCTGGAGGGTCATCCACAAACTTTTTGCCTTCACCCTCCTCTTTTCTGAACCTATTTTTGTTGGCTCTTAGGACATTGTGCATTTTACCACTGATAACGAGTGCTAAAGTGCTTATGCTTTCTCCTTAAAACCTGAAAGAATTTGCTCATAGTCAATTAGCATATTTACTTTACTTGAGTAGCCCTTTAAACATCTTGCAGGTCTGCCATTGCAGCCTATGTGTTGTTTTACATGTAATAAGCTGTAACTTCCAAATGGGACCAGGTAAGCAGTTCATGTTTGGTGTCTTTGTAATTGTAATAACAATTCCTCTTTTATGGTAAAGTTGGGTTTTTGATTACAATTTTGCAAAGGCCACTTTTAGAAAGTTGGCATTTTCCTGCCTTTGTCATTCAGCACCTGCAGCCTGTCCTGGGTCAAATGACTGGGTCTAGCTGACATTTGGCCTTTGTGCATTCCTCCTAGAAAGTCACACAAAATAGAGAGCTTATGTGTTCCTGGGTGGGACATCATTGGCAAGATCGGTGGGCGGAGCTTGGCAGAGCCCTACTTACACTTGAATATGCTGTGTCCTGCCACCACACAAAGGGCTGCATACCCCCTGTAGTTAGTCTGGAGCCAGAACAGGGAAGGCGGGAAACCTGCGCACTTCAAAGGGAATACTCAAGAAGCTTCTCCCACTTCAAAGGAGGCAAATGGTAGAAATATTGGACCTCAGACACCAACTCTTCAGTACACTTCTGGACCTGTGGAGACTGCCAGGAAGAAGGACTGCTGTGGTGCTGAAATGAGTGCCACTCTGCTGGGCTGCTGCCCTGCTTGACTACTGTCTTGCTGGAATGCTGCCCTGCTGCCTGAGTTGGAAGGATTGGACCTGGAATCTCAGAGTGACTACAAAGGCTAGTCTGCTGGCCTCCTGCTCAGAGCCACAGGGGCATAACAGGCTCCCACCCACCAGACCCAGCACTGAGGTGAGGCCTCAGAAGAACTGAATTGAAGTTTTTGAGCTCTTCACAACCTGTCACTTACACTGCCCGCCAACATAAAGTTCTGTCAACCTGACCCTTTGCACTACAGCATGGGCCTCTCACAGGGAGCGTCATTGCGAAGCTCTGGCCGGACTACGCTGACAACAGGATCTTCACGCTACAGCAAAGACTGTTCACACCATCAGGCCTGCTGTTTATGCTGCAACAGTGACCCTCCGCAACACTTCCCTGCTCCTCATAGCCCCCTCCACCACGAACAAGGCTCTTTGCTGTGGACTGAAATTGTAGCTTTTCAGCAGGACTAACTTGGTCCATGTATCGGACCTGCGCTCCATCGCAGCCATCCTGAACTTGTGACTTTCTCCAGGTCTAGCATGACCAGAGAACCATGAGTGGGGCTTTTTGGTGTTGTTTTCACTTATATCTTAAAAACTGCATATCTCCGGTTCTGCTGATTGCACTTTTTTTATTTTGGTCTTGGTTGATTTACTAAATTTTGATCTTGGTTGATTTACTAAATTCTGCTCTATGTTTCTAAATCGGTGTGGGTTTTTTCTTCTGTTATTTTTTCACTTTATTACTGTATGAAGTGCTATAAATACTTTACACATAGCCTCTAAGTAAGCCTGACTGCTCTATGCCAAGCTACCATAGGATTGAGCACAGGTTAATTTGGAGTTTGCTTGTGGCTCACCCTGACAAGAATTGTGGTTGCTGCTTGAGTAGGATTTCGCCCCCCTCAACCAGTAACCCAATTTCTCACAATCATCATCCGCAACTCGCTTTGCTTGTGCAACTAAAATTACCTCTCTGTTTTGTGTCCCAGTAATGAGTTTTCTAGAGGAGCTGCATTTGTTTGTGTCATTTGCATCAGAAGGGCTACTAATTCTGAGGTTGTTGTGCATCTTTTTTCCAATAACTTTAATGGGAGAGTGCTTTAATAATGTGTGGTGATAAGTTGTAGATAACTGCAGCCTTCAGAGTAATGCTGCATCTCCAACCTGTAAGAATTGCTCTATTCTAGGCAAACGGAGAGGGCCATTGTTGCCAACCTAGGCCCTTAATGTTACAGTCCATAATTACAGATGGGGCCAGTAACCCTATTACCTCCCCTAATGGGACATAATGAGGTCTGTGAAATTACCACACACTTTTCATATTTCTACTGATATTAAAAACAGGAAAGATTTCCAAGGGAAACTTCAGGGGAGAATAAGCAATTCCTGAGAGGATCGGATCAGATTTCCCTCTAGTAATTTATCATTACTCACTAGATTCCAAGAGATCAACTTGGAACTCCATTAATTATGCACCCACATAATTAAGGGGTATTGTTAAATTTGGCGGTGGGGCTGCATACAAATGGCTATATTCTGGAACCTTGCAATGAGGCCCAAAGTATTGAAGATATCAGAGGATCATGCATATTGAGACCAGATATCCTTATTGAGTGGTTTGCTCTAGCAACAAGGTTCTTCAGAATTCATGAAGAGTCAGAAAATACAGAAAAATCTCATCAGATCTGGATTGTGTGCATGTCCAATACATCAGGACCATGGTGGCTTCTTAGGAGTAATAAATAAAGACATGTGACCGCCTAGGAGTTAATCTGTACTTGCTGCCAAAGTCAGTCACTGGAGTAAGTGTATTTCTGCTAAAGGTCCTTACCTTTCAGTAGCCTTGGCCTGATGGATAGCCCATCTTATTAAAAGGCCTCTAACCTAAAAATTATAAAGGACTGGTTTTATGGACCATGAGGGGAAATGGTTTATGCAACTGAACGATGGGCTTTGGGCGACTTATTCTTCTCTGAATTACCTGTATTGAGGATGAGTCCCACATGGGGAGGGGGGTTGAGGCACCTGGCACCAATGTTGTCCTTGACATCTGATGGACTTCTCTTTGTGCTAGCACGAGAGACAACAGACTAATGTAATAGATGCTTCTTTGGATGGAGACTCAGCTATTTCAAGTATCCCCCCCTCGGGTCTTTTCTATTGGGAAGTGAAGGTAAAAGATGTCCTTTCAGAGCCCCAACTCTGAGCCTTTTCAGAACAACTACAACATTTTCACCTTGATAGATCCCCCTTTAAATCTATGGATGTGGCATGATCTCTCCGTTTACTTGAAAGTCTAGGGCAACATTTCAGACTTTAATCCTTTGGAGGCCTAACTTACCATGTGAGCCCTTTGTGACAAATAAATCACCCAACTGTTTAGATAACTGGTCAGTAACTTCTGCAACACCTTTCTGTTTGCGTGAGGCATGGTAAATGGATGTAGGGGACTTAACCAAAAAGGGGTGGATGAATGCACCGATGTTTCCCTGGGAGGTTACCATCTCCATGCAGTATTTTTCACACAGGGTCTTCTATACCCAGGAAAGACTTTGGAAAATTGGTGGGTGCTCTTTCCCCTTATGGTTGAGAGGCCAGTCTGAGAACAGCTTTTTTTCCATAATATCAGGGGCTGCCCTAAAACTCATATTCTGGGTGACGTTTTTGATTTCTCATCAAAGTCCCCTGTTTTTTTTCATATATACTGGAGGACCTAAACGCAAACCGTTATACAAGAGCTGGATCCATGTCAGAAGTTCATGATAACCACTGACTACAAGAATAATTTCCATGTATTGCTTTACAGTAAAATATATCTTATATGAATATCCTGAAAATCTAGTATTGATTTGGTCCTCCTGGACCTATGCAGGACACCCTTGAGTTAGGGCTGGATCTGTGGCAAAGTTTTAGGATTTCCACATAAGATAACTTTTTCATAAGTACAAAGTTATGAAAATAACACATTTCATATATTTCTTGTCATCTTTGTGGATCAGGTGATCTACCCCTTGGGTTAAGGGAATGGCTGGATCTGAGACTGTTTTTTTAGGATTTCCACATAAGATAATTTTGTCATAATTACCAAGATATGATAATATATTTAAGAAATGTATTCTTGTCACTCTTGTGAATCAGGTGAAAATTAGACACCTCACAATGAGCAGATATACACCAATGTATTCAGAGACCCAAGATTTTTCAAGCTCAAACTCTACAATCATTAGGATTCACAAAAAGCGTATGGTAAGCTGTGTTTGGTGAGCGAGATAAGCACTATTGATTTCTTTAATTAACTGCTAACAACTGGCACTTGCACTTTGAAATTCAGTTTGGTTAACATCACACATAGTTTATGCACACCCCAATTCAAACGCTTTTATATGGAAAATATTTACTAATTTCAATGTACATCTTGCATGATTGGACTACAATAGATCCATCGTCAAACATTTCTAGGTGTCTACACCAATTGTTCAATTGTTTTTAAACCATTGCAGATGTTTTGTAGTTAAATGTTCCAGATTTAATGTCATTTTCTGATAACTGGGAAGGTAAATCAAGAATCAATGAATCTTTACCCGCGCCATGACTGCCCAGCGACATATGCCAAGAAGAATCCAAAAGTGTAACCGGCAGCAGGAAATATTGTCCCAATAATCCATAGCTCGGGGGCGATCAACCATGATCCCTGGTAAAGTATTCCACCAACAGTGGCAATCAGCACTATCAGTATTGCTCCAGAAATTGAGCCTACCTATGAGACAAGTAGAAAAATAAAGATTTGTTCAGACATATCATATCTGTAAATTAATTATTTTACCTAGAGCAGTGGTTCCCAAACTGGGGTCCAGGGACCCCTGGGGGTCCCCGAAGCCTCCTCAGGGGGTCCGCGACTACTTTGAAAATCGAATAATATTAACAGATCAATAAAGTCTAGATTTATAAAGAGGCTAATTGTACAATTGAACATTTTAAAACATACTGTAAATGTGAAGGAATTTGAAACTGGAGGCTAAAAGTTAAAATTAATTTCCTCAGATTGATTTGCGGGAACAGTGCAAGTGCATCAAACTGAATATAGTATGTATGATGAACGGCCTCAATTGAATTTAGAAAAGCTCCAACCATTCTATTAAAATTACATTTTGATATCTTCTTTATTTATATGTTTTCTAATTAAATAAAATGTGTTATTTGTGCATTTGTTTGATGAATGCTTTTTTTGTATTTTTGTGTATTGTTTTGTGGTTCAAATCATCAACATTGCTTAGGTCGGTAATCTAGTAATGACTCGTGGGGGGTCCCTGGGGTCGAATAATGTTTCAGTTGGGGTCCCCGGGTTCCAGTAATGATTAAGTGGGGGTCCCCAGACATCAAAAGTTTGGGAACCACTGACCTAGAGTACTACATCTCTAATGTGCATGGAGATACATTCAAAATGGAATTAAATATACATGCATACATATATTTAAAGTTGAACAAAATGTATAATTGAAAGAGAGGAGTTGGACTAACGGCTAGGGCGGTTGACCTCGAATCTGGGTAACCGGGTTCGTGTCTCGGCAATGACGCTAAACATCCTGTGATTCTGGGCAAATCACTTAATCTCCCCGTGCCTAACAAAAATGATGAATGTGTCCTCATGTAACACAACCGGTGCCATGTAAAGCGCTCTGATACCCGATACCTTCAGGTCAAGTTTGCGCTATATAAAACTACGTAAAAAATAAAAAAAATTAACAAAGAACATTGCTATAGGAGTGGAAGACAATCAGGAAATAGGTGTTGACGCCAAGTCTATGATAATGGTGAATGCAAGATGGTAGAGCAGGTGGTGTCATTGGGTTAGCCTGAAGGCTCACAACTCTGCTTTCAGCCTTTGTGGTGTCTTTCGGCGACTGGACAGTCAGCGAACAAAGGACAGGCCAATGGTGTGCCATTTCAAGGTATAAGCTAGACCCTGGCTTCATAATCCACCACTCGAGACTCATCGCCCTTTCTTCTAGAGAGGGAGGACCAGCAAAAAATCAATGATGTGGGTAGTAGTGATGTAATTGGTGGTAGGGAAAGGGAATTGCAGCTGAGAGATGGAAGGTTTTACATTGTTTATCAGGGTGTGGCAGTGTATGCTGACTGTAGGTAGGGGTTGGCATTCATGATTTTTCATTTGGTGAAATAGCTTGTGGTGGTGGGATGTATTTTGTTGCGAGGCATCAGACATCTGAGATTGAGGCATGCACACTGGTAAGTGGCAACAAATGTTATGGAACTGCAACAAAAATTAAGCTCTTTAGGGATACAGCTTTTTGTTGCTTGGGTGGGGGCAGGGGGAAGTCAGTATTGGTGTCAGATCCAGACCCTTGCATTGCAATGTTGAGCAAATGACAGGATTCTTTAATGAGTGAGTAATAATACAATGGTTATGACATTGTATGTTGGTGATTAGTGGCTAGCTCTTCAAAAACACAGACATGGAAGTTCCCTAACAGTCCTACATTTGAGGAATGGATTGGACATTGAGAACGTCTTTAGCCCTAGAACACACATATCATAAAAGGAACAGACTACGAAAGAGGTGTGATAAGAGATGGAGACAGTCTAACTGATCAAATTTGCCGGAAGATAATCTTTTCAAACATTTTCCTCTTAAGAGGGATTTTTTCTTCTAATGAAATGTTGCTTCTATATGATTCACTTCCCAAAATAACAGTAAAAAGTAGATTTTGCACAAAATAACAAACCAGATTATTATAGTGCTGAATACCATTGACCCTAATGTGTTGTTACTCAAGCAAGGGAAAGGAAAGACATATTGAAAAAGTCAGTTTAATACTTACTTTGAGTATTATTTTAGCTGCCTTTGGCCATTTATGATTAACAAGCATTCCAAGTCCAACAGGGATTACAAGAGTTGCCAAGGAGATTCCTTTAAAAAAAAAATAAGAATGATGGTAATTGAAAGGTTTTCAGGTAAAACAAATACAAAGCAAACACTTAAGTCAATTGAGATGCTGTACATTATATTGGCTTATAGGTGTGACTTAGCTAGTTTTACATCCATGTATCCAGACTTGCAATTAAAATCTGAGATGCTAGATAGAGTAAGACATATTATTATAATTGAATTTAGAGTAGGTATCCATGCTCCCCTTTAACAGATAAGTTACTGACAGTAGTAAGCTCTATTGTAGCTGCAAAATCAAGTCAATTTTTCAAATGGATCATAAAGCTCTGAAAGAACAAGTAACTTTCACCAACTTAGTTGTGATTAGTGGCATTCAAACATTAGCTCAAACAGTAAACTCGTGCTAACCATAAGCACATATGAGTGCCCTAATAGCAATAATCGCTTTCTAGTATCAGAGAGAAGTGATTCGTAAAAAAAAAAAGTCCATGGAGTACCTGCAGTAAGCACTCCTTTCCCAAGCAGATAACACAGATCTGATCATACAAGTTCAAAGCACACAATGACATCAGACATGATTTTCTGCTTGAAGCAAAACAAAGTAGAATGCTTTTTACACAAGAGGTTTGGCTTAATGGGATCTAACATGCCAAACATTGACTGCACATTGGTAACGTCAGACTCAACAGAAACACAGATAATTGTGGAAGTTTAATTTGATAAACATGTGGGCATGGCATTGATGTGTGCTTTCTGTGTGCCGTGTGTCAGTATGCACTGAGCTGTTTTGGTGGTACTTTCATTTTCCTCCAATTCATTTCTGTCAGGTTATGTTCCCCAGGAGGGTAATTACAGGGTCCCTTTTTAATGAGAGGCAGGTCTGTGTTCTTAGCAATCAGCATTCAAGGCATGCAGGCTGCAACAGAATGTTGTTCACACCTTAATGTCCTGCTCTCTGTGTCTAGAAATGGTACACTCCAAGCACCATCGAGTTCATGTACTGCTTTACAATGTCCACTTTGCACTTCCTTAGTGACACTGTGGTGTTGCTTCTTCAGGGATCAGAAAGCATTGGTGTTCTCATGCCAGCTAGCAACTGCTATCCTCATTACCTCCTCCACAGTTTCCTAACTCCATTGTGTGAGGAGCTGGGCTTCTTCCCATCTTACTGCTACTTGAAAAGTGCTCCTTCCATCTCCCTCACCTGAACTCTGTTTCATTCTCTTGAAGGATCGTTTGTTGATCAGTTTGGTAGATGCTGATAAGAAATTTCTGGTTGTGCTGGGATGCCAGTTTCTCAGGTATTCTGGGCATGTATCTCAGTATGCTTTATTAATCCTACAAAGGGGCCTTACATTTAATCATGGAGTCAAACAGAAACCAGTGAAGTGTTTTAAAGGTGGGTTTGATATGCCCGCCCTTGCAGAGGTTAACTTTTTGAGTGCGGTCGGTGCCTGGTTGATGTCCACCGCAATGCTTTCGTAGTATGGTGGGTGTCTACAGGCAGGAGTGGCTGGCACAGGTAACAGTGGTGAGGTGGGGGCGCGGAGAGTGGGGATAAGTGGAAAGACAACGGGATACGGAAAATAAAATTTAAAAAAAACAAAAAACACTTACCTTGTGCTCCTCCGCATCGCTGACTCAGCGATGCGCTGAGTGTTTTTATTTTTTTTATTTTACTTTCGCTATTCTGTACTCTGTCCACTTCCCCCCACCGCCCACTCTGCCCCACCGTCCCACCACTGTTACCTGTGCAGGCTGGTCCTGACTACAGGCCAACCAACTTGGTGATTCCAAACATCTTCGGGTGTTTACATCAGAAATATTTTCTCTTTTGAAAGCAAAGTCGAGACTTCACTGAGTGTTTTCTGTTTGCGATGATGTCACAGTAAGCAAAGTGAAAGTAGACCATGCTATTAAACACAGCCTGCTTTCACTTTGATCGGTGCTCAGTCTGCAATACTCTGCCCCCGATCATTGATCTGTGTGGGAGAGGTACCAGGGAAAAGGTAACAATGTCCTTTTTCCAGCAGTACTTCTCCCAAGTGGATCTCTGCTTTGGGATCACCCCGGGACTACAATCGCAAAGCAGGGATCCACCCACCAGACACCAGAGAGGAGTAAAGCCCTACTCCCACCCATGGGCATATGCTTCTTCCCATTTATAAAAATGGAACTGTTTTCTGTCCCCCCTCTTCTTAGGTGGGGAGGGAAAGCTTACTAGACACAAGGGAAAACATTTTTTTAGAAAAAGAAAGGGGTAGACCCACCCATCCTGGCATCGGACTGTGCCCCCTCTCTAAAACAGACGAAACAAGGAAACCATGCAAAGACCCTTATGTGGTCACTGTATTTATCTGTTCCTTCTATTGGTGATATGCCTACCCACACAAGGGTACCATTTTCATCTGGAAAAGTGTGGAAAAGCTGGATCGTAGGAATTTTGTGGAACCCCATAGGTGCTGGAACTTCCCCTCACAGAAGTGAAAGTAAAATGCCTGGTTGCACTAGTCAAGGCATGTATTATTATTAATCCAACTGATCACCGGTTCGGGGATCAGTTAGGATTAATAATAATATTTTTCAGAGTAAGAAAAGTTGAAAATTGATACCCTTCACTATTTCATTAACTTGCGGTACAAACAAATGTTCAAATTCAAAACGTATCCCCAGCTTCTTAACTTTAGGGACATTTGAGAGGTTTTGAGGTGGGCAGTTGAAAGGTAAGGAGTCAGGCTCAGATGCTCCCATGCCATAACCTCAGCTTTGGCTCCATCCTTGCAGACAAAACTCTCCTTCATCCAAGAGACAATGTGCTCCAGGCAGGAGGTGATGTTGATTTGGTTGTAAGATCTGTTAGCTAGCAAGAAGTGGCTTTTTGTGCCAAGTGTGCACATTTGGAAGTTCACATGATGCTGGTCTATACCATAGGGTATACATATAATGAAACAGAAGCTGTGAGTAGACATTGGGTATGTGGATAATTCAGCAGACTCAATGCAGATTGTTTGACTGCAGGTAAACTGTATCAATGAGAAAGCCGGTCCGGATGTGCCCAGCCATTGACAGTGTTTCCCCAAAACTTGTGTGGTCTGCGGCATCATAAGCTGTTGTTTGGTCAATGTGTATAAGCGGTGGTTAGTAATAGGCTTGTAGATTACCAGTAACTTAATATAAGCTGATGATGTTTTAGAGAACCTGGATTGACTCCAGAATGAAGGGGAAGCTTATGTTATTGTGTCAGATGTGATAAAGAGAAGGAGTTGTTTAAAACAGGCGTTCATCAGTGTGTTCAATGCCTTCATCTTGTTTGCCAGACTCAACAGCTTGTAGGTCTTCAAAGGTATGACTGAGGTGAAAGCAGACGGTTGCAGCAGTGGCAGAAAGAGAAAGTAGATAGAATGGAAGATGTAGTTGTGGATTTCAGCAATTTCAAACCTTTTAGCACTTATTCTTAAGTTCTGTTCATTAAATTGATCATTGCAGCCCGTTGGTACATAAACCTGTGATTTTGCTGCACTTGCATTCAATGCATTTCCTCTCCAACTTAGCAAAATTTTCTTTGTCTGTTCCATAAGCTCTATTGTTTAATCCTTTCAAGTATATTCCTTGTAGACACAGGTAAATGTTCTATTCTCGTCCCTTCCTGCTGTGTGATATCATGTGCTCGAAATATTGAAAGAATCAGAAGTATGAAATAAAGGCATTCAGACGTTCAATGAAAATTCTTCTTAATTCAACCCATCAACATAGGGCATATATTGATTATAAGCAGACAGTTGAATGCTCATATTAAATTAAAGGGCACTAGTCTTAGAATGTCACTATAACAGTACTCATCTGCAGAATCTGCATAATTTCCTTTGCATATATATGCCAAATGTCAAAAACATATTGAAAGATTTAGTGAAATTAAGTGAAATGGAAGTTCGCCATTTTGCGCTATATTTTAAGGTGAAATGCTTCCATTCGGGGACACATTTTGTGCTAAGATAATGGCACAAAAATATACAAATGCCATGGACAACAGCGGCTCGCATTGCGGTGGTTTGCATTGTCACTGTGCTCCTGAGATAGGCTTTTTCCTCTAACTATCTTTAATTACATGACCAGGCGTTATTTTGGGCATTTTGCGTAAGAAGTAAAATGTGAAATTCCTAAAATTACAATAATGACAAGTTAGCCTGGGCCTCCCATTTATGTGACATAATGGGAACTTCTCACTTAAATCAAACATGGATCTAAACGGGTCGTGGTTTGGCGCTGATATGGGATGGCTGCCTTTCCGTGAGCTCTGTGATGACCACGGCGGGGAGATGAGCCGCATTCTTCACAGAACACATTCCTTTGCTGGCTTGCTGTGAAACGCCGGGGGAAACATCACAGACGCTGCAGTTTTGTTACAGAGACGTTCCTATGCTACATTAATGGCTAATTTTAACAGAATTTGGAGTGCACGCAGACGAGAAAGTCGCCCACACCATTTTGTTTTTCCTTTCTTCCTTTTTATGCCTCACAACGTCGCATTAGTTTTGCTACCTCAGAATACTGCCCCTTTCATTTAAATACAATGGGGCATCTGCAGTAATACTTCGCTTAGAATTCTTCTAGTTTCTTCAATAATACTGCTCAAATTTGGGAAAGACTCTGACAATATTCATCTGTGATATCTGCCTGCCACCTTTTATTTGCTACTGTACCCTTTTGGTTAACTGACTATTTAAACCACATACAGGAACCTTCAACTCAGCACCAGTAAACCACTGGATACCAAGAATATCACCAAAGTTACTACTCCTAATCCTTTCACTGTTCTGGAGGATATGTATGACACTGGGGGTGCTTGTCACAAATCTTCCTCATCTTCCTCTAGCTTGACGGGCTTTCACTTCACCTCTACGACCAAAATGCCCTCTAGACTGCCTACAACTTCTAATATCTCAATGCATAAAAGAGTTATATAGGACCCACCCTCACCCATAAAATCCACTACTACAATCTCAATGTAGCTTCTACTTGAGGAAATCCATGCACTCAAGCCTTCTATAGAGGAAACTAATAAGCGACTTCAAACTCTGGATGAAAAATGGACTAATGTCGAGGAGAGAGTTAATCAGATGGAACGAAAGGTTGAGGTACTCGAGGATACTACAATGACTGTAAAGATGTTGTATTCAGAAGTCTCATCCTTAAAAAGCAAGCTGAAAACATAGAAAAACAGGAGAAATAATCTACGCATTTATGTCCTGGCAAAAGGTGTAGAGGGCTCCAATCCCAAATTTTTCTTACAATACTTTCTTCTAAAAGTCTTAGACCTTCCTCTTTTGAATATACAAAGGGCACACAGACTTGGAAATTCTCCTCACTCAGCCTTAACTTCACAGAAACCTGGAAGAGTAATCATTTATTTTTTAGAATACTTGGATCTGCTAAACATTATCAAAGCAGCAAAAGTCCAAAGGCCATATTTCATGGCCTGGGTCCAACCTATTTTTTGCCCAGAACTTTGCCAGATATACAGCAGACAGACTGCAGACATTTCTCAATATGCGATGAGCTCTCCGCTCTCTCAATGCCAAATTTGGTTTATTCCACCCTTGTTTATTTAAAGTAACATACAGTAACAAAACTGTCACTTATCAAGATGCCTCCCTCCTGCAAAATTCATTGCTAGCTGCAGGGGAGAGGTGATGGACACTTCCAAATCTACTGTTACCTGATTCTATGGAATTTGAATGTTTCTAATACCTGTTTTGCCATCAGTCTTTTAAATGCCAGTTATATATTATGCTCAATGCTTCTCACATCATATATGTTCTAATTTGTTGTTAATATACTTGTATTCTTTCTTTTAGGTATGATCCATGCCTCTTCAAGATTATACGGATATAGTTGTGTGTGGTTTGGTCTCCCTTTCCTTTGTGGGCCATTTGGTATTCGGTTGTGCCATCCCCCTTGCATGGCCCCATCACCCTCAACGTTTTGATTGTTATATAGGTATGTCCTTTTTCATATTCTCTTCACTATGTTGGCTGTCTACTTTCCTTCCTCCTCATTTATTCCTACTTCTTTTTCTTTTCTTCATTCTTTCTCTTCTCATGAGTACATCCAGCTTTTTGTATATTATCCACTTATGCTGTTGTTTCATTGCTTACTTTTTGAATTACTTGGCCATCTATATTTTGTTATTGCTTTTTCACTGTTATTGCTATACATCAAGGTGCCGATTCCGATCCTGTAAAACCCGGGTACGAATCGTCGTACGGAACATTTTCTCCGTACGACTCGTACCCGGGGAATGCACCTTCCAAACCAGCAAGTACGATTCGTACAGAAATACCATTTCCGTACGAATCGTAAAAAACACCGTGCGACTAAAAAATACATATAAGTCAGATCCGGGACAGCGCGTACGCGACATTCGCATGGAGTCAGGCAGCGTTTTACGGACCAGCAAGTACGATTCGTACCCACAGCACTTCGCACGGGAATATTTTTACGGGAGTCAAAAAGTGCCGGAAAAACTAAGTACGCTGCGATGCACGAGGAAAAGGGGGCCTGGTATGCACCGTTCCCCCATCCCTACACGTCCGCACCGTACCCGCAGCCCCCCGCATGTACGCACCGTACCCCCACCCCGTATGTACGGTGCGTACCCCACCCCCGTAAGTACGGTGCGTATCCCACCCCCGTATGTACGGTGCGTACCCCACCCCCATATGTACGGTGCGTACCCCACCCCCGTATGTACGGTGTGTACCCCACCCCCGTATGTACAGTGCATACCCCACCTCCGTATGTACGGCACGTACCCCACCCCCGCATGTACGCGCGGTACCCCCAGCGCTACGCGCTGGGGGTACGGTGCGTACATACGGGGGTGGGGTACGCACTGTACATGCGGGGGGTGTGGGTACGGTGCGTACATACGGGGGTGGGGGTACGGTGCATACATACGGGGGTGGGGTATGCACCGTACATACGGGGGTGGGGTACGCACCATACATGCGGCGGTGGGGGTACGGTGCGTACATACGGGGGGTTACGGTGCGTACATACGGGGTTGGGGTACACACCGTACATATGGGGGTGGGGTACGGTGCGTACATACGGGGTGGGGTACGCACCGTACATGCGTGGGTGGGGGTACAGTGTGTACATACGGGTGTGGGGTACCCACCGTACATACGGGGGTGGGGTACGCACCGTACATGCGGGGGTGGGGTGGGAGGCTGGGGGGGGGCCGTATGACTCGTACCCCTCGCCCAGGTGTACCCGGGGTAGGGTTGGTACACAGTTCGCTCCGTACGGGACGTTTTACATACGAATGTGTATTCGGAACGCCGGTACAGATCGTACTTGTGCGCTCGGACTTCAGTTTTACGAATCCTAAGTAAAACTGTCCGGGGACATGTCGTAGACTTTTCCCGAGGTCATTCGTATGTATTTTCCATGTACGAATCGTACTTGGCCGTTTGTACGGGACTTGTACGATTCGTACGTAAAAAAATACAGATACGAGTCGTACGGTCATTTTTTTTAACGGATCGGAATCGGCATCCAAATGTTATAGGATTCTTGCTACTTCTTTAATGGTCTTAATAATTGTTTCATGGAATATTAAAGGTTTGGGCTTGCCTATAAAATTTCAGAGGGTGCTAACACACATTTGCAAACTAAAATGTGATTTTGTAATAAACTCATTTACTCGAAATAGAAATTTATAAACTTTAAAAAACAATGGGTTGGTCAAATTTTTGCCTCCTCGGGTACAGGGAAACATAATGGGGTGACTATACTATATAATAAATCTTTACATATTCAAGTTATTTCCCAGGACTCAGATTCAAGGGGCAGGTGGGTTACTGCATCCATAACTATTAATAAAATACCTGTAACTATGTTCAATGTCTATACCCCCACACATTTAGATAAATCTTTCTGGCCTTATGTTTTATCTAAATTGATGTCTTTAAAGGACAAATATTTAATCGTTGGTGGTGAATGCAACATGGTTATGGACCCCTTCATAATCGATGCTTGGTGACTCTGTAACCCTACCCTACAAGAATACACATTTTTCTCCCCTGTCCCTTTCTCCCAATTTAGAACGGACTATCTGTTTGTCTTAAAGTTTCTTGAACAACATATTATACACTCAGAAATTGGTTCCATATGAATTTCTGATCATGCCCCTGTCACACTAGATTTAGATCTTATCTCAGAGATACCCCTGGCTCTAAACGATGGAGATTTAACAATTCTCTTCTACAGGATCCTAATTTTGCACAAAACTTTGAGAGTTTTACAAAAACCTTTTTTACTGATAATGAAACACTGTTTATTTCGCTTCAGACTTTCTGGGATACGATACCTTTAAATAATTTCTTTTGTAGGCAGAAAAGAAGACCTCCTCCAAGAAGTTACTTCAAACTATGAATTGTATAAACAATTAGAACACACATACTACCTTTCTAAATCTAAAACCTGTCTGGAGAAATTGATTCAATCTAAATTTGCAAGACAAGTCAAACCTAGACAGTGGAACCTTATACAGAACAGCACCTAACACGCTATCCCTATATGGTGTATTTTGTTCAGGAAAAACCCAGAGATCCGTGTGCACACTGTTAACACACCCACTGTCACAGTGCAATCCAAGGATTGGAATAACACAGTTTTAAACAAAAGCAAAGGTGCACCACTATAACAAGGAAAAAATCATATCCATGTTCAATTATGTGTTCTTCTAAATTCTTCTTTCATTCATTTCGGGTTAAAACGATCAAGATGCATTAAACAGCCGACGCGTTTCGTCCATCAACATGGACCTCTTCAGGGCATAACTAGATACCATATGCAGAAGGACGTCAATCTGTCCACATCATATCAGAACATGGTAAAATCGTAAATCTCATCCACTTCCGTTTTCTATCGGGTGAGCGGAAAAATCTTCACTTTGGTTGTCAACATGTGTATGGATTGAGGTATTGTAGAACGGAAGACCTGGTCCAACCAGGGTATAGTTGGTATAATATTAAGGGCAAGTGCCAAGTACAACCTCAATGGGTCGGCGATCGTGGTCGGAGCGTCTCCCGTCAAGTCACGTCAGGGCGAACCCTGGCACTAAACAATGGAGATTTAACAATTCTCTTATACTGGATCCTAATTTTGCACAAAACTTTGAGAGTTTTACAAAAACCTTTTTTAATGATAATGAAACACTGGATATTTTGCTTCAGACTTTCTGGGATACGATACCTTTAAATAATTTATTTTGTAGGCAGAAGAAGAAGTCCTCCTCCAAGAAGTTATTTCAAACTATGAATTGTATAAACAATTAGAACACACATACTACCTTTCTAAATCTAAAACCTGTCTGGAGAAATTGATTCAATCTAAATGTGCCTTTAATAAGATTTCCACTGAGAACCTATTTCATACCTCATTAAATCCAGCCTCAAGTATTACGGAGAACTAAATAAAGCTGGCAAACTTCTTGCTAATTATCTCGAAATTAAAAAAGTTCAGATTAAAGTAGACTCTATCTTGTCCATCACTAACCGCACTGTTCATAAAAATGAAGATATACTACCTGAATTTACTAACTTCTTCTGGAATTGATATATTCCAGAATCCCATGCTAATCAGGAAGATACACTTCGATATGTATCCTCTATCAAACCATCTCCCGATCCCGATATAGGTTTTTCCTCACTAGATGATGACATTCTTATTAATGACATTCTCACTGCTATGCGTTCCATCAAAAAGGGAAAGCCTCAGGATTTGATTATAACATTTTTGCTAAAATTCTTGCTGATTGTCTTGACACTTTATTGCCTAAGTTAATTGGACAGGAACAGTCTGGCTTTATTAAAGGTGGAAATATTTCTGATAACACTAGATTATTTTGTACTGTTTTAAGCAAATCCAAATCTCATAAACATTCTTTAGTAACTATTTCTCTGGATGGTGAAAAGGCGTTTGACCGAGTTAGTTTGCCTTTTATTTTTTCTCCTCTCTCTTGGTTCAGCTTTAGTCCTGCATTTATTAATCTCATCTCCTTGCTATATTCTTCTCCCAAGGCATCTATCATTGTCAATTGTCTTATTTCTCCATCATTTTCACTTCATTGAGGTGTTTGTCAAGGCTGTTCTCTCTCTCTCTCCCCTTTTATTTGTTCTTGCCCTAGAGCCCTTTTTGCTAAAAATCCATATGAACTCAGACATTAAGGGTTTCCAATACGGGGACCAACAGATACAATTTTCAGAATATGCAGACGATATTCTTCTCTTCATCTCACTTTCACAAACGTCTCTACCAGCCTTCTTGAATGAAGTCACAATTTTGCTTCTCTTTCAGGATATAAACTAAATGCAGACAAATGTAAAATTCTCCCTTTATATAAACTATGTTTTCATGCTGATTTCGCTTCTTTTCATTTTCGTTGGAATCAAGATAAAATCAAATACATTGGTCTGTGGTTGAATGCTTTTATAAAAGAGACTGTTACTCTCAGTCTGAAAGGGGTTCTCACAACCCTAACATCGTTTATATCTAGATGGAATCCTCTGTTCTTATATTGGTGTGGACGTTTAGGTACGATAAAGATGATGCAAGTACTTATAATACTTTTTTTATTTTTCTAATATTCCTATAAATATCCCCTGTATTTATTTTAAAATAATTGACTCTATTTTATCCAAATGTTTGTGGAACAACAAAAATTCTCTCATGTGGCTTCAAAAACGTAAATGTCTCAAACATAAGTGAGGTTTTAATTTTACCGATTTATGTTCTTACCACACAGCTTTTTTCTTAAACAAACCTATTTTTCACTTATTGAAGAAGAATCTATTGTTCCTCCCCTCGGGGCTGATATTGAAAAAGTATTTCTTCAACCTTTTTCTTTTTGAGAATTTTTAGGTCTTACTCAGAAACCTCCTTATCTCTCACTATTCTAAAAAATGCATGTAAACTTCGCCCTATTTTTATCTCCCATCTTTTTTTTTTTGAAAAACCTTTATTGACATTTCAATCATTAACAAGTATGGGCCTACAACCCCCCGGGGCCGGCCGCTAAGCAATCAGAGCAATAAGAGCAAATGTAAACACAGGCGGCACCTCGGAGAGCAGAATCTTCATTCCAATATAGTCCGGCCAGTAAGCCGCGCAGGTAGGACACCAGGAGAAAAAGGGTTTTTCATTTTATAATGAAACAAGACAGTAGGATCAGGTGCCAAACAATTTCCCAACAGCGATAAGGGGCAAGAATATTAGACGTAAGCAATAAGCAGCAATCTATTGGATCTATGGCGCAGACACGGGAAATTCCGGATGGGGAAGAATATCAGAAACAGTTGCGCCTGCAGGCCCCCGTACCTAACGCCCAGAGAACACCCCGGAAACTGTGGCACACATGAAGAGGCGACGATTCACGACAAAGGAGGTGTACCGCGCTGATCCCAGAAAAGAAAAAACAAGAAGAAGCGGAGAAGAAAAAGGAGGCCATGGAAAAAGAGATAAAGACTAAAGAGTCCCCTCCCCCAACCCCCCATCCTGCACCTCTGCAAATGAGTATGGCCCCTCCCCCCAGCAGTGTGCCTGTCGCCCTGGTACTAGACCCGAAATATAGAAGAAACAGGGAAAAAGGAGTAAGAAAGAACCCCACCAGACGGGGGGTGGAGAAAGTATAATAAACTGGAGGAGGGCCTTCAAAACATACCCCCGGCTTCTCCCTCCCGCACGGTGAAGTCTCCCCACAGCAAACAATAAGCAGCACCAAATCGACCATATCAGAAAAGGGGGATGGGGAGAATTATGCACCAACTATGCTAATAACCATGAGAGTACGCAACCATGAGTCCGCCCGTCTACTAGATGACCACCCCCGAAGGATCAGCCTCATCCTTGACCACTCTTTGCAATTCTGCCCATGCCTACCCCTCGACCCAGCACCATGTCCGATGTTACAAGGTAAAGGAGTGTCCAAAAACAACCGGGAAGCGACGCACACAGGTGGGGTGGAAGTCTCTGAGTACCAACACAGTCCGCATTATGGAGGGACATCTTTCCCAGTGCTGCCCCAGGATCTGCACTGCACACAAGGTCCAGGAAGGCTGAATCAGCCAAAGTAGACAAACGTTGCTGGAATTGTCCCTGGGTCGCCGGAGGCCGTGCACGGGACAAGGCCACCACCTTCCACTCAGGTCCAATACCTCCGGAACAGATCAAACCCTCAGTTAGCCGATCACACGGTAGCATACTGTCCGGAGTGTCCGGCTGTTCACTAATCGCAGGGGTGGCCGCGACATTATCCTCCTGTGCGCAGTGTGGGAAGCCCCTGTGTACCTGTGGACCAGCATGCCGCCACTGTCCCAACGCTGATGCCACACCATCGAGCTTACTCCCCAAGACCCCGGCGCCACGAGCCAAGGAGAAATGAAGGGCACCAAGGGCCTCTAGGAGGTCGCCGTACCCCAGCACAGCTCTCTGCGATCGCTCCGCCACACTCCCAAAAGTCACACACTCCCAATCCTGCTGTAACCCAGTGGACAGGATGGTAGGCTGCATCGCAACAAGATGGCCGCCGGGAAGGCCCGACTCGTATTGGGGCCGGGACCCAGGGACAAGCGCCTCGAGGTCCACGTCGCTGAAGACAGGGGTCCGGGGGCAGGCACAAATTCAGCCGTTGCGTGGTCACGGGAAACAGTCGTCCCCGCCACGGACCAGCTCCCGCGAAAGTCCGGGAGCAGCCCGCAAGGATCAGGGCGAGCGTGGGGCGGCGTCCGGGCAGCTCACCGTCAAAGGCAGGGGCAAGCACCGAAGAATCGGAGAATTGCACCCCCGGGCACGTCCTCGGTCCGCTACGCTCAGCAGTGGGAGCGACTACGGCGAAATGCAGGCCGAGGGCAGCACCGCTCCGGTGGACCGACTCCACCCAGTCACCACAGGCCGCTGTTGTTAAACTGCCGCCCGGCCAAGGCGTCCACTCGAGGTCCCGGCTCCGGGGCTGCACGGGCCGCAAAGTTCAACTGCAGATTTCTCCGGCGGTACGGCAGCCAGAAACCTCGGAGTCACACGATCGGTTGCCACTCTCATTCACAAACACGATCTCATAGCGCAGACTGAGGATCTCGTGCAGGATATCCGTGCGGGATGCGGAGGTTCACGGAGCCGGGAATCTACGCTGCCGTCCCGGTCGCCATCTTGGCTCCTCCCCCCCATCAGAATATCTTAATCTAAATCTAAATGCCATTTTTGTAAAGCGCGACTTCCAATCCACAATTTGGCATAATAAACATGTTAAAATAAATATTTAAAACTATTTTTTTGAAGTCTTGACATGAAAAAGGTCTAAGATAGATTCATCAACTCTTTGATAATGATTCTTGCCTTCCTTTTACATTAGCTGAATCACACTTTTCCTTTCCCTTCTCAATCTGTGGTTCAATTAACATATGATCATCTCCTGCATAATATTACTTCTATTTCTCCTGCCCCTCACCTCACCCCCATCCCCATTATTAACCTCTCCCTCAGCGTCCCAAATCTATACTAAACTAACCATTTTTCCAGAAGATCGAGACAAAACAGATGTGGAACTGAAATGGGAATCAGACTGACTCACCACCTTTTCAATTTATATATGGAACAAAATGTTGCTTATATTACGGAAATCCTCTAGAGCAGCTAATACTATCCAAACTTTATTTATTTTATTCACAATAGACTCATGATCACTCCAGCCACTCTACATAGAATAAATCCTACCTCCTGTTTGTCCTGCAATACCAACCCCTTCAACCTTAAGCATATGCTATTTGCATGCCCCTCCACATGTCAATTTTGGTTAAAAGTCTGCAAGCAAAGAAATTATATTTTTCACACACACATCCCTTTTACTTTCAACAATATTTTTCTTGGAAATATTTCAGAGGACTGGTCTTCTCATTCAGCCAATGTACATATACCTGATTTATGTCTTGCAGTTGCCTTTCGCAGATCACCAAAGCATGGAAAGACTCTTCTAAAATATCTTTTCAAGCCTGGTGGTATGGTGTGCGCTATAATCACAGGCTTGACAAGGCATTCGTCAATCCAATATCTCTTGCCATCAAAAGAGACCTTCTTTGGTTACCTGTGACAGCTTCCCTGGACATTTCTGCAAAGGCTACCAGCTCACATAATCTTTGGATTTAAGAGGTACCCAAACCTCCATGACTCTTTATTACCAGTATAGATAATTGATCTACATTCCTCTTATTAATATACATTTGTTGTTTATGTTTTAACAATGATATTATACCTTTGTAATTTATTTTTTAATAGGATACAGTTATGTTTATGTTCTTTTTTCTCTCTATTTATATCTTTTTTGTTCTTCTCCACTGTAACTATTTTCTATTGCTTAATAAGATCTCTCATACTCTTCTCATCATAATGTACTTACCTGCTTGAATACTTATCTATTGTGTCATTCCAATTGCAAAATAAACGTTATCTTTTAAACTCAAAACATGGATCTAAACTGTATGTCGTACTTACAAAGGTGACTAAAAAGAGTGCTAAGGTAACCACCGGTACAAAGAGATCAGCTGAAGAAAAATATTCAACATGCTGTTACTATACTTACCAATGCTGTCATAGGGAATCGTGATAGAGTTAGAATCTACCCATATTTTTGTGTAAACGAACAGGCACAGAGGCATCATTCCCAACGCAAGCAGCGTGGAGCACGTCGTCATACTTATACTGCAAAAAAGAAGAAAAAAAATGTTTTCCAAGTTAGATTTTACAATCCCAGTTTTCCTTAACAATGGAGTGAAAGTCCAGGGACAGAACGCAGCCATATTGATGATAAATTATCCTTCATGATTTCCTCATTGTAACTAATCACTATATGTGAGTTAAAGTGCGGCTACCTTTTTGTAACACCTACTTGTGTATGTGTGTCATTTATTTTACATAAGCTTAGCTTCAGGATATTTTTGCTCTCAGCTTGCGAATGTACTTGCATTGTCTTAGGGTAATGAGGTTGGAGTTTAGACGGTAGATGATAGTGTTGCATTAGTTTTTGCCATTCTTCTTGTCAGGGACATCTTAAGGATTTTGGGGGCCCTGGGCCAAACATATTTTGGGGGCCCCTGTTCAGAACAGCTTTGAATTCATGATCTAATTTGGGATCCTGTTTCCCACGCAGTTTCCGCTTCCTCAGCTGCAATCCAGTTTGCATCATAGGCATTAGCCTATATATTCCCGAAGTAAATGGACGAGCACAGCTGACAGCGGTAGAATTTAGTATTTCCTGTCCTGCTACAAGGTTTTTAATACTTTTTAAATTGTATATGTGTGGCTGAATTACTCCGTGCTTTTTAATAATTTCTCACACCTACGCGCACATGCACTTTACTTGATTCTGCTTACCTACACCTCCTTAGGTGCTCCGATTCGCATCTCGCGTTTCCTCCAGTCCTGGTCCGCCGCGGCTGATACGCCGATTGTGCGGAGGGCTGGGGCTACTATCGGGCTCCTCACTTCGGCCCACGCAGTTTCCTCTTCCTCAGCTGTGTTAGCAATCCAGTTTGCATCATAGGCATTAGCCTATATTTTCCCGATGCAAATGGATGCACGCAGCTGACAGCGATAGGATTTGGTGTTTTCTGCCCTGCTACTAGGTTTTTAATACTTTTTAAATTGTATATGTGTGGCTGAATTACTCCGTGCTTTTTAATAATTTCTCCTACCTACGCGCACATGCACTTTACTTGATTCTGCTTGCCTACACCTCCTTAGCTGCTCCGATTCGCATCTCGCTTTTCCTCCAGTCCTGGTCCACCGTGGCTGATACGCAGATTGTGCGGAGGGCTGGTGCTACTATCAGGCTCCTCACTACCGCCTATGCAGTTTTCGTTTCCTCAGCAGCGTTAGCAATCCAGTTTGCATCATAGGCATAAGCCTATATATTCCAGATGCAAACGGACGCGCGCAGCCGGCGCGCTGCTGGCGCACTGAAGGTGCGCAGAAGGCAAGCCCATATGCACCCGTCAGTGACCTGGAGGCATCCAGCGCCGGCCATGCTGCCTAGTTCCTCTCCAGTGAGTTTCTTCCACTATATTACAATAGGGAAAAGCTGCTTAGCCTTTGGCGGCTTCCATTATGTCAGTGTACAGCGGCTGATCCGAGCTTGGAGGTAGACTTTCAATGCAATAAGTGCAACTGATCTCTCTTCCAGCCCAGGAAACACACTCCCAAGATCCTCTCATGCAACAATAAGTGTAAAAACAATAAGAAAACAGAGGACTTAAAGGCCACCCTTTTAAATTGTCGACTCTATGCAAAAGCATGAACCACACATTTATGACGTACTTTTAGACAAACAGCCTGATCTTTTATTTCTCACTGAGACCTGGCTGTCTGAAGCCTCCAACCCTACTATCACCTGGGCCATCCCTACAGGTTATAAAATCCTTAGGCGGGACCGATTGAGTGGGAAGGGGGGCGGTGTTGCCATTATTTACAATAAATACCCAGACTGCTCTCTCATCCCGATAGAAAACATCGAGGGCACAGAGTCCTTAGGCTTCCACTGTACCTTATCCCCCCCATCATAGCATAGCTGTTTTTCTGATTTACAGACCTCCCGGTGCAATTGGAAATTTTATTACTACGCTTAATACAGCCACCACCTTCTTGGCCTTAAAATACAACAACTGACTTATTATGGGAGATATCAATATACACATGGACAATGGAAAAGACCCTCAAACAATTTCCTTGTTGGAGACGCTGCAGGCCTGCAACATGTTTCCATCTATTTCTTTTGGCCACCCATGAGAAGGGCCATACCCTAGACCAAATCTTTCACAACTTTGACATATCAGTAAGCCTACCTCTTCCCATTACCTGGTCTGACCACCACCGATTAAAATTCGTCATTCCCAACTCTGCCACA
This sequence comes from Triturus cristatus, assembly GCF_964204655.1. Classification (NCBI taxonomy): domain Eukaryota; kingdom Metazoa; phylum Chordata; class Amphibia; order Caudata; family Salamandridae; genus Triturus; species Triturus cristatus. The sequence goes on from NC_140591.1 coordinate 693,937,880, forward strand.
GCCCCTCGGGTTAACGCAGGGCAGAGGGTCCCTAATTACAGGACGTTCCATAAAATATCCATCCTGATGTTAACAGATGCCCTCGATCGTTCATCACCGGAGCTGTCTGGCTGCCCCGACTCGGACACCCTCTCAATAGATTCATGGCTCCGAACCAACATTGGTGCACTGGTACCGGTTGTTTCTCGCTCCTCAAAGAGTTCGGCCCCGCCAGCTCTATGGTTTAACGAATCCCTCAGATCTAGCAAAAGAAATTGTAGAAAAACGGAACAGAAATGGTGTAAATCCTATCTACCTGAGGACAGGAAGGTGTATGAAGACACCTTAAAAGCTCATTACATTCTCGTGAAGGCAGCCAAGACACACTTCTTTCAAACCAAGATAGAAAATGCCCAAAATAAGAGTAAGGAAATCTTTAGCATATTTAAATCATTTACCGCCCCGAAAGCCGGCACAAAGGAAGGGCCATGCACGGAAGAATGATCTAAGCAAATAGCTCAGTTCTTCCACAAAAAGATCTCCGTGAGCCAACAAGCCATCACTAACATCTCAAAAGAAGAACTGACCTTCTATCTTAGTTCTAATAGTAAATTTCACCTCTTGGATCCTCCTCTTTACTAGCTTTCCCTGAGTTTCAGCTTGAAGAGTCATTGACCCTTCTCCAAAGCATTAAATCTGGCTCTCCTACCGACCCATGTCCAGCGAATATCCTGAACCTATTATCTCCCACCATAAACCCCACAGTAAACCAGCTGTTTAATGCTTCCCTCTCCTCAGGCAAGATGCTGAAATTATGGAAGAATGCTAAGAATCTTCCACTGATAAAAAAAGCTAACGCCAAACCGACGGACCCTGCCAACTCCAGGCCAATCTCCCTTCTTCCAGCCCTCTCCAAAGTATTAGAGAAGCATGTAAACAAGGCCCTCCAAAAACACATTGAAGATGGGAAGCTCCTTCATGCGTCCCAATCCGGTTTTATGGCTAACTACAGTATGGAGTCCGCTCGGCTGGAAGTGACTGAATTTCTCAAGGGTAAGCTGGACCAGGGAGGCAAGGCTGTTCTGATACTGCTCGATCTGTCAGCGGTCTTCGATACGGTCCCACATGAGAGGCTCCTGGAGAGGCTTGCTAACATCGGCCTGGGGGGTACCGCCTTAACTTCAATGTCATCCTTCTTGGCAAATAGATCTCAGGACATCTGGCTCCCCCCTTTATCCTCCCTGGTTTCGGCCATGAATGTAGGTGTCCCTCAGGGCTCCAATGTCAGTCCTACCCTTTTTAATATATTACTATCCCCCCTTGCATTTCTGATAGAGGAAGAGGGCGCCAAAATTGTTTCCTACGCTGATGACACTCAGCTGATATTTACATGTGAAAAAGGAACCGACTTTGACGGGGCAATGATTAGGCCTTGCCTCACAAAGGTTTTTAACTGGCTTAATATCAATCAGCTGAAGTGCAATCCTGACAAAACTGAAGTTGTTTTCTTTGGTAATCCAGAAATACCTGAATGGAGCTCTTGGTGGCCAAAAGATCTTCTGCCCCTGCCGGCGGAAAGGAGAAAGTCAAAAACTTAGGAATTGTCATAGACAAGACACTCTCCATGCGCTTTCAAATCCAAAATCTAACTGGCGCTTGCTTTGGCATACTCTGGATGCTAAAATAATTCCTGCCACTGTTACCGCTTGAGAGCAGAAAGATCGTGGTGCAGGGTCTGGTGACCTCAAAGCTTGACTATGTCAACATCTTATACCTCAGTCTTCCCAAATCCCTTATCCAGCGCCTACAAGTGGTGCAAAATGCAGCAGCCAGAGTCATCCTGAGACCAAAACCCAGATCTACTATGACACCTATTCTTAAGTCTCTACACTGGCTCCGCATAAAGGAACGGATCGACTTCAAAGAGATGACCATCTTCTTTAAAGCTTTCCACGGCTTAAGAGAGGCTACCTAAATAAGCGCGTTAATCACTACACAACATCTAGACCCCCAAGATCTTCCAATTCCAACCTGGCCATCGTGCCTAAAATATGGCGTGCCCGCACTGGAGGCAGATCCCTCAGCTTTCTAGGCACAAAATTGTGGAAAGACTCCCTGAGTCTCTGAGACAAACCACATACCTACTCTCTTTCAGGAAGAACTTAAAAACCTGGCTTTTTAATAACTGATGGGTCTTTTATGCACATTTTCCTGCTGCTGTCACGCACCAGGACACTCTAGTCTGGGTAGCGGTGCGCTTTATTAAATACACTATTCATTTCATTTCATTAGGTCCCTGACAGTGCAAAGGAACATCCGTCCAAATTCTCAAGGGCCTTATTTATGAGACCTTGCTTTACTTTTATGCCGCCGGTGCGTCACATTTTGTGATGCACCTGCAGCGTAAAAAAAGTGCCATGTTGCGCCCTATTTACAATGTGACGCATCTAGGCAGATACATCACTTTGTAAACCCCTGCACCACATTATACCTGCGCCAGGTATAATGTGTGCAGGGTGGGTGTTCCCCCGCAAAAAGCCTCTTAGAAGTGGCGCATTGAAATCTATGAGAACTCTGGGCCTGATTCACAGAACTAACTTACTACAAAATCCTAAACTTACTGCCATTTTGGTATTCACAGAAGGCACTTACTCATTTTGGTATTCATAGAAGGTACTTACTCATTTTGGTATTCACAGAAGGCACTTACTCATTTTGATATTCACAAAATGCACTTACTCATTTTGCTATTCACTGAATGCACTTACTCATACTAAGTTTATGTCCGCACTCGGGCTGGAGATTCCGGCCCGGTGGTGGAGATTCCGGCCCGGCGGTGGAGATTCCAGCCCGGCGGTGGATATTACGGCACGGCGGTGGATATTACGGCACGGCGGTGGAGATTACGGCCCGATGGTGGAGATTCTTGCCCGATGGTGGAGATACTGGCCAGCGCGGAGATTCCGCCACCGGCCAAAATCACCACCATCGGGCCGGAATCTTCCCCTCCGGGCTGGAATCTCCACCTCCGAGCCGGAAACTCCACCACCGGGCCGGAATCTCCACCACCGGGCCGGAATCTTCACCTCGGGGCCAGAATCTCCAGCCCGAGTGCGGACATAAAGTTAGTATGAGTAAGTGCGTTCTGTGAATACCAAAATTAGTAAGTGCCTTCTATGAATAACAAAATGAGTAAGTACCTTCTGTGAATACCAAAATGAGTAAGTGCCTTCTGTGAATACCAAAATGGTAGTAAGTTTAGGATTTTGTAGTAAGTTATTTCTGTGAATCGGGCCCTCCGTGCATCACTTCTAGGACGCCATTGCCTCAATATATTACGCCTGCCTCACAGCAGGCGTAAGACTGATGCAGGCCCTTTCACATGGGGCTTGCCCCATGTGAAAGGACACATTGCTGGAGTTGCGTTTATTTTCAGACACACCCCAGCAATGCATCACTTTCGCCCCTACAGATACATCAGAAATACTGACGTATCTGTAACTCCTTGCGACATGATACGTCATACAGTAAATATGACACATCCATCATGTCGCAAAGAGGGCGCACTAAGAAGTGACGCATCCCTGTTTTCACACAGCGATGCATCACTTCTCATAAATAAGGCCCTCAATGTGTTTACATCTAATATTCAGGGATAGTTATATGTGTTTTCAATATTGTAACACAGCAGCAGCTCACCAATTTTACTGCAATTAATCTCTGCAACGCCTTCTTATATGTTAGGCCTTGTTTTGATCTAAAAGAAACTTATTTTATGTATATTGCATGAAACATAAACACAACATTTCTCTGCAAAATGGCTGTATTAGATTCTCACACACCAGGTACATAAAAAATAAATTAAAGGAGAACAGTATTTAAAACCATCTGTATAAGAAATATTCAAGGTCATTAGGGCAAAACTCTGGAGAAAGGAGCTGACTCGGTCAGGGGGCCCCCTGACAGTCTGGGGCCCTGGGCCAGAGCCCACTTTGCCCATGCATTAAAACGTCTCTGCTTCTTGTTGCCCCCACCGTTTCTCATATCTGAAGGTAGGCATGTGATCTTTAAAACGTGCTGTAATCATAAAAGGTATCAATATACAGAAATAAAGCATTTAAAAACCCTAAATTATGAAGGGGTGGGGGCTTTATAGGTGGGTGGTGACTGAGCTGTCACCAAAAGAAAAGCAGATGAAGTGTCCACCCCCACCTGAACTGGTGCCAAATTTAGAGGGAGCCACACTGCACTGTTGCCAAAAGCAGATCTGCTACTGCCATTGCAAATACACTTTTGGCAGTCCTGGCACAGTCGTGAGTCTGGGTCCCAATCAAGGGTTTGACACACTTTCCAATGGCATTCCGTCTATCCACGTCCACCATTAAAGCCATTGCAGTCTCAGACAGAAAACGCAGAACACCCCTTCAATGCCTTCCACAAGCATGGAAAAAACACTTCAGCTCCAAGAAATATATGTGGTATGTGATCCATGGAAATGGGCCACCACTTTTAGAGCTTATCTCCAGGAAACCTGAATGTGATAACACTTCCACCAGACAGGCATGGCCTAGCAGGCCATTCACCACATTTTTACCACTGAATGCCTTACATCGCGATTCGTTATAATACTAGTTGTGCTAATTAGAAGATAGGAAGTAAAGAAAACTTTAACGATCCAATTACAGTGCCAATCAGGAGTCCTGTTTCACAAATGGTAGTCTAGCATTCTTGAATAGACCTCTCCCATTCATCTGCACTTCTAGGTGTAGAACAACCAACACATCATTGCTTCTCAACAACTGGAAGGGTTCTTCATCGAAAAAGTGGTCTATCCAATAACAGCTTTAGTGCTGGGGACATCACAGTGAAAGAGACAGCCCTGCTGCATTCTGAGCTATACAAATGGCAAAACAAGCAAATAAATGAAAAACTGTGATAGTGGAGAGGAAGAATATAGGCCATAATCCCCACAGCAACTCACAAATATCAATATTAGCCAGTTTCATAATAGATTTAACTTTTGTAGAAAGACTTAGAATTGTTTGCTGCAATTAAAAACGGAGGTTTCAAAGATAACCTAATGGCTGTCATTATAGTCTCAACATTTGACAGGAAATAGTTTTTAGGTAGGTACTCCAAGGATAATTCAACATGGTTTTAATTTATCATAAGTAAATGCAAATTAGAGAACAAAAACACTTCAATTTATCCAACATTCAACAGTACTAAGCCTGAATTGCTGCTAAAACATGTTTAATTAGATGTTTTAAACTCGAGCACAGTTTTTGAGTGGTTCACATCATTCCTTGAAGACAAGAGACAATGGTCCACATCTAATAATAGTCACACAGCGCTTTATGAAAATCAGCAGCACTTCATTGTACAAATAGTGGAGAAAAGAAAATTGAGCAGCACCAGATTTTGCCAGCCACCCAATAAGGATGACATTAACTGCGTTCATGCTAAAAAACAGCCATTTCCATGACACGCGACACATCTTAGGCATGAGAACATGACACAATATTCCAACCCAGATTTGTTAACACGCATGTAGTACAGTGCCTGGTGAAATTCAGCAATGCTGAGAAGAAGAAGAAGAAGAAGAAGAAGAAGAAGAAGAAGAAGAAGAAGAAGAAGAAGAAGAAGAAGAAGAAGAAGAAGAAGAAGAAGAAGAAGAAGAAGAAGAAGAAGAAGAAGAAGAAGAAGAAGAAGAAGAAGAAGAAGAAGAAGAAGAAGAAGAAGAAGAAGAAGAAGAAGAAGAAGAAGAAGTGGTCAGGTTGTAGTAATGAACTTGGAGTAATACTCAGATGAAGTAATAGTCAAGTTGAAATAATGGGTAGGGTGAAGTAATACACAGATAAACTAAAGGTCAATATAAATTAATTTTCAGGTCGAAGTAGTGATCAAATGAACTAATGATCAAGTTGAAGTAATGATCAGGTCAAAGTATTGATCAATCGACGTAATGGACAGGTTGCAACAATGGTCAGCTTGAAGTAAAGATCAGACAAACTAATATTCATGTTGAAGAAATGGTCAGGTGGAAATATCGGTCAGTTGAACTAATGGTCAAGCTGTGGTAATGGTCCGATAGAAGCAATAATCAGGTGGTCAGGCGAAAGTGAAGACCAGTGGACAGTGGTGGTCCGGCTGAAGCAATAGAGAGTGAAAATAGCGTAGCGAAACATATTGTAAGAATACGTCTCATTTGAGCAGGTAAGAAAGTGCAGGGTGATGTCTCCTGCCTCCCTTGTACTCTATGATTAGTTTAAAATGCCACTTAACTCTGGTACTAGGTACAGTGTACTACAAATACAATGTACTGCGGTTGCGCTAAAAAGAAAGTTGCTGTTATGGCAACAAGAGTAGGTCAAATAACAGCATTTTGTATCTGTAGTCCTCATGCGCTGTAAATACATACGTTAAAATTGAAGTAAATATGTACATTTTTAGATTGTCTCACCTGAGGTCCATGTCTCCGTCCACCCAGTACGCCAGAATATTGGACCCGGTTCCCCCGGGGCAGCACCCCATGATCAACACGACAACAGCTTGGATGGGGTGAATGTTGAAGATGAGCGAGAGCACAAAGCCGGTCAGGGGCATTATTCCAAACTGGCAGAGGAAGCCCACAATGATGCCCCATGGTCGTTTGATGTGACCCCAGAACTTCTTGGCATTCACAGTGCAGCCCATGGAAAACATAACCAGCGCCAGCATGACTGTGAGGACGGCACTCAGAACTGTGTTCAGAATTAGGTTAAAATTGTTAGGTGGCAGCAGGCAAGAGGTGCCCTCGCAAACGGTCGCGTTGGCCGAGCAGTTTGGAGAATCCATAATTGCTGCAAACGTCTTAATTGTTGCGATGTGTTAGATAAACCCGTTTTTTTCTAATGGAAGATGTCGTGGAGAGCTCCTTCTAAGTGTTTTGGGAAAATGGAAAAAGTCTGACGTCCGAAGGAAGCTTTACATTCCCAGAGAAAAGCCTGTGTTCACATCTCCCCTTTTAAACCGTACCGAGGCAATAAAAAGTAATAATTAGTGAAACATTGTTTTTTTATGAGACCAGACGTCAGAAGTAGATTTTGGTTATGCATTCCGGCTTCAGAGAGAGAGTTGTTGACTAACTGTAAGGCTAACAGTTTATTACATTGGTGAGCGCGTGGCCTTCGTGAACCTGGGGAGGAGGGAGACAACGGGGTAGAGAAACGACTGTTATGAGTCAACACGTACAGCAAGGCTTGTACTCAGCTCGATGAAACAGACAAGCTGTCACCAGAGAGAGAATATTAGAGTGCTAGCGTCTGTGCGCTCTTTTCACTCCGTCACTTAGCGCACGTAACCAAAATCACGTGGGCGGATGGGGTTGAGTCTGTAAGATAACAGCAATTGAGCCAATCGGACCATAACCCCATAACTGCTGGGCCACTGGGCCCCTACACCCGCCCCCTTCCTCAGTGCAAAGACCAGACTTAGACTTTATAGCTGCCAAGTTTCCCAGGTTCATGCTGATGTACAACTCCAGTCCAGACTTTTTCCTTTGAATTCTGGGACTTGCAGTCCTGTTTTATAATGCAATAAACAAGACTACAAATCCAAGAATTCAAAGAAAAAATCTGCGCTGGTGCAGCCCTTTACGCACAGGCCTGGGAAGCTTGGCAGGGCTGGCTATTTGGTATTTGGGGTATTTTGCCCTTAGGGCTCCATAACTTTTTTCCACATAAAGTATTGGAGCAGCATAATTTTGGCTCCACCCTTACACGCCACAAAGACGCAATATATATGTGCATTTAGCACGTACTCTGTATGTCCTAATGACATTAATCATTAATGTAAAGTGTTTCAGTTGGCATCATTATTGAAGTGCATTCACTGTAGGTTTAGAGACTCGTATACATACTGTGTGCTTTAACCTTATTAAATTACATTTATTGTTTAGGTATTTATTTATTTATTTTATCAATTTATAGGGCGCAACAGCTACCCAAAAAGGGTTTCCCGGCGCCTAGACACAGCTAGTTTGAGGGCAGAAAGAGGGAGGTGGCTGTTGAGTGTTTATTGTTCAAACAGCCAGGTCTTAACAAGCTTTCTGAACCTAAGATAATTTCCTTCCTTTCGGATACAGGGGGGGAGCGTGTTCCAAAGGGAGGGTCCCAGATAGGCAAAGGATCTGCCACCTGTTCTTGCTCGTTTGAACCTTGGTATGCAGAAACAGGCTGCCGTCTGCGACCGGAGGTTTCTCTTGGGCGTATAGAGGTAGGCAAGAGTTTGGAGATATTTTGGTGCTGTACCTGCTTTAATTCTGAAAATATAGTTCAGGGCTTTAAAGCGGATTCTGCTTCCGATCCTGAGCCAATGAAGATTCCTACGATGGTTCGAAACTCCGGAGTTCTTCGGAATATTGCAGAGTAGCCTGACCGCTGCATTTTGCACTACCTGTAGTCGTCCGATCACAGATTTGTTTGCGCCCAGGTACAGAATGTTGCCGTAGTCAAGCCTAGATGTGATAAGGGCATTGACTACGGTCTTTTGCGTTGACACAGGCAGCATCCAGAGGATCTTCCTCAACCATTTAACTATGGTGAGACATAGGCTGGTTACTTTACTGGCCTGTTTGTTCATGGATAGGGAATTGTCCAGTATAAAGCCCAAGTTACGGGCGTGGGTCACCGGGGTAGGAAAGGCGCCCATCTGATCAGGCCAATGTACGGGATTCCAGAGATCTTGATCTTTTCCCAAAATCAGTATTTCCGTCTTGTCGCCGTTTAGTTTTAACTGGTTTTTTGTCATCCAGTTCAAGATTTTTAATAGTCCTTCCTTAAGTAACGAAGGGGAGTGAGGACAAGATTCAGATAGGGAGAAGATGATTTGGGAGTCGTCAGCGTAGTTCATAAGCGTTAGACCTGATTTTTCAACAAGGTCGGCCAGAGGTTTTAGATACATATTGAAAAATAAAGGGCTTAGGATGGACCCCTGAGGCACTCCATGCGATGCAGGTAGGGTGTCTGAGACGGCTTGTGTAGATGCGATCTGGAAAGTTCGATTAGCCAGGAAAGATCTGATCCAATCCAAAGCCTTTCCTCGTACACCATTTGTATATAGCTCTTTAATAAGAGTTTCATGGGAGATGGTGTCGAACGCCGCACTTAGGTCCAATAACACGAGCGCGACCGTCTGACCTTGGTCGAGAAGCTTTCTGATGTGTTCAGTGACACCAAGCAGGGCGGTTTCTGTGGAGAAGCCAGCCCTGAAGCCAGATTGCGAAGAGTGGAGTAGAGAATTTTCTTCTGCAAAAGTGGCTAAAGCAGAGTGTACGTGTCTCTCTAGACATTTAGAAAAAGCTGGGAGCAGAGATATAGGTCTATAATTGGCCAGTATTTCTGGGTTTGCAGTTGGCTTTTTCAGAAGGGGTGTCACCATGGCATGCTTCCATAAGGCTGGGACAGTAGCTAGGTCGAGGGATGAGTTTAGGAGATTGGCAATGATCTCCAATGAGTGGTCATCCAGTTTTTTAATGATTTTGATAGGGATGGGGTCCCTGGGGGAGCCGGATTTAATAGTTTTAAGGATTCCTTTCAGTTTATCTATTGAAAGAGCAGGCCAGGATTCCAGTAAATTTTCACCCAAAAAAGTGGGTATTGAGTCAGAAAGAGGGGAAGGTTCTGAAACAGAATTTTTTGCCTTAATGTCTGAGATGATTTTGTCGATTTTCTCAGTAAAAAAGCATGCTAACGCCTGGCATTGTTGTGTGTTTAATGGTGGTGTAGCAGCTGTAGTGTGTGCGCCAGCCAGTTCCTTGACTTTAGAAAAGAGAGTTTTGGGCATGTTGGTTGCTTCAACAATAGTTTTTGAGACAAAAGCAGCTCTTGCTTTTGTACAGGCAGTGTGATAAAGATTCCTGGCTTCTTGGTAACTTCTTTTAGCATTGGGGTCGTAATTTTTACGCCATTTGCGTTCTAGTGCTTTGCATTTAGATTTTTCAATCTTTAGGCTATCATTAAACCATGGAGCCGGAGGGCGATGTCTACTCCCTTTGGTGCAAGTAGAAGGCAGACATTTGTTAGCTGCATTGCTAAGCCAGTTATACGCTTCAGTTGCTAAGCGATCCATGTTGGAGTTTTGGCTTGGAGGGTTTTGTTGTAGTGCCGAGTTTAATGCTTCGATGTCTACTAATTTCCAATTTTTCCTGCATGAAGCGTGAGTATTTTGTTGCAAGCTGAGGGAGGGTGGAAAAATAATGCTGAAGTTAATAAGATGGTGGTCAGACCAGCCAGAGGGCAAGGTGGCAATACAGCTAAGTTCCCTGATGTTGGATATTATGGGGTCCAACAGGTGGCCCGCTATGTGAGTAGGGCTAGAATTTATCAGGGACAGATTTAGAGCCTTAAGGTCTTCCAACAGGTTAGAACATGAGGGGATGGTGGGATCTTCTAGGTGCAGGTTTAAATCACCCAACAAGGAAAAGTTGCTAGATGACATGTGGTAGGGAGTAATAAGATTGGCAAAATTGGATACCCATTGAGAGGAATTGCCTGGTGGTCGATAGATCAGAAGGCCTGACATTGTAAAATTGGGGTTCAAGGAGATTTTGAAAAGACCTGCTTCACAGTCTGGGATCGATACCGGTTCCAAAGTGCATTTTAGTTCTCTGTTAAAGATGATGGCTATCCCACCCCCTACCTGTTTTTCCCTGTCTATTCTGACAATGGCGTAGTTATCGGGGAGGGCAGTAGCAACATCTGGGCCGGCGCTAGGTGATTGATAAACGCATCCTCACACTATTAAAATGTATTTACTTTAGAAATTAAAAGGATTTATGTAATGTGTGCATTAATGTTTCATATTCCCATTTATAATGTAGTTCTTAGTCACATTTATTCACATGCACTTGTTATTTTATCGGTATGAAATGTGTAACATGAATCTAATCTACTGACATTTTCCATTAATTTGTGGTTAGATGTGCACATGTATATTGAATGTGCAACTTTGATCTAATATATTAAATTGACATGACTAAGCCCGTATTTCTTTCTGCATAAAATATTGTTTTCCATTTTCTGTTTGTATGTCTTTTCCTTGAAGGTACATTCACATGGTTTGTTAGTTTGAGAATAGATACAACACTGTACTAGTGACACGAAAGAGACAGCCTGAGAAAAGGACCTTGACAAGAAACATAGAGAGCCAGAGTTTCAACTGAGTTTCAATTTATTAATGTTGCGAGGAGTCGCAGGTATCCAAGGACAATATCATTCCCAGGTTTTGCCTGGGATATTTGGTAAATGTTGCAGCTCACACGTGAAAATGGAAAAGGCAATGGAACCCCTGATGATGCGAACAGAGGGGTGTTACTTTGGAAACTCTTGTGGTAAACACTGGTGGTCACACTGTCTGATGTCAGAAGCACTTCCTTGTGGACTTTGAGAGGTGTAGACCTCTGTGCTTACTCCCTTTGATTCTTTTGTTGTTGACTGTAGCTTAGGCTAACATTTATACTCCTAACCCTAGAAGACTCTTGTCCAAGGTTCTGATATGCTGACACCTTCCTGCATTTCCTTGCATTTTCCTGTTTTTCAGCATCTCCTTGACTTCAGAGATCCCTTTAAATTTAAACATCTACATTAGTTTGGAATTTAAATTGGATGATTTTATACTAAACTGATGTATAGAAGAGAGGATCAGAAACTCTTCTCTGAGCATCAAATTTTGGTATTTTCTATATTGCTGTGACTGAACTTTGTGTTTGCCTTACACTGGTACGCCTGAGCTTCGTTGAGAGGTTGTGTTATCCAGTAGTTATTCTGTATCTTTACAGCATGGTGTTGAGATTCATTTACCTTAACCTGACTGCTAACTTGTAATAAATCTTCTTAACTCCAGACACTGATTCCTTACTGTGTGGCCAAAAGGGCTGCACTGTAAATTAAATTTGTTTGATTAAATGTTAACTCCCTTTACCTCTCAGTTGGCGAAAAAGGTCTATCAGATAACAAATGGTAAGAGAGTTGGCCAAGCGCTTGATCAACTGATAGTTCGTAGGATGGTTTGTCACTGAAGTGAGGGAGTTGGTGTCGCATTCAGAAATTGACCAGACCCAGTCCAAACCCCTAAAGCCCATGGTTTGTGCCAGTCCTCCGGAGCGAAGGATTGATGGAGTTCCAGAGGTTTGGGAACGAGTTGTAGCAGCTGAGGTGTGAGTATTAATAGGGTTGCGCGTTGCTATTGCTTATGCTTAGCTTGCGATGTTTTGCAGTGATTATGTGGTGTTCTGCGGAGATATTTTAAGTTGTTGTGTGAATGTGGCGCTTAATGCAGATAGGTTGAAGTGGTTATCGGGTCCGACGTAGCCTAAGATCCCGGGATAGATAAGTTATCAGTGTAGAAGACACTGTCGTGTAGTTGTCAGCTGTGTTGTGGTGCTAGTCATGAGATGTAGTTGACAGCATTATTAGGATATGGACTTTATGTTTGCGTGATTGTGAGGTGTGGTTGGTATAGTGAATCTCAGTGCACAGGGAGGAAATGTATCAATCCGAGTGAGACCCCTCTGGTCGAGGTTTCTTTTGAACTGAATGTCAGGGCAGGTCGGGAAGTGTTATTTCAGACCATTTCTTGTGTGATGGAACACTTTGATTTCTTTAGAGGAGCAGACAAAGTTAGTTGTTGCAATTACTTTTTGTTTGTACTGCACGTAAATTGTTGAGTGTGTGTTCATGAAGAATTGTAAAGGAAGGTGAGCCGCTGCAAGGGGTGAGATTGACATCACAAAGTACTGCGCTGGTATTGGTCGGATGGTGTAGAGCCGTATTGGTATTGGTTAGCTATATCATAAGATAGTCACACTGCTATTGGTTCTGGTAGCCGATCAGAGAATTGTGGGTGAAGCATTATTTCCTGGTTAAAACAGAGAGTCATTTGTGAATTTTTCATATTTTTGATCAAAAATGAAATTCTTCAAAGCATTACAAGGTCTAAAGAGGGGAGATGTGACTGTACCTCTTAGAAAGGGGGAAGAGGCACCATCTGAAAATATGCCAGGACATTATATGGCAAGAAACGTGGGTCTTCATACGTGTATTTTCCTTGAACATTGGCCTAAGATCACTGAGAAGGATGGTCCTTTGACGTATCCCCGTTATGGCACATTGAACTTGAGAATCATTGAGCAATTAAGGACAACGTTGTATGACATGAAGCCACCTCTTAGCCCTACACAATATGAAGCACTTAATGCCTGGGAACATACAGCTCACCTAAGAGAGATTTCAAGGAAGGGGCAAGAAAGCCATATGCACTTGTACAGATGCTAGATGGAATGCAAACAGAAAACATGGAGAACTGACATGATTGAGGGAGCTAGAATGTACCCTGCATTAATGAGTGAGGAAGAAGGGAAAGGTAAATGGGAGGATAAAGAAGAAAGAGACAGATGAGGTGGAGAGTGCAGCTGAGGATAGTGATACTGTTTCAAGTGAAGAATTTATAAACAAATTATTGTTAAACCGTCCACCCCTACACAATGTGGCCCAAGCCGGAGGAGTGAGTAATGGACATACCGGTGGGAATTCTGATGTGCCTACGGCATCAGTAGATGTAAATTCTATTTCAATGAGAGAGAGTTCCGCGGGGTGACTCGGAGGAGGGTAGGTGCTGTCGATCTGACCGCACACCGAAACCATGAGTACACCCCAAATCAGCCTCTACACCGACCAACATGCTCCTCTGATATAATTACTGACGTGTTGTAAACTTAAACCATATAAATATTCTCAGGTAGCACGCGTATCATGCGGCACCTCCACATCACCCAATGATGCTGGAGTCTGCTGAACTTTACGTTAGCTCGATACTCCGGACTCCTTTTTGGGACCCTCCTTTTTCGCACTATGATTAATGACATCGGATATTGTTTTGCGAACACGGTGTGTTTGGGGCCACATCCATGGTGATAACTTGACGTAGCAATATCATTCACCAACAGCCTCCGCAGCTATTATCATGCATATATAGAGGGGGCACCAGTTCTGTGCTTGTATGTCCATGTATATATATCCATGTTTGCCCCCACTGCAACATTGCACTGTATGATTACGATGTATGCCTCATGCAACAACAATACTGTCATATCATTCCATCGAGGATCCCCACATGGGGTGGGGGGGCAGAGCTTGCCGCGAACGAAGATGGCTGCGTAGAAGGAGAGCTCCGCAAGCCATCGGCACCACAATCAACTTATCCGGCCATTTACCCACCTTTGGCAGCTGAATGTAATCGAGAAATGCTCCGGAGCAGCAGCGCTGCAGAACGATGAGACCTGAGCACGACAGTGCGCACTGAGAGGCGGCAGCGGAGAGCGTGACCTTCCGGCCGCGTTGTGGGGAGAGAAGCCGTGGAGCTCCTCCTGGCTCCGAACTGACGCCCTGCCTGGAGGCTGTGTCTGGAGCTGCGTACGCCGCGGAAGGGAGGAGACGACCCTGGGACTGACAGCGACCTGACCGGGGCCTGGATTTCATATTGAGGACCCTTCGGAGGTGAGGGCTTTCCAGGACGGCATCTGATGCTCTGGCATGGCCTGTTATGTATGCGCGGCAGGGTGGAGTGACGAGGACCAATTCTCCCCGCTCCCCTGCAGGGTGTGACATCCTGCTTCGCACTGGAGCACTGCTGTGGCGTTTAAGAGGCCTACGATCCCCAGGAGACGTGGGGCCTTTGCTGAGCTGGAAGACATAAGGGAGCTGCAGTGCTATGTGGTGCTGCAGGCGGAGCTCTCGCTCTGAGGCCTACTGTGGGGCTTGGACATTTGCATAGTTTTATGTTGCCAGCAGGCAGGAAGGGCCAGGATGATTGCTGCTGACAGCGTCAGAAGTATCGAGGTGTGCTGGAGTGGGCTGTGGCCGAGATAGCTATCTGTTAACCCCAGTTTGTGACACATAGAGCGGCGAGGGAAGAGGTACCCCACTGGTGGTTGACCAGCTTGCTGAGGCCCCACTACATACAGAACAACACTAACGCCTCCCCATCTGCTCTTACTGTATTGCACAGGAGGGGAGTTACGCACCGAGAACCGGGCCCATAGCTGCACTCTTTTGTTGATACACACCTGGTGCCCTGACCACTGCCCCGTCTACTGACTTTACAATTGCACGCACTCTGTCACGCGGAGATTTGGAATACACCAGAAGCTCGCAACGTGAGTGCTCTACAAACGCTACTGTGATGCTAGTTGGCTCGTCCGAACTGAAACCCCAGAACCGAACGGCGAGGGATACCCCGCGCCTGCAGCCTTACGCTCTTGAATTGTGCATACAATAGCTACAAACATGGGCAGAGTGGACAAAACTCAAACTAAGCTGCCTTTTTATGCCAAAGCTACTAGGCACAAGGAACCAGACCGGACTCGATCTGCGGAAGCTGGACCTGAGGAGTCGGATGAGGAGCCTGGAGATGTTAGACACAAGTTCGCCACAATCCAGAAGAGTCTAACAAGCCTGGACGGGAAAATAGACTTGTTGGTCTACTGAATGGATAGAATGACAGAGAGGCTGGACAAGCAGGCGGAACGCACCGATATGGTGGAAAGGCGCATCACGGAGGTCGAAGAAGCCCAAACCGCATCAGACAAAGTGTAGAGGCAATTGGCTAAAACCATATCAGACCTGCAGGACAAAACAGAAGATTTGGAGGCCCGCTCACGCCGGTGCAACTTGCGCATTATAGGCCTGCCAGAGACGACCTCCATGGGGAATGTAGAACACTTCACTGAAAAACGTCTGATTATCCTGCTTGGCCGCGATATATTTTCAGACATGTTTGTGGTTGAGAGGGCGCATCGCTCACTGGGGCCGAGACCTGCACCGAGAGCCATGCAGCACCCGATAATAGCTAAGCTCCTGAATTACAGAGACCGAGATGCTGCTTTGTGGCGTACAAGAGAGCTAGGGAAACTCAAATATAAGGGCTCGACCGTCTCCCTCTATCCAGATTTCACGGCTAGAGTACAGGAAGCGCGCCGACATTTCAACCCCCTCAAACGGCAACTCCGGGATCACAACATCTCTTATGCCATGCTCTATCCAGCCAAGCTGAAAGTCACCGTGGACGGCTCTGCGCGTATCTTCACGTACCCAAAGCTGCTGCAGAAAGCGCTGAAGGACTTGCTCAAGAACGCAAAGAAAGTACCTGTACAAGGTGGAGCAACAGCGGCAGAGATGGATGAGGGAGACAGCTCACTGGAGAACAACGATTAGGACATTGACTGTTGCACTCGCATTTCGATTCGTTTATGACTGTTTTATAATACAATATCCCTGTTTTGGGGGTTACCCACGGCGAAAGACACCTGGTCACTTCACACTCTCCTTGTAACTGTGCTGCAGCTGATCGGAAGAAGGAGGACCTTACCCGTGCATACTAACCGCAAGTTAAATAGAACTGATTTGCAATTAATGTTGATTGGCTAACAGTGTATTGCACGGGGCTAGAGCAGGCCCGATAGCTAAGTTTTGTAACGGGTTGTTAGGTGTTTTCTTCAAACCTACCTTTCTTCTCCTTTTATTATACAATGCAGCTGTGCATAATAATGCTCCTAGGTGGTTAAATGGCATGCTATTCTTTAGTTCCACCAGAGTGGTCCTGCTGAGGGTGTCGCAATGGTGCTTCGGTAACATCCGCCCCTGTGTGTTACACACTCTATAGATGTTCAATGGGTTGATTTTCACTTGGGGGGAGGGAGGAGTAATTTCACAATGCACAATTGAGGGCAGCATGGTGTGGGCGGTGGGTGGGGGGATTGTATGTATGTGATTATTTTTATACTTTGGACTCTGTTTTTATACATCTGTATTACACTCCACGCTGAACTCCACTTACACTTGTGTACACAGAGCATGATGCTCCATCCCACAAGTCCAAACGGAAGCCCCAAGTCCCTGACATGCTACGCATGGTATCAGGGGAGTTGCCCTACCTGCCAATACTTGCACGCTGCTGCGCTGTCATTGTAACTAATGGGCACTAATCTGCGGCTCCTGACGTGGAACGTCAGAGGCCTTAATGATCAGCGCAAAACTAGAAAGGTTATGTCTTATCATAAAAGGAACAACGTGGATGTGGCACTTCTCCAGGAGAAGCACCTCCCGGTGCCGAACTTTTCACGTCTCAGAAGTACAATAAGGGGCATGCTCCATGTGGCGGGATTCACCTCGCATGCTAGAGGGGTACTGACCTGGATCAACCCTGCATCTAAACTTACACTTGCAGAATTACATACAGATGCAAATGGCCGCTATGTGATATCTAGATGTAGCGGACGGGGTGTCGACTATCTATTGATAAATGTATACAGCCCTAACTTTGACTGCCCGCAATTCTACTCTGACCTACTAGGGACAGCTAGACAGTTGCCTGATGCTCCACAGATCTGGGGGGAGACTTTAACTGTACACTACACTCTGACCTCGATCGATCCGGAGGTCCGGCACGGCGCCACACGCAAAAGGCAGAGGTCATACTAGACACTCTGACAGAGTTAAACATGTTCGATGGCTGGCGTTACCGATCTCCCCTACCTGGGGGCTTCACGCACTACTCTGCACCACACAACCTACACACCAGAATAGATTATTGGTTTCTCTCACAGACACTACAGGACATTTTTCGGGACTGTGAGGTGTTCCCCCGTACCTACTCTGATCATTCTCCGGTGCTCCTGGTCTTGACTGTCCCAATCAAAAGGCCTCCCCCGTTTACTTGGCGGTTTCCCACTATGCATTATTAGATGAGCTATTTCGGGCGGAGATGCAGGAGGCTATGGAAACCTTCTTTGCGACAAATGTAGGATCTGTCCCGCACTTCACCACAGTCTGGGAAACGTTTAAGGTTTATGTGAGAGGAGTTGCATATCTAAGCACTCAGGTGTGTTCAAATCGATAAGAGGCCGCCTGAAACGCTTGGAACAAACGTTGGCGGATATAGAGAAAATGACATAGACTGCTGACGATCCCACACTGCAAGACACACTAATAGCTACACTAGAAGAATACCATACTGAGGCAGATAGGGAAGTGAAACTCCTGGGTAAATATGCAATAGCCAGGGTATATGGCGAGGGAGAGCGCCCAGGTGCCACCCTAGCTATTCATACAAAAGGACATAGAGCTACACCACATATCATAGAATTGTCCACAGATAACAGCACAGTGCTAACTGACCCGAAAGAAGTGGCGGATCATTTTCGGGATTACTATAAGTCTCTCTATCAAACTATATCAAATGTCACACAATCTGAAATCCTAGAATACTTGTAATACATCAAATCGCCATGGCTAATGGATGGTCACTGTGAATACCTGATGCGCCCACTTGAGATGTGGGAAATTAAAGCAGCTATCTCTGCGATGCGAGCAGGTAGTGCGCCAGTACAGGACGGACTTACGGTGGGATTCTATAAAGCGTTCCAGGACTTCCTGGCGCCGCATCTGATGTCTTTGCTTGAAGAAATGGCGGAGGAGGGCAAGATGCCCCCCCAATGAGTGAAGCGCTTCTAGTAGTCATTTTGAAACCATGCAAACCTCCGAACTGTTGCTCGTCCTATCGCCCGCTTTCTCTACTGAATGTCGACACCAAAATATTCGCCAAGGTGCTAGCAAATAGACTAGCCCCATTAATGCCAACTTTGGTGGGAATAGAACAATCGGGCTTTATTCCAGAACGCACTCTTACATACAACCTCCTCACAGTATTCAGTGCCATACAACACACTGTCCTGGATAAAAAAGCAGCAGCGATATTTTTAGACGCTGAAAAAGCATTCGATTCAGTGGAGTGGAGGTTCATGATGCTGGCTCTGGAGCGTATGGGACTGGGAAGTGTTTATTTAAGCCTAATTAACACACTCGATGAACACCCTATGGCTAGAGTGAAGGTGGGGGAGGTGGTCACGACCCCACTGGAAATATCCAGAGGTACCAGACAGGGCTGTTCCCTGTCGCCCTTGCTGTATGCCTTAGTTGCTGAACCATTGACGTGTGATTCTACGTGAGTACCACAGCCATAGGGGGATACGATTTCCGAATTACAACCTTATTGTCTCTACCTACACTGATGACACTCTCCTGTATATTAGAGACCCGGCCACCAATGTGTCTCCTGTGCTGCGTGAAATACTACGCTTCGGCAAACTATCAGGCCTCAAAATAAACTAGTCGAAATCAACGATATTCCCTCTGACCCCAGCAACTGTCCCTGAGGAATTGGATTTCCCGCTGCAGTGGACCGAAGACCCGGTACGGTACATGGGGATACAGATACACACGGATCCAGAACTTGTGTTCCGTGAGAACTAGTGTCGCGCAGTAGCTAAATTAGAAGCTGACATTGAGCGTTGGATTCGTCTCCCCCTTTCCCTACTAGGCAGAATATCATTAATGAAAATGGTGGCTCTTCTCCGCTTTCTCTTTTTATTTATTAACATACCTATGGTCCTATCAGCTCAATTCTTCAAACATATTCGTTAATTGCTAATTAAGTTGGCATGGGCCAACAAACAACCCCGTGCCTCTTGGAAACTGATGGTCCTACCTTATTCGATGGGCGGATTGGGAGCACCGGATCTTGATCTATATTACCGGGCGGCCCAAGCCTCACACGCCTATTTTTGGCTGCACCAGCAGCCTACCCCCCCCCACAACTGCACATAGAGCGCATAACACAAGCTACAGCACATTTAGTGTCCGCACTCCATCACCCGCCTCGCAGAACTACCGCTGCTCTGGATTCAATAAACGCTACAGTTCATGCATGGCACAACCTTATAAACAGACAGGCGGCTACCATATTATACTCACCTCATACGTCCATAGCTTGGTGCGAATGGTTACCGACGTTAACCTCACCAGAGATGATAGCAGCTTTACACACTTTGGGGTTGAACACAATAGGGGACTTTTTCAGTAATGGCCGGGGAAAGGAGGGGGTAGACCTACTGGAAAGGGAACTGAGGCCCACGTTTTAAAATACTTTCCATTACTTCAGAGCCCAGAGGGCCCTCAGGCAAATGCTGGGCGACGAAATGCTGGGCCCCCCGGAGGTGCGCTCTTTTACTGCAATGATTCGAGCAACATCCCCTAAACGGACAGTGGCAAGGATATATTCCCAGACCCAGGAATTATATAGAGACTGTCATAATAAAGCCCGACTTGCCTGGCAAATGGACTTAGAACTGGACATAGACGATGACATGTAGAGATACTGCTGTGAGGCTACTAAGCGTATCTCACTTAACGGGCGACATAGGCTCATCCAGTTTAAAAATTCTTGAATCGCATTTACTACACACCACAACGCCTCCACAATTATGGGCTGCGTGACACGGCCAGCTGCGATCGTTGTGGGGCACGGGAAGCTGACTTCCTACACCTAGCATGGCTCTGCCCACAGATTGCTACCTATTGGACACAAATCTTTACTGAAATTTCGGACGATAACGCAGGTAGACCTTAGTCCAGACCCGCTACTTGCACTACTAGGTTACTCCAAGAAGATACGGAAACCTCTTAGGCGCCTGGTGGATATGGCGCTCCGAGTTGCCAAACAAGTCTTGGCAATGTGCTGGTCCAGAGGCCCCCTCCCCACGCTGAAACAATGAACTAGAGATATGCTGTATTGCAACACGCAAACAGAAGTGTAAAGTGAGCTCCTTCCCCCTAGGAATCGGCTGAAGAACTTTTGGGGCCTTTATGCCACTTACATTGCGACTAAAGCACTGGATCAAACTGCAGCACCTAATATAGCAGAGGATGATCTGTTGACACAGTCGACATAGCTAAAGTATCGGGAGATGGGATTGTTACTACTAAGATAACTGCCCAAGGATACTAGAATACTATACCTATGACCTTGTTGACCCAAGAGGAGTACAAACATTGGGTTCTATAACCTTGCAAGATCTGGTTGTTGGTTGCAATTTGGCAGTGTGGAGGTGCATCTATTACACTATGTTTAGATAGAGGGCTTGTGTGGATTGTGCTTTTATCATGTATGTATCATATTACAAAGTGGAAACCGTGTTTTTTTTTTCCTTTGTTAATTTCCTTTAGAATCCTTAGTTCCTCTTATATTTGCATTATTTTTGTGATTTGATTGTACTGTATTATTGAAATGGGAAAATAAAATAATTTAACCCCTTCAGCGCTGCGCGGATTCCCCCGCGGTGCTGAAGGGTTCGAGCGCGGGCGGGGCCATGACGGAACGGTTCCGTCATGAGCACAGCTCAACCGATGCTCATGACGGAACCGTTCCGTCATGAGCATGGAAGGGGTTAAAAAAAAGAAATCCCCACATGGGGCATTGACCACGGATATCTAAAACAACCAGGAATAGGAGTAACGTATACCATCTTGAAACATTTTTTGGAGCTCATGTCTGAAGTATATATATGAGATATCCCACTCAGCTAGACTCCACAAAAACTATACAGATGGTAACACTTGAGTCAGCAGTGATATATGTTTTAGATTTCCCTGATGACTTTCTAACAAGATACATATAGATTTCAAGCTCCAGACAACAGCATCAGTGTCCTCTATGAGCTTCACTATGCCTACTCACTCCTGTGGGTTCCATACAATGACCATCATTCTGAGTCTCACTGCTAATCATATTTTAATTCACTTGTACATGATTTTGTTTTTATACTCCCACCTATAGTCAATACTACACACGATTGGGGTACTATGGGAGAGTCTTTCGACCATGGGATTTCACTGTTACCTAAAGAGGTAGACAGTAATAAATGGATAGCATAGGTGACTAGTCGTCAACCTAGAATTAAAGTTTTAGGATGTGAATTTGTTCATTAGAAGCATTTTTACTTCTTTTTTGAAGGAGGTAACTGAGGGGATTCCACGTATCACTGGAGGTAGGGAGTTCCAAATCTCAGGTGCGATCCCTGAAAAAGCTCTGCAATCAGTTCTCTTTTATGGAAGGATTGTGGTCTCAGTAGTAGTGAGCTGACACTTCACAATTGGCTGCATCCTCCTGATCGCTCTAGCTTTAGTGCTAAGTAACTGGGGGTATTGCTATGCAGGGTTTTACGTGTTTTGCAGGCGATCTTTAGGTGTATTCTTGCCTTGTAGGGCATCCAGTTCAGAGCTTTCATGGTCGGAAAAATGTGGTTATTTCTTTTAGTTCCTGAGACCAGTCTGGCCGCAGCGTTAAGCGATGCCCTCAGCGGGGCCAGCTTGTATTTTGGGAGACCACATAGAGTGGTGCTTCCATAGTCCAATCTTGGTAACACTAGGGCTTTTACCGCCATTTTTAAGTCGGTCTGTGGGAGAGAAGGTTTAAGTTTCCTTAGTATACTCATCTGGTGATTGGCTCCCTTGGTGGCATTAGTGATTCGTGCCTGCATGTTAAGGTGTTTGTCTATGGTGACTCCCAAGGATTTCTCGGAGTCAATGATGTGGGGAGCACAGTCAAAGGAAGTTAGATGTTTCAACCATACGTCTATCTTGGGTGTGTGATTGGGTGGGGAGATGAGAAGGAATTCTGTTTTTTTGGTGTTAAGCATGAGATGGTTGCTGGTGAGCCAGCTTTGAGCATTCTGTATAATAGCGTTGAGGAGATTTTCATATACAGTTGGGTATTGTCCACATATAGGTAATATAGAATGTTCACAGAGTTCAGTGTGTTTGCCAGGAGCTCCATGAGTAAATTAAAAAGAATAGGTGAGAGTGCTGAACCCTGTGGAACCCCTATGATGACCATGGAGGGTTGAGAGAGTGAATGCTTCATCTTGATTCTTTGTATTCTGTTCTTTAGGAAGGAGGTGAACCATTGTAACACTGGGCAAGTAAGGCCCATCCTTTATACCAATAGGTTGTCATGCTTGACCGTATCGAAAGCGAAGGATAAGTCAAGAAGTATCAATAGGCATGATTCGTCGTGGTCTAGTATTTTTAGTATGTCATCCATTATGTGGGTGAGTGCAGATTCCGTGCTGTGACCTTGATGGAAGCCGGATTGGTGTTTGTCTACGAGGTTGAAATTCTTGATGTGGTTACATAATTGTATTTGTACACATTTTCCAGCAGTTTCGCCAGAGTGGAGATGTTGGATATAAGGCGGTAGCTGTAGAGATCTGAGGGCAGGGAGTCGGATTTCTTTAGTATAGGTGTGACCTGTCCTACTTTAAGACAATCCGGTATGGAGCCTTGTCTCAGAGAGGCGTTTACAATCTTCCTTGAAATGGCTGATGCTGATGTTTTGCCTTTTGTGTTGATGAGCCTATGCAGTACTCCGGATAGGAGGACAAGATTGTATTCCCATGAGAAAAAATCATGGGCAGACCCATAAGACTGCCAGCTGTGCCTACGAATACGCTTGTGAACATTACAAATGACACGATTCTTGATTACAGCAAAGGACTGGCTGATGTGGTGCATTCTGTGTCTCAACAGGTTAGAGCGACTACAGCCCCACCTCAACAGGTGCAGTGCCATGACCTCAGACCCAGTGACTGGGTTATGGTGAAGAAACACATGCGCAAGTGGTGCTTGGAACCTTGGTGGCAAGGTCCTTACCAATCTATCCTTGTCACTACAACAGCTGTGAAGTGTTGAGGTCTCTCCAACTGGGCACATGCCACCCATGCTTGCAGAGTCCCTTTTCCCATTGATTAGATAACAGCACTTCTCCCTGAAGTGCTGGGGGTTACGGTGAGACAAAGGGAGCAGGTTAGTCAACCTGTTGGGGACCAGCAAGGTGCTGCGAGATCACTTGTTTGGCCTGAGGGGGGTCTGAGAGAGTCAACAGTTGAGGTCAGTGCTGGAGGATCTCCTCCTGCCGTGTTGACTGTGCCAGATTCAACTCTGGTGAAGGGCCTGGTACAACAGAAGCACACGTTGTCCCTGGAGACTGGTGGCCAAGAAGACAGGAGAGAAGGAGACACAGTTTGCCTGAAGTGCGTTTGCTTTACTCTATCCCAGAAGATATTGAAAGATCTAGCCTAAGTGACAATGATAAGGAAGGGCCAGCAGTAAG
This sequence comes from Triturus cristatus, assembly GCF_964204655.1. Lineage (NCBI taxonomy): Eukaryota > Metazoa > Chordata > Amphibia > Caudata > Salamandridae > Triturus > Triturus cristatus. The sequence continues at coordinate 693,961,901 of NC_140591.1, forward strand.
GAGATCAAAGAGAGGTAGAGTACCCTGTCTAAGGTACTCCTCACCTGAATGGACATATCTGGCTGCCAATTACTGGGAGAGAGAAATCTGGACATTTTGCTATAACAATTTGCATTCAACTGAGCCTCCTTGAACTGAATTCTGTGGCTGAATTGAGCTTTGAAATCATATTGCCACTAAATAGACTGAGTCAACTCAATAGATTTTTCCCAAGCTACTAAGAAGAGTACAGAGGCCGGAATCTGCTGAAGGAGCATAAGGCTATCATTTAGAAGAACACGAAGTAGGGCTAAGGAAGTCTCACGAAGATCCTTTCAGCATATATTGCTGTAAAGGCACTTGAACTTTGATTTGCTGTTTACACAGGTGGAAACTCACCAAGAAGATTGTGTTGCGATCTTCCACCCAAATAATATGACCTTAGAGAAATCATGGAGCCTTGTAATAATACTGGAAGACAAAGATGCTTATGTGCAGGCGTATTTGTTGTTGTGACATTGGTATTATTTGCTTTGCTTGTAATGTTGAGCTTACCAACTCCTTCCCAAGTAGAGGAATTTAGGTCTACAAGTCCCCCTCAAATATCACTTCCTACTGACAGTACTTTACATTCAATAGATAAGAAAGACTTACATGGATATTCATCTTGAGGAGACTATACACTGAATGGTTATTTCAAATTACTTTATGATTGTGTTGACACTATGGATGCTAGGGACTGTTATGTGTACATGCAGTTGCTTATCTTTACAGCAGAAGATGTTACATATCATCTTATTCCTGTAACTTATGGTGTGTCTTGTAGTTTGTCGATGACTCTTTTCTATGGAAAGGGACATCTCCAATATTATAATTCAAAATATGACTTAGTTTTTCCAAAAATTCCCTTGCTGAAATATTTGAATTGTGATGCTGGAATAATGCATACAGTTGGACATTTCATTAAACCCACCACAACACTAGAAACTGCTTATGCCTATAGACACAATCTAACTTGTATATTAACAGGTGTTGAGAAAAAAGTTATAGACTCAGCAGAAGATAGGAGAATAATTATTACAGCTAGGGCAGCAAATTATATGAATGCACCAACATGGGCTAAAGAAAAGCTTGAGCATAAGATAGCTGGGAAAGTAGCCACATTAGCATTAGATTGGCAACTGCATGGGAAACTGTGTATATATAGAAAATCTAATTTAGTTACTTATTTTGTAGGTAGGAGTGAATGCGACCACTCTTTTGAAACCCGTGGGAATTACATTTAGATGGAGCAGATCCTGTTATTCTAGGAGTCTACTATGTGTATAGGAAGAATGATTAGTATAGGTTACCAAGGAGATGGTATGCAACATGTTACATGGGGATAGGTTTTCAAAAATCCATCATGTGGGACATCTTGATGACCCAAAAGATGAAGAACGTGTGAGGGGGGGCGTGACCAGCCAGCCAAGCATGGCGGACGTGCATCGCTAGAGCTCTGTCCTTCTGCCCCTAATTATCCTGTCAATCTCTAATATCCCCCACCATCTGGGTGCGCCCAGCAAGCACACGAGCGCCTGAACAGTGGTAGCCCACGATCGGGAACAGACGAAGGTGGAAAACACAAGAAACAGTGCAGATACGATCCTGTGAGACCTGGCGCCAAGGGATGCGCCGCCGAGCAGCTCCAGGGATGTGGCTGACAGCTGCAAGGTGCCCGGCCTCCCCGATCGGCGAGTACATCACAGTGGTCATCGCTGGGGAGGACTGCGGATGCGTACCGTCTACGCTACCCCTCCAACAAAGCCTACAGACCGCTGATGCTACGAAGTGCCCAGCGGTGAGGCGCGCGCTCAGTGGTGTAACGCCGCAGCCTGCAGTAACGGCCCACGAGGCGCAGCCTGCACACGTGGGGCTGTTGATACAGCTGAGGGGAGGTGGCGAGCTGCTAGGGGCCATCCCGCCCTGGGGATCCGACTGCTCCCCTACCGGAGAGAGTTGGTGGGTGCTGACGCGTGCTGCCGCACAGGCGAAAGAAAACAACAGTGGGAACAGCCAGGTGATCCCCCGCGGCCGACGACGAGCGCGCGGTGGTTGGATCGCTGAGCTACAGGACAGGCCTGCTGCGATTAGAGTAAGGTAAACGGCCTGCTCCCCTGACTGGCCCCCCACCTGCCAGAACAACTGCCGCTAGTGATGGGCAGGGGAAGACCATAAACATGCCCTAAGCCGCACTGGGCATGTTTGTGGATGCGGTGTGACATCGGGCATACGAGCCCTGTGGAGGCCCTGCGGGGGGCGCATAGCGCTAACGGGGAGCGAAGGCCTGGGAGGCGGCGAGCTGCTGGGGCCTCCCCGACCTGGGAATCCGAGTCCCCCCCTGCTGCAGTGAAGGAAACAAAAAAAGATAACGGATGCAACAGCCTGGCGATCCCCGGCGACCGACAACGAGCGCGCGGTGTCTGGACCGCTGAACTGTGGGGCAGGCCAGCTGAGAGTGCATGAAGGTAAGCGGCCTGCTCCCCTGACTTGGCCCCCCCTCCGCAAGAACAGCTGCCGCTAGCGAAGTGCTGGGGGAGACCACTAACACGCCCTAAGCCACACTAAGACCACGTGTTGCTCCGGTACACCATCGGACATATGAGCCCTGCAGAGGCCGTGCGGAAGCGAGCGTAGCGCTAAGAAGGAACAAAGGCCTACATAAGCGGTCCGCGCGGTGTGGGCCCGCGCCCCCCTGAACTACTGGATCAGAAGCGAAGCGTAGCTGTGCCATTAAACCCCTCCAGCTCTGACTCTGAGGTGCCCCCTGAGTTGCTGTGGGGGGAGAGTGGCTGCCCGCTGCGACTCTGCGTTTGGACCTCACGTGCGCCGCAATGGCGGGGTGAGGGGGAGGCAGTGCAGATGACCCAGCGACCTCTGAGGAATGCAGCCACTACTTTCGGCCTGAACTGTGGAGCCACAGGGAGGGGCTGTTTCACAAGCTCCGAAAAGGACAGTTTCCTCCTAACTTTCCCCTCCCCTCGCCTGAACTGGTGCGGCGCTAGGGTGCCCAACTCACCCATACACCTTGAACTGCTATGCGACGACTACGGAGGATATAGTGGGGGAAGGCAGCCACCGCCTGGACTGAGTTGTGGGGCTGACCTGGGCCTTGGCTGTGCGGACAGAGCGAGGAGTGTAACGGCGCGGAACCTGCCAAGACGCAGATTTTCCCGGAGGTCGGATCAGGCCTAGGCTGTCTGCCTAACTGAAAGGAGCACTTGCCCCGCGAAGCCCGAACACAAGCGCGAGGACACGCCGTCCGGCCGCACCGTACTGGTCCGCGGGGACGGAGACACAGAAGGAATGTGCACGGTGGGGCCATCCTATCCCTGTACTGCACCACAAACCATCAATCGGTGCACAGAGACACCTAGGTGAGTGCTCACAGACCAACAGGCCCGCCGCTAAGACAGTGAGATGCCGGAGGAGGCCCTGCCTCTCTCTCCCCCTTTCTACAAACCACAGGCTTGATCAGGCCTCACTACGTTGACTTGAGGTGGAGGCTCTAACCAGGCGATAAAGCACGGGCGTGTAAATTGCAAGTGCATACCCCGACAACTGTCAACCTCATACGTCGTGTAGACAGCTCCCCCACGTGACTGGGCCTACTGCGCCAATACGGTCCCTACTTTCGGGTGGCACATCCACAGCCCTGTAACAAATGCCGACGGCGTAGCAATTAGTAATGGGCCGTCTACACACCAGCACCTAGGTGCACAGACCGGCGGCTCAGAACAGACAGTGGCAGAGAGCGACACAAACACAGAAATGCCACGTGCATTACTCGCTGCCAACCAGGACTCTGTTCTGGCAGCCGTTGAGAAGATAGGATCGGTGCTAGAACAAACCTGCTCCTAGCTGGAATCCAAAATCGACAGGGTCACCTCTGATTTCACCCTTCTGAAGGCTGACCACCACAATCTCGGGGACAAAGTACGCCTCTAGGAGCAAACACTCGCAGAGCTCAAACCAGTCACGCACAATCACACTGCAGCCCTCCAAGACTTAATAGATCGAGTACACGACCTTGAAGACAAGGTGGAGGATGCAGAGGGGTGCTCATGCCACAACAATATTCGTGTCGTGGGACTTTCATAGGGTGAAGAAGGATGGCAGCCAAGACTATGCCAAACGTTGGATCAGAGACTTGTTTCCCGCTGGTTCCCTGTCTCCTAACTTTGTAGTCGAGAGAGACCACCGCGTCTCGGCACAAAAGCCACCGACGGGAGCTCGCCCACGCCCATTCCTGTTTAAAGTTCTCAACTACAGAGGCAGGGACTCCATCCTCCGCCAAACCCACAAGCTGGCAACCATAAAGATAGGAAGCAGCCAAATCATGGTCATTTCAGATTATACAGCGAAATTCCAACGTTGTAGAAGTGCATATGCGGGCGTGAAAAGGCAGCTCCGCGAACTTGGTTTGAATTACTCACTGCTATTTCCAGCTCAACTTCGTGTTGTTGCAAGGATAGACGCGCTTCTTCGATTCACCCGCTGAGGTTTGAGACTGGCTGGAAGAATCAGGAATGCTGATGGGTCACAGTTCGCCTGCAGAAGAAGAAGCTAGAAAATTCAGCAGAAAACGCAATTGCTGGAGCAGATGCAATGGACACTGCTCAGAATACGCAGCCACCTCCACAGACCCTGACCTGGCACAGAGGATGGCGGAAAGACAAGAGACACTACAAGTGGCAGCGACGCTGGGAACTGCAATGCACCACTCAGACGGTCACTTAAGCCCGTCTAGGTCCTCAGCCACTGGGGACTCCACGCCATCCAGACTCGAGGACCCTGAAGAGGTCCCAATGCCGGAGGTTACACCGCAAACAGCTGATAACACTATCTGACTCTTCCCAAGGCCTCCGGTCGAATGATCAACATTACTCACGCAAGTACCTGCCATACCGCCAGACTGTTGTCTTGCTTAATATGTTGCATATGTCAATGTTTTCTCACATAGCGCGGCGCTGCCTCACACATAGCTATGCCCAACGCAAGCCTAACACTGCGTTAGGGGGCATGCTTGACCCGTACCGTCCTCCCTCACACTGCGGACAGGCCAAGGGGATGCAAGACGCAACACGACAACAGAGTGCAGGACACTCTCCGCCATTGACACACCACACATACCCACGCCTCAAGTCAGTTTGACAAGAAGTTTTTAGCCCTCAGTTGGGCTCTACAGTTTGGACAAACTTCTCTTGGGAACTCGCCCTCATGGTTATGCATAGTTTAGTTCATGTATATCCCCTGTTTTTAGTAGCGCTGAGCTGGAGCACATCCCTACAGGCCAGGAACAGCAACATTTTGGCCCCCCAATGCCGACCTGGTAAACGTAAAATGGAAACATGACACAGGTCAACGTAGTCACATGGAATGTGCGCGGTATACACACGCCGGCGCGCAGATATTCGATCTATGCCTACCTACGGCGCAGAGCTACTGACATAGCGCTGCTCCAAGAAACACACATGACCCACGTGGAACTGGGGCACCTCTGTAGCAGATGGAGTGGCCAGATACATGGCACCAACTACTCAGCACATGCGCGAGCCGCCCTCATCTGGGTGAGAGCAGGTGTCCCGTTTGCATGCGAAAAGACGCTAATCGACCCCGAAGGTAGATATGCGCTTGTGAGCGGGAGGCTCAATGGTCAACCGATCCTAATTGGGTCCATTTATGCCCCGAATGTTGGTCAGCCCCCATTTCTAGACACTCTCACAAAAACTGTAGCGGGATGGAGTGGAGTCCCCGGGCTCCTGGGAGGTGGGGACTTTATTTCTGTCCTCAATGTAGACCTGGACAGATCGTTACCGCCCTTGTCCAGGACTGCAGCTATGTCCAACACACAGGCTCTCACAGACTGGGTGACACACTGGGCGTTACTCAAATCTACTCACACTACTCAGCAGTGAATCGCCTGCATGTACATCTAGACAGAATAGTGGGATCCCCTGCGCTACTCCCTTATGTCTACCACATAGAATATTTAGGTCGGAGGCACTCCGACCACAACCCCCAACTGCTGTCACTTACCTGGGAACCTGCGCGCTCCCCTGCCCCCACGTGGAGACTCCAAACAGCCGTACTTGAAGACCCACTTTTTTGCTCCTCCCTGGGCACAGCGATCCTCAAATATTTTGAGCTTAATGAGGACACAGCAGGGGATACGCTCATAGAATGGGAAGCTTTTAAAGCCACAATAGGGGGACACTGGATGGGTGTGACCAGAGACGTTTTAATGCATGGGCAAAGTGGGCTCTGGCCCAGGGCCCCAGACTGTCAGGGGGCCCCCTGACCGAGTCAGCTCCTTTCTCCAGAGTTTTGCCCTAATGACCTTGAATATTTCTTATACAGATGGTTTTAAATACTGTTCTCCTTTAATTTATTTTTTATGTACCTGGTGTGTGAGAATCTAATACAGCCATTTTGCAGAGAAATGTTGTGTTTATGTTTCATGCAATATACATAAAATAAGTTTCTTTTAGATCAAAACAAGGCCTAACATATAAGAAGGCGTTGCAGAGATTAATTGCAGTAAAATTGGTGAGCTGCTGCTGTGTTACAATATTGAAAACACATATAACTATCCCTGAATATTAGATGTAAACACATTGAGGGCCTTATTTATGAGAAGTGATGCATCGCTGTGTGAAAACAGGGATGCGTCACTTCTTAGTGCGCCCTCTTTGCGACATGATGGATGTGTCATATTTACTGTATGACGTATCATGTCGCAAGGAGTTACAGATACGTCAGTATTTCTGATGTATCTGTAGGGGCGAAAGTGATGCATTGCTGGGGTGTGTCTGAAAATAAACGCAACTCCAGCAATGTGTCCTTTCACATGGGGCAAGCCCCATGTGAAAGGGCCTGCATCAGTCTTACGCCTGCTGTGAGGCAGGCGTAATATATTGAGGCAATGGCGTCCTAGAAGTGATGCACGGAGGGCCCGATTCACAGAAATAACTTACTACAAAATCCTAAACTTACTACCATTTTGGTATTCACAGAAGGCACTTACTCATTTTGGTATTCACAGAAGGTACTTACTCATTTTGTTATTCATAGAAGGCACTTACTAATTTTGGTATTCACAGAACGCACTTACTCATACTAACTTTATGTCCGCACTCGGGCTGGAGATTCTGGCCCCGAGGTGAAGATTCCGGCCCGGTGGTGGAGATTCCGGCCCGGTGGTGGAGTTTCCGGCTCGGAGGTGGAGATTCCAGCCCGGAGGGGAAGATTCCGGCCCGATGGTGGTGATTTTGGCCGGTGGCGGAATCTCCGCGCTGGCCAGTATCTCCACCATCGGGCAAGAATCTCCACCATCGGGCCGTAATCTCCACCGCCGTGCCGTAATATCCACCGCCGTGCCGTAATATCCACCGCCGGGCTGGAATCTCCACCGCCGGGCCGGAATCTCCACCACCGGGCCGGAATCTCCAGCCCGAGTGCGGACATAAACTTAGTATGAGTAAGTGCATTCAGTGAATAGCAAAATGAGTAAGTGCATTTTGTGAATATCAAAATGAGTAAGTGCCTTCTGTGAATACCAAAATGAGTAAGTACCTTCTATGAATACCAAAATGAGTAAGTGCCTTCTGTGAATACCAAAATGGCAGTAAGTTTAGGATTTTGTAGTAAGTTAGTTCTGTGAATCAGGCCCAGAGTTCTCATAGATTTCAATGCGCCACTTCTAAGAGGCTTTTTGCGGGGGAACACCCACCCTGCACACATTATACCTGGCGCAGGTATAATGTGGTGCAGGGGTTTACAAAGTGATGTATCTGCCTAGATGCGTCACATTGTAAATAGGGCGCAACATGGCACTTTTTTTACGCTGCAGGTGCATCACAAAATGTGACGCACCGGCGGCATAAAAGTAAAGCAAGGTCTCATAAATAAGGCCCTTGAGAATTTGGACGGATGTTCCTTTGCACTGTCAGGGACCTAATGAAATGAAATGAATAGTGTATTTAATAAAGCGCACCGCTACCCAGACTAGAGTGTCCTGGTGCGTGACAGCAGCAGGAAAATGTGCATAAAAGACCCATCAGTTATTAAAAAGCCAGGTTTTTAAGTTCTTCCTGAAAGAGAGTAGGTATGTGGTTTGTCTCAGAGACTCAGGGAGTCTTTCCACAATTTTGTGCCTAGAAAGCTGAGGGATCTGCCTCCAGTGCGGGCACGCCATATTTTAGGCACGATGGCCAGGTTGGAATTGGAAGATCTTGGGGGTCTAGATGTTGTGTAGTGATTAACGCGCTTATTTAGGTAGCCTCTCTTAAGCCGTGGAAAGCTTTAAAGAAGATGGTCATCTCTTTGAAGTCGATCCGTTCCTTTATGCGGAGCCAGTGTAGAGACTTAAGAATAGGTGTCATAGTAGATCTGGGTTTTGGTCTCAGGATGACTCTGGCTGCTGCATTTTGCACCACTTGTAGGCGCTGGATAAGGGATTTGGGAAGACTGAGGTATAAGATGTTGACATAGTCAAGCTTTGAGGTCACCAGACCCTGCACCACGATCTTTCTGCTCTCAAGCGGTAACAGTGGCAGGAATTATTTTAGCATCCAGAGTATGCCAAAGCAAGCGCCAGTTAGATTTTGGATTTGAAAGCGCATGGAGAGTGTCTTGTCTATGACAATTCCTAAGTTTTTGACTTTCTCCTTTCCGCCGGCAGGGGCAGAAGATCTTTTGGCCACCAAGAGCTCCATTCAGGTATTTCTGGATTACCAAAGAAAACAACTTCAGTTTTGTCAGGATTGCACTTCAGCTGATTGATATTAAGCCAGTTAAAAACCTTTGTGAGGCAAGGCCTAATCATTGCCCCGTCAAAGCCGGTTCCTTTTTCACATGTAAATATCAGCTGAGTGTCATCAGCGTAGGAAACAATTTTGGCGCCCTCTTCCTCTATCAGAAATGCAAGGGGGGATAGTAATATATTAAAAAGGGTAGGACTGACATTGGAGCCCTGAGGGACACCTACATTCATGGCCGAAACCAGGGAGGATAAAGGGGGGAGCCAGATGTCCTGAGATCTATTTGCCAAGAAGGATGACATTGAAGTTAAGGCGGTACCCCCCAGGCCGATGTTAGCAAGCCTCTCCAGGAGCCTCTCATGTGGGACCGTATCGAAGACCGCTGACAGATCGAGCAGTATCAGAACAGCCTTGCCTCCCTGGTCCAGCTTACCCTTGAGAAATTCAGTCACTTCCAGCCGAGCGGACTCCATACTGTAGTTAGCCATAAAACCGGATTGGGACGCATGAAGGAGCTTCCCATCTTCAATGTGTTTTTGGAGGGCCTTGTTTACATGCTTCTCTAATACTTTGGAGAGGGCTGGAAGAAGGGAGATTGGCCTGGAGTTGGCAGGGTCCGTCGGTTTGGCGTTAGCTTTTTTTATCAGTGGAAGATTCTTAGCATTCTTCCATAATTTCAGCATCTTGCCTGAGGAGAGGGAAGCATTAAACAGCTGGTTTACTGTGGGGTTTATGGTGGGAGATAATAGGTTCAGGATATTCGCTGGACATGGGTCGGTAGGAGAGCCAGATTTAATGCTTTGGAGAAGGGTCAATGACTCTTCAAGCTGAAACTCAGGGAAAGCTAGTAAAGAGGAGGATCCAAGAGGTGAAATTTACTATTAGAACTAAGATAGAAGGTCAGTTCTTCTTTTGAGATGTTAGTGATGGCTTGTTGGCTCACGGAGATCTTTTTGTGGAAGAACTGAGCTATTTGCTTAGATCATTCTTCCGTGCATGGCCCTTCCTTTGTGCCGGCTTTCGGGGCGGTAAATGATTTAAATATGCTAAAGATTTCCTTACTCTTATTTTGGGCATTTTCTATCTTGGTTTGAAAGAAGTGTGTCTTGGCTGCCTTCACGAGAATGTAATGAGCTTTTAAGGTGTCTTCATACACCTTCCTGTCCTCAGGTAGATAGGATTTACACCATTTCTGTTCCGTTTTTCTACAATTTCTTTTGCTAGATCTGAGGGATTCGTTAAAACATAGAGCTGGCGGGGCCGAACTCTTTGAGGAGCGAGAAACAACCGGTACCAGTGCACCAATGTTGGTTCGGAGCCATGAATCTATTGAGAGGGTGTCCGAGTCGGGGCAGCCAGACAGCTCCGGTGATGAACGATCGAGGGCATCTGTTAACATCAGGATGGATATTTTATGGAACGTCCTGTAATTAGGGACCCTCTGCCCTGCGTTAACCCGAGGGGCTGTGGCAGAGTTGGGAATGACGAATTTTAATCGGTGGTGGTCAGACCAGGTAATGGGAAGAGGTAGGCTTACTGATATGTCAAAGTTGTGAAAGATTTGGTCTAGGGTATGGCCCTTCTCATGGGTGGCCAAAAGAAATAGATGGAAACATGTTGCAGGCCTGCAGCGTCTCCAACAAGGAAATTGTTTGAGGGTCTTTTCCATTGTCCATGTGTATATTGATATCTCCCATAATAAGTCAGTTGTTGTATTTTAAGGCCAAGAAGGTGGTGGCTGTATTAAGCGTAGTAATAAAATTTCCAATTGCACCGGGAGGTCTGTAAATCAGAAAAACAGCTATGCTATGATGGGGGGGATAAGGTACAGTGGAAGCCTAAGGACTCTGTGCCCTCGATGTTTTCTATCGGGATGAGAGAGCAGTCTGGGTATTTATTGTAAATAATGGCAACACCGCCCCCCTTCCCACTCAATCGGTCCCGCCTAAGGATTTTATAACCTGTAGGGATGGCCCAGGTGATAGTAGGGTTGGAGGCTTCAGACAGCCAGGTCTCAGTGAGAAATAAAAGATCAGGCTGTTTGTCTAAAAGTACGTCATAAATGTGTGGTTCATGCTTTTGCATAGAGTCGACAATTTAAAAGGGTGGCCTTTAAGTCCTCTGTTTTCTTATTGTTTTTACACTTATTGTTGCATGAGAGGATCTTGGGAGTGTGTTTCCTGGGCTGGAAGAGAGATCAGTTGCACTTATTGCATTGAAAGTCTACCTCCAAGCTCGGATCAGCCGCTGTACACTGACATAATGGAAGCCGCCAAAGGCTAAGCAGCTTTTCCCTATTGTAATATAGTGGAAGAAACTCACTGGAGAGGAACTAGGCAGCATGGCCGGCGCTGGATGCCTCCAGGTCACTGACGGGTGCATATGGGCTTGCCTTCTGCGCACCTTCAGTGCGCCAGCAGCGCGCCGGCTGCGCGCGTCCGTTTGCATCTGGAATATATAGGCTTATGCCTATGATGCAAACTGGATTGCTAACGCTGCTGAGGAAACGAAAACTGCATAGGCGGTAGTGAGGAGCCTGATAGTAGCACCAGCCCTCCGCACAATCTGCGTATCAGCCACGGTGGACCAGGACTGGAGGAAAAGCGAGATGCGAATCGGAGCAGCTAAGGAGGTGTAGGCAAGCAGAATCAAGTAAAGTGCATGTGCGCGTAGGTAGGAGAAATTATTAAAAAGCACGGAGTAATTCAGCCACACATATACAATTTAAAAAGTATTAAAAACCTAGTAGCAGGGCAGAAAACACCAAATCCTATCGCTGTCAGCTGCGTGCATCCATTTGCATCGGGAAAATATAGGCTAATGCCTATGATGCAAACTGGATTGCTAACACAGCTGAGGAAGAGGAAACTGCGTGGGCCGAAGTGAGGAGCCCGATAGTAGCCCCAGCCCTCCGCACAATCGGCGTATCAGCCGCGGCGGACCAGGACTGGAGGAAACGCGAGATGCGAATCGGAGCACCTAAGGAGGTGTAGGTAAGCAGAATCAAGTAAAGTGCATGTGCGCGTAGGTGTGAGAAATTATTAAAAAGCACGGAGTAATTCAGCCACACATATACAATTTAAAAAGTATTAAAAACCTTGTAGCAGGACAGGAAATACTAAATTCTACCGCTGTCAGCTGTGCTCGTCCATTTACTTCGGGAATATATAGGCTAATGCCTATGATGCAAACTGGATTGCAGCTGAGGAAGCGGAAACTGCGTGGGAAACAGGATCCCAAATTAGATCATGAATTCAAAGCTGTTCTGAACAGGGGCCCCCAAAATATGTTTGGCCCAGGGCCCCCAAAATCCTTAAGATGTCCCTGGGTGTGACATGGAACATACACAAAGCACTCACCTCCCGTCTGAATAAAATAGAACTCAAGCTGCTGTGTCATGAGACAGAAGGAGAAGGTGAGGGTAGAGACAGTCATCGTCTGGAGGCGCTGCGCACAAAACATGCAGAGTTGTTGGAATGCCTCCGCTGCCATAATTACACCGCACACACGGCCCGCGCTCACGCCGCTGCCGATCGTGCGGGTCGACTCCTGACTTGGCTGATCCGCCAGGAACAGGCCCACACACCGATAGTTGCACTGCGCGAGGCTTCTAGTGCACACACAGTAGGACATTCACGAGGCCCTGATGCATCACTATCAGCGGCTGAACCAATCCCAAAGTCACCATACGCTGCAGTCCATTGTGATTTTCCTAGTGCAACTATCTGAGGCATTGTGGTCGCACAATGAGATACTTGACGCTCCGAATTCGGCAGAGGAGATTAGAGAAGCAATTATGTCCCTGGCCACGGGGAAGACCCCTGGACCAGACGGATTCCCGGCGAAATATTACAAGGCGTATCAAGTGTCATTAATGCCACAGCTACACGTCCTTTACGAGGCTGCTGTAGATGTAGGGCAGCTCCCTACCACGTTGTGTGAGGCACATCTGATTTCACTGCCCAAACCCAACAGAGACCCAGCAGATATGGACTTATACCGATCCCTCACCCTGCTCAACACTGATTATAAAATCTTAGCGAAAATCCTGGTGGACAGGCTAGTGCAGGTAGTCCCCGCTCTAGTGCACACAGTCCAAAATGGTTTTGTGCCATCCCGAAACACCTCACTCAATCTGCGTCGCTTTTTCGAGTTGCAACCTACTCCATGTGCGAATAGCCGAGAGCGGGTTGCCTCGTACTCGATCTCGAGAAAGCATTCGATTCTCTTGAATGGAATTACATGTTTGCAACCCTCGAAAAAAACAAATTAGGCCCTGAGTTCTTACAACTAACCTGCTTACTCTATACAAACCCTGTGGTGAGGGTGAAGTTGGGACCATACGTTTCAGCTGCCATCCCGATGCGAATGAGACAAGGTTGCCCATTGTCCCCTCTCCTTTTCGCACTCGCAATGGAGCCACTTGCGGAGTCACTGAGAACACAGCTACATGATGGCATACCGCTGGGTGATGGCACCCACGTGGTGTTGCTATACACGGACGATCTGTTGATCTACTTGCAAGACGTCATTCAGGTCCCAGAACGACTAGCCCAAATCCTCCGGGAATTTCCAGCTATATCAGGAATAAAAGTAAATGTCGCTAAATCCAAACTATATGCTTTTAAAGAAGATTGCCATGACCCCGGCCTTCTGCTCAATGGCATGAGAGCGCAGTGGAGCGCAGACACATTCTGGGATCAGGGCATACGTATGTATCGCCAGCCGCTGAACCTTTTTGATGGAAACCTAGGCAGAGCGCTGACGGTGGTGAGATCCCAGATACGATTCTGGAGTACGCTCCCTCTCGTAGTGGTCGGTAGAGTGGCACTGCTCAAGATGGTGGCTTTGCCGCGATTCCTGTACTACTTTGCAAATCTGCCCATCTATGTTCCTGCCTCCTTTTTGCCACACTGGAAAAGATGACCAGAGACTTTATCTGGGGTCCCAACCGGCACATGGTGGAGATTAAGAAACTATATCTGCACGTCGACATGGGGTGCCTGGCAGCGCCCTGCTTTGAACATTATTACCTGGCAGCCCAACTCCAATGGATTGCTAGATGGATGGCAGACCGTCAACGTGATGACACAGCGACCACACGCCCCCCATATGTGCTCACCCAGATCCTCGCGCTCTTCCACCCCGGCACACGGGTGCGGTTCCCTGAACCCCAGTTCCTGAATGTAGTATACAGGTGCTACCGCAGTAGCCTCTACCTCACTCGGGACACAACACCCTATGCTCCTGCACTCCCCCTGGAAGGTGCTCCTATGGGCCGGGCAACACTTACAGCCGCCGAGCTACAGTATTGGCATGACGCTGGTATACAACCTCTAGGTGATCTCTACAGCGAAGGCTCGCTTATTCCTTACACCACACTAGTGGTCGACGATGGACTCCCTGTAGGGCAGTTCCTCCTACACCGATCATTGATGGCTATGCTCTCTGTGAAATGGGGAGACCTCACAACAGAACCGCCAACACATCTCACTATACAGTATATACATGTCATGGGACGTGGTAGGCACCTAATGCGCTGGTTCGCGGCCTCACTGCAGCAGCACACAGCGGTAAATCTAGAGCCCCTCCGCCACAAATGGGAGCACGACCTGGGCGGACCATTCACAGACAAAGAATGGGGGCGGGCGATGGCCAGTCCAGTTCAGATCCCCAGGAAAGCTAGATTTAGACAAATCCAATACTACATAGCGCAGAGAGCATACCTCAAACCAGCCAACATCAACAGATATTTTCACCGTGCAGACTCAGCCTGCCCCAGATGTGCTACTGTGGATGTAGACTCGGTGCAGATGCTCTGGGGCTGGACCAGTCTTTGCGCGTACTGGGAGGAGGTCAGGACCACGCTCCGCACCTGCACTGATAGAGAGATACCCTTTGATTGGCCAACATACCTGCTACACATATTCCGCAGGACGAGAAACACTAAAGTCACCTTGAGATTCCTAGATCTGGCCATGGTGACAGCCAAGAGGCTAATCACCAAAAGATGGCAGCTGATCCCCCGCATATACAGGCATGGAGGCGTTCTACCCTTGCGTGGGCCAGGGCTGAAGGTATGGCGATCCGGCGCGATGAAACTACAGGCCTCAGGAAGATACCCATCTCCACAAGTTGGGAAGCGATTCTGGTGACATTACAGCAATGTGCAGATCAACCGGATCAACCCATGCAAGCACCTGACCCGGTGGGGTAAATCCGTGCACACGTTCAACTTTCCTAAATCACACATGAACATTCGATCCGTTGTCCTTTGCTGTGCCACGACAAGCTAGAGCACATGCGCGCCACACACCAATTACCAAGGCAATCAGCGGGGGCACATACAGCGGCACGCACATACACAAATACAAGCAGCCATATTGGGCTGCTCCAGCTCTCCTCCAAGTTTTGTACCCTGTCTCCCTTGTTTTATTTCCCCCCTTCTATTATCAAGAGCACAATATGTCAGAGGGGTCTAAGCTTAACTCGATCCGATACGACACCCGCAGTGTAATAACTATGTAAAGGACATATGATATAATGGGTCACATATGCTGGGTCCAGACAAATGTAAGATGTATGTTCCACCATCTTGTCATACCCGCTGCAAGAGCATATAAAAAGTACACTGTTAGGATTAAAAACGTTATAAAATATGTCGCTACATGTTGTAGCAAAATGTCTCAACTGTCAGAAATGGAAATGTAAAACTTTAAAACTCAATAAAAACATATACAATAAAAAAAGAGGAAGAACATGTGAGAACCAAGAAATGTGACAGTGCTAGTGAAAGTTTGGAAGACATCTTTGGTACCAAAATACCATCTGTAGGAGTGATACTGAATTTGCATAAGATTATAAAGCTTTCCACCATAGTTCATAAGTTGTCTACGAGTTCGCCTGGAGGGTTTTAAGTTGTAGATACTGGGGGGCAGATTTACAAGCCCCTTGTAACACTTGTGCGCCACGGTTGCGTCACTTTTTGTGGCGCAATGGTGGTGTAAAAAATGCACCACGTTGTGGCCAATTTGCAACTTGACGCATCTAGGGAGATGCGTCACCTTGTAAAGCCCTGCGCCACATTATACCTGCGTCAGGTATAATGTATGCAGAATGGCCATTCCCACGCAAAAAGCCATGTAGAACTGACGCAGTGAAATTTACAACATTTCATGGAGTCACTATATGCCTTCACTGCATTACAATCCCTATGCCTGCTCAAACCAGGTGTAAGGAATGACGCAGGGCTTTTTGAATGGGACTCACCTATCTGTTGTGGCTCATTGCTGGAGTTGTGTTACTTTCATGAGCAACATCAGCAATATGTCACTTTTGCGCCAACAGATGCATAAGAATTTCTGACGCATATGTCAATCTTTGCACCATGGTTGCGCTGTATTGTATGTATGTATTGTAACCATGGTGGTGCTAGGGTTTCAATGGAGGCGCAGGGAAACTGACGCATCTGTACAGATGCGTCAGTTTCTTGTAAATTTGCCCCTGAAATGGTTGCCATTATGTCAATGGTTTTGCAGAATCCACTTACATTAGACGTTCTCTTTGCAAAGGACGGCGGAGTCTGTCGGATGATAAATGTTCAACAATGTTATACTTACATTCCTGGCAAGAGTAAGGACTTGAACAGATATATTAAGAGCATTACTGACTTAAAGAGAGTTTTGAAAGAGTTAGAAGCAACTTGTGCATGGGAAGCAGTAGGGAATGGATTTTCTGTTTTAGGCAGATGGTTTGGAAACTTAGGGATTGGAATTGTTGGAAGCATTTTGAGACCCTAAGTGATAATTCCTCTCTGTGGATTAACCCTGTTTGTTATTTATACAGGTTACCAATGTGCACAAGTGTAAAGGGGGTGAAGTGAAAGAGCAGACGTAGAATTAGAAAATAGACAAAGCAAATACTATGATCACATGAAGTTTTTGGAGGAATCCAGAAGAAAGAAGATGAAAAGAACTAGATTGTGAATTCTCCATCTGATAAGAGATACTTATCTTGATGTGATGGCTTGATTCACCATCAGAGGGGGGATTGGAGCTGCGCAATTTTGGCTCCAACCTTACACGTCACAAATACGCAATATATACGTTCACTTAGTAGATGTACTCTATGTGTCCTAAGGACATTAATGCAAAGTGTTGCACTTGACATCATTATTGAAGTGAATTAACTGGAGGATTAGAGACTCATATACATACTGTGTGACTTAACCTTATCAAATTACATGTATTGTTTAGGTGGTTGAATAAAACCATCCTCACACTATTAAAATGTATCTACTTTAAAAATGAAAAGGATTTATGTAATGGCACACTAATGTTTCATATTTGCATTTCTAATGTAGTTCTTAGTCACATTTACACATGTACTCAAGTTATTTTATCTGTATGCACGTGTAACATGAATCTTATGTACTGACATTTTCCTTTCATTTATGATTAAATGTGTACTGTATTGACTGTGCTCCATTGGTTTAATATGTTAAATTGCCATGACAAGGCTCGTATTTCTTTCTGCATAAAATACTGTTTTCCATTTTCTGCATGTTTGTCTTTTCCTTGCAGGTACATTCACATGGTTTGGTAGTTTGAGAATCGATACAACACTGTACTAGTGATAGAGAAAGACAGCCTGAGAAAAGGACCTTGACAAGGAACGTGGAGAGCCAGAGTCTCAACTGATTGGCCAATAGTTAATGTTGCGAGGAGTCACAGGTATCCAAGGACAATATTATTCCCAGGTTTGGCCTAGGTATTTGGTAAATGTTGCAGCTCACAACCTCGCCAGGATCATTTGTTTGCTCTGGTGACAATTCAACAGTTCCTCTACTTTCAGCTCTCTGTTCTCTATCTTTAGTGGATATTTCCACACCACTTTGTGAGACTTCAGGAACTTGTACAGGTGAGGAATTCTGCTGTATTTCACTCCCCTCTGATCCTTCAGGACGTATAGACACAGACATCAGACTTGGCTCAAAGATCACCACTTTATCAAGGAGACACCTCACTCTCTGGGTGTGAGAAGCATGCACCAAATTAGTTATCCTAGCAAATTTCACAGCAGTGTTGGTAATCAGAATCACCTGGTTGGGGCCATTCCACCTTGACTCCAGGCTAACCCTGGGCGGTGAACTCCACCCAGGGAAACTCCAGAGAAACTGGAAATCCAAACTGTAGAATTAGTTCTTGTAACAGCAGTTTGGCTACAGTGAGACTGTCATTTCTCCGTGTTGGGTAGGATTTCCACCCAGTGGGAGAAAATGCACACTATAACTAGGATATATCTCAACCTGTTACAAACAGGCATTTCAATAAAATCCAACTGCATCATGTTGAAGGGTCCTCCTTATCTTTCTATATGGTTTAATGTTACAGGGGTTCTCCTACCAACATTCATCTGCTGGCATGCCACACACCTATGGCATAGCTCTTGAGCTAAAACTTGGAATCAGAAATTTAACCAATTCTGCCTAAACAATCTACTGATTGTGTCTCTCCCAGTGTGTGCAGGGCCATGGAAATATTGTTCCATGGGGAACAACAGACTATCTGGCAATACTGGTCTTCCATTTGCTGAAACTCAAATATCATTTTCATTGTTAACACACCCAGCTCTGCCTCAGAAACTTCTTCCTGCAATCTCTTGATTTCTTCTCATGTGTCAGCTACTGACAACAGCATTGAACATGTGGTGTTCTCATCAGATTTATTTGTATATTCCTCATTAAATGTGGATGCCAAAATGTTACAATACCAAGCAACTTCGAACAGTTTCATCACATATTCCCCATTTCGGATTGTTGATCCAGATGAAGTCATGAATCCCCTCTGTGACAACAACTGCTCAAAGTCATGGACCACACTAAAGCCATACCGACTATCTGCAAATATAGTTACTCGCAATTGAGCTGAAAGATTGCAAGCTCGTGTAAGGTCAATAAATTCTGCAACTTATGCAGAGGTAACACCACGAGGCTTTGACTACTTCCTGAGTTGTACAAACAGCATACGCTGCTCTCCAAGTCCCCTCTTAAACATGAGCCATCCACAAAAATTAGATAGTCGGGCTCGTTGAGAGGTTCTTGGCTTAGTGCAGAAATCGGTAACAACAAGGCAGTCATGTTCAACCTCATCTTCATCAGTTTCATTTTCAGGTAAAGGTAGCAATGTAGCTGGTTAGAACGTTTGACATCTTTTTAGCATTACATTTTCTGCTGCCAGAATCATCTACTCAGATGTCTGATAACAACTGCAACTGCTCAACATCAACCGCATAGACACAACTAATCTATCAACTTTACCAAACACATAAGACATAAAGCTGCAACACAATGGTGAATTCTCAATAAAGACATAACCCTATTGATACTTGCATCTGCACCACTGCAATCGCTTTTGGAACTGCAAACTCCTTTAGTCTTCAAGTTCAGGCTTTGGACTTAGAGGACAGTGGCAATTCTAAACTTGGGCAGGTTATTTCAGCTCCTTCTCTCCTGTGACACAAACCATCCTCTTGCTACCACTTGAGTTAGCATTTTCTTTTTTTTTTTTTTTAACAACAAATTTTATTTGGTCATTTTGCAAAACAACAAGCAGTGATCTTGTATTAGCTCGTTGAAGTAGTCGGACAATATGCACGTCTATAACCATTTCCATAAAAGCAATCAGTCCCTGCGGAACATGCAGGTAAAATAAAAATTTAAATGATATGCAGACAGTGGGCGAGTATCGGAATACAGCACAGAATACAGCAGGTATGAAAAGCCCAGTCCAGTGAAACAGTAGAACAGGCATGCAGCAAGAACTAGGGAGACCCCTGACAGCGGATGGCAGATCCCACCCAGAGGTTCTCCTCAGGGAGAGGGGGTAAGTCTATCCCACGATATGCCGCCCACCGCGACCATATATTAGCATTTTCTTTTAATTCTGAATCTTCGGGTGTAATCATGAAATAATTCTCGCCATTGTTCATATGGACCTTCGTTCATTGACAAGGACCAATCATCAACACCAAGTCCATATAAATGATAACATTATTTAAGGCTTTAGTACATACAATAAAGATAATTTATGAGTTAAAAGGTTTATTAATCAATTCGTAAGTTTCATTATTTATTCAATAAGCATTAGTCTTTTAAACATCATAATTAGAAATGAGTATAATCCAGTAATCGATATTTCAATATAAGGAAAAATAGAGTATTGATAAATATGACAGTTAAAATTGAAATAAAACAGCAAGCGTGTTCCATAAAGAAATTTCCCTAAACTAAATTATTTTAGAATGGAATAAAATAAGGTCTCAGTTCAGAAAACCAAATAAAGAGTTCTGATGAGACAATAAATACATAAGCATAAAGCCTTTGCACTTCAAATACAAGATAATGTTAAGCTAGAAGTTATTCTCAGCTATAGATCAACAGACATCTAATAATACAAGGAATTGGATCAAAGTAATGTCTTGTAAAGAAAGATATGGTTCGAAGAAACCCAGGTACTGATCTCCAGAAATGTGAGTGAGAGAAGCCTCTCCTACACTGGGAACACCCAATAAATTAAACACAAAAAAATTGTACATTTAAATAAGTTTCACATTCTCTGTTCACGGCATCCAATAAGATTTAAGTAGACGTGTGAGAATTGGTAAACTTCCCAGCTTCTCACACCTTTACAATGAGCCATAGACACAAGTCCTTGAAAAGATACTTTGTCCACATTTTGCGGTTCAGACAGTTCTTCCCATGAATCATACGTCCTGTTGTCTCCTCTCCTCCTGGTTAAACCTCACAGTCAGTTGCCTAATACATAACAAATGCCTCTTCACTAACTAACAGAAGGTTTCTGGAAAGTTACAGCATCTGCAGTGAACGAGAAAAACATCTTGTGCAAAGCATCAGTTCGACATGAAAAACAGGCCATTCAATGCTAATATATAAATTTTGATTAATACGGCGTCAACAGTTAGCTTAACTTAAATCAGCACATTAAACTTTCTTTTGGATGCTTATATTGCCTAAGTATGATTCCGTACTACAAATTGTATGCACAATATGTGAATTAATTAGCATAAACTTCAGCACTTTTATTTTAAAAATGCATTCTGTTTAATAAATGATTAAATTCTCTTTAGCACCATTGAGCGGTGTGAAAATTCTGACTAACTTTTGCCCTAGAGGGAATCTGCCCCAATGCCAAGGGCACCCGCATTTATTGTTGTGGTGTACAGTGGGTGGATTGCTGCTTGGAGATCGCAGAAAAAGTCATTTGGGATCGGCACCATTGGAAAGGAAGGTTATCGCATTCCCATATTTTCTCTCCTGTGAAAATCTGGGCTCTACAATCTGATTCATGGTCCCCACTTGTGACATTTAACTTACAGGCCCTGGGTACATCATGGTATGATATAATAGGGACTTATATGAATGTTAACTATGCCAATTACCTGTAAACTAATTTGATCATCTAGAACAGAGGGGCACAAGCATTTTGCCACTGATTAGCAGGGGAAGTGTGCATAGTTCTGTAGCCAGCAATAAAAGGGTCTAGAAAAAAGGTGAGGCGATGCTGCAGAAAAGCACATTTCCCAAAAATGCTATCTGGGCAAACGTTTTACCTCATTAGTACCAATGTAACACCCAAATGCATCATCCTCAACTAAAAGGTGAACAGTGAACATTTGCAAAGGCTCTGCCACTGCACATCTTGCAACGGCACTGCCATTGTAAATTACCATATGTGGTGGGTTTGTTTAAGTAACATTTGCTCTATTTGAGCTGGAAAAAGTTTTTCTTGAAATTTGCAAATTATGCAAAAGATGGCGGATTTTTGTGCAAGTGATGTCAATTCATAATTATGCAGTAAACACTGTGGTCTCAGAATCATTTAATGCAGGAGTGTCTGTTTACTGTCGGCTATCGTCTGAACATCTAAACCCAAAACATACAGACTATGTAGATTTTGTTAAGGGTATATAAGAGGAGGGCTCAGATCTTATTTTATTCCATGGAACTATATCCTCTGAAAGGAAGCACATCTACTATGCTGTTAGATAAATTATTTGTTGTATCTGATAAGAAGTACTTTATAGAACACACATAAACCGGGTGTTTTCTGTTGTAAATATTTTGAAAGTTTTTACTTTGAATGTGGAATGTGTGATGGTGTATTGAACAATATGTCTATAGCGTTTGTTTTACTTGTGTTTCAGGCAAGTAAATATTATGGGCCAGATGTATTAAATAAGCATTTTGCAATTCCCAAATAGCAATTTTTACTGAATCGCTGTTTGAGACTCGCAAAATGCTGTGTATGCAGGAATTGGTAAATGTTTTGTGATTCCTTAATATTACCTAATAGCGATTCGCTAGTACGAATTGCTACTTAGGTAATATGACTCCATTCAATTCTATGGGCCTACAGGCCCATAAGTGGAAATGGTCAAACATTAGCTAATTTGCGATTACCTAATTGGTAATTGCAAATTAGCGAATGCAAAGCCAAGGGTGCCTAAGGCCCCCTGAAGCACCCCAAAAAAAAAGAAAGTGTGCACATGTAAAGCACACACATGTCCTAGGAGCATGTGTGTGCTACATGGCACTTTAAAAAATGCATTTTTGTGCATTTTTCAAAGTTTGCACATGGTTACCATCAATTTGAAGTTGATGGTAATTACTGTTTCCTAAATGCACAGTTCGCATTTAAGAAAGGCTTCGTACATGTGCTTTATGGATTCACATATTGCGATTCCCTGTTTGCATTCGCAATTTAGGTAATCACTAAATATTGTGATTACCTAAACTGCAAATCCAAAAGCCTTTCATACATGAGGAAAGGCAATTTTGCATTTGCAAATGGTCGAATGTTGCGATTCGCACCGTTTGTGAATGCAAAATACTTTCAGAAATCTGGCCCTATATATAGATTAATATGTACAAAATTCATATCTGCTCCTTTTCACAATTGCCGCAAGGTCTAAATTGAGGCTGGTATAATTCTTGCACATGTAAACATTTCAATTTAAAAAAGAAAAATCACAGCATGCTGTTTCCCATAATGTGTAATGTATTACCACTGAGCAACGGGTGGTAAAACATTCACAAATGATGGAACTTCCTTGTTTTAAAGAAATACAGTTCGAAAGTAACTCCAGTTGTTGCTTCATGGGAATTGCAAGGTGCTTGGATTATTGTGGACCTAGAACATTTCAATTTTGATTTTTGCTCCTTGATTCAGTCAAAATTTGTGGATGATATTCGGAGGAAAATTAGGAATTACTGATGGAATCAGACTAGGAATTAGTGAGTTCTCATTTATGAGGGGAATCTTGGTGTCTACCTTTTTATCACTGTTAACTTTGCCCACAGAGTTACTGGTACCACCGGTATCATTAACTCCAGAGGGTCGACTTAGCGTGGAGAAATTGGGGGCTCTTGTAGTGAGGTCCATAGTTGAGATTTGCAAGCCCATATGTGATCTTTTAAGATTCAAAATATCGCTATGGTATCTGCTCATGAAAACAGCAACATAAAAGTCATGAATGACCTAAAGTTCTGTGCTCAATTATTTCATAAAGTTTGACAATTAATATTAATGACCACAGAGAAAACTCCTTTGTGCTGGACTCACTGTTAGAAAGTTAGATGGGTTGGTCTATTATACACATTTGGATTGTTGAGCTGATGTTGTGCATGCACCTTCTGCACGCCCGTCCACTGTGTGCCATGCACCATGTCCTGCATGGCACATGGTGCACGGAGGTGAGCGGGGGCACTGCATATGCCCCCAGGGACACTTTCCCAAGGCCTACGACAACCGGCGCCCCTGTTTGGGGCCCACCAATCCCTTTCCAAGAACCTTCTCATGGTGGTGTTCCCGCCATGAAAAGGTTGTCAGAGAGGGATATTGTAATCCCGATGGTGGTGCCTGCCTCGTCACCGCCACCATTCTAGGAAGCAGGATCCACTGCCTTATCAGGATCTCTGATCCTAGCGGAGGCGGCGGTCTTGCATCTGACAGCTGTGGATCCGACCTCTAGCATTGTAATGCGGCAGTCGGACTGAAGGACTGGCGATGGTCATACCGCCACCGACCACCTTTCGGTGGTCTGACCGCCTCTATTGTAATCAGGCCCTAAGAATTTGTATGGTCAGTTCGTCAAATCGTCTTTTAGTGATTGAGGATGAAATGTGCAAAATGATGATTGTCTCACAGAGAAGAAATGCTACAAAGTTGAATACAAAGAGCTTTTGAGGGCTGTGAAAAATGTACACAGTTCTTTGAGACAGCAATTGTAAATTTAGGATTGAAGATTGGAAAATGAGTGTTCCCTGAGAAGGGATAAGGGGTGGCCTTAGTAGTTGTGTGCAATCTTCTAATTCTTTCACAAAAGTGACATCAGAAGGTTATAAAGGTTGTCACCTTCACAAATCTTCTGTTGGCATACTTTCCAGCAAAAATATGTTTTTTCAGTATTTTATAATGAAATATTCTCTCTCTGACAATTTTATGAAGCTGAAGAAGTTGGTGGATTTTTAAAGAAAGCAAAAAGCTGGTGAATTTCACTCATTTATAACTGTCCTAGATGTCAGCTTAATGTGCTCTCGTTGTACTAGTGAACTCGTACCATCATATTTTAGTTCACAAAATATATAAAAAAGCCTCTCCCCACACGGGATTATAAAACTCCAACTATCAGTCTTTATTAAGTCTTTCACCACGGACCAGATTTGAGTTGTGTGTTTTACATTTCAGGAGTGTTGGGCACTTTGGAAGACATGGCCGGTTTATGACTTATAGCGGCCCTAAGCACTTACAAAGATGTTGGTGCCCCCATATATATCTACTTCAAAATATAAACAATAATAAACCGTAAAATAAAATGTTAATTTTCAAAATGAAACAAACTTACAGTAAGGGAAATTAATGTTTATTTTTGTATACTTCCACTTTATTTAGAGGTTCAGCTGCACCATTTTCAGTTTTGCACCACATGGTCCAAGGTAAATCCGGCAATGAAAACTTTCTATGGAGACCCCCATCCCTTGATGCTCTAAGCACATGCTTATTTTGCTTAATAGTTAATCCAGCAGTGTTGGAAGATAACATGCAGCTGACTTTACTTTATCAGGTTTAAGAAACATGATGGAGAAATGTATGGAGGGATCACAGCACCCAGCTCCTCCATCACTACTGCCATCCACTGAATCTTGCGTTTGAGTATGAATTCCTCCTCTGCCCTCTCTACCTCTCATTCCAGTATCCCACCCTTAAAAATGTACTCACCCAAGGGCTGGGAAGTTGACTCAGTAAGATAAATGACTTGGACTACTCCCACTTTTTTCACTCCTTATTCACACCCTACAACCATCTGATTTCTGTCTGGGATTACAAGGGCCCTGTGAGAGAAATGGCCACCTAATTCCTCCCACCATCCTTGGCTGGCCCTAGTTCCCTCCTATTGGGGGTTAATTGTTCACGAGGGCAGACCAGACATTGTACATGCACTGAGGAACCACACAAACTAGTTATAGAATTATAGAAACAGGCATATTGGTTCAGCCTCCATTGTCTCCTGTATCCATTTTATCTACTAGTTTACAGTGGGACTTCCTGACTTTAGACTCATGACAGGTCACTCTTCACCTCACAAACAGGCACTGAAACCCTCACCTGAGCACACAGGTTAAGGTTGTGGTGTTTCTTATTTCACAGTCTAGAATGACCAGCACACTCCTCTGGGACACTTATCTTCGAATATATACATTTACTACGCATGCTTTACATCGCATGCTATTATAATGCGGTTGTTACAATGACTGCGTTGTAACAACGTAATCCATTACATCGCAAGTCATTTCAATGACTTGCTGGAGGGGGCATGCTGGACTTAGGAATAGTATAATTTACTATTCCTACTCCAGTTTGTGCAACAGCAGGAAAGGTGTTGGATTGTAAATCTAACACCTTCTGCCCCCTACAGCAAGTCATTGTAACTAATTGCGATGTAATGGTTCACGTTGTAACAACGCGGTCATTGTAACAACCACGTTGTATTAGCACACGATGTAAAGCATGCGATCTAAAGGCTGTTTCCCCTTATCTTCTCTTCTGAAAATGGTCAGGGTTGGGAGCCCCCACTCCAGGTCCTTACATCTTCCTTAGTCAGGGGAATCAATCAATCAATCAGGGAATTGTAAGTGCGCTACTCACCCGTGAGGGTCTCAAGGCGCTGAGGGGGGTCCGCAGATCTGTTTAGCCGAAGAGCCAGGTCTTGAGGGTCTTCCTGAAGGTGTTCAGGGAGGGGGCGCGTCTGATGTCTGTCAGTAGCTCGTTCCATGTCTTGGCTGCAATGTGAGAGAAGGATCTTCCGCCTGCTCTGGCTCTGTGGAGGCGCGGGGTTTTGGCCAGTGCAAGGTTGAAAGATCGGAGGTTTCTTTTGGGTACGTGGAAGTTGATTCTGTCGTTGAGGTATTTGGGTCCATTGTTGTGTAGGCATTTGTAGGCGTGAGTGAGGATTTTGAAAGCGACTCTTTTCTCCACGGGGAGCCAGCGGAGACTTCGTAGGTGTTGGCTGATGTGTTCGCATCGGGGGATGACAAGGACGAGCCTGGCGGCGGTGTTCTGTATTGTCTGGAGTTTGCGGAGTAGGGACTTGTTGATGCCGGTGTAGAGTGCGTTTCCATAGTCCAGTCTGCTGGCGATGAGTGCATGGGTGACTGTCTTCCTTGACTCAGGGGGGGATCCACTTGAAGGTCTTGCAGAGGATGCGGAGGGTGGTGAAGCAGCTGGAGGTGACGTTGTTGACCTGTCGGTTCATGGTGAGTGATGTTGCGAGTACCATGCCGAGGTTCTAGGCATGGTCTGAGGAGGTAGGTGGGCTTCCGAGGGCAGTTGGCCACCAGGTGCTGTCCCATGCAGAAGGGGTGGTACAGAGGACGAGGACTTCTGTCTTCTCAGCGTTGAGCTCCAGGCAGCTATTGGTCATCCAGACTGCAACATCTTGCATTCCTTTCTGGGAATTGAGTTTGGCAGTGGTGGGGTCTTTGGTGAGCGAGAGGATGAGCTGGGTGTCGTCGGCGTAGGATACGATGTTGAGGACATGTTGTTGGACGATGGCTGCGAGGGGGGCCATGTAGATGTTGAAGAGGGTGGGGCTCAGAGATGAATCCTGTGGGACTCCACAGGTGATTTTTGTGGGGTCGGAGAGGAAGGGTGAGAGTCTGATCCTTTGGCTTTTTCCGCTGAGGAATGATCGGATCCAGTCCAGGGCTGTTCCTTGTATGCCTGCGTCGTGTAGTCTGGCGACTAGTGTGCGGTGGGAGACGATGTCGAAAGCCACTGATAGGTCAAGTAGGATGAGGGCTACGGAGTGGCCTTGGTCCTGGAGGGTGCGGATGTCGTCTGTGGTGGCGAGTAGGGCGGTCTCTGTGCTGTGGTTGCTTTGGAATCCGGATTGGGACGGGTCGAGGATGACGTTCTCTTCAATGAATCGTGTCAGTTTCCTGTTGACTATTTTCTCTGGAACTTTGGCTGTGAAGGGGAGGAGCGAGATGGGCCAATAGTTCTTGAGGTCGGTGGGGTCAGTTGTGGGCTTCTTGAGCAGGGGTCTGACTTCTGCATGCTTCCAGTCGTCTGGGAAGGTGCCTGGTTTGAAGGTGGTGTTGATGGTGCGTTATAGTTCGGGTGCGATGGCGGCCGCGGCTCTGTGGTAGATCTGAGGGGGGCAGGGGTCGGTGGGGGCCCCCGAGTGGATGATTTTCATAGTCGAGGCGGTATCTTCGGCCGTGATTGGTGTCCACTTGGAGATGGTGGGCTGGCTGGTGTTTCCGGGGGACGGGGGGGCCGTCTGTGGCACCAGGTGGATGGTCGATGAAGTTGTCATTCAGGGTTTTGATTTTGAGGTGGAAACAGGTTCCAAGCTTGTTGCAGAGGTCTTGGGATGGGGTGATGTCTGTGGCTTTGCTGCTTGGGTTGGTGAATTCTTGAATGACACTGAAAAGTTACTTGGAGTTGGTGGAGTTGGCCAGAATTTTGTTGTGGATGAAGTTCCTCTTGGTGGCTCTGATCTGGTTGTGGTAGTCCGTCATGGCGTCCCTGTAGGTGGTGTGGTTTTCGGTTGTCTTGGTGTTTCTCCAGCCTTCTCCAGGTGTCTGCAGGTGCGTCTGACTTCTTGGAGAGCGTTGGTGAACCAGGCGGCTTTCCTGGGGCGTTGTCTGTCGAGGTTGCGTAGCGGGGCGAGCTCGTCTACGCAGGTGTAGAGATCCAGGTGTGGAGTTCTCTGGCTGCATCGTTTGCGTCCCAGGTGTGGTTGTCTCGGGTGATTTTCGGGTGGAAGTATTTGCTCAAGGCCAAGCATACTCTCCAGAGGGTAAACACTCCCCTCTATCTATGCCAATCACAAGGGGATATTCCAAAGACCACACTGGCCTCCAGGAGATAATAATTGGTGGCCTGAACCTCATGCTGTAGGAGTCCCCCTTATGCTTTGCTCTCAATTACCTCCAAATAAGGGATTTCCCCTGACGCAAAACACTTGCCTAGTCACCATGGACCTCCAGGATTTCCAAACAACTTGTGCTCTTAAGGGAAGCACACTCTTGTGCAAGAAGGAGCCTGCATGGTGTAAGTAAAAAGAATCAGCAAACCCTTTTATTATCAGCACAGTGACAGACTGAGCTCTAGGTTAGATGGTACACAATTAATGAACTGCGAAAGAGATCTGACTGCCTCTTTTAAAACCCATAAATGTTTTGATAATAATAAAGCGGGGGACACTCCTTTTTACTTTATCTGAGATGCATTTAAAGCAGCCTCCAGAGGTTTTACAACTAGTTATGTTTCCTCCAAAAAGAAAAATGCTGAAAAACAATCTACATCTATTCTTGTCAACATTACAAGGTTAGAACATAAATACTATACTTCAAAGCATAATAAAGCTGATCTGGATGCGTTTATGGTGGCTAAAACTTTAATGAATACACTACTGCTGAAAATGCTTGTGGTGTTCTTAAAATAAAATAGTGGGTATTCTGGTGTCAGGGATAGAGCTGGTTCATTATTGGCTAATTACCTGAAGTGCAAAAGGGAGAAGTCAGCAGTGAAATCTATTGCGAATGACTTCGGAGAGAACATTTTCAGAGATTCTGATATTGCTACTTGCTTTGCAAGGAACTACCAAAATGTATACTCTCCTGAGACTAGTCCTTCTGAGGTGCTCATTAATTCCTTCTTCTGTAGGCTTAAGAAAAGGGATACAGATAACATAGATTTGTCTTTTCTAGAAAACTCGTTAAAAATTGAAGAGTCATACTGTGCTGTTAAAGTTCTCCCGCAAAAAAAACCAGTTGATGGACAGAATGCAGAACAATGTCATACATTCACCCCAGTACAGAGATCTGGGCCTAAATCCATCGTTTTTTTGCTCACCATGCCGTTCCAGTTTGAACCCAGCCATATGTAAATCAGTCTTCACCCTGTGCCCCATGGGAACAGTCCAGCCCGAACTGCCAAGCCAGGTCCTCCCTGGACTGGAAACAAGCATCCTAGGACCGGTTTCGGGGTTTCACCCCTCTTCAGCCAGGATAGCTTGATTCCAGTGGCATGGAGAGCAAGGGACCCACGTCTGGGCATACCCTTCCCACTCGGGTGACAAATGCAAAAAAAACAGTTGATGGACAGAATGCAGAACAATGTCATACATTCACCCCAGTACAGAGATCCGGTCCAGGGAAGGCATGGCTTGGCAGTTCGGGCTGGACTGTTCCCATGAGGCACAGGGTCAGACTGATTTGCATATGGCCATGTCTGAACTGGGGTGGCAGAGTGGGCTAAAGAACGGTGATGGATCAAACTCGGATCTGTTGACTGGGTGTGAGTGTTTGATTGGTTCTGATGCTCCGTTCATCACCACCCCCTTTTGTACTGCTTTGTTCGCCATAAGTTGGCAGGGTATGCTCAGACGTGAGTCCCTTGCTCACTTTGCCACTGGATTCAAGCAAGCCTGGCTGAAGACGGCTGAAATGCCAGAAACCTGTCCTAGGAAGTTTGTTTCCGGTCCAGGGAAGGCATGGCTTGGCAGTTCGGGCTGGACTGTTCCCATGAGGCACAGGGTCAGACTGATTTGCATATGGCCATGTCTGAACTGGGGTGGCAGAGTGGGCTAAAGAACGGTGATGGATCAAACTCGGATCTGTTGACTGGGTGTGAGTGTTTGATTGGTTCTGATGCTCCGTCCATCACCACCCCCTTTTGTACTGCTTTGTTCGCCATAAGTTGGCAGGGTATGCTCAGACGTGAGTCCCTTGCTCACTTTGCCACTGGATTCAAGCAAGCCTGGCTGAAGACGGCTGAAATGCCAGAAACCGGTCCTAGGAAGCTTGTTTCCGGTCCAGGGAAGGCATGGCTTGGCAGTTCGGGCTGGACTGTTCCCATGAGGCACAGGGTCAGACTGATTTGCATATGGCCATGTCTGAACTGGGGTGGCAGAGTGGGCTAAAGAACGGTGATGGATCAAACTCGGATCTGTTGACTGGGTGTGAGTGTTTGATTGGTTCTGATGCTCCGTCCATCACCACCCCCTTTTGTACTGCTTTGTTCGCCATAAGTTGGCAAGGTATGCTCAGACGTGAGTCCCTTGCTCACTTTGCCACTGGATTCAAGCAAGCCTGGCTGAAGACGGCTGAAATGCCAGAAACCGGTCCTAGGAAGCTTGTTTCCGGTCCAGGGAAGGCATGGCTTGGCAGTTCGGGCTGGACTGTTCCCATGAGGCACAGGGTCAGACTGATTTGCATATGGCCATGTCTGAACTGGGGTGGCAGAGTGGGCTAAAGAACGGTGATGGATCAAACTCGGATCTGTTGACTGGGTGTGAGTGTTTGATTGGTTCTGATGCTCCGTCCATCACCACCCCCTTTTGTACTGCGTTAAAGTTCTCCCAACAGGGGAAAAACCGGGTCCAGATGGATTCACAGTAGAATTCTATTTGGAATTAAAAAAAAAAAATCCTGTGCTATTTAAACTAACTAATCACTTCTCTTGTTTGAATGGTTCTGTGGGTTGTTTTACGCAGGCTATGATTTGTATTATACCTAAAAAAAGATTGAGATCTCTCTTTGTACAAGAACTACAGACCTATTTCTCTCATTAGTACTGATTGTAAGTTAGGCCAGTGAACTTCATACCGGACTTATTTGGCCTGACCCTTAGACTAGTTAACTTCATAATGGACTTAATTGGCCTGGAGCAGTCTGGTTTTGTTAAAAGTAGAAACATAGCTGATAATTCTCGTACTTTTAAAAATATTATTAACAAAGCTTCTAAAATGGCCAACCCTATTGTCACACTTACTCTCAATGTAGAAAAATCTTTTGACAAAGTTAACTGTCAGTTTCTTATGAAAGCATTGAAGTGCCATGGTTTTGGTCCCAACATTTTAGAGCTTATTTGACTACTGTATTCTTCTTCTGAGTCATCAGTAATAGTAAATGGCGCCCAATGCACTTATTTTCCCCCATAAAAGGAGTACAGGGCTCTATCCTGTCTTCTTTATTGCTTATTCTGGCATTAGAGCCCTTTCTCCTTCAAATAAAACAGTCTAAGAGTTTTTCTGGATTTGAACTTAAACACATTCAATGTACTGCTTATACGGATGATGTTCTTTTGTTTGTGTCAAAACTAGAATTGTCTATGCCAGCTTTCTTCACAGAACTAATACTGTATTCTGAGGATTGAGGTTATAAACTTATTGTAGATATATCAGAGGTTATGCCTCTTAATAAACGTTGCATGAAAGATCTATTTGTTGCAGTGGGTTTTATCCTGGAATATACAACTAAGATCAAATGCGTGGGGATCTGGTATTGTAATTAGATTAAGGATACTCTTAAAATCAATAGATTAAATAC
Organism: Triturus cristatus; assembly: GCF_964204655.1. Classification (NCBI taxonomy): domain Eukaryota; kingdom Metazoa; phylum Chordata; class Amphibia; order Caudata; family Salamandridae; genus Triturus; species Triturus cristatus. Next base: position 693,993,599 of record NC_140591.1, read on the forward strand.
TTAGTTAAGTCTGTCAGCTTACACAAAATGGTCTCCTTTATTTTTAGCTTGGTGAGGGCGCATTGACACAATCAAGATAATAATTCTACCAACTGTAAACTTTTTTCTGATGATGATGTTGGTTAAACATTTTAAAAGGTGTTTCGCTACTTTAGATAGCATATTATCTAAGTTTCTTTGGAATGGAAAATAACCTAGAATTTCCCTAGATCGATTGAAAAATCCCAAAGTATCTGGAGGTGTTACTTTTCTGGACTTTTCCACTTATTACAGGGCATTTGGGATTACACAAATTCAGATTCATTTAGTGGATCCTGTCTGCAACATTGAAAGGTTATGGTTCTGTCTAGAGTGGGCTTTGTTTATCCCTTTTTCTCACAAGAATATTATTTTTTTGTCTAATCCACTTACGTTTGGGCTGCTGCCTACTGTATAACTCTCTTGTTCCTTATTGAAACCATTCATGGTTTCAAATTTATCAACTTTTGATCAGTTTGTTAGCAGTCCCATCTGGTATAATAAATTGATTAAGAAAAATGGTTAAAACCATATTGTCCAAAAGTGGATGTATAGGGCATTTTTACCATTTCACAATTATTTAAGGATATCTCAATTTTTTTTTTCAGAACTACGCAGCACATACAATCTCTCAAATAATATGTTTACACAATATAATGAGCTTAAAGGTCTCCTCCAGATTGCTATTGGGTTACTCACCTCGTCTAGCCTTGCAGCTCCTCATGTGCAGAATAGTTCTATTTCTAGGAATTTGCTCTTAAAAGCTTCTGTCATATACAGTTTGCTCTGACCACCCAACATGGACAGACTTAAGTTTCCTAACAAAGCTTTGTGGGAATTGGAGTTGCACTATAATTGATTGATGTCCACATGGGATAAAAGCTGGGCCAAAGTGCATTCTACAGCTTGCTCTGCTACTGTGTCAAAAAGTCTGTTTTTTTTCTATAATCGATTATTATACATTCCAGTTTTTCCTCTTAAAACGAAATGCATTCAACAAGATACTTGTTGGCGTTGTGATGTACATCCAAGTATGAACCAGCATGCTGGTTCATACGTGCATATGCTTTTCTATACCCTGTTGTTTCTGAAATGTGGACTCATGTTTGCAAACGGTGGAAGTTAGTAGCAATGTTCCCTCACCTTTTTTTATTAAATAAATTGTTTCTGGGAGGGGTACACTCTGTTTGGTCTAATAGCATTTTTCTAGGAAACCCTGTAGACCTCTTAATAACAATTGCATTACAGGTCACTACTTCTAACTGGAAATCCAAAGAAAATATTTTTAGGAACTGTTGGTTGAATTTAGTATGTCACAACCACAGATTGAACACATTTAATCTGGACGTCTACAGTTAGCATTTAAACGTGACAAACTGTGGTTTCCAATTATCAATTATTTATCTCATAGTGCTATCTTTAATGCTACTATGTCTTCACAAGAATAACCAATGTTTTTGATTATTTTCATCTATTTTTATTAATTATTGTTTATGTTATAATATTTCAGTTGGATTTTAATAGGATATTTTGTAATCATCTCTTACTATATTATAACTTTGTCTTAATATACTTGATATCCTTATTACTTTCTTCTTTTCACTCTCTCCTTTTCCCTTCTCTTTTTTCATCCTACTAGCTTTCTTTATGTTTTACTATTATAATATCACTGCGAATATTGCCATTTTGGTGACTTATGCATTTAGATTTTTTATTTCTCTTTATTTTTCTATATTTTTCACATCCTACACATCCTGTTTTTGATTATTTGCCGTACTGGCTTATGGTATGATTCTTAAATTTAAAAAAAATACTAAAACCCATAAATGTCAATGTAAACATCATATACATATGGCAAACACAGCAGTATCACTCATATAATTTGATAATTATTGGAATTAATAAATATGGACACACGCACTCCAACTGAAATATGAGCGGTTAACTGAAACTTTATTTTATTATTATTAGGATAGGTTACTGGTGTGCAGAAAGGTATCGTCTTCTGAACCAAGATGTAAATCAATACTCAAAGAGCTGCGCTATCCACATGTGAGAAAGGCAAAAACAACAGTTATTGGACAGAATGCAGAACAATGTCATCCACCCCAGTACAGAGATCTGGGCCTAAATCCATCGTTTTTTTGCTCACCATGCCATTCCAGTTTGAACCCAGCCATATGCCAATCAGTCTTGACCCTGTGCCTCATGAGAACAGTCCAGCCCGAACTGCCAGGTCCTCCCTGGACTGGAAACAAGCATCCTAGGACCGGTTTCGGGGTTTCACCCCTCTTCAGCCAGGCTAGCTTGATTCCAGTGGCATGGAGAGCACGGGACGCACGTCTGGGCATACCCGTCCCACTCGGGGTGACAAATGCAAAGACAACAGTTGATGGACAAAATGCAGAACAATGTTATATATTCACCCCAGTACAGAGATCTGGGCCTAAATCCATCTTTTTTTTGCTCACCATGCCATTCCAGTTTGAACCCAGCCATATGCAAATCAGTCTTGACCCATAGAGGGGTGAAACCCCGAAACCGGTCCTAGGATGCTTGTTTCCGGTCCACGGAGGATCTGGCTTAGCAGTTCGGGCTGGACTGTTCCCATGAGGCACAGGGTCAAGGCTGATTTGCATATGGCCAGGTCTAAACTGGGGTGGCATGGTGAGCAAAAGAATGATGGATTTAACCCAGATCTCTTGACTGGGGGTGAATGTTTTGATTTGTTCTGCATTACGTCCATCAATTGCGTGTCTTTTGCTTCCTATCCACATGTGAGAGCATCCCTTATATGCACTGCCAAAATTCCAATTGGAAGTCAAAGTTCAAGCGTAAACAGTCTTATAAATTCCAAATGTATTCAAATTTTCATTTCTCTGAATTATTTCAACATAGCTTGCTGATATGTGCTCTTTGCAATAATTGTTCCTTTTCAATGCTTCATCTTATGCGCATCCATAGTACAAGCTACATATGTCCCCAAGCAGTTCGGGCAAGCCTCTGCCCTTCGTCAGGGGATAAATTCCTAAAAAACAACAAATATTGTAAAATAAAATGGCTTCCAGTGTTGTGGAATTGAACCAACACCTGAAGTTTGGGTTATCGTGGGTTATGTTATTTTTAACATGCATTAAAATGATATTGACACACGTTTTCTAAGTCGGACGTGTGGGCTAATGTGTTCCCCTCAGGGGTATTTTAATCAGAGCTTCCCAGCATGGTGTCTAACGTGGCTTACTTTAAACGGTTGGTTTTAGTTCGGGAGTACAGAATGGGTGTGTGGCATCGTGAGTGCATGGCTAAAGCAATTGTATGTCGCTTATGGTTACCTCTCGGTGATTTGGTATAACGAACAGTTGTAGGTGACTTCCTGATAATGTGTACATCGGATAAACCGAGTGTTAAACTAATTCTCTATATCATGCATTTTAGTGTCCGTTAATAAACTTCAGTTAGCAAGTAAGCAAAACCTTACATTAGTAGAGCATTGTGTAACTTATGGAACGTCGTGACCTCGCGTCCTGTGTAGTGGAAAACGCTGTCTGTGTGTTTGGTCATTATATTGGAATCACATAATACCAAGATCAGTCAATTTTTTCCCAGCCCTCATTTTTTCTGTAAAGTTCTTTAGAGATCTCGAAGAAGGGACAACTTTTATCGTTACTTTTGGATGCCCAGAGACAAGATCCATAGCCTCTGTTACTACTATAGTCGCTAGTTGTTAATCAGTTATTTGGAAGCATAAGGGTGAGAGAAAGTCCATCCCTTAATGAGTTGATACCCAAATGAATCACAGTTGCATTCTTGAACACACCTATTTTGGTGACATACAGAACTATGGGGCATATCAGCAACAACCGGCGATAATTATCGCTAAGCGCACTTAGCACTAGGATAATTATCGCCGGCTAGTGTGGATTTTTATCACTGAGATAGCGTGCTATTAGCAACGCTTATCTCAAAAGCGATAAAAATCCTAACGCTAACTGCGAAACGTGAGATTATCGCTGGTAACCCAGCGATAATCTCACGAAGTTTGGCGTTCGCTTGATGATAGAGCCTCACATACTTAGCCATGATATCCACCTTCCAAAGGATATCAAGGCTAAGTCAGTTCCAAAGCAGGCGTAAGGAAAGTAGCGATAACAGAGGTTATCGCTACTTTTCCTGCCGCTATGCTTCATAGCGTGGGGCTTGATGATAGGAGAAATATCGCTTAGCGACATTTCTCCAGTCATGTCAGGTCAGGAACGCCGACTTTGCATCTCATTAGAGATGCAAAGCTGGGCGTTAAGAATTTGTGCGCTAATGCAAGGTTTCACGCGATAGCGTGACCTTGCTGATTAGGCGATAAAATTATCTCTGCTTTTCGGCCGAAAACAGCTGCAAAAGCGGCGATAATTTTCTATCGCTGCCTTGTAGATATGCCCCTATGAATCGGTCTTGTCTTCAGCCATCTATAATGATTGCAGGTGTGAGTCCAAAAGTGGAATTAAGCCAAGTGTTATGAGGCTCAGTTGCTGAAGTTCTGTGCTCACTAATTTGAAAAACATTATTGTCTTTCAGTTGGCTCATGCTTGACATTCACCTCCATAAGTGGACTATATGTCGTTACTACGCATTCCGTTGCAACGCATGCCTTTACCACGCATGCGTTACAACGGAATGTTTTTTCTACGCATTGCCTTTACCTCGATTTTTCCTTTACCCCGCTTTTTCTTTTTTGGGGGGGAGACCCCCCTAAGCCCCCTTTCTTCTTTTTTTTGCCTTTTTCTCACGTCTTCGCCGACACTAAAAAAGGACTGATGCATTTTTTCGGATGAGGAAGAAGACGTTCCGTGATGACGTTGCTTGCGTGGTAAAGACGGTCGTGGAAGCAATACGCGTTGTGAAGACGTTTACGAGGTAAGTGTACCGTTGTAAACGTAATGCGTAGAAAAGCCTTCGTGGTAAAGGCTGTTTCCCCCATAAGTGTGGATCCATTGAGAGGACATCACAGAGAATCAGTGCTTAATTTGTGAAGAAAAGTGCACGGCCCTTGTCAAAAGGTCACTGCAACTTGCACCCCCAATTGCCCCTGCCAATGACAATGCAATACAGCTACCAACCATCACACTCTTACATGTGTGACAATCCAGACTATTCCAGGCCCCCGAAGCTTTAAGAATGGCTTAGGAGGCAGGTGTTAGTAATTTTTTAGGTATATTGATTTAACAAACAACTGTTGTTGTGTGTGTCTTTAAATTAGTAAAGCAGCACCACCATGTGACAGACTATCATAAGCGCCTGTGTTGACAATTAAGTGCGGGTGCCGAGCACCGGAAACAACTGGCTCAAATTAAGCATGCATAGAATGCTCTCTGTAAGTTGTACACTCCATGAATCCGAACCATACAGAGGTTTCTAAACTAATGTGGTTAAATAATCTCTGATAAAAAAGTTAACCTCAATGTATGGATGGTAACATCAAATGTAAGTGGGGGTTCGCTAATGAGGGAAAGATGCATTGTGTCTTTTCATAACGCACTTCTGAGGTCATACGCCTAGCAAAAGTTCTCTATGAAGTCCCATTCACAAAACAGTACAGGAACATGAATCCTCTTTGCACATTCAGAACAGAGGTTTTCAAAACTCAGCTATTTCTTCATGCGTGTCACCAGATGTGCAGGAGAGTGCTCATGAATCACATGGGCAGAAATTGTATAGGGACTGGCATGGAACTAATATGTATGGCTCTTGCTGCATCTATTCATGGAATACCTGTTTATGAGAACAAACTCAACCACCCTGATTTCGGATGACATTTCAAGATTCACTGCTCCTTCCCCTTGTTGTGGTCTCGCTACAGACAGCGCAGACAGCAGTGTATAAAATACTTCAAGAGCAAATGGTTACTCAAGATTGCATGGCTTTGGCGTCAGTCTTAGTTGTCTTGCTCATATTTGTGCCTCCCTCCTCTTTTGTGTTTGACCCACCCACAGGAGCTTTTTGGTTTCGCTGTTGGTGGATTTGTCATTAGTCCTGCTCAGAACCCAGCACTGCATCCACTAAAACAGAGCCAAATTTAAATATCACCAGTTTGCTGCATTTTAGTGCCACCTTGCGGTCACTAGCAAAAACTACAGAAGAAATGTGGAAGGCACAACATCGATTCTTGACTGACATTGAAGACTACTATGAACGACATTGGAATGCCAATTGGTGTTGCCTATGTAAAATAAAGCGAGACCAGTTCTCATTACTAATGTCTGTATTCTTTCCTATGTGTTCCCTGTTCTTTTTAGTTTCAATCGTTTTTTATTGTATTGCTTTTATAACTTCCGGCGGGTGCAGCAACCAACCATCATTTCCCACAAACTCCCTAAGTTTCTACCCCCAACATGGGTCACCCCCATACATGAGAAAATACTTGTATGTTATCAGTCTTCCAAGGTCACAGAAGAGCCAAATCATGGGACAAATGAAGAGTCAGTTAATACCAGGATGCACAATGTTTGGGGACAATTCTGGCCTCAAGTCTTTATTCAGGTAAGTCATAGGCCAGTTTCTTGTGTCCAGAAATATGCCATAATTTATGTAGCCAATGTTCATAAGGTGGAGTAATAGTCTTTCTTCATACAGAAAGGATAGTATACTTAGCCGTCAATAGGAGATGAGAGATGCTCTTACTAGAAGTGAAGTGAATAAGCCCTCCGATGGTCTACTTTGTAGGGTCAGCTCAGGGAGTTTGTCATATATCCTGACCCTGTATCTGGGAAAAGGCAAGGAAAATTGTTGTAATCTCTCTCCTTTCTTCCCCTGTACCTTCCCTGAGGTGTCTTCCCCATTCCTTTCCTAGTGGTAGCTTCCTTTCCTCCCCCGCCTTCCTGTTATCCCAAAGTCCCCCAGGAAAGGTAAGACCACATAATGTGTGAAAGAGAGCTTGTTTTATCACAGTCTCGCCAGCAGGTATTGTGATGGTTGAGGTCAATGGTGTGAAGTCAGACGGGAGTGAGATGCCAGCGGAATAATTATTGCCCTGGGCATGGCGAGCGAAGTTGTTAGTGTGAAAAAAGATTTCATGCCATTGTTTGGAAGTAAGTATGATATTAAGGTCTTTCTCTCATTGCGTTTGGAAGGGTACTTTGCTTTCTGCAGCACACAGAAAACGCCTCCATTGATTGTTTTTGCGCAGTAAGTTGTCCTTTCCTGCACAAAAACAATCATTCCTACAACGCAGAGACCCTTACACCATGTTGCAAGGGTGCCTACGTTGGCGCTAGGCAGCTTATTGTGCACCAGTGTAAAGAAAAGGACAAGGATGGGTCATATTGTTGTAAACACAACGCATCCAGCACTTTCTGTATGACACAGCATGACACAGAAAGATGGTTTGTGGTGCCACGTTGCATCAGTTTATTGAAAATATGCCCCAGAGTCTGCAGGTATCGACCTTCAGGAGTAGACAAATAGTAATGGCCATCAATTAAGTTATCCCATGATAGCAACTCTTTGGGAGGGATAATTGAGACCCCAGACATTGTATCTGGCAACTTTTATCATTGTGGAGTTAGTGGTAGTTGAGTGAATTTAATGTGTTTTGCTGTGGTTTTCTCATTTTTGGACCAACGAAGCAGGTGTAATGGGGAATAGTTACCAGTGTATACCCACCCTCTTCCTCCCCAACTTCCCAACTAGTAACACATTGAAATATAAAAACGGTTAAAGAATGAAATGAAACAAACTCTCTAACAATGAGATCCACTCTCACTACGGGTTGATACCATCTTACACAACGGGGACATTTGGCAGGAGGTTGTCGACTGTGTAGAAATGGTCCATTTGTGGATCCTCCACCCAGTGCCAGAGTTGAAGAAGGAAAAGGGTCAAGTTAAGACCAGCCCAGCAGTGGGCGGATCCACGGAAGGACAGGAGGGGGCGATGCATGCAGGTCATTCACCTAGTCACTATTCTGTGAGGTGCCATCTGTGGAGCGACATAGAAGTTGCAAGAGCTGGGTTTTGTTGGTTTTAATTTTAGTGATTATGAGCCGGTGTTGCTCTGGTCATCTGGAAACTGTTTACTATTTCAATGTAGGGGTTTGTGGTTTCTGCTGCCTCTCAGGGGTTCTGATCTCTGCATCCTCCACAGGCACCCCCAACATTTGTTTTGTCTCCACGCGTGAGGCTGTGGAGTGTGCTTAGCCATTCCAGGAGAAGATGATATGGAACAGGAGTTCCCACCTGTGCTTGGTATTGTAGGCAACAACAAAAAAATCTGTAACTGGCATGAAGGTGCTCCACTTAGCAAGTCTGGCCACTGAAAGGTCTTGAAAGAGAAGAAGGTGAGCACTATTGAAGGAGCTAGATCCCCTCTGTCTTGCCTTGGCCATAATTGTTTCCTTGTCCTTAAAGTGGTGAATACGGCTAAGAACATCTGGAATGTGTTTCCAGGGCTCTGTGGAAGGGAACAACCACAGCAGCTCTCTCAATGAGTATTAGGTGTCCTCCATTACTCTCAAGGATGGCATCAAAGAGGTCTTAGAGATATTTTGGAAGGTCATCGTCTGTGATGCTTGTCGGTATTCCCATGATGTGAATGTTATTGCACCGTGAGAGGTTTTCAAGGTCCTCACACTTCTCCTGCAGGAGGATATGATGATCTTCGAGTTAGAGGATCAGCCGCTCTAGACCTTCACCTTCCTCGCTGAATTTTGTCGAAGGCTTTGGTCTGGACCGCTCTCTCCCAAATGTCATCATCATCGCACTGAAGAGAAGTAGCAATCTTGTAGGAGGTCTGTTTTGACCCCTTTAATGCCATCCCGGAGTTCCAGGAAGAGTTAAAAGAGTAAGACTTTGGAGATGGATTGTGGTTGGCTTTCCTGAGAGTCACTGGGCCCTCCTGACCCAGCCAATGATAATTTGTCATCTTTTGTGTTGCGTTGGAGGAATGCTTTGATGTTGAAGTCTTTCTTGCCCCGTCCACCTGCCACAGATTGGGTGGCATTGGGGAGTCACCAAGAGTTTAGTGGTCACTAATCGAAAGGTGACCCACTACATTAGGTGGTCCAAGGGGATCAACTGCAAGCCAGGCGAGTCACCAGTGGTAGCGAACCTAGGTGTGTGAAGGGGTGGATGCATCGATTGTACCACCACATCCATCCTGTGGTGTGGGTTCAAAGAGTCATGCTAGAGGTTGCCTTGCCAAAAGATGGAACACAGAGTCAGAAGACATGCATGGACAAGCCACAGAGGAGTTGTGATGTTGGGGGCAAGGTGGCCCCCAGCTGAACACCAGAGGTATGTGGATGAAGTCGAGGTGTCAGAGTTGTTGCTAAGACAAATGAGGGACAGCACCAGTAGCAAGAGCGTTCTACTGGAGTCCCCAACGAAAGCACTGGGTCTGTCCGTAACAGTGAGCTAGATGCAGCACCACCAAGGGGCTCAAGCACTGGGGCAGAGGCTCTTTGGGGAGAGGTGCAAGTAAGTGAGTCTCTTATTAACCGCTGTATGGAAGTCCTTTGGCCAGAATACTGGCAGGTGCACGGGCCAGTCCAATGGGATTTTGTGGCCAGGTGTTGCTTGTACCAGGAATCCCACACTCCCCTAAGGCCCAAGAGTGGTGAAAGCAGGCCATGGTGGGAGGCAAAGATGGCAGTCTGGCTCAAAGGGCAGGAAGCCCCGAACCCCACAAACCCAGTCAACGACCCCGACACTCTGGAGTGGACAAGTGGCCCCACGGAAAGGTGTCCACCACAAACATGTGCCTACCCGGTGAACCGGGGAGGGCGTCAGCCACAGCAGACGCTGGTCCTCAGCAGCCACTATCTCCACAGCAGCTCAGAAGGCACACTGCACGATCCCGGTCACAGCTTTTGCAGGGGCCAATTTCCGTTTGTGGCATGTCAGGGACCTCAGCTTGACTTATTAGAATGGTGCAGCTGAGGGATACATTTTTGTGTGAATTCCTGTGTCAGTTTATGACACTGCACTTACAGCGTCGATGTCCTAGGTTTCAAAGACCTTTCTTTCCTTTGCCACATACATGAGGTGCTGCGCCTTTAAAGTGTTACAACATTTTTACATTACAAAGCAAATACCTATAAGTTTTACGAAGAATAGTTCCTGGTAGATAATCGTTTGAACGCAAAAGTAAATACCTACACCTCACTGCAGACATACCACATGAGTCACACCGCTATAAACTGTAAACATACTTTAAATTAGACTACATTACGCCGAAGACAAGCGTTTCTTTCTACGTCCTTGAACTTTGAGACAAAACTTTAAAGTAGCGTGGTTAGAACATTGCACAAGCCGTACTTAATTTGTGCTTGTGGATACAGGTGGTGAGCACTGGCGTGCCAAGGGCATACCTTCCTAATAGCGAGTCACAGGGGGATGTATGATTGATTTGCAACCGGAATGACGTTGCAAAACAATTGCAGTTTACCACCTACTTCAAGTAGGTGGTAAGCCAGTCACAAATGGGAAGGGTTCTCCTTTGTGAATGGTAGTGAAAATGTTTTTTAAGGGCAGGCAGTAGTCACACGGACCACTGCCTACCCTTAAAAATTAAATAGAAACGTTTCATTTTTCTTTTTGAAAGGCATTTCATTTTCCTTTTAGGAAAACGGGCTGCATTTTTAAAAAAAGGTTGCTTTATTTGAAAGCAAACACAGACATGGTGGTCTGCTGTTCCCAGCAGTCCACCGTCCCTGTGTTATTGCCCATTCCCAATGTGTCACAAATTGCGACCTGCTTCATGAATATTGATGAAGCAGGTCAATTGCGATCCCACTGGGAATTGCTAATGTGTCTGAGACGCATTAGTACATTTCATTCTGCAAGTCTCTAATTGCGAGTCGCAAAAAATCGCTATTAGAAACTCGCAAAATGAAATGGTCTTCAGCTGGTCCTCTGATTCAATGTTTGTGACCACTAAAAACAATTCTAGTGCAAGAACCTATTTTAGAAGTCAATAAATGTGTACCAACTCTTAAAATGGGTTTCCGAATTGTTACCGAATCGCAATTTAGAAGGGTTTTGTTGTGTGTGGAATTCCATTTGCAAACCATTGAAAAGTTACTCACTCCTAAATTGGGGTGGTTTCTTATATGCAAGAGAGAGGGGGGTTCCCTTCGGAACCCTCTGTGTGAATTGGGGAACAATTTTCATGGGAGTAGGCAGTGGTCCATGAGACCACTGTCAACTCTCTCTGAAACCTTTAAAAAATAAAACTCCTAGTTTAAAAGCAGCCATGTGTCCTTTAAGGAAATGGGGCTGCTTTTAAAACAAGCATTGGCAAAGCCAATAGGTCTCACCAATGTGAGATCTATTGATTTTGTCAATGTTTTTCTAGACATGTTGTACAGCAGCAGGTTGATGTGCAAATGCCATAATACGGTCAATGCTGGCCATGTCACAGCAGTTTTTTTTGTGTTTTTTTCTTACTTTCAACCATGCTGTGCAGCTGTATAGTACGGCAAGAGAACATAGCCAATTATATCTACTTTTTGGCTTTGTCAATTGTTTTTAAGCCATGTTTTACATTGCAGCATGGGTAAAATTAAAAACCAAAAAGTACTATGCAACCAAAGCTAACCATGTCATACTTTTTTTTACTTGTAGCCATGCTGCATGAAAGGAAATGAGCCATTAGTTGAGTGGCCTGCACAAGTAATATATCAGTAAGCACCCCCTCATTGGGTTCCAAATACCACATTGTAGCGTTTGACTCTTTCAGGGTAGTGAAGAAGAGCAGTCCAAGGCTTACTCTGGGGAGGTGGTGTGAGCTAGTAATCACCATTTGCTGGCCTGCAGTAATAACACTCAGTAAATGATTGCCCAGTCCGCGGTTCTCTTTAGAAAAAGAAAAGTACATTTATTACACACTACTTCAAACTATGCAGTAATTTATAAATATACATAAGGCAGCTGGAAATACCTTTGATTACATTGTTAATATTGAGAAAGTCAGTGTCAATGTGACTAATGGTACATTCATGTGCAAATACGAAATGGCATCTTTATTGACAAATTTGCCTGTTATGAACTCTGTACACGTAGTCAGGCAGGCTCTGCGACCCAGGCCCGAGGTCACTGATTGACAGGTCACAGGTGGGGTGGCACGTAGCCAGCAGCCAAACGCACAAATAGGAAATCCCAGATCAATCTCACAGCTAGGCGTAGCAACACCTCAATGGTCCAGAGATTGGCCCCAATAAAGCACACAACGCTGGAGGGGTACACACGTTCCCAAAACACCATAAAGTCAGATGCCACATAAAGTTAGGAACACATAGGCAATCAGGACACAGCACACACAGTACTCACAGTAATCATGCGCTCCCCATGCTGGACATCTGGACATGTTACCCACTGGCCACATTGTGTTCACACAAGGTTAAGGCCCACCTGGATTCCTCATCGAATACCTTAATTTATGACTCCAAAGACAGAGGTTCGCATTCCTTACCAAAAAAGGATTGGCAGAACTATTTATGGCATTCAATGAATTGTATAAAATCCATCTCAGATCAATTTTAAGTTGCGACAGTCTTCAGACGGTATGCCCGTAACTGTTCTCTGGGCTGCACTGTTTAATTAAATAAACTGTTTCTGTTTTGACAAGCGCCTCTTGTCTCTTGTTTTTTTCAAGGTGTTTCCTGTTCAAGCCACAACATTACATTTGAATCCTAAAAGGTTATGACCCCAAAAGTCATAGTATCCCCTCCCATACAATATAGCACATAACCAAATAGGAGAGCATCACTTTAACTGTCTATGGGCTTGGTTAATGTTATCATACTTTCAGAACAGAATCAAGTCCTCTGGTATCCCTCTGTCACTGACTTCAGGAACCTATATTCCACCTGAAATTATTATAATGAATAAAGCATGGCAACCATTTAGAATTGTTATAATTAATAAAGCATTGAAACCTTTCATGAGAAATCATTACTGCCAATAATAATACCAAATATAACATTGTAAAAATCACATTAAGTGTGTCTGTGCCTTTCCTTGATCAACTTAGATTACAAACACGCAGCAATAGAACTAACAACAAATGTTCTAATCTGAGGAATGTTTAACTTTTTTGCTAAAAAGCCAGGGGGAACATCATTTCTTTGACAGTGTAAACTTAGGGTCAGTACTTTGGCAGTTTCCTCTTGGGGTGGAGCTGCTGCACTCCTGCAGCACCCCATACTCTCTTTTTTTATGTCTCGCCTACGCATGAGTAACCTCTTGGAATCACTCCGGACTTTTGGGGAAACTCATGCATGTACTGCACTGTTTCCAATGAGCACTCGTGCATGTATGGCGTTTACCTTGCGGGAGTGAGCAGCTGCGCCATCTGTTTCCAATTATCGCAGCCGCGCTTGTTTACATTTGCCTGTCTCATAGTCGCGTTAATTGGAAACAGATGGCAGCGGTCGCGTTCACTTTTGCGGCTGCTTGTTTATAATGGTCTGACTGTCGCATCTTGTGTTTTTTTGTCACTAGCCAAACACAGGGGAAAGGATTCGCCATTTCGAAGGAAGAAATCCAGGAAAAGTTCCAATTGCAAAAGGATTATTTTCTAGTCTCTGCAAGTATGTATTAAAACCCACAAATTCACTGGTCTGCCTCTTAAAACAAAAACACTGAAAACGGTGCATGAATGCAATTCCGATTTCCCACCACATAATTAATTAATTATATTATTCTGCGTTTCCCTTGTATTATTTATTTGTAGGGGTGTCTGAAAAGGTATTTTGCATAATTAAGTCAAATTCCACAACAATTAAGCCAACCCGACATTCAGTGCTATATTTAACCGCGAATTCGGGTCCATTATGACGGGAGCACCCATTTCCTGCTTAAAAAGAATTTCTTTTAAAAAGCCTATAAAAAAACACCCACAAGTGCTGTGAGCAACAGCCGTTCGATTTTTTCAGTCGTTTGTGTCGTCCCCGTGGCGTAATTATGGCAAAAACAGTAACGCGAAATTCTTGAAAGTATGCACGATTATGCTGATGTACAGGGAATTTCGCCCAAGCATCATTTTAACTCTTTCTTGTTGTGCATCTTCTGAAAGCGGGTTGGTCACGGTTTGTTTATAGTCACCTTCCCTGTATTTATTATTTCTTTTTTAACCCCTTCAGTGCCCATGACGAGCTGGACTCGTCATGGGCCGCGGTTGCGCTGTGCCCATGACGAGTCCAGCTCGTCATAGACCCCGCCCGCTAATGCAACGGCCGGCACAGGGCGGGGAAAGGGGCGGGCACTGAAGGGGTTAAAGCCATCTTTCTTCAGTTAGTTTCTTCGCTCAAACTCCGCTAAAGTGTCCAGGGGGCATATTATCAAGACAGGCGATAACATTATCGCCGCTTTAGCGGCAGAAAACTGCCGCTAAAACGGCGATAATGGGCTTGATAATATGCTCTATGGAATTCCAATTGAAGCCCATGTTAGATGTGAAGGACGTCTAACTAACATGGGCTTCAATTAGAATTCCATAGAGCATATTATCAAGCCCATTATCGCCGTTTTAGCAGCAGTTTTCTGCCGCTAAAGCGGCGATAATTTTATCGCCTGGCTTGATAATATGCCCCCAAGTTCCCTAAATTACTCAATTTTTACGTTTAGAACAACTAATTTCAAGTCCTACCTCGCGTCAAGGACAAGCCATGTCGGAATCAATTAACCACAAGCAGTAAAGCTTTATTGCAGAAAGGTGGGTGCCTGAATTTAAATTCGGTCCCCCCACTGATTACACCTTACAGCAACACAAAGAAACGGCCAGATCGAATTAAACGTTAGACTTCGGGAGGAGTGAGGGGGTTTCAAGTAACGCTGCCGGATAACTCAATGTCATCAGGATTCAGCATTGGGCATTCATTTAGTAACAAGGTGCATTCTGGGGTCTGTAGTTCTGGTTTACATCAACGGACCCAACTATATACTGTTCATAATCAGACTGCTCACTTTTCAACAAACAGACCACACAAACCACCACCACTCTGGGAAACCGACAACAGCTGAATCGCGAATCTACACACCGAGCTTGCCAACACAATAAACAAGCATTGGCATAGCCAATAGGTCTCACCTTTGGGACCTTATAGGTGTTTAGTTATCCAGCACAATATCCTTGGTGCAACAACATCAACTGTTGCATGGCTAAACACTTATAAGGTCCCAAAGGCGCGACCTATTGGCTATGCCAATGCTTGTTTTAAAGTTGGTGGTGCGCCTGACAGCCGAAAATATAGTCATTTTCAGACCCGCTGAGCATTAAATGGTGCTTCCTCCCGAGAGCGTGAATTTCAATTAGACAGCTCCAGCCGCATTCCTTTGCTGTTGCGGCGCGGCCATGCTCTGCATGGCATCCTCCTTGTTTTCTTTTTTAGCTTCTATTTTTTTATTGGGGGGTTCCCGGTCCCATCCGGGCACCTCCAGAATTGCTCTTTTTGTTGAGGGCAGCTTGGGGAGACCTCCCCCGGCTGACCTTGCAGGCTCTCTATTGGCTCACTGCCTGCCCCCTGCCTGGCTACCATTCCTCTGCAAGCACAGGAGCTGACAGCATGCTTTTCCCTTGCCAGGCAGAGTGTCTTCTTTGTGGTGGCTGCCCTGCTCCCCTCAGACATGGGCACAGAAAGCAGAGTATGGGCCCACTACAGCTGTGGGTAGTACAGTGGCACTCCCCTGCTCCACCCACCATAGGGGGCCCGGAAATGGGCGTTCTAGGCCCATTTCTTCTTTGGTGAGAGGCATGGTGGTGTTCCCTTGGTCTCCTTCAGTTGGGGCCTGGAGAAGGGGTCCCGGGTCCCATTCTTCTTTGGGCAAGAGCAACTGCACTCCTTCAGTCTCTTCATGTTGCTTAGGGCCTGGAGATGGGGGTCTCGGGTCCCTTCCCTCAGGTCTCGGGTCCCTTCCCTCACTGTGAGGAGGGTGCGATGGCGCTACCTCCATACTTCTTTACATCAGGGGCCTGGAGATGGGGTCCTGAGCCCTCCTTTCTTTGTTGGAGGGGCGGGACGACACTCCCCCATTTCCATTGGAGTTTGGGGTCCAGAGATGGGGTTCCGGGCTCATGTATGCATAAACTGGCCCAGAGGTTGGGATCCCCTTGCTCCCATATCACTAGGGAGGGGGTTGTATGCATATCCCCTCCCAGGGTTAAAAAATTATTAAAGGCACTTTCGTCAATCCCTGGGCCCTGGCCCAACCTGGGGGTTTTGAAGACTCAGGAAGCAGAGCTCCCTGCAGTCCAGTGTTCGGCTGGGTGGGGGGGTCAGAGGCCAAATCCTTCTTCCCGGCATATCTTGAACTCTGTTTGGCTGATTTTCACAATGTTGGTCTTATTTTTGCTCCTGGTGGAGAGCCCTAGCCACCTGGCACCTTTTCCTCAGACCTCCTGGCCTCTAAGGTGCCACACTTTCCAGTGAGCTGGTTCTACAGGCTCCCTGGACCAGCACTTCTCCTTTTTCTTGCCCTCTTGTGCTTCTCTCCTCCTATGCGGGCGCAGAAGTCCACTTCTTCCTCCAACTTGTCCTTAGTGGGTGTAAGGGGACCAGCTTCCCTGGTCCCGGAGAGAGACCCACTGGTCCTGGGGTCAACTGTAGGCAGAGTCCTTAGTTCATGAGGGCATCAGGGGGTTTCTCTTTCCAGTTGTCCAGGCTGCCACCATCCAGTCCCAATGTTCAGCTCCAACAAAAAAGCACACTTTCTCCCTTTTTAGATGGCGTGGAACATTCTAGAAGCCAGTTACCCCTGGCCAATCCTAGGATGCCACATCACCTATCCCCTTCTGTCCTAACCCTCCTGTACAACATACTGGACAGTTTAAGATGGTGCCATCCAGGAGTCACTGGTCACATCTCCTACGAGGGCCTGAACTCCCCCTTCACTGACATCACTGCCAGGGCCTTTCCCATCAAAGCTTTAAAGAGGAACCCCCTCCTCTATTGGCTCCAGAGATCGGTGTTTCCTCCTTTGCTCAGTGGGCCTGGGCTATTCTAACCCTAGTACAGTGTGACAGCTAATTAATAAATGCCAATTTTTCTCCCACTCCTTCCTCCTCAAGAGCTGAGTGAAGCACTGTTGCTTGCTCCCTTTGTGTGGGTAGGCCGTTGATCCTGCTGCTGGAGAGCAATGTAATGAACTTAGCCCACCAGGGTGACAAACGTTTTGAGTTCTGATCCTGAGCTGAGTCCCTGATGAAGGGCTAAGGCCCAAAATGCATTGGGTAACCGGGCGCATAGAAATTATGTGATGAACCGAATTTTTTATCATGAAAATGGAATGATAATGAATGAGGAAAAACAGTTGCAAAAATCTTTATGAAAAAAAGAAGAAGAAAGAATTTGATTTAGAAGATTGTATGACTCCACAGTTTACTTGATTACATTTGACTGCATTGGAGTGTGAGTGGGAGACGCCCCTCTATTTTTGAGGATCACGCAATCGTATTGTACATTTCTAAATTCCGCATCACCTTGCCCCTTGCCCCTCCACCACCCTCCACTTTATACGTTTTCGGGGAGAGGATGTGGCCTTATGGATAGCGGTCGACCTCGAAGCTGGAGAACCGTGTTGGGAGTCTCGGCAATGACACTCAACATCCTGTGATTCTGGACAAATCACTTAATTTCCCATGCCTAACAAAAAAATTAATGTGTCAATCTGTAAAGAAACTGGTGCTCATGTATAGCGCTCTGATGCCGGTTATCTTCGGGTCATGTTCACGCTATATAAAACTCTAAAAAAAAGATTTAAAAAAATCATAACAAGACTAACCCTGGTCGTAGGACTACGCTACGCTCGTGTAGTTTGCGTAGTTTGCGCAACTACGCGCTCTGCAAAATGCACGTAGCACTGTGCAAAAACACGTAGTGGGCATTTTTTGCTTGCTCGCGGTCCTCAATGTCAAGTTGGTGACTGTGAGAGAGCAAAATGACATCCCGGCGAGACTTTTTCCTCGTTCGCGATCAGCAACATCAAGTTGCCGACCGCGAGCGTGGAAAATAAAACTCCCGGCGAGATTCTCAACGCGGGGAGGTCAGGTTTCTCATTGCGAGTAGTCGCGTATGCTCGTGCCCGCTCGCGATGAGAAACTACCAGTCTGCATTGACAAAAATGCCGCTCGAGTACAAATCTACTTGAGCGGCAGAAAACGACCACTTGCACTGTGCAAGATGCCGTTTGCAATGATTGCACAGTGCAGACAAGCATCAGGCACTGTGCAATCAGTGTGAACAGCATTTTCCCTACCGCACTACGCAGCTCGTGTAGCTACACGTAGCTTGCGTAGTGCGAAGTGCACTTCGCGTAGCGTAGCGCTACTACGCAAACTACGCCCAGGGTTAAACAAGACGAGTCTGCACTTTTAATGGTTCTGTTCATCAGTCTCTGTTTATAAAAAACAAATTGCCTGGAGCTTGTTTTGAAGGTACCACTTATAAGGTCCCAAAGGCCACTGCACTCCAAACCAAAACACATACATAAATGACATTGTCATTTACAACACCAATAGTTTTAACTCTCCCAAATGCGGGGCCTATTGCATTGCAAATGCTTGTTTTCCTTTGTTTGCATCTCTGGGAGGCGGGCAGGCGGCCCTGTACCTCACCACATTAGACAGCATGTAGATATGTAGTAAATTACTGATAAGGGAAGATGACAAGTGTTCTGCACTCAACGCCCAGGAGCGTTTCTGATATGTTAAAAAACAACTTTATGGGGGGCGTGGCTTGGACGCCGACGGGAATGGCCGCCTGACTTTGGAGCTCCGCAACGCCGGGACGAACTTTCAACACGAACGGAGGCGTTTCTGCACTGTTTCCGTTTCTTCTACCACTTCCCAACATCGGAACATAATGTGCACCTGGTGAGGTCTGGGGGCTCGCTCATTTGTCAAGAAATGCCTCATTTTCGACGATTTTACTAATCGCCTCAGCGCGTCCGCCATTTTGTGAAGGTTTCACGATGCCACCGCGTTTGAGGGGCATGCTTCTACTGTGGCTCGCTGCTACTCCCTGAGCCTGTCAAGTCTGTCACATCTGCCTCAACGCTCCTGAGAGGTGAATTAAATTGCTTTTTACACAATGGTGGCGCATAAAGATAGATTCTGCACCAGAGACTCTCTTGCTGTGACATCTATACAATTTTAATGAAACATCGCAGAATTTGTTTTCTTCAGTCAAATCTCACATGGCGCTAAACCTACTATTGGGCAATGTTATTTAATCGCCACTCCTGTATGTATTGTTTCTGGTGGCTGCGTCAAGGGGATATGTCATCTGGCTCTATGTGGTCTCTTTATTAATGCCAGCTTCTG
Organism: Triturus cristatus; assembly: GCF_964204655.1. Classification (NCBI taxonomy): domain Eukaryota; kingdom Metazoa; phylum Chordata; class Amphibia; order Caudata; family Salamandridae; genus Triturus; species Triturus cristatus. Next base: position 694,012,925 of record NC_140591.1, read on the forward strand.
AGACTTCCTGTGGCTCCTGTAAATGGATAGCTTCGTCCTGAAGATGTGACTGCCTGACTTCGCTTTCCTGCAGTTGCAATGTCTGCGCGTCGCTGAGGTGATTCCTGCTCTTTCTTCAGTCACTAGACTTTACTCCAGGCAACTAAGACCTCTCCTCTGTGTTTTGCGCCCTGTCAGTGCGCTATCCTTCCAGCTCACTCCTCATGTTGGTGCTCCGCTCTATGTGACCTTTGCCATCATGCGTTCCTCGTAGCCTGCCACATACGCTGTGCTCTTTAGTGATAACTTACCTCAGTTCCAAGGCGTGAGACTCATTTTTCCGTATTTGTGCCAGTTCCTTTTTTGCAATTATGCTCACCAAGTCTTAGTGCGCATGGCTTTCGCGCCCACTGGTGATCTCCTGGTTAATATTGGAAACACCTTCTAACATCTGCTGGCATTACCTCTGGTCTGGGGTATCCTTATGATTTTTCCAAGTGTCCTTCACTACTCCTGCTGGTCGCTGGGCTCTTCAGATCGGATATATTGACATTTTCTGCTTTTGAGTGCTGGTTGTTGTGTTGGTTTGCTTCTTTGCCTCCTGTCACTGTCACCGGCACGTTTAGGTTTCTATGGGCAAGCTACGCAACCCAAAGTTTGTCTTTGTGCCCTCGAAGACTTCACCCTCCTCTTCCTCATCAACAGGTCACTCCTCCTTCCACAGATCAAATGGCGACAACAGCCTCCACCCGCTCTTCTCCATCACAACTTACCTCCAGTAAGTCTTCTCCTCCTGCCTCCTTACCTAAGCGCTTGAAGCAGGACTCCTCTCCTCCTCCATCCGAGTCATCTCCACCCCCTATATCTATGGAGTTGATACTTGAGGAGATTCGCGCTTTGCGCCCGTTCGTGGAGGAGACTAATACTAAGATGCAGCTTTTTGAGGCCAAATGGTCTACTATGGAGGCTCGTGTTTCTTCTGTAGAGCAGCAGGTTCCAGAGATTCAGTCAAATTCTCAACGTATCTCCTCTCTGGAAAAGTCTCTTCTTGCCCTTCAGCAACACACTGAAGACTTGGAAAACAGGAACAGGAGGAATAACCTACGCGTTTATGGCCTACCAGAATCCTTGGAAGGAGATGATCCTGTCACGTTTTTCTCTTCTTTCCTTCTGAAACTACTGGACCTTCCCGCCACTACCTCTCTCAGCATCCAACGAGCCCATAGACTTGGCCCTCGCTTCTCCTCCTCAACCAAGCTGCGAGGGGTCATCATCCTCTTCCTCAAATTTACTGATCTCCTTCTGGTCCTCTCTACAGCTCGAGCGAAGCGCCAAGTGTCCTGGATGGGTCAAAGAGTTTTTCTCTCTCAGGATGTCTCTAATGTCACTGCTGCCAGAAGAAAAGAATTCTTATCTCTTCGTGCCCCTCTGCGCTCTATGGGAGCCAGATATGGCCTCTTTCACCCCTGTACCTTCAAGGTAACTCATCAAAACAACACCTGGACTTTCCAAGATCCGGCTGAACTTAAGAATTTCATTCACATTCAGACTAATGCTGGCATGGACACATCCAATCCCCCTACTGGTTGATCATTTATCTGTTTGGTTTCTTTTTCCCTACAGGTTCCTGCTGGAATTTTTTCCCGCCTTGGTTTGATTCTTCTTCTGTTTGATGTGATTGTATAATGGTTGTTGTTTGGGTTTCCTATTTTGTATACAATGTCTGTATTTTGTACTGTTTACCTCCCCATGACTTCTGCATAACATGTTTCTTTTTCCCTCCCTTAGATTTTCTACTCGATAACCCTCTTATGTCCCTCTTCATATCATACGGTCCGTCTTCCTCATATTCCGTCCTGGTGCGGTGTGTTGCTCTCCGGCTTGGGGAGCTGTTCTTGTCGAATCCTCCCATACCCCATCGTCATCTTGTCATCTCCCTTCCCCCTTCAGGTATGTTTTCCTCAGTCATCCGTTTTGGATATGTACTGTCTCTTCTTCTACTCCTCTTTTCCTCCCTTTTCCTTTCTTTCCTTTCTCTTTGCTCTTCTCTTGCTATGTCTTCTCACTTTCTTTTGTCTTGCTCTTTTCTCACACTCACTTGTTATTCTCCTTTATGGCGTTTTTGGTTCTATGTCTTTCCTATGTTCTTTGCACATTTTATTGTTATTTAATTCAAAGTAATCTCATGGAATGTGAAAGGTTTTGTTAGCCCTATTAAACGGCAGAGAGTGCTTTCCCATCTAGCCTCTTATACTCCTGACTTAGTTCTTTTACAAGAAACTCACCTTTCTGAGGCGGAGTCTCTTAAGTTAAAAAGAGGCTGGGTGGGAACGGTTTTATTTTCTCCTACATCTAACAAGAAGAACGGTGTGGCCATTTTGTGTCACAAGAAGCTCAAATGTAAAGTTCTTTCTCAAGAAAATGATACTGAGGGTCGTTGGGTCTTAGTTAAACTGTTAATCAATTCCGTATCCTTGACTGTTTTTAATGTATATGGCCCTACTCATCCTGATTGTAATTTTTGGCCTCTAATAACTTCTAAGTGTTTCCAATACAGTGATTCCCTGTTCATTCTGGGTGGGGATTGTAATCAAATTGTTGACCCGTTTCTTGATCGCAAATCCTCTGCCCGCTTTACCCCCCACAAATCACATACACAATTCCTTGACACTATTTCCAAATCTCACCTTCTTGACTCATGGAGACTGTCCCATCCTGACTCTTTGGACTATTCTTTCTTTTCACCTCCTCATGCCTCTTTCTCTCGGATTGACTACATCTTCCTTTCTCAGTCTCTTTCTCAAAATCTTCTTTCCTCATCTATAGAGCCGATAGTTATCTCAGACCATGCCCCCATTGTCACTGTTCTTGACCTTCTTCCTCCTCATCCCAAATCCTCCCGCTGGCGTTTCAATAACTCTCTCCTCCTGGATCCCCTCTTTTCTTCTTCTTTTCTTTCCTTTGCTACGGAATTTTTCCTACTGAATTCTGATCCCTCTCTACCCCCTCATGTTATTTGGGACTCTTTTAAGGCTACCGCTCGCAGTTTTGTGATTGACTTTGTCTCAAAGAAAAAGAAATCTTATCTTAAGAAACAGGAAGACCTTCTCTCCCATATTAAATCCCTGGGACATAAATTCTACACCTCTTCTACTAAATTGGTTTTACCAGACCTTATACGCGCCAAATTTGATTTTAACAAAATCTCCACTGACAACGCTTCCTCAATGTTACTCCGCAGTAGCGCCCGCTACTACGGTGGTCGCAACAAGTCAGGTAAACTTTTGGCCAACTACCTTAAGTCTCGCAAGGAGCGTAACCTGATTGATTCAATATACTCCACCGATAATCTTCTCTTGCACAAGGAGCAGGATATACTCGCCCAATTTCAACAGTTCTACCAATCCCTTTATACTCCTGAGTCCCCCCCTTCGGCTGCTCTTATTCAATCCTACTTGGATAAAATTCCTGCCCCCTCCACCTCTCATCTCAACTTCCCTGATCTTGAACTTGATCTTTCCATTACCGAACTGGATAGCGCCTTAACATCTCTAACCAAAGGTAAATCTCCGGGTCCGGACGGTTTCTCGGTGGAATTCTATCTACATTTTTCAGATCTCTTGCTTCCTAAACTTCTCTCCCTCTTCCAATCCTTCTTTACCTCTGGCACAGCTGCCGGTACCTTTCACGAGGCTACGATCTGTCTAATTCCCAAAGAGGGTCGCGACCCGCAATTCTGTAAAAACTACCGCCCAATATCCCTTGTCAATGTAGACTATAAATTATTTGCTAAACTTCTTGCCCGACGCTTAGATCCTTTCCTCCCACATCTCATAGGTAAGGAACAATGTGGATTCGTAAAAGGCAGACTCACTTCAGATAACTCCCGCCTTTTTCTCAATGTTCTCAATAAGGTACCTTCTCTCAACTTCTCTCTAGCTGCCATCTCGGTTGATGCTGAGAAGGCTTTTGATAGAGTAGATTGGTCCTTTCTCTTTGCCTCCCTTCGTTGGCACGGTTTTGGTCCTAATTTTATTTCCCTTGTTTCTTTACTTTATTCCTCCCCTAAAGCGTCTGTTTTAGTCAATGGCCAGCTATCCCCTTATTTTCCCTTGCAGCGTGGCGTCCGTCAGGGCTGTCCTTTGTCCCCTTTACTTTTTGTCCTAGCTTTAGAGCCATTTCTTACGTCCATTAGAAACAACATTTCTATTTCTGGCTTCCCTTATGACAAGACTCATTTGAAACTCTCTGCGTATGCGGATGACATTCTTTTGTTTATTTCTGATCCTGACCAATCTATTCCGGCCTTATTACTTGAGTTTAACTCCTTTTCCCAAGTTTCTGGTTACAAGATTAACTCTGATAAAACGGAGATCCTTCCTCTTACTAAATTTTGTCTTCCTCATCAGTTTTCGACCACTGGTTTTGCATGGAACTCATCTAAAATTAAATACCTTGGAATTTGGTTCTCTAACTCCGTCTCTTCATCTATTCGGTTGAACATGTCCGCTGTACTATCCCGTATGGATAAGTTGTTCTCTTCTTGGAATCCCCTCTTTCTTTCATGGTGGGGCCGGCTGGACTCGATCAAAATGATGATATCTCCCATTCTTATATACATCTTTTCCATGCTCCCCATTCATATCCCTGACATCTATTTCAAACGCATTGATTCCTGTCTCTCTAAGTTTCTCTGGAATCATAAAAAATCGAGAGTTGCGCTAGCTGTTCTTCGGAAACCGAAGTCCAATGGCGGAGTCAACTTTCCGGATTTCCGTCTCTATCATAAATCTTTTTCTCTCCGTCAGGCTTCTAATTGGCTTGTTCTTGCGCCCTCCCCTCTTGCTCCTCTTTGGCTTTCTATTGAACGCTCACTCCTCTCTCCTTTCTCTCTATCTGAAATCGTACATTTCACTGCTAAGAATTTAACCACTCCTCTACCCCTGTTCAAGCATACTTCTTCTCTTTTACATGCTCTGGTCCGTCCTGATCCGATCTCTCGTGAATCCTTTTTGGCCTCCCCTATCTGGTACAATTCGCTTATTCTTCTCAACAATCGTCCTATTTGTTGGACTGTGTGGAGAACAAAGGGTCTGATGTGGGTTAACCAACTTTTCGATGGTCTTCTTCCATGTTCTTTCCCTCGATTCCGACTTCTGTTTCACTGTCCCCAGTCCTTCTTCCGCAGATTCACTGTCCTTATGGCCATCATACTTGATGTTTATTATTCACTTCCCTTGTCATCCTCTCCCGTATCTCATTCCCCACTTCTTCAGATCTTGTCTACTCTCCCCAAAGCCTCTCTTATCTATAAGTTCTTCTCCTCCCCCAATCCGACCCGCTCGAAATCTAAATTGGAACTTGCTTGGGAGCTAGACTTGGGCTGCGACTGGTCTATAGCTATTTGGGATAAAGTTTGGGCCAGGTCTTTAAAAATTTCCCGTTCCGCCTCACTAACTCAATCCTTGTTTTTTCTATATCATAGACTTTATCTCTCTCCTGTTTCCATTTCTCGTTTTTCTCCTGATAAGGACTCTGCCTGTTGGACCTGCTCTGCCCCTAATGCTGATCTTTTCCATTTACTCTTTCTGTGCCCTTCTGTTCTCGCACTTTGGGATCAGGTGTGGTCCTATATCTCTCGTCTATTTTCTATCTCTATCCCATACTCTGTCCCTCTTCTTTTTTTAGGTAGTATCTCTGACACTCTTAATATTCCTTCTCGCTCCTCTGGTCTATTAGATCTTATGTTGGCTCTGGCTTTTCAACACATTTCTTCTAATTGGAAGGATCTCTCTAAGCTCTCTATACAATGTTGGTGGAATTCTCTCTGTCACTATCACAGGCTTGATGTTCGTTTTGCTGCTGCCTCCACCCCTACCCTTAATAGAGATTTATTCTGGTTGCCTCTTACAGCATATCTTGACCGCATGGCTCTGAAATCGAAATCTATCTCTCCTTTATCCTCTGAGAATTTCAAACCCCCATAAGTGACCTCTCCTCTTTCCCTCTTCTTCTTTTCCTCTTCTCTACCCCTCTTATATCTTTTACATTTACTTTTTTTTTTTTTCTTTCCTGCCTTTCAACTATTCCCTACCCTTGGCTTATTTGCCCTTTCTATTCTACCTACTTTCTCTCTGATCTCTTCATTTATTCTTCTCCTAACGCCTCATATTTACTTTTCTCTTTCTCCTCTCTCTTCCTTCCCTTCTCCTCCTTTTTTCTCCCCTTTCCCCCTTTCCCTCCTGGTTGCCTTTAAAAATTTTACAAAATGCTTTTTAATTTTCCCTCAGGTTTCTTATGTTTAACACATGATGACCCTCTAATGTTTTTTCTCTTTTTGATTCTGTATGACAATGTTCTTTATATGACCTGTATTTTGTTGTTCACTATACTTTTTTCTTCAATAAAGCATTTCAAACATAAAAAAAAAAAAAAAAAAACTTTATCCAACTGCAACTCTGGATAGTATATTGCATTGGCATTTATTTGGTGCTTAGTACCCAATGTCTAATAAATAGAAATTCCATCTGTGATACCATTCTTCTGCCAATGGAGTTCCAACAACATTTTGAAAGTCAATGACTATTTTACATAGTAGTATGCTTGTTTTGGTGAATTTGGTGAAGGGTAGAACACAATGATGTGGGACTTTGTATTGTGGTGTGGCAGGCAGCCTGTGGGAACAATTACATAATTGTGATAGACAGCACTTGTAGTCATGATTTAATGCCGATTAATGACTGCAGCGTATAGGTACAGTTATGGGTGAAACTCAGCGGTTGTAGTGGTCTTCCACTTGAAACTACTGAAGCAAAGTCATAGGCAAAGGGTGGTCTAGCAAAGAGAGACAGTCAACTGTGGGAGACTACAAATTGAAGGTTCACAGTAGTAATGACACGGATTTTACTCTTTGGTGCACACGGAGCTGTAACCCTCATCGTTGTAATTGGTTGACTACATTTTAACGTTTGTTAGTACTGTACTTTAGTTAAAGACAAAGTTCTAGTTTCTTACATCTATCGGGTGGAGCTTCAGAAAAAGGGAATATTCGACGTTACATCGCAGTGGTTACACCGCAATACCTTTACAACGCAAGAATTACAATGCAAGTTGTTACAACGACTTGCGCTGGAGGGCGCTGGACTTAGGAATAGTACGATTTACTATTCTAACTCCAGTCTACGTACAGTAGGGAAGGTGTTGGAATAGTAAATCATACTATTCCTTAGGTTAGAGCGTCATCCAGCACAAGTCATTGGAATGACTTGCATTGTAATACCCGCGTTGTAAAGGTATTGTGGTGTACGGGCATTTTCCAATCTTGCTGTAGTTTCAACCTTAACCAGCAATCGCCTCAGGTGTGGGCACCCACTTATATAAAGATGCAGAGCCGTGGGTGCTGAGATCTGCCAGAGCGTGATCGGCGTCCCTGCATCTGAGCTGTGAGGGTCTGAGCACTGCCTTGTTGAGCTGCACCCAGTATTCACTGCAGGACAAACTTCAGAATCCAACAAACACAGAGGTACATGGATGGAAGAGTAGATGTGTGTATTCTATCTAGCTTCGTGATATAAAAAATGTTGAACCACATTTAAAAGGCAATGTAGGCTTAGGTGCCAGTTCTTTTCGTAATGAAGTGGACATCGCTTAGTTACATCGAGAGCCCTGAAGTTTATTGTGCACATGGTTGTAAAAGTGAATGGGGAAATGATGTGGCATTGTGGTCAGAGCTGTCAACTTTGGAACTTGGGAACCAGGTTTGAGTATAGGTTTGGGCTTAATATCATGCGATTCCGGGCAAATCACTTAGGGCCAGATTTATAGACGGATGGTCTGCCGTTCTGCCATGGGGACCGAGTACATTTCTCCGTCCCCATGATGGAGGGACCACCCATCAAATGTATAAATGACCATCAAGCAGCTGGTCATTTATAAAGCATTGGCAGTAACCGCTTTCACAGCGGTTCCTGTCAATGCGGTTTGTGATTTGGTGCAGTGCTGTAGTAGCATGATGCAACTCGGTACTAAACAGTTTTATGTTTTTATTTTCAAAAAGAAAATACTGAAACAGGATTTTGCTCCCCTTGCTGTGGCAGTCATCTCCCATGGTGGGGGGAGCATTATTTAGGGGCCTATTACTATAGCGGGCGGATCGCCACCACCGGGCCGGCGGTGGCTACCGCCGACCCGGCGGTGGCGATCCGCCTGCCAAATGTCCCTGGTTCTCCCCCACCATATTAGTATGGCGGGAGGCACCGCAGCAGACGGAAAGACCGTCCGCCGCTTTTCCGCCGGTCGAATTGCCGACCGGGCGGAAAAGGGACACAATATGGTAGCGGTGTCTGCAAGACACCGCCATTCATATTATGATGCATGCGGTCATTGACCTTTCCATGGCGGAGATGCCGCCATGGAAAGGCATGCGGTCCTTGACATTGGGGCCCATTGCGGGCCCCCAGGGAGTTGGGGGTTGGGGGTGCACATGGGGGTTCCTACGGTACCCCCCTCATTGTAATGCACTATGTGGCAGGCACCACGTGGTGCCTGCCATGTAGTGCATGGCAATGCTGTGTGCAATCCTTTTACATTGCGAGCGGGGCTGCAGCCAGCAGATCCACCCGCAATGTAAAAGGCCCAGGATGTGCCCGCAAGTGTGGCAGGCGCATCCTAATTTGCATGGCGGGACCGCTGCAACATCGTCTGTCGGTCCCGTGCTCCGTTGCAGTGGCGGGCGGACTTTGTCAGCCCGCCATCGTAATAGGCCCCTTAGTTTTTACTGTCCCTCACTACCAGGGTTTGACTAGTGGTGACATACAGTAAAACAAATGGCTATGTGTCCACCGATCCTGATTGGGTGCGTAGACATATAGCCTTTTCTCTGATGGCCCTTACTCCATCAGGCCGTCTGAGAGGTTTGGCTATGGTTGTGACAGAGTATTCACTGCGTAGCCAAACTGATAGTCAACCCGAATTTAAATCGGGTCGGTGTACCTTCATGTTGGCGGTATGTATACTCTGTTGTCATTGTGACAGAGTATACATATCACCAACATTTAAATTGGGCCCTTAATCTCCCTGAACCTAAAAAAATGAATGTGGCATTGTGTCATGTAACTGGTGCTCATGTAAAATGCTCAAGTACATACTATATAAAACTGCAAAAATAAAAATGCTCTGGACATTCCATGTTACTTTGACATCAGCAAGAGCTAAACAGTACGTCAATCTGAGCACAAGCAGCAGAGGGACACTAATAAAACAATTAATCACTACTTGGTCCATGCTCCATCAAAGAGAAAAATGCCTGAGAAAAGTGAAACTGACTATCTGACCAATGAGAAACATGGAAATAAGAGTTATGATGAAGCTAACCAATGGCAAATAATGGGAGGGCTAAAAACCCTTTTTTAGAGCTTGTTTTCTTAGAAACAAAAGATCATCACAAGCAACAGTGCATGCGCTGTCTCAGGCAATACCTAACAATGTACTTTATTTTAAGTCAAGTCACGGACACAGTAGTCTGCTAACCCTTTCAGGCCACAATCCTGTGATGATGACCAATCGGTGTGAGTCGAAATTTGCTACCAATCCAATGAATATTAATTTGGTAGGTTAGATTCTGACTCAGTTTGAATCCTTATTTTGCAAACTGACCTATTAGTATATATCACAGATTGCATCATTCACTCTTGCACTATTAAGATGTTATGGCCAAAGCAGGAACTGGATGCAGGAGAAGGGGAATACAGAGCTGTAGATGTAAGCAATACTGGAAGGCAGTCTTAAGTAAATGAGAATTGATGTGAAGGGGATGGTTATTTTAAGAGGACAAAGTAAATGTGCAATGACAAATTTAAAACATACGTTAACACACATGCCCCAAACATACTAGAAGTGCCAATCTTCTTCCCATCTCTATCCTTCACTTAAATTCCAAGGTTCTCCTCTAGATGTCTTTAAAAAGCTGGTGGGTAGAGATTAGTGACATAGGAATCTTCAGGGATCTGATAATACTTTTTGGACCACAAATGGTAGAGTGAGCTCAGTCATCTCTTGACATAAACACTGGATGCCATTAATATGGTGCCTGGCATGTAGTGGCCATCGTGGTAGTCACTTCACACCAATGGGTACACTACTGCTTGCACGTTGTAACCGAGTGGACAAATTATGTTTATAATTTGTTGTGCAGAGCCTCTGCAGTGGATGTTAGGGAAGCAGCATTCTTCTTTTCTACGCCCTGTATTCCACTGGCAGTCTTAACTAAGCAATTGCGTCTTTCATTTCCTAATCTTCTTCAGCACGCATTATAATGTTGGAAGTTCTTTCAGAAGAAAGACTTGGTGATTTCATACATCAAATGCCTTTCCTACATGTGCACAGACAATCACACAAAGAGGTCAAATACTCATTCACATACTTTTTTACCTTTCACCATGCTTCCTTGCTGCAGACCTGCTAACTCACACCGTGCCATTGTTTGACACGATATTGACTTTCTTCACAGGATCCACCAGTCAAGAGCACATATCACATAGCGGCACAAAAGATGGACTGGAAACTAGGCCTGGGCGTCATTTTAATTACCCTTGAGTAATCTATGTTATTTTGGTAATTCTGTGTTACTTTTTGATGCAGAATTACCAATAGTTATGCGATTCCACCCGCTCGCATAATTAAAAGTAATTTAGAGGGGGGAATTATCACTCAAACAACATATTTAGCAAGCATGAATGGCTGTTAGCCATTTTAGTGCTATTTTCTTAGTGCAAAATACTTCCTTGCATCCAATTTGGATGTGAGTGTACATTTTGCTCTGAGAAACTAGTGCTAAATGTCCCAAGTAAGTTGAGGGAAAATCCTACAGCAAGAGCACCTTTTGTTTTACACTTTATTGGTTTTTCAAGCCTTCATAAACAGGTTCATCACAAGGACTATAGGCGCAAGAGCAGAAACCACTCATGCTTCAATTTGTGTTCTGTTGCATTTAGTGCTACTTCTTACCAGAAAATGCATCCATGTCTCTATTTTGGGAATTAGGGGATATTTTTGTGCTATGAAAATAGCTCTAAATGCAGAATTACTCTTCTTGCATAATTCTGCGTAATCTCGCAGAATGTTTGGGTAATTCCACGTGATTGCGCTACAGCGACTTACACGAGTTACACCCACTTCTGCTGGAAACCCCTTCACAGAGTGGGTTTCCAGCTCGATTTGTTTTTGAGGCCCTGCAGAGCCAATATCCATTAAGGGGGGGAAACTCCCAGGAGATTGGCGGTAGACATATGAGCTTTTCTTGTATTTTTTTTAAGTGGAGGGGTTAGTGGGCAGATAAAAGAGCTTTAGGCGTTCAGCACTAAGCTCTCCCCCCTCCTAGGTCCCACCCATACTCTCACACTGTGACTTTTTTTCGAAGTTAACAGGTCTCTTGCCGCACACTCCCCACACTCCATCTAGATTCCATGATACATCATTTGGTTGTTTTTAAATTGCTGATAGGTAGAAAGAGAATGTGGCCTACTAAGCAGTGTTGAGGAATATGGCAACAGGCATCCTGTACAAAAAGAACAGTGTCTTTGGTTGCTGTTACTTGTCCTGATTACCCTTCTGTTTACTGAACATACATAATGTGAAAGCAACATATAATAATTGTTCAACAAACTTATTTAACTTTGCAAAAATCGACCCCTAATCTGATTAAATGAGTTATAAAATGTAGAGCAAGCATTATTTCAACTGCGATCTACATTGGAAAAATGGGAAGCGTTTTGTGGAGTTGCCTTTTAGATTGATCAAATAAAATTGACATTGTAAACTGAATTATTTCTTGAATTAATTTATTGGTTTCGTTTTGTGTTCTACATAGAGTGGACATGCAGTATTTTTATGACATCAATTATTGAGGAGATCTTAAAAATGACAGCTAAGGCCCCAAACTGAATAAGTGAGAGATGTAACAGCCTTGGGAACAATAACATAAACTGATCCAGTGCAGGCCGCGCCGTCCGAACACCAGGGCCGGACTGGCCGTAGTGGACACGGGCATTCTCCCCGTGGGCCGCAAGGGTGGGGGCCGGTTTTGGGCCCCTAGGGGGCCGTTTTTGTTACAGGGCCGTTTTTGCAGCATAGCTTCAAAATCTCTTCTCTCTGGCAACCAGATCGACAGCTTCCACCAACCCCCGGGGGCCGGCCGAGCACTTTGCCAGGGCCGGTTTTAGTTCTCAGTCCGGCCCTGCCGATGACAGTGGCTGCCGCCACAGGTAAGAGCGGTGGGGTGGTGGGGCGGTGGGGCGGGGGTCAGGAAACTCGACATACAACGAGATAAGTTAACTTAAAATAGAAAATAAATAAATCCACTTACCTTGCGCTCGCTGCATCGCCGAGTCGGGAATCATTCCCGACTCATCACTGCCTTCTGCTGCTGCCTGATTGACAGCAGCAGAAATCAGAAACCCCGCCCCCCATCCTGACGCTCAGCTCCGGATGGGGTTTTGAAAAATAAAATGGTAATAAATTAACTTACCATTTTATTTTTCTATCTCTGTGGGCAACAATGACGAATATCTGGTCGAATTAGTAATGCCAGATTATTTTTCCATAATTAGTCCTCGTTTTGACGCCGATGTTTTTTCAGTATGATTTCAGCTGCTTTTAGCATCCAAAATCTCTAGGTTAAAGTAAACTAATCCACAGTGTTTCCCTGTAACTCATAATTTTGATGGTGCTGCAATTCCTCTTACCAGCCTCATCGACATTTAGTGGGCGCTAGTAATGAGGGCATATGTGTTATTATTATAGAGAGAAAAAGAAGGCATGAGTAACAAACAATTCCTATACGGTTTATTTAAAAACAACTTTACACACTGGGTCAGAATGAGAAAGGTAAAAGAGGGTCTTGTGGATTGAGCGATTAATAAAGAAGGACAGACCTAATATGAAAGAGAGGTAGACTTTATTCAGTGCCACACAGAGCTCAATTCAACACCCAGGTCAACAACAATCTTGAGACCAGTTTCAGTTACTGATCTCCAAGAGTCCGTAGCGCTCTTTGGATCATTTTACTTCAGAGGTGTTTTGGGGTCTACAGCAGTCCAGGGACAAGTTCTCTCTACTGGTCTGCTAGCATCCACAGCATTGTTCTGACCTGTTCCCTTCACAGGCCTCTTTGGGTTCAGCAACAGTTCAGGAGCTTATTCATTTTACTGGTCTTCAACAGCCTTCTGTGGTTCTCACTAGATGACTGTGTCCCAGAAAGGAAACAGATCCAGAAAATAGCCCTGATCCCTCATTTATACGACCTCTTTTAATCCATTGGACAATGATTATTTCTGGAGCCACCCACCTACTCTCCCATTGGTTTGCTCCCTTCATGTGGGATTTTTATTGGAGGGTTTTGATAGCCATCACTAACAACTAGAAAGTGTTCTTCTTACATGGGACATGCTGATGTATCTGGGGTCCCAAGGCCTTTCCTCTAAAGCTTTACCTCTGCTGCCAATTCCTTTTACACTTCGACTCTTTGCTGCTGAGTTTGCTCTGGGGACAGGGCTGCTATAAGAAGGACCAACTTCTGCTGACATAAATTAGCTAAGTGTCTCGGTGGGAGTGTCAGGGAGCTGGAAACTGCATCAGGATCTTCCATATGTGAATAACATAGAAATCATACGAGGGTTTAATATACAAAATGTATAAGGGAGATGCGAATAACTCCTAGCATCAGGGATACAAGGATTGTTAAGACTTGACATACATTTTTGGGTGACAAATAGACAAAGTAATGCTGAATTTGATTTGTGAGGGATACCTTTTGGGCGAGAGGAAAATGCTTTGTGCTTTACCTGGTCCCATTATTGTGTGGTTTGACTGTATACACTTTTGTGGTGATCTTCGACATCACAGCTTATGCGAGAGACAGCAGGTGGGAGCTGCAGAAGCGATACATAGAAGCTCCTAGTTGCCTGGGACAGTTGACAGCAGACCCATAGGGCTGGAAGGCAGGAGGAAGCATGAAACGTCCCATTTAGCAAACACCACTGGCTTCTAAAGAGAATTGCCTCATCTAACATGGCCTCAGTTTAAATGTTATGACACTATCGCCATCTTAGATAAGGCAGGAACTATGATCAGCAGCCTTGTGTCCTACTAGCATTAGGCGGTGCTGTAGTTTGCCATGTGCGTCCAGCTTGTTCTTTACATGGCCAGCTGTTCCAGTTAGGAAACACCAATAGATTCTGGGAGGAATTTCCTTACTTAAGATGGCGGTAGTGTCATAACATTTAAACGGAGGCCATATTAGATGAGGGAATTCTCTTCAGAAGCCGGTGGTGTTTGCTAAATAGGAGGTTTCATGCTTTCACTTCTGGACTGGAACAGGCCGCACTGCTGGTCTGGAAAGCATGGCCCCATTGCAAGTGTCCCAGCACTCCATGTTATATATGCAGAGTGTCTGCAGTCTATGGACCTGGGTAAGAAGGCATGTAGACAACTTGACTTAGGGGGCATTATTCTATAAAGCCCCCCAATGACTACCTGGAGTACTAGGGCATTCCCTTGGGGCTACCACTGGTTGTGGTGTGCGGCTCATAGAAGTGCCTTAAGTAGCATTGCCTCTTAGTACCTAAGGACTCCCTGGGTCCACTCGTTTAACCAATGAAGATTCTCCTTCTGTCCTTGCTTCAAGGAAAAAGTCGCATTTGTATGCTTTTCCTCAAGACATGAGGAGAGGCAGGAAAATACATCCAAATATTTGAGGACAAGATAATTTACTATTATAACTTCAGGTCTCAGATGCAGACGCGGCTCGTGTCAGGAAATAGAGGCGGGTGAGGGGCTCGGGGCTCGAAAAGTGGACGAGGGACATAAATGTAAAAAATAAAAAAGAACTTAACTGCTGCCATACACTATCGCGTCGCGCTCGTCTGCTCTTCTCCTCTCCTCTTCTGAAGGCACAGGCTCCCAGCCTGCCCTGCAGCCAATCCTGAAGCTGACTCACGCATGAAAGCAGCTTCAGGATTGGCCTGAGCGCCCTCGATTTGCGCCCCAGGACAGACTGGGAGTCTGTGCCTGCTCTCTCCAACCCAGCTGCGTTGCTGGGTTGGAGAGAACTTTCACTGCGCATGACTGTTTGGCCAGCATGAGACGGACGGCTAAACCGTCATGTGCAGTGAAGGGAGTGCACATCCACTCCCCTCAGTGTCTGTCGTCACTATGGCCCCACCCCCAAGACTCAGCACAAGGAAAATCAAATGACAATAAAACGGGTATAAATCTCGTTTTATTTTTCATGGTTTGGATGTGCTAGCGGGGGTGACGCTCCCCTACCATAGCGGAGGAACTGCCTCTGCTCAAATGTAAGTGCATTTTGTGATCTTTGCTGTGTTTTCAGCAAGCAGAGGAAGTGAAAATATGGGCATGTCAGTACACATAGGTGAAATGCATTTGCTTGTGCAACAGAAGCTACTTTGATTGACAGATGGGAGGCTTCAGCAAACCGAACAGGGCGGGGGGCTATAGCATCAAGGGGGAAGTGTGATCACTGCAGCTGTAGGTGGCTTCACAAACAGGCAGTCGGTGAGATTACCTTATCTTCACCTTGTGTTACTTCTCTGTATCTTAGAGACCATTTACGATCTCGTTAGGAAGGGCTCCAAACAGCATTCAGAAAAAGCAAATCTGATTTGGAGCGTTATTTTTCCGAATGAAGTGTTCCCCTTTCTGAAAGACCAAGTACAATGCGAGGAAGCAATCCGCACTGACCAAAGTGGTTCCGAACGCTAGTCAGTCAGTATGACTCGTTCTGAGCCAATTTGTGCAGTGGCATGGGAACAGTTTCCGAATGAGCGACTCTGACAGCCATAACGACTAGGTTTTGACAAGACGAAACGGCCGTGGGAACCAGATTTTGGGGGGCCGTGGCAGAGGTGCCCGCCACAGGGTGCTCGCTTTTCCCCACCCACCCATTTTTTTCATTGGGAGCCTGTGTTCACGTTGGGTACACAGGCTCCCATTGAATTCAATCGGAGTCCGGCTGAACCTTTTAACACTCTCCCTTTTGATGTGTCCCCCTGCTATACCTATGCAAGCATTAGCATGCACTGATTACTAGTGATGCTGCAAATTTGTGCATGTACTGAGGGTCAGTAAGTGACACTAAAAATGGGAACCATGCACTAATGTCCACTGAGTGAAGGGGAAAATCTGAACACTCGCTATGATTACTGAGTAATCGCACAAATCTGAACATGCACTCTGGATTATTGAGCGAAGGTTTGAATACTCCCATACAGTCCAGACTTTTAAACGTTGGTGCAAATCTGGCCCGGGGCTCAATATATGGGAGTAAAAACCACAACATGAGATCAGGTTTGTGTACTGTAGAAACTCTGCCTAATTGTAGTAAAATTGATGTTAATTCTTGTCATAGTGGGGACATTCTTGCCACAAAGGTGCTCGGCTTTGGTGTAATGGATACCCTAACATAAGAATGATCATTCTTACAATTTTTTAACAAAACTTCTGCTCCTATTTCACCCCTGAGCTACTATGAATGATTAGTATATCTTTATCCATCCCTACGCTCACCACTTCATCCAGCTGCCCTTTCACTCACTTACTTTATCATTCATCTATGCATTCACTGAGAATTAGTTATGCATTTAATTAGTCATTCATCCATGCATGCACTCATCTACACAGTTGCACACATGCACAAACACACACTGGCATAGGGGATCCCCCACTTAAACTGTTTAAGCGGGGGCTGACACAGGACTCCATGGGCTGGTAAACTTAGTCCCACTAAAACTTAGGGGCAGATTTATAAGATGGCGGAAAGCATACCCTGTTGCAACGGCAACAGATTATCCTTTCCACCAAACTAAAGGTCTGGAATAGTTACGACTGTTTCATGTGCATTCCAATAGACAAAGGTGATAAAACAACCAAAGAAACCTTCATTTTACAGGACTACTACTACTGTGATTATTTGTCTTGATCCAGCTGAGTGTCTCCTGTTTATAAGGTAGACATACCCAGTTATCAATGCTTACTATTAAAAATAATCCTTCGCTGGACAGAGTTGAGAAGTGCTCTCTCTGGCTTTCAGTTTGACAAACTCGTGGAACATAGGAAGGTGAGTTTGTGATGTGTGGTAAAAACCACTGGGGAAGCATGTTCGTTTTGGAAAAATCACAGTTACCTCTTAGGGACCAATTACGATCTCGTTAGGAAGGGCTCCAAACAGCATTCAGAAAAAGCAAATCTGATTTGGAGCCTATGTTTCCGAATGAAGTGTTCCCCTTTCTGAAAGACCAAGTACAATGCGAGGAAGCAATCCGCACTGACTGAATCGGTTCCGACCGCAAGTTAGTCAGTCCGACTCGTTCGGAGCCAATTTGTGCAGCGCGATGGGAACAGTTTCCAAATGAGTGACTCTGACAGCCATAGCGACTAGGTTTTGACAAGACGAAACGGCTGTGGGAACCGGATTTTGGAGGGCAGTGGCAGAGGGGCCTGCCACAGGGTGCTCGTTTTTCCCCACCCACCCATTTTTTTCATTGGAAGCCTGTGTTCACGTTGGGTACACAGGCTCCCATTGAATTCAATCGGAGTCCGACCGAACCAAGTCCGTACCCATACGGATACATCATACTCGGTCGGTCGGACTCTCGGAATGCGATTTGTACGGAAAGCATTCCTAACCCGAGTCGGTAAGAATGCTTTCCTAACGAGGTCGTAATTGGCCCCTATGAATATATTTTTTTGTTTTCTGTATAAGTTAAGAAGAAATGCATTTGTCTTTCTTGCTAGTGAACGCTGTTATCAGCATTCAGTTTTCAAAAATCAAACGACTTTTACCAACAAATAACTTTTCTGAGAAACATAAGGCTCACTTTGTTTAACAAGAAACTCAAGGAAAGTATTTGTTTTTTTTGCCAGTGAACACTGTTAATTGCATTCAATTTCAAAAGTTAAATGACTTTTACCAACAATGAACTCTTCTGAGAAAAAGTAAGGCTTGCTGGAAAGTGCAAGTATTAATTATTTACAAAGGTGAACTCTGTGAGCAGCACAATTTTTCTTTTGCAAATGCGAACTCAGATCAAAGTATCATTGACACTGCTTTCAAATTTACAGGCACTGAGAAAAGCACAATTCATATGAACTATAACAATATTAATTAAGCATCAAGAGCTGAAGAAAAGCGCAGTTGTTTGGAGATTCAAAGACACAATGAATTAACAAGAGCTGATGTAAGCGCAGTCGTGTGAAGAATTTAAGGCATAACTAATTGATAATGCTGAGGAAGGTGCACTCAATTTGGGAAGACAATCATGAAACATTATCATAGCTAGAAGGTGTAAGTTATGTGTTATTTTTGTTTATGAGAATTGTTAGACGGCGACCTCAGAGGAGCCCGGGAAGGGAGTCCTGACTACCCTGAGACCCACCCCCAAGTATCGTAGCCGGGCACTGGCGGGGGACTCCTCAGGAGGAGAAGTCTTGTATCGAGGATCGTACTTCGGGCACCACACGACACAGAAACAACACACCGTGCGTTCTCAGGAACCAATCTTTATCAAATAGGTTAGCACTGCAAATATGTACAAGGAGAGCGCGGGCTCAATGAGTCTCGGAAGGGATAGGGGGTAGCGGGACAGTCTTTGGCACAAAAGTTCAAGGCAAGGATGTACCCGGCGCGCAGCTCACAATCCTCGAGCTGGGGGGTAGGTTGGTTGTCGTGGGGTCCGGCGGGACCAGTGGAGTCTGTGGAAGCCGCGAGTCACTCAGCGGGCTCAGGTACAAGTTCGGAGGTCTTACGATCTGCAGGGAGCCGCGAGTCACTCAGCAGGGCTCAGGTACAAGTTCGGAGGTCTTACGATCTGCAGGGAGCCGCGAGTCACTCAGCAGGGCTCAGGTACAAGTTCGGAGGTTTTACGATCTTCGGGGAGCCGCGAGTCACTCAGCAGGGCTCAGGTAGTTCTAAGTTCCAGGAGCCGCGACCGCGTCAGCAGGCTCTCGTTGTTCCAGCGTCGAATCTGCCGGATAGTCCCAGAGCACCCCTTGTTATAGGTCGTCCCCTCTTTGATGTCCGGAGCCTGTCCAGGCAGGGGTCTTGTCACCTGGGGGTCGCTTGTCGGGGTTTTCCTGCCATTGTCTTGTGATCTTTCATGGCCGGGTCGGGAGGAGTCCCAGACACCCAGCAGGCGTGGAGCCAGCCTTCAGGGAGGCCGGAGGGCCGATCGAAACCCATCGTCCCAGGGGAGTTCAGAGGTGCGATAGAAACTGCTCCTCCCTCTCTCACCCCTGGAAGCGTGATGTCCTCCAGCCGGAGTGGCGCCTCTAGGCCCGGGTCGCGCTGGGGCCGGGCGGCCATCTTGGTGCATGAAGTGGGCACGCGGGCCCGGGGTGGCCGAAAGGAGAGAGGCCATGGACGAGGATGTCCGGGTCGAGTGCGTGTGTTCTGGTGGAGAGGCTGGGTGAGGCCGGGGGATTGGGCTGCCGGCACCAGGTTAGGTGGTGTGGGGACCAGTAGAGCCATGTTATGAGGCCGGGTCCAACAAGAATACATTGTAGATGAAGAACAATTGTACCAAGGCTTTTTTCTCTATATTTCTTGAAAGACAAGGATGTTATGTTATGTTATGTTATGTTATGTTATGTTATGTTATGTTATGTTACTGGGTATTTGTAGAGCGCACGGCTACTCCCAAGAGTGTCCCGGCGCTGGTCATAAAAACCCGTAACAAGGCCCTCAGCCGTCACACACCACATACACCGATCATGGGAACAGCAGTGTTTTTAGTTTGTGACGAAAGCACAATAGATCATTTTCCCAGCGCAACTCAGTAGGAAGGTCATTCCAGAGTGCAGCCACCAGTACCTGAAAGGAACGGCCTCCCCGCCGGGTGCGATAGAACCTGGGAGTAAAAAGCAAACGGGAGGATGAGGACCGTAAATTGCGTGAAGGTACGTACTGTTGGCATCGAGCCCTTAGATAAGGAGCACCGATGTTGTGAAAGGCCTTAAAGGCCAATACCAGTGCTTTAAAGAGTACCCTCTTACGTACTGGAAGCCAGTGGAGTGTTCTCAAAAGAGGGGTTGTGTGAGTGCGACGGTCAGCTAAAAAAATCGCTCGAGCAGCAGCATTCTGAGCCACCTGAAGACGATTAAGTAAATATTCAGGGAGACCCAGATATAGAACATTCACATAGTCAAGCCGAGAGAGTATCAAGGCTTGCACGACTATCTTCCTGTGGGACAAAAAAAACAATGGTAAGAAATTTCGCATCATCCTGAGCAGTCCAAAACATGTGCCCACCACCGATTGAACCTGGGCAATCATGGAAAGATTACTGTCCAATTTAACCCCCAGGTTTTTAACCGTAGTGGCCAGGTCAGTAGGGGGAGACATATTAGATGGCCACCATTCACGCTATTCATCGTCCGGTGAACAACCGAAAAAAATCATTTCTGATTTATCAGAGTTTCATCTTAGGTGGTTAGCATTAAACCAGTTAAACACTGCCGAGAGGCAAAGGTTGATCATCTTCCCGTCCAAGACTTCACCCTTGGCACATGTGTGTCGTCTGCATAAGAGACGATTCTGGCACCAAAAGATTCAACCAACAGTGCCAGAGGAGCCACATACAAATTAAACAATGTGGGGCTCAGGATGGAGCCCTGGGGAACACCCACATTCATCGTTTGAATGAAGGCCTCAAATGGGGGGGACCAAACAGCTTGCTGACGATTGGTAAGGTAGGACCGGAACCATTGTAAGACATTGCCCCCAATACCGCACCTCCAAAGACGCTCGAGAAGAAGGTCGTGAGGTACGCTATCGAAGGCTGCAGATAGGTCGAGCAATACCAATACTGCTCTCCCGCCATTATCCAAAGTGACTTTTATCGACTCCGATATCTCGAGGAGGGCAGTTTCAGTGCTATAATTAGCACGGAAACCAGACTGGCTAGGATGGAGAACGCCATTCGATTCTACAAACTCTCCAAGAACCTGGTTGACATATTTGTCCAGAGTCTTGGATAGGGCAGGAAGCAGTGAAATGGGTCTATAATTGCTAGCTGTCCTAGGATCAGCAGAGGGGTTTTTTTAACAGGGGGAGAATTTTCCCCAGTTTCCAGCTATCCGGAACTGTCCCCGTAGATAGTGAAAGATTCAGTACCCGATTAACTGCCGGGTTAATTACCTCCGCTATCGAGGCCAGAATCTTTGCAGGACAAGGATCTGCTGGAGAGCCAGACTTAAGAGAGCGGAGAAGGTGTAAGGATTTTTCTAATGAGATTTCAGGAATATGTAATAGGCAATTTACAGCCGGAGGTGGCTGCGAAAGAAGCCAATCCAAATTCATATCACAATTGGGGCTAGCCGCTTCGAAAGTAGCCTGTAAAGAGGAGATTTTAGTGAAGAAAAATTGGGCAAAACTGTCAGTCCAGGCTTTCGTTGGAGTAAAAGGATTTTTTATGGCATTAGGGGCCGTGAAATCTGTTACAACTTTAAAAAGTTCTTCACTTTTATTTCCTGCTTTCTCAATTTTTGCGTTGAGAAAATTCATTTTTCCCATGCGAATTTTATTATGATACGCTTTTAGTGCAATCTTATAGGTTTGCTTGGCGCGTGTATCAAAATCCTGTCTCCATTTCCTTTCTAAACATTTGCAGAGGCTCTTATTCTTCCTGAGATCTTCGGTAAACCAGGGAGCAGTTGGTCTGCCTCTATTAGCTACTCGGGTTTTGAGGGGGGCAATGTTATTTACACAAGTTTCAAGCCAGCTATCCAACGAAGATACGTCAGCCGCAAGACTACCCATAAATGAAAAAGGATGAGTTTCCAGAAAAGCTCCCACTGCTGCCGAGGTCATTGGCTTAAATGACCTAAAACTATTAGTTCGTGGTGCATAAGACTTAGAGGATGAGGCCAGTGTTTCTTTAATGCTAAAAGTTAACAGGTGATGATCTGACCAGACAAAGGGAAGAGGTATGGCCATTTCAATTAGTTTATTAGAAAAAACTTGGTCTAATATATGTCCCTTTTCCTGGGTGGAATGGGTAACATATGGAGAAAGATGGAGCATGTTTAATGATTCGTACAGCTTCATTGAATCCAGATTATGGGGCAAATCCATTTGAAAATTAAAATTACCTAAAATTAAGCATTGTTCATATTTGGCGGCCAGGGGGGAGATGGCAGAGTTCAAACCTTCCAGGAAGCTTTTAGCCTGACCAGGAGGCCGGTAGACTAAGGCCCCAGCAATAGAATGGTGGGGAGATATTTTTAGAAGGAAACTCAAGCTCTCAGTATTCTCTAGAACAAAATTAGGAAGAGTAGTGCAAGTGAATATATTTTTATAAATAATCGCCACTCCTCCACCGCGTCCCCCTACACGATCGCTCCTTACGATAAGGTAATTAGATGGAATGGCATTGGCAATAGTAGGGTTAGACCCTTCATGAAGCCATGTTTCAGTGAGAAACAGCACATCAGGCTTAGAATCGGAGAGAAGATCGAAAATTTGGTATTCGTGTTGTTTCATAGAGCGGGTATTCAAGAGCATCAATTTTAAATCTTTGCTAGTACGCTGATTCGTAGATATGGATTGGACGAACACACGTTCCCCTAGAGAGGATAGATCAGCAATGGCCGGGAGAAGGGGGAGGGTCCAATGGCATAATTCACAACTCCATGCTTCCATGGAGCCTACTGAGAGAGAGTGGGGCAACAGTTCTCACCAGTGTTAAGTTTTTTAAGATCTCCAATGGTGTAATTAATTCGGGGGTTATGTATGTTAGAAAACATCTTACCTCTATTACTAAAACCGGAATAGTTCAGCACGTCCGAGGCGCGGACGGGCGCAGACGGGCTTGCCTTAGGCGCGCCAGTGGCGCACGTCCGCTGTGTGCTAGTGCAGCGTCCCGTTTTATCCCCTCTGTGATTAGTGGACTAGACCGCGCCGTGACCAAGATGGCGGGTCTTCACCAAATAAAATCCCCACTTCCTATTCCCTCCGATCTCAGTTCGATTCCCTCCGTGTCATGTATTACAATTCCAGGATAAAAGTTTTAAATCAAGTTCAAACGTCAAGACACCCAAATAAAGTTTTTAAAAAGATGGCAACATTCAACTCGTTTTTACAAGACAAATAAATGTGCAAATAGCAAAATAGTTGTTAGGTAAGATCGGCGTTCACAGGGCAACAGCTGAGCAAAATTACACGGGTCCGCGCGCGCTAGCGCAGCGTCCCGTTTTATCCCCTCCGTGATTAGTGGACTAGACCTCGCCGTGACCAAGATGGCGGATCTTCAACAAATAAAATCCCCACTTCCTATTCCCTCCGATCTCAGTTCGATTCCCTCCGTGTCATGTATTACAATTCCAGGATAAAAGTTTAAAATCAAGTTCAAACGTCAAGACACCCAAATAAAGTTTTTAAAAAGATGGCAACATTCAATTCGTTTTTACAAGACAAATAAATGTGCAAATAGCAAAATAGTTGTTAGGTAAGATCGGCGTTCACAGGGCAACAGCTGAGCAAACTATTATTATTATTATTATTATTAAGAAAGCAATCCCACCCCTGGGAATATACATTTTCAGGACATTTATTGAAGGAACCAGTGGTGTAACTTGTGCATACATTATATATGATTATAGAATTTGAGACATACACATACTATCCTAATTGTGCTTACATTTGTCGTTTTAGGCCTCCTTCCCATCAGTTCCTTTCCCTCCTTCTTCCCCTCACTAGGCATCTCAGGGGTCCTGTGTTAGGAACCCAGTGGCACCTGGAGGTAGGTTCCTTTTAGCTTCGTGCCATTCCTGAGAAGCAGCAGATTCTTTCCTGACAGGCATGACACAAGCAGACCTTCAGTGTGTAGACGGCGGAGATTACTCCATCTGTGCCGGATACACATACCTCCGATGGCCCGACAGAGCAAGGGCCACCTTAGGTTTGGCCATATATATGCCCACCCAATTATAGCGGGCAGAACCATGGCCAGTTTTCACTGCCCGTCACTGCCATGAAAAACGTGACGTTAGGGGACAGTGAAAACTCCAATGGGGAGGGGGTCATTTTTTTTATTTCAGAAAGAAAATCCTACTTTAGAATTTTGTTTTTTGAAAATAAAAAAAAAGTTTGAAGTTTGGCGTACAGATCTGTCATATTGATGGAGCTGTCTGTCAAACTTACAATGTATTTCCAGGAACCACCGCGACCGCGCCTCCTGGAAATGCAAGAGAAGTCCACAGAGGCAGCAGACATCTATAAATACGGCAGGCGGAGAACCCGCCGCCATGTTAGGAGTAAAGTATTCCTCCATGGTGATGGTAATTACTCCGTCTGCCAACATATATATCGGCCCCTTAAATCGTTGTTTATGAGCTACTTCTGTCAGCAGGTCTGCAGACAAAATGTGCAAATAATAACACTATTGTTGAACATTATGACAAAGAGGTGTGGGAGGTGGGCTAGCACACACAGGAAAGGAAAGTGAGAAAGTGAAATTACAAACACAGAGAGAGGCACAAATAGAAAAAGTGAATAAGGGAGAGAAAGATAAGAAAGAAAAAGGATGAGAACAAACGATAAGTAGACAGAAAGAGGAAGAAAGGAAGGGAGGGAGGAAGGAAGGAAGGAAGGAAGGAAGGAAGGAAGGAAGGAAGGAAGGAAGGAAGGAAGGAAGGAAGGAAGGAAGGAAGGAAGGAAGGAAGGAAGGAAGGAAGGAAGGAAGGAAGGAAGGAAGGAAGGAAGGAAGGAAGGAAGGAAGGAAGGAAGGAAGGAAGGAAGGAAGGAAGGAAGGAAGGCAGGCTAGCTATAATATGGGAAAGGGTGAAAGGATGGATGAGTGAAGGGATAGAGAGAGAGGAATATAAAGATATATTGATGGGTGAAAGGATGAATATAGTTACGAAAAAGTGGATGGCTGGATAGATGCGTGCATGGGTGGATTGAAATTTGAAGGGACGGACAGATGAATGAATAAATGGATGGATGGATGGATGGGAGGAGGATAAAAGGGCTGACGACAACTCTCCAAAGTGGGGTCGGGTTTGCTTCCTTCTTGCTCTCCGAGAGAATAAAGGTATGTTTCAAGTGGAGGGTATTTTAATTTCCTGCCTACCCCCTTGCACACACACACGCGCTCTCTCTCGCCCAACGATGAAAAGGGCGTTTTCACTTCTAATAATTAGCTGTATTTTTGTTATAACAATAGATTATCGGGATTTTATATTTGCACAATGCACGGATTGGCCACTAGGGGCCAGTGCATACACGTCTCCTGGAGGTTGGGATACATTATGAATAAAGCCGCAACTCCTGCTGAATTGGCGAAAGCTTGTCTATTCAAAATGTTCTTGCTGTGGAGTAAATCAGAAAGCTTGCTTCCTATCAAACATCATTACGGAAGGTACCGATACCAAATATTACTTGATTTATATCATTGCTTCCAGTCTAGGGAGACTCACTGGCAGATAGGTTATGAAAGGTGATGGTGCCTGATTGGAAAACATCAGAAACTACATAATTTAAAGGGAGGTTTTGGCAGGAGGGGGTCCTGATTGTGTGAGTGGAAGACCAAGGGAGATAAAACAAGGGATTAAAGTGACAATGACCTGAATGAGTGATCTCGTTTATGTGAATAAACAAAACATTTTTGGAGGGTGATAAAGCTTTGGAAAGAAGGTGACATCAGGGAAGTCTATGGAGCCCTTTTGTTTCTTTTTAGGAGGGCGTATATTATTGAAAAGTGGTTACGGCAGTGTTTTGTGTTGGTAGATTGAAAAACACACAATTAATTTTATTATAATGGAGAGACGGGTGTTGGAAGTCAGCAGATTTGTCAGGGGTAAAAGAGAAAAGCCTTGACGTGATGTGGAAGAAAGGAAGGAAGACAAGAAGGAAAGAATATCTGGTAATAGATTTATTCCAAAAAAAGCAGGAGAGTTCACAGAAAGCAGCGTGCAGAGCAGGGATCCAGGCAAAAATTAATAGGAGTTGTTGAGGATCTATAACTCTTGAGATTGCACGACCTAAGAGCTAAAACAAAGATTCTAATGGGGAACCACAAACATCTATCTAGAGTTAAGCAGCGAAACGCCTATGATGAGACAATGTGGAAAAAGGCATTAACATGCAGTCGCGTATAAATACCGAACATTGTGTAAGTAAATAACAATTTGTACATATATACATACAGCACACCAGAGAAGTGCGTCATAGTGTGAGAAGAGAAAGTAAAAAGAGTATTACAATAAAAACTCGCCGGGTAGTAGAAACTAGTCTGCTCAACATCTGGGAGCAAACGGATCTAAATCACGCGGCCCAGGATTGGGTGGCGCTGGGTATGGCAATAGCGAAAAGAAATACAACACAACTATGGGGAGCCAGACAGACCCCCACCATTAGAAGATGGTGCCAGGACATGGACGACGTAATGATAACCGAAAAATCAGTATACTTACATAGGAGATGCCCTAAAAAGTGGACCCATGTGTGGGGGAAGTGGAATGCATATTGGGGCAAAATTTGTGATCCCCCACAAGAGGAATCGCTGTCAGAAGAAAGTGACTAGCTAATGAGAGAAAAACATGTGCTACTGTAATAGATATGAACATGAACAAAGTTGAGGGTGCAAAAGAAAACCCGAAGTATGTACTGGTTAAACTGCTAAAGATCATGGTTCAACTATTGTCCTACAATATAATGTATGTAAAAGTGAATACAAGTGGTAATGCAGAAATGTTTATAACAGAAAATGTTAATACAAATATATATATTTTTTAAATAATATGGTATGAATGGGACTTAAAAGTGAGTATATGTAATAAACTGTCAACAAAGTCAAATACAAGTAATTTAGAGTCTTTGCTTCATCTGTGTTGTATTATGTTTTAATCACATTTACGTGTCTGCCCCTTTTCATCAAATGTTTGCTCTCTTGATAAGGAGACAATTTATTTTTATCCTCTTGAAATTGCTCTTTTAAAAATAGAGAATAATGCACACCCATCTCAAAATCTTATCTGGTGCACTGACCGGTTTTTAAGTTGCCAGATCTTATCCATGATTGACGTCTTCCATAATCTAGTCCTAAAATCCTGATTGCCATTTCAGGCATCCTGAACATCAGCAATGGCATATTATTCAATGCCCGAAATAGAACTCCCTCAACCAATCCATGCCACCTTCCTGCATCTGTAAGAAAGGAAAATCTCTGCACAGGGATTGTGTGTGTGTGTGGGGGGGGGGGATGGTCATCTTCAAGCTTGAAATTCTTTGGCTATGTATACTCAATGGCCATGGTTATGATAGACTTCCAGAAAATACAAGTGGTCAAATCAGCACAGAAACTGCAGAAGTTACAGAGCTTTACAACTTTCTTAGGATGTTCAATGACTGTGGATCACTCATACCTAACCCACCAGCTCTGAATTACCAGCTATATGACCTGCCGAAGGACCAGACTGAATGGTCATGGGGCACCAATCAGGAACAGGCCATTCAAGACTTCAAAGAGGTCAGATAGCTGCTGGTCAGTTTATTTGTACAGTTTTAGATTTACGCAAAGAAAAAGGCTTGAGGCAATCAATGTGCCTCAGAGTAATATTTTACAACACATAATACAATATTTACAGCTCATAAATCAATACATAAAGTAACAAATATTCAAGAAATCCTTCTTAAAGCAATAGGCCAAAGGACATATAAAAAACAAGTTTGCAACCGTTAGTTAGGCAGGTTGTCAGAGGGAATATAATTTATAGTGATCGGTTATCATGACAAAGTAATTTCAAAATAGCGAGAATTGATCTCATGTAGCAAGACATTTCTTCAAAAGGTGGGGTTTCATGAGTTAAAGAAGATAAGCATAACTTAGGTGCAGGGCCTGAGCAGGGCTGGGAAATGGTTGGATTTTTCTTGAACCTTTGCATTCAAAGGCACTTGTTTATTTTGCTAACTATGCGGGAGCCCCCATGGATAGTGAGTTTCTGGGAAAAATATTTTTTTATATTTCCAATACTTCTAAAGAGCTTAGGTGTAACACATTACATGTTAAAGAGCTAGTTAATAAATTCATATTTCCTCACTTGGAAATCAATTGAAGGAGAAGACCAGTGTAATATTGTAATATTTGTGGTACGTGGTGAGAAATCCAACTGTAATATGAAGGATAGCCTTTAAATGTGCTAGCCTCTTCTGAATTCAAGTTAGAAGTGCATTGCCCTGGTCGAGGAAGTGGAGCACAAGGGACTGTTGTATGAAAGGTTTGAAGTTGCAAAGTAATTTGAGTTGAAGGAATGCTCTTTTTGTCAGATTTGTAATGTGTACTTCAAGACTAAGCTTCCTGCCTAATATGATTCCTAAGGATTTGCAAATTCAGCAATTAGAGGCTGAAAACCATCAGTCAAATATTTTATTTCATTTATTTATTGTTTCAGTTTAAAAATATAAGCAATACAATATAAAAACATTAAAATCCACAGTCCAGTACATGAAAACATAAAAATAAATGTACTTTGGCAATTCATATAATAAACTGGAATAAAACAGGTATCTTGTAAACATATTGCGAACTCATCCATATAATTTAGGAGCCACCATAAGCTCCTACCAAAGCGCTCAATACATCTAGCTGGTCGTTCATTGTACTATTGTGAGACACCAGATTGAGTCAAAATAAATGTTTCATAGTAGCTGCCGAAAACAATTAAAAAGCCCACAAAATGATATGGACACATTCATAACATCAGAAAGTCACCAAAGGACCTTATTTAAGTGCTTCATGCATGGAGTTATAATTAGTTTAAAACAACTTTTATGACTCCAAATAAGATCAGTAAAAAAATGCAGATTTAAAATTTCATGTTAAATGCCATCAGCTCAGGAGTTACTCTTAACACACTGCTCTTCTTGAGCACCCAAAACTACCTAAATAATATAGAAATCATACAAATAATTCCATATGCAATGTTGTATCAAGAGGTTGAATCAAAATAATCAAACATTTGGGGATGGCTGCCAGGAACAATCAGAGAACATACAAACATATTACAGTCTTGCCAGTAGCATCTGGGGATCATTATTAGTCCCTGCTCAAGTGCTCCATGCATTTGATTGGTGATCGATTAAGGCACTTCTATGACTTCAAATCAAAACAATTAAAAGCAACATATTTCAAGTTTTGTGGTCAATGCCTACTGCTTAAAAAATTGATCTCGTCCCACTGGTCTTTATATACATGCGATCAAGAATGCCTCAACAGTACATAAGCCATATGGCACAATATTCTGGGACATCTTTAGGCACTGAACCCAAGTCATTTTACTACTAAGATAAGGACAGCAAAACCATCAGCCTTATATTGAGGCTTGATGCAAGTAACATAAATTGGTTTAGAAGGAGACCTACCATTTTTCAACCTTGATATTTGTTAGCAAGCTAGGACTTAATCTATTAAATGACGGTGATATTATGTCTGAGCATTTCTCTGAAAGTATAGAGAAGGATTTCATGGTCCACTTTATCGAAGGTCTACAAGGATTCAATTGTCATTTGTGTCAAACATGTTTAGGCAATCATCTACCACTGCCTTCACAGATGTTTCGGTGCTGAGTCCCAAACAAAATCCAGCTTGAAAATCACGAATATGGTCATTTACTGCCACATAATAGTTAAGCTGAACTACAACATTATTTTCCAACAATTTCATTAGGAATTTTAGACCTCCCATAGCGAAAAATTCTCAAGGTATTGTGGGCCAGCTGTTGGCTTTTGATATGAGGTTTAACCTGCCCAATTTTCAAGAGGACAGCAACATAACTGTGTTCCAGTAATGTGTTAACAAATTCAAGCTAGTGATCGCAACTGATCTTTGTAGTAAGGTTTGGTGTTATTGGATCTGCTTCCTAGCTTGAGGATACTCTGCATTTTGAGTGACTTCTAAGTAACTTGTTTAACAAATGACCAAGAAACATTAATTTTCTTCAGAATAGTTATGTCCGAGTTATCATAAATGGAGGAGCATACATTTGGTCTGATCAGCCAAATTTTATTGTGAAAGAACTTTGCAAATTCATCAGATGTATACGCCCTAATTTAATGTTTAATGTGCAAGACCTTTCTGCATTTAAAATAACCTTAATTGTCCATAATTAACATAATTCATTCTGACATAGTTGTCAATCTGACTTACTTTTTGTAAAGTGTTATTTAGGATTTCAAAGGAAGTCTTTGAAGCCTGATGGGGGTATATTCCACTATTTATCAGTGCCTCAGAGGGCACTTCTTTCAATATTGAGATCACAAGGCCACCAGTTTGCAAAATTTTTCGGGTTTATGTATTTTTCCAAAGTTGAGCGAGGCTTATGCTAATGCCAGATCTTTGTGAGAAGATGTCTGGATTAATGCCTGGGACAGAAACACCACTTGACCTGCGTTGGGGGGTCTGAAGGAAATTGAATGTGGGTCACAGGGAACTGAGAAGATTCAGAACACTAGACTGCTAACTGCATACCCTTGCACTACACACTTCTGCCGTCTGATGTCAGTTCTGGATCATTGGCGGCAGAGCCCTTTATAAAACCTTTAAGGACTTGTACACCTTACGTGGCAATGAGTCTTCAGTTGCAATGGCTCTTGGCTTACGCTTAGTTCGCACCCATGCTTCATTCCCTCACTGTTGCTTTATAGCTCCTGCTTGGTTCCCTCAGTTTCCCCAGTCCCTGGCCTCTTGTTAGTCCATTATTCTGCTGTGCTGTGCTTTATTTCTCCTAATTACTCCTAACAGTTGCACCAATGTGTTGTAAGAAGCGTCCTGTGGCAGTAAGCTGGTTACCAGGTCAGCTCATGGACATTTGAGTCACACCCGCTGTTGCGACCGGTAAGTCCATTGCTTGTATATCTGTTGGTGTGGCATTCCTATCTATTGCATTATACTTACCAATCACTTCCTGTTGTACAGCGGTGTCAACTCAGCAAACGCAATAAACAACTGTCTTTGAGGTACCACCTCCCCCCACCCCGTACCCCACGAGAATGCTGAGTTTTCGAATGAGAGCCCACTCGGATGTTTACATCTCTCTCTTTCGTTCCCCTTCCCTGTTTTCCATGCATTCCTATTGAAGACATCAAGTTCTGTTTCACTTTTGTCATAGAGGACTCCGGTGGTTGGCATTTTTGGCTCATCCACGATTTCGGAAACTGACAGAGGAGTGAAGAGATGTGATCAGACAGCAGAGCTGTCAACTTAGATTTAAAGGGAACAGTTTCACTTTAAGTTCTAACCATCTCTTGTGGGTAATCAAAATGTAGACCCTGTATGTCTCTGAATCAGGTAAACTTCCTCAGCGACTAGGATGTAGGTTTAATGTGCATATTTAACAGGGTGAAAGGGATCACACAATGGTCTGTCCATCAAAGAGCCATCAAGAGTTGAAGAGCCTGGTTTTGCAATGACTAGGTTGAGAGTTCCTCTGTAACATATGTGGGGTTTACAACAAATTGAGCACTGTCATGATTACTTAGAAAGGAATGTGACTTTTGAGTAGTTAAGTCATTCCGAGACCCACAAGGGAAGTAAAAGTCTCCCAAAAACATCTTTGTTGGTTTTAGTCAGAAGTTAGCTTCATTTGTGTGGCCTATTCAGTAACTGTCATTATGCACCTGGTGCTTTGAATTATTTCAATTCACTCTCATATGCTTGGCAGCCCCAGGTGATCAGGATAACATTTGCTGAATGTTTATTTTACACATTTTTCCATCAGATGGGTTAGTACAGTTGATTCATTAGAAGCAAACCAAGGTTATACTTCGCAGAATGCATTCAGGTGTCAAAGAAAATAGGTTGACTTAATGAAACGGAGTGAGCTGGCAACCCTACCCTCATGAGCCCTTCCTCTGGTGTACTCTGATCAGATGGAAATCTCAAGTAGGAGAAACAATGATTGCATGAGCAGCTAATACCAAAACTGACATTCATGTGGGAGACGTCATCATTGCCAAGAACTGCTGAACAGATGGAAAGTACTGAATGCTATCTGAGAGTCACCTTCTGACTTTTACCGACGAGAGAGAGACGAAAGTGATGCCTACTGTGAAGAATATGCAATGTGCCTGCCTTTAATAAATCCCAGTGAAAAACTAATTTCACCTTCCCACAACTTATTTTAGTCAATTGATGAAAGAAGACGCAGGCCTGCGGGACATGGGATCTCAAGTCTATTTCTGGACCTGAACAGAGATCTAGGCAACACAAACCAAAAGCCCAAATAATGAGACACTCTCGACAGTGGGAATTATACTCTTCAGTCGTTGCACCACTAGTACAGGCTGAGGGTGGATGCTACCAGCTGCTGCCTCGACACAGTAAAATGACCCTTTCTTGGATCAAAACTTGCTTCACATAATCTGTGTCATTTTATTTTTATTTTTAGACTTGAGTTGGTTAATTCAATCTGGATGAAGAGGTATGCTATTGTATGCTGTGAGTGGTGCAGGGACAGAATATTGAATCAAAAATATCGACTTGCACAAATATTGAGTTGCCAATATCGTGGGTCAGAAATATCGACAGCTTAGATTCTCGTGGTCAAGAATATCGACTTAAGGTAAGTAATATCGATTTAAAAAATATCGAAGTGTTTAATATCGTTTGCAAAAATATTGTTGTTAAAATTATCGTTTGTTTATTGATGTTATGTATTTTAGTATATGTTTTATATGTATGTGTTGTATTTTTTGTAAAAGAATTGTTTGTATTTTTAATATATGTGTTACATTTTTAGTAGCTACTAAAAATAAATCTTTGAATTTTGCGTTTTTAGTTCCAAAGCGGGTGGTGGGTTTATAGGGGAATAAGGGTGAGAAGTAATTTAATTATATTAAATGTATTGATTATTTTTATTTATTAATATTTGTTTAATTGAGATGTTATATTGTTAAATGTATAAAGTATTTTATTATTAATTAATCAATAACTAGGTAATTAATTAACATTAATTAATTGGTAATTAATTATGGTAATTGTGTAATCAATTTTAGGTGTGTGTTGTGGTGTTTATAGGTGTTAAGGGTGGGAAGTAATTTATTTTTAATTGATGAATTAATAATTGGCTTTAAACGAATTTTAATTAATTGGTAATTAATTATGGTAATTGTGTAATTAATTTTAGGTGTGCGTTTTGGTGCTTATAGGAGAAAAGGGTGGGAAGTAATTTGAATTTAATTAATTAATATATAGTTGTTAATGTTAATTATTGTGTATGTATTTTGGGTAATTTTGTGTCTGTTTTTACTTTTAAAGGGGTAAAGGGTGGGTATTAAATACATTTTAAATACTTTATTATTAGTTGTTAATAGTAAGTGTTTTATTATTTTAGAGTTTAATTTAGGTGTGTGCTGTGGATATCATAGGGTTAAAGTGTGTGTAGTCAATTAATGTTTATTTAGTTTTATTAATAATATTTTTTAAATTGATTAGTAATTATGTTAATTTTTGGGAACACATTAATTACAAATGTTGAATTGTTTTGTTATTTTTGTGCTGTTATAGGCTAGGAAATACAATACATACATTTAGGTATTAATTAATTTACCTGTTTGTAAATATTTTCTAGTTTAAAATATGTTTTTAATAAATGCATTTAGTATTTTATACTGTATATTATTTGTAGGTTGTTTATATGTAATTAATATTATAATATTTTTTCTTTTTATATATTTAATATATATTTGATTTTTCATTTCTAAATATTGTTCATTTATTTTTATGATTTTTTAAATTTTTTAATGTTTTTTGTTTTTGTTTTAACTGTTGGAGTGTGAAAAAGTAATTTTTGTCTCTTCGCTATCCAACGCTTTCCCAATTGTTGCACTCAGTGGAGTGGGAATAGTTATTTTAACCTCACCGCTATCCAACACTTTCCCTCTTGTTGCACTCACTGGAGTGGAAGTAGTCATTTTTACCCCTCTGCTATCCAAAACTTTCCCTACTGTTGCACTCACTGGAGTTGGAATAGTAATTTTTATACCTCCGCTATCCAACACTTTCTCTACTGTTGCACTCGCTGGAGTGGGAGTAGTAATTTTTACCCCTCCGCTATCCAACACTTTCTCTACTGTTGCACTCACTGGAGTGGAAATTGTAATTTTAACCTCACCGCTATCCAACACTTTCCCTCTTGTTACACTCACTGGAGTGGAAGTAGTCATTTTTACCCCTCCGCTATCCAACACTTTCCCTGCTGTTGCACTCACTGGAGTTGGAATAGTAATGTTTACACCTCCGCTATGCAACACTTTTCATACTGTGGCACTCACTGGAGTGGGAATAGTAATTTTTACCCCTCCGCTATCCAACACTTTCCCTACTGTTTCACTCACTGGAGTTGGAATAGTAATTTTTTACCTCTCTGCTATCCAACACTTTCCCTACTGTTGCATTAACTGGAGTGGGAATAAAAAAAATGTACTCCTCTGCTATCCAACAGTTATTCTACTGTTGCATTCAGTGGAGTGGGAATAGTAATTTTTATCCCTTCGCTATCTTACACTTTCCCTACTGTTGCACTCTTTGGAGTAGGGATTGTAATTTGTTTCCCTCCCCTATCCAACACATTCCCTACTGTTGCTCTCACTGGAGTGGAAATAGTAATTTTTACTCTTCCGCTATCCAACACTTTCCCTACTGTTACAATGTTTAGAGTGGGAATAGTAATTTTTACCACTCCGCTATCCAACACTTTCCCTACTGTTGCACTCACCGGAGTTGGAATAGTAATTTTTATACCTCCGCTATCCAACACTTTCTCTACTGTTGCACTCGCTGGAGTGGGAGTAGTAATTTTTACCCCTCCGCTATCCAACACTTTCTCTACTGTTGCACTCACTGGAGTGGAAATTGTAATTTTAACCTCACCGCGATCCAACACTTTCCCTCTTGTTGCACTCACTGGAGTGGAAGTAGTCATTTTTACCCCTCCGCTATCCAACACTTTCCCTGCTGTTGCACTCACTGGAGTTGGAATAGTAATGTTTACACCTCCGCTATGCAACACTTTTCATACTGTGGCACTCACTGGAGTGGGAATAGTAATTTTTACCCCTCCGCTATCCAACACTTTCCCTACTGTTTCACTCACTGGAGTTGGAATAGTAATTTTTACCTCTCCGCTATCCAACACTTTCCCTACTGTTGCATTAACTGGAGTGGGAATAAAAAAAATTTACTCCTCTGCTATCCAACAGTTATTCTACTGTTGCATTCAGTGGAGTGGGAATAGTAATTTTTATCCCTTCGCTATCTCACACTTTCCCTACTGTTGCACTCTTTGGAGTAGGGATTGTAATTTGTTTCCCTCCCCTATCCAACACATTCCCTACTGTTGCTCTCACTGGAGTGGAAATAGTTATTTTTACCCTTCCGCTATCCAACACTTTCCCTACTGTTACACTGTTTAGAGTGGGAATAGTAATTTTTACCACTCCGCTATCCAACACTTTCCCTACTGTTGCACTCTATGGAGTGGGATTTACTCCTCTGCTATCCAACACTTTTCCTGCTGTTGCATTATTTGGAGTGGGAATAGTATTTCTTTCACCTCCACTATCCAAGACTTTCCCTACTGTTGCTCTCACAGGAGTGGGAATAGTAATTTTTACCCCTCCATTATCCAACACTTTCCCTTCTGTTGCACTCACAGAGTTAGAATAGTAAATTTAATTATTTTGCTATCCAGCACTTTCCCTACTGCTGCACTGATTGTATTGGGAAATGTAAGTTTAAACATTTTTTTAACAGTTTAGGTGCCAATTCCGATCCGGGTCGGAAAGCACTCTGACCGAGCCGGATCCGGAGTGTTTTCCGACCGAGCCGGAGTCCTGCAGTCCGACCGAGCGAGTACGATGCGGCCGTATGCTGCCGGTCTCGGTTCGGTCGGACTCCCCTAGAAGTCAATGGGAGCCGGTCATGCGACGCGTACATGGGCTCCCATTGACTGAATGGGTACGTCACGGACAAGTTCTCCCCTACAGTGGGTATGCGTCGGTGCCATCTGCACCGTACATGCCTTTGTTGGGGAGACCCATGGGTCTCCCCCTGCGTCAGAGTCGTAGGGCTGCGGGTGACAGGGGGTCCGACACGGACCCCCAAAGGCAACCACCCGGACGATTTGCGAGCCGGACACTCCGGCTCGCACAGGCTGTCGGACGCGTGCATCGTACTGGCTCGGTCGTGAATCGCATCCATTGCACGCCACGGTTAGCTTACGACCGAGACGTACGGAGCGGTTTGGACCCGGAAACGACTCGGTCGGTGAATTTCATGTAGCTCGCATGGTACTAGCTCGCTCGTACAGCTGTACGAGTCGGCCGGAAAACACACGTACGGCTCGTAGTTTTTCCGGCCGGATCGCGTTCGGTGCCCTTCCGACCCGGAACGGAATCGGCCCCAAAATGTTTACATTTATTATAGATTTTTTTAATATTTGAAATTATTGATATATATATTTTTTTATTTTTATATAATTTTAAAGTTTTAAAATAAATTAGATAATAGTTTATTAATTATTTTAAAGTAAAAATATATATATATGTATACATTATTATGTATGTGTGCATATCTTTTTTTAATTACATTTATTTGTTATATTTTGTTAAAATGTATATTAAATTTAATTTTATTTGTTACAATATTAATATTTAATATATTTATATTATTTTATTTTATGTAAATATATTTAAATCAATCTTTTTTACATCTATATTTTTTACATTGATATTTTTGATTCAATATTTTTGTACTTACCTGTGTAGGTATGGGAGTCGATATTTTTGTAGTCTATATATTTTTCGATATTTTTAACATCAATGTTTTTGTCATCGATATTCTATCAGTGAACCCTGTGAGTAGCATTCTTCCTATAAGGTGAATTGCTTGGTACTGTTATGTGTGTTGGGTCTGGACCTAAGTTTACGGTCTAATTCTGTTGTCAGCCACAGATGCACACCATACAGCGATTTACTTCTTGTCTTGGGACTGAAAACGAGCAGTTATGTTGCCATTTATTTATCTCCTTAGACATGCACAGCCTAGTGGTGTGTGATAGTGTTACAAAAACTTGAATTGGTGCCAGGTAGCATACTACAGCCCTTCCAAATGCAGATCATAACTCAGACCAACAAAACAGATAGGCACATTGAGACGTCACACAGAGAGTCCTTTAGCCTTTAAAACAGTTGGCAGTTTGCCCAAAGACTACATTGGTGACTCGCTAGCGAGGACTGGGTTTCTTCCTTGCCATTTGGCAAGTTGGCAACATTGTATGCTTGCGCAAGCATCGCACAGAGAGCCATCCCTTGATCACAGAGGATAATTCATCTGAGGATGGACGATCAACAGTCCTGAATAATTTAAGCTCTCATGTTCCTGATTCGATCGTCATCAGTGTATGTGCTGGCTAGCTTGCAAAGCCATACCTCGAAGGAATCAATCCTTTTGCATCTCTTTGTGATGCTTGCTGTGGTTTGGAAAATGTATAGTCTGAGTTGTACTGTAGACTGAAGTGTGGATCATGATCAAGATCAGATATGGCCCTCTTGTAGGTGTTCTGGAAGACATTGAATACATTATTGCCTGAAAAATGCAGAAGTAGTGAGCGTTTCACTGTGGTGTTGGATTTCCTGGTGCATAGGCATAATTTGCCTACTCACCCCGATATACCACTTTGTGTCAGCAGAGGCTCGAGCAGTGAGTTCACTAAATGGTGGTAGGGGCAGATTGAGGATCCTGTGTGTGGAAAGGCAGGCCCTTGTTTTACTTGATCTCCTCTCCTGGGATAGCGGCTCCTGAACCGCAGCGTATCCACCAGCAGCATTATGGGCTTCATCCGCTGTAAATCAGCAGACACTGTCTATTGGGATATTGGATTGTGTTCGGAACAAAGCAGGTGAATTATTATTTAGTCCCAGTTGAGTACTTCTTATTGTCCTAATCTAGTTAACAGTGATAGCGCGGATTGGAGCCAAAATTAAATACTATGGTTCAACCTTTCTATAACCATCATTTGCAGGGTCCTGCACTGTTCCTGCGCTGGTTTCTCCTTGCCTCAGGTGATGGATCTTTGCCACTGTATTTTGATACAAAGAGCTATTTCAGCATCACAAATAAATTTCACATACAATTCCAAGGTCACTCAAAAATGATAGTTTGAATACATTTTGAAAGCTTTATTCTCATTAAGAAATTAGTAAGTGTCTTTCTATATTTTTTATTCAAATTAGTCAATAAATCTTTAGTAAGTTTACAGAGATCTCATAAAAGGTTTGGCCAGTTCCCACTCGCTACATTAGTAAGTACAGAAGTGGCTGACCTCCCCGCAAGGGAGTTCCGATGGAAGTGTGATCATTTCCGCTATCTAGGAATCCAGGTGGCGCTCTCAGCTGATATGCAACAAGCATTGAATATGGGGGTAGTAATTACAGGTTTACAGCCATCCATTAGTTTCTGGAATCACCTCCCTCTTTCTATCATGGGTCGAGTGGCCCTGGCTCGCACTGTGCTCCTACCATGCTGCCTGTACACCCCACAGAATTCCTTCTGCATTATCCTCAGATCTACCTTTGAGACTATTAATAGCCTCCTACTATCACTGGTTTAGGGTGGAAAGCGCACCAGGGTAAAATTGGAGATTCTTAAACTGGATATGAAACGGGGGCTGGGCCTCCTGAACCAACATCTTTACTATCCCACCGACCTTCTCCAATATGCGGTGCTCTGGTGTGCGGAGGGCCCCAATGTAGAGAAGGACCTCCTGGCAGATTGGGGACGGGAGAATAGTCTACCGAGATGTCTCACGATTGGAACTCGGACACCTCGGAGTATTCTTTTGTGGTTCATCAGTTCGCGGGAGCTTGGGAACGGGTGGTCACATTGGTGCAGCGAACTGCGTCATATGCACGAACTCTACCATTGCAATGGCTGCGCAATTTTTGCCATATACAAACCATAATGAACTTGACAGGGTGGTTTGAGGAAGGGTGCCTTACCGCAGGTGATCTATATTGTAATGGGTCTTTTCTCTCATTTGCCAACATGTGGTAATGCTTCCCGATCCCAATGGGACATTTTTTACAATATGCACAAATCTCATGCACAACAAAGGAGATATGGACTTTTTCCCCGACGAACCTACAGAGTCCCACTCATTGCTGGAAAATCTTGACCCAGGCACCCATAGGGGATTGATCTCGCTCTTATACCAAGCACTCAAGGCCGACCACAGCAAGACTTGAAACTGGAATGGTCTCATGGGAGAAAATGGCAATCATGGCACTAATAAGATTCTGGCAATGCCTAGGTTGTGAAGAGGTGCAAAAAGTCTCCTTTTGGTGTAAATGTGAGTTCCTACAGAGTGAAATGAAGTTGGCAAAGGGGGTCAGAGAAACAGTGACTATGGTGTTTAGGGTACTGAGGGCTGATGTATGGCAGCAGAACTCTCACCCGACTATAAGTAAGACGGAACTCAGGACAGCAAGGAAAGAAATATCATGGGACATGGATAGGCATTACTTGGAAGGGAAAAGATCTGTATGCTTTATGATGAAACCTTGGCAAAAAGGTCAACAATTCCCATACATGGATATTCTTCCCAATCGCTGGTTAAGGAGAGAATTATTAACAATAAGGATTGGGATTAATCCATGTTATGAGAGTGATAGGATTAAGAGGGCTGTGATTGACCCAGAAGGGAAGTGTACCTGTAATATAGGGACAAAATGCAATATTGTGCACATCTTATTGGACATCTTGATGCACGAAAATTGTGGCTACGTCCAATCTTCCTAAAATATGAGGTTAGGAATCGTGACCAGGCAGGAGATCTGTTATTTGATATACACGCATTAGATGTAGCACGGGCAATAGGAAAGTTTATGCTTGCAGTTAAAAATGTTCTTAAAAATGTGTAGAGTGGATGTTTTAGCACCAGTACGTATTTCATGAAAAACACACCAGTTTTTATTATCATTGCTGGCAATTGCTGGCAAATCTTGACCCAGGCACCCATAGGGGATTGATCTCTCTCTTATACCGAGCACTCAAGGTCGACCACAGCAACGACGTTTCCTGCATTTGGGATAGGTGGTCGACAGACCTACCGATACCACTCACAGACAGTGAATGGAAAAAAGCATTTGCACAGGTCCTGGAAGTGGCAAGCAAAGCTCGCTTCAAACATATACAATTTCATTATCTACACCACACATACGTAACCCACCTGAGATTAGCACGCTTCAATGTGACGCGCTCCCCAGAATGTTCCCGCTGTGTGGCCGAACCGGCTACATTCTGCCACATGACGTGGGATTGATCTCAGCTTGGGTCCTACTGGTCAGGAGTGCGGGAGACACTTCGAGAGGTGACGGGCCTTCAGATCGGGTGAACGATTAAGCACTGTCTTCTCGGGGTCCTACTGACCCAATGTAAATTTGCGAACTTGGGACTGGTGCTTGCTAGGTGCCGCATAGCGATACACTGAACACAGCTCATGCCCCCTTAACTGCTCAGATGGACAGCAGATATGTGTGAATGGGGGGTGGCCGCGAAGCGATGTCTGCACATAGTTCGCACAGATGGAATGCCGAACAAGATTTGGAGACATAGGTATTATTGCTGGAGAAGCTGCGGACCTTCGGGCAGACTGTTGTA
The DNA here is from genome assembly GCF_964204655.1 of Triturus cristatus. Taxonomy (NCBI): domain Eukaryota; kingdom Metazoa; phylum Chordata; class Amphibia; order Caudata; family Salamandridae; genus Triturus; species Triturus cristatus. The sequence continues at coordinate 694,053,628 of NC_140591.1, forward strand.
GGAGCTGACAGCCTCTCACAGACTGAGACCTCTGGCACACGGAAGGGGGGTGGGAGAGCTCCTAACAGACCGCATAATACCAACTGACATGGGAGTTTTAGGTTTCTTAAGGTGACAAGGGATCTTGATTGGTTATTGCAGGCAGAGGAGATCTGTGGTCGTACTTTGTTGGTGAGCAGGTCACCCCTACTGCCTAGGATGCCACCCAGCTACACAATGCAGGAAATACATAGGGGCAAGGCCTCAGTACTTCACTACCAAATACACTAAAGATCTAAATAACCTAAAGGTCAATCACATCGGTCCCTGTTGTTAGAAGATATATGAGAAGTGCTATTCTGCCAACCGCTGCCCAGTTTTCTCTTTCCTCTTTTTAATGGTTACATGTTTATTGATAACTGTTTCGCTGTTACTTATTTTCCTAAAAATAGGCATGTGCAGCTCGTTTAGCATTTTGACTGTAATACATGCTCTGGCAAGCACTTGCCAAACGTTTGCAACTACAAATATGTACTGTATATATGATGTATATGCTCGTACTGTATACTGCTGCTGTGTGTATCCCGAAATAAAAACAAGTTTAAAAATAATTTTTAAAAGGTTTGGTCAGAACAAATAATCAAATAATGTATCAACCTCGTTCCATAAAGGAATAAAACCCTATTCTAAAGAACAGGACCACAATTTCAAAGTTAGCAGAACTCATGAAGAGTTCAAGTTCAAAGGAAAAAGAGTGAGATAAAAGGAGTATTAAGCTCAAAGCCAAATTAAAGCGGCAGAACATCCCTTAAAGAGTAGTTCATGTAACTCAGTGAGTCTCGGTAGTACAAGCAAAAGATCATACAGTTGCAGTAACAATCTGTAAAAAATAAAGCAGCAAAATGAAGTAAGGTGGAACAGAAGGAGCAGCACCCACAACCATCAGTCTAGTACAACAAGGTAGGTTGAAAACTATTGAAATTAACCAGGAACATGCACTAATATAAAAGAAGTGAATGCATGTTGCAGACATTGTAGTAGGCTTATACCTCTTTGGACCAATCGGATGTCAGCACTCATTTTGAGTAGGTTCAGCTCTTCCTTTCCCACAAAAATACATGTGGCTTGCAAAGCTTTATCACAATTTAGCTGCAGATATTCTTACATAGTTAATTTCAAGAAACATAAGCCTCAGTTCCATAGGCATCGAACACAGGTTGGCCTTCTAAATGTTAAATGTTTCACTGTGTACACAGTGAACTATGCTAAAGAAGAGAAACGTCAACTTGCAAATACTGTTTAGTAATGCATTTCATTTATACGAACAAGAAATATTGTTTCAAATGTGCAACTATTCTATTCAAGCATTATGTATATGGTGAGAATCGGAATTTAATCATTACAAATCATATGTTGCTTAGTAAAATAATACATTTATTAAAACCGGAACATTCTGCAGTTATGACGAACATTTCTAAGAATGTCACATTAAGGTCAGACTTCTAAATTACTTTTGTGCACATTTCAGCAATATTAGGTTTACCTCTAATGAAAGGAAACTTACTTCTTAGCATTTCTATGGCCTATACAAATAGCTATGACTGCCTATTGCAGTTTACACATTTTAAATGTGTCAGCTTTTAATTTTTCATTAATCATTGCACACTTTAACTGCTAATCTAAATAATTTGCATTTTACTTAGTGACTACTTCCTCCAAGTACGCTGAACAGCGTCAGAGCAGGGCCAATTGTATGGTGAGTGGCTTAATTTTTTATACTGGGCCCAGAGAGTATGGACAAGTGTCACTAACCATTCAACCAAATGTACCAGCCAAGTCTTGAGCGCCATAACAAAGATTTGTCTTGGCAGCACCCAGCAGATGGCTTTTGCAGACACCTGCAAGCAGACGAAGATAAACATATGGTACAACTCCATTAATCCTATGTTGCAATGTGTGTAGTCCTGGACCTTGGGTTTAGGGCTAAAAAAAACCACTATCAACCACAAATACACACCACACAGTGGATTACTATCTCGGAACTGGCCATGGACGGTCATGTCTGTTTTCCCAGTCAAGGGTCAGAACTGCTTCCTTTGGAACTAGGAAACCAGGTTGGCTCAACATATACTTGGGCATAATCTTCCCATACCTATAAATAACGAATCTGGCCTTGTGTGAAACAATCTGGTGCGTGTGTAAAGCACTATAGGGCACATGTACAAAGTTTGTGCTATATAAAACTGCACTAATAAAAATATTAAATGGTGTACAATACACATGGCACTTAAATAAGATATTCTGGCCACAACCCATGACCGTCCAGCTCTCCCATACCACGATGGGGATCCCCACTGATCAAATATATATTGGGAACTTTCTCGTTAAAGTTTTTAAGACATTTTAACTTTTACCAATCGTAAGTCAATAAAATAATTTCCATTTCATTATAGAAACTACACTTGTAAAATATGCATTAACGAAACACAACACCAAAAATATTTTATTCATTTCATCCAGGCAGCAATCTAGGATTTTTTGTAAATTACAGGTTCCATTCCAGAAGCATGTTGCGCACACAGCTGCCCATCGTTCGCCACCCTCCTGATGCAGAGTTAGCACTCTGACTTTACAATTACAATTATGTGATTTTTAGGTCTCGCCTACGCAGCGCACATGCACTGATTAGGAATAAGACCCTTAGCCATTAATTCCCTTTTTGAGGCAAAAACGTGCACGCGTTGCATTGCTTTGAATGGCAACACGTGCACGTTTGGCGATTCCCTTGCGGGAGCGAGCGGCGCCATCTGGTAGCAATTATCGCGCTTGCTCCCGCAAGGGAAACGCTGCGCATCCCTGCTCTCGGCTGCACTCCCCCCACTTGTGAGTGCGAGGCGCGCAAGCTTGTTTTCGAGTAATGCCGCCATGCTGTCTGCTTTCAAGAACTTTGTCATTAAGTAAGGTGAGTCCCCAGTCTTCACATGAGTTAGTCATGCTTGAGAACAACATGGTGTCATTTGAAGTAAATTAGGTACATTATTTCAGCTTCTCTGCATGCGCAGTACAATATAAACGGGGTAGAACCATGCTTAATCATTTTCAGGATTTCATAGAGTGGCTTGGCGGTGGTATTACAGGAGGAGTACTACTGAAATATACACACGTTCATACTTACTTTGACCAAATGCTGATGCTGAAGGTGCTTTGAAGTTAGGAGTAGGCCTATGTCACGTGACACACCTGCACTGGAACCCGGGGCTCCAGTTGTCTCAACTGGAAGATGTATTTCAAAGAAGACTAACTCAGAAAGGGCTTTCACTTCTTTCCTCCCAGGAAATAAGTGATTTGCGCAGAGTCACAGGATCCGTCGTGTCGATGGCAGGATTCAAACCTGTTTCCTAGTTCCAAAGTCTATAATTTTGCAATTTTGGACACCGGTGGGCCGCAGTAAACACAGGAACGACAGCGCCCGCCTCCATCTTTACAGGTACCAAGTGTATTTAGCCTTAAGGTTTCAATTACAAATTCAAAATAGCTAATTTTCCCCGCAGCATTTTTCTTTTAAAAAATATGACCCACTACAAAGAATCCCAATTTAAAGAAACCCCTTGTTTAGTTTTCTTACATAGTTACAGTTTTTTGTAGTTTCATATAGAGCGAACTCAACCCGAAGGTATTGGAGCACTTTAGATGAGCACAGGTTACATTACATCAGGTTACATTTCACAAGGACACATTCATTTTTGTAGCCACGGGGAGGTTACGAGATTTACCCAGAATCACAGAACGTTGAGCCGACACCGAAACGAATGAATTCTTCTATTTGTGTGGTAACTTAAAACCTAAAACTCCGAGGCCGAGACGAGAGCCTGGTTCCCCAGCTCCAAAGTCGGCAGATTTTGGTCTGCCACTCTTTTAATATTCAAAAATCTATATCACCTCAATAGACGGTTCACTGAGTATGCGGCTAAAATTTGAAACTAGCGTTTCTTTGAGTGCTTATGCGTGATCTGCTCACTCCGGGTGGTTAGTGATTCCTGCTCTGCGCATGCATAGAGGGTTGACAAGAGTCTAATTCATCTGCTCCACTTCCGCCTCTGCACAGGGAGTGGACCGTGTGATGTCCGGGGTCCGGTGTCCGTATCCTCCATCCTCTCTTCCTTGACAGGACAGCACAGTCCACCAGTGGGAGCACAGTGTTCAGGAAAGAAAGGATGGCTCGGCACTCAACAGAGAAGGTGAGTTGTGATGCTGCATGCCTTAGAATTCTGGCTAATGGCCCCTCATAGCTAGTCCTGATTTTCCAGTCAGTTTGGGGTTGCATTCTGGGATTTGTAGTTCGTGTTTCCCTAGTAGAAGTTTAGGTTTAGAAGTCCCGGTGTGCAAAATCAGGTCGGTAAATAGGTCATCCATAGCAAGTGGTGTATCAGACTGCACTGTCCATGTGTCGGATATGAATACATGCATTAATGAAGGTCCCATAGACTGTTATCGTGGCTCAGTGTGTTAATGATTCTGCCCGAGGGGCCCGTTGGGACCATCTCCAGAGCCCCCCCAAGTGGCTCCAGGTCTTCTGGTATTTTCTGTCAGTAGTGGCATTTTATCCAGTACCATTAGGCATGCTGGCGTCTTCAGGCCCTGTTTACAGTGTCAAAAACGGGACTACAAGTTCCACAATTCAATATTTGTGGAGGGAAAAAGCTAGGCGTAAGTGAAGAGGCCACACATGCGTTGCCACTGGACACCTTGTCTTTGGTGTAGATGGTAGTCCTGCAGGGTAGGCTCAGACATGTATCACTCTAAGGCTGCTAAAATGACTAGCGTTGGAGCCAGCAATTGTCATGTGATGGACAAAGGACCATGAAGATTTTGAGAGTGCCTTGTGATTTTTTTTTTACTATGTGAGAAGACGTGACCCCGGGACGTACATTATAAAGATATATCAAGACGTCAAAGAATACTTTCCTTTTTAGGTCATAGAACTTCAGGTAACTTGTAATACTCAGTAAGGTGAGGTGGCAGTATTTTATTTATTACACCACAGGGTCACACCTTCACTCAGACCCCCTTTGCTTTATGAGATCCTTGGTCTCTTTAACTTATCTTGTCAAAAGCAGGTCTGGTTGCAGATAACCTGTAATGCACGTGTTGGATGCACTGTGAATATAAGCACACCCAGGGCTTTAAGTGGGATGAAAAAACTGGCGTGGCTTAAAACACGTAAGTTAAAAATCTGTGCTTAGCATAGTGTGCCGTCCGACTTGCATTTTGCTGTTTCTGTCACTGCATCCAGATATATGATACAAGCAACACTACACCTTCAACAAACCAGGACTATTGGCTTTGTCAATGGTTGTTAGTTGCATATAATAAATAAGCAACGACTATGGCTTGTATATAATATTGAGAAATCTTCCACTTACAGTCCTGTGACACCACGACAATGTTGCTGCTCCTGAGTTTCAAAAAGAGAAGGGAAATCCAGAGAGAAAATGACTCTTTAAAGGATTTTCCTTCCCTCCAACGCTCACCTGGCATGACTTCATGTCGTAACTTCTCCACTAGTGAGAAGTGAGCAGTGTGAGGACGCGCACATTGATGTGCCTGTTGTCACTGCAGTCGGAAACAAGCATTGGCATAGCCAATAGGTCTCGCTTTTGGGACCTTATAAGTATTTAGTTATGCAGCACAATATCCATGGTGCAACAACATCAACTGTTGCATGGCTAAACCCTTATAAGGTCCTAAAGGCGAGACCTATTGGCTATGCCAATGCTTGTTATTGAGTGACACTCGTTAGCCGGATTAGGTATCGGGAGACCAGGGAAAGGGCGGCACAACGGTGCAATGCAATATTACGTAAATCCCAAACACTATAATCACCGGGCGTGCAAGGTACGTGGGCGATAGGAACATTGGGAGACGTCAACTATACTGAGGATGTGGCCTTGCGGACAGAGCTGCAGCCCTTGGAGCTGCTGAACCCGGTTAAAGCCTCGGTGTGGGTTCAGCATCCTATGACTTTGAGCAAACCACTTAATCTCCCCATGAATGTGTCCTTCTGTAACGTAACTGGCGATCATGTAAAGCGCTCCAACACCTTCGGGTGGAGTTCGCGTAATATAAATCTGCAAAATAAAATGGGTAGCTTGTGCGGTCAACGTAGACTCGTCCAGTGGTTTCTGTTCACCAATGAAAACGGTTACTGCTACCCTGTCAAGCTTCAAAACTTACAGATGGAGTGTAGGAGGTGACGAACGCATTGTTGCTAAGGCTACAGCTAAAAGGCGGGGCGTAAGGATCACTGTCAAAGAAGCCTAACTACAGAACATGATCACCGCAGAAGGGGAAAAGTAATAGCGGCAGCCATCTTCTTGTCAGGCAAATGTCATTTAGGGCTGTAAGAAAAATACGTGGTACCAGTACATCAGAGAACTAATTTGGCTGACCGCAACATGGCGTCGCTCAGTATCCCTTGTGCGCATGCGTAATTGGATCTTCTCTTTCGTCGGGGAGCTTTAACATTCGATTGCCTGCTGTCTTTTTCGTGAGCGCGCTTGGTTGCGCTGGAGCGCGCCGCTCGTCCGGGGAAGGACCGGCCGGCGCACGCGCACACCAGCAGCACCGGCGCGCGGTTCATCATTCGTTGTGTGCAGCAGTAGCCGCAGCCGCGGGGGGGTCCGTAGGGCCCGCCCATGCCGCCTGGGGGCGCCGCTGCTGCTCCGCGGTGGCGGGGGGCGGGGAAGGTGTGAGTGCATGCCGCGGGAGGCGAGGGAGGGGGCGCGGGGCTGGGGCCGGCGGTGGTGGTGGTGGCGGCGGGGGGACCATGCGCGAGTACAAGGTGGTGGTGCTGGGCAGCGGCGGTGTGGGCAAGTCCGCGCTGACCGTGCAGTTTGTGACGGGCACCTTCATCGAGAAGTACGACCCCACCATCGAGGACTTTTACCGCAAAGAGATCGAGGTGGACTCGTCGCCCTCGGTGTTGGAAATCCTGGACACGGCCGGTACCGAACAGTTCGCCTCCATGCGCGACCTGTACATAAAGAATGGCCAGGGCTTCATCTTGGTCTACAGCATGGTGAACCAGCAGAGCTTCCAGGACATCAAGCCCATGCGAGACCAGATCATCCGTGTCAAGCGGTAAGCAGACTAGGGAGCCCAGACCGACCATTGGGAGAAAGGAGGGGGAACTAACCAAGTACATAAAAGGAGAAAGACCATATCAAACCACCTATTGGGCGTAGTGGAGCATCCAACTATAGGTTGTGGTGTAGATGCAGGAAGGTTTTGGTCAACCACCTCTAGTTGAAATGGAGATCAGATTAATCTTGTGGTGGTTGACGAGCTCAGATGGAGGGAGACCAGGTCCACAGCCAGTAGAGGCGTTTGGTCAGACCAGTTATTGTTTTTAGGTGTAGGCCCTAGTCAACAGCTTGCATTTAGGTGGAAAGGTTAATTAGACTAAGTGTATGCAAAGCAGTGGTTGTGTAGAAGTTGAGACCAACCCCCTCGTGAGGGTGGTGAGTGAGCACTCCCAACCACGTAGTGGGTAGACTCAACCATAACATCCTCTAATGGAGATTGGTCTACTGGTATGCATTACCTTCAGTGAGTGTGGCACACAGATGATGCTGGCATTCAAGACAGGTACACAGAGACAACCAGTAGTAGAGGAAGTGAGAGGTGTGGGCACCAGCTGTCTAAGGGAACACAGGAACAGAGATGGGCACCATCCCTTAGATGTTCTGATAAATCAAAGCTAGATGGAGCCCTTCACAGGAGCCAGGTTTGGATGGATGGATAACTGTTAACAATATGTGGATGAAGAGTACCTATTTAAGTGTTGGTTCTCTTGGTGTTTGGTTATTGTAGAAACAATCTAGTCCTTGGTACAGTATGATTGACAGTGCAGCACCGTTAATACCATAGATGGCACATTCAACCTCGTTGTAACAACCTAGGTGCAGAACAAAATAGCAAGAGAACAGTATAGTATGACGCTAATGGTATTGTAGAATTTACATAGTTCTTTACACCCTCGATGAAGTCACAAACATTCAGACTTTTCGGAGTGCCCTTTTGGAGTGTATGATTTGAAGGATGTAGTATGTCCTGTGTGGGACTGTTTGGGTAAAGGATATCCTGTTTAAAGATTGCAACATGGTGCTCTGTGCATCCATACGCATAAATAAGCATGAAACTTTGCAGGGAAAATTATAATAGGCGCATTTTTGCATATTTGCTTTTCAGCTTGCAGTTTATCCGTATCCTGTGGTTACGGGAATGGGAAAATTATTGTTTTTAGTACTATTCAGAATTCAATGTGATTGTCCAGTTATCTTATTTCTGTAGAGATAAAGTTTCAGAGCTTTCCTGTCTGTATAGAGGGTGAGCCTCTGTCAGTTTGCAACTGTTTGAAGAGTGGGCTTGTCTTGTGGAGCCAACCTGGGCTTGTCTTGTGGAGCCAACCTTGAACATACTGGTCCTATTTGAAAATAGCTGATGCATTTCTGTTGAAGGGAGAGAGGTGCACTCCATTAGACTACAAGAAGAGCAGTACTTTGAAGGTGATATATTTGGACATTTACTGCCAGTGCAGTGATGTGGTGCCTGGTGTGATGCAAGTCCAGATCTGTGGTTTTTGAGGCTGTGGTAGCTGCATTCTGAATTCTCTGTAATTTTCAAAGTATTATCGGACCTTCTTTCAGGAATATTTTTATGGCATAGATAAGGTAGAAGATTATAACGGCAGTAAGTAGTAGTCTGAATTTGTTTTGAGAGAAACCAATTTATGGAAATATTCGCTGAAGGCATCTATCTATTCGTGTAGATGTTTCTTTTGGAGGCTTAATTTACTTGCAGTATTAGCAGGAGATTGGTGTCCATAATTGCAAGCAAGTTGCTCACTTCAGCTAGTGGTGGCCCTAAATGTTGTGCCCAAATCTTTTACTGGTGATAGCTGATCCATTTGCAGCATTATAGTATATTGGTTTTTGTGTTTTTTTTTTTTTTTTTTTTTTTTTTTTTTTTTTTGGCATGAGGTGGTAAACTGATTGGCAGGGCGCAATTATCTCTATGCATTGTTTAATGGTACTTGAGCCAAGAGCCGATTGATTTTCCATCTTTAGTAGGACTTGAATGCCATAGGCACAGTTGTGGCAATTAAAATTATGTGAATGGAGAAGCTCGAGTAGAGGGCAGATTTAAACATTGAACAAAATAGGGGAAAAAATCAGTCTCTGGGTATGTCAGCTGTTGGTGTGAATGGTGCTGCTAAGGGGGTGAAGTCAGGTGATGAATCGGGTAAGAGGCAATCTGTTTTAGGACAGTTCCTTTTATTCCTCTGTTGTCAAGACCTCATTGGGAGGATAGGATGATGAACGGTGTCCAAGGGTATTGAAGTGTCAAGTAGGAGAAATACCGCTACTCTATTTGAGTCTTGATCGCTTTTTTCTAATCCGTTGTGGCTATCAGTGCTGTTTCATTAGCACAACCAGAGTGCAGTCTAGATTGATTGTCCAAAAGAGGGTTGTTTTATTTTATGAAGGCAGGTACTCAATTGAAAGCAGTTGGTGAGTTTACCAAGGAATGGGCCTGTAGCTATGTCCTATCTTGGTGGCCAATCATGGGGCCTTTTGAATGAATCTTTGTCAGTCCACTGTTCCTAACTTTTGGGAAAAAGCTAAGTGAATTCCGGTGCTGAAAAAACCTTTGGCCGATATGTATATCCTGGGCAATTACAGGCCTATTTCACTACTTCCAGCTGTCTCAAAGATTCTTGAGAACCTGATTAATGTCCAAATACCTGAACTCCAACCAGTTGCTGCATTCTTCTCAATCGGCCTTTCGCCCGCTATATACCTCCTGAATCTACTTTGGTACAGTTCTCTGACCTCATCAAACTGGTTGTGGAGCAAGGGAAGCAAGTTGCCCTATTGCTTCTACAATAATAAGCGGCGTTAGATACTTTCCCATCCTATCCTCATTCAGCGTCTGAGGGACATTGAAATTGGTGGAGCTGTTTTGGCCTGATTTGGATCTTTTCTTTCGAACAGATGTCAATCTGTATGGATGCTTCCTTATGCATCTGATTCCAGATTTCTAAAATTTGGTGTTCCCCAGGGATCTGCCTTTAGTTCAGTGCTGTTTAATGTCTATATGACTCCTTTGGCATGTAGCTGGTATTGTACGCTGACCACATGCAGATCCTTCTTATCTAGATAAAATTTGCTACAGCAGTGTAGGTCCTAACATCGCACTAGTGTGTCATAGTGAAAAATATCTCCAGTATTCCTACGCTCAACTCTCTGTGGCCCCACTGCCTTGAAGCCACAATCCACCAGAAACCCCCAAAAATATATTGAAAAGGTGCGTAATTATATCAGAAAAAGTTTCTTTTATATAGATATTCTATTCCAAGCACATATTGTCAACAGAATCACCAAAAAGTCTAAAAATCAGTCCAACATATGGAATTTCACAGAACCAATCCTCCAGGAGTCTTATGAATATGTACAGAATCCAATTTAATTTATGGTCCCAATATACAGTGCAGAGGCACATGTGGACAAGTAACTGACCACCATCAGCTTGAAATTAGTAGTGAAGTCAGTATTCTACTGCAGATTACGTTGCAGAAAGAGGCTTATTTGCAATCTTTACCTATCGAGCAACATATTTACAAATCTAATGCGTTGAAATAGTGGGTACAACACCATCCAGGAGAAGAATTGAGGATAATTAAGGAAATACAAGTTGAAGCTTCATTTCGCGCAAACAAAAAAACAATAGACAATCCAACCCTGATGAAGTTCTAAAGGGACGAAACATGCTGGCTTGGGCTGATTGGAAAATCTGTTTATCATGAATATCAATAAAACTGGATTCTGTACATATTCAAAAGATTCCTGGAGGATTGAGTCTGTGAAATTCATATGTTGGACTGATTTCTTTTTTTTTAGGTGGATGTTGGTAATTTGTGCTTCGAATAGAATACATGACAGAAACATTTTCTTTTGTAACTACGCTCCTTTGCAATATATTTTTTTGGCCTTCTTACCTGGGACAGTAATATTTCTTATGCCCAGAACAGATTTGAAGTATCTGTCAGCAGTATTTCAGTGGATGCAGTGGAGCAATCTCCATCTAAACTGAAATACTAGTGTTTGACATCCACCCCTCTTCTTGGGGCGATGTATTTTGGCCCAGCTCTGCTCCTTCTTGCGTAACTATATGTATTGTTTGGGTGAAGTTCAACAACAAATTGTCCTTCAGCTCCCAGGTGGACAGTGGGGTAGGTATGTAATTTGGCCTTATTAGATCCTCAAGAAAGTTTGTTCTTGCTTCCTTCACACTGCTGGGAGATGGTAATCCATGCTCTCATTGCATCCCGACTGGGCTTAGCCAATGTTCTGTATTGGGGTCTCCCACTGTACCAACTTTAAAGATTCCAGTTGGTGCAGATTGTGACAGCCCGGCTCCTCCTAAATACTCATACACAACTCATTTCATGCATACCTAAGGAATTGCATTGGTTGCCAGTTCGGAAGAGAGTTCATTTATAGTGGCTTGTGTTGGCCCATAGCGCATTTTTATAGATCAGGTCCTGCCTACCTGGCCAAAAGACTCGTACATTACCATCCAGCCAGTTGTCTGTGCTCCTCAGATGCTGATGGCTGTTGTTCCAAAGTTCAAGAAGAAGAACTGGGGAGGCACCTCTTTCTCTGTTCTTGCTGCCCCTGGCTGGAATGTTCTTCCTTTCTACCTCGGTTCCACTAAAAATAAAGGTTCTTTTAAACGGAGCCTAAAAAACTTGTTGTTCAATTCTGCCTTCTAATTTACTTTTTGGATAGATGTTCGATGAACCTTTAGTGCCTAGACACTCCGCAGAGTAGCTGTGCACTTGATTAACTCTGGCCTGCCATCGAAACCTAGTACATGATCCCTTTTGGACAGCATATCTTTTTAATCTATTAACTCAGGTTCCTTGCTGGACGCTTTACCATCTAGCATGCTCAGACAATTGGACTCTTGCCTGCTAACCATGATTTTGGATCTTCTTTATGCCTAGCTATGTGAGGTGTTTGTCCCTCAGAAGTGGAAACATTGCATGGCTTCCCACTCCTCAAAAAATCCAATGTGGACCTGGCCAATCTGTCAAGTTTCTATCCAATCTCTCTGCTACCCATCTTCTCCAAAGCTTTGGAGAAATCTGTTGATGGTTAACTGACCTTGTCCGTGGAGGCTCAAAACATTTCTCTGTTCATCCCAGTCTGGCTTTAGGGCTGGACATTTGACAGATTCTTTCCTTTTGGGTGTAGCTGAACACTTAAGGCAGCCCCTGGATGAGGGCGTTGCAGCCAAGGTCATTTTGTTAGACCACAGCGAGGCCTTCGATACCATGTCTCACTTCATCTTGGTGAAAAGACTGATGGCAGTATGACCTGGAAGGCCCAGCTTTGGAGAGGTTCAGATCTTTCCTAATGGATCGGTCCTTTTAAGACTTTTCTTCTAGTGCCAGGTCTGAGACACAAGCGGTAACCTCTGGAGTCCCACAGGGTTCTGTGCTGAGCCCGATGTTTAACATCTACATCCGTCCTCTGGCGGATGAAGTAGAGAGCATCGGCTTGACCCTTTTTTCTTATGTGGATGACACTCAGATTATCTTAACTTTGCCATCCCTTCATAATCATGGACCGTCTGATCTTATCCTGGGCATGAGTCACATCTCCTCATGGGGTGAATAAAAACTCACCCAAGCTCAAAGGAGTTAAAACTGAGGTCATGATTACGGGCAAGAATCCTGCTTTCTGGGCGCTGCAGCATTGGCCTGCTTCCCTAGAGGCTCTGCCTACTCCAGCCTCAAAGATTAAAAACTTGGGTTTCCCTGTGGATGATAGGTTATCTATCCTCCCTCAAGTTCACATGGCGGACACGTGTTTTGCAGTGCTTAAGTGGCTAAAAAAGATAATTTGGCTGATCCATGCTTCTGCACAAAGGACTGTGATTCAGGCCCTAATCCTCTCCAAATTAGACTACTGCAACGTGCTGTATTTAGGAGTCAACAAAGCCAGTGTCCATCGGCTGCAGCTAGCGCAGAACGCTGCTGCCAGGCTACTCTATTGGCTTCCCAAATATGCCTTGGTCTCGAATCTCTTCCAGGAGCTGCATTGGCTTATGATTTCTATTTGCTTCAAATTCAAAGCTTTGCACTACATGTTAAAGGCGAAAATGAGACTCGAGCCTCACTATATCCAGGATTTGGTGCTGCCATATCGTCCCTCTCCTTGAGATCCACACACCTTGCCTTGTTCACTGTGCCTAGGTTCCGCTTGTCTCGCATGAAAGGGCGCTCATTTGCTTATCTATGTCCAAAACTATGGAACTGCCTTCCTGATTATCCGCGGAACTGTTTGCCACTTATTGCCTTTCGCAAGGGTCTGAAAACCTGGCTTTTTAAATCTGTTGCTCCTATGCTCCCCTCCTATCTTCTCTGCGCCAGGGAACCCAGGGGTAGCTGTGCGCATTACCCATTTTTGAAATAATCATAAATACCACATGATTACTTGTATATTTATTTAGTTTTGGGAATAGCTTTTAAGTGAGCGGTTTGTATTTCACCTAGAAAGATTCTAGTCATCAGTGACAGATTGATGATGGCAGCAGAGCTTGTGAGGTGAATGTGTTTGATAATGAACCTGACTCTAGTCAGAAGGTTTCCAACTAAGGCACAGTCTTTTGTGGTATTGACGTTTTCAGAGGTTATGGGTTGTAACAGAGTAACTATGGGCCTTGACTTGCTTCCTGAGTCAAAGGTCTGATCGTGGGAGTTTGCTTATCCACTTAGTTTTTCAAAAAAAAAAAATTCTGCTCTTCTGCTCTGCCGCTTATGTAATGAAGTGATCAGCCAGAATATCTCATGGTTGTTGGAAGGCAGTCATGTTGGAGTCTGCATTACGGTTCTGGAATTCACTAATTTATGTAATTCTCTTGACATGCAAGTGGCTTTTAAGATTCGGTGTGGGTAGTACAATGTTTTTGGTTGGTTTGAGAGTTTGTAGTTTTCATTGCTTTAATATTTATTTGCAGGTGTCTTTTGTTTGATTTTTGATTTTTCTTCAGTGGCCAGGTATGTGTTTCTTAGTGGGTGCGACAGATTTGCCTGGGATAACCTTTTTGAGGGCACATGTCGGAGATCAAACTGTGTAACTTATTTATCTGCTGACTAAAAAAAGTGGATACCTGCGATTTAAAAAAAAAAAAGGTGCATACAGTATCATCTGAAAATTATTTCAAGCTTCGTGGGATTTACTCTGGAGTACAAGAACTCAGTTTATTGGGACCATAGTCCATTAAACTTGCAGCACAATATTAAAAATAAAAGCATATACATGAAATTACCAGAAATACTATGCAATTTATGATTTATCACAAACCAACTATATATATATATATATATCCTTTTAAAATGTTACCTATTTTTCATAGCCAGACATTTACATATCTGAAAATCCCCAAAAAGTGAACTAAAAGTAATTTCTTTCCTTCTTATTGTCTGTAGTATGCGCTGTTGGGAAGTTTTTGCATCAAACATATATCAAATAAAAAGCTTAATGTTACCTGACATTATTATTCAGTATACTTATTCAAAATTGGTCTTAAAATTCTTAGTCTTTCTACTTTAAAAAAAAAAAACAGTGCAATACTCAATGTGCACTCGAACATTTTACACTCAAATCACACTTGCAATGCCCCCTTGCGAAATTGGACAACATTGAGGTGGTAAATATAGGGATGATAATCCTAAATTTTAAGATCGAGCATCTCATTTAGTGGTCTGGTAGCGAGGACATAAAGGAAAACGTCTCATTAATTCAAGAGTTCATCAAATGGTATACCCAATTTGAATTTTTTTCCCCTGTAAATATTGTAAATCCTTTCCACTTGACAAATTGCTTTTTTCATATTTAGTTCTTATCGTGTAAATTTCAGCATCAGGAGTGGGAGAACGTAGCGAGATCAATTATTGCTTTTATCTGTCTACTAAGACTCACAGCCCATCTTGTTTAGTTAATCGAAAGTTTGTTTTAAAGTAATAAACTATTTTATCATCAGATGCTAATAATCTATTCCAAAAGTTTAACAAGAACGCTACTAATATAAAATACCAGGACACCAGTCTTGTTTCCTTTCTTATTGCATATATCATGAAGGTTTAGAAGAGTTTTAAACTCTACCCTCCGCTCTAGTCCAGTTCTTATACCTATAAAAGATTTCTTCTATTCTCATTCTTTCCAGAGACCATTCCTTCCTTTTCTTTTTATGGACAAAAAAGATTGTTTTTTTTTTTCTTCATATTTATCACAAGTTTTTTTTCCTTAAAGGTTATTAAAAAAAACACACATCCACTTTCCTTTGTAGACCAATTTGTGTTACAAACATAATCACCAGGTCATCCATATATATTAAGCAGGCCACATCTTCCTCCTACCTTAGGTTATTATATGCATGGGTGCTCCATAACCGAGAAGGTAAATCCCTTTGATGAAGAGCAAATTAGGCTGGTGCCAGAACACATCCATGGCATAATCTACTCTTTATTTTTTTGGAGCGCCACCTTGTGTTAATTCTAAGCTGGCCCAGTTCTCTCTATGGATTTCTCATATCTCTATCCGGGCTAGAGTAAAACAATAGTCAAGTGTTGAGTGACCTTTTTTTAAACCCACCTTGTTCCACTGAAATGGGGCATTCCCCACAGCTACATTTAATGTTAAGGTTGGGAAAAAAACTGTCCCCTCCGATCGCAATTGAACTTTGTTATCGCCGGGAGATTGTCAGTAGCTGCTGCTCTTTTAAGCCTAGTGACACTGTTACCGTCTTAATTACTTTCTTGGTCAAACACATCAAAAAATCTCATCACACTCAAACTCCACTAATAAGGTTTCACTATACTCTGTGCTATAGACCTCTTCCAGTTAATTTACACTCTGATCTTCCGGTACCATACAATGTCCTTCAACTAATTCACCTCCCACTCCAGATTAAAGTAATTTCCAAAATGTTACTCCTTTAACTGGATTACTGACAAAGTTTTACCAATTATTTTTAAAGTATTCATTTTTTTCCTATTATTCAAGAATTCTATTTAGGGTTTACCTTTACAATTTCTTCTTTAGTATTTTTACCAACCGTGTTTTTAATCCCCCTTAAGTTTCCTCAATTTGAATTTTAAAGCTGGACAATGATTATCAAACCATCCTATTTTTTTATTTTTTATTTTCTTTCTATCCCTTCAACTTCCCTTGTACCTTTTTATACATTCTGTTTTTTTTTTAAAGTTCTCCCTTCAAACAGTTCACAACATTCTGTACAACTTTATTATACCAGGTATTTAAATCATTCGGATTTTTTTTTATATTTTCAAAACCATTCTTCATTGAAATTCAGCAAGATGGCATATCTATTCTTCGCCCATGGGAATGACAGTTCTTGAACATTCTACCTGTAATGGGAAGGCTGTCTTTTTGTGACTCAACATATCCAGTCTCAATTAAGCGCTTATTGGGAAGTGGTCACTGCACCACTCCTTTAATACACTAAACTCCTCTATTAATTCAAAGTGCCAGAATGCAAGGTACATATAGTCTATTGGACATTGTTGCATTCCATATTTGAAAGTTGGAAAAGTATTGGTCATAAAACGGCCTATCAAATATACCAAGCCAGCATGTTTTCACAGCACAGGTAAATAAATCCCTGTCAAATTTTGAGAGCCTGCAAGTGAGAAAGTTCCCATGAGGGATATTATACACTGGTTTGATTTCGTCCGGGCAACTATTTTCTTTCGGGTGTAATTTTGTTTCAACACCCCCACCCTCAATGAAATAACTAAGCTGTTGTGTGATACGTTTAGAGTCCTCAAATCTTCTTTCAAATAATTCAAACTTTTTTTTTGTTAAACCTTTTTATTTGGGTTTACAATAATGAAAGGAGCATTACACATATACTCTAAGCGGAAGTGTAGAAATAACATGCAAGTTACATGTCTGACGTTGAAGCAACATTGCATGTAATGATCAAGTATCGAGTTCACAGATAACCATGGAACGCCTTAGGGGGGATGAGCCGCTCCCAGGAGAGGTGCGTCTACTGATGTGTATACCCAAAGGAATAAAGTTTGAGGAAAAACCTCATACTAATATAAAGTACTGAACCATGGTTTGTAGCTGTGCAGTGAGTGGTTGGCACTGTAAGCATAGGCGGGGGAAACCCTTAGTGAGTTTGTGGGGGGTTTCTGGCTAAGGGGGTTAGAGGGCGTTCGTGTGGGTCTCAGGAAGGCGGGGTGTCTGCGACCTCAAAGGGGGCTGCGGCTCGTAGAGATGCTGCAGGGGCATCCTTGTGACTGCGTGGGTGTGGTGTCTTGATCAACAGTTTGGTGAAAGCGCAGGACTAAGATGGCCCATTCAGGGGAGATGGGACGGCGACAGACTCTGCGCACCTCATATCGAAGCACATTTTCTTCTGTAGCGCACCACTTACGGACCACCCCAACCAAAACTGCTAGGGGGGGTCCCCTCAGGTGCACGCCAGTACATTGTGATTCCACGTTTGGCCAACAGGTGGGCTAGCGCTACGAAGCGCAATTGGACCTTGTAATGTTTGCGTCATTTAAATCCCAACAAGCAGGCTTCCAGGAAGAAATATCGGGGAGCTTGGTGACATCGTGCAGTGTGGTGTGTATAGTGTTCCAGTAGTGCTGCCGGGCAGGCCCAGAACATGTGTAGGAAGGTTGCTCTAGGGGTTTGGCAGCAGGAGCAGGCAAACTGTGACTCGGGGTATTGGCGCTGAAGCTGCGCTAGCATCCGATATGCGCAGTGCAATATATAAAATTGTATATTTTTGAAACGGGATTTCCGGAACACCTTCGGGAATTTCCAGGGTGCGTTCCCACTCTGTCATGTAGTGGCCTCTCAAACTCCTCCTCCCACTTATGTCGCAACTGGGCGTGTGGGGCAGGGGTCAGTTCCCGGATGGCTTTGTATATCCAGGTGATAAGGTATCGGCCAGGGCCCATAGTTAATACTGTATGAAGTACTGGATGGGTCACAGGTCCCAGGGGTGTTGGCAGTCGAGTATGATTCGCCAATGGAGCAGGAACTGCCCCAGAGGGAGCCCGTCCTCCTCCACCAGTTGGCCCTCGTAAAATAGGTAATCTATCTCCAGACGCGAGTGATCCATCTAGAACTGTAGCTCCCGGGCAGTGTAATAGCCCCTTTGGGGGCAAGCTGGCCAGCGGCAGCAGTGGGGTATAAAGTGGAGCTCCTTGGGACAGACTGTGAATGCGTAGCATACAGGCCATCGCAATAGTTACTTGTATGGGGTAGGTTATGGCTGGCCGGGGTCCTGGTAGGAGCAGGCGTCGGATTGCCAGCAGCGACCAAGGTCCGCTTTCGGAGCAGGCCTCTTAGATACCGACCCTCTGTCCAGCGAGATAACCACTGGATCTGCGAAGTATGCTTTAAACTATGGGGCTGCCAGACCCCCTTGATTCACGGGCAGGTGGAGCTTGACCAAAGCGACTCCTTCGGCCATTCCCCACAGATAAGGGAGCAAAGCAGTGTGTCGAGCTCCTTAAAGGAGGAGCTAGAAGGGATGACCATTTTTGCCAATGCCTTTTTCCCTTTAGGAGCCAGGAGAAGGGTTTTCTAGAAGCCCACCAATGAGCGTATGCCCACAAGCATTCTGCGGTGGTTACCTTCATAGAGATCCTGAGGGGTATGGTACAGGCGGACTCCCAGATAGCGTGGTGCCCCCTCGCGGCAGGAGAGCCTCGAGTTGCCAACATACACCCCCGTTAGGGGAGGTGAGGGCTGAGAGGGTAGACTGATTTCGCCCAATTAACTTTCGGCCCAGCTGCATCTGTGAAATCCAACAACTTGGCCCATAGAAGTCAGAGGTCGACCACGATGTTCCGCAGATGGAGATCATCTGCATATAAGGACCCACTGTGAATCTCTCTCGCAAGGTGAATTCCCCACTCTCTTCCTCCCCCGTCTCCCCCCCTGTAAGCATGCCGCCAGAGGTTCTATCGCCAGGGTGAAAACAGGTGAGAGAGCGGGTCCCCCTGACTAGTGCCCCGAGTCACAGAGAAGGGGGCCGAGATGTGACGCCCTAGGTGCACCCGTGAGATGGGGTTCAAGTATAGTAGCTTGGTGTAGGCTAGGAGTTTGGGTCCTACTCACAGGTGACTAAGCTTTGTGAATAGATAGGACTAGGACAGTATGTCAAACGCCTTCTCCAGATGCAGGATCAGGCAGGCGGCACCGGGGAAGAGGGCCTTCATCCTATCCTGAACGTGGAACAGGCGGCAGATGGTTTGAGACGTGCTCTTACCAGGCACAAAGCCGTTTTGGTCCTTGTGCACGAGAGCAGAAAGCACCTGGGCAAAGCAGTCCGCTAGTATTTTGCCAAGGATCTTGTAATCTGCTGTCAGGTGATCAATTGGTCTATAGTATGCCAGTATGGTGGGATCTGTCTGGCTTCGGAATTGAGACTAGAACGGACGCGTGGAGCGAATAGGATAGCTCATCTTTGTGGAGCACCGCTTCGTGCATTTCCGCTAGTCAGGACGGCAGCAGGTTGGAGAAAGTCTTGTAGTAATCAACAGCAGGCCATCCATCCCTTGGGTTTTGTTACGAGCCAGGTCTAGGATCGCCTGTTTAACATCTGCTGATGTGATCTCTGCATCCATGGAAGCCTTCATCTGAGAGGGGATCTGGGGATGAGTAAGAGTTGCGAGTAATTGGTTTATAAACTGCTAAGATTAGTGCCGTGGGGCCCTATAGGCGCAGCGTAATAGTTGTAGAAGGTCTGCAGAAAGTAGTTTCTGGGCATGGATCGCGACGGAGGATGTGGTCACTTCAGTTATGGGGCGAGCATCAGAATCCTGGCAGATAAGCCACACCAGGAGCGCTCCCAGCTTGTTCCCTTGTCGGTGCACCCTGGCAGAATATGCTTTGAAGTTGTATCATCGGAGGTCTGGTAGCACCGCCTCATGGGCGGTTTGTGCCTCTGCCAGTTGTGTCACAAGTGCTGGATTAGCGTCTGCCGCCTTGCTGAGAACAGCAAGCTTGTGCTCGCCCGCCTGCAGGTCTGGTTCGAGTGTACGTCCAACCCCTACTATCTGCCAGTCGCACGTCCCCCTGGTGACTACCTTAAAGGCGACCCATTCCAGCATTCTGGTGGACGCCATATGGGAATTTTCAGAAATTTTGTAGCAGATATGTGCCTCCTGCTTGTGTCCACACACCGGGTCTTCAAGGCAGTCACATGGCTGCCACCAAACGGGGTGGGGGGGGTGGCGCCATTGCAGGGCCTTGAGGTGTGTGCGTTGTGGTCTGACAGGACCCGCCCCATGTATTCCGCGCATTGGACTTGGGGGAGTATGGTGGGTGAGCACAAGAAGCGGTCAAGACGTACATAGAGGTTGTGTGGGATAGAGTGAAATAAGTATAGTTTAGCCTTGGGGTACCAGGTTCTCCAGGCATCTGCAAGCGTCCAGTGTTGCGCCCAGGCTTGGAAGCGCTCCGTCTGTACATAGGGTGTGGAATGAGGAATAGGCGAGGAGGTCTATCCAGGGAGAGCTCAAGCACACAATTATAATCTTCCCCCTAGTACTGATGGCAAGCCTGTAATTTGGGCCAAGACGCCCGACAAGTTGTCCCTGAATTTCCCTTGCTAGGTATTGGGCACATAAGACACTTCCTATAATCATCGACTGACCATCCATTAGTCCTTTGAGTAATGCATATCTCCCCATCTGTGTCAATCACCCTGAAATCCCCAGCTCCCTGAAATCCGCGGTAATTGTGCCCATTTTGAAAAAACCGGGGGCAGACCCTTCTGTCCCAGCCAATTTCCGCCCCATCTCCCTTTTGCCATTTTTGGCTAAAGTGCTCGAGCGCCACGTCACTCGCGCCCTGAGTTCCTTTGTGGAGAAGCACGGAGCCCTTGCCTCCCGCAAAGCTGGCTTCCGCCCCGCACACTCTACGGAGTCCGTGGTTATGTCGGTTCTAGACACCCTCAGGGAGGGCATGGATACTAATCAGCACCAGGCCCTTGTGCTCCTCGATCTCTCAGCCGCCTTTGATACAGTGGATCATGACATTCTACTCCCCCGTATCGGGGCGGCGGGGATCGGGGGGTCTGCCCTGGTCTGGCTATCCTCCTTCCTGAGTAACCGCACCCAGGCTGTCCGCCTGGGTGAATTCACAGTGGACATCCGGAAAGTTCAGTGCGGGGTCCCCCAAGGTTCCTCTCTCTCTCCCCTTCTGTTTAATTTGTATATTGCCCCTCTAATTTTTTCTCTTCAACAGATGGAGGTCACCGTTTTCAATTATGCGGATGACCTCCAGCTGGTCTTTAATCTCTCTTCTCCCTCTGCTGTTCTTAACTTCCAAACTGTCATGCTTCATATCAGGGACTGGATGAACCACAACCACCTGAAACTCAACCCTGATAAAACCGAGTTGGTGCTGACGGGCGGTTCATCCAGCCCCTGGTCCCCCCTCTTCTGGCCCCCCGCCCTTGGTCCCTCTCCTGCTCCCTCTTCCTCAGTTAAAACCTTGGGCATAAAACTTAATTCTCAACTCACCCTTCACTCCCAGGTCAGTTCTGTGGTATCCTCTTCTTTCCTCTCACTGCGCACTATACGCAGGGTGTCCCGCTTCTTCACTTTCTCTGCCCTCAAACTCATTATCTTGGCCATGGTGATGTCCCGCCTGGACTATGGGAACGCCCTGTATGCCGGTATCCCCGCATACAGTTTGCGTCGCCTACAACAGATTGAAGACCAGGCGAGCCGCCTGGTTTTCAATCTCCCTAAATGTCACCATTCCACCCCACTTCTGAATTCACTACATTGGCTCCCCGTGCGAGCTAGAATTCAATTCAAGCTCGCATCCATTACCTTTTTGGCCCGATCGGGCTTGGCGCCAGCCTTCATTTCTTCTGAAATTGCCTCATATATCCCCACCAGGACTTTACGTTCCTCCTCCCAGTCCCTCCTCACCATCCCACGCTTCCGGAGAAAGAAGTGGGGAGGATCTAAATTTGCTATTCTTGCCCCTACCCTCTGGAATTCCCTTCCCCTTGAACTTCGTTCCATCACCCTCTATTCACAGTTTCGCAAATGCCTTAAAACCCACTTATTCACAAAATCCCTTGTATAAACGCTCCCCCTTCCCTCCCTGTTCTTAACCTCAGTTTCCCGTCAGCCATAGCGCCAAGAAACCGCTGGTATACGTGCGCTCTATAAATACTTTCAAACTCAAACTCAGGTTTCCTGAAAGGTAGTACTAGGTCACAGCCATATTAATACCCCCGAGTTAGTGGTGGCACAGAAGGATCCCCGGCCATCGCTTGCCCAGAATAGCTTGTTCTCCAACCGTAAGGTGTGTCTCTTGCAGCAGAGCTATCTGTGCCTTGTGATGCTTGAGATAAGAGTACAAAGCAAACACAAGGAGATAGACTGAGCGTTGAAACTTTTCAGACACTCTCCCCCAGTCACAGATCTGGGTTGAGTCCATCGTACTTTAGCTCACTTTGCCACCCCAGTTCAGACCCACCCATATGCAAATCAGTCTTGACCATGTGCCTCATGGGAACAGTCCAGCCTGAACTGCCAAGCCAGATCTTCAATGGACCAGAAACGAGCACCCTGGGACTGGTTTTGAGGTAACACCCCTCATCAGTCAGACTAGCTTGAATCCAGTGGCAAAGTGAGAATGGGACCCATGTCTGGGCATACCCTGCCAACTTGGGGTGAACAAAGCAAAGAGTACACCATGTATTTCTTACAAGCAGTGTGCAGGCCCCGTATGTTCAGGGTGAGGAAACTGACATCAGCGGTATGGGTCATAATAAGATGAAAAGGATATGGTGGGGAATGCTGGGGTTGATGGCTCATTTGCAGCCTCTCCCCTGCCAAAAGGGTAACACCCCCCCCAAAGTATAGTGGCACCCGCCCGCCATGGTGTTGAAGTGGGAAGTATGAACATAACTGGGGAGGGACAGAGTCCCAACACTGGGGACCTACTGCAACTAGCAGTATGTCCAAACCAAGCATGGCGCAAGTACTTTAATGTAACAAGGGGGATCCGGTCGTGCGCAGTGTGCACGCGTTGTGTATGGCCCATGTGGATCCAGTAGAATTAAGAAGGTGGGGGCGCCTGAGGCAGTGGAATGTGTGGGATCAATAATGTCTGGATTTGCAGCTTATGGCGCTATCAGTTGTAAAAGAGAGGTGGGAGACTGAGCATGGGGCATAGATAGAGTTGTCCAGTCGGACACCCAGGTTTTTAGCCATGATCTTTGGGGTGGGGGTTAGGCCCAACTCTGCCGGCCACCAGTTGGGGGACCACTGCGTTTGAGCAGTGCCAAATAGCATAATCTCTGTTTTGGCTGCATTGATCTGGAGGAAAGTTTCTGTCATCCATCCGGAAATTGTTCGCATTCCCTCAGCAAAGAGTTTTGGTTGAGACTTTATCGTTATGGAACGATGAGGGGAGTTGGGTATCATCCGCATAGGAGTAGGGAGTTAACTCATGTTCTCTGATGATCTTAGCAAGGGGGCTTCTTAAACATGGGCGCCCCTCTCGTCCTCAGGCCGCTAAGTCCGCTGAGGCCTGTAGAAACGTCCGATGCTCGGCAGTAATTTATAATTTGCTCCAGATGGCAGACGTGAGGCCTGGGGACAAGGATCCGAAACCGGACGCTATTCCCCCCCCCCCCCCTCCTGTTTCGGGGTCCACAAAATCGCTGGATGTGACAAGTCTCTGAGTGCTTGAGTCTATTTGAGTGTTGGTCAGTCTAGTCCGACGCCTCAGCTTGGTCTGTGAAGGAGGTATCGCCTCAGAGTATCATCTTGAGGCGTGCTGGAAACAACAGTGAGTATTGCATTCCTATCTGTTTGAGGCATCGTTTGACTTTCGGGAAAGGTGCTGCTGAAGTTGCACAAACAGAGTGTAGGTGGGGAACAGCATGAATTGCTTGTCTTCTACTCTGAGACCCCCGCTCTGTCTGGATGCGCGAAGTATTGCATCTCTGTCTTGGAAGTGCAGGACTTTTTCCAGTAATGTTCGGGATGGGGGTGGAGCTTGTCGCAGGCGGCGTGCTGAGCCATGGTGCACGCTCTCATGGGGGAAGAAGGGTGTTAGGTCGGAGGCTGGGGCAAAGGATTTAAAACCAGGTCTCTAGGTAAGTGATGGTGTCTGGTCCCTCGGCTCCCTCTGGCAGCCCTAGTATGCATATATTGCTCCTCCGGTATCTGCCCTCCAAGTTGTCTGCCTGGCTTTCCAGTTGTGCCACATGACTGTGAGGTCACGCAGGGCTCCCCGGTGGTTGATCGTAAGTGGTCGAAGAGCTAAAAAGGATTTCTCTCCTTGAGTAACCCTATCTGCAAGCTTTCTGCTGTCATCCCATAGAAGATTAAGGTCCGTGGCCAGAGATCTGAATTTGCCCTCCATGGTGACCTTAGAGTGCTCTATAGCAGCTAGCACTTTATCCAGTTTCTCAAACATTGTGCGGGCAGCCATGACGTCCTCCTCCACCCGTGGGGCACCTGATGCCAAGGGAAATCTTTCCGTTGAGTTGGAAGCCTGGGCGCCGGTGTGAAAGCGGAGCCTCCCAATGCGGTAAGGGGGAGCGGTTTATGTTGGGCGTTAGCTGCGGCCTCCTCGCTGTAATCTCTGCTGTCCTATGAGCACTGGTACGCCCCCAGGCACGTCAGGTGGGGCTTTATCCCCCCCCTTGCATCTCGATTGTGAGGCCTGCGCAGCTGGGGGGTGCTCAAGGCCTCAGGCCTGAGGTGCCGCACCCGCCCAAGCACGGAAGTGGATCGGGAGCAGAGGGTAAACTCCAGTGAAAGGCCCCGGTTCGGAGAATGGCGTTGTAGTCCCTCTCCCCTAGCAGTCACAGCACCTGATTCCGCTTGGGCGTGGGCGGAAGGAGGATCCAGTGTATGGCCCGGCTGCAGGTCCAATGGGCGGGAGGACCACGACAGGGTAGCTAAAGTAGCAGCGCTCACTCTGTGCCTTCTGCAGCCCTTCCTCTGTATCTCAGTCCAGGTACTGATGTCATGGGCCCACAGCTGGGCTCTTAGCTAGTCTCTCATATGGGACTCCGATGTCCCCTCTCCTGCGCAGGTCTTAACTACCAGGTGTCGCCGCCACCTGCTGGCTCCGGTGATCAGTGTGCGCAGAGCAGCATCCACCTGAGCACAGCAGGCTCCTTGCATTGGGTCAGGAGCAGGGGCAGCAGCGGCTGGTGACAATTGGTGAGGCGTAAAACAATTGTCGTAGTACACTTTGGCGTGCGTAGGGAGCGAGCCTGAACCACCTAAGGGGGGGGGGGGGGTTCGTGGGGCCCCCAACCCCAAGGATAATTTTGAAAAAAGAGTGGGCAAATGGTGCATTTTCAAGCAGTAATGAGAAGAACAGACGGAATTGGTGATGAAAATAATGGAAACCAAAAATGAGATAAAGAGAAGGGATCAGGGTGAGGCCTGTAAGCGATGGACAGGTAATGTCAGGTCAGAGATCTACAAGTAGGGACTGAAGAAACTGTGTGATGGACGCAGGCAGGCAGGCACAGGGGTGATGGACCGACCTTGTGACCAGGCAGGTAGGTAAGTGATGTACATATCTCGTGTCATGTATTAGAACAGGAAGAGACAGATGGGTGATGGAGGTACAGTATTTGCCGGAATCAACAGTGTATCAGGCCCTTAGACTGTGGGTTGTAGATAGAGGGACTGACCGAACAGGCATGGGGTAATTGATGGACAGAACGCGTGTCAAGGTGTCAGGATAGGCAGACAGATGCTTTATACAGGGGATGTTGGTGATGGGCAGAGGGGGGGTCAGGACAAACAGGATGCGGGTGACATGAAAGTTCCAGAGTGTCCAAATAGAGAGCATTCAATGACAATACAAGTAAGGTCCAGTAATCACAACCTAACTATGCATTAATATTTCAGGTAGGGTGCAGTAATCGTAATGAATATGTTACACTGTCACTCTACCTCTTTGTGAAGATGTGAAAAGAGCACTAGAGTTGCAAATTTACACTGCTGTCCATAATTTCTATTCGAATCTCTCAGGCTCAATTAAATATCTATATTAAGTAAACAGAGAAATGGGTGAGCAGCGCTTCCGCACGTTATAAGAGTCGAACAGAGACTTTTAGTGCTACTGTATGGAAGGGAATGCACGCCTTTAGCATGTGCGAAGCCGGGCCTATGGGCTTTAGGGACCCACTGAACCCTAATTACGGCTGTTTTTGAACTAACAAATTAGCGGATGGTGGGCAGTGGCATTTCTGTGTTTGCACCAAGGCCCTTGGCATCCGTGCTCTGCTACCATGTCAAGGCAGGTCCTTAAATGAATAACTCGGCGTTCCCTGCCGCACGTGGTCCTTGAACTCCACAGAATAAACACATCTAAATATTGAGAGGAACCCTTGTATACGTTACAGGCACAGAAGAATGCGCATCGCGGCCTCACACACACACTGCCCTAATAACAAGGGACCACGAGATCTGGGCATCACAACCTTACAAACGCTGCCCCAATAACAGGGGCACAGCGGGCACTGGAGGAACAAGGGCTGGGAATCGCAGTTTCAAAACTGCACACTGTGCCAATAGCAAGGGCAGAGCAGGCACTGAAGGAACAAAAACCCAGGACATCACAACCTCCCAAATACTGCTCCATTAACAAGGGCAGAATGGGCACTGAATATATACTTCCCCTTGGCATTAAAACCTTAAAGAGGCGGTGCCTTTTATTAAGGATAGAGCATGCACACGAAAATTAATGACTTTTACATCCCACCTCACTCCCCCTGTCCCAATAATAAGGGTAGAGCAGGCACGGAAAAAACACGGGACCCACATCGACACCTCACAAACACTGCCCCAGTAACAAGGACGTGACAGGCACACAATGCCCGACTCGTGCTTTCCCAGCTGCACCATTCCCGGCCTAACCCTGTGGCGGAGGCCGCTTGACTGTCTGTGAATATTTTATGTGTTATCCACTTAATGGCCACATGTCCACGTCCCCGTTTTCTATTGGTTTACAGTCCACAGCATAAATCAAAAACCTGCCGAGGGAGAAGGCTTTTCAGAATGGTGTGATTAACTTCCACCGGGTACTGTCCCCCAGCACCGTTCACTTAGTGAGGGATATTAGCAAGATGAATGGCATTGGAGGCAGAGGAAAGGATTCTCCAGTCACGGCCGGCATGGCGGGTGGGGGGGTGGAAATGGGGTCGTTGCGTTTGGCTGGAGGTGTTTTAATGAAAAAAAAAAATAATAAAACTTACCGTCCTGCACCAGCTTCTGGATGGGTCCCAACTCCCGCCGTCCGGTCTGGACTCCCACGTTTTCCAATTCCGACTGGCTGCAGCTCTCCTCGTCATCGGGAAAGGCAGCCTCCCTTCCTCCCCTCTGCCAATCACAACACTGCAATGGCAGCGTTGTGATTGGTGAGGCGCAGCAGAGAGCGCCCTAGCCGGGCCGTTTTCTCTATATAGGCTGCTGAGAAAAAGGGAGAGTGGGCGATCCTGCTCGAGGACAAGGGGGGGGGGGGAGGGAATGGCTTGCCCAACTGTTTGGTCGGCCCCAGGACCGACCACACGTTCAGTATGCACCAGGGCCGACCAAACAGTCAGTATCCACAACAGTGGGCAAGCCACTCCCCCCTGCAGGGCGTAGTGCGCAGGGTGAAGACGATAAACCTCTGGGAAACTCCCTGTCCGACTGATTGAGCATGAGTTGGTCAGTTTGTGGCAGGCCAGGGCACGAACAGGGCGTGGGAGTCTGTGCAGGAATGAGGCAAATCAAGGGTGAAGACCCACAGCGTTCGTGATACAGAGAGAAGGTCAGTAATGAAGGGTGAAGCGCAAAATGGCGAAGCGAATGGCAATATAGCAGACCTACTTTTCCACACCAGGGCCGCCAGTTCCCATAACACGACTTCTGGTGCACAGTCCTAGCCTTACACTGCACACCCCATGGCTCCTTCTACACATTTCAAGGCTCCCTTAGCCCATCAAAAGTCTGCCACCGCAAAACCAAGGACTGCCAACGTCTATAACAAGGCTACCGGTGAGTTTCCCAGGCCTCCTAGCACCTATAACCGTGTTTCCAGCACAGCCGCTGGGCTAAGAGTGTAAGTCATAGGGCTCCGTGTGCCCATGAAAGGCCTGCCATTGCACATCCCAGGATGGCCAGCCTCTGTCACAGGGCTGCCAGTGCATGTTCCGAACCTGACCGTGCACATCCCATGGCTTCAAGGGAACATCTCAGGACTCTGTGTGCCTATTGGAGGGCTGCCAGTGCACGCCCTTGCCTAAAAGTGTGCATCCTAGTGCTCTTAGTGCTCAAAGGGACTTCAGTTCACACCACTGAATTGACAGTCCACATCCTATGACTCCTAGTTCATGTTCTAGGGCTGCCATTGCACATCCAAACCAGCATTGGCATAGCCAATAGGTCTCGCCTTTGGAACCTTATAAGTATTTAGTTATGCAGTACAATGTCCTCTGTGCAACAACATCAACTGTTGCATGGCTAAACACTTATAAGGTCCCAAATGCGAGACCTATTGGCTATGCCAATGCTTGTTTTTTTTTTTGGCAATGACCTCGTTTTTCGTCACTTTAAAAAAATGTAAGGGTTATGAATAGGAGCAGGGTAAGGAGTTGATTTAATGTATAGGGGTGCAGATTAGTAACGGGGTTAGGGCTGTTAAATACGTTTGTCATTTAAGTATGGGCAACCACTGTTTCTTATCACTGCAATGCTAAATGGATTTTTCGCCATAAAGGATTTGCCTCCATGGGTTTCTTATCCATTGCATCTTCAATATTCCATTCAGTGTTGCATGTACACCATGCAAAGATGCTGCAAGCGCAGTCCACGTCCTATAAGCGTGGCAAATTTAGCCCCCAATGTGGTGCATGTGGCACATTCCCTGACCACGTGGCAATCAAGGATTGGGTGAAATTTAGGATCAGGTGCATAAGTTAAGGGCAAGTGAATGAGACCAACCATTCATAGTGCTTCAAAGTAAAGGACAGGGGACATTATAAGGCTTCAGTGTCAGATCAAATGAGCAATCATTGCTAGAAGCATATATGGCTAACTTTAGATCATTGGGGGCAAATTTAGCCCCCAATGTGGTGCATGTGGCACATTCCCTGACCACGTGGCAATCAAGGATTGGGTGAAATTTAGGATCAGGTGCATAAGTTAAGGGCAAGTGAATGAGACAAACCATTCATAGTGCTTAAAGGTAAAGGACAGGGGACAGTATAAGGCTTCAGTGTCAGATCAAATGAGCAATCATTGCTAGAAGCATATATGGCTAACTTTAGATCTTGGACGGCCCGGCTATCGGGAAACATATGTCCATACTGTTCTAACTACAACTTCACACTGTAGTAAATATGCTTTGACCTAAAGAAAAGGTTATGGTGTTGTTTAGAGTCGGGGTTAGGTCAAATCCTTTCATGCAGGATTTTTTTGGTCCTGTTTGACTAATAGCATAACACGGTACTCTGTCATGGGTGGAAACAACATTCGCATTCCCGAGGTTGCAGCCCATCAACACAGTAGAGCATTGAAAGCAACCATCAACAGAAATGAGTCATGAAAGGAGGGCATATGCTTCGCATCAATAATGTAGATTAAGGTGCACTGCAGGAGTTATTTCAGTTAAGGAGAAGTTTCAGTCTGCAGTTGTGGGATGTGTCCTCCATTCATTTCCATCCATCCTAACTTTAATTCAGATCGTTGTGTTGACTAGAGATGCTATTGTGTTTCAAGTGTATGTGATAATTCCTTTCAGGGTTTGTGCTCCCATAAGGTGATATACAACTAGCACCAAGTAATGGTAACAAATAAAAACAGAAAGTGTAACAATTGCCTTTCCTTGTCTGTATGGGGAGAAACCCAAAGGTAAAATTGCATTTTGCCTTCAGAGGTGTTTTATACTTTATAAATGATGAAAGTACTATAAAACTCAGGCCTACTCGAATACTGTTTCCACCATCAAGTCATCTATTTGAAGTATTGCTGTAGTATTCTGAAAGCAGGACTCTGTGACAGGCTTGCACCGGCATACAATTTAAAGGAGACGAGGAAATATTTTAAAACTATTACTCTTCTCCAATGAGATATTTGGCAACCTAAACATTTATGCAAATACAAAATAAAGTACAATAGAAAAAGATGAAAAGCACAGCAATTCTAAAGTTATTACACAGAACCGTTCTGGGGTATCAAGATTAAGAAGAGAATTACATATTTTTAAAACATTTTAACTCAAGCAATAAATGTTATTGAGTAATCTAATTCTCATAAGAACACAAAGACTAAAATAGACAAAAGGTGAGAGATCTATTATGAACACCAAGAAACAAATACCAAAACGAAAAAACAGATAAAATGCAATATTTCCCCAAATATAGAATCATATAAAACTTTTGAATAGGTTTTAACTTTTTAAAAGTACTTGCCACCTCTGAGCATTGAAACCGTTTCACAGATGCCCGCTCTCTTCATGGAGATAACCGACAACCCTAAGCATATGGCCGTTGGCTATAAGTAGAGAACGTTTCAAATGTGCACCATCCCTCAATAAAGTTCAGGGTTACAAGGATCATACTTCAATCAAATTGTTTTTTCCAAGCAACTCGCATGGTCATTCACAACCTATCCACATCATAGCCGGAGAGGTTTCATTGAGAAATGTGGCCTAGAGCTGCCGACTTTGGAACTGGGGGACCAGGTTGGAGTCCTGGCAACAGCTTTGTGTTTCTAGGAAAAATAAATCCATCGCCCCATGCCTTAAAAAAAATATTTGCAATTCAATAGGTCTCGCATTTAAATGCGAGACCTATGGCATTGGAAAGAAGCACGCCATTGTCCCGGCTGCTTGAAAAGAAAATGCGCGCACGGTGCGCTGAATGTACGCAAAGTTTGTCATCGAGCCTGCAGTGAGAGAAACTCAATAAATAATTTTTGGGGTAATGTTAGGGAAATCAACAATAAAAACTGACTTAACAGACCATAACAGGCCCCCAAATAACAGCCCATACACACACTGACCTGTTAAACCAGCTCTTTTGGCACTGCCAGAGTGCCCTACAGGCCAGTCCGACCGTGGCTTGAGCTAGGCCTGCCTGAGACACTTCCTTAATCTGAAGGCTCACACATGTGCCTCGTTTGATTTATGCTAAGCGCCTTGATACCTCAGCCACTGTGCACTATAGAAAATTCCAAAGATAAAATATCGGATAATCCGCAGAAATTTCACAAACTGCTAGTGCATCCTTATTTGAGAGTGCATGTGGGATATGTGAATAGAGCTAAGCGTGCTTTTTGGATTTTATGCACAATAGTGAGAAGAAAAAGAAAAATGTTGAGGGAATTCAGCACAGGAAATGTTTCACAGGCAGCCGTTCCCTTCACTTTGCGCATGGGCATTGGCGAGAAACCCAAACAATGCTAAATTTAGATTTTACCAGAAATCGTAGTAGGCATGATCTAATGGAAACGACGTTTCCAATTTTTTTCTTTTATTCTAATTTTTTTTAAAACCGTTCCCCTACTTTTTGTTTCACATACCTGCTCCTAAACAGTTAAATCAGGCTTGAGTTGCACTCAATAAGACCGTTCCCATTCTTTTGTCAGTGCCCTTCAACCGCTGAAAGCCACACTTCGACTTACTGTAATGAAATTTTAAAAAGTTGGAAAATGAGGGAAGTCTTTTTCCGGTGTTGCTGGGTAGCTACTCCCATCCAAGGAGAGCACGTGTGAGAACCAGCACTGAAAGCTGTCCCCAGGCTGTTTGGAAATAGCCTGCTGTCAAGCGACTCTCCTGGGTCCGTTAAACAAATTTTCACCCATTTCAAGAGCACGTACTTCACAGCGGGGTTTGTCGCACTGATTCAATGTTCCACCCCCTGTGTCATACGCTGGTGTAAGGGTTACTTTCTTTCCATTCCGTTCTTTTGTTCATGCCAATAGGTGTGGCCTTGGCAAGCGTGCAATACGTTTAATTAATATATATTATTATTTTGCAAACATGCAATACGCAAAAAAAAAAGAGTGGTTTGGTAGCCCTGGGATTGAAGCATACCCCTTTCAGGCAGCTGTGCACTCATGATAAGACAAAAATTAGTCACTCGCAGTGTAGCCAATGAAACCCCATGCTTTATGCCATGTTGGGAGGACGCGAGGTATGAATTACACTCTTAACAGACCAATGGATAAGGAGGGCAGATTCAAAGTCAACGTACGTGTCCGAATATGGATGTATTCTTATTATGAAGGTTTCCGAAAATTGAATCTGACAAGACAAAATGATTGTTAGTATACTCGGAGTTAATGCAATCGGAGAGGACGAGTACCGGGGGCACCAAGCAGGCAACGTCACGTGCGCGTTCTGCGGGCCGTGGCCTATGGCGATTCTGTGTTATCAGCTGTCATTAGGATAACCAGCATTGGCCATGAAAGTCATCGCGATCATGATCGCTGTGAAAGCGAAAGTGATCGCGATGACGCAGAAAGGCGTTCCTGAGTGCAGCTGGCTGGCCTAGCGCATGGCGGCTGCGTGCGTGCACGCTCACATGCACGCAAGTGCTAGGCCAGCCAGCAGCACTTAAAAAACTCACATACAAAATGTCTCTCCGAGCAGCGCATGTGCGCTGACTCAGCGAGACCTAAAAACTGTGAACACCTATAAGAGCTGACAGTGCACATTCCCACGCTGACAGTGCAATTCCTAGGGCCCCTTGATATGGCTTCCATTGCACGTCCCGCAACAGCCAGCAATCTTCCTAGTGCAGCGACCACAGCTCTGCCCGCACCTGTGCATGCACGATCCATGTGCCCCTGGTTTTGTGATGTACAACCACGCGCCGCTCCATGTGTGAATTGCCAACAGCCAGCCAGAGCCAACGATTTGTTAAACGCAAACCCATGAATTAAAAGACCACATAATCTGAAGCAGCACTCCAATTCCACATGACAAATTGTACTTGGACTAAACAAGGTAAAAAAAATGATTTATGGATTTTTTTTTGTTGCAGTTTTATATATAGTATGTACTTTATTATTATATATAATACTGCAAAAAATGTTTTTTTTAATAAAGCTCCTGAATCCACTGTCCAAGTCCTGTGCGAGATTAAGTGATAACCCCAGAATAACAGGATGTTGAGCCGATGGCGAGGCTCGGATCTGGTTCCCCAGTTCCAAAGTCGACCGTTCTGGCCGATACGCCACATACTCTTCATACACAACTTCCTGTACAAGTGAAGGATTGAGTGTGGGATGGTTAATGCTAGTGTTTAATTTGGACATGAACTTTCTGAATGAAAATAGTGGTTGAAGTGCGGCAGTAAATTCGAGATTTTAAGTTGGTATGTTTGTAGCTGTCGTATGGAAATGGATAGAATCATTATCACACATCACTCCCATACCCCTCCCCCCTCCCCCCTCCCCTGTATACATTAGCCCCTTCTTACTGTCTTTAAAGAGCCAGGTAATGTCTAAAACTGCAGGCGTTTTGAGTCTGTTTTGCACACATGTAATCTTTCCGCCACATCTTTTTTCCTTTCTCAAATTCCACGACACTAGTAAGTGAAAAACCACACTAGTTTAGTAGAATGCTTTTAGGTCGACTGATGACTTGGCTGCAACTCTCACAACGACTTTTTGAAGGGATGTTTATTACAGATTATCCTGTAATAGTAGCATTTGTTCACTTTCAACCCAGTTGGTAATGCTAGAACACGACTGCGCCGCCATAAGTCTTCTCAGCCAAGAATCCCCATTATTGACAAGGTAAGCAAGGTAATCGTGCGACACTGGCACAGTTCTCTGCTGGCACCTCCCCTTAACACCCAGAGTCAGAGCCATAAGTGTACCTGCTTGTAGCGTGCACCTGGGTTAGCGAAGATATACAGCGATGCTCAGGGCCATGGACATTAAATGCATTCCTGAGTTTATTTACATGGCTGCAGCGGTGGTAAATTGGTCATCTCCTCGTTGCCTGAGCAGGCGTAGTGATTTCGATCAAGGCAAGCAGTAACTAGAAGCTCCAGTTCCTTCAGGTTGAAGTTGTTTGAATTTGGTGGGCTGAACACCTTTTTCTTCTATCCATTATTCTCAGACTGCAGGATGGACGGACCCCACTCGAGGAAGACTTTGAGTAGATTCTCTGTTAAACATCCACATTGTTAGACCCCCTTCTCTGCAGTTTTAGTTAGTTTTGATCATACGTTCATCAGCATGATATTCTTCTTTAGAGTCAAAGGTTGCTCTGCCTCCATCCTCGAAACATGTTGAGTTGGATTTTGGTGTCCTCAGATTTAGCTCTAGAAATCAGAGGCCTCACTGACGGTGGGAGATAATGTGACCGTTTGTGACATTTACCTATTTTAATGACCTCGGGTGGGAAGCCACGTGATCCTTCACTAATATAAACTTTCTTTGTGGGTTGCGTTTTGTCCTAATCCTGTTAACAGTCGTTTTTCACGTGGAAGGATACCACGTTTTATGACTAACTGATAATTTGTTGGATTATACAAACCTCGCCTCTTCAGATTGGTGATTTACTGTAAATATACACTTCTCCTCCTCCTCCCTGCTACCCAGGTCTTTTTGGCTTGTGGGATTTTCTGGTACTTAGCAGAAGGGTGTAGGTCATTGCATCATTCCCCTCTCCTTTCACTTTTCCTTACCTCCTCCCCTTCACTACCTGCATCACCTCTACCCCACTCTCTTTCTCTCATGCTCCCTCACCTTCGTATTCACTAATTCTTTATTTCCTCACAAATGCCTTTCAGTAACTTCCTCTCCTTTTCGTCCTTTTTCGTCTTACTCTCTTCCACCCTAACCACCTACCTTCTTTTACTCTATTCCAACAACTCTTCCACCCTATATCCTTTCTTCAAACCCACCTCATCTTCATTATAACTTGGTTTACTATGAAACACAACACCACACAGTTCCACACTAAACAATTCACCAGCACACAATTCAAAACCACCCAACATATTGACACTACACATACCACTCAGCACAGCGTACTTCAACTCCACCTAATAACGCTTCTCACTACCTCATAAATACACCCCACAAATAAACCAGTCTATACCACATAGTAACAATCCACATAAATACACTCCACACCATGCCACATAATTCCAGGCAGCATAATTTCACTCTATGCCACACATTACCACGCCACACAAATCAACTCAACAGTGTTCCATTCCACACCACATAATTCAACAAGAAACCTCATCATTCAAATCAACACCACAATTGGATAACACACCACATACATACAATCCACACCACATATTTCCACGTCACACCCCAAAATTCAACAGCACACCACATAATTAAATTCCACTACATAACACTCCACAAAATACCATACCACATAATTATTCTACGTAATACACATTCCCAGTTTAGTTGTATTGTAATGTAATTGCGTGTACCTGGGGAATTTCTTGTTGCTTGCTGTACTGTCGATTTATAAACTGAGATAGTGCGACTCTTAGGGTCTGGGTGTTTTGCAAGAACTTCCTGGCTCTGGAGAAACAACCGTAGGGAACATTTCGTTGCTCCTTGCATGACGGTGTTGATGCTTGTAACATTTCCGAAAGCAATGCGATAGTGGTATGTGTGGCATCTCTGGGTAGGGCAGGGATGATGCTTGTCCTATCTCTGAATGTTGGGCTGCGTGGGTAGTTGTGGCAGCTCTTCTGCCAGGTTGGTGTGGGTTCCTGCAGCATCTCTGACAGGGTATGTTTAATGCCTGGGCCATCTCTGATCTTAAGTCAGTGGCATCTCTGGAATCCGGTTTAGTGCTTCAGGTATCTCTGATCGTAGGGCAATCTTGACCTTTGGCATCTCGTGGACATGGCTGGGCTGGCAGCAGAAACTCTATGGGGGTATGAAAGTGCTGATGTTTGTGGCAACTCTGGTCTCAGGTGCAGCGGTATTTCCGAGTACAAGAATATGGTGAAGCGTGTGGCATATTCGGGGAGATGGTGGTATCATCTTCGGCAGGGAAATGTGAGCTGTGGAAATGCTCCGCACTGAAGCTTATAATAATAACCTGCTTTTCCATATCACTTCAAACTGCACTTCTGTCGTATCCAAGCGCTGTACCTAACAGGTGTGTGTTGTTACCAATTTAATGGTGCTCCATTTACTGACCTTGGAGATGGAAGGCTGAATTGACCTTGCCCGAGTACAAATGTATGTCCTGCAGACCAAATCGGATGTCAGCAGAGAATGTTTAATCAGTCAGCCATCTTGTCATGTCTCCTTATGGCATTTGAGATGCCAGGACTTTTTTTTTTTTTTGCATTGGTGATTTATTTACATTATGGCAGGTTGTCGGTGCTTGTGACATTTCTGATCACAATGCACTGGTTGTACATGTGAGTTCTCAGAGTGCAGTACATTGGTGGTGAGTATGGCATTACATTAAAAACATTGGAATGTGTCCGTAACTGTTTCCTGAGGCAAGCATTTATTTCTGAATCAGACTGCCAGTGTGTAGTAATTGTAGGTGCTAGGATAATGTGCTGCATGGCTAAACACTTATAAGGTCCCAAAGGCGAGACCTATTAGCTATGCCAGTGCTTGTTACATAAATTGTCAGTGCCATTTGTAGTGTTTTTTTTCTCTCTTGCCATTAATGTCAGTAACGTTGGTGATTAAATCCTGGAAGAAGAGAGTCACCTGGCTGCTAAGAACATCTAAATAAACCAGACAAATGAGAACTTATTCCAATCTTTCAATTCTTACCTAAAGGGTTGTCTCTCTATATTTTAACCGCATATAGAGCCTTCTTATATTAATGGTTCAGTATGAAACTTCCTAAGGAAACATCCCTTTCAGGGTAGTATTTCTTTTTTTGCCTTTATAAAGGAGCGAGCAGGCGGAGGTGTGATTGCCAATTGCTTCAACTGAGGCGGTAGCCTTTTTGAAGCTGGGCCATGTGTTGCCACTGCCTGGTGCTCATATGTTTCGAGAAGGTCACAACTCCACCCCCCCCCCCCCCCCCCCATTAGCAATTCCTGGTTCTCCGTCCCTGGGGCAACTTCACACTTCCTAGTGAGGGGGGGGGGGGAGAGGTGGGGGACATGTTGTCTCGGGTGTCAACTGTTGCAGGTCAACAGAAAAAGCTACTAAAGGGTTGGGCAACAAAGGGTTGACTATCTTAAGTCACCATTCTATTTG
The DNA here is from genome assembly GCF_964204655.1 of Triturus cristatus. Lineage (NCBI taxonomy): Eukaryota > Metazoa > Chordata > Amphibia > Caudata > Salamandridae > Triturus > Triturus cristatus. The sequence continues at coordinate 694,090,946 of NC_140591.1, forward strand.
TTACCTTAAATTTGATCTTAGCAACGAGTCATTTTTAATATAATAATTAATTAGATACCTTGGAGTAATATCTTTGATGGTTTCCAATGGAAGTTATCACTTAGCGCGGTGGCTAGTGAAACTCCATGTTAGCAATTGGATCACTGACCTTGTTACAAAAAAAACTGCAATTTTCTATCTTCACTGTTGGGGCTTGTTAACTGCAAAAGAAACATGCGTTTCTTTTAATATTAAGTACTCTGCTTGGTGGACTTCCCTAAAGATGGCTTACTAATCTAAACAAGCATTGCAAAGCTAATAGGTTTCGCCTATGCAAGAGCTGTTCGCTTTGCCAATGTGTTTTATCCATGTTGTACACCAGTGTGACTGCTGTTCAGCATGGCTAATGATTAGTGGTGTGGAGTGTCGTTTCGTAGAGAGGAGGGTTGTAGATTAGAGGGTGTAGAGTAAAGTAGCGTCGTACAGTGATAGGGTGGAGGAGTGGCCTAGAGTTAAGTGGTGTAGGGTGGATTTGCATAGAGTGGGATTCATAGAGTGGCTTAGGGTAAAGTGGAGCAAAGTGTCTTAGAGTGGTGTAGCTTGGAGTATCAAAGTCTGTAGTGTAATGGAGTGTCTTAGAGTGGTGTAGAGTGTGCGGCCTGTTCTATGTACCACTGTTGATCTGATGGAATGCCTTATACACTGTACCAATGGCAATTTGTTTTTGTTCTTTTCATATGTAAAATGAAAAATAAAGTTCTAAAAAAAAGTGGTGTAGAGTGCAGTGGTGTAGAGTGAAGTTTGCGTGGTGTGGTAGTGCACTGCCATTACAGGCAACACATTTTCAATTGAAATGACCATTACATTTGCACAGACAAAGTTTTACTGATAAAACTATACAGCGCACAAACAATGTGTGATAATGGCATCCCCTAGTGTATTGATTTGTTGTGATCGTAGTAAAATATGTGTACAGCACACTTAAGAATTACGAACAAATATGCTTCATTTTGCATTCCTAATTCTGATTGTTTTCACAGTTCATTTGGACATTTCCATTTTGTGTGCTGGTAAAAAGCCATTTTTCACACCCCCCAGATTCTCAGGTAAAACGTCTCATTTTGAAGTCAGAGAAGGAAAAGTAAGCACCAAGTTCCCTTAGAGGACAGTCTGACGTTTAGCCTCCGTCTTTGAATGCACAGGAAATGTGACATTACAAAATGTAAAGGCCTGTTTACTGAATACAAACACTTGTGCAGGAATATAGTAAACAGGATTGGCTCCCCAGGGAAGACAAAGACATGCTGTACAGCCTAAAACAAATAAAGCAAGCAAATGTGAGTTACAAACCACAAAACCAATGGTACGGAAAGGGTGAAATGCCTTTTTAGGTCGGCTTTCAGAATGTCCCCTAGAAGTCTATAGCTACCACACAGCTGTGCTGTCTGGTAGGCTTTGACCTAAAAAGAAAGGTTTTGACCCTGCAGAAGGATTTATTTTGCCATGTTAAGTTGGCTGGTTTAAAGTTGTCCAACTAGGCTGCAGTGGTTCAATATTGAATAATGAAGGAACAGAACATATTAAAGTCCCATCCCATATTTCTTATTAGGTCATAAATAATTATTGTCCAAGTTAGCCCCAAGTGTCAATGTTTCAACCTTGCCTAAGCCATTATCGAGGTAATCATCAGGACAAAAGAGGTGGCGTTTGAACATCGAAGGTGACACAGTAGTCTCTTGGGCTACTATCACAGGAGGTGTGCCTGTTGGTGGCACTGGTTCAAATTAGCACGTCTGTTATTGCTTAGCACATGAGAGGAAAGGTGGAGAGGTGTCCAGGCAATGACATTTCTTTGTTCCAAAGGTCCTCGAAGGATGCATGGTGAACCATAGCATCTGGCCGGGATGAGTCCATGCCAAAGAGGATCATTAAACACCTAGGTTATTTATGCTAAATGTGTTTCATTTATATGATTGAAATATATTCAATGACATTCTTCATGTCATTTATTACCTCTCGCGGCTAACTGGGAGCCCTCAGTATTTCTTTATTCTTTCTTAATGACACCAATATGAGCCACTGTGGTTGATTCTATTTATTTCCTTAGGCTCCTACACGGTTCACTAAAGCCGCTTCTGTTACATTTTGTTTTTACATCAATGGCCTTGCTGACATGACTAGCCTTCTTTCACCAAAATAACTTGAAGCGAACATTCTGACCTAATATTCTATACAAATGTCGCCCTCTAGGAGTAATGCATACCCCACTCCTACTAAGTGTTTGTTTCTCACAAATATTAACTGCGGTACCTCTATCATCTTCCCGAAAGCTAAAATTAACCTGTAGCTGAGCCAAACGTATTCTACAGTAAGAAGCCTGCACAGCCATCTACCCAAAGTATGAGACTCCAAGGCTAATTGCACGCTAGTCTTTAAACTCATGAAGTTGCTTGTTACTCTCCATGCAGTTCACTTGATTTAAGGGGCTGTACTCGACCTGGGCATTAACATTAAATGCACAGCTAATAGATTCTCGTAGTACATACCGAGATCATGACACAACTGACTTTCATTCACAGCAACTCTTGATTTTAGTAATAAGCGTGTAGGAAGTTATTTCTTTTATTTTCAATTGACTTGAAAACTTAGTTTTATAGCTGTTGGCCAAGTTCCATAATTTCATTTGTAATCGCAAGTATCCGCTTATCTTTTTGAAAATGTGGAAATAATCTAGTACCATGTTCTAGAACTGAGGTATCTTCCTCTCTCCTACTGCACTATGATTTTTAGATCTTGCCTAGGCAGGGCTAGCGCTGTCTCTTCGAGATATGCTGTATTCAGGACATGGGCATTAAGCTCCGCCCATGTTCCTCATTGGCTCATGGGAATGTTCTTTTATCTATGGTGAATTTCCTTAATAGTCCCTCCTTGTCTACAGTTGTAACCTTTCATAAGGAATGACCCTTTTACAAGTGACCATACTCTAATTGTTTATTTTCAATTTGTGAGCACAATTTTGTTAGACATTTTGTTAGCTGGTGTTGCAGGCAGGACATCTACTGACTTCCCCTACCGCAACGTATTTGATGGCACGATAGCTAAGGACTTCTCAGCTTTTCAATTATTAATGTCTACTGCTACAGGCAAGAACAGCAACAGACTTTAGCAAGCGTATTTCCACGAGCAGAAGCGTCACAATAGCTATGGACTTCACAATATTGACATTATCATACATTTTTAGCTCCTGGTGCAGGCATAACCGCTACCGACTGTAGTAAGCCCATTTCCACAAGTATAATGCTTTTTTAATCAATTTTTTTCTTTCACTGGGGCCACCGACCTCTCCTCCAGAATAGCCGACGCTGCCTTAGAGCCCTGCCAGCGCTGCAGCTGCTCGGCAACGGTTGCCCATGCAGACTACACCCACCATACCTCCAGCTCCGACATCCTGGGAACCACAAAATACACAGAATCATACATGTTTAGCTGCTGTTACAAGCACAACAGCTACATACTGTACAGAAAGCATTTTTGTAACTATAAACCATTTTCTTTCACCCGGGCCACCGCTCTCCTCTAACCGACACAGCCTCTGAGAAACCCGCCAGCGCTGCAGCTTCTCTGCATCGCTTGCCCATGCAGACTTCTTATGCCATATCCCCAGCTATGGCTCCAACATCCTGGGAGCTACAAAATGTCACCGTCCACAAAACACACCAGAGGGTGCAGCTCTCCTCAGGGCAGAAAACGCTGCCGTAGAGCCCCGCCAACACCACTGCTGCACAGCATGCCTGTGCAGACTCCACGGCAACATACTGGGATTCCACTGTACCTTGGGTTTGTGGATTCTCCAGCAGAGGACTGAGAAAGAAGCAAAAATAAAGCATTTTTCAGGGGGTGGTGGTGGGGGGAGGGTGGAAGGAGCAGGGGATTGGAAAAAGGGGTCTTTTTTTTTCCCCCCCCCCTGAAAAATAGCGTCAAAAAAAGGTTTGCTATGCTAAAGTCACAATTTTCCTTGCTTACAGGAACATGAAGAGCTGAATCAAAAAATATTTCCTACCACAGTTATGTTATTTTTCAAAGAGGTAACACTGTTTACCTAATTTATGCTTTCAGCCTTCTTCCAGTTTGTGGTGGAGACTAGGGTGAAACCCATGGGTGAACCCAGAAAGTTTAAGATTTTTGAAAAGTAGATACAAATTCAGACTTCGGCATTCATTTGTTTAGCTCCCTCAAGATTTTCCCCAGAAAACTGTTGAAATAAAAAAAACATTGAAAATGAGTAGGAAACCACTTCCATTTGTGACAACGTTTACATTTGTAACTTCTTGTCATGATGGGCCATGTACAAAAACAATATACAGTTATGTCCGCTTGACCCTTCTGGTTGCAGGGATATATAAGATTTGTAGGTTTCCCAAGAATCTGAGATCCCCATACCCAACAACTGAACAGCACCTTGCAATGCTTTTTCATTGTGCACGGAAAGAGAGCAATTCATATGGTAAAATATTGAGTCAAAAATGGGTATCCAAGGAAACCCATGTATTTCTGAAATAAACCCCAAATACTGGATTAGGGTGCCGTGATTATTTGTACATCTTTGAATTTGTGGGTACCCTTACTAGCATAAGATTCAGAGGGCATTTTTCAAACTGTCTTCTTTCTTACACACTGGCTTACATTTGGAAGGCATAAGTGGAGAAATGCAATTGGTAATAACAAATGTTCTACTACTCTGTATTCCCACATGCCTCCAAATAACAAGCATTTGCAATGCAATAGGTCTCGCATTATTAAAGTTTGAGCTATTGGCCGTGCTAAATAATCCAACACCAATAGCTCAAACTTTAATAATGCGAGACCTATTGCATTGCAAATGTTTGTTTTAGACAGGTATGCATATGTGTTTAGGCAAAATGCAATCACTCCAAGTGTGTGGGGCAACGGATGAAGTGAGCTGACCTACAGCCCCATGCTATGAATGGAAGCAAAATGTGAACGACAGATGAGCAGGCCAAGGGATGAATGTTTAAATTTATGAATGTTTGATTACACGAGGTCACCAAAAAGCTGAAGCTCTGTCTATGCCAGAAGGAATTGGCGTTTCTCAAAACCAAATAACCTGTGTCTCTACGTTACATAAGTGAGCCACATCTAACACAGCTAACAGCAAACTTCCATATAATTAGTTAAGGTGCCATCACAAAGACGTAAATCACCGAATGTTGTGTTTTTCCTGTATGACTAGCAAACAACTTCCTGTCTCAGCTCTCAGAGTGTTAATATTATTAACAAGCAGGCTTCCCATGAGTTTATTTAAAACACTTGCCTTGAGCATGCGCAAAGGAGACCAACTCAGGATATTTTGGGAAACTTTAATAAAATATAAAGAATTTCAATTTTATGTCTCAATTCGATTTTTGTGAGTTTTTCTTTATCCTTTGGCATTTTCTGCCGCACTTTTTCTAGAGCAGTTTAAGAACAAGATGGAATGATATTAACAGTGAAGAATTTACCGTAATTCATTGCGAGTGCAAATTTCAAAGGTAGTTTATTTGTAAAACCCAATACTAATAGGTCAGAGTGCATGTGCCAGAGATCTTTTGGAAATTAAGTGGAATGTGTAACATTATGCAATGCAAAAAATATTGGGACCCCCTCGGCACAATTTACTTTTCAAAAGGTCAGGGAGAAGAGGGGCAAGAACAGCAAACAAACCAAAGAACAATACTCCCTCACGACCTATATATTATTACTTATACTTTTTTTTAATTAAAACATGGGCTATTGAACAAGGAATTCAAATACAAATCCAACTTATTTTTTTTCTTTTCTTTATTTTGTTCTGATATTATTATTTTAATCATTGTTCATTGGCAACAATATCAAAATTACATATTTCTGTTTTACAAAGAATCTCGAATACAAAATTATTTTCCTATACAACCCCATGTAGAGAAACAACACCACACATACTACTCATTCATACATCCACAACTCTGTATAGCTATCCTAGTTAACACGTTAAGTTGGTTACAATCTCTGTGACCCTAAAAAGGGCTACTGCTAAAATAGTAGCATTTAAAGAGGACTTGGTCAACGCGTTTCGGTGGCATAAAGAAACGTAGAAGCCACCTTCATCAGGACCCGCCACTTATCACACCAATAGTTCTCAAACCCTGGGATTTCTGTATATGAGTATGGTACTGGAATAAGATACTTCCTAATATTGTGTAAGACAGCAACCAAAAATGTAGGAATATGCCAGTGTCCAGTGAGTAACAACCTTCTTTATGCTCCTCAGATATATGGGGGTAGACCACTGCCCATCCGCTAGCCGTCTACACATGGACTCCGTAAACCTTTATAGTGTATTCCTTCCTGGGATCACAATGTGATTCTTCTCTCGTTAATGTCAATGGTCAACCTTTTTTCACATCAAGATGGGAGAGACTGGAGTTTTGAGGCACGTGAATTGAGGACGGATACGCCGACAAGAAAAGTGACACAACGAATAGATTAAAAGAGGGTGACTTAATTCGTGGTCTTGATGTGAAAAAAGGTTGACCAGAAGCACACATTTTCCTCACATTTCTGTGAGGAAATGCCTGGAGTCTGAGGGGAGCCACACATTCCCTACCACATAGCATTCCCCAAGTTTCACATTAAAAATAGTACTTCACTTGTGTGGGTAGGGCTAGTGCCTGCAAAAGGAAATGCCCCAAGACGCAACATGGACACATCACATTTTGCACTGAAAACTGACCCTTTTTAGTTCTCTCCTAAGCAGCCCCCGAGAGAGCCCCCGATGCGGAACTTGTCCTTCTCCAGCGGGGGAGGAAGCGTAAGGCCATTTTACACTTCTGGCAGCGGTAGACTCCCAGCTCGTCCATGCTGACCCCGGGACAGGCTCAGTGAGGGGAGGGGAGGGGCGGGGTAGGCGGGAGGGGGTGCTACCTGTACTCTGGGAGCTTCCTGGGGCTGAGGTCGTGGTGGTCGGTTGTTCTTGAAAGGGGGCCTGTCTCTTCTCAGGGCCTCTGTCCTCTCTTGGTGTGCTGCCTCCTCTTGTGCTCTTGGCTTGGTCTCCTTTTTCGGTTCTCTGTTTCCTCTCAGAGGCTCTGTCTCTTCTGTCTGTGCTCTTTCCTCCGAGGGACTCTGTCTCTGTGTTCTCCCTCCTCTTCAGGGCCCTGTCTCTGTTATCTCTCTCCTCTCAGGGGCCTGGCTCTTTGGAGGCCCTGTCTCTGGGAAGGTGTACTGCCCAGCCCCTCTCTGTCCTCTCTTGGTGCGCTGCCTCCTCTTGTGGTCTCGGGGCTGTCTCCTCTTTCAGCTGTCTGTTTCCTATCAGTGGCGATCACTTCTATCTGTGCTCCCTGGCCCCTCTCTGTCCTCTCAGGAACTCTGTCCCCTCTGTCTGTGCTCCCTCTCCTCTGAGGGATCTGTCATCTTTTCCGGAACCTTCTCTCCTCAGGGGCTCTGTCTCTACACTCTCTCCTTCCCGGGAGGCACTGTCTGTCTGTGCTCGCTCTCTCCTCCTAGAGGCTCTCTTTTTGCGCTCTCTCCTCTCAGGGGCTCTATCTCCTCCATTTCTCCTCTCAGGGGCTCTGTCTCTGCCCTCTCTCTTCTCAGGGGCTCTGTTTCTTCCCTCTGTCCTCTCGGGGGCTCTGTCTCTCTGCTCTCTCTCTCCTCTCTGGGTCTCTGCCCTCTCTCCTCCCAGGGGCTCTGTCTCTGCTCTCTCTCCCCTCAAGGTCTCTGTCTCTCTCCTCTAAAGGGCTCTGTCTGTGTACTCCCTCTCTTCTCGGGGTCTCGGCTCTCTCTCCCTCGGGAGGCTGTCTCTTCTGGGAGGGTGCTCTGCACTCTCTCGGGTGCGCCCTCTCCGGAGTTCGCTCCCTCTACCCGGGATCTGAGGTGGGAGTCCGGTGTCTCAGGGCGGCGTCTCTTGTTGCTGTGGGAACGAGAGCCGTGCCCTGCCCTGGGAGAGGCCTCTGAGCCGTGAGCCCGAGGGCCTAGGACACATACGACGACTTGTGTAGCTCTCAGTGTGAAATTTACAGAAAGGGCGAGTGTGTGTTTAACATCAAGCGTTGGCAAATCCAATATGTCTCTTTTAAACAGTAATATACCACCACGATTGAAACAAGCATTTGCAATGCAATAGGTCTCGCATTTACGCGAGTTTGAGCTATTGACATTGCAAATAACAATGCCTTTTTTTTTTGTTTGTTTTTAAAACCTAAATAAAAGGCAGTGTAATTTACAATGCCAATAGCTTAAACTCATGTAAATGCGAGACCTGTTGCATTGCAAATGCTTGTTTTACAATGTGACTAGCTGTGGATTTTGTGCCTTAGCTGAGCCGGTACCTAGGGAAACCTAGAAAACCTGGACATTTTGTAAAACTAGACACCCTGGGGAATCCAGGGTGTGGTGACATGCATGTCTCTCCCCAGGGTTTCTTACCCTGAAGCCCTTGCAAACGTCAAATATTGACTAAACAAAAAACACATTTTCAACACATTTCTGTTGTGCAAAGTTCTAGAATCTGCAAAGAGCAACACATTTCCTAACACCTACTATTCCCCAAAGTTCCTGATAAAACTGGTATACCTCACTCATGTGGGTAGGCCTAGTATCAGCAACAAGAAATGCCCCAAAACCCAACATGGACACCACATTTTTCCACTGAACACTGGCACTTTTTTTGCAATATGGCTAGCTGTGCATTTTGGGCCCTAGCTCAGCTGGCAGCTAGGGAAACCTAGCGAACCAGCACATATTTTAAAACGAGGCAACTACAGGAATCCAGGGTGGAGTGATCTGCATGGCTCTCACCAGGTTTTCTTACCCAGAAGCCATTGCAAACTTCAAACTTGGACTAAACGCCTTTCCTCACATTTCTGATAGAAAGTTGTGGAATCTTCAAAGAGACACAAATAACCTACCACTTAACATTCCCCCAAGTTTCCTGTAAAAAATTGTACCTCACTTGTGTGGGTAGGCATAGTGCCCGTAACAGGAAAGGCCCTAAAATACAACGTGGAGACATCAGCATCCCCTGTCACAAAAATGATCTGATTTGGCAATGGAGGGGGGGGGGGGGGTAGTAGCAGTGTTTTTCTTTGTCCCGCGTTGTCCTTTTCTGACTTGATCTCTTCCCTTGTCTTACTCTTGACCCTTCTCTCTCTTAGCCTTATTGCCTTGAACCTAACTCTGATAACAAACCTGTGGCTTACTTTATTGTAAATTTGATGGCACATATCCCCCCCCTCCCCCTTTCTTAAATGTTTTTATTGACCGGATACCATATTGGTTTCTAGGGCCACTTATGTAAAATATGGTTCAGAAAGAGCAATTGTGTGACCTGGTCTTAGAGGGGAAAGCAAGTGTATGGAATTTGAGGGGTTAGAATATGTGGACGTGGGAGCGAAATCATGGTTGTTTGCTGGACAAACTGATAGCTAATTTGAAAAGAACTAGGTTTTAGTGAGTGAAGGATGGTCATGGGTTGTAGGGAATGGAGTTTGTCAAGTTTCGTTTTTAATTATTTTTTATCCCTAATCAGTAGGAGAAATTTGTTTGCATTCACCAAAATTTGAAAAATAATGTAATACTACCTTATGCCATACAAATGGGTAGCTTTGTGTACGTAAATATATGTATATGTTGAATTTTAAACCCTCTGTACACCATAAGATCGTAGAAACTCAACATTTGCATATGGACTTTTCTGGATGCTAAATGTTTTATCTTCGATTTTGATTTCATGGCAACTAAAGTTTTAACTGTAACCAAAAAGTAAGTCTCATTTTGCTAAATATCTATGACTGTACAGAAGCTTTTCTGTTTAAAGCAGTCATGTTTGCATATATACACTCGGTGCATAGCACCTGTCAAGGAATGCTTTTTAGTCAACATGTTAGGAGTTAATTGAAAAAATCAAAGTCCAATTTAATATACTTATTTATTGTACATTTTGTTGTAGTGTATCAAGACCCTGGGTGAAAGGTGATAGAGCAATATACAGCCTCTATAGCTTCCCCGCGTTTGCATATGCAAAGTGCACATGTTCTGCCTTTCACATGTAGTGTACATGTGTGCTACAGTAAGCTTAGCAGGAGCAATTGCTTCGCCAGCATGCAGGATCATTACACTGCAGGGCGCCATACTCGAAAATAAGATACGCTTGCGTAGTTCAGCAGGGATCCGATCCCCTGAGCTAATCACTCCCTGAGAACAGGGGGTGACCGCTCTGGAGGAAGCGTTGGCAGTCAAAACAATACATTAAATCGTCGCAACTGGAGAGAGGAAGGAAGCACACCTCAGTGACTTGGCAACATGCACCACCCACAGTCCACTCTATGCACTGCTGTCATTACATCTAATCGCAGTAAGCATCTTGGTAGTAGAAAATCAATAATGCCATTCCACATTGCAACAGCCATGCCTCTGCAAGCTTGATATGCTATTGCTGTTTTCCGTTGCCCTTTGGGCTTTCCATTTCACGGAAGAGGGGGGGGGGGGTGGTGGCAACATAGCCTATTTCTCCTGGGGCAGTAATCAATAACTATGCACCTCTGTTGCATTTCTTGTGGGAATGTGGGAGCTAGTTCTTTGTGGGGAGCGCCCAGAAAAATGGCTAGGCTACAGTTGTGACAATTGAGGGCTTCTATCTTTGGTGTCCTGGAATCGCTTATTAATGGGTTCAAAATGAGCACCAATGAAGAGGGTCTTGGCTCCCTGCCCTTGGAACCTTGAGTGATCACAGATCCTCGCTGTCTGCGGCTGCACTCTTCCTCTGGCTTCACATGAAATGCCGCAGAGCAGTTTATAGCAAAAACCAAAGGAAATGATGAACGGAGTGTTGAACATTGCAAGCACTCACCCCCAGTCAACTGATCTGGGTTTAATCCATCACCATTCTTTAGCCCACTCTGCCACCCCAGTTCAGACATGGCCATATGCAAATCAGTCTGACCCTGTGCCTCATGGGAACAGTCCAGCCCGAACTGCCAAGCCATGTCTTCCCTGGACCGGAAACAAGCTTCCTAGGACCGGTTTCTGGCATTTCAGCCGTCTTCAGCCAGGCTTGCTTGAATCCAGTGGCAAAGTGAGCAAGGGACTCACGTCTGAGCATACCCTGCCAACTTATGGCGAACAAAGCAAAAACCAAAGGAAATGATGAACGGAGTGTTGAACATTGCAAGCACTCACCCCCAGTCAACTGATCTGGGTTTAATCCATCACCATTCTTTAGCCCACTCTGCCACCCCAGTTCAGACATGGCCATATGCAAATCAGTCTGACCCTGTGCCTCATGGGAACAGTCCAGCCCGAACTGCCAAGCCATGTCTTCCCTGGACCGGAATAAAGCATCCTAGGACCGGTTTCTGGCTATCAGCCGTCATCAGCCAGGATAGCTTGACTCCAGTGGCGTAGTGAGCACGAGTCCCACGTCTGGGAATACCCATCCCACTTAGGGCGAAAAGCGTTACAACAAACAAATGATGGACGGAATGCTGACAATGCAGACATTCTCCCCCAGTCAAGAGATCTGGGTTAAATCCATCGTTCTTTTGCCCACTACGCCACCCTTCCTCTGGCTTCACATGAAATGCCGCAGAGCAGTTTATAGCAGCTGCTCTTGACCATCCGGGGTAACAGAGCAGAACAGTTCAAGGCATACTGAGGGAGGTAGTGTGAAGTAGAAACTCGGAACGCCACAAAGCACACAGTAAAACAATGTCAGGCTATGTCATTTACTTTAAGAAAAGAAAAAGTGCTTCAATTCACAAACCACTATATACTAAAGTTTTTTGTGGGATTGTCTTGGTGTTAAGCAGTGTAAATCCTCATCCTATAGTGTTTGTCACAGAGGACACAATATAAAACTCTTTACCATTGTATTTAAGTTGCACCTTGCAAAGCCCATTCCTACTGTATTTGATGCAGGTTCTGCAGAATTCTTTTTTTTTTTTTTTGGCTTTATTTCGATAAAATCTTATCTTAAAAAGCAGTACATACAATATAGTAAAAAAAAAACACAAACAAAAAAACAAAGCCATAATAATACAATACAGTCAATAAAATATACCATAAGCAAATGACATTAATAAGTTACCTTGAACACACAGATTTAAAATCCTCCAATTAATCAATTAATTTAAGCCTTCTTGATCTGATCACCCAAGCCCAACTTAAAAACTTTGCCATGCCACACACAATTAGGGGCCGTGAGTCTGATTTCAATGTTCTCAGGGCTACCATATAGTGCCTAGTACCCAACTCCTTACATAATGGTTTCAACCATCTAGATCTAGGCGCTTTGTAGGCAGGACACTCAAACAATAGATGGGCAACCGACTCAGTCCTCTGTGAGCAGAAAACACACAAGGGACTAGTTTGAGCCGGGATTTTCCAGCGGGCAGTCAATTCTACCTCAGGTAGAACACCAATTCTAAATTTGAAATACAAGGCCCTGTCTCTGGATTTTGAAATTATGTCGAGATAGGGTTCCCGAAACGACACCTCCTTAACCAAGAAGAATTCGCTGGAAGATCTACATAAATTTGGGTTAGAATTGTTCCTACCCACTACCCAATTCCAAAAAATCTTCTTCAAGGCGGATTTGGGAGGGGCAGACCTGGAATACCATGACTCCCAGAGACCCAATTCCCCCAGCAAAAATTTAACATCCCTTAACCACCCAATTTTTGACCAGCCAGGCAGCGATAAAATCTCCCTCAGCCCATCTGCATAACTCACTAATTCAGGGACTCTCCATAGGCGAGCCCAGAGGAGCAAGGGGCGAAGCCTGGCCTGATCGCTAATAGAGCGGCAGCCCATATCCATGAATAGAGGTAAGGACGGGGTACTATAAGGGAGGGACAACAAATCTTTGAGAAATTTACTCTCTGAACATGCTAGTAGGTCAGTGTTCTGCAAACCCCATAGCTCAGCACCATACAGGGCCGCACTAACCCCTCTGGCTGTGTAGATGTCCAACACAGGAGCGATGGGTTTTGAGGTGGAAAATCGTTGCTCTTTAAGAAGAGCCCCTATCACCCTTTTATGACTCAGCAACATCTTCTGGAGATGGGAAGCCCTCCGCATGGTATCAGTGAGACGGATACCAAGGTAATCAAACTCCTTGACCCTTTCCAAAGGCACCCCATTTAAAATTGGAAATTTTCCAAGTTTCTTCGGGGGATTAAGGATCAGATATTTAGTTTTATCTGTGTTAATTTGAAGACCCCTTTTCTCGCAAAAAGTTTGGAAACTGTCAAGGAGACTTTGTAAGCCCATCGGGGATTTGGAGATGAGCAGGTTGTCATCTGCGAATAGTAAGGTGGGTATTCTCCTGCCCGCCAGGGATGGTGAATCGGTAGGATTTTCCAAAAGATGCTCCACCGCACCGTTCACATACAAAGTGAACAGAGTGGGAGCAAGCACACACCCCTGGCGGACACCCCTATTCACCGGAATTCTAGCGGTCTTCTCCCCCTGCTTGCCCCACCTCACCTGTGCAAAATTTCCTGTATGGAGCTTCATTACCAAGGATAATAAATATGCGGGCCTTCCAATTTCCGACAGAACCTTCCACAAACAGCCCCGAGGGACAAGGTCAAATGCGGAACGTAAATCAATAAAGGCAAGATAAAAACTGCCTTTACCCAGGACAACCACTTTCCAATACAAAAGCATCAGTCTAAATGTCTGCTCAATAGTCCCGGTACCTGATCTAAACCCAGGCTGTAGGTCTGAGAGAATTTTCATATCATCCACCCACTGAAGCACTCTCCCCAGAACCACCTTCCCCGCCACTTTCTGGGAAGAGTCAATTAGGCTTATGGGCCGGTAATTGGCTGGGTCGTCCCGGCCCCCCTTCTTGAAGATCGGAACGACCTCAGCACCCATCCAGGAATCAGGAAGTGCTGCACCACAATACGAAGCATTTAATAATGAAGAGAGAAGTAACCCCCATTCCGTTAAGTTAAGACGGAACAGATCCCCCGGTATCCCATCTGGGCCTGAAGCTTTGTTGGAGACAAGAGTTAATAACCTTCTCCACCTCCTTAGGCGTAAAACAAACATCTTCGCTCGAACCAGGAGGGCTCAGAGAAGGTAAGACAATCATCCCACTGGTATCGTCCTGGGAGGGAGAATAAAGTTTGGAGAAATGATTAAACCACATCTCCTCAGAGATGTTACAAGTTAACAGAGACTCAACCGGCCTGTTCCTCGACCTAACTAGGTCCCAAAAACCCCTCGAGTCCCTCCCAGCACTAGCCATTTTCAAATCACACCAGAACTTATCGTCCCACTCTTTCTTAGCGATACTAATAGCATACCTATATTCCATTCTCGCCACGCCAATCAACTCTGAACTCTTGGACTTCACAGCTTCAATTAAAACCCTTTTCGCTCTCCGACATTCCTTGGAATACCATCCATAGTTGCCCCCAGATTCCCTACAGACTCTTGTTGAAGAACCCTTATTCCGTATCACAACTCTCCCAGGGCTTCAATAGTGTCACAAAAGATGGAGGAAACGTCAGGGTAGGTCAGGGGGCCGGTTCCTAGTCCTAACATAGCCTTAGTCAAGGTCAGACCTATTTCCTGAACCTTCCCCACGTCCAAAATGACCTTTTGCCACTTAAGACGCCTCCCACAGTTTGCTGGACAGACTTCCCCAGTTGACCGCAAAACTGGAACTTCGAGAGTGAATACGGACTGACAGCATAGGGGAGAGTGACAAAGAAAGCGGGTAATGATCGCTGTCTATAGATGGAAGGACAGCCATGTCAATCATATGAACCCAGAGCTTGAGGTCCAATCTATTCTAGAGGAAAGGCCGACCCTGTTAAACGTATGTGCTCCACAGCGGTCCGAAGTTGTTCTGCCATTTGCCGCCCTTAAACCATATTCCAGAACAATTTATCACTTAAGAAGAATTGCCACTGCGTTTTTACTTTTAGGTGGACTAACACAGATGCTGCCAAATCATGACGCTGAAAGGAAGATTAAATAAAGGGACAGGCCCAAATCCTCTCCTTATACTGCCTTTAAAACTTTTTTTATTGATTACTTGAGCTCTGGCAGACAGCTGAGTTGTCAAACCAGACCACCTACAGAGGTTATCTACCTTTTTCTTTGGAGTCATGCACTTTTATAGATCAGTGAAAAATGCTCAAGTGTGTGTGTTCTGGCAAGATCAGTGTAGTTGGTGTTGGCTGTGGAAACGGGCGGACATGTAAGTCGTACTGAATTGTAAGCTGTTTTTTTAGGCCGAGCCTAGACAGCGCTTGCGCTGTTAAAACCCGGTATTTGTAAAGCGCAAACTAATCACCCCCAAGGGTCTTAAGGCCCTGTGGGCCGTCAGGAAGATTAAGCGAGTTATTGCCCAGAATCACATGGTGCTGTGCTGAACTGCCGCCGGGCATTGAACCGTGAGTCCCGTGCTCCGGAGTTGAGCCCTGGCCGCTGCGCCACACCTCCCCACTGTTAGACCATCTGTTGTCTGTCCTTTTTGGGGTTTGACTCCTCCCACGCTTTGTGTTGACTTTTGCATGTTTCATTTCAAAAGTGTAGCCTGCAAATGGTGGGTGCATGTCCCACCTTCTCTTGCAAGTTCACTCACCTGGAGTATTGCTGCGGGAACGAGCAGGGACGCGCATGCTGCTTGCATGCCTTTATCTTCTTGTCATTTATAACAAGCTCTTCTTAGAAGTGCCTGCACCTTTAAATCCTGTTTACAGCATTCTTTATCCCAGTCACACCCTGCCAACCCCCCCCCCCCCTCCCCCCTCCACGTGATAATGACTTAGTTCGAGCAGGAAGCAGGTAGGGCTGCTAAGGTACGGGACGAAGCTCGCCCTGTCCCTAACTACTGCTGCCAGCTGGTATCACTATTGTCTGTCCTTCTGACTGGCTGCTTCCCTGTCACTCTCTTCCCCGGCTTGTCTCTTTGATCGGCCCTCACCACTGGCTGCCAATGCCATGCCCCCCCCCCCCCCCCCCCCCTCCGGTGTGTGCTACTCCTGCTCTGGCTGGTGCCCCTAGAAATTTGCAGGGAGCCAAATGACTGCCTCCTGGTTAAGAAGAAGGACCTCCACGCAAAGCACCTCTACAGCGCCCTGATGTTCTCTGTTTGGGTTGGCAGCGAACAAGTGTTTGCACATGTGTGTGTGGGCGTCGTTGTGTGAGCCTCCTTTGTTTAGGCCTGATTAATATTCTTAGAGCCCATGTCGCAAAGAGCCGGATGGTCCAGGCACGGATTGCTCCATCCGTGGTGTGGGAAACTGCACGCCACAAGACTATCACGTCTTCAAAGAGCTCTGCTTCCTGCGGGCAACTGAAATTCAAATGCAATTTTTATAAGTCTTTTTTTTCCATAGCAATACTTTACAGGTGAGAGTTGGACCATGTTTTATTAAATGAAAACAAACAACAACAACAAAAATCAGGAAGAAATAATGAAAGTGAAACTGCCAGAGGGGTGCACTCCATTGTTTTGAAGTTGTTTTAACCCCTTCTGTGCCCATGACGAGATGGTCTCGTCATGGAGCACAGTCGCGCTGTGCCCATGACGAGACCATCTCGTCATGACACCCACCCACGGGGAAGCGCTGGCGCTCCCCCCCGTGAGTGGTCGATTTTTTTTTTTTTTTTTTTTTAACTGGGAAGGCAGGGGAAGACCTTCCCCTGCCTCCCCCCCCTCCCCCGAGGCGCGCTGACGTCACTGGAGGTGTCCCCTTTGCTCTCCGAGGCGCAGGAAGCCATTTGCTTCCTGCGCGTCGGAGAGTAAAGGTGAGTTTTGGGGCTGCGGAGGGGGGATTTTAGCGATCGGTGGGTGCTGCTAGCGTGGGGGGTTGGGGGGCGAAATAAAGTAAGACAGAGGGGTTGCAAAGTGGCCAGATTGTTTTATTTTTTATTTTACATCCAAATTCACCAGCATCACAGAGTTTGCCAGTGAAGCGCTACTTTCGTTTTCTCGTCTTCCTTTGAACAGCATTGTTCCCAGGGGGGAGCGAAATAAAGTAAGACATAGGGGTTGCAAAGTGGCCAGATTGATTTTATTTACATCCAAATACACCAGCATCACAGAGTTTGCCAGTGAAGCGCTACTTTCGTCTTCTCTTCTTTCTTTGAACAGCATTGTTGTTTCCAGGGGGGGCCAAATAAAGTAAGACAGAGGGGTTGCAAAGTGGCTAGATTGTTTTTTTTTTACATCCAAATACACCAGCATCAGAGTTTGCCAGTGAAGTGCTACTTTCGTTTTCTCGTCTTCCTTTGAACAGCATTGTTGTTTCCAGGGTGGGAGAGTGTACCATTCCTGGAGGTACTGCAATACCTGGTTGATGAGTGAATTGGAAAACACAATGTGCATCATGGCTCTGTGTTTATGGATGTGGTCTACCATACTGCTTATGTTTTGTAAGGATGTAAGCAATGGACAGTGAAACGGTTCCCTTCAGGGCCCTCTAGTCATGTCCATAACTTTTCAGGTGAAACCACTCGCTGATTTCTGAATAGTTAGTGAGAGATCATTTAGGTAACCATGTTGTTTCTGCTTACATTTCACATGCTTTGCATTCCCTATAAGTGGTTGCTTTTTTTAGGCAGCATATTACTCTTATCAAGTGCATAATTTGAATTGAGCCACATCCAAGTGTTTATAGCGGGCACAATTAGGTTACAGCTGAAGGCAGTGCGAGTTTCAGTGGGCAAGTATGGTGTTCAGTGGGGATGTGGCACTATGGCCAGAGCTGTGCAATTTGGAACTGGGGAACCGGGTTCTGCATTCATGACCAGCCCACCACACCACTGTACTGAGGGAGCACATTCCCATGCTAGACCGTAGAAGGCCCAACTAGACCTTAGAAGGCTTGATGTCTTAGCACAAGCAGGTGTACCCTAGTGGTGTCAATTGTGGGTTAACCTTGAAGGCCTGTCCACCACAATCCATACTGAAGTCCATCTCAAATTTCTCACCTCCCAGCGTTCCCCTGGGTCTCCCGGTAAAAATGGTGCCTCACTTGTGTGGGAGGCCTAAGGACCCGCCAGGGGCAAGGGTCCAAAACGTAGTGAGGCGCACTACGTTTAGGACCCTTGCCTGTTGAGGTGCACTACTTTTGGACCCTTGCCTGTCGCGGGTACTTGGGCCTCCCACACGAGTGAGGCACCGTTTTTATCGGGAGACCCGGCGGAACGCTGGGTGGTAGGAAATTTGTGTCAGCCCGGTGATGCCACAACTTTCCCACACACAAATGTGTGAAAAAGGTGATTTTTTTCCAGCTAAATTTGAGGTTTGCAGGGCATTCTGGGTAAGGAAACGTTGGGGGATCCACGCAAGCCATACCTCCCTGGAATCCCCCGGGTGTCTAGTTTTCAGAAATGTGTGGGTTTGGTAGGTTTCCCTAGATAGCCGCCAAGCCCGGGGCCAAAAACCCAAGTGACCCCCTTTGCAAAACCAGGTTGTTTTGTGATAGGTAATTTTGATGTCTCCTCAATTGGTTTTGGGCCCTTGCCTGACACGGACACTAGGCCTACCCACGCAAGTGAGGTACCATTTTTCTCGTAAGACTTTGGGGAACGCGGGGTGGGTGGAAATTTGTGGATCCACGCAGATTCCGGAACTTTCCACTACAGAAATGTGGGGAAAATGTGGTTTTTTTGACAATTTTTTAGGTTTGCAAGGGATTCTGGGTAACAGACCCTGGTGGGAGGCAGTCAAGTCACCCCATCCTGGATTCCCCTGGGTGTCTAGTTTTCAAAAACTTATAGGTTTGCTAGGTTTCCCAAGGTGCCCGCAGAGCTAGGGTTCAAAAACTAGAGCTAGGCACTTTGCCAAAAAAGGGTAAATTTTCACTGCGATATTGAGTTGTGACCACGTTGCGTTTTGCGCAGTTTCCTGTCGCGGGCACTATGCCTACCCACACAAGTGAGGTACCATTTTTATCGGGAGACTTAGGGTAATTCAGATTTGTAAAGGAACTATTATCTATTGACTTTCGATGCATTTCTGCCTTCCAAATGAAAGATATTGTGTAAAAAAGAAGTCATTCTAAAAAATGACTGATAATTCTCATGCTAGTATGAGTATTCCCAATTTCAGAAATGTGCAAATATCTATTGTTTCTAAACTCTATATTTTGTTCCCATTTCAGAAATACATAGGTGTCTTTCATACCGATTTTTCCATGTACACATTTTTACAGAATAATTACTATATACCCGGTACATAATAAAAAACCATTGCAAGTTGCTGCTCAGTTTTTGGCTCTGGGTTCGTTGGGTTCTTGGTGAACCTACAAGTCCTATATATCCCCACAACCAGTAATGTCCAGCTGATGTAATGGTATATTGCTTTCAAAGATCTGTCATAATTAGACGAAGTTACAGGTGAAAACGTTGACACGAAATGCTGTTTTTTTTCAACTAATTTTCAATTTATCCTATATTTAACTGTTAGTTTCTATAAGAAAACCTTGATGGATCTACACAAATGACCCCTTGCTGCATTCAGAATTTTGTCTTCTTTTTGAAAATGTATAGCTTTCCAGGATCCATTATTGCTTTTGTACCCATTTCTACCATTAACTGGAAGGAGGTCAAAAGCACAAAAAATAGCAAAAATAGGCTATGTCCCAGAAAAATGCCAAAACTGTGTAAAAAATGTTGGGTTTCTGACAAAAGTCTGGTATCCCCGAAAAGCTGGGAAAATGGTGATTTCAACCCCACAAACCCTTTTTTGATAACATTTGCAGGGAAAAACCCAGATGCTTTCATTTGCAGCCCGTTTTTCCGAAAAAAAACAAAATGTTGCTGTATTTTGGCTCATTTCTGTAACCCCTCTAGGAGAATCCACAAACCCGGAGTACCTTTAGAATCCCCATGATGTTGGAAGAAAAGGACGCAAATTTGGCGTGGATACCTAATGTGGTCAAAAAGTTACAGGGGCCTAAGCGCACACTACCCCAAATAGCCAAAAAAAGGCTTGGCAAAGGAGGGGGAAAAGGCCTGGCAGCGAAAGGGTTAATGGGCTGTATCCTTTGAGGGCAAAAGACTGCTCTTCTGGACATTACTCATGTTTTCGTTCCAGATTCATTGCCCCAAACTTTGACAGCTTGCATTAAGATGATTTAGAAGACAAATGTGTGTCTCTGTTTGCCGTCTAGAACAATAGCGTTGTCACCTGTATTCGATGTGTGGGCGAAAGAGGTTTCAAATTGTGCTGGTGTGGTTGTTTTTTTTTACCAAAAATGTCAGGTTGTTTGCATATAATGTGTGTACTCGTGTGTGCATGTGGTTGACCGTGGTCTTTGTGTGTGTGTGTGTGTGTGTGTGTGTGTGTGTGTGTGTGTGTGTGTTGGCATGGTTTTGCCCAATACTGTCACTCTGCAGGACTAGGTAATATATACTTTTTCAGTTAGATAGCTAGGAGCGTACTAGGAGGTGAGAATCTAATAATGTAGAGTCTGAGGGATGCTGGGGATGGTTTAATCTTTGCTTACATGTATGTGGGACTTAACTGAGCATGGTCACTTAATGGTTGTTCATAGGAACGTGATAAGTGAAAAGGAAAAACCCGAATACTAGGTCGAAATTGCATAGCTATCCTTTTAAAGTCCATTTTTAGATCTAGAAAATATACGAGGTCTGTTTGCTGCAAGTGGTAGCAACAGTTCATAAAAATGGAAATTGCCTTGTTTCCAGTAGCCATCAGGGAGGGGCACCAACTCGCGGTTAGGCTATTACGGACATGTATTCAGCATACACACAACCTGATATGGGGAGTGCGCAGGCACTTTGCCTAAATGTTGAGTGACAGGTGGTGCAGTGCGAAAGGACACCCTTTACAGAGATTAATTGTGCAAAACTTCCAGGGTTTGAAAAAGAAAACTCCTGCATGCCATAAAGACGACGAAATTAAACTATGAGAAATCTGTATTTTAGATCTAACGGTATACTTGTTTTCATCGGTGATCGCATTGATGTTTTTGAAGCTGCACAAACAAAACAAAAAGGCCATGTTGGGTATAGTTTTGCACCGTTTACTTCCAAGAAAGAAACCAGGAGAATTCATTGCACGTCATTTTAGCTGTATGCACTAAGGGCAGTATGAAAACTACATGTGCCTCACGGAGCAGAGGTTTAAAAGTTATACATAACCACAGATAACTTTACTTGATGTTTCCTGGTCCTTTTCACACAGTGTTTCATGTTTAAGCAGTTCGTGATTAATTCGTGTCCTAGGTTCTCTGACTGGCCATTGCCTGGTGATTCCTGTAGTCTGTGTTCTGCCCTGCCATCAGTGGCTTTCTAGTGCCAGCTGGTTCCTGAAGTCTGCACACTAGTCCTAGGCGAGCCCTGCTCTCTGTCCCGCTGTTAGTGACTGGAAACTATGATTATTAGGCAGGACTTTGTTCAGCCCTCCTATGCGAGAGATATGCATGAACTGTAAAAATGCCATTTGTATCTGTGTGTATGGGTAATTACACAATTAATGATTTTAAATGGCACTCACAAATTAATTTCTCTTCTTCTTGCACAAGCTCTTATCACTCGCCCACCTCTGATCTGCTCTTCTCTCCCTACCTTATTTTGTTTCTCTCCCCATCTTTACTTCCTTGTCCAGATTCTTATTTTCCTCAGCTCCCTCTCTAATTCCTATCCCTCTTTCTCTTCCTCGTTTCATCTTCCCTCTTTCTTTCTTCCTACCAATCCCTCTCCTTCGTCTTCCTCGATCCCTCTCCTTATGTTTCTCTCCATCTTATCCTCTCTTGCGTGCACTCTTCTTTTTCTTTCTTCTGTCTTCTTCCTCTATCCTCTTATTCCTTCATCTCTTTCTGCCTCTAACACTCTTGTTTATTTCCCCCTCTCTTTCTTGCCCTTAGTGTTCTCACTTTCTATAGATTCCTTTCATTTTGCTAATGTTTCCCCTCCTTGACGTTCCCTCTTTTATATCTTCCAACTTTCTCATCTTGCCTTTCTGCTTTTATTTCTAACATTACCTAATCTTTTAGTTTTCAAGCATTCTTTTTATCTCTAATAAACATCAGTTCACATTTTTGTTTCTTAGTCAGTTTAAACTTGCTCTCCTAAACTCCTTTGGCTTTTTCTCCCTGGTTTCTTTTAATTTCCTCATTTCCCCTTTCCTGTATATTCATTTCTCGCTCTGTTGCACTTCCCCTGTTACACTTTCTCTTTTTTCCTTTTTCTCTCCCCTGTTTATCTCTTTTCACTCTTTCTCTCAGCATTTCCCCTCTCCTCTTTTTCTTTTCCTCTTTACTATCTTTTTCTCCCTCTGGTCTTCTGCCTTCCCTCTTTCTCAGTCTGACCATCACCCAGGCACTCATCCTCTATTTCTTTTAATCTCTCCTGTGGTCATTTTCGTTATGACAGGCACTATCTGTTCCCCCCTCTGTTTCATTCCTTCTGTCTCTAGCTGATATATACACACACAATTTCTTACTCTTTCTTGTCTCTGTTACTCTGTCATTCCTGTGGATATCATGCTATCTTTTCTATCGCTCTCCTCTCATACAAACTCAGTCTGCCTTTCGCACATGTTTATTTCTTCCCCCCTACTCACACCCTCCTACCTCAGTTTCTGATTCTATATCTCTAGCTTCAATTCTTCTATATATATTATACTGATTTCAGACTCTGTGTACACAGTTTTTAATGTGTCTCAGTGCCATAAGTGAAGTCTGCCCTCGGAATCTATCTGGCTTCTATTGATTCTTCCCGAGTGTCTGTCCGCTGCTTGTGTATTAATTCAGGTGCTATTTCCCAATCTCCGCCCTCCTGTTGTTTATGTTCCACCCTCCATAACAAAAAAAGTTGTAACAAATTAGCATTAGAACAGGCAGGAAGAAATTGTCAGCATTGCAAGGACAAAAGAAAAACTAGAAGACATTGTTCTTTTTAATGGAGTCTTGGTTATATATAAGGTAACAAAAATGCTGATAACACTTTTTTGTTATAACTTATCAACATGCTGCACAGCAGCCACTCTGCACTACGACACAATTTAAATACAGCAAAGCCAATAGCTCTGCCTATACACTTATAAGGTCCCAAAGGCTAGACCTGTTGGCTATGCCAATGCGTGTTTTAGATTGTGCTTGAGGTTTTTCCAAAAATTGGTTTGATTTTTCAATTTCATGAAATAAACATGTCCTCACTGATATTGCTACCTCAAAATGAATCTGCGCAGATCTAAAGATGGGTCCAAAAAGAATTCTTTACACATGCATCTGTTGTGGCCAAGCTAATTCTCCCGGAAATTTGGAAATCTCCATGTTGGCTTTCGTTGGACTGATTGAATTGCAGTCTTTTGTAAACTAGCAACACTAAAGGAACGTCTGTTTGCAGTAGGATTATTATTGATAAACCTAAAGTTTTATGGTGTGAATTAAACAACCTGTATGGCTGATTTATTTGTAGTTATTTAAAAAAGCAGACAAGCTCTGATTGCTAAAACAAATCTTTTTTTTTTTTTATCTTAACTTTACAATGCCATAATTTATTTCTCCCTCTCTTGCCTTTGTGTCCTTACATTGCTCCTTGCATGCACCCCGCCGCCCCCCCCTTGGTATGTGTCCTCATTACTGTGTTTTGCCCAGCATCATTGGCCTGATCCTTTCTCCTCTCCCAACAGTGCCTCCTTGCCCCCCACTACCAGCGTACTCTATGTTGCTCCACTGCACTTCAAAAAAACAAAACATTTTTTTGCAATATTTGTGTGATTTTTATTTATTGCTCCAGCTGGGTAAAGGCAATGGATCTTGCCTATGCGAGAGCTATTGGCTTTGCCAATGTGTGTTAGCCATGTTTTACACCAGCGTGGCTGTTAGCATTCCTAAAAGTTAGTGTTGTGGAGGGGCGTAGAGTAGAGTGGCTATGGTGTGGTTGTGCACTGTCTTTACAGATAACACATTTTCCGTTTCAATGACCATAACATTTGCAGACATAAGTTTTGCTGATCAAACTATTATGTGTGAAAATCAGCATCACCTAGTGTATTCATTTGTTTTGATCGTATTAAAATATTTGTTTCCACCACACTTCAGAGTTTAAAAAGAGCTTTATTTGTGCTTTCCTAATTCTGATATATGAAATATTTGTACAGTTCAACTATTGGCTTTTACATTTTGCTGTGTGCTAGAAAAAAATGCCATTCTAAAGTCTTTCCTTTCACATCCTTGACCAGATTGTCACATACATCCTCTCACTTTGCACTCATAGAAGGAAAAGTGAACACCAAGGTCCCTGGAAGACAGAGCCTAACGTTTGACCTCCATCTTGGCACAACAAATGTGACAAGGAAAAAACAAAATTTAAAGGTCTGTTTATTGCTCATTCACTTCTGAACTCCAGCATGGTTATTTTGGGAGTGCTTCAGCAAGCTATACTCCCTTACTTCTAGCGCATGGGCATGAAATTGAGGAAGGGGATTGTTTAAGTTTTGCTATTAGAAAAGAGCACTGACCCAAATAAACAAACTCTTAGACAGATAATGGTTACTCACATTCATGCTATATCAATGTACTTGCAGAGATAAGTAGAATCAGTCAAGCAGAAAGATATGAGGCAGGAAACCTTTTCATATAAGTACAGAATGTTTACTGCTTCTAATAAGCAGCATAGAGGAGACCAGTGAAAGCACATGTACTCTCCTGACCTGCCTCAAGAAAGAGTTCCTAGAAAGTAAGCACTCGTGGAAGAATACCAAGAGCCAGTCAGAGAGGTAGTGAATGGACCATGCTCTACGGGAGGGACAATGACATGCAGACAGCCTAAAACGAACAAAACCAGACAATAGAAATATATCAAATGTGAATTACAAAGCCAATGGTAAGCAGTGGGTAGAATGCATTTTTAGGGAAGCTTTAAACACGTCCCCAATATGTCTGTAACCAGACCGCTTTGATGTCTTGTAGGTTTCGGCCTAAAAAATTGCTTGTGTAATTTTGTAGGCTCATGTGTGGTGTGCACACCGACAAAAGTGATGTGACCACCGCACAAGGGTTTTTTTTTTTTTTTTTTTTTTTTTTCCTTTTTTTTCTTTTTTCAACAGTTTTCTTTATCCAGTGTTGCACAACGTGGGGAATGCAGTACATCACTGCTAAAAACTTGACAAAGCCAATTGGTCCCAAAGTTGAAACCTATGGGCTTTGCCCATGCTTGTCTTAGGTTGGGAGTTTGCCTCTTCATTTACTGTCATTGAAGTGTTATGTAATTGTGATCAAGAAATATGCAATGTAATCTCCATATTATTTGGAATACAATAGCCCAATATGGACAACCTGTGTCCTAATTCTGTAATCCGGAAAGAACCTTAACAAGCATTGGCATAGCCAATAGGTCTCGCTTTAGGGACCTTATAAGTATTTAGTTATGCAGCACAATATCCTTGGTGCAACCACATCAACTGTTGCATGGCTAAACACTTATAAGGTCCCAAAGGTGAGACCTATTGGCTATGCCAATGCTTGTTCTTTCTTATGATAGTCTATATAGGTTTCAATTTAAAACATGTCTTGCATACCTCCAATGTGCATTATCTGTCCTCACTGTACCATCATCTCTAAGAATCAAACTCCAGAGAAAGATATGAGTAAATTCTTGACCGGCTTAAAGATCCAGAACGTTGCATCTGAATTACAGTGTACAATCTATCCTTGACTGCTGTATGTGGCTCCTCTTACAGTGCAACTAAAACAATGGCAAGCATGCAGTGTCTTACCCTGTAGTGTGCGTCCTGTGAAATGTCCTATTCAGAAAAGTATGCCACAAGCTCTCTATCTGTTGGGCATTCCAAGCTCAAGCCCACCTACGTAGCGACCTAATTCTTGAGTTGCGACATGTTAGTATAGTGCTACGCTTGCACGTTGCACGCATCAGATACCACAAGCCTTTAGTTATCCAGGTCCCAGTCTTATGGGGTTAGTAATCGGGGACGTAAATGGGATGAAAGCAATGGCTGAGGGTTTTTGGAAATAAAAAGCAATGACGGGAGGGTGAGGGGGTGCGGGAACTGAAAAAAGTAAGGAAAGGTTGAAAGCAGAGTAATTGAACACAGCGACGGGAGGGGGCACGATTGAAAACAAAGACGGAAAGGTTAGAAAGCAGCGACGGGAGGGGGCACGATTGAAAACAAAGACGTAAAGGCAGAAATGTTAGAAAGCAGCAAAAAATAATAAATGGCAAAATCAGTAAGATTGTAAAATCACCAAGAGCACTCTGTAATATCACATGGTGATGCGGGAAAGCTTAAGTGTTCTGCTTAATGAGGAATAGGGGGGGCGGGTTGGCGCGGCCCTGAAAGTGACGGCGCGCGCGCGCACACCAGCAAAATTGAAAGCAGGCTGGCGAGTGGCAAATGGCAGCTGTGCACGTCGCGCGCGCTTGTGCGCGTAACAGCAAGCTGGTGGCCGGCAAAAGCCTGTGGGTAGCACTTTGAAAACCTGCTTACTAAATGTCTCGCCAGTGCAGCGCATGCGCTGGCTCGGGCGAGACCTAAAAACGTACATGGTGCTGTTTTTGTTGCTGAATAGCACCCTATGAGCTCAGGCATTAGTTGGGTCGTAAGAAGGTTCTTTTTAGAAGTCTGTGACTAAAGTTTCCAAAGAGTTATTAGCTGCAGCTCCTCCTAGCACACTGACCACTCATTGACTTAACCTGTGTCATCTGTGCTCAAGATCCTAAGCCTTTGATTTCAGTTTATAAATAGCTTTGTGTCTTAAAAGAGTTTTGCGCATGACCTGCAAGATCTTGTTCTTCCCTTGACTAAACTCCCTGTTCTCTGTTGCTCTCTCACTAACTTCTCCCCTGCACTCTGTGTTGCTTCTACCTTGTGTGCTGCTTTCCACACACACACACACACCATATTGTTTCCCACCCATGGCTGCTCCTCATTACTTTCTCTCTACCCCACTCTTTCATTTTTGTATTTGGACGGCCAGACAGCACATCGCCCCTGACCACTCTGCCTTTAAAAAAGAAGAAAGAAAAGAAAAAGCTTTCGCTTCACTTCAGTTTCCTTTTTTTTCCTTCTATTACTGATCTATCTCTGATTGGTAAAGAAAACAAAATGGCACCCACATCATTTTCTAGGTACACTTGAGTAGTGAAACAAAATGACTTGATCGGCTGCATCCTTGTGGCTTTTTTTCACTGTTTAACTAGTGGCGGTTCTGCTAAATATCTTGTCCGTGCGATGCAGCATTACCAAAGGCAGTGGCAAAGCTAATAAGTTTCATAGGCAAGACCTGTTTGCTTTGCCAGTGCTTGTTTTTTTCAAATGACTAGCAGCAAAAGTAGCCTGCTCAAAACTGCTGCTGAACGAAGACCTAAAGTGAACATTGAACCACGAATTTTCCCACTATCTCCTATAACTTCAGCTCCAACATTTCTCCTATATTCTTTAGTAGTTCAGCTTTACTACCAGACCATTTGGCATGCGTGCTAATGTTTTATGTTAGGTTCGCTGATTTTAAGTTTGAGCTGTTTTATCTGGCCCTGAAGTCGTTTCCCAGACCAGTGTCGGCTAGTGCATGCCACATTTGATTCTTTTGAACACAGTGGCATCCTGTATCTATTAATTTTACTAGATTATCTCCATGTTCCTGTAGGGTTAGCCCTATGTTGTGACAGACTGCTCTGTCCCAAGAAGGATGTGTAAATCAGCACTGAACTTGCCTTCTCTATTTTCCCCTTTTTATTCACTTTGCTCACTTCCCAGGACTGTTTCTTTTTTTTTTTTTTACCTGCTTCGTGGAAGTCTGACCAAGTAATTCCTGTGCAGCATTTGTATCTAATATTTTTCCTGAAATCGTCTTCCTTCATAAATTAGCAGGCTTGAACTCCTGCGGTGTTAAACCAGGCACCAGTCTCCCTAGCGTTGTCAGCCACCCATTCCATCCTTTACTCCTATTAGGCAGTAAGTAGTATTTAGGTCTGGCTGACAGTACTTTTGTCGAGGTACCTTATGAAAGTTTTTTTAGTGGGCCTACTGAGAGAGATGCTTTAGCTTTGCCAATGTGTTTGTTCGTAAGTACAGTATTTTATTGTGCAGATCTTGTATGCTGCTGAAAAGGTGATTGTTGCAGACCTGCTGTCTCCTGAGAGGTTTCCCCTCTCCTTAGATGGCCACCTCTCTTGTGGTGGGGTGCTTGGGGGCACCCTTCATAGTGTTAATGCTGTTGGCGAAGAGGGGTTTACCCTCATCTGAGAGGACTGCTGTGGAGAAACAGTGGTGTCATGTATACAGTGGTATTCCTTTTATTTTTAGACTTGTGTTGGTTATAGCTGTAAGGTGGCCACCTGTCTGCTGCTTAACACGGACCTTCCTTAAATTAAGCCCCACTCCGTTTTCTGCTATTAATCTATTTAGAAAGACCTTTTTCATTTTAGTTCTTCGTATTGCATGTCAACGAGTCCCATAGCTGATCATATTCTCGGGAAGTGGGCGGGATCTCAATGTGTAAGATGAAACTGTATTAAAGCATTGCCTGGACCTCAGCCAATTATAGTGCACTAGACATAATTGCGTAGTGCTCATTGGCTGTGGCGTCCACATGTGCCTCTTTGGTATGTAATCGTTGTCTGGTCCGTCCTATGCCAGTTAGCGGGTACTGCACAGTTTATAGCAGACTGGTCTTTGCTGGCAGAGGGCTAAAGCTGAGTCAGTCATGGAGTTGACAGTCTTTGTGACTGTACTAATCCCTGCCAAGTACCATGCATCCGAGCTGGTGTCCACCGCACTACAATAAAATGCATTAGTCCCGCATATTAAAGCTCCTAGATCTCTAATGTGCGACAGAGTGCTGTAGGACATAATTAAAGAAAAGCTGCCAGAGTTCTTTAGCTTGCTCGGTGCTGCAGTCTCAGGCAAATAATAGGCAAATCGCCATCAGGCCTGCCAAGATGCCTGAGCCTACAATCGGCATGGTCTTCAAAATGATGGACCCCAGCCCTGCCCAAACCCACGGTCTGGATCAGCCTGGTAGTCACTGTGGAGGCACCTTTGTCACAGGTGAGTCCAGTAGTGTACTGAACTCCTCCTCATGCAATGGGACAGTGCCAAAGAGTTGGGTCTAGATCAAAGACATGGCTAAAAATTAGGCCTGGGGGGATAACTGCGCACCGTTAGAGGTGTTTTCTGAGTTTTCTGTACGCCACGCTCCACGGAGTGCAGAAAACTGCTTCGCATAGTGCAGCAGAGTTTTTCCTGCGCTCGCCAACGGCAAGTTCGCGAGCTGCAGCTCAGGTAGAATATCTACGCGAGCGGCAGGAAGACAAGCCCGAATGGCAGTTTGCACTGCACTCTGCCACTTGTGGAACTCCGTGGCCTTTTTTTTTTTCTAACTTCGTGGAGTTCTGCATAGCAAAACTCCGTGAACTACGCCCAGGCCTGCTAAAAATTACAAAATCTTCCCTATTTTGTTAAACTTTTCACATTGTAAAGAGGGGTTGTGGACGTTTCAGCCCTAAAGGTCTATTTAACCTTGGCCATTGTCTGGACATTTGTCAAAGGAAAAGCAACCTTAAAAAAGAGAAATAGAAGGCGGTAACCAAAGAGTGAGAAAGGGAAAACTCAGATAAGTGAGACAGCTGACGGCTTACATAGAGACTTGCTCTGAAAACTAAAGCAAGACAAGGTTGTAGAGTTGCAACTAAAAAAATCCACATTAGCCAGTGAAAATCCATTGAACATGCTCCAAGGCATACAGGTCAAGAGGCGACCTATTGGAAGGGGGGGGGGCGGTGTTTAAGCCATTTACAGCGAGTGCACCAGATATGTCACATCGGTCATAGGAACCAATTTCAGATTGCAAATTGATAAATTATCTGGTCCGTGTTAATCATAATGTGGTGCAGGCAATCAGAGACAGTTGATTAAATCTTAACAGTGGATAAGTAGAATAAGCTTGGGTGCTTAAAAAGGAAATTGGGCACAAGAATTAAATTAAACTGAGCCCAACTTGAGAGAAAGGCGGCCGTAGAAGGACCAACTGCAAATGTTAACCAGCCACATGAAATATGGCGGGTGATCGGGAGAACAAGTGACTCACAACAAATGTTGCCCAATGAGAGTGGCTATGAGAAATTTTGAGGCAGAGATGTCTGCTAACTGGGTGTCATGCAGCAAGCAACGCAGGCAGGTATTGATTGCAGGAGGCCAAAAAGCGGTGGCGTGCTTCATACCAACTGGCTGGCGAATGCTTAAGGGTATGGGGAACTGGAAAGACTAGCACAGTCAACAACCTGTGTGTCGTAGCTCTAATGACGGGGGCATGCTAGGCACGCCACTCAAGAGATGATGTGAGTTCAAATTCACAATACCCAGTGGAGGATCTAACGAAAGGGCATGCAAAGCATAGCGCAAAGGGGGTGATGGGAAAGAAAGTTCACAATACACAATAGATGAACTTTCAAAAGAAATGAGGAAACCTTTTGAAAGAATCCTAGTATTACAAAATTGATAGGAATGCAGTTAAACAATCTGTGACATACATTCTATAAAGGAAATAATTGAGAGTTCATTTTAACTCCACAGAAGTTCTACATTGTCCTGGAGTACCAAGCATCACAAACATTGTGTGAATGTGAAAAAATACCATGCCAGAGAATAGAGTATGAACCATGCAGAGAGTAGTAAAAACACCAGTACATCCAAGTGGGTAGTCTGCATACTTACATCAGCAATGTTTAATCAAACATGCATTCTGTCCAGTCAATCTATCCAGCAGCATTCCAATGTGAGGAGAGCCCTTTGCATGTCTGCTACTCATAGATTGGATGTAACATGAGGTAGATTCTGACTAACTCCCACTGTGTCCAGCTGCAGACCAGCCAAAACTGAAACATGAGCCAGCAAGGCTTTGGGTTACTGTGGTCCTGTCCCTAAATAACCAAGGCACTCGACAAACAGGCGGACACCTCTGATTCTGCCAAGTTACTCCCTCAGTAGCTCCAGGGTGTTACACAAAAGCCAATAAAAGAATGAAAACCACAGAGCACGATTTTTTTCTGTTGCTCGTCCAGCTGAGGGTTACAGTCACTCCTAAAAAATGTATTGTGTGAAGTTTTAACTGGATATTTTCAGACTCCCTTATGCTGTTCTATTTAACATGGATGCTAGTGGCTTAATATCATTGTGCTTATCTGCCCCACTAAAGAAATAAGGTGGAAGTTCTAATGACCCAATCAGGGCTGATCTGACTAAGGGGTTTTTGAAGAAAGTTTTCCAACTCCTAAACCTTGATGTATTCTGGAAAAGGACCCTTAGTTTCTCTCTTCTCAACTGTCTGTGTCCACCAACATCAGTGTGACAACATACGTTTAGTCCTTCACACTGTGGCCAAATACAGCTATACTGGAAGTGTACCTAACATTTCTAAAAACTGATTTGAGGACTCCCTTCATACCAGACAGGCAGATTATAGCAGAGGGAAAGGAAGTGTACAGAAACTTAAAACTTCAGGACTCCTAGACAAATTCTCAATAGAAATTCATTAGATTAATAAAAATAATTTACATGTATTGGATATTGCCTTAAATTTGTCTGACTTGCTCGTCGAAAGCTTAGTTACGCTACGATGCATTGTGTAAGGAGCAGCAATGGGAGTTTTTGGGCTGCATTGTTAATAATCTTCCAGTGCCAAAGAAGCATCTGACTGAAGCATTTCAGGCCATTGTGCTGTCAAAAGCTGCCTTTCCCAAGGTACCTTTCTTCAGTTCAGCATGACCTGGCTTCTTATGGCAGTGGATTGGATACAAGACTAAACCACAAGGTGTTCCCTTGTACAGGCTTTAGATTGGTTATATCCACCCCCATGCACTACAGAGAATGTGACTCCAGGAGGCGATTATCTACATGATATATCGTTGTATGTGGTCTTTCTTAATGTCAAGCGCTCATTCTGTTGAACCCCCCATTTGGTGCACTCTTGCAGGGTAGTTACCTTGTAGAGAAACCCTTACCCTTGGATTGCTGCAAGCTTTTGTTGTACATACAGGTTTCCAATCTGTATTTTTGTCTACAACGTTCTATACACAGCATGGTTGAGTTCCTACTCCTGCCAGCATGTTATCTTCTTGGTGGTCTTTCACCTTGAGCTCTACTGGACACTGGTAGACAATCTTGAACCTCTAGCACTGGTTGGTGGTGCTGCAACCCACCTATCTGGGATAGCCTTTGTATTTGACCCTTGCAGTCCCCAGTTACAGCCATAAAGACCAGCGGGTGAACTCTTAACTGTCCTGTATCACAAGAAATAATTGGTACACCAGTGTTTCTACCTCTCATAACTACACCCATTTGGTTGATAGTGAGTACTCCAGTATAGAGAATGAGGTGTTCAACAAGGTCTGTGGTTTCATGCCTTCACAGCTTCACTGTTTTCACTATTTTTGATGTTCCATGTGCTAATTTTGAGTGATTTGTGTTGCAAGTAAATATTTTGGAGATCGTTAAACGTATTGGCTAAGCCTCGCTTGGCAAAAGCAGTTTCCATGCTAAAATAACAGTAGTTCAAGCCATTTAAGATTTCTTAATGTGTGTAAACTTGCAGTCTTATTGACGTTAGGTCATCCCAGTAAACGATTGTGGCAAGGAGTCACCATTCTCTCTATTTGCTGTCCCTGAGAAATTATAATCTTGTCAGAGCGCAGCCCACTTCCTTGTAGACTGCTACTATTTTGACTCGCTGCAATCTGAAGATGTACCAAGATCATTGCTGCCCCAAACCACACAACTATGAACTCGGTGCTAAAATTCCAGATGGGCATGATAGAAATGTTTAACACATTTTCACTGAGATTGGGATGGTTTAAAGTTGCCCTGAGTGACCACAGAAACCCAGAAAAAAGTGCCATACCCCAATATTTATTGGAGTGGTACTGTGTGGATAGGAATATTTCCTACATGGTAAACTGGTAATGTACCCCTGCACAGTGCCTGACTGCATGTGAAATCTTTATCCTGGCTATTTGATTGGACCTGAAGTAATACTAGTCTAGTGTGTGCTCAGAGGCTTAGACCTGACCTTGGTAATGCAAGGTCCAGAGCCTTTCTGTGACCTGGAGAGGTGCACCAAGCATGTGCTGTTATTTGAACTCCCCTGGAACCTTGCACTGACGTCCTGTGTGTGTAGGTGTGTGTAGAGCACCTGTTTGGTAGGTGTGTGTGTGTGACATTGGAGGTATATTACCTGCATTCCAAATCATGGAGGGTTGTGATCGAGACGCTAAAGTATTGGAGGATGGAGTCACGGCTGCCATTAAAAATTAAATGGGGCCTTGTTAGCGAAAGTCTGCCGAGTATCTCTTCCTTAGCACTGCTGTTTGGTAGATGATGGGGGTGTGCTTGGGACTGCCATTTCTGTTGTTCAAGGTGAGAAGGTTTCTAGACAGAGAGTGCCTTTTTCTCTGTCCCAGATTGTTGCTTCAAGAAGGCTGATGACACCCAGGTGCAGAGATGTCCTACTTAACACTGCCCTTGTTTTGGTATTCTCCTGCTAGGAGACAGCCCCAGTGCTGCCTGCTTTGATAGTCCTAACTTTACACAAAGGCTGTGCCTGAGTACCAACCAGAAAAAGATGTTTAAAAGAGAATCAACCCAAACTGTTTCTGAAGTTTGAGACAGTGGGTCCCTTTTCCCTGTCTGGATAATGTGTATAGAAGTGATATCTAAACCATCCCCCTTTGTTCCAGTTATTATTCAAATCAAATCAAATTTCAAAGCTTTATTCGACGGCATGTCATAAAAGCAAGTATACATCCTAACACAACACTATAAATACTACACAATGGAATTCATTATATATTTTTTTAAAACTCATTAAATCGTGGTGCTGTCGATTACAAAGATTAAAAAATTTAAACAACAATGAATTAAAACGATTCAGAAAAAACATAATTTTAAAAATTAATCATACATTATTCGATGTCATAAAGTTCATTTGCTATCTTCTGGAGGCTTTAAAGTGCGGGTGCGTATAATCCAGGCCCACCCTAAAAATTTTGCGACCGCAATTGCCATACAGGGTGTGCAGTCTGATTCAAGTATTCTTAAAGCCTCTGTGTACCTACGTGTCCCCAGATTTATACACACTGGTTTTAGCCACTTGCGACGAGGGCTAATGTACAGGGGACATACGAACAACAGTTGGCCTATATCCTCAGTCAGATCTTTACAACAGTGACACTTAATGTCCCGAGTAGATGACCATTTATGGGTAAACGCTTTTACAGGAAGAGTCCCAATTCTGAACTGGAAATACAGTTTTCTATCAAGGGGTCTTTCTATGATGTCCTAATAAGCCTCACAAGATAGTAGGGGTTTAATGTCAAGAAAGCGATCCGTTAGCTTAGCATTTAAACCAAAACTATGGGCAGACATCAAAATCATATCCCAGTAAAAAAAATTCAAAGTTAACTTTGATGGGGAGCTTGAACCATTTGGGTTGACCCATAGGTGGTCTAGTTCCAACTTTAACAAACCCCTAATTTCCTTAAGCCATATAATGGAATGGAAACGATCTGCCCTGATAAAATCCTTCAGGGCAGTAGCATAGTGGGCTAGTTTGGGAGTTGCCATAATCCGTCTCCAGAAAAGTAGGGGACGTAACCGTGCTAAATCCTCTATTTTTTTCCTGCCAAGATCGTATGCAAGCGGGACGGTGGGGGTACTTTTGGGAACCCCAACTAGACAACGTATAAACTTGTTCTCTGCCAATGTTAATTGTTTCAAGTTAGTAAAACCCCACAGTTCTGAACCATACAAAGAGGCACTTATGACCTTCATGTTGTAGATTTCTAGGGCAGGAGTAATGGGCTTGGTTAAAGAAGATTTATGCTTGGAAGCAATTACACCCGCCAGATGGTGAAATTTTAAAACGGCCATATCAATGTGACTTTTCCAGCTCATATTACTCTGGAGAGATATTCCTAAATACCTGAATGCCTCAACCTGTTCCAATTGGGTACCATTAAAATTGATCACACCTTTGAATGTTTTCCGCTGATTCAGGGACATGAACTTGGTTTTGGAGGTGTTTATCTCAAGTCCACGTGTTTGACAGAAATCTCCAAATGCGTTTATTGCCTTCTGGAGCCCGCTCTGAGTCCGGGAAACTATCAGCATGTCGTCTGCAAACATGAGGACTGGCACGCGAGCCCCTGCTAATACCGGGGCATCCGTGGGGGAACAGCTAAGGTGATCCACTATGCCGTTGATGTATAAAGAAAACAACGTGGGTGCCAAGACACACCCCTGTCGGACACCACGCTTGACAGGAAATGAGTCGGTCACCTCTCCCTGTGCCCCCCACCTGATTCTTGCGTAATTGTTCTCATGCAAGCGGACAAGAAGCGTTAGCAATTCCGGCGCCATCCCTGCTTCAGCGAGAACCCTCAAGTTTGGAACGGGGGACTAAATCGAAAGCTGATTTCAGGTCTACGAAGACCGCATAAAGTGTCCCATTGGTCAAGGTCACGTTCCTCCAATAAAGTGCTAAAAAATAAAAAACCTGATCAACAGAACTAGTACAGGGTCGAAAACCAGCTTGATATGGGGACAAAATGTTATTTTCTTCTACCCAAGATTGCAATTTATTTTGCACTAGTCGACCTATAAGTTTTTGGGCTGAGTCTATAAGACTGATAGGTCTATAATTACTAGGTAGTGATTTGTCACCCTTTTTAAAAACCAGAATTATTTCCGCACCTTTCCATGAAGTAGGGATAGGCGCACCCTTGGCCACAGAATTAGCTAACCATTCAAAATACTGACACCAAGATAATCTATCACTTAAAAACACATCGGCTGGAATGCCATCCATTCCTGGGGCTCTACCCCCAGTCACGCAGTCTAGTGCTAGGTTGACATCTTTGGTCGTAAATAGCTGACTTTGATAGAAGATAGTGGGGGGAAGTGGACACTCTCCTTCAAATCGATTACGGGCGTATTGCGGTCTAAAAAAATCAACCCACTGGTGTTTGGCAACATTATTTTGGGGCGGTTGAGCTGTCCCTCCTCTGTCCCACTTGACTATAGCCCAAAATTGCTTTTGATCTTTAGCTACACAAGCCGATTTCAGATCAGGCCACTGTTCCTCATCCCACTGTTTCTTGGCCACTTTCTGTATGTGCCTGTATATCTCTTTAGCCTTTCTCACACCTGGAATATTTCTAGTTCTAAGTTCAGCATTGAGGTTCTGGCGGGCTACTTTACAAGCTTTATTGTACCAACCCGCCTCAGATATTTTTATTTTATTTGCCTTATCTGCTTTTGTGGTCTTCATAAAGAACCCTTGAAGTTTAATAAAGAAGTGGGTATGTGCCTCAATCATGGCTTGGGGGAAGTTTTGATTGGCAGATCGAATATTTATATTAGCCACTTCGTCTATCGCCACTTTTTAAGATCCTCCAACTTCTCTGGGTTCTCAATGAATCTCCCCCATTTAACGTGGCGCATATTATTTGAGGCTACAATATCCAAGGCGATTTCCCCCCCCCTCCCCTAATTTAGGTTCTCTAAACCCCTTAAGTGCTTGGAATTCCATGCAGAGAGGATTGTGGTCACTTTCCACCCTAGATTTTATGGTCCTATCAATCAACCTATGCCATTCTCTAATATCCACCAGGAAGTAATCTATACGACTGGAGGACCTGCCGTTATCAAATGTTTTTACTCCCTGGCGATCAGACTGGGTACGCCCATTGACTGCTCTGAGCCCTCTCTCTAAACATAAAGCTTTGAGTTGGATAGCTACTGCTGACCATCTTTTAACTGCCGGAAGTTCCAACTGAGGGACACCCCATTTACTGTCTTCCTCAGCAGCAAGTAATTGGTCCTCATGTCCAAGAGGCTCAAATGTAGTATTAACATCACCTCCCACAATAATAGACAGCTGAGTTGGAAGTGCTTCGAGCTGGAGGTCGAGAGCAGTGATTACATTGGATGTTTGTCCCCCAACCATCCCTCTAGCATAAATGTTAAAAATTGCCATTCCATGGCCAGAGGCCCATGTGATGTTCACTGACAAGATATCATTTGATAGAGAGCTATGTTGCTTAATTTTGCAGCATAGTGATTGGCGGATCCAAATTATCAAGCCCCCTGATGGCCGTCCTTTGTTTTTTTTGGTAGCGGGTGCCTGAAAATTAAGGAACCCCAAACGATGTACTGGAACCAATGACCAGGATTCCTGAAATAGGATAATGTCGAACTGGTCAACAAAGCTACACCATTCAGGAGACGTTAACTTATTACCAATTCCAGCAAGGTTCCAAGAAAGAAAAGTCAACCCTGCCTCAACTGCTGAGAAGCAAGAAGGATCTTGTATTGTTAACAAATTTTGGATCTCACCCTCCGTCTCAGACTGATGCTCAACATTAGTAAATGAGCTGCCAAGAGGCTCTGTTGTTAATACCTCAGATCCTAAACTATCACGTTTATCTAAAGAGTTAGAGCAAATCGGTTGGACTGGGTCAGTTTTCTCAAACTTTCTCTCTAGATGGTTAGATACTCCCGTCATTTCTGGTCGAAGAATAAGATCAATATTAGATTAAATTAATCTCTGCACTATAGGAGCACACAAACTATCAGACTTGGCTTGGTTCTTTTTCTCCTGTCTGTCATCCCTTTCAAGTCAGTCACATTCATTCAGATCAGACAAGACCCCAAACCTATTTTCCAAGCTGATACCCCATTCGCTATTTAAGTCGCTCCTACCCCGTTTGTTAGAGACAGGAATCCGCTTTGATCTTAATCTCATCGGATTCACTTCTCTTCCTCCCTTACGATAGAAATATTCTAGCGTTAGTGGGATTATGGCGGTGCCCCATCGTTGAGGGGGGAATATATTTGCCAGGACGTTGGGGAGTACACGTGAACTTGAGAAATTGAGAACTATACAGTCTCCCGCAAATTTTTTCGGGTTATTCCCTAACCATGCTATTCTTCTTTCCATGATAATTTACTAATCAAAGAGGATGTAGATTCCACTTTGCCAGGCGACAGGGTGGGTGCATTAGCAAGGACTAATACGAGGGGGGAAGCCTCGGCAATACATTGGAATGGGTCTCTCTCTTGGTGCGATGCAGTAGGTCTTGATGGGGGAACTTTTTTAGCTACGTTCTGACCATCCTTACCTACTATGGGTTGAATGAGGGGAGGATTCAATGGATTCGATATCACTTTTTCTTCAGCCCCTACCCCACACCTAGGGTGCTCCACATTTAGTGCGGCTCTACTTGGCACCAGGGTTGATATACTACCCACCTCCTCCACTGTCTTATTTAGAAGAACGCTCAGTCTTGTTACCTCTGCCATGAGCTGATCAATTTTGGCCGCCAACGGTTTAATAATACACTTAATCTTTAAATCGATCATGCTAGCTATTTTTTTGATTTGCTCATCC
Organism: Triturus cristatus; assembly: GCF_964204655.1. Lineage (NCBI taxonomy): Eukaryota > Metazoa > Chordata > Amphibia > Caudata > Salamandridae > Triturus > Triturus cristatus. The sequence continues at coordinate 694,129,363 of NC_140591.1, forward strand.
TCATTCTCTTTATTACCATGTAACCCATTTACCTCAACCTTGTCCAAACTTTTGGGTGCAGAGGTTGTCTTTTTTTTTTTTTTACATGAACGTGACCCACCACTTTTGCACTGGGCTTTTCTACACGCTCTGACTGCTCTAGTTACAGGCATAGGGGCGGGAGGCGGGGATTTCTCTACTTCAGTGTCTACTTCATTGTCTGGATCTACATCTACTTCGAGATTGATTTGCAGGTTGACGACAGAAGACACACTTTGTTCGAAGATGTCACTAGCTAGAACCTCTTCGTCAGGAACGACACTACTATTAACCTGCAGTGAAGATTCTAGCGAGGGTTCTGACAAAGATCTCTTCGTGGGGGAAATAGGACAACTCAACCCCAATGACGCCCTTCTCTCATTATTAATTTTGCTTACAACCTGCACCAGATAATTGTCCATGGTGTTAGACACAGAGGGAACCTTTTGTTTAGACATACCCCACAAATTAACTAGCTAATGCCACACAATTACTCTACGCTGTTTGTATCAACCAGTATGTGACAAATTTGGTTGAGAGAAAAAAAAACTCAATAGGTGGAAATACCACAAGAAATATACAAGTCTCCCTATTTGGAACTCACGGAAGAACAACGGGAACAAAGATCATAGTTCCTGGCCCAGCACAGTCCCAACCTGTCCCGGACTGTCCACCCTTTGTCCGGGCTTCGTCCGGTGCAGTCCGCGAGCGATCCCGCGACGCGGATAGGATGCGGGATTTAAGCGCCTCCGGCCGCAGCTGTTCGCGTGGGCAGCTCCTGCCGCTGGATACCCTGGGAAGTGTAGTCCTCCACACAGCGACCGCGTCCTGATAAAACTGCGGCGGCGGGTGGACTACGGGAGTTACAGCCCAGGTCCCGAGGAAGTGCCCAAGTACTACAGCCAGCAAAGGATTACTCCGGGAGAATAGTGGGTACTCCGAGCTCTTCAAGAGATAGGTATATTGTCCAGATATCACCTAGTTTAATACTCTTGAACGTGAGATGGAGTCATTAAATCATGGTGCTTCATTAGTTCGTGAAGGCGGTAATAATAACAATCCTTGAAACAACAAAGGCTCCGGAAGCTCAGCAGATACTTGTTTATCCCCAGAGGTTTTACCAAAGTTTGTGACCTTAAACAAAAAGCGGACTGGATTCCTTGTACCCAACTCACTTTAGTCATTCAATGATAATTGTCCACGACAGGGCGGTCATGCGGGATGCAGAGTTTCTTCACTCCACGAGGATTAGCAGAAACAAACAGCGTTGCGCCAATTCCTGGGGAGAAAAACGAGAAAGTCAATATCGAGCGCTCCTCCGCGCTGAACTCGTAACCACAGCGACTCTTCAACAAGTGGCGGGGAGGCTGGCGGTAACGTGTACTCGTGAAACCGGGAGCAGGAAGTAAACGATGTAGGGAGGCAGGTTGAAATCCGTGCAGAGTATAATATGCTATTCATTGCTACTTTTGAGGGACAAGACGGACATCATCGTCCACTTTGCCTCTTGTGAGTCATACCCGTCCCTAGACAAAGGGGCAGCTTCTTCCACAAATAATAACTTGAAGCCAGCCGGTGCTGTTCCTCAGATCCCCATTTCCCTTACAGGGAAAAATCCATATGGTCCTCTTTAGTTAATTTTCTCAAAGGTTGTCAGCGCAACAGGCAGCAATTTACGCGATACCGACAGGTCTTTGAAGAAATCATACGTGATTTATGGCATCATTGTTTTCCACAGGAACCAGTTTCTGTATCCAGACCATCACAACCGGATCTGTCTATATGCACTTCTGATCAGATCCCAGGAATGCGTCCATCTTTTCTGCTTCACGTCTCATATGTAGGGCTGGCTTGAGTTATTATTACTAACTTCTTATTGACCAGAGATGGATGTGTTCCACTGAATCCTTGAAGGGCTGCTGTGTTACCAGGACTGATGCCAATCTTCAATAGGTAAGAGGACATTGCCTGAAGTCTGCACTTTCTGCAAGAGGAGCTGAGGATCTGCCTAGATCCTAAAAGCCTGCCTGCTAAGAGGGAAGGACAGTGCCTGACCTTGCAGGAGACACTGCCCAGTAGAAGAATCCCAGCGTAATCCTTGTTTGAGGAACATCCAGAAAAGAGCTGACTACAACAAGAGCAGAGCCTGGTCATTTGGCATAGTTCCTGCAGTGAACTGCACCAAGGCTTTGTGAAAACAAGCATCACTCCGTTATCTTGCAATCCGCATGAGTCTGAGAGACCGTTGCAGATTTTAAAGAGAGGAGCTGAGCTATCACTGCTGAAGCGGAAGCCCTGATCAGATGGGGGCGGGGGTTGTAACTGCAAAGACTCGCCATTATGATCAATTCAACCAGGAGGCCGCAACTGGCATACCTGAGCACTTCTTTGCACCCGGGAAGGAAGGCTGCAACTGCTGAAGATGAATACCACTGCATGGGCCTGCCGTGCTGACTCCAGTCCAAGTCTGTTGTCATACAAAAGTTGGTGGATATAGACGGCGGGGAAGAGAGAAACAAAGGATCCCTTTCCATAATACACCATGGTTGAGAAGTTGGTGCACTTTCTTCAAGAAGCCTTCAGCTAAATCTGACTTATTAGGATCATTGTAATCCCCACCTTAATTCTTAGGCAGGGCAGATCAGCAGCAATATTAACCCACCAGCATCCACGTTAGATTTGGCAGGACAACATGCAGGAGTGTGGGGGAAAAATAATTAGGTAAACAAATACTCCCTAGAATAATTCTGAGTTGCTGTAACCCACAGCTGGAAGTACAGCATAACGGAAGATACCAGGTTGTGCTCTTGATGTTTTATTTTACTGGGTTTTGTCCTTGCTTCCTTCTGATATCTGAGACCACACTTTTCAAGAACTAGGTAGCCTTTCCATAACTCTCCATAATCTGGACACTAGCCAGATGTCCCCTGTTCTGCTTTTAGAAACCACTGGTCCAGTAGTATTCCAAACTATTTTATAATTGTAACATTTCCAGCACACGTCTGCCAGTTTCACTTACAAGAAGCACCATGCAAAAAAAAACTGTTGAAATACACGGGAGACATGTATTTTGAAGTATATATGGAGATGATATGAATTTTAATTTAGGTTAAGTGAGGCCAGGAAGTATCTGGTACTTGGACAACAGACCACTCTCTTCCCTGGAAAGGCAATAACAGAAGTAACTGTTTTCAACACGAGAGTAATTAATTACATTTCACTCAATCATTTACTGCTAGACAAGAAAGAAACCGGTATTTGAGCAAAGAGGGGAGGAGGAACAGAGAATAGCGAACTGAATACATAAAGCAACCTTTAGCAAAGCCAATAAGTCTGGTCTACCAGGGATATAGCAATATTTTGTAGCCATGATGTACAGCAAGTGAAAGAGGGTGGGGTAACAGAGGGTGGGGTGGCTGAGGTTGGAGGGAAGCAGACGGACTACAAATAGGGTGTGGGGGTAAGCCCATGGACAACTGAGTGCAGGATGAACTGAGGTAACGTCCCTTTCAGCATAGGTGGGCTGGGCGGCAAGCAAACTGACAGTGGGGAGTGGGAGCGAGGGGCTTGGGGGCAAGTAGACGGACAACGGAGGGATCTAGGGGCAAGCACATCTAGGGGACAACGGAGGGTTTTGCGGTGGGAGGCTGGGACAAGCACACATACAATGGAGGGAGAGTGGCCGACAGACATAGGGAGGAACACAGGAAAAGAAGTATGTAAGTGAGACCGCTTAAAAACACATTCTTGTAGAGTACTTAAACAACAAGCATTGGCATAGCCAATAGGTCTCGCCTTTGGGACCTTATAAGTATTTAGCAGCACATTATCCTGGGTGCTACAACATCTACTGTTTATTAATGTGGAAACTTTGCCACTAATAGTATACGTAATAATGAGGAAAAAAGAGACCAATTCTCCTTATGCAATCTGCTTGAGGTGTAACAATCAATCACACAAGTGTCAACTAAGGCACAGAAATGCACACCAGCAACTACATCCTCAACAATAAGTGTCAATTTAACATTCATGTAAAAAGCACTCTTACCCACCACACTTTTGTGTCGATGAAGGTGGTCTCCTAGTTAGGCTGGAGCAATATAAAATAAAAGTGTATGCCTGCAGGATAAATCTGAATTTTCTGTTGAAAGAGCAGGTGCTCTTATAAAAGGTTCCTTGTTGTTAATTATGTGAATTGAAACATGTGTGCCTCTCTCACAGTCCTGCTGGCCTGGCCTGTTTACCTTCCACCCTCTGGATATGAGGCATCAAGGAGCAGGGTATCTGCTGAGACTCTGTACTACCCTCCGAAGCTCCGAGCATACCTTGCCACAGCATTACAAAATGTTTTTAAAAAAATGAAAAGATCTTAGGTTACTGCCTACCAACTGTCCTTGTCTGCTTCAGCCCTCAATGTCTGTGAAAATGGGCCGTATAGGAAAGGTTCAATTAAGAATAAACCTCCCACCCCGTCTTATAGTGGAAGCCACTAGTTGGATGTTGAGATGGTGCATCCCTTGTTCATTTGCCAATCAATGAGTTTCTAAGAACATGTTTTATTGCAGCAGGAACAGCACTACTTAGACGTGTGGCACCTAATGTCTGTGGAGACCAGATTATGAGGTAACAAACTGTTTAGGCAATGCTATAATATTGGTGTCCACCATGCATTGTAATAAACATTCAAATGCAGATTAAAATTCAAGTGAAAGGAAGTTGGCGATTATAATGAACAACACACGGTTTTTGCATTGTCATGTCGGGCCAGCAGATTAATACCAAATATCCACTTGGAGGCGGACAGCTTTGAATTAGCCATTAGATGGTGTTTGATTTACTGTGGGAGATCGAGTGCGAGCGCTGCGATTGCTGTTCATCACGTGCACAACGCACAGCCAAGAATTAGCAAATATTAACATTGTGCAATTACTCACAGCAATACGCCGCGGCAAGCAAACTCTCACGCTTTTATTTTAGTGTCCGTTAGCCGCGTGAGTAAAGAAAGGCAAAAATAAAATCACCTTTGCTTGCCTTTCATAGGCATTTGAGGAATTTACACAACTGAGAGCCAGCAATGTAAATAAACAGTGTGGAAAGCACAAGGACAATTATTGTTTCTGGACGCTTAAAGTACACACGTGCTTACATCTAATCACAAAAAGGGCTCCACTACATGTGTGGAGGAGGGAACAAGAGGCATGGGGTTCTAGGAGCTAGCAGCCTCCAATACTTTTTGTGGTAAACACACATGCGTACACACATAATCATTGCATGTTGCTGCTGTGATTTGACCAACATTTTGAGCATTTTTTAATGGTCTCTGATGGACGTCTGATGTACACGTGTGCTCACTCACAGAAACCAACGCGTAGATTAAAATTCAAGTGAAAGGAAGTTGGCGATTATAATTAACACGCGGTTCTCGCAAGGGAATGCTCAAAGTGCACTGTCGTGTTGGCGCCAGCAGATTAATACCAAATATCCACCTGGAGGCGGACAGTGGTGAATTAGCCATTAGATGGCGTTTGATTTACTGTGAAGGAGCTAGCGCGAGTGCTGTGATTGCCGTTCACCACCCCCTCAATACACAGCCCTGAATGAGCAAATATTCACATTGTGCGATTATCACCGCGATATGCAGCTGCAATCAAACCCTGGTGCTTTGATTTTTTGTGTCTGTTAGGCTTTTGACAAAAAAGACAAAAAATAAATAACATTTGCTCACCTTTGATTGGCGTATGAGGAATTTACACAACTGGGAGCCAGCAATGTCAATAAACAGGGTGGGAAGCACGAGGCCAATTATCGTTGTTGAAAGCTTTAAGCACATGTGCGTACACACATATTTATCACGTGTTGCTGTGGTGATTTGACCAACAGTTTGAGCATTTCCAGTGGTATTGGATGGAAGTCTCATGTACATGCGAGCTCACACACAGAAATTAACACCAGAGTCAAGCATATAGTGTGCCCCCAATGTCGGAATGGTGAGCACCATTTAAATATCCGAATCACTGAAATAAAAGGAGGACAGAGTTCAAAGCCCCTGGTGGGAACAAAAGAGAGCACTAGAGTGGGTCCCTGCTTCAGCCCCAGAGGACCGAACTAAACATTGTTTAATAACTCTTACCAAGCACGTGGACAGGCAGAAGAATAGACGCCGGTACTTGTAAGGAGAAATGAAAATGAACGAGTGGTGTGCGATGTGCGCACGCTGTGAGGGTGAATCAAGCAAAAGCGCAGCTTGTTGTGTGGGAGGAAGAGAGGGGAAGAGTGAAGGGTAATCTATCATTCCGGATCATAATCTTCCTCATCACGGTCCTTACATTCTAGGGTAAGCATAGTTTCAAAACCCCAAAATACATCGGCCACAGTTCGAATTAATCTGCCACGGCCAATGGATGTCGAAGGACTACAATGCCAGCAGAAGACTGCTGACATTTCCCAAATTCATGCATAAGCAATGCGTTTAATCACAGTTTTCGCTTTGCTTTCTGTGAATTGTGGTCCTGGTTTATAATAGGCTAAAAAAAAGGTTACAAACCTCAGCCTGCTAAGCAAAGATCCGGACTGGATCGCCTAGTCATGCATTGACTTGACAGCCCTCTTGCACACAAAAGTGAGAGCGCCGCGCTTTAATGACCCGTGACGACGGAGGAAAGACAGATGGCGGCGCGTGCACGCGAGCGTAACCGCACGCTGGTGGCAGGCAACAGCCTTTGGTAGCACTTTCAAAAGCCAGCTACTAAATGTCTTGCGTAGAGCAGCGCATGCGCTGGCTCTAGCGAGACCTAAAAAGGACAAAAAAAGCACCGGAGAAATAAGCAGTGGAAGGACACAGGTAATGCGTCCATGTGCTAAGGGATGGGTAAACACACGAAAAGGAAGGAATAAGGCCTTGCAAGAGACAGCGCATGTGTTTGCTTAGGTGAAACCTAAATAGGACATGGTTTGAGGGTGGACAAGCTTTTTCCTCTGTGGTTATCCTGTGACCCAATCACTACGACTAACTGCCTTTAAAATCTACTTTTTGAGAATAACCTGAGACGATGCCTTTCACTCTGCTGGTCCGAGTCAGGATGGTCGGGTGATTATGAGTGTAGAGTGAGGCCTAAGCCATCACAGGACTACCGTTTGTAAAACGATGTGGGTAAAGGACAGGTTATGGTTGTAGTTATTTTGGACAACTGTCCAGTTTATTGGTGATTTGCCATTTGGGATGTCTGCTCCGTGCCATTCACTTTCCTTGTGCGGGAAACCAAATGTCATGCTTTTTTGTTTCTTACCGCAGATAATACCAAGTGAGAATTGTGGTCCAGAGCGGACAGGTGACCAGCTTCAAGGTCATAAAAGTAGCTCATTAAAATGAATTAGCCAAACTGAGCTCTAGGCCTCCCCCCCCCCCCTATCTCAGACCCCCTGTGAAACAGAGTAAATATGTTACTGAGCGGACAAATGGAAAATACGCTTTGTGACTTCACCGGTGTTCGCACTCTCTTCCACTGCTCTGGGATGTTGGAATTTTGATATTTTGACTCCTCTTTATTATATCAATATTGGAAGAATAAACACAGAATGAGAGTTATGGTGCACCGGGTGGAGGGAGTATAAAAATGGTCATTCTCAGTCAACTGTACCCATTTATATTTAGAAATGTGATAAAATCGTAATACTCTGTGAACACCGCAGTAGGGCTAAGATCATTCCGTGTGTTCCAAGTGGTAAATTGGTTTTGTCTACATCACATGCTTTTGTTTCCTCCCTGTTACCAACGCACAGATAAACTTATACTATCTTTTCATTGAATTAGGATACAAACATTTTGTGTGACACTATAAAAACTTTGCCAGTCCTTGCCTTTGTTTGTTACAGTGAGACCCTTTCCTTTGATTTTGCAGGTATGAGAAGGTGCCGGTGATCTTGGTTGGTAACAAGGTGGACCTAGAAAGTGAAAGAGAGGTGTCTTCGACTGAAGGTAGAGCCTTAGCTGAAGATTGGGGCTGTCCCTTCATGGAAACATCCGCCAAAAGTAAAACCATGGTGGATGAACTTTTTGCGGAAATTGTTCGGCAAATGAACTATGCGGCTCAGCCAGATAAAGATGACCCTTGCTGCTCCGCCTGTAATATACAATAACATTCACCGAGGGAAGCTGCAAAGACTTGGCTAGGTATAACGTGCAGAATTTATCAATGGTCACTACCTGTTGCATCACCTTCCACGATCTGCTAAAGTGTATGTGAAGTGAAGCTGTGACTTGGAGTGGACCTGTGAGTGAGAAGCCATGTCTGGTCATCTGTATGCTTTGGGTAACTGACGTTCTTGGCCACATTTGAATCTGCAACTTCAAGTGCATATGTGATCTTACGCGTCCCTTGTTCAAGTTTTGTGGCATCGTGTCCGTGCGTTCATGAGTGAATTTTTTGACTCCTGAGAATGTTTAATACCACAGGAAGACCCCCAACCAACCAGTCCTTTCCCAGTTGGCATTTCGGCCTTCAGAAGGCGCATCAACACGGGCAGGTCACACTGCCACGCTGAACCACTGTTGTTTTTATGTCCCTTTGCTGTTTTTAAGTAATTTTTGGGTCGCTCACATTTCACCAATGGAAACCTGGCAAAAATCAAAATCGCAGATTTGAGATGCTGCCAATCCATTGAACAAGGAAAGCCTACAGTGTTAGATTGAAGTATATTTTACGTTGCTGCTGTCAATGCAAGGCTTGCTGCAAAACAGTCAAAAATATCAGCTGCTCACTTGCAGGGCCGGAAATGCCATTACCTCTCAACTAAACCAGGAGGAAGCAGCAGTGACTAAAATAGACTTGCCTTATTTACAAGGGACATTTTCACCAGTTCCATCCTGAACGGAAAATGAAGCCATGTTGCGACCATATGTTCCCCTCTCCACAGAAACCTCATGAAGCAATCCAAGCAACCGTCAATTTTCAAGCCAACAAAACACTACTGATTTACGTCATACTTGCCTTTTAAGGGCTCTGATTTCTGAAATGCCCCCTCACCGACCATCCAAGTTTGCTGTTTCCCTAGCTTTAACGATGGCAATTTTTTATTATAATTATAACTGAATATACCCACTTAACTATTTTGATGAACACTAGAATGTATTGTGTGTGATATAAGAGGTGAAAATTTGTATTTTTTTTCTTTTAAATCTTTTCCTCTAATTGACTAACATCAACGACAAATGTTGCTGTAAATCATATAGCCCAACGCTGAAAAGGCACGACGAGAGGTGATTAAAAAAAAGCTTTTAGTAGCTGAGATGTTGATTTGCCTTTCTGCTTTGCGTCACATTGAATTGTACATTATTTGCATGACTAATAGCAGTAACATTTCTATTCAGAAATCTTGAAATGGGACGTCAACTTCTCAAAAATGTTTGGCCCATTCAATCATCAATGTTAAAGCCTTTTATATTTCAAATTGTCCTTCGAAAATGGGACCCCATTAAGCTGGCAGTCAAAAGAACAGACTTGTTCTTTAAATGGTGTTCAGTATTGACGTGCATGTGATCTTCCACCTCTAAACCAACGCTTCCTTCTGGCAAGTTACTCAATCTTATGGACTTGAGCTGTGTTTGGTGAACGTTTTATGGTTCTCAACTTTTTATTTGTGTATTTCTGAAATATATTTTGCATACATAATCATTTGAAATGTCATTTTCTGCTGCTGATGACCAATGAAGTTAGCTTTAGCATAATTGAGTCAGTTAGAAATCAAGGCAACAGGATACCAGACCTGCAACCATTATATTTTAGAGTTAAGAATTCCTAAAATGGAAAGACTGTGTTGGTGTTTTTAGCACTTGCGTTGTATGAAACCGTACTCGGTTAGCTTCTCAGTGCCTCAGTTCTTTTAGAAAAGTTGGTGTGTCGGGTAAGCCCACCTTTAAAGGATTGCATGTCAGTAAAGTGGGTAATGTTAACTTTGGGGACGTAAAACAGTTAACCATGAGCAGATAATGACCCACTTAGGAAGCATATGCATAACTGCAGAGGCCATTTTTTGGCTCCTAGTGTGAAGCCGAATCGCCTGACTGTGTTTTGCACTGCACATTTTGGCACTTCATATCCATTTGTAAACCTTGTGAATAGAGGGCAGTATGGAGTTTAATGTGCATCTGGACTGGAGTTCAGTTTTACTTTTCTAAGCCTTCTTGGTTTATGTGCAAGGAGTCTAACTATGATAACGCTTTTCTGCACAATGCCCCTCTTATAACATTACAAGCACCTCATTGCTCAGTTGCTAAAACTCAGAATTTTTTTTTTTGTTGTGTACACCCATTTTATTTAAAACTTTGTCATGCATACAGTTTATCACAACTTCACAATTTATATTTTGCTACCCCAAAATAATGGGTAATAACAAGCGCCAAAAATCTAGTCCTCATAAAACCGAATAGGAGCCATCAACATAGTTAACAGTACGTCATACAGTACACATGACATTGTCAAAATTCATACTCCTGTTCCATGGACAATAAATGGTAAATAATTAGCAGCTCTGGAAATCCCAGCTATATTCTACGTGAGGACTCAAAATATGATGGGAGATGGGGTTGGCTTTTGTAGAACACAACTACTGAACCTCTGTAGGATATGGCCCACAATAAGCATATAATCAAACTGTTCTGAATATCCCACCACTTGGTTAATACTGTTATTTTGACCTGTGACCACTGCAGTTTCCCCGTCTATCATATTTTGACAACATAAGTTCTAGCTCTCTCAGTTTTGTGCAGATTCTGTGACACAATTGGGTTTTAGATCTTTTTATTTCCATGTGCTTAGTCTTCACATGGATTAGTTGTATGCCTCAAACCTGATTTATAGCGCAGCACAGTATGTGAGAGCCCACTTTAATTGGCTGACCTTGCAAGGCCTTGGTATCTAATTTGCTTCTGGTAGTGGATTACAAAGGAGTTATCCTCTAAAAACTGACGTGATTGGGCGACAAATGTGCTGGTTGCAGTCCAGCTGTTGGAAGGGGGTTTGACACATTCCGAAAAGCACTTACTTCACCATGACAGTTTATGTACCATTAGGCGCTTTACCTGCAGCTGAAGGTTGTTCCACCACTTATGTCAGTTACTTCTGAAAGTGACAGAAATTCTGCTTATTTAGTTTGGCTGTATCCTAATGGAATCCTCAGCGAGGTTGATGAGAGAGTGATCATAGATTTATATTGGCCTCTTGCTGCATCATTGTTCTGACACCCAGTGGCGAAGAGGTTGATCAGTCCCTTGCCAAATCATTCTCATGCGGGTCTTGATGCTGGTGTTCCTGTAACCTGAAAAATGCAAAGTGCAAATCCCTAAAGAGACTTCGGATTCAAAGTAAAATTTTACAGTGTTGCCTTCTTCCTATTATGCCGACTCAAGAACATCAAGAAAGTGAATGCTGACATACAGAACCCTTGTGTCCATGATCGCAGGAGCTAATACATTCCCAACCATTTTTACTCCTCTACTTTGGTGATATTTGGTTTCCCAGAAAGAATGATTTTACGTTACGATCTAAAGCATCATTGCCATCAGTAATGGTTTTGTTGATAACCATTATCGTCGCCTCATTCTTGCAACCTGTTAGCAGTGCCATTGCCTCTGGAGGCAGAGTCCCATCCCTGTTTGAGATACCTGTATTTGATTCTCTTGTCAAACTTCCAAGGTGTAGCAATCCCACTACTGGTGCCTCTTATGCACCCTGGTTTACAAAAGCATTGATGGCACAAGTTTGTCATCCTTTCCTACACTACTTCTCTCCACTACTTGCGGATCCTTTTTATATAGTTTGTAAGTCATGGTAGTTGTATCGAGACACCCTGTGAGGAGAGGAGTATCAGTACAGCAGAGGCACTCCTTTCATAGTTCTAATGTTAATTAAAATAATTATTGTGTCATGTAATTGCAACACTTGTATAGGGCACTGCAGAATGCTAAACCTCAATGGCACTATTTTTTCACTCTTGCTTTCACTACGATAATGGATATTGAAGCATTCCACCGGCAAGTGGTCTGCTCGGTCAGATTTGCATTTGTTTATTACTGTGCTAAAAAGCTCTTTTATCGGGGAAAGTTGCGGAGTAGACCCTGCTCCCAGTACTTCTCAAACCCCACTTAGTTTCTATGGTAATATTCCAAATAGTCAACAATGGATTTTTCTAAAGGCTGTTAACAGTGGTATCTGTCAAAGTTCCCTTAGTTCAGGTTGTTATATCATGAAAAGGAGTGAGATTACCAGAGCTTCGTCCCAACGATCTTTGACTACCATCACATAATCACAGCAGTTGTGGCTTTTTTCACGTGCTTGTTTGGACAACAAAACCTAATGGCTTCTGTCTCTTGGAATTGTCATAAATTCTGAGGCAAATTCTGAAGGTGTCCAAGATCAAACATCCCGGAAACCAGATCACCTTTAGAAACCCTGTTTTTTTCCCCCACGCCTCTTATAATATATGGTTTGCTTTGCTGTAGAGAGGCAAAATGCCCACTCCCATTCATTGGGTTTGGAGCAGCGAGGCAACTTCAAGCTTTGAAATTCTATCCTAAGTGCGTTAAAGGTCAGTGTTTGCCAATGGGGCAGTTTTTCAGATGCTGAATAGCTCTAACTCCTTTGCGATGTGTTTATTACATACGCATACACTGTTGCTGTAAGGAGACCATCTTGGCCCAGTTTCTTATCTGTAGATCTGGATACGCAGGGCGTGGTCCTTCTCCAATGGATTTACAGATCCAGCTTTTTTGGCACTGCCATGTTTGAGGTTCTCGTTCTTGGCCTATCCCGCACATGCTTTGTACCCTTCAAACTGACTGAGGTTGAAAAATTATTTCTATTCCATGCCCCTCACAAATGGGAATTTAACATCGTTGAATCTTCAGAACTGCCTCAGTGGGTCTTTAGCCATTAAAGGTTGGCTCTCCCTGCAGAATGTATCCAGCATGCGCGAAATTGTGTATGAAATTGTTACCATTTATAAAGATATGCTATGTTATGTTGCCCACAAGCTTTAAAAACCTGGATCTAGCAACTCCATCTTGACCATCATCCGTGTAGTTGAACTTGGAAAGCTGACCGTTTTCTCCAGAAGACAGTTTTTTCAGTTCATCCTTCAAGTGCTGAGCTTGCATGTTTTGTTCCCCATGAACTACCTTTTCCCATCAGGGCTGGTCTTCATATACAGAATTTTCAAAAGCAACAGGGAAAGACTCCACACCAATTATCTCACTTCCTAATTTAACCCTAAACAATTATCAAACCTGTCACTGTGTTGATGAAATGTTATCATTTATTCCTCACTTAGTTCTTCGAGAAATAAAGGCTTAAATCCTACCTATCTTTTTGGCCACCTTGAGGAGTCCCTAAAATTAAGTTGTGCTCTTTAAGCTAGTTTAAGTTTAAATTTGAATGACTGTGTAGGTTTCCTGTGGTGATTTATTTGATCCATATTATAGCAACCTCTTTAGAAATGCAATGCATTCTGTGGTTGCTGTGAGTGACGGACAGCCTTCATATTTGAACTAAATGTAGTATTTTGGAGATACAGTTGTGCTTTAAACAAAGTCTCCCTTTGTTAACATAACATTTTCAAGTACCCTTGTAAATCGAAGTGTTTTCCTTTTAGGTTGTTTTTTTCTCTAGATTCAAGGTATCGATATACAACCTTAATGGAATGTGCTTTAATTGTGTTAAGGGGCTCTGTGGGGGTGTTGTGCGTTTCTTTACTTATGTATGTACTATATGTGGTTTAATATAGCTTCTAACCACTGGCACAAACGTACATGTTCCCATTCATAGAACATTCTATTGCCTTTTCTCCACAAGGGTGAAGCTGCCTTCTGCTTCAGTTAAGATTAAATCCATTATTTTTCAAGAGCCTTTGAACACAGTCTGCAAGCACTACTTTTGATACCAGTTCCAAATTAAGCTCCGTTTGCTTGGCAGTTAATAAAATTCTGTTGACAAAATATCTGACCTTTGTCTATCCTATTATGGTGTCTCTTTTGATAATCTCCTTAAAATGAGACAGGATGAATTACAGACGTAGGAGTAAATTAAGTCAACTTTTTCCTCCTAACCTTCTCCAGCATGCCCAAAAGCCATCATCTATTTCTACAGTTTCATTTTTTTACCCGTTGACTTTTCTTGTCTGCAACTGAAGACTGAAGATTGGCCAGGTTAGAATTTAAGATACAGGTATGCATATGACTGATGCATTATGATCGTGAGCTCCGATTTAAAAATCCAAGGCACAATTTCCAGTCTCTTTTCCTTTCTGTCACCATCACCCGCCAGAATGTCGGTGTTAAATTCCCTGGGCTAGGAGAATCTAATTTACTGGCAATTTACTCTATTGCTTTCATAAGTTTTTGGACTAGTTGTGGGTTCCTAGATTCACAGGCATTATGTTGTTTTGCTTCATCGCAAGTGCCTGCTACTTGTAGTGGAAGACCAGCACTATCAACTGTAATACCGGACTAGAATGTGCACTTGGAGAATAGTCATTGAAGGATAAAAGCAGACTGTTTTATAACTTCTTAAAGTACTCTTGTAAGTAAGCATTTCCCATTTCCACTCCTCATTTCTGACCGTGACATTTCCAAGATTATCTTTGATGATCCATGAGTAACTTTCTTAACCTGCTGAGCAATTTTGGTTGCATTAAAACACTGTTGCAAAAGAATTGATTTCATACATTCAATCATAATACAACATTGGACAGAGGTGCTTCTACGGTTCTGATGGTTTGCCTTCATGCCGCGAATGAACCAGAGAATGGACTTGAGCCTTGCCAGCCAACACTATGGAACTCACCTGCTGGCACATAAGCACATTTTATCCCTGCCTCTGAATTGCACAATATTAGGGCATTCGTACTTTTGTTCCAGTATTGAAAAGGTCACAGCACGTCATATGCATCATGCAAACTGGCCGGAAATTGTAGACTGATTTGCGTAAATGTATATGCCTATTGTTGGGTTTGGTTACATATTTGGTTGGTACCGTGTTAATGAAGTGGTAAAATCCTATGAGGGCTTGTTTAACAACCAAATAGGAAGAGTTAAGCAAGAAAATACAAGCACTCGTATCGACTCTTCTGTAGAATCACAGCACATAATATATCCAAGTATTTGGAAAAGAGTCATTGGGTGGAAGTGAACAAAAAATATTCCCAGGCCATGTTTAATTTTAAACTATCCTATTGTGAGAAATCAACATGCCTTAAATATATGGTTTGATCCAAAGACCCATTCTTTTATTTAGCTCTTCTAGTTTTGTACTTAAAAAATCCCTTATATATTCATATTTATGTTATAATTTTACTCTCTGAGGCTGTGATTTATTTCCACTGTCTAAATGCACTGGAAAGCAATGAGCCGGCATAGGTGAAAAGTATTGTGCATGACCGTCCCATGTAAAAAGATTTGAATGGATTCTGTTCCGGTTGTGCGAATTCAAATGGGCTTGATGTAGAAGCCCCATAACTCCAGTGCCATCATTTTCTTGTGGGGGCAAACAGGTTGCTTTTATTGTAGCAAATGTTGCCTAACTATAAAAGCCATTTGTGGTGTGCATCGAATCAAAGTGTTTCCACATTGATTATTAGCCCTTTGCTTGACTGCCAGAGCTTAGAATTGCTTTACCGCACCTTTTGCCCATATTATAAAAGACCTCACATGAAGTTGAAACTAGATTTAACAAATTCGTTTGGGGCTTCTGGGAGGTAAAACATTAGACAATAGTTTATAAATAGAGCAGTCAAATTGTTTTGCTAACTTGTCATTTGTTCTACCCGGATGGGTGATGGAAACAAGAATTGTACATAAAACATGATGCAAACTGAACAGTTGTATTTGGAGTTAAATTATTTTAACAAAATAAATTTATTTAATGAAATCTAACTTGGCGGTGTTTCCTTGCAATGTATTCGAATGTGTTTTAGATGGAATAAAGTAATACCCTATCCACATCCATGTTTATATTCTCAACTTTCCACTCCTGTACATATGCCTGTGGATGCCCTCTTTGCTCTTCAACCCTCTCCCAATGACATTATCAATTACATTTTCTAACTCCTTTCGTAGTATTTATTACACAGCGTCTTTCTTGGTCTTTAACCTTAACAGAGGTCTGCCATTGACAAATCTGATTCATCCATTCCCACTTTACAATCTCTTCTGATTTGGACTCAATTATTACACTAACCTCCTTTGGTGCTGAAAATGCTCTGCTTTTTTTTCTCACAAACCTCTCTTTAGCCAAATTTCCAATCCTGTAGAATGAGTTAACTACATTATGTTCTTTCTCCACATGCAGCTACTGTTTCCTAACAAAAGATCACAGCCTTCCAGTATTAACATGTATATCAAGGACACCCAACTTTGGCTCCAAGTCCTCTGTGAATGATGTTGGGCTGCTTAAAAATGATCTATCAGAGACCCTGATTTCTTACCATTTCTCCAAAATAAACCACACCAAAACGGATTTTCTAACTCCACCCCTCTAACAAATTCTTTCAAAACTTTCCTTGCTCATGCGAGTTAGCTCCTCACCTTATGCACGGACTTCAGCGTTTAAAAAATAAATGATACTCTACCGGTTTTAAACTGCACTTTGTCGAAAGAGCAAAATCTTGCCTAATCCGGTGCAACTGCTTGGGGAAAATCAGTCCATTCCCTAATCCTATACCTTAATTGCGCTGCTTTTCTTTTGGTCTTTTTTTTCCTTCAGGGCCATCCTGCCATCTATGCCCAAGCCATCACTGGGCCACTAAACACCAACACATTACACCTTTTTCTCTTAACCATCTGAAGAGACAGTTAGTTATAGATTCCCTACCTTAGAATTACCCCCAGGGGTCCTACTGGATCCATAGAATTTTTTCTTAGCAGTACCCCTGCATGTTGGTGGGTGGTGTCAGTCGACTCTACGTCAGTCGTCGGCATCGTTGTCGCCGGGTTTACGTCTCGGTATCTACTTAGACGCTGCCCCGGCGTGCTGACGTCCGTTCTTTCTTTAAAGATCCAGAGAGAGCTACCCCATGTCACTTTTTGACTAACTTTTTTTGACGTTTTGTTGACTTCTTTATCGACTGCAGGTCCGCAAGGGATGTCCCAACGCTGGCCCTGGTTCATGCCTTGCGGTTCCTGCCACAAACTGATTTCTGTGACTGATCCACACCTCGTGTGCCTTTTGATGTCTGGAGCACAACCACGACTCGAAGTTGTGCTCCGACTGCCAGGCCATGAATCCAAAATATTTGCGGGAGCGATGCCGAAAGCTATTGGAGGCCCGGCGGTGGGCTCTGCATCGTTCCCATTCCCGGTCTCCTTCGAGAGGAAGGTTTCGACACCGCTCGTGAAGCCACCACACCTCGTCGCATTTTCAAGTCTTCGAGGTCTTCCTGTAAGTCTTAGAAGAAGGTGGCAAAGAAGCACCGGCGCTCTTTGCCTTTTCTCCAAGGTCGGCTGACGAGACGTGGGACATGGTCGCTCTAAGGCTCCGTCTCTGGTGCCTGATTCAGGGACGACTTCGCGCCTCCCCCTGTTTCCGGGAGCTGTAGCATCCCCTGCCCAACTTTGTACATTTTATGAAGTCCTCCGTCACATTTCTGGGCACCCAGACTCCGCTTGCGCACCTTTTGGACCCCGCGAAGCCGGTTGATGTTCCTGGGCCTTCGATTATGGCTTCGGCCCCAGCGGCGGAGGGCCTCCGGGGATCCGGTCCTGGATCCGAATCAACGCAGCTCGTTCTTACTCGACCTTTCCTGGTGCCAATTCCGACGACTGCGCTGGCAGTGCCACCTGTCGCCGCTGCCATCCTCACCCCGAGATGTACCTGGAACCGGACCGACGTCGAACCAGATGCCAGAGTGTACTTTTGTTCCACTGTTCATCCCTGGTGTTCCCTATCAACCAGGTGGTGGTGATTTGGACTGGGAGGGGTCGCTGGACCATTTAGGAAGCCAGCTTGAAGAGCCAGACTTAAGAGAGGACCTGGGTGATGCCAGTGGTCTGGAAACTTCCCCAGACCTTAGCATCCTTTCTCCCCCTACCGTGGCTACGGAGGCGGGAGCGTCCTACGCTGTGGTGGTTCAAATGGCAGCCGAGGCCTTGGGCCTGGAGCTACCTTCAGTGGTAGTCAAGACTAATCTCCTGACAGAGGTTCTTCAGCCTGCGGCAACCTCCTCTGAACCCCTTCTGCCCTTCAACAAAGCCCTCATTGATGTCCTTCTGGGCACCTGGTCCAAGCCCAGCACAGGGGCTCCTGTGGAACGGACAATTGCCTGCTGCCACCGCTCAGCTCTGGGCAACCCTGTTTTCCTCACCCAACACCCTTTCCCCAAGAGCTTGGTGGTCCAAGCCTCTTCTTCCAAGGGCGCATTCCCTTCTGCTCCCACAGACAGGGAATCCAAGAAGCTGGATCCTCTTGGGAAGTGCACATTCTCTTCCTCCAGCTTGGCACTGCGGTCCGTGAATACCACATGCCTCTTGGGCCGATAATCCCATACTATCTGGGATGCGGTCTCGCAAATGCTGCCTCAGTGCCTGGAGGAGGTCCAGGCCGTTCTCTCCTAAGCAGTGGCAGATGGGAGAGTCGCAGCCCAATTCACGATTCAATGTGTATTGAATACCACCAACTCTCTAGGCAGAACGATTGCCACGTCGGTAGCCCTTCGGCACTATGCCTGGTTGAGGACAACTGACTTTTTGGGGGCTGTCCAGTCAACTTTGCTGGACATGCTCTTTGATGGCCGTCGCCTTTTTGGCGACACGGCAGATTTGGCGCTGAAGCGCTTTAAGGATTCTCAGGCTATGGCCAGAACCTTAAGCCTAGCTGCGTCTTCCCGTCCACCCCAGTCTGCTTTTCGCCCTTTTCATGGCTAAGGAAGGGGCACCCCACCACGTCCGGCCCAGTCTGGCCACTGGTTCAAGTAAGCCGCTCAGCCTATTCATGGTGCGGATATGGGGCCCAGCAACCTTGCGGGTCTGGGAGCCAGCAAGCGGGCCAGTCCCCTCCCCCTCCCCCCGCAGCATCCTCCAAACCCTCCTAGTCCGACCTTTCAGGGCCATCAGCGGCCAGTGGGTGGCAGGATCCGCCATCACGTCGGACAGGTGGGTTTTGCAAATAGTCCGAAGGGACTACTCTCTCCCCTATGAAACTGCCCCTCCCTCCATGCCACTATCTTTCGATCACATGTTGGAGGATCATTTGATGCTTCTCCGCCAGGAAGTTTCCACGCTCCTGGCCAAGGTAGCTATCGAAAGGGTCCCTGTGCCAGAAGTAGGTCATGGTTGCTATTCCTGCTACTTCCTGGTGCCCAAGAAGGACAAAGGCCTGCATCCTATTCTAGACCTCAGGGCCCTCAACCGCTTCCTCCGGAAGGAGAAGATCAAAATGCTCATGTTTGCTCAGGTCCTGTCTGCTCTCGACCCTGGAGCCTGGATGGTGACGTTTGACTTGCAGGATGCCTATTTACATATTCCTGTCCCGCCAGCTCACAGACGCTAGCTACAATTCAAAGTAGGCCACAAGCACTTTCAGTTTTCCGTGCTCCCCTTCGGCCTTACCAGTGTCCCCTTGGGTGTTCAGTAAGTGATGGCAGTGGTCGCAGCTCATCTGCGCAGATCAGGGGTTCCAGTCTTCCCCCTATCTCGATGACTAGCTGTTGAAGGCGGGCTTGCCCCAGGCTGTCCTCTCCCACCTCCACCTCCATACTCTGCGACCTCCTGCACTCGATGGGGTACACTAAAAACGTGCTGAAGTCACACCTGATGCCCTTTCAGACGCTTCCTTTCATTAGAGTTGTTCTGGACACAGTGCAGTCTTGGGCCTATCCTCCCAAGCAGCGAGTCTGGGATATTTGGGCTATGATACCGATGTTTAAGCCTCTGTCCCAGATTTTGGTGAGAATGACCTTGAGGCTCCTGGGCCTCATGGCCTCCTGATGGTGGATCATGCCAGGTGGCATATGCGGGCTCTGCAGTGGGACCTGAAGTTCAAGTGGGCACCTGGGCGAGGTGGAGATCAGAGGAGTCTGGTCTTTGGAGGAGTCAGGGCTCCATATCAACCTGTGGACCCTATGTCAAGAGGCTCTTCGACTTTGAACATGGCTGGAACATCAGCGCATGACCCCGGTGGTTCAACACCTGGCAGGTTCTCTGAACTCATCCACCGATGCCTGGTAATTCCCGAATGGCGTCTTTACTCAGAGGTAGTGCAAGGTCTCTTTCAGCGGTTGGGAGAGTCTTGGTTAGATCGGTTAGCCACCGAAGAGAATGTGCATGTCAGCAGTTTTGTGTGCTGGAGTTTCCAAGGCGGCACTCGCTCGGCTACAATTTTCGCCACAAGTGGAACGGCAGCCTCCTGTACGCCTTTCCGCCTGTACCACTTCTGCCCCAAGTGCTGTAGAACATATCCATTAACTAGCTACATATCCCTTCACTCGTTGACTGTATGCTTGCCTTTGACACTACAGTGCCACATTGCCTTTGTTTTGCTGGGTTTTCACTATACAAATACCATATCAATAACAAAAATTAGAACATTCATGGGAGGAAACACTTAAGCAAATAAAACAAAAAAAAAAAATAAGCCACTGTCCAAAAAGCACCCTAGATAGTATGCAATCTCCCTTATCCACTTCTAAACAGTGGATTGCCTTCCTGCTCTGACTGCAAGCTCTTTGGTCTACCCACACCCTACCCTCTTCACTCGACCCTCCCTTACTGACTGTTGAATAATTACACCCCCGCCCCATCATCAAAGCACAGGTTTAAGCTTGTGATCTCATACTTTCCAATATATCATGATCTGCCTTTCCCACTTGTTCATTTGTCAATTCTCCAATTGATGATACTTTATCCAAACCAACCTGGATTTAACCCAGATCTATTGACTGGGGTTGAAGGTTTCATTTGCTCTGCATTCTGCCCATTATCTGTCTTTTACCTTTTTTTAACCAAACATGTATTTTATCATTTATGAACCATATTCACCATAATCCCTTCCCCACCATCTTTGACTCCACAGCCAATAAGCTTCACCACTGTAACTGAGGTCATCCCCTCTATCTGCTGAGGTAGAAAGTACCAAAATACCAACATTTTGATGCTTCTAAACTGGCCCTAAATGATGTATTTGATCTAGGTGCAGCTAACTCTGCAGGCTTTGAGGTCCTCATTCAACGATTATAATCCGGTTTAGCCTCTGCCTCCAAACCTGCCTCTATTCCTCATCCAAAACCAAAGTTAAGAATTAAACTGCCACTCTTCTTGCTGCTGCTTCATCATCATATGTATACCCCATTTTGCACTTTGATTAATTCATTATCTTTCTCTTTAAATGTCATTGGAATTCATCAAAATGATCAAGGGAGTCAGTCCTTTGTTTTCTCAAACCCAACAATGCTACCAGATTATTGACCATCTGGTTGTCTCTTCTAGTACATATCCTCAGTTTTTCTAACAACTGTGGTCCTACAACTTCTTAAGAAGCATACAGCTGATGATTATCCTTCCATCAAGTATTACTTGCATTTTAAAACCCCCAGTGGTTTCTGTGATCCAACAATTGTTTAATCAACTCCTTTTCCCCGCTGCCTGCAAATATTCAAGTTGGTTTTCAGGCTCTTAACTCCACAGAGACCACCCTATGAATTGAGCGTCTTCACTTATGCCCACCATAACCATTGCTCTTTCATCCTTATTTTTCTAATGGACACTTTCAATATGTTTCCATTCAACCAAAATATCTAAAACCTCTAAACATGGGGGTGGGGATCGTGGCCAAGATGGTGGCCGCTCTTACCTAAGTACCTGTGTTTTTGCAGACACAGTACTCCCCCGCCCCTCCCCCACAACACTGCTGACAGTGGCCCACTACAAAGCGCTGAATGCGTGTCCCGAACCCTCCCGGGCCTCCCCCACACCAAACTGGGTCTTGCCTGATCCGTTGGAGGTGGTGGCCGTTGCAGAAAAGAGGAGTGACAAGATGACAAGCACAACTTTCCCATGAGGCTGACGCTGTGGTGATGGTCTGCGCACATGTGCAGGGAGCTCAGACAGCAGCTGAGTTGCTACCGGAGTCCTCCCTGCATGGGCCCCACATCCAGTGGAGGAAAGGCTGACCCAAGGGGCTCTCTGATCCGAGTGGTGTTGGTGGATTCTTCTGCCTAACCTTGCGCCAATACCGTATATGGCTCCTGAGCACCTTTCTGGGACTTGGCTCGGGGCCTCTCCCTCATTGGTCTTTCCCTGCTCGGCGACCTAACAGGTGGGTCCTGGTGACAAGGTGGCATTTTAGGCCTTCCCTCTGCTCTGAGATGCGGCCCCCGGATCCCTTGGGACACACACTGGCTTTTCTTGCCTCGTTTGTCCCAATCCTTCCACCGGATTTCCTGTTTTTGGGGTGCCACACAGAGCAGTTCCATAGATTCACGCATCAGGTGCCCTGGCCGCATGTAGATTTCAGAGACTGCCGAAGCTCTGCAGCGGTGGTTACTGGACCGCAATTGGGTAAGCGGCAAACCCCTCTTCCTTCCCCAACTGTTCCTCATAGTGGTGACCAATGAACCGCTTCTGGATTGGGGTGGCCACTTGACAGAGGTAGAGATCAAAGGCCACTGCAGATCTTTTACAGTCTCCTCTGAAACCTGCATGTAGTCTGAGAGATCTCTTTGATGTTGGGCCCATTGAGATATCAGATCGCCCTGCAGAGACAACATATGTCATCTAGTGTGCTTGACGAGCAGGATGCAGGAAGCCATAATTCTCAGCAGCCTTGAGTCGACCTCACTGAAATCTAGGACCAAGGCTGAAAGAACGGAATCATAGCCTGAATGTCCTGGACACCCTCGGGGAAAGGCACAAAACTGAACCTTGTGCATAATGGCTCCAATGAAGAGAGTCTGAGGATTCGGGTGTGACTCCTGCATGTTGATTGTGTAACCCAAAGAAGACCGGATGTTTGCCAAATGCCTAAGAGAGCCTGCCTTCAACCGCCTGTCGTCCAGCTAGGGTAAGACTAGGAAGCCTGACCTCTAAAGGTGTGGTGTTACCACCACCATTACTTTTGTGAACACCCGAGGGGCACTGGTGAGACAAATAGGACCACAGCAAACTGAAAATGCTCCTGTCCCACCACATCTTACAGATGCAGCACTGCCATCCAGTCAGTGGCTGGACCAGCCCTCAATATTTAAATTACCAGCTGTGATGCATTTTGTACTTTTACTTGGTCCTCGCATATTTGATGTGCACTCACTTTAAGCCACTTCACAGCTTTATTTTATGGCTTCTCACTCTCAAGACTGTGTTCCTCATCCCTCTACCATTAGTGCGGCGAGTAAGTGAGCTTCAAGCTCTCTCTCAACCTGCCATACACCACCAAGTTCCCAGATAAGCTGGGTCTGTGGACACTTGCATGTTTCTTGCCCAAAGTTGTGATGCTATTCCAAGTTTGTCAGCATATCACCTTGCTGTTGTTCTTTGCTCTGCCTCACCCCTCTAAGGCTGAGGGAAGACTCCACTATTTGGAACCCAAGAGAGCACAGAGCTAGTACATCGATCGTACCAGAGAACACCTGGTAGGGTAAATACCCTTTACGACGAATACTTTCACCCCGCATCCCATTATAATGCGTAGTTGAATATTACGATTTGTTTTACCCCGCATAGACTTTCACCCCGCAAACCATTACAACGAATATACTATTACAAAGAATATTTTTTGTAATGGTTTGCAGATATAAATTACGGATAAGAGCCACACTGTAATGGACAAAATGTTGCTGTGCAAGGAATCGCTGAGACTCCCCTTACTGGAACCAACTCACACGAAGAACGACTTGCTGGGCAGGGCATAGTGTTTGGAAAAAAAGAAATTAATTTGCTGAAGAATTCTAACAATCATGAATCTCACACGTAGGAGGACGACTTGCTTGGCAGAGAATCGAGTTTGGAAAAACAGCAATGAAGTTGATGAAGAGTTCAACCAATCATGAACAGCGTTTAAAGGTATGCGGAGACAGTGGTTACTTAGTCCATTTTTTATGTTTAAGAATATGACGAAAGCGGTAACACGTAAATTAGTATAATTTAAAGAGACTGCAAGGAGAACAGATGCAGGAGAGATCTGCTTAAAGGTAAGAGAATTTATAACGTTTTATTTATTTGGATAGAAATAGAGTTAAAGAGTAACGAATTAAAGAATGCAAAAAAAGTGTATTCGTATTATAATATTTATTTAGAAGTTATATTTATAAAAAGTGCTAGAGTATTTATTTAATTACTTATCCAACAAAAAGCCCTGTTTTCCCTGGCATCCCGTGCAAGTAGGTAAGTGACTAAACAAAAAAAAAAAGACTTCAGCATTGATTTTTTTTGTTTGTTGCTCTAGCATGCGTAGTAAAATACAGCGTGTTAAATGTCCTTTGAAATGATTGCATTAAATTTTCGTTGTGTTTGACTCGTAATAAAAGCATGCTTTGCGTTGTTGAAATTTCGTTGTGATGGTATGCGGAGTGTTTGGCTGCGGGGTAACGTCATATATTCCCTGGTAGAGAATCAGCTCTTCGTAGGATTTACTGGAGTGAAAAGGCAAGGCCGTGCAGAGAAGGAACATCTCCCACTGGATCATGCTCTACATTAAGATGTGCTACAGATTGGCCAAAAACAGCCTCCCAAAAGACTGCAAGCTCATTCCACCAGGGCAAAAACTGCTACCACTGTATTGGCACATGGAGTTCCTATCTGCCAGCCAGCTACATAGGCATCACACCATTTGTTCATGATGCACTATTATCTGGATAGTCTGGTACGCTGAGAGGGGCATTTTGTCTGCTTGGTCCTACAGGACTTTCTGGTTTGAGTCCATTCACCAGTGGTGGCTAGTGGCATTTGACAGTGGTGGGGGTGTAAAAGTTGGGTATGACTTTTATGCAGCGAGCGAAGCAGGCAAGCTTAATGGGCAAACATGGGCCAGAAAGGGTCCTCTTCCCAGGAAATAATTGAAAGAAGATTGGTAAATCTTGTATTTTAAAGCAAATACATTTAGTGAGAAAGCAAGGTTTATAAAGGAGTGGGAACCTACAGTCTTAAAATATTAGAGACATTAAAAACTGCCCCATTCCTTAATGCATTAATAAGTTCAATCGTTACTGCAATGTGCAAATTGTACAGCGCGACAACTTCAGTCCCTTTAACGTATGTGCTTGCCCAGTGTCTTGCAGTGCATGTGGCATCAACTTTGGAAGAAAATGCTCTAACCAGACTATGGAAAGACCCCACTGCTGGTGGCTGCAATCAGTCTTATGAAAATGTGGGTAGGCAGGTCTTTAAGTGGGATGAAAAAGTGGAGGCTCTCTAAAAGGGAACATGTAAAATACATTTCTGTGATTCCCATACTATGCCAATCATCTGGTATTTTGATTTATTTCAGAGATGTTATTGCATCCAGGTATATAACTGACATACACCTAAAACCTGCCAGTAATATTGGCTTTGGCAGTGGTTGTTAGCTGTTTAAGATAAATGAATAAAAACAGTGATTTGTGATAAATAATTAAGATAGGAAATTAAAGCTAAGAGGCAAATGGGACCACGATGTTGCAGGCCTGGACGATGAGGAGTGGCAAGCCGCAGTGGCTTCGCCCCGGGAGGTTGCCATTTCCTCCAGACTCCGGCTGGTTCAGCTAAAAATCCTCCCTAGAACGTACCTGTCATGTCCCACTTTGGTTCATATGGGATACACCCAAGATAGTGGCTGTACACGAGGTTGCGGGCAGGAGGGTACTTTTATTCATACACTTTGGGAATGTGAGATGATTCAGAAATTCTGGGAAGTGGTGGTGGCAATGATGGAAGTTTTGGGGCAACAAATACCATGCAATATTAAATTGATTTTGTTAAACGTATGGGACTCCACTGATCTTACGGCCAAAGAGAGGATATGGGTCACACTGTGTTTCATGGTGGCAAAATGAAATTTCGCTAGATTGTGGAGGGCTCCGACGTCACCAAGTATCGCAGAATGAGCTTAAGACATGAACTGGTGTATGGTGACGGAAATACCTATTTATGTCTCCAGGGGATGCCTGAGGAAGTGGTCTCACATCTGGGGGCCTTGGTATACGTTCCGGGGGGAGATATGTGAGCCGCCTGGGGGTCGGGGAGTGGGGGTTGACGATGTTGGATAAGGTGCCATTCCCAAATGCTCTTAAGTTGAAATGTGATAAACGAGACTCTAATGTTTATTGTACCTTAAGTTATCATGTGCCTGTGGAATGTTGGATCCACGCTGTATAACATGACAAATCTTCCAATAAAAAGTTATTAAAAATAAAAAAAGATAGGAAATGTTTCAATCCTGAAATTGTGTGACTGAATTCAATATTATTGAGGACTATGAAAGGAGTATTGGCCTTATGTGCAGTTTGTTAGACATGCATTCTCTTTTTCTCTGCACATCTCGTCCATCTGCACATCTTCCACCTTAGCTCTTTCCTCTTCAGCGCCCTCTTTTCACACTCCCCCCAAATGCACTTTCTCGCATCTCCCTCACTTCTTCACCCCCATACACTGCACTCACATTTAGGCACTTTATTTTCTTTTCCCTTGTAAATATTTTGGCATGTGCGTACCCCCTTCACACACATTTACACAGAATTTCAATTGCAACTGGAATATGACCATTGTTTAGTGTGCGCTGAAGAGAGGCCATCCCACTGACAGGCACTTTGCTTTGCCTTTAGTCTCC
This sequence comes from Triturus cristatus, assembly GCF_964204655.1. Taxonomy (NCBI): domain Eukaryota; kingdom Metazoa; phylum Chordata; class Amphibia; order Caudata; family Salamandridae; genus Triturus; species Triturus cristatus. The sequence continues at coordinate 694,156,158 of NC_140591.1, forward strand.
GCACCAGAGCTCTCAATCAAAGCCCTTTGTAAACACCTGGCAGGCTCAAAGTATGCACTATGCAAGGGTAATAAAATGCACACAAAAATACAGAAACTCATCAGACTTCACGATTAAGTAAAACGTGAAATAAAAGAGGAACTAAATCCCTTACATATATTACTTTAACGTTTTTAACATTCATTATTCATCAATCAATCCATGTTTTAGCCATAACTGTTAAGAGTACAAAGATAGGGGAAGTTTGTTTTAACACCATACAGCTTGTAACTGTCTTTACTATAAGCACATATTTTTCCCTTTGCTCTCGACTTGGATATGTGGATCAACTTCTCAAGGGTACAAAAACCCTGCTCATCTTTTGGATCAATTTCATGGGGAAACAAATACAGCAGCTCCAATCCTGAAGGGGCCAGCGACCTGCAGCCAGGGCCTGGGGTTTGGGAAAAAGGGGGTGGTGATGGACAGAGTTTCTGAATGATGCAGAATACTCTTACCAAGTCAAGAGATCATGGTTTTAATCCATCACCGTTTTTTAGCTCACTGCACCATCCCAGCTCAGAACCTGGCTACATGCAAATTAGTCTGTACCTGTCCCAGTGCATGATGGGAACAGGGCAAACCAAACTACCAAGCCAATTCTTATACTGGGAAGGAAACAAGCTTCCGGGGACCGGTTTCTGGCATCACAGCCTTCGTCGGCCCGTCTTGCCTGAATCCTGATGGTGCAATGAGCAAGGGACTCACGTCTGAGCATACCCTCCCACACTGAGTGTGGATAAAATCGATTTGGGAAAAAGGGGGTGGTGATGGACAGAGTTTCTGAATGATGCAGAATACTCTTACCAAGTCAAGAGATCATGGTTTTAATCCATCACCGTTTTTTAGCTCACTGCACCATCCCAGCTCAGAACCTGGCTACATGCAAATTAGTCTGTACCTGTCCCAGTGCATGATGGGAACAGGGCAAACCAAACTACCAAGCCAATTCTTATACTGGGAAGGAAACAAGCTTCCGGGGACCGGTTTCTGGCATCACAGCCTTCGTCGGCCCGTCTTGCCTGAATCCTCATGGTGCAATGAGCAAGGGACTCACGTCTGAGCATACCCTCCCACACTGAGTGTGGATAAAATCGATTTGGGAAAAAGGGGGTGGTGATGGACAGAGTTTCTGAATGATGCAGAATAATCTTACCAAGTCAAGAGATCATGGTTTTAATCCATCACCGTTTTTTAGCTCACTGCACCATCCCAGCTCAGAACCTGGCTACATGCAAATTAGTCTGTACCTGTCCCAGTGCATGATGGGAACAGGGCAAACCAAACTACCAAGCCAATTCTTATACTGGGAAGGAAACAAGCTTCCGGGGACCGGTTTCTGGCATCACAGCCTTCGTCGGCCCGTCTTGCCTGAATCCTGATGGTGCAATGAGCAAGGGACTCACGTCTGAGCATACCCTCCCACACTGAGTGTGGATAAAATCGATTTGGGAAAAAGGGGGTGGTGATGGACAGAGTTTCTGAATGATGCAGAATACTCTTACCAAGTCAAGAGATCATGGTTTTAATCCATCACCGTTTTTTAGCTCACTGCACCATCCCAGCTCAGAACCTGGCTACATGCAAATTAGTCTGTACCTGTCCCAGTGCATGATGGGAACAGGGCAAACCAAACTACCAAGCCAATTCTTATACTGGGAAGGAAACAAGCTTCCGGGGACCGGTTTCTGGCATCACAGCCTTCGTCGGCCCGTCTTGCCTGAATCCTGATGGTGCAATGAGCAAGGGACTCACGTCTGAGCATACCCTCCCACACTGAGTGTGGATAAAATCGATTTGGGAAAAAGGGGGTGGTGATGGACAGAGTTTCTGAATGATGCAGAATACTCTTACCAAGTCAAGAGATCATGGTTTTAATCCATCACCGTTTTTTAGCTCACTGCACCATCCCAGCTCAGAACCTGGCTACATGCAAATTAGTCTGTACCTGTCCCAGTGCATGATGGGAACAGGGCAAACCAAACTACCAAGCCAATTCTTATACTGGGAAGGAAACAAGCTTCCGGGGACCGGTTTCTGGCATCACAGCCTTCGTCGGCCCGTCTTGCCTGAATCCTGATGGTGCAATGAGCAAGGGACTCACGTCTGAGCATACCCTCCCACACTGAGTGTGGATAAAATCGATTTGGGAAAAAGGGGGTGGTGATGGACAGAGTTTCTGAATGATGCAGAATACTCTTACCAAGTCAAGAGATCATGGTTTTAATCCATCACCGTTTTTTAGCTCACTGCACCATCCCAGCTCAGAACCTGGCTACATGCAAATTAGTCTGTACCTGTCCCAGTGCATGATGGGAACAGGGCAAACCAAACTACCAAGCCAATTCTTATACTGGGAAGGAAACAAGCTTCCGGGGACCGGTTTCTGGCATCACAGCCTTCGTCGGCCCGTCTTGCCTGAATCCTGATGGTGCAATGAGCAAGGGACTCACGTCTGAGCATACCCTCCCACACTGAGTGTGGATAAAATCGATTGGGGAAAAAGGGGGTGGTGATGGACAGAGTTTCTGAATGATGCAGAATACTCTTACCAAGTCAAGAGATCATGGTTTTAATCCATCACCGTTTTTTAGCTCACTGCACCATCCCAGCTCAGAACCTGGCTACATGCAAATTAGTCTGTACCTGTCCCAGTGCATGATGGGAACAGGGCAAACCAAACTACCAAGCCAATTCTTATACTGGGAAGGAAACAAGCTTCCGGGGACCGGTTTCTGGCATCACAGCCTTCGTCGGCCCGTCTTGCCTGAATCCTCATGGTGCAATGAGCAAGGGACTCACGTCTGAGCATACCCTCCCACACTGAGTGTGGATAAAATCGATTAGGGAAAAAGGGGGTGGTGATGGACAGAGTTTCTGAATGATGCAGAATACTCTTACCAAGTCAAGAGATCATGGTTTTAATCCATCACCGTTTTTTAGCTCACTGCACCATCCCAGCTCAGAACCTGGCTACATGCAAATTAGTCTGTACCTGTCCCAGTGCATGATGGGAACAGGGCAAAGCAAACTACCAAGCCAATTCTTATACTGGGAAGGAAACAAGCTTCCGGGGACCGGTTTCTGGCATCACAGCCTTCGTCGGCCCGTCTTGCCTGAATCCTGATGGTGCAATGAGCAAGGGACTCACGTCTGAGCATACCCTCCCACACTGAGTGTGGATAAAATCGATTTGGGAAAAAGGGGGTGGTGATGGACAGAGTTTCTGAATGATGCAGAATACTCTTACCAAGTCAAGAGATCATGGTTTTAATCCATCACCGTTTTTTAGCTCACTGCACCATCCCAGCTCAGAACCTGGCTACATGCAAATTAGTCTGTACCTGTCCCAGTGCATGATGGGAACAGGGCAAACCAAACTACCAAGCCAATTCTTATACTGGGAAGGAAACAAGCTTCCGGGGACCGGTTTCTGGCATCACAGCCTTCGTCGGCCCGTCTTGCCTGAATCCTGATGGTGCAATGAGCAAGGGACTCACGTCTGAGCATACCCTCCCACACTGAGTGTGGATAAAATCGATTTGGGAAAAAGGGGGTGGTGATGGACAGAGTTTCTGAATGATGCAGAATACTCTTACCAAGTCAAGAGATCATGGTTTTAATCCATCACCGTTTTTTAGCTCACTGCACCATCCCAGCTCAGAACCTGGCTACATGCAAATTAGTCTGTACCTGTCCCAGTGCATGATGGGAACAGGGCAAACCAAACTACCAAGCCAATTCTTATACTGGGAAGGAAACAAGCTTCCGGGGACCGGTTTCTGGCATCACAGCCTTCGTCGGCCCGTCTTGCCTGAATCCTGATGGTGCAATGAGCAAGGGACTCACGTCTGAGCATACCCTCCCACACTGAGTGTCACAGTGGGGTAGGTTAGTGTGACCAGGGGGGGTCTCAGCACAATATACATTACGCACGTTTAGCATTATAACGTTTACCATTTCCAAGGACAAGGCTTCAAATCATAAATGCCTGCATCAAATCTTACCGTGTGATGAATGGAAAAGGTTGGGATGTCTGGCCTCACGCAGGGATGCATACTCCGAAACCATGACGCTGACAGCATCACAGGCCTATAGTAGATACCATCATGGATTACAATGGCAATGAAGGGCTTTAGAAAGGTAAGCCCTGCGGTGTGCGTCACATTGCAGAAAGTTGATTTACTGCCTGGCTTCTGTCTCCTGCTTCAGAGCGAGGCAAGGCAGGCAGAATGGGACAGATATCTTGGTACAGAGCCCAGACTTAAATACATCTTTTTTTTTTTGGGAGTTACAATTGTATCTCTAAAAAAAATCGATCTATATGATATTTTTTGAGGTACACGTGTAGGATTTTCATAAGGACGCAGTCCCAGAGCCCTAATGGAGATCTATTCTAAAGGTGAGTAATCTATGGTTTGAAGTCTCTCTCTCAAAAGAACAAGTTACCCTACCACCTTCAATAACATCTTTTCTGGTAGACAACTTATCTACCTGCAGATCCCTCACCAACCCTCCTATCTTCCCTGTTCTGAGATTGGACTTTACCTATGAATAAGATCACAAGACTAGGAATCTACAAACTGGTCACACCAATTTGCCGTTGGAGGTCAGCGTTTAGGGATTCAGACAACCTCGCAATCAACTGACATCCGCGTGCGGGAATTGCACTTACGTATGTTCCACATGTCATTTCTGGAGCAGAACAGAGTCCGAGTGGAGCACCATGGAGATCCCTACCGGCATGCAGAGGGACCGCTGAATATGCTTCTGGATGCAGTCTGACGCCTGGGGAATATTCTAAAAGTGAGGAATCTGTGGTCAGGTAGGGTCTCTAGCCGAAAAGGCATTACTGAAGTGAAGTAACTTGTTCTTTTGCAGTAGAAAATGTGTGTTATCTGTGTTCTCTCAATATCTGACCTTGAATATTGCTACATTGCGCAAGCAGGTGGCAAAAACCTTTACAATAAAAATAAATTGCCAGAAACTTTAGTCCACTCGACAGCTACAATTAATGGTAGAGACAGATCAACCGTGCGTCCGCTGTAGGATCCTTGCCCCTGGACATCATTCTACTTCGACCTCCTTAGGTAAGTCTCGGAGTAGGCGGTCGAAGTTGTGGCGCCTCCTGCCTTCATTGCCTACCGCTGGTCCCCGCTCTTCTGTTAAAGTGTCAGGGCATGAGTTCGTACTGCGCCTCCCACCTATCCTGGTGCCTTGGCGACTTAGACCCAGATGAGAAAATATGATCTCTTCATTCTATTTTTGGGTCGTCACCTTCCTTTGGAGTGCCCTTGGGCCCAACGGAGGTGCATGAGGTTGTGCCTGTGTCCCCGCTGGCGGGTTTTCCCTCTGCTTCAGGTCGGTTTCTGGTTTTGGACCCCATAGTGATGATGGTGCGCAGCCTGCCGAGGCTACCACCTTCGGCTCCTGCTTCTGGTCTGCCGACTCCTATGTCGGTATAGGGTTCTTGTCTGCAGGTTCCGATGGTGGTGACGTAGACATCGCTCGATGCTCCTTCCGATGTCGAGGTGTCGACTGGCTTCGGTTGCAGCACTGATGAAGTCGACAGTCTCAGCCTCTTTTCCTCTGCTCTCTGGAGCCCTTGTTCCGGTTTATCCTTCTGAGGACCATGATTGTGGAGATACTAAAGAAGGTGTGGTGTCACCATCCCATTTCAAACCTGGGTCAACCTCCTATGCTGTCTAACTGGTTACTTGACTTCGGTCTATCTTCCCCAGCCTTCTGTCTCCTCTTGGTTTGGCTACGTAGGCGAGGTCCGCTCTGGTGGGCATTCACAATCGAGTTTCTGTTGTAGTGGATTTACAGATTCCTTCTGTGGAATTGTCAACAGACCCTTTACATGGAATTCTACATCCTGACCAGTCTCACATAGAGCCTGTCCTTCCTTTTGGTGAATGTCTTTTTGATATCCTGTTGGGTGCTTGGGCTAAACCTGAATTAGGGCTCCATTGCTTTATTTCTCACAGGCAGTGCCCGGCCCCGGAAGATCTGTCCTATCTCCTTAGATCATCTAATCAGAGCTTTGTGGTACAGGCTGCTTTAGCCACCAAAAATATTGGTTTTATTCCTGCTGTTCCTCCTGAAAGAGAGGCCAGGAACCTTGACGCTTGTTGTAGGCCTATTTTCCCTTCTTCTAGCTCTGTCCTGCGATCTCTGAACACTTCTTGTGTCCTCGCCCCCCTCTGCCATGCCTTGTGGAACTCATTGGAGTGCCTCTTGCCCTCCCTTTCAGAGGAAACCTGGAATGTTCTTGTTCTAATGGTAGGAGATGGACAACAAGCTGCCAAACTTAGCACCTGCTGTGGTATGGATACCACCAGTTCTGTTGGTTGGACTATGGCCTTTGCTGTTGCTCTACGTCGGCGTGCATGGTTGCATACTTCCAGATTTTCACAGGCTTTGCAAACTTCTTTTATCGACATGCCCCTTTTGTTGGAATTTTCCTTTTTGGCAGCAATGCTGACATGGCTTTACGCTGGTTCAGAGATAGTCATGGTGGTGCTGAGTCTTAACTCGGTCGTTGTATTAGGTTTGTCGGGACAATTTGTTTCCCCTTGTTTAGGCTCTGTTTAGCCTTCATAGGGCAGAGACTTCTCTCCCTTCCAGGGTTACATTCAGTGTGGTGTTCCTGCTTGCTGCAGGTGCTTTTCTTCTAATCTATGCTGTCAGTGACCGGTTTAGTTTCCAGCCATCTGGAACATATCTCACTTTTCGGTCTTGTGGGAACCTGTTCTTACAGCTTCTTTTCGATGCTTGATTATTTCTACCCGAGTACTTACTCTGTTGGATATTCTGTTATGTTGTACAGATGCACTATGTCCTTGTTTCCTGTTTTTTCGGGGACCTTCTTTTGTACACCTTTTGGGCATTTTGTGACCTACCTATACACTTAGTTTTCCTTTTAGGAATTTTGACTTCATCTTTTCTCTTCTCCTTATGTCCATATGGCAATAATGGTGCCGCAGGCAGACTTACTGCTTTGTGTAAGCCCTTTTTTCTACTTTATTGTGCTGTTATTCTTCAGTAGTTTGGTGATCTTTTTATCTGTACCTTTAGGTGTTCTACCTACCTAATTGGTTTACAGCCATTGCTGATGCTTCCTGCGGGGGGTTTATACATAACTGCCATCGCACCCGTGGGGTAGCTGGTGTATCTGCTGTTGGTTTCAGTTCTGTTCCCCTGAGACACCAGTCCCTTTGATTGTTTGGATCATGTCTTGGTATCCTTATTTCACAGGATGCTAGGTTTCCCTTTCTTTCATGTAGCTTCCTTCCCCTTCCTAGGTGGAGATACTGTTCTCTCCCTTGCAGCTCTGTATGCCACTCCCGCCTTTCGTGGTATCGTTTTCTATGCGGTGGACTGCTTTCTCTTTTTTTCCCCTCCTTCCTTTGATAGAGCTTCCGTTTACCCTCTTTTTTTGGTGGGGTATTTCATTACTTTTTCTTTGAGCGTATCCTATCTTCTGTGCAACTACGTATTTCTGCTGCTTCTGCACTGTCATCCAATGTTGGGGGCTTTTCCCCCATTCCCCATTCTGGGGTTTATTCCCTTCTTACTCTGTACTCCCAGTGTTCATCTAGAACTTTGGTTTAGGTAATTACCTGTTTCTCAAGTTTCCATGGAGTGTTGGTCAGATTTCTTACCTGTTTCTTAAGCTCCATGGTTGTCCTTAGTTTCCACCAGCCTCTTGTTTCACCCTAACTGTCTTCTTCATGGTGGACATGCCACTTACTGTTTATTCTTCGTTTCACCTGTTACCGCCTTCTGACCCCCTTCATCAGTCTGTGGCGTTGGTTCTTGGATGGTGGTCCTTGTTTTCCTGTAGTGAGCAATGCCTTCCACTTCCTAATCTTATTTGGCATTGTATTTACGGTGGTAGGATATATTATTTCCTTCCTTCCTTGGTTACCTCTGTTCTTGGAGTCTCCATCGTTCATCCACTCCTTATCACTGGTGGAGGGAGTGGGTTGCCATCGGAGGAATGCATATACTTTGGCTGCACCCTGTATGACTTTTGTGTCTACGAGAATTTCTGTTTTTAAATGGATATTTATCTTTATATACATTTATCTTTGGCTGTATATGTCCCTGCATGTATATACCTCTCTCTTGAATGGATCTCTTGTAGATGTCTTTTGCTTCAGGTATATTATCTATCTATATATATAAATATGTGTGTGTTTTGCACATATGGTCGTCTGGCCTTCTATAGGGTGTATGTCTCTGCATTTTACCTTCACCATTCCTGGTGACCTGGTTCAACCTTCTTGATTGTACTTTTCTGTTTCCTTCCTTCTCTTCAGTGAGCGTCTCCGTTACATTATTCCAGAGGGTGCCTTATATATCTATCAAGGTTCTCAGTATAAGAGTTGTTTCTTTTTACCGTTCTTGTTTTCCTGGCAATGCTCTTCAGCATTCATTGTTTTCGCCTTCTCTTTATTCCATTATATCATTGGAGGTCCATTTTTTTAAAATCTGTTTTTCAGGATAGTTTCCTCTGATCGGTGGGGGTTCTTTATTTGTTGTATGAGTTTGCTCCGGCTTAGCACGCTGTGTATGCTCCTTCCATTTGGTTTTGAGCCGTGACTCTATGGACTATTTTACTTGGCCCATTTGCATTCCCCTATCTTAGGTTGCATCCCATTTTGGGGCTGCCTCTTTTACTGGTTCTATACTGTGTTCCTCACGGTCTTATAGCTTTCTAGCCCCTACGGGCTTCCCAAAAACCTTCATGGAGATCAGTCCATTTGGTGGTCAGCATCTTAGCTTACCTTGTCATTTTTTGGAAAGTCTACTCCCTTCTAACTTTTGGACCAGCTTCTCCTCTTTGGGGATCTATGGTGAGATCAGTTTGCAGCTCCCCCTCCAAGGATGTTGTTGCTTGGGTATCTGATTTTAAGATAAGGACTCTGCGGCTAGATCTCTCCGTCAGAAGGACAAGTTACTTACCTTCAGTAACACCTTTTATGGTAGAGACAGTATCTAGCCACAGATTCCTTATCGGACCACCCATCCTCCCTGCTCTGCGGACTGAGGGACCTGTTGTCTCCAAGATCTCCTCTTTGCATACTACTACAGTTCTTTCAATCTGTACTTGTTGATACAAGATTTTTTCTTTTGCCACACTATTTCCAGTGTGAGTAAACAAATAAGAAGCAAAAGAGGGAATAAAACCAGGTTGCCCTCCACTCGTAGAATTCATACACAAATAACCTGGTTATGTGGAACACATATGTTAAGACCATCTTCGCTTGAATAGCTGACATGTTTCAATGCCCAAACACTTTTTGGCAATTTCATCAGGGCACAAGGCGAATCACCACCTCACTGATGCTTTAAATCTGTAATGGGTGATAACTAAAGGGATGATAGTGCCATAGACAAAGAGAAAAGAACACAAACCTTGTGAAAGGTTATCATATGCTGACACACTTCAAAATGCGACACAACTCGTTCTTTGAGTTTTCACATATTGCCATAATTACTGGGTGGTTGCCAGGTGGACTCCTGCCAACAACACACCAAGGGGGCTAGGAATCAGCCTCCACCGCTGGACACAGTACAGCACAAAACAATGCACCTGCAGATGAACATAGATATTTGTTATACCTTTGTCGTCCTAATGCAGTACTCCTAAACAAACTCTCACTACACCTCTGATGTCATCTTGAGGGAAAAAGTATGAGATGCAGTCAGATTTAGACACTATCTGTATTTGTAACCAAAACACATCCATTCTTTTTAGAAAACGTTCTCTGAGAAAATGGAGACCAGAAGTGTAAAGCACTGTATGTCACACAAAACACAAAAATCCCCATTTGTTTGGCCCACTGCTACATTCAAAGATCATCCTGCTTATTAGAGCGAGACAAATGAGGTACCAGGCAGCGGTCCACAGTAAGATGACCTCCCCACTTACTGCTACACCGGCAGTCTGTGCTCTGATACTCCACAGGTGCCGAAGACTCGAGCGCTCTGTGACGTACCGGACCATGACCCAGAAGTCAAGTAGAAGCCCCTCCCCAATCCCTGTAAGGGAAACAGGGGTGTGTCCTGGTTGTTGGTTGGCATAGGCAAAGGAGATAGTCTCTCTCTCTATTCGGACGTAGAACGAAAACCTTCCAGTTTCTTTGAAACATTCAGTGTAACAATACTAGCCTGCTTGTAGTCCTACTGTACAATAACGGTGGGCACCATCTATCAACAGCCTCAAAAACCACTCACCCACGTCCTGCATCATCAGTTTATATCAAGATGCCAGGACATCACTCCGGGATGGAGTAAGGACATAGTACCACACTGTGAGTGGAAGACCTTAGGGGACACGCTAGACTATAGAGAGACGGGGCAAGGGAATAAAGGATATATCCTTCTTATTTAAGTTGAAGGTGGAAATACATAGGTGAGAGACACTAAATAATCTGCCAACATACTTATGACCGGGGGGCATGGCTTGCAGCTGATCAAGATGGCCGCAGCTTAGAGGAGCTCCAAGGGAGGCGTAGGTTCCCCTAGCAATCCGATACACCATCCGGTCATTTATCCTGCCCCAAAGACACACACAGTGAGCGGGGTGTGCGGGGCGACGGCCGATCCAGCTCCTGGCCCGAAACGACACTCAGCGCGCCGAGGAGAGCGCGTAGAAGGGAGCGGCCTAGTCACGCAGCCACAGCTGGGGAATAACTTGAGGCAGAGGCCTGTCTGAGAAGTGCGAGACCCGGCGAGCAGCAGGCGGCGAGGTGGGCGACTCTGAAGGCGAACGGAGCCAGGAGCGGAAAGCGCCTACCTTTGCCTGCTTCATTCGGTCATCAATCCTGCCCCTGAGGCACACACAGTGTGCGGAGTGAATGGGGCTCCCGCTGAGCCAGCTTCGGGCCGGCATCGGCGCTCTGCGTACCCCGGAGAAAGCAGGGAAGGGAGCAGCCTAGTCACGCGGCCGAAGCCGGGGCCTAAAGTGAAGCAGAATCCACCCTGAGACGTGCGAGACCCAGCTCTGGCCTGAATCAACATTCAGCGCGCCCTGGAGAACATAGAGAGGGGAGCGGCATAGTCATCCGGCTGTAGCCGGGGCCTCAATTGATGCAGAGGCCCGCCTATGGTGAACGAATCCCAGTAGGTGACCTGGGGAGTTGAGCAACGCCCGGGACAGCACCAGACGGACCGGTGAGCAACTCAACTGATGGTGGATCGGGGGAAACGTTGCCCCAGGCCCCCAAACGGCTCATTTCCCGGCACCTGTGGCAGCGCTTACACGTGCAAAACATCGCCCAAGGCCACGAATATAGCCAAACACGGACCCACTAGCTGAAGGCCCCGAGAGTCAGAGAGAGGGCTCACGGGGTGGAAGTGTGTCACTATAGCATAAGTGCAGCCTCGCTGAACGCACATTAACGGTCACAGGCCCCACACATCATGATTTTGCGGAGCGACGGGGAAACTGACAGGCCGCGCGTGGCTTGTGGTCACGCGGCAGGCGGCGGCGGCGGCGACCGGCCAGCGCTGCATTATCCGGACGAGGATGGGGAGCAGAGGCCCACGCACAACCTCTCAGGTCAAGCTGGACAAATACGCTTTTGCAAAAGACTTTCCTGCCCTGCCTGAGCGCAAAGGCCTATCAGACAAGGCCTTTGCGCTCAGGAGGGAGTGGCTAAAGTAACGCTGGAAGATATTATGTCCGCTCTCACTAATGTGCAATCGACGGTGGGATCGATCTCCACTGATGTCTCCTTCCTGCGGGCAGACTTTCAAAAGATGACCGCCAGGGTCACAGAAGTTGAACATGTGACGAAGTCCCTTACTAAAGACACCAACACTCTGCTCCAAAAAGTCAGTCTTTTAGAGGCAGAAAATAGACTCAGGCGGCAAAGCTGGATGACCAGGAAGGGTGCTCGCGAGGGGGGCCGAGCCATGGACCTCTACATAGAAGACCTCATAAAAACTAGACTCCAACCCATGGGGCTCTCAACTTTCTTCTCCGTGGTAAGAGCGCACAGGGTGCCAGGGGGTAAGCCCAAGCCTGGGGCTCCCCCTAGACCCATCCTGGCCCACATTTTCAACTTCCGAGATAGGGATGCCATATTGCAAACAGCAAGGGTGGCACCACCGTTACGCATTCAAAACTCTGTGGTATCCTTCTTCCCGGACTATACGGCGGCGGTTACTAAGCGTCGCAGGAGCTTCCTTGAGGTAAAAAAAGAACTTAGACACAGGGAACTACCATTTTCAATGCTGTTTCTGGCAAAACTGCGTGTAGTAGCGGATGGAAAATCTTGTTTTTTTGAAACACCGGAGGAGGCCTACGACTGACTCGAGGGATGGCGATGGGGGGAAGAATCTAAACGGTCGGAGAGACGCCAACGGCAACTCAAAGAGGAAGAGGACCCCAGGGAACACGGACAGGAGCAAGAGGAAGAACACCCGCAGCGGACCGAGACCGAGGAGTGACGTAAGGCGACGTTGCATGGTCGGGATCTGCCCGAACCGAGGGACACATGTACGGCTTGAGCCCACACAAGGTGCGGATTTGACTAGTGGCGGAGTTTCGGCCGACCCGATCTTCCCCCCCAAGGGGGGCAAACAAAGGACAGGGGCAGCAAGATTTGACTAGGAGGTGTAGCGCTCCTTTGTTGCAAGATTGTCTTTGAGAATGGGGTAGACTACAGCGCCTCACGGACTTCTCCCTCCCACACGCAAGTGCTGTTTAATGGGATTGAAGCACTCTGCTACGTTGGGGTGGCGGGTAGTTGGGGATCCGTCTGGCAGGGGAGTAGAGAGGGGGGTGGTAGAGGGGCGCTGTTTTTCATTTTTGGTTTTTCGTGTTTTTTATTATTTTTTGTTGGTTAATTACCTTGAGTTAAGCATCCGTGTACACACACAGTGGGCAAGGTTGTTCCAGCGACAGATGAGGGATATGCTGGACACACCACAAGAGAGGACCATAAACTATGTCTTCATCCACACACACCACAAACACCACCACGACGGCCGCACATTCGCAACTTGATGATAACCACGCCCATTGCGCCCCCTTGGCCTTGATATCCTGGAATGTCAACGATCTGGGTAACAAGACAAAGAGAGGGTTAGTGTTACAACACCTAAAGAGACACGCCCCCTCATTCATTCTCCTACAAGAAACTCGCTGTAGGAGAGTAGGGTCTGCTATCCTATGGTCACCCCAAATTTTTGCTTTTTGCTTCACTGGTTTTTGACATACTGAGGCTGTGGGCCTGCCAATCAGACCCCCAGCCTGCTGTTCTCTCTACTAAATTTAAACTATGCACCCTAGGTGCATAACCAATTGGAAGTGGATCACCCTGTCAGCCCCTGTACCAGTGTACACTAGGTACCCAGGGCATTGGTGTACCCAAGGCCTGCCAGGGGCTGCAGCATGTATTATGCCACCCCAGGCTTGGCCTAACAATCTGACACAACTGGCTGATCACTCAGCTGGGGTAAGTTGGTGTAATCACCTCTTACTTAGGTGTAGTATACCTATACCTAACCTTAAATGGGACACCTGGTAACCTATAAGTCACTCCTATGGCAGGCCTTAACAATCCTGAAGGCAGAGTGCTTGGTTCCATGTGAGATGGTGCTCTGGCATGAGCTGAGCCTGTCTGCAGTGGTCGGAACAACTTCCTTCTACTGTTTCCAGATATCGTCATACCATATACTCTTAAGTGCATTATGAACCTCGCGGTTAAATGCTAACTTTGGTTTGGCTTTATCAAAACATGTCGAGTAAGGTGTCATACGAATTGGAATACTAACCCCTCGCCAATTCTGGCGACGGGGTTAGCATTCCACCCTTCTAGAGGGACACGACATGTACAGTACCTGAAACCCGGGTAAAATCAGACATAGCCTCAGCTCCACAAAATGGATGCTGCCACCACAGACACAAGTCTGCCCTCCTGCTGCTGGGAGTCCTTCCAGCTTGGGAGGTGTGGACAAAGGGTTTCCTGCCAGGGGAGGTGCATGCACCACCCCAGACAGGATTTTGTGTATTGGTCAGGTAGGGCTTGAAAGAAACCAGACATGCCTGTGGCTCACAAGGAGCCTCGGTGCATATGCCAGTTCAAACCGGTCCTGGGGCACACCAGTCCCGGGCCTGGGGCGAGCTGGACAAAGGATTGGGGGTGTAACCACCCCCCTTCCTGGTCCCACCCATAGGGAGGGACCTAGCAGGTAGTCCGGCCCCTAGAATCCGCTTAAAGGTAGGAGCTGTGTCCTAAGACTTCAGACATCCTGGAATCAACTTGAAACTAAGAAGAAGACGGGAACTTCGACATTCTGCTGCACAGAAGACTGAAGGAAATCTCCCCTGTGGTCAGGGAGTGACCACCTTGCTAACGCAAGCACCATCCAGCGAATCAACGTCTGCTTTGCCGCCGCCTCCCACCGGAGCCCGAGCCCAGAGACTGACAAGACCTGGACCTCCAGACCTCTCACCGCCCGATCCACAGTCCCTGAAAAGAGGAGACCCGTGGAGGCACCGAGACACGTGGAGCCAGCCACCTTGAAACGACCACGACAAGCTGACAAGTGCAACAACCGAGGCTCCCTCCAAGTTGTGCTTTGGGATCTGAGAAGCCCAACCCTCGAGCAGCATCTGCACCAAAGGTGAGCCCTCCAGCATCTCCACGATCTGCGTGGGGCCCTTCTGCATTTTGCCACTCGACGCGCCTAACCGGTTGCTGGCCCGCTGGCTAGTAGCCATCTTGGCGACGAACTTCACGAAATACACCGCTGGTCTGGTTGCTCCAGACTGGCCCTTGCTCCCCTCCAAAGGAGCAGTCCCTCTGACCTTGCTGGTCAGAACCATCAGCTTATTTCATCTCCTACAACAATTGCTTTTGCCAAGGCTTGTTTGCTTCGATCAAGTCACCGACACCGCCGACAGCGAGAGCTTGCGTGGGACAGCTCGTGAACCGACTCCTGGACGTCGTCGACCTCCAGGGACCACGTGGCTGCAGAGACAAGCTACACCTTTCTTCCTGTTTGCACCCGACATTGCCTGGTACCCACCTGGTGCCACGCCGGTCACTGGCTAGTGACTGTGAACACTGTCCCCTCTGCTTACAGGTCTTCAACATCTCCGATCCACTCTTGGATCCACCGCATCTCTTCCGGACCGGCCGCCTGCAGCATCTTTATCCACAGGCTCCATTGAACAGATAGAAGAAACCCGACGCACTTCGACGCCTTTGCACCCGCTTCCTGTGGGTGAGGTAAAGCTGGCACTCCGGTGCCCAAGTGTAGAGAATCATCTCTAGTGTCTGTGTTTCCAATCTTAAGTTCCTAGTCCATCCGGAAGATCCTCTTTGCAGTAACTTTGTACTTTTTACGCACCCATTGAAACCTATGGGAGCACGCGTGTGACTATTTGCTCTACACACGCAACCCGTGGACCTCCTGGTCACTAACTGAAGTTAGCTCCTTGTAGGCCCAGCGATTCTAGAGGCCCTAGGCCTTTTCCCTTTTCTGTTCGTGGTACTTATACCACTATTTTAGTATATGGTTTGAGTGGCCACCAGGGCCTATCCATATAACGTGCAACTTCTGTGTATTCTACTGTAATCTTGTTTGACGATTTGTGCTCCTGTGCTCATAAAGAGACTAGGGGTTACTTTGAGAAATAAATACATATATATTTTTAATATATATCTGTGTGGTGTCCTTTCATTGGTATAAAAGGGGGTTACTGTTGGTAAAACAGCTTGCTTAACACGTTTCACGAGTTTAGCCTCAAAGACTGCTTAGCCTACGCTAACACTAGGGCAGCTAGTCCGAAAAGGTTGACTTACAACCACACCATAAGGGTTGCTTGGCATGGTACAAGGTGGTCACTTTAACTAGTGAACATCATATACCAGGCCAACTTCTCACACTCGCCTTGTGGGTACGGCCATCAGGGCGCTCGGCAGATGAGGTTTCAAAATGATAGCGCACTCCGAATTCACATCTGGTTCCAGATGGTTCGGGATCCTAATCCGGAAAAGCTACCCCTTGGTGGAGACCGGGATGTGGGCAGATGACCAGGGACGCTTTGCAGCGGTCTCTGGCCAGTGGGAGGGGCGTATTTTAAATTTTGTCACGGTATACATCCTTCCCGGTGCTACACGCACTTGCCTTCCCGGCCTTGGGTGGGTTTTGGTTGGGCTTACCCCCCGGGGGAATTCATAATTGGGGGCAATTTAACACCACAATGGACGGCAAATGGGATAGGCATCCCCCGAGAGGACAGGGATCGGTTTCATCGCCTCTGTGAGACTTTACAGACGCACTGGGGCTGCTGGATATTTGGCACATGCGAAACCCCACAGAACATTAATATACACATCACTCAGGCGCGCATTATAGTCTCTCCCGTATAGATTACTTCCTCACCTCCCCTACTGGTAGAGATAGAATACAGGAGGTCAAACACCTCCCCAGGGGTATATCTGATCACTCGCCACTATTGTTAACATACACTTCATACCTCACGGGAAGGAGACGTATTTTCCACATCCACCCGGGGTATCTGAAGGTCCCTAGTGTAAGGAAAGCCCTGCATAAAACTTCGGAACACTACTTTCAAGAAAACATGCAGTCGGTGACCTCCCCAATTGTCCTCTGGGAAGCCTACAAAACGGTTATGCGCGGACAGGCTATCGCAGTGATCACGGCCCACAAACGAGACATGACACAACAGGTATCAGCACTAGAAGAAGCGGTTGCCGAGGCAGAGGGCGCGCATGCCAGAGACTCCAACGACACAAACACCCACACACTCCGCCTCGCTAAACAAGCCTATAGAGACCACGTGTGGGAGACGTCCAGGGCACGCACGGCGAAAACGCAACATACGATTTATGAAGTGGGGGACAAAGCTGGCAAATTGCTAGCATGGCTAGACAAAAAAGAGAGAGCCAGCCCCTGGGTGGCGCGGCTGAGATTGCCCACTGGGGAGACGGTGACGGACCCCGACGACATAGTGACGGCCTTCGCAAACCATTATGAAAAAGTGTACACTCCCGTAGCAACGACAACCATTGAGGAGAACTTAGCATTCCTAAAAGACTTCCAACTTCCAAGACTGACTCCACAAAATGTACAACTACTGGAGGATGACCTCACAGCAGAGGCGGTTGCCGCAGCCGTTAAGGGCCTCCAGTCAGGGAAGGCAGTAGGGCCAAATGGGATCCCAGTGAAGCTGTTCAAACGAGAGGCAGATACGGTGGTCCTGCACCTACTTAAAATGTTTCAAACAGAGAGAGAGGGACCCCTATACCAAGGAAGAGGGGTGCCAAGCAAGACCGTTAGTCAGAAAAAAGAAGATCTCCCTTGGATCTCTATATGCCAACAATCATTCAAACACATAAGACTTTTTTTAAACAAATTGCAGGGCAAGAATCGGCTTCAATGAAACAAACAAACTGTACAAAAATTCATTTATTAAAATAATTCACAATGGTATCCCACCTAGCAAGCAGTTGTACATATCAGTTAAAAAACAGTTGGAAAATAATTTCACCAACATATAAACAATTTAAAATCAATTAGAGTTTAACATATGAAAAGGTGGCACACAATAAAACAAAGTACCAACAGTGGAAATCAATCTCAATACATGATTAAATGATTCATAAAAACAAAAGAATTGGGAAAAAGAAGAACAGAGAGGGAAAATTATTCCCACTCAACAAAGAAAATCACTAAATCAGAAAATCATCGGTTGTGATCCCAATAGAGATATGATTACATTGCATATACGACACAACCCATATTGTCATAGATTTTATCCGATTTTCTTTTTTTGTTAAAGCATCGACGCGTTTCGGTAGGCCACAGGTTAAAGCCAACACCTTCCTCAGGATATATTGCTGATCCCAATTAAGTTCTGAAAAACATGTACAACAAACCAACATAAGTGTCTCCCCTTATTGTTGCGTAAATCAACATGTTTCAATGAACCCGACCATGCCCGCTCAAGAAGTTTAAATGAAAACACATATATATACTCATTCATACAACAATCAACACATTTACTGTGTTGTCTTTAGATGTAGAAATCTTTGGGTTAAGGAAAAAATCTTTTCTCCCCCAAGAGCCAATTATTTTAAATAAATTTATTTTTGGTAATATATATATTCATTTAGCTACTCGTTCATGATAATGTGAATTAGGTAGCTTGTGAGAGAATATTTCCTTTCTCCTAAATACGTCTTTAATATAAGACAGCATAGCTTTCAATATACAGTTATTTATTCCATAATCAATGTGGCAAACTTCTTTTCATTTATATATATTACTCCTCAGCACAAAGGTACTTTATTATGCTATTTACAGATAATAGATACGAGTGTTCTTTATGTATCTAGAACTTTAGAAATGCTGGGTATTACCTTAGCGGTTCCTTTTTCTTTTATGAGTTCTTTTAAGCTTGCATGAAAAGTGGCGCCATAGGGCTAGTATTCCATCGGTTGACTTATGGACAATATTCTCATAAAAGTCTGTTACCTATTAAAGATACCAATAACAGACAGATGTATGTTTAAAATTGACACCCACCCATAGGCTAGTTTCTATTTCTAATTAATCTGATCAAGTTATTCCAGTCATACGGTTCTGTATTTACCGATATGTCTTTAGTGCAGCCAGGTTGTATAAATGCACTTCCTTGACCAAGGTTTTCTGAACTTGAAGGAATCGTAGATAGTTGTCCTATCAAATATCTATAACAAATGAGGACACAAAGGTCTGTAACTCATAATACTGTCACACAGCTTTCCGGTGTTTATTCAACAACCACTGTCATTAAGGACTGAAAATTGTTTTCTTTAAACATCTAGAGTAGTATGAAATAGATTTACTTAAAAGGGCTATGTATTCACAAGTATTAAAAGCATCACTGCCATTGGAGGTGACCATGAGGTGCGTGAAGACCTTGATTTACGTAATTATTCGTAAAGATCGAATCCAGCCTTATAGTCAAACATTACGGGCATATTGATTACTGCTATGGCTATCAGAGGAACCCAAATTACAGACTACTTCCTCACTGTATTAATAGATAGCCTCCGTATTTATAGGTACCTTTAGGACTACTAACACACTTCCGACGTGGAGTGGATGGAACCTCCGATATAGAGTGTCCCTACAGAGAAAAGAACACAGAATGCCTCGATTAATCGTATATCTACCAGCGATTACATCTACACTAGTAGACACCCTCAGTGAAAAATAAGTACCTTTGACTAGTTCGAAAGCCCTTCCAGCGTGGTTAAGATAGACAATTAGATCCAATGCGTCCCTATAAAGGAAGGATACAGTGCATGAATGGCCATACTGACCCCTTATTAAACGAGAGTACGAGAAATTTTCTAATGCTATCTACAATCACATACCTTAGCAGGGCTCAACGCGGTCCACAAGATGGATTCCTTCAAATGTATTGAACAAGGAAATCGTCCTTTCTCCGGCTTAAATATCACCTAGGAGATACAGACCACGGAACTGAAAGAATCCACTTCCGGGTCACAGAGAGTAGACACAGAAATAGAAGGCTCGTATGTCAGCTCGTAAGTCTGTGACCAAAGACGCCATCTTTGTACTGCATCGATACTGTTAAGATCATGTATTAAAGCCCGTTCTTTCCAATATGTAGAAGATGTATCACCCAGTTCTGTAACTAAGAAGGGCATAGATCTTCTCCATTCTGCCAGGTAGAGTGAACCGACGATCACAACAACATGAGCGCGAGGGATTGTGCATACTGGCCCAAAAAGCAAAGGCAAAGAGAAGAGGGCAAGGCCACGAGATCGCCTTACCTCCTGAGAGCGAATACACTAGTTAGTTGGTAAATATCTAAATGTCCTGATAAAATGTGTAGAATAACAGCGTCACGTAATGGGGAATTCGCTCATGGAATCAACGCAGATTATTGTTATCCACACGGATACAAATAGTTGCCAGGCTAAGAAATACAGAATCATCTTACTAGCAAAGATTCCCACTCTTCACGTGAGTTGAGACCTTTCCTAGTGGTATTAAACTGAGAAATGTACCATTGTTCACGGGCCTTACGTTTACAGGTCATGTTGCCACCTCTCTTGTCAAGCTTAACTTTCTCTAGGATAAAGCAAGAGAAATCATTCTCTCCATGTCCTGCTTCCAGGAAATGTGCTACAAGGGGTGCTGTCACTTTTTTCATTTTTATAGCTGACCTATGCTCTTGCATTCTCACTCGGATTTCCCGACCAGTTTCCCCTATGTATCCGAGATCACAGGGGCAGCGTAAGAAATAAATCACGTTTTTGCTCCTACAGTTATTCAACGTTGTTGATCGAGTAGTAAAACCATTGTAGGAGATTTCTTTTGCTTGTATACACAATGGACACACATTACAGGTACCGCATCTCACATTCCCAACTGCTGGAATGTTGGTGATCGTCCTTTGTATCAAGTCACTCTCCTCACGATATGTATGCACCAGCATATCTCTTAAGTTGCTATTCCTTTTAAAAGCAAATAGCGGTTTATCCAATTTAGTTTCTTCATCATAATTAATAATGTGCCAGTGTTTATTGACTACATTTTTGATCTGATTGCTAAGATGGGAAAATTTACTGACAAAGACAACTTTGTTAGGAGGTTCTTTTCTGACTGCTGGTTTATTGACCAATGCTTCGCGATCATAAAACATAGCTCGTTTGAGGGAATGGGACAAGAGTTTATTCGGATAACCTCTGTCCTTGAACTTACGCTTCAAGTCTCCTGCATGTCTGTAAAAGTCCTGTAAATCAGAACAATTCCTTCGAAGACGAAGGAATTGGCTGAACGGAATACTTTCTCTTTGGGACTTTGGATGGAAACTAGAAAAGTGGAGGAGAGTATTCTTAGCCATTGGTTTAGTGAACAAATCAACATCAAGGCACCCTTTAGATTCTTTTATGGTGATATCGAGAAAGTCTACCTTGCTATTACTATAATGTGATGTGAACCTCAAGTTGGGATCACCCTGATTCAACCAATCCAGAAAGACATTTAGTTTCTCGGTGTCACCCTCCCAAATAAAGAAGATGTCGTCAATGTAGCGGTACCAGCCCGCTACATTTTCGAAAAAGGGGGCCACCTCATTGTAGATGTGTTTAGCCTCGAATTGGCCAACATAGAGACAGGCCAAGCTGGGAGCACAGGTAGCCCCCATGCTGGTCCCTTTGAGCTGTTTGTAATAGTTATCCTTGAATAGAAAAACATTATTTTTCAAAATCAAACTGACACAGTTGACAATAAAGTCAGCATTAGCTCCGCCTAAATCTTGATCCCTCAGGATATCGCAAATGACCTCAACCGTGTCATTTTGTGGAATATTAGTGTAGAGAGACTCAATGTCCAGAGTAACCAGACACTGAGGGCCTCATGTAGGTAGCCAAATACCGGTCGGTAACGGCCGATTTTCGGTAATTATACCGTTACCGACCGGTATTTTGGCTATTGGTATGTAGGGGGACAATTTTTGGTTTCGGAATTTACCGAATCGGTAAAATTACCGATTCGGTAATAATACCGAATCGGTAATGTTACCGAATCGGTAACTTTTCCGAATCGGTAATTTTACCTATTCGGTAAATTCCGAAACCAAAATCGACATGTAGGGGGAGTGTGTGGGTGTGTTTAAGAGTCGGTATTTACCACCAACTAATAGTTGGTGGTAAATAATTAATGGTTGTGTATGGGCATTTTGAAGCGCGTAGCAGTGTGCAATGTGGCATACATACATGCCCTTAGGGCATGTATGTGTGCCACATGTGCACACATGGCCGAATCAGGGGTGCAACAGGGTGTCAATGTGACACCCTGCCACCCTTGCATGTTCTCCACCATTACCGAATCGGTATTTACCGATTCGGTAATGAGGCATACCTTCCCCTCAATGGGAAGGTATGCCTCATTACCGAATCGGTAAATACCGATTCGGTAATTACCGAATTGTAACGAATCGGTAAAAAATACCGACTCATTACCTACATACGAGTTACAACTTCTAAAATACCGATTCGGTAACGTTCGGTATTTTAGAAGTGGTAACTGGTATGCTACCTACATGAGGCCCTGAGTCTCTCCACAAAAAGGAAGTCCCTCAACAAGCGAGATAATGTGAGCCGAATCTCTCACATATGATCTTAAGTTACACACAATGGGTCGTAAAAAATGGTCGACATACTTGCTCACGGGTTCTAGAAGAGAGTTAATGCTACTCACAATAGGTCTCATTGGTGGGTCAGTGGCATTTTTATGTATTTTGGGTAAGCCATATATGGCAGGGGTTTTGGGTTCCATATGGTTTAAAAACTTAAATTCGTCTTCACAAATCCAAGATTTCTCTCTAGCCTCTTGCAGAAGCTCCAGACATTCTCTTGCCACCACATCTAAGTTCTGTGCATTTGTGCGCTTATAATGTTCCTCAACATTAAGCAACTTGAGCATACGATGTTCGTAGTCAGTGGTATTAAAAACAACAACCCCCCCACCTTTATCTGCAGGTTTGATGGTCAGGCATCTATCTGCTTTTAAGGAGTTAAGGGCTTGTCTCTCATACCTATTCAAATTTTGTTCAGGACCAGTTTTATTCTGTCTGCCAAGGATGTTACTAATGCCACTCTCAACTGCTTTTTCAAATGCTTCAATATTTTTCCCTACCATGGCTAAAGTTGGAGTAAATGAAGATTTAGGTTTGAAGCCGGAAAGATTTACCCGTTCCTGACTTTCCCGATTTTCAAAAAATCTCCTTAATCGTACTTTACGAAAAAAAGAGCGCAGATCTTTTTCTAATTGAAATTTGTCAATGGTAGTGGATGGAACAAAACTAAAACCCTTACTGAGGATATTAATTTCCATATTGCTAAGTATTTTATCTGACAAGTTGATTACTGGTGCTCGGTCTGTCGCCAGTAACGTTGGCTCCTTGTCCGCATATATTCCTGCTGTTGTGGAGGGCCCCTGTTCATCTGACCCCTTCCTGAGTTCCCATTGTAGCGCTGTCCTCTCCTCGGGCGCGAGTCTAAAAAAGGAATGTACTCTCTAGTATTACCTCTATTTGTAGGATCATTTCTCATTTCATTCTCTTCTTCACTGCTAGATCCCGAGGTCTCAGAAAAGGTGACTTGTTTCCTTCCCCCTCTATTGTATACTTGTCTCTGTGGAGGTCTTTCCCAGATGTTATCATTTCTCTGTTGAAAATAATTCTCCCTTAAAGGGTAGACTTTTTCTTGGGAAAAACGATCCATGTCTTTTCTTAGTTTGTTGGTTTTCTTATTCAACAAGTAGTCCCTATAACCGTCTACATCTCTGTTGATATCATCTAATTTCTTCTTGGCTTCCTCTAATGCAGGACAGTTTTTTAGTTCTATTTCTAATTTGTCAATTGCCTCTTTCTCTATAATAATGAGCTCTTGGGCAGTCTCGATGATAAGGAGCATCCAATCACGGCTGCATCTATTTGAAATCAAGGCCCATGTTTCAAGAAATTTTTTATTTTCTGTGAACAGGCCTGGTTCATTCCGGACTTGAAGTCCGATGGGGATTGTACCCGACTTGACGTACTCTATCAAAAATTCAGCATGGGCTTCTGTACGTATTAGCTTCTTTTTGAGGTTAAGTAATTTACCCCAATTTTCACCTTTACTAGATAGAACCGTAATCTTATTTCCATTTTTTGTGTTGATTATCCTATTTAGTTGGTCTTCACTGAAACCGAAGGTTCTAAATTGGTCCATGAACAGGTCAAAGGATCTTGTTCAGGTTATCTAGGATTATTGAGTAAACTCTCCAGCCACAAGGGCTGTACTCAAAGTTTCAAACAGAGAGAGAGGGACCCCTATACCAAGGAAGAGGGGTGCCAAGCAAAACCGTTAGTCAGAAAAAAGAAGATCTCCCTTGGATCTCTATATGCCAACAATCATTCAAACACATAAGACTTTTTTTAAACAAATTGCAGGGCAAGAATCGGCTTCACTGAAACAAACAAACTGTACAAAAATTCATTTATTAAAATAATTTACAATGGTATCCCACCTAGCAAGCAGTTGTACATATCAGTTAAAAAACAGTTTGTTTTTTAACTGATATGTACAACTGCTTGCTAGGTGGGATACCATTGTGAATTATTTTAATAAATGAATTTTTGTACAGTTTGTTTGTTTCATTGAAGCCGATTCTTGCCCTGCAATTTGTTTAAAAAAAGTCTTATGTGTTTGAATGATTGTTGGCATATAGAGATCCAAGGGAGATCTTCTTTTTTCTGACTAACGGTCTTGCTTGGCACCCCTCTTCCTTGGTATAGGGGTCCCTCTCTCTCTGTTTGAAACTTTGAGTACAGCCCTTGTGGCTGGAGAGTTTACTCAATAATCCTAGATAACCTGAACAAGATCCTTTGACCTGTTCATGGACCAATTTAGAACCTTCGGTTTCAGTGAAGACCAACTAAATAGGATAATCAACACAAAAAATGGAAATAAGATTACGGTTCTATCTAGTAAAGGTGAAAATTGGGGTAAATTACTTAACCTCAAAAAGAAGCTAATACGTACAGAAGCCCATGCTGAATTTTTGATAGAGTACGTCAAGTCGGGTACAATCCCCATCGGACTTCCAGTCCGGAATGAACCAGGCCTGTTCACAGAAAATAAAAAATTTCTTGAAACATGGGCCTTGATTTCAAATAGATGCAGCCGTGATTGGATGCTCCTTATCATCGAGACTGCCCAAGAGCTCATTATTATAGAGAAAGAGGCAATTGACAAATTAGAAATAGAACTAAAAAACTGTCCTGCATTAGAGGAAGCCAAGAAGAAATTAGATGATATCAACAGAGATGTAGACGGTTATAGGGACTACTTGTTGAATAAGAAAACCAACAAACTAAGAAAAGACATGGATCGTTTTTCCAAGAAAAAGTCTACCCTTTTTTAAGGGAGAATTATTTTCAACAGAGAAATGATAACATCTGGGAAAGACCTCCACAGAGACAAGTATACAATAGAGGGGGAAGGAAACAAGTCACCTTTTCTGAGACCTCGGGATCTAGCAGTGAAGAAGAGAATGAAATGAGAGATGATCCTACAAATAGAGGTAATACTAGAGAGTATATTCCTTTTTTAGACTCGCGCCCAAGGAGAGGACAGCGCTACAATGGGAACTCAGGAAGGGGTCAGATGAACAGGGGCCCTCCACAACAGCAGGAATATATGCGGACAAGGAGCCAACGTTACTGGCGACAGACCGAGCACCAGTAATCAACTTGTCAGATAAAATACTTAGCAATATGGAAATTAATATCCTCAGTAAGGGTTTTAGTTTTGTTCCATCCACTACCATTGACAAATTTCAATTAGAAAAAGATCTGCGCTCTTTTTTTCGTAAAGTACGATTAAGGAGATTTTTTGAAAATCGGGAAAGTCAGGAACGGGTAAATCTTTCCGGCTTCAAACCTAAATCTTCATTTACTCCAACTTTAGCCATGGTAGGGAAAAATATTGAAGCATTTGAAAAAGCAGTTGAGAGTGGCATTAGTAACATCCTTGGCAGACAGAATAAAACTGGTCCTGAACAAAATTTGAATAGGTATGAGAGACAAGACTTAACTCCTTAAAAGCAGATATATGCCTGACCATCAAACCTGCAGATAAAGGTGGGGGGGTTGTTGTTTTTAATACCACTGACTACGAACATCGTATGCTCAAGCTGCTTAATGTTGAGGAACATTATAAGCGCACAAATGCACAGAACTTAGATGTGGTGGCAAGAGAATGTCTGGAGCTTCTGCAAGAGGCTAGAGAGAAATCTTGGATTTGTGAAGACGAATTTAAGTTTTTAAACCATATGGAACCCAAAACCCCTGCCATATATGGCTTACCCAAAATACATAAAAATGCCACTGACCCACCAATGAGACCTATTGTGAGTAGCATTAACTCTCTTCTAGAACCCGTAAGCAAGTATGTCGACCATTTTTTACGACCCATTGTGTGTAACTTAAGATCATATGTGAGAGATTCGGCTCACATTATCTCGCTTGTTGAGGGACTTCCTTTTTGTGGAGAGACTCAGTGTCTGGTTACTCTGGACATTGAGTCTCTCTACACTAATATTCCACAAAATGACACGGTTGAGGTCATTCGCGATATCCTGAGGGATCAAGATTTAGGCGGAGCTAATGCTGACTTTATTGTCAACTGTGTCAGTTTGATTTTGAAAAATAATGTTTTTCTATTCAAGGATAACTATTACAAACAGCTCAAAGGGACCAGCATGGGGGCTACCTGTGCTCCCAGCTTGGCCTGTCTCTATGTTGGCCAATTCGAGGCTAAACACATCTACAATGAGGTGGCCCCCTTTTTCGAAAATGTAGCGGGCTGGTACCGCTACATTGACGACATCTTCTTTATTTGGGAGGGTGACACCGAGAAACTAAATGTCTTTCTGGATTGGTTGAATCAGGGTGATCCCAACTTGAGGTTCACATCACATTATAGTAATAGCAAGGTAGACTTTCTCGATATCACCATAAAAGAATCTAAAGGGTGCCTTGATGTTGATTTGTTCACTAAACCAATGGCTAAGAATACTCTCCTCCACTTTTCTAGTTTCCATCCAAAGTCCCAAAGAGAAAGTATTCCGTTCAGCCAATTCCTTCGTCTTCGAAGGAATTGTTCTGATTTACAGGACTTTTACAGACATGCAGGAGACTTGAAGCGTAAGTTCAAGGACAGAGGTTATCCGAATAAACTCTTGTCCCATTCCCTCAAACGAGCTAGGTTTTATGATCGCGAAGCATTGGTCAATAAACCAGCAGTCAGAAAAGAACCTCCTAACAAAGTTGTCTTTGTCAGTAAATTTTCCCATCTTAGCAATCAGATCAAAAATGTAGTCAATAAACACTGGCACATTATTAATTATGATGAAGAAACTAAATTGGATAAACCGCTATTTGCTTTTAAAAGGAATAGCAACTTAAGAGATATGCTGGTGCATACATATCGTGAGGAGAGTGACTTGATACAAAGGACGATCACCAACATTCCAGCAGTTGGGAATGTGAGATGCGGTACCTGTAATGTGTGTCCATTGTGTATACAAGCAAAAGAAATCTCCTACAATGGTTTTACTACTCGATCAACAACGTTGAATAACTGTAGGAGCAAAAACGTGATTTATTTCTTACGCTGCCCCTGTGATCTCGGATACATAGGGGAAACTGGTCGGGAAATCCGAGTGAGAATGCAAGAGCATAGGTCAGCTATAAAAATGAAAAAAGTGACAGCACCCCTTGTAGCACATTTCCTGGAAGCAGGACATGGAGAGAATGATTTCTCTTGCTTTATCCTAGAGAAAGTTAAGCTTGACAAGAGAGGTGGCAACATGACCTGTAAACGTAAGGCCCGTGAACAATGGTACATTTCTCAGTTTAATACCACTAGGTTTAATACCACTAGGAAAGGTCTCAACTCACGTGAAGAGTGGGAATCTTTGCTAGTAAGATGATTCTGTATTTCTTAGCCTGGCAACTATTTGTATCCGTGTGGATAACAATAATCTGCGTTGATTCCATGAGCGAATTCCCCATTACGTGACGCTGTTATTCTACACATTTTATCAGGACATTTAGATATTTACCAACTAACTAGTGTATTCGCTCTCAGGAGGTAAGGCGATCTCGTGGCCTTGCCCTCTTCTCTTTGCCTTTGCTTTTTGGGCCAGTATGCACAATCCCTCGCGCTCATGTTGTTGTGATCGTCGGTTCACTCTACCAGGCAGAATGGAGAAGATCTATGCCCTTCTTAGTTACAGAACTGGGTGATACATCTTCTACATATTGGAAAGAACGGGCTTTAATACATGATCTTAACAGTATCGATGCAGTACAAAGATGGCGTCTTTGGTCACAGACTTACGAGCTGACATACGAGCCTTCTATTTCTGTGTCTACTCTCTGTGACCCGGAAGTGGATTCTTTCAGTTCCGTGGTCTGTATCTCCTAGGTGATATTTAAGCCGGAGAAAGGACGATTTCCTTGTTCAATACATTTGAAGGAATCCATCTTGTGGACCGCGTTGAGCCCTGCTAAGGTATGTGATTGTAGATAGCATTAGAAAATTTCTCGTACTCTCGTTTAATAAGGGGTCAGTATGGCCATTCATGCACTGTATCCTTCCTTTATAGGGACGCATTGGATCTAATTGTCTATCTTAACCACGCTGGAAGGGCTTTCGAACTAGTCAAAGGTACTTATTTTTCACTGAGGGTGTCTACTAGTGTAGATGTAATCGCTGGTAGATATACGATTAATCGAGGCATTCTGTGTTCTTTTCTCTGTAGGGGCACTCTATATCGGAGGTTCCATCCACTCCACGTCGGAAGTGTGTTAGTAGTCCTAAAGGTACCTATAAATACGGAGGCTATCTATTAATACAGTGAGGAAGTAGTCTGTAATTTGGGTTCCTCTGATAGCCATAGCAGTAATCAATATGCCCGTAATGTTGGACTATAAGGCTGGATTCGATCTTTACGAATAATTACGTAAATCAAGGTCTTCACGCACCTCATGGTCACCTCCAATGGCAGTGATGCTTTTAATACTTGTGAATACATAGCCCTTTTAAGTAAATCTATTTCATACTACTCTAGATGTTTAAAGAAAACAATTTTCAGTCCTTAATGACAGTGGTTGTTGAATAAACACCGGAAAGCTGTGTGACAGTATTATGAGTTACAGACCTTTGTGTCCTCATTTGTTATAGATATTTGATAGGACAACTATCTACGATTCCTTCAAGTTCAGAAAACCTTGGTCAAGGAAGTGCATTTATACAACCTGGCTGCACTAAAGACATATCGGTAAATACAGAACCGTATGACTGGAATAACTTGATCAGATTAATTAGAAATAGAAACTAGCCTATGGGTGGGTGTCAATTTTAAACATACATCTGTCTGTTATTGGTATCTTGAATAGGTAACAGACTTTTATGAGAATATTGTCCATAAGTCAACCGATGGAATACTAGCCCTATGGCGCCACTTTTCATGCAAGCTTAAAAGAACTCATAAAAGAAAAAGGAACCGCTAAGGTAATACCCAGCATTTCTAAAGTTCTAGATACATAAAGAACACTCGTATCTATTATCTGTAAATAGCATAATAAAGTACCTTTGTGCTGAGGAGTAATATATATAAATGAAAAGAAGTTTGCCACATTGATCACGGAATAAATAACTGTATATTGAAAGCTATGCTGTCTTATATTAAAGACGTATTTAGGAGAAAGGAAATATTCTCTCACAAGCTACCTAATTCACATTATCATGAACGAGTAGCTAAATGAATATATATATTACCAAAAATAAATTTATTTAAAATAATTGGCTCTTGGGGGAGAAAAGATTTTTTCCTTAACCCAAAGATTTCTACATCTAAAGACAACACAGTAAATGTGTTGATTGTTGTATGAATGAGTATATATATGTGTTTTCATTTAAACTTCTTGAGCGGGCATGGTCGGGTTCATTGAAACATGTTGATTTACGCAACAATAAGGGGAGACACTTATGTTGGTTTGTTGTACATGTTTTTCAGAACTTAATTGGGATCAGCAATATATCCTGAGGAAGGTGTTGGCTTTAACCTGTGGCCTACCGAAACGCGTCGATGCTTTAACAAAAAAAGAAAATCGGATAAAATCTATGACAATATGGGTTGTGTCGTATATGCAATGTAATCATATCTCTATTGGGATCACAACCGATGATTTTCTGATTTAGTGATTTTCTTTGTTGAGTGGGAATAATTTTCCCTCTCTGTTCTTCTTTTTCCCAATTCTTTTGTTTTTATGAATCATTTAATCATGTATTGAGATTGATTTCCACTGTTGGTACTTTGTTTTATTGTGTGCCACCTTTTCATATGTTAAACTCTAATTGATTTTAAATTGTTTATATGTTGGTGAAATTATTTTCCAACTGTTTTTTAACTGATATGTACAACTGCTTGCTAGGTGGGATACCATTGTAAATTATTTTAATAAATGAATTTTTGTACAGTTTGTTTGTTTCATTGAAGCCGATTCTTGCCCTGCAATTTGTTTAAAAAAAGTCTTATGTGTTTGAATGATTGTTGGCATATAGAGATCCAAGGGAGATCTTCTTTTTTCTGACTAACGGTCCTACTTAAAATGTATCAAGCCAGTTTGCAAGAGGAAATATTGCCGCGTGACCAAAGGGTGGCGACATTGATAACGATATTCAAGCCGGGCAAACCCCCCCCCCTCCAGGAGTGTGCCTCCTACCAACCAATTTCTCTCCTGAATGCTGAAGCCAAAATATTGGCGAAGGTTTTAGCGGCACGACTGCAGCCCCACTTGGCGACACTCATTCACCCAGACCAGTCAGGCTTTATGCCCGGTAGGAGCACGGCGATGAATCTTAGACGATTGCATGGCATAGTGGCTAGTGGGCCTTATATCCACAAGGATGCAGTCATCCTCTCCTTGGATGCTAGTATGGCCTTTGACCGAGTGGATTGGCCATTTCTTTTTGAAGTGCTCATGCATTTGGGTTTCGGGCCTAGAATCTGTGCCTGGATTCAGCTGCTCTATACACGGCCTCTGGCACAGGTGGTGGTCAATGGGAGACTGTCTGGGGACTTTGTACTGACTTATCTGAGTCCTTTCCACTTGAGGATCGTTTACTGACGGACCACCTTGCCAAAAAGGCTATATCACTAACATATCGCAAGCTGGTTAACCACCAGAAAGATCCTACAGCAATCCTCAAAGGTAAATGGGAGGCAGAGGTGGGGGAAATGGATGAACAGGACTGGCAGGAGGCGCTGGCGTCCCCGCGGGAAGTGGCGACCCCATCCAGAATAAAACTTGTGCAACTTAAAATATTACACAGGACATACTACACAAGACACACACACTACTTAAAATAGGGAGGGCGGACACTCCGCTCTGCTTGAGGGGTTGTGGTCTCCAGGGCTCCTTCTACCATACCATATGGGAATGCGCCGGCATTACTCAATACTGGAGGGCAGTCATGGCAACGATCTCCCGGGTAACTGGACACGACGTCTCCCCCCCGAACCACGGAGATGCTTGCTTAATGTGTGAGAGCCCACAGATCTTAACCAAGCAGAGCAAACGTGGGTAACCCTGGGTATCAAATTTTCAAAGAGGAATATTGCACAACACTGGGGAGCGCCGTCGATCCCCTCCCACCTGCAGTAGTGTCGAGACCTAGACAGTGCCATGGTCGCGGAAAGGGCGGTCTTTATTAACAGGGGTTGCCCCCAGAAATGGCAGCGGGTCTGGGGGAAGTGGAACACGTTTAGAGGCAACATCTGTGACCCCCCCCACCTGAGGACTCAAATCCAGACTTGAGCGAATAAAACGTAGGCAATGCAAGAAGTATGGGACACTGACTTTCTAGGGCGGGGGAGGACTCGCGACTCTATAAGATGGCGTGTTGGATTCCATGGCATGAATGAGTTCCCGTATTAAGATTAATGGTGTTGCCTTGTATGTTATCTATACAACAATTGCATCTGTCATAGAACTGACTGACATGTCTCTGTGTACTTCTAATAAAAATTGTTTAAAAAAAAAAACATACTCATGACCAAGTGGAGACTCGTCCTACATATATAGACATGCATAGGGGCCGTCCCCAGGTATAATCTCCCTGGTTTGCGCATTTTGCACTAAGGTTCCGCCCCTTAGAGGCTGATGTACCTCCAGCCAGCGCCAAAGGAAAGGCATCCTTGATTTTCTTATATATACCTTTTATATATTTATATATATATATATATATATATTGTAGATTTACCTATAGTGGTGGTAGCTATGTGGTCTATTCTGTAATGCTTCCCCCACAGTTATATACATGTCATGTAGATATGCCCTCCTTACAGTGTGTCACAACTAATGTAGCTGACATTATTTGCCCACCCTATTCCATTCAATAGAATTATTCAGATCCTCCTTGTCTGTTTTTTCAGAGAAAATCCAGCAAGCCTCCTTTTGGACCAACATGTTCTCAATAGTATGTGCTTCCCCAATTACTCTGTCCAATAATGTGCATTTTAAATCCCTGCAGTCATGGTTAGCATCTTGAAAGTGGCAGACAAGAGGGGTAGTGAGTTTTTTTGCCTTGAGGGTGCTAATGTGTTCTGGAACTCGCAGCTACATTTTCATTGAGGTCAGACCAATATAATGTAGCTCGCACTGATTTTTGGTTACAAACACAGATATTGTGTACATCTGACTACATCTCGTACTTTTACCCTCAAGATGAGATCAGAGGTGTAGTAAATGTTGGCTAATGAGTACTGCATTGGGATGAGAAAGGTGTAACAAATATACATGTCTATCCGCATGTGCTTTGTTTTGTGCTGTACCGTGTCCAGGGGTGTCGTCACTTGACAACATTGGAACCATTGTCGCTGAATCTAAACCAGTTTCTCTAAATGATGCCTTCCACTCAACTCTAGAAACCCACATGTCCGACCTACCTTCTCCCATAGTTCAAGAGAGTATTTGTAGTAATGCCTCTGGCTCAATAATCATTAACTACAACAACCTGAATATGGGTGGGGCTATCTATTGCCCGCTTTCTAACAATCACACACCATCTACTAAACTTTTTTTTATCTCTTTAATGTCTCACTCAACCACTACGTCTAAACATTCTGGTATCCTAGTAATGCCCCACTCGATCATCTTATCCTCCATCCCTCCCGCAATGACCGACCAACATCTTAAAATACCTATGGAGGACACCCTTTCTAATCTTCCTCCTAGCCCTTTTCTAAACATCACAGCTACTTTGTCATCCCCTAACCCTCTTTTCCCAACCACATACACTGATTCTTCCTACACTTCCAGTTTTATTGTAGACATTCCTTCGCTTGAAAACAACCTCACCGACCTCAAACACGACCTTCAACAAGTCAAGAGTGACCTACAGAATATAATACACATAACCATGAAGCCAGAGAAGCCTTGGAATCCCAGGTTGATTGCTGGGATTTCCAGAATACCAGTCGCTAAACAGTCTTCCCGCTGTTGATTGACACTCCTTGTCTGAATCACCAGCCATAAAGAAGCCACCCATCGAGCACATGAGATCACGTCCCTTTCTCAATCCTTACTCCAGGCCCGATAGTGTTACTGATCATTTATCTGATAACATTTACTCCCTGTTGCTATCATACCACACCACACAAAAAGACTCCTTACCCTCGCTGGTCAACATCCAAACTATTCCCTCCAGCCCACTGAGAGAACCCACTCTCAACCTTAGAATAATATAGAAACATAACTTACTATATGTCCCTATAACACACCAAGAGGCAGTAGTAACCAAATCACATATCAAGTCTGTGCTTCTTAACTGCAGATCAGCGGTAAAACATGCAGCTGGCATCGCAGATCTCAAACAAGCACAAGACCGTGACCACCTGATCCTAACTGAAACTTGCCTCAATGACATCTCCTCAACCATTCTTGACATTATTGTGCTACCCAACTATGACATCATCAGATTAGATAGATCTTACAGAGCTGGAGGAGGTATAGCATGCATCTATCGATTGTTGCTTACCCTAAAACATGCCCACGCTACCCCAATGTACTTCTGTGAATACCTAGGCTTCGAAATATTGAACAATGACCAGAGGTTATGCAAACTCCACTTGATTTACCACCCACCTGATAACCTTCCTTTCATGGAACAATTAATGGAGACAATCTCATCTAATGCAGACCAACCACCTAATCAGATCTTTCTTGGTGATTTCAATATTCACTCAAACGACACAAATGACCCCTCACTGAGTACCTTTGAGTCCTTCCTGGCTGACCTCAACCTTACTCAGTATTGCAATGTCCCAAACCATAATAGAGACTGCACCCTTGCTCTAATCATCACCAAGGATAATGTCATAAAACTAGAATTCATTTCACCCTGTGACTGGTCAGATCATCACCAAATATCCTTCCTTCTGGATACTGTACCAATTAGACTAGGTCAACCTCATCATACAAAACTATTTTCTAGCGACTTTAGAAAAATCAACATAACTGAACTAACTTCCTTCTGCAACAACCTCCTTCCTCCACCCCCAAACATGGCAAATGTGAATGAGCTCACCGATCACTACATGCAATCTATGTCAGACATTTGTGAAACAATTGCTCCGATGCAGCTTAAAAGAATACCCAGGTTCTTCCCTGGTTCATTGGAGACCTTAATGAGGTAAGGCGTAAACTAAGGCTTGCTGAAAAAGCATAGAGACCTCACCTTCCACAGCACACCTCCAGAACCTGAGGTCCATAAGAAGTTACTATAACAAGCTCATACGCAGTTCCAAGGCAAACACTTTCAGGATTCAACTGGTCAACACTAAAAACAGACCCAAAAAGCTTTTTAAAATCATCAAACAGAAATCTAGAGGCAGATCTAACCTCCACCTTAAAGATATTGTAAGACTACCAAGTGGTGTCGATTTCTCTGTTTATTTCAATGAAAAAACGAGGTAGATTGAATTAGATCTACAATTCGCTTCTCAACACCCACTAAGCCAGGCCCAATCTTTTATTCCCCTAAGATGTGGTCCCCTCTCTAAGTTCACTATAAAAAATAATGCTACTTGGGTTACTTTCAAACTTCCAGAAGAAGTGGAGGTCCTCAAAACACAATAATATCAATAAAACCATCTAGCCACTTCAAAGGTCCTCTACCTCCCAAATTCATCAAAGAGTTGAGATCCTCCATACTCCCACTTTGGTCTACCAGTGGCTGTGCTTCTCTATCCCAGGGCATGATACCTGATTGCCTAAAGATAGGTAAGGTTGCTCAATCTCAAAAAAGCCAAAGGCTGACTTATCTGACCTCATCAATTTCTGTTCAATTACTGACACTAGCAAAACTACTTGAGAACTGTGTGCAACCACATCAAACAGTTTCAGCTCCTTGACCATTGCCAGTCTGGATTCAGAACTGGTCATAACACTGAAGCGGCTATGATTGTATCATTGTATATGATGCCTTGAGACTACTTGATCAGAAGGAACCTTACCTGCTTATACTCATTGATCTCTCCTCTGCTTTTGATACGGTCAGACATGACAACATGATAAGCCTTTTGGAGAAAAGGATGGGCTTATCTGGTCCTGTCCAAAATTGTTTTTCCTCCTTCCTTCATAATAGAGCTCAAAGAATCAAGGTCAATAAAACCCTGTCGGACATTACTTTGGTACCAATGGGAGTACCTCAAGGGTCCACTATATAGCCTATTTTGTTCAAGTTGTTCATGGGATCGCTTACCAAAATTCTTACACACATTAAAATATACAGTACCACATGTATGCAGATGACACATAATTATACTTGAAAATTTCCTCACCTGAAGATATCAAAACTCTTAACTCTGGGCTGCTGAAAACCCAAATTGGTTAACCTACAATCATCTTATCCTCTATACACTCAAGACAGATTTCTCCTCGTCGCCCCTCCAATCTCTCTACTCACATGGATGAATGGCTCAAACAGCTGACAGCACTCGACTGTGCCCTACATGTTGTTGATTCTACTAGATCTGTAGGCATTATTTTGGACAAATACTTCAATATGCAAGAGCACATCAGTGTAACTACCAGAGGAGCTAATTACCATTTGAACATTCTAAAGAAAATCAAACCCTACTTACCCACAGATGACTTTCAGTCAGCAGTCCCATCCCTAGTCATCTACCCCCTAGACAACGGGAGTGCACTCTTGTAGGAATAGCCAAAACCAGGCTGGCTTCATTAAGGGCCACTCTAAACTCAGCTGCTAGGCTCATTACATGATCCAGGAAAACATGACCACATTACACCGGACCTGAAATATCTCAAATGGCTACCATTCAAAGTGACAATTCAGTTTTAGATAGCCTGCATGACCCATAAGGCTCTTCATCACAACACACCCGTCTACCTGGCAAAATCACCAGAACTATTGGGAGGGAGTCGCTCTCTAAGAAGTTCCAATTTTCTATTGTTGAAGCCACAGAAGTTGAACACAAAGAAAACTTATAATTGCTCCTTTTTAGGTCTTACTCCTAGAATATGGAACGCAATTCCTCCTGAAACTAGATCTAATCCTTCGATTACCTCCTTAAAAAAATAATTAAAATTGTTGTGGCTGAATAGATACTTTCAGCAGTAGTCCTTATTTCCAGAAGTTTGAAGTATCTTGCCTATATACATTTCTGTATCCCGAGTACTCGTTGAGTGCTTCTTTTCACTATATATTTTGCATTCTACTGGTTTCTCTTTTGTTTTTCTATTTCTGCCTATTTACTATTTATACAACATACCGCTAACTGTTTTTCTAACTGTTTATTGCCTATGTTCTCTATGTTTTAGCCTATTTTGCTACTTGTACAGCGCTCTGATACCCAGACGGGTCAAATTCCTGCTATATAAAACTCCGTAAATAAATAAATACATTTCCTGCATAACATAATTGTATACTGCAGGAAAGGACATATGAATGGGAGGAATTCATCAGGGCTATGAATTTCCGCAATGTGGATTCAAAACACTCTCTTGATGATGAGGCATTTTGCATGTCCCTTGGTCTGATGAATAATATTGGGATTTACTTTTCACTCAATGTAGAGCAGGCGTATTGTTATTGCGATATTGTAATTTACATACACCTGACATTCATTAACTTCTAACCACATATAAACTGATCCCAACCAAAAGTGTTTCTTTACTCTTCAACTTGTGATTACTGCTAGCCGTCTGCTCTCTTGAAATTTAGTTATGAGCCAGAAGAAATTATGCTTTTTGTTGCTGAGGATGAAAAGAGATTTCTCAGATGAGAAGACTGAATGTATAGTTACATTTTTAGCGCACAACTACAAAAAGTTACATAGACTCCCACCCTTCAACATCAGTGCAATACAGGACAGCCATATGGTGAAGTTGACGTATGCAATCAATGCCTTGGGGGAGGAGTTCTGGTCCTTGGGGTATAGCTAGTAAGAAAAGTGGAAGGATAAGAGGAGACTGGTAAAGGAGTCGTTCATCAGGATAGAGGTGTCTAGAGCTCTTCCTGGAGGAATTACTGGAGCCTGTCTCCATCTCACTCCCCCTCAAGAAGAATGTCCTTTCCACTGTGCACCCCCACCTGCTACATGGGCTGCCTGCTGTTACAGATAACAGCAATGTGGCGCCAGGTAAATATTTAAACAAGAGTATACACTATGTAACTACTATATTTCTGTGTTTCATGAGTGACTATGCAAGCCAGGCCATGGTGCCTCGTTACTTTAATGTTACTAGTAATATAGACTGTATTTCTTTCTTTATAACACTGCGAGTCCCTGAAATATCTGGTAACTATACAAATGGACTAGCTAGTTGTGAGAAAGTGCCATCTTTCTTGCATGGTATGCCCCCACTTTTTGCTGAATTGTCAAATGTACTGTGACTGAGTGTGCCCTGGACTCCTGCCAATCAGGTGTCCAGGGCCTATGTCCCTTCCCTAAAAACCTCAAACCCAAATTGGCAAACTCTGGCCACATGTCAGCCCCTGGTAAATGGTACCCTAGGTACCCAGGGTTTTGTGACCAGGGAAGGCCTCTAAGGGCTGCAGCACGTATTGTGCCACCCTTAGAGGCCCTGTACCCTAACACACACACACTGCCCTTGCAGGCTGAGTGTCTGGGTACAAGACAAAACAGAGAGTCGACATGGCACACATCCCTGTGTGCCATGCCCACCACCTACACTGCCCTGGCATACATCAGCCACCCCTCTAGCTGGGTGCCCTATGCCAGTGGTGTGGGAACAGGAGCAGGAGACCTGTACCCCTACAGTACCCAGGTCCATTCCTGGGCACTGTAAGTGCAGTGCTGCCATTTAAGAGTACATGGTGCTGAGAGCTCATCAAACACAAACTCCACAGCACCATAATGGCAACACTGAAGACTGAGAAGTTTGGTATCAAACTTCTCAGCACATTAAACCCGCACTGATGCCAGTGTGGGATTTAATGTACCAAGCACCCCAGAGGGAATCTTAGAGATGCCCCCTGAAACCTAACCTACAATCCACGTCTGGTCTGGGAGGCTGCCTAGGTTGCCACACAGCAGGCATGTTGCTGGACCCCTGGGTAGGAGAGCCCCTGCTCTCCTGGGCCTGCAACAATGCACATCCTGGGCGAGGTGCTAGATCTCCTCCCCCAGAATGGGCAGGGAGAAGCTTCAAAGGCATGCCGCCTCTGTGAGCTTCCCCAGGCCACTGGCAGCCCCCACTCTGGCGTGAAGCCTGGCCGGAAACCCCAAATAAGTACAGGGGATGTGCCAGCCTGCCAACCCCACCCCTCAGGTGGGAGAGGCGAGGTGAAGCACAACTCCGGGCACTCGCCATCTTGAAGATGGGAGGCCCTACCCAATCATGACTAGGCTACTGCCCCCCTCCCACAGGAGAGAGGCAGGATAGGGGGTGTACCTACCCCAGGACAGGGACCCATTGGTCCCTGCCCTTCACCTACCTGTAACGCCCCTAAATCTAGTATTTAGGGGCACCCTGAACCTTCCTTCCCCAGATTCCAGATTCCAAACTACAAAGAAGAGCAAGAAGAAAGAAGACCTGCTGTGCAGCTGCTAAGAAGAGGAAGACACCAACTGCTTTGGCCCCAGGCCTACCGGCCTGCCGACCCTCGAAACTGCTCCTGCCACAACCCGGCACCTCTTGTGGCTAGCAACCTCACAAACCCCGGAGGACCTGGCTACCTTTTGGCTCTAAGCACCTGGGACTCCCATGAGCAGAGGCTCTGCTCAAACTCAGCATCTAATCCTGGCAACAGCCCGGAACCGCGAACCCTGCACACTCTGCACCCGCCAAGCCTGGCCTGTGCCGGAGTGAACCAAGACCACGAGGACGACCCCGTGGCGACTGTGACCCCGAGTCCTGCACCCAAGGACTTCCCTCGACGCTCCTGACGGCGCCTGCAGCCTCAGAACCAGGTGCCCCCCCAACCACGATCAACAGAGGGTAAGATTTCCCGACACCAAAAGGCACCCCTGCACCCGGCGCCCTGCGGCCCCCTGTGCCCAACTCCTGGGTACCTACCTATCCTCCAACTACCCAACTTACCTCTCGAAGTGGTGGTGGCACCTGAAGAATCTTCGTCCCCGAGCTTGCAGTCTTTTTCTAAACCGGAGCTTTCCCATTGAAACCGATTGAGCGCCCGAAGGCTCAAAAGCACCCTGCACCCAGCCGCCCGAGTGGCCCTGGCAGTGTAACCTCTGCACCTATCTACTTCCCCATTTGCCCTGAGCAAGTGACCAGGAGCCCAGCTCCCACAGCTGCGTGGCCTGC
The DNA here is from genome assembly GCF_964204655.1 of Triturus cristatus. Classification (NCBI taxonomy): domain Eukaryota; kingdom Metazoa; phylum Chordata; class Amphibia; order Caudata; family Salamandridae; genus Triturus; species Triturus cristatus. Next base: position 694,195,645 of record NC_140591.1, read on the forward strand.
TAGTCAGCAGCCACCAACCAAGGCCCCCCTGCCTCCCATAGGATAACATTGGGCCTAACTCACTCTGCACCCGGCTGCCCCTGCACCACTGAACCTACCTGACCCTGGGAGACCCCTGAGTTTGTGCCCAGAACCTTAACTCTGCCAGTCGAGTACTTACCCAAAAGCCGATAACTCAATTTTCTCCATAGGGCAACTGACTGGTTTCTTCTGAAATTTCTTCTAAGTGTGGAGTTTTCAAAACGTAAAATATTCACCAAAAATCAGCCGAGTAACAAACGAAAATACTCACCTGCTATTAGGTGAGCTTCCTGTGCTGGATCTTGGTGCCCAGCACTGACCCTGAAAAATATTCACAACTGTACTTACCAGTAACCCAATTTTCTTCCATAGGAAATCATTGATTGTTTTTCTGTGAAATTTCTTCTAAGTGTCGATTTTTGCAAACTTCAAATATTCTTTAAGAATCGTACAAACTGTGAAAACGTAATTACTTACCTGTTTTAGATAGAGGTCCCAGTACTGAGTCTAGGCACCCAGTACTGGATTACAAAAGTAACGAGAACATACTATACCTGCAACTTTAATTTTCTTCCATAGGGAATCATTGACTGTTTTCTATGAAAATTCTTGTGTCAACTTTTAAAATAGCAAAATATTGTCTAAAAATCATAACAGTAACTAAGTCGACTTTTATCACTTGTTTCTAAGAACTGACCCAGGACTGAATCTAGGATCCAGTCCTGGAATTACAAAAGTAATCCTGAAAGTAATCTATTGCAATAACTTAAAACTTCCATTGAACTCAACGCATTATTGTGTTTAAAATTGTGTTGCCTATTGCAACAACCTGTAACTTTCTACAAAAGCCAATTGCATATTGCAAAAGTATTTACCTAAAGCATCTCATTCTGAGAAAGTATTTTGATACCTATTGTTGGTTCTAAAATAAAACAAACATATATTTTTTATATATAAACCATTGGCCTAGAGTTCAGTTATTGAGTGTGTGAGACCATTTGCTGACTGAGTGTGTGCAACAAATGCTTTACACTGTCCTCATGATACTGCCTTACTGCTCGACCAAGCTACCACTTTAGAGAGTAAGGTTATATCTAACTTTAGCCTGTGCCAAACCTCTGGGGACTGTGGACTCTGTACACACTGTACCTATTTGGGAACAGTATATACAGAGCCACTTTATCACACTAGTCATGTGTGAAAATGTTAAATGGGCTACTGATGTAGATCATATTTCATCTGGAGTCAGGCATTGCTTTATCTTTGTGCTTCAGACAGACTGCATTTAAAATGACGCTGATTTTGGTGCAAGCAAAATGAAAACATGAAATGAGTCAAAAAAAAATTTAAGTGGCAGATTTTGGTGCATGTAAATGAAAACATGAAAGAGGCCTGCAAATGAAATCATGTAAAACAATGCTCATGTAATTAATCATGGCTGTTTTAATGTGTAGTTTAGATTTAACCTCATTATAGAATATATATTTAATTTAGAAAATGTGTCTTCAATTAGCATATTTGTGCTGAATTAACACGCATTTTTACAATGTAAAAATAAAAGCTTGTGATTAGTTTCCTTCCGAAGGTTCGCTGTGGCAGCCTTGAGATAAGGAAATGGAATGTGTGTTCTGTTTTCTCCCAACTTTCAATGTAAGGGCTTTGTTGATAAATCACGCTCTCCTGTTTCCGTCACTTCGACCTTCACTATGTTGCATATTTTTATTTTTATTTTTTTGTGTAGCCGGTTTAAACAGTGGAGTGAAGAGAAACTGCAGAGCACACATTTTTCTTATAAAATGTATTTTCTGTTTCCTCATAATAGTTTTTGTTACAGAAAATGTAATTGTTTTAAAATGTAAAAGGATGTGAAGTCATGTAATGAGGAACACGCTTGATTAATGACGCATCCAGTCAGCACATGGGGAGACGATGTGTCTTGAAGTTCTGATTGGACCAGGTACGAGGACCAAGCACGTGGACTTTTGCTTGAAATATGGCTTACAAGTGGGAGGGGTGTCTCTTTGCTTATTTTTTCCTGAACGCCAGGCAGGACAGTAGTCAGATAACTGGAAGCCTTAGAGAGAGAAGGAGGGGCTTCGTCTGTGGGGGCTATTTTGCAGCTCCTGAGACAGAGACCGATGAACGGCACAGCGAGGCAGAGAGAGAACTGAGAGGATCAGAACAGGTTTAGATTGTAGGTGCTAAACTTTCAATTTCATGCTTTGACTAAATGATTTTGAAAAGATGTATTTGTCCTATGCATTTATTTCTCTTTATGGGAGATTTTTGCCATTATTAATTATTGATTTGCCTTGCAAGACTCACTCTTTTCTTAGAAACTCTTTAAGAGTTTTGACTGACATTTTGCGCCACATTTTCTTTTCTACATGTGATGCTTATGTGCAGACTGTAATATTTTCTGTATTAATGCTATTTTTCCTAATTTCCAAATTGTGTAACCTGATTGATATTTGACTAATGAATAAAGGGTCAGAAAAACTTCACTTTTAACTAAGAAAATAAAACCCTTTAAAAAATACTCAACTCTCTTTATTGGCTTAAATATTAAATGCATTTTTGATTTTTCATGTTTATGTAAAGACTCTTAAAGGTAATATACAGTGGCAAGGGTCCAGTACCTTTACAGCGGTAAATTAGAGGTAAATGAGGTTTTGCATTGAGAAATTACTGTGAAATTACCGCTGCATCCGTTTCTGGTAGCAAGAGGATGGTCATTATTGATTAGTTTGGTGATTAAGGATTATTAATATCACCATCAACTATTCAACTAATGGATCATTGACCTTAGGAGGGAAGTAACATAATTGCCCAAGTTAGATAAATGTCCAGATTCTCTAAAGAAAGTCCTGATTCCTGATTCCAATGCTCAGAACCTGAAGACTGGCAAGGCAGTACAGCAGCGACTGCCCGTATAGGGCATGTTAACGGGGCGATGACGTGGGGCAGAGGAGGGGCAGGGTAGGGGATGCAAAAAGCGGCATACGGCCGATTGCAGGTAAGTTACGAAAAAAATAAAGAAAACAAATTTTGTTGCGCGCACTGCATCGCATTTGGCGATGCTGCGCGCGCAACGAAATTTGTTTTTTTTTTTTTTTCGTAACTTACCTGCAATCGGCCGTATGCTGCATTTTGCAACCCCCCACCCTGCCCCTCCTCTGCCCCACGTCACCGCCCCGGTAACACGCCCTATACGGGCCGTCGCTGCAGTACGGAAGGTGATGCAATAAGGCATTGCTAGAGTGGTGTGAGTATCAATAGGGTTGTGAAATGTTGTTAATGTGCTAGGATGTATTTTGGAAGTGTTGAAAATAGTGAGGGTGTTGACTGTTGATGAAAAGTTTGCTAATTTTTGTCTTGATGGTTTTATTGATTATATTGGTAATTTCATAGGACAGAATTTTTGATTACTGATTGTATGTTCTTAACATGAAAAGTTAGTGTCTTGTTTTATGTTGTCTGGAAGCACAGGTACAGTGATATCTGGAAATCCCGGGAAGGAATAGCAGGTGGTAAATGGAAGCCACGCTGCTCTGAGGTTACTCGTCTGTTGGAATAGCACTTAGAAGCTATGCAGGGCTGACAGTGTTAAAGTAGGGACTATTTTCTGTGTAAAAGTGAGAGTGATTGATAACAAAGAGTTCGCTGGTGAAAATTTGGTGTTATATCACCTAAAAAGGGTAACACCAAAGGAGTAGCATGTTCTTCTGGGCTTGAGTGAAGGGTAAGCGGAAGGGATTTACTCGCAGTGTTTGAAGAGTAAAAAGAAGTTCTTACTTTGTGAAGAGTAAGCGGAATGTGTTACTCACAGTGAAAATAAATCTATCCTTTGTTTAGTGGAACAGACAGAGTTGCAAATGTTTTTATGTTGTTATAACAGAATTTTGATTACGAAAAACTCAGAAAAATATTGAAGTTGAGAGGGTCAGTAGTAGGAGTTAAACTGACTGAAATTGAAACTGACAGTATTGGAGAAAAGAAATTGCATTGAACTATTGCAGAAATGAAAATGTTTGAAGGTTTAAAGAAACTGTTGGGAGGTAAAGTGAAAAAATCGTTTTTAATTGGTGATGCTCCTGAAGGAACACCTGTGCATTTTCATGTATGTGGGTTCACCAATGGTGCAAGATTACTGAAAAAGAAGGTCCTTTGAGGTTTCCAAAAGATGGTACTTTTGAATTGCAAGTTATTGACAAATTAAGGGAAGTGTTATGTGAAATAAGGACACCATCAAGAGCTGCAGAATTTGAGGCCTTAAGCATGTGGGAAAAGACAGCAAGAGATAAAGTAAGTGCGGATAAAAAGGTAAAGCACCAGATGCAGGAGTAGGGAATTAATGATGATAAAAAGCTTCAAATAAATAATGATTCAGTGGATGAAATAATGGATGCATTGTTAACTGAGTGTCCGCCAATTTATGTGGTTCCCATTAAAAATACTGAAAATAGTGTATCAGTAAGTACTACAGTGGCTACTGCTTCTGTTGAACAGAGAGAAACACAGATTGGGAGAACTGTGCAGACATTTCAGGTTGACCCCCTACCTGTTGATTCAGCACTGACAGTGATACCTCCAAGTGTTACTGCTTCAAATATGACTGATTCAGTCCAAATATCAGAAACTGCAGATGCACAGGCCATGCCTAGAAAATTATGACTGTCCCAATTAATATGGCCCCCTACTCAAAAGGTTCAAAGAGCTGCAGAAGGAGTGATTATGTCAGGGTTTATTTTAGAATCTCAGAATTCACAGATTATTGAACAGAAATTACCCCAGACACTACAAGCACTGGAAGGTAGGGGGGAAATGGTATTCACAACATCTGCAGCCCAGGATAAAATGAATTTATTTGAAGATGGGGTTTTTCAAGCCTGCTTTGAGGAAGCAGCAGTGATAAAAAAAAGATAAAAAGCATGGGGGAACAAATTAACCTAGAGCCTGAAAAAGAAAAACAGCTTAGTGTTTTAAATTCAACATTTAAACATAAACAAATTAACAGTCCCTGCTGTTTAAATCATAAAAATGTGAACCAGTGTCAGGAGAAAGAATTAATTTCCCTGAGTAAGGAAACAGCTACAGGTACAGTAACTACACATGATATACTGACTGATTTGGCTCAAAAATATGAAATTGATGTTTCAAGAAACTTTCCATTTCAGAAAATGTTTAGGGTACATATGAATGATGAGGCAAATGAGACAATGTGTTCTTCAGGAATGCAATTGCACATTGCAGCAATGAAATATATTTTTTAATGCAATAGGTTTGAGAAATTGGGAGACAAGTGGGCAAGAAAACATGAGAAGAAAAATAAACCACCAGACCTAGCAGGGAAACTGGATAAGAAAAAGAAACCACCAGATCTAGTTGAGGAAAATAATAAGCAGAATGAGGGAGAAGCTTTTGCTTACTCATTGAGAGAAAAGGTGGGAGAAGTGCATGTTCATTTGCCACGGAACAAAGGTGAACTTGCTGCATTTCTGAACACATTCCCACAATTGAGAGACAAACTTATGCTGTGGTACCCACAAATTGATGGATTTGTTGAAATTTTAAAGGAGTTATGCATTAATTTGGAAATGTTCTTTGACACTGCCATGCAGACTGAATTGTGGTTTGAATCTAAAGTTGTTGTGCAAAGGCCAGGCGAGGAGACAATGAAAAGGGTTTGCATGAATGCACCATCATTTTCTGTTGTAATGGAGAAAAGCGTAGCAGTGATTACTTTCCTGAAGGGCAGAGTGCCAGCAAAGGATGTTGATTGGGTACAGATTAAAAGAACACAGGATGGAAGTAAAGGTGTTTTGCTTTGTGCAAATTCAGATATGGATGTTGCACTGCAGGAAAAAGTATTCTTTTGCCATCTTTATAACAGATTTGAGCATTGAAAGAAGACATTTAAATTTAAACATGATGCAGCAGTTGGAAATGTGCAAATAGAGAGAGAAATGCAGGTGCAAGATGTCTCAGCCAAGCAAATCAAAATGTCAGTTCAGAAACAGGTACCAATGGCAGGAGTTTTTCAAGCCCAAATGGTCCCACAAAATATGGAAAATGCTGAAATTAATTTAAATAAGTTGTCCAGAGCAAATGTGAATTATTTTAAAAAAAAAAATCAGAAACCAGTTCAACAGGTTGCTGTATTTAAAAATGAGAGTTTTAACCCTAACAATTCTGAATTTACCAAGTCCATTGTAAATGCAGTGGAAGGCAGAGACTTAGTTGTAGGAATTGTAAACAAAGAAATTACAAACCCAGTTTTAGAAGAATTTGCACCAAAAATAGGCCCATTTGAGGAAAGTCACCAATTTGTTGTTTGTGACTCAGGCCTGGCAGGAAAACAATTGTTTTGCAAATTAAACAGTACAGATTACTGTACACCAGATAATGTTAATTTTCAGATTCCTGATGAGGATGTACATTTTAAAATGGCCCAAGAAGAGACAGCAGTAGCATTGTTTTCAGAAAAGACAGTTGAAAAATTGCCTTCTGATTTGAAAGAAATAATAAACACAGAAGTAGGCGAGTTCACAGAGAAAGATGTCAGATTAATAAAATGTGCAGAGCATGTCTTATTCAAATTAGAATCAGATGACATGTATTCAAGAACAGCATTAGTTGCATACATTTTACTCATAATTGGAGATAAACTGAGTAAAGTAGTTTTGATGGAATTGATTGGGAGTTTATGTAACTTTAGGTTCACAGAAACTAAATGAAAAAAACAGATTAGTGCAGGAGATTAATAGCATAACTTTTCCATGTTGTCGTGTGGTACCGAATCCAGCCAATATATTTTTTCACATTCCATGTGCTGAAGAATGGCTTACTGTTATTGATTTTTGTCAAGTTCATGTCACAGTGCCACTGCATGAGCATAGTCAGTAGTACTGTCAAAAAGAAAATGAATGTCTGGGGCACATAATTGGAAAGGGAGCTAGAAAGGTGTCTCCAGAGAGAGTGGAAATAATTCACCAGATGAATCCCCCTCAAATTCAGAAAGAAGTCAGGATGTTTTTGGGAATGGTCAGTTGCTATGAGTGGTTACCAAACCTTTCCCTAGTGGCTAAGCCTTTACTGAGGCTGACACACAAGGATGTGTCTGATCCGCTTCCATTGGACAACAATTGCACAAAAGCATTCCTAGAGTTGAAAGAGAAAAGGTGTCGCGCCCCAACACTAGGAATGAAAGTTTATTTAAAAGAAAATACACCAATTTGCAGTGAGGGAGGGCTGCCCTCTCTCAGTGCCTGTTCAAAAATATGAATGTTTTCAAAGGTCTGTGACGTATTTCCCAATGACCATTGACCCCAACGTCACAGAAATGCCCAGCTGCCTTAATTTAGTAGCTGTGGTAGATGTCAGTCATAAAAAGAGTGAGTTTATATTAATGGAATTTCCAATTATTGAAATGGTTGCTTCCTTTGTGGAGTTGTTTTGGGAAAATACTGTGACCAAGATATGTCTAAATCCAAATGTATTTAGCTTATTGCCAGCAAATGAAATTGTTTGTGATCAAACTGAACCTAAATGTTTAAATGTCATGAATTTCTGCATGAAACCAGAGTTAAACTTTAATGATGAACGTCTGATTGAGCCCAACAATGTCCATTTTGTAGATGGTCCATGTTTGAAAGGTAACAATGACACATTAAGAGCAGCACATGCTGTGCTCCCTATATATGATGATGTCAAAGTTTCACGGCTGTCAGCAGTTACCTCAGCCCAAAATTCGAAATTGATTGCCCTTACCATAACATGCAATATAATTTCTCAATTGGGAGTCACTGTTGTCCTGGGAAAGAGAAATGCTAATTCAGTTGCACAATATTGTATCCTGTTAGTCTCAAATGTGTTATTGCAAAAGCTGATGCCCAGGTATAGATTGCCAGTTTCTCTGAAATCAGATCATAATGAGGTCTCAAGGATGATGTTTGCAGAACCACAGATTGAACAAGAATTGGATTGTAGCTATCTGCCTGAAGTTTCAAGCATAATAAAGCAACACAAAGACAGTACAGAGTTACACTTTGTAAAAGACTGTGTTTCAGCATCACCAAAGTGGCTTGAAGATGGACATGCAAATGCACTTGGGAAAAACACAGATGAAAAGACTAGACATTGCTGTGAAGGTCTGATTGATGTGGAGCGTGGAGTTTCTCACCAGATTGCAGCTGCTACACAAGATCTACATACTGAATGGTGCCAAAACTTTGATCTGAGAGATGCTGTGAAATGGAAAGGCCTGTTTCAAAGGAACCTGGCAAAGACTGTTGTGAAATGTGGTGGCCTTCCAAATTGGGTGCATGCCTCTCACACAAGTATGGTCCTATGTCCCCTTGATAAAACAGCTCCTCTTCAAGAAGATATGCCAGCAGTGGTCAAAAGTCCACAGAAGAGGGTCAGTTAAGCTGTAAGGGAACACACAGAGTCTGAAGCAGCACTAGAGACAACTGAAGTGGCACTGGAAAAGGAAAAGTGGAAACTGACTCAGATGAATCCGGTGTCCAAAGGGTGAAAGAGTCAGATGCAGTCTCTGAACAAGACATTAGTGCTGTGGGCCTATGAGTGGAGGTAGGAAAAAGCTGGCTGAAAGGGTATTCAAAACATCTGCAGTGGTCCCTTGAAAAATCATTTGCACCCATAGCTGAAACATCTGAATCTGATCAAAGTGAAAATAAAAGAGAAAGGCTTGGATTGGAAAAGTGCAAGGAATTGATGGTGCTCCGTCAGAGTTTCTCAGCACCTGAGTGGTCAAATTGCATGGAAAAAGTACACACTCTTTGAGCCACCCTGCAGGCAAGCTGGTGACAAAGAGAAAAAGAAAGGCTGAAACAATAACTGAGAATTGTCAAGAGCTGAAGAGAAAAAAATCTTTGAATGCTGAAAGAAAAAGAAGAAAGGAAAATAGAAAAGAGAACTGTCCTGTTGAATTTTCCCTTTAATATTTTAGTTACTCATTTTAAAAAAGACTAACAGTTCCAAGAAGCTACTTACAGAACTCTGCGCTAAACTTTGAGCTTGGCTATATATGATCTGATTACAGACACGTTTTGTGTTTGCCTTAGAAATAGAAGTGAAATTGTTATATGCTCAGCTTTTGTAATAAAAATGTAACCTGTGAAATTAAATGTGTGATGATTTACAAATCATTTGAGGTATCATGATTTGATATAATCAAAAGGGAGGATTGATGTAGCTCAAATTTCATCTGGAGTCAGGCATTGCTTTATTGTTGTGCTTCAGACAGACTGCATTTAAAATTACGCAGATTTTGGCGCAAACAAAATGAAAACATGAAATGAGTCAAATGTTTTTTTTTAAGTGGCAGATTTTGGTGCATGCAAATGAAAACATGAAAGAGGCCTGCAAATGAAATCATGTAAAACAATGCTCATTTAATTAATCATGGTTGTTTTAATATGTAGTTTAGATTTAACCTCATTATAGAATATATATTTAATTTAGAAAATGTGTCTTGAATTAGCATATTTGTGCTGAATTAATTTGCAATATAAAAATAAAAGCTCGGGATTAGTTTCCTTCCGAAGGTTCGCTGTGGCAGCCTTGAGATAAGGAAATGGAATGTGTGTTCTGTTTTCTCCCAACTTTCAATGAAAGGGCTTTGTTGATAAATCACGCTCTCCTGTTTCCGTCTCTTCGACCTTCACTATGTTGCATATTTTTTTTATTTTATTTTTTTGTAGCCTGTTTAAACAGTGGAGTGAAGAGAAACTGCAGGCACACATTTTTCTTATAAAATGTATTTTCTGTTTCCTCATAAATAATACTTTTTGTTACAGAAAATGTAAATGGGGAGACGATGTGTCTTGAAGTTCTGATTGGACCTGCTACAAGGACCAAGCACGTGGACCTTTGCTTGAAATATGGCTTACAAGTGGGAGGGGTGGCTTTTTGCTTATTTTTTCCTGAACACCAGGCAGGACAGTAGTCAGATAACTGAAAGCCTTAGAGAGAGAAGGTGTCTGTGGGGGCTATTTTGCAGCTCCTGAGACAGAGAGACAGATGAACAGCACAGTGAGGCAGAGAGAGAGCTGAGAGGATCAGAACAGGTTTAGATTTTAGGTGCTAAACATTAAATTTCATGCTTTGACTAACTGCTTTTGAAAAAATGTATTCGTCCTATGCATTTATTTCTCTTTATGGGAGATTTTTGCCATTATTGATTAGCCTTGCAAGACTCACTCTTTTCTTAGAAACTCTTTAAGAGTTTTGACTGACATTTTGTGCCACATTTTCTTTTCTACATGTGATGCTTATATGCAGACTGTAATATGTTTTGTATTATTACTTTATTTCCTAATTTCCAAATTTTGTAACCTGATTGATATTTGACTAATGAATAAAGGGTCAGAAAAACTTCACTTTTAACTAAAAAAATAAAACCCTTTAAAATACTCACAACTCTCTTTATTTGCTTAAATATTAAATGCATTTTTGATTTTTCATGTTTATGTAAAGTCTCCTGAAGGTAATATACAGTGGCAAGTGTCCAGTACCTTTACAGCGGTAAATTAGAGGTAAATGAGGTTTTGCATTGAGAAATTACAGTGAAATTACCGCTGCATCACTACCTTGGCCTTGATATATATATATAGCAAGCATTAAAGGTGCTTGCATTTTTCCATGTTTTGTTGCTCAAACCTTTACTGTTTATTATACAGCTTATTTAGTTTCTACTTTAACTGAATTTGTTGGTTTTATTTTACTTGTCACATCTCAATATTCAAAAGAATTTTCCAACCACTCCCAGCAATAATCATTCCACAGATTCAGCTCCCTGCCCCAGTGCCCACTGAATTACGACCTTCAAACCTGTACCATTAGAATCAACTTACGAGGCCATCATGGCCTGCAAATCAGGATCTCCTTTAGATGCATGTCCTCCCATGATTGATATAGTCAACCCTGTCATAAATCAAATTGCCAATTCCTCACTAAGTACGGGTACTGTACCAGATGAGTGGAAACTTGCCCTGGTAAAACCTCTTAAAAAGAAACAGAATATTGATCCTTTGGTGCTCTCTAATCTCCGGCCCATTTCACTGCTCCCTGTGTTGGGTAAAATAACAGAGAAATTTGTACATAAGGAACTCTCAAGATTCATTGAATCAGCTAATATTCTCCATCCACAATAATCAGGTTTCCGACCAAAGCACTCAACTGAATCAGCCCTTTTGGAAGTTACGGAGGCGCTAAAAACTCTAGCAGATAAGGGCAAGAAAGCAGTCCTGAAACTATCTCGCATGACATCCTCCTAAAGAGACTCGAACACGGCAGCATTTTAGGTACTGCTCTAGATTAGATTAAATCATTCCTAACCAACCGTAGACAAGCGGTGACCCTAGGCACCTTCCTCTTGACAGAGAAAATCATAACAACAGGAGTCCCGCAAGGCTGCTCATTGAGCCCTCTGTTGTTCAATATTTATATGGCCCCGCTCATCACTCTTATAAGCTCCTTTGGAATCGAAGTAACGTCTTATGCAGATGATACTCAAATGATCGTATCTCTCGACAACGATAACACAGATGCCGAAGCGAACTTTACATGCTGTTTATCGCAAGTTATACAGTGGCTGAGGGATAACCATTTGAAATGTAATACCGATAAAACAGAAATTCTGCCTATTGGGAGAAATGTTACCTTCCTACCGGATAGGTGGTGGCCAGAGGGAACTACCTCCCCACCAGACATGGTTAAAGTAGCTAAAAATCTAGGGGTACAGTTCAATTCCGCGTTGTCTTTCCTCCCGCACGCGTTAGCCACAGCAGGGACCTGCTTTAGCCTAATAAGATCATTAAGGAAATTTTTTGATTTAATCCCGCTTCCGGCAAAGAAATCAGTAGCAGTGGCCCTAATTCTTTCGCGCTTGGACTATTGCAATAGCCTCTTTGCAGGGGCAAATAAAACCACAATAAAAAAAACTGCAAGTGGTCCAAAACGCTGCAGCGCGCCTTGTTCTCAGGCTTCCACGCAGTGCATCTGCATCAGCGATGCTTAAAACTTTGCATTGGCTTCCGATTCATAAAAGAATCCTTTTTAAGATTCTTTTAATTACTTATAGAGCCATGCTTAAATTAGGACCTAGGTACCTCTCAGCACGATTCTCCCCATATACCACCACCAGGAAATGTTAGGTCATCCACAGCCAACCTCCTGAGACCGCCCATCTTTAGACGGATAACAAAAGGAGGTAAAACTGTTGCCGTCCTGGGGTCTAAAGCTTCAAACGCACTTCCAATCAATTTAAGACTACAGGAAACGGAATCCCATTTTAGGAAGGGATTGAAAACATGGATATACAACATTTCCGATGTCTGCTGCGTTGTGCTAATTTAAGCGGAATACAGGCGGATTTCTCATAGGACCCTCCCTTATCGTCTATTCCTCAGCGCCAGGATGCTCCTTGCGGAGTGACAGCTTGCCCTTAATAAATGCCAATTTACATTTACATTTACAGCCAGAGTGAATCTTTCAGGTGGGGCAGAAATGAATGTATCTGCAGCAAGATAACGTAACGTCAAGGGCTAGTTTTCCAATAACAACCACTAGTATGTGCATTTGTTTATCATGTTATATGTACCTATAAATGAATCCTAATATATTTTTAGTCATGGCCATTTGTCTATAAATTGTTACTTTAAGTTAAAAGTTGCATGTACACTGTCTAAAAAATATATATATATTGTTATAGGCCCGGTGAGGTTGTTTCATCCATTTCTTCTGACAATGGTAACTTGTGCTCCTAACAATGAGATCACAGCAGGCCATGCACCACACAGCTGACGTATGATAGACACTGGTAAGTTGTATAATTTCTTTGAACAAAAATTTAATAACATGTTTACAATATGTGTTTTTGCTCACATCCATGTTATCTCCAAGCTCAATATGCAAGATAATTGTTTGAATTTTGGGCACTTTTTAAAATATTTTATCAGATGTTCTACGATGTGAATGTATGACCTAACTTTATATTTGTAAGTGTTTTTTTTAACAAAATGAATAGTGTGCTTTTCAAATTGAAGTCCATAAACCTATTTTTGGCTTTGTTTATTAACGCTTAGACTTACATGTCAATGTGTCATGTCAGCTTCAGTCAAAACAAAGTTCCTGGTGACAAAGGCACAGAAATTGTCGTCTAGGACATCAGGAGGCAAACTGGCAGCAACAATTAGGCTCTCTTCCCATATGCCCGTCAGGTAAGTATGCTAATCAGTGTATTTTACTTACCTATTACATATTTTACGAACAAACTCTTTTGAAATTGATTTCAAAGTATGAACTTATGTTTCAAATCATGTTATGTAGGTGTGTAATCTGTAATTGTGTGATGTATATTGGTTTTTCTTCATGCTGACTTATTCATAATTTCTAAATATATTGCACCCACAACTTTTTTGTTCAAGGCCGTCTTTGTCCAGTACAACCTCAAGGCCCCAGGTTCAGTAACTGACCTTACGGGACACTCCAAACCACACAGATCTGTGGCTGGAGTTGGTAAATTTAATTTTTCATGTATAATAATTTAATTTATGTTAAACTGTCATAAAAAATGTTCTGTTGGACTAACAGCATATTTTATAATTCTATGTATTTTATTATAATGAAGACAGACGATCCTTAAGATCAACTGAACGGAGGTGGAGATCTGCGCCATCCTCTGCCCATCTTAAGTTACTAAGAACCACGAGAAACTCATATTACAGAAAGATCAGACAATCAAAATCTGACTTCTTCAGAAATCAATTAGATCAAGCCAAGAACCATCCCAAAAATCTATTCGAACTAATCAAGGCTCAAACTAAGGGTCTTCCCCACCATCACCAGGATAACCCTGACACACTACCCAACTGCGAGGAATTTGCCTCCTTCTTTACCATGAAGACGGAAAACATAAAGACGGACCTGCTCAACGACCTTATATCCCTTACCGACACTCAGATAGACACTCCACTGCCCCCACTAAGAGTTCCACCCACATGCGCTGCGAATTTCGACCTCAAAAACAATGCATCCTGGTCCTACACCTACAGTGAAGAAACTATACTAAAAATGCTAACGAACCTGAATCCCTCCAACCACTTCACTGACCCTCTTCCTGCAAACCACTTAAAATACTTCATTCTGCTGGTACTGCCCCTACGGACGAAGATCATAAACACCTCCCTCCTCCAAGGAACCATCCCAGAAATCCTTAAAATGGGGCAGGTATCCCCTATCTTAAAGAAGCCATCGGCAGACCCCAACGGACTTAAACAACTATCGCCCAATATCAAACACAACTTGGCAAACACATAGATCAATTCAACCTGCTCAACCAATACCAGTCAGGCTTCAGTGCAGGTCATAGCACTGAATCAGCCATGACCCACATAATAGATGACGCACTAAGAATGTGTGACCAATAGAAGCCTGCTTACTAGTCTTGCTTGACCTATCTTCGGCCTTTGACACCGTCAAACACAACAACCTGCTAGATCTCTTGAAACACAGAATAGGACTATTGGGCTCGGGGCTTACCTGGTTCACCTCTTTCCTCCACAATAGATCACAAAGATTCAAGGTTAAACAATCCTTATCTAAACCCGTCCCAGTCACTCTAGGAGTTCCGCAGGGATCTTCCCTTTCACCCACACTTTTCAACCTTTTTATGGAACCACTCACCCAACTTCTCAGCTCCTCCAAGGTCCATTACCACATGTACGCAGATGACACACAACTCTACATAAAGATCCGCTTCCTTGAGGACATCAAATCTCTCAACTCAACACTTCATAAAACGCAGACCTGGCTGGCCAAAAACCATTTGAAGCTAAACACCCTCAAAACTGAATTCCTAGTAATCGCTCCCCCCAACCAATTGTCCAACATAAGAGAGTGGATGAATCCTCTAACACCACTCAAAGCCCAACCTCTCATTATCAACTCAGCAAAATCGCTGGGAGTAACGCTGGACACAAATCTAAACATGCAGAAACACATTAGCGCCTCTACTAAAGGAGCAAACTTTCAAATAAACACTCTGAGAAGACTGAAACCCTTCCTGCCCGCAAATGACTTTAAACAGGCAGTACAAGCGCTAGTTATCCCAAGAGTGGAATATGGGAGTGTCGCTCTTTGCGGCCTTCCCAGATCGACGACGGCCCGCTAAGAGCTTCAATCAACACTGCCACTAGTCTCATCACCGGCTCTAAAAGAAATTGTCACAATTCCCCAGACCTTAGAGCCCTCAACTGGCTACCTTTCGAGGCTAGAATTCACCTGTAAATTGCATGTATTACGCACAAGGCCATACATCACAATACCCCGAGTTACCTAATGCAGAAACTGGTACTATCTTGTGGTAACCGAACCTCCAGAATTTCCAAGAATCTTCTTCTGAAACGGCAAAGATTTGGCAAGAAGAAAACTTACATCCGGACTTTCTCAGGAATGGCGCCCAGCATCTGGAATGCCTTGCCCCCAGAAACGAGACAGAACCCATCTACTGCCTCTTTAAAAAAAGAAGTGAAATCTATACTCATGGCCAAATTTACCTGATCTATATATACACCCCTGTAATATATTTGCTTGCATGTTATAGTTATTACTCTGTATTAGACTCAGCTATATTCTTAACTATGTTTTGTCCTCTTTCTTATATATGTCTTGTAAAGCGCATTGATACCCGCAAGGCTCTTGTTCGCGCCTATATAAAACCTTCAAAATAAATAAATAAATAATATTTATCTTAACATACTGATAAAGATGTATTCAATTAATAATTTATCCTAAAGCAATCTAACTTCAATGTGCTGTCGTTCATCTTTTGCAATCTGATTCATTCAGGTCCTGGGACAGAGTTGGTCCATGATGCTCTACCATCCACAAGTGGAGGGAGTCAGTCAATCCGAGGAGAGAATTCACTCCTCCTCCAAGCAACATGATCTGTGGCCAGCACTGCTCAAATAGAAGATGAGGAAGACCAGGTGGAGAATGAAGATGAGTACTAGCTGTTCTAGGAGGAGGACAAGGATGAAGATGAGGGCATTGTTGCCCCATTGCCTAAAAGACTGAAGGCTTCTTCAGGTCAGGGCAGCAGTGTTTCTCGAACCTTTCTTCGGAAGCTTGCCAGTCCCCAGCATGTCTTCAACCACAGACTACGGCCGCATATGCATCCATCCCCTCCACACAGCCCTTACCTCATAGGTCAATATGTAGCTTCTTCTGCACACTCCATCCGTGGAGGTGAATTTCAGGCCTACTTTCAATCCTCTGAAGGGGAGAACACCCCTGGTCCCTGGTGAGGCACAGGAGTCCCCCATGCATGAATCTCCTCACTAAAACCCCCCCATATGCCACCCCTCGCTGTGCTGAGCAACCGGCTGATCATGTTAGACGGCAATATTTGAGAGTGGGGCTGGCTTGGGATCATGTGGGACACTGAGGATCAATTTTGCTCAACAACAAAGTGTTGTGCTGCCGGATATAGTGAGCTTGGAGCTACTCTTTCTAACATTTTAGACTCAATTCAAGGTCTGTCTCAGGTGATTTCCAGGACCTGTGTCTTGAAAAATGTTATGAAATGTTGCAGATAAATGACAGATTCATCAAGAATAGCGAAGTATTTATAGGGGAAGCAAGTGCGAGACACCATGCCTTAGTCATGGAGATGATGAAGGCAATGACCAAATGTTGCCAAAGTCTAGCTTCACAAGCAACGCATGCAGAAGAATCTACACAGCCACATGCACATTCAACTGCACAGTCACTTGCTCAACCTACCCTGCCAGCTGAAGCCCTGTCCAACCTCCCAGAACATTGCGTAGGCGAAGTAGTTGGAGAAAAAAAACCTTAATAGCGGTATCTAAACATTATCTTGAAATAAATATCCTTACACATATAACACCTTTAACCTGGGTTGTCATTTTGATTTTTTTGATTGCTTTTTCTTAGTCTACAGCCTAAAGTTTTATATCTGTTTTCTTCTATGTGTATTTTGCAGTTTAAGACATTTTTTTGTGAAGAAATCATATGTAAAGCAAGTTTAAAATAGCAAGACATTTACATCAAAGATCATTCTATGCAACAAACGTTATCCAAAATAATTGAAAGAGTGGTGATTGAGGTAAGCAAATTATTATACAGAATTATCTTTTCATACAAAATCAAATATTGACTTATTAACAAAATAACTATCCATACGATTGTGAAAAATGAACACAAATAAACTATTCTTATAGAATCGGATTTTAATCTTGGAGGGGGTTGCCTAAAAAAGCGAAACTTCAGGATGCATCTAGGAAAGTATATATACAAAAGGAATAACTAAAAAATCCAAAGTCAAAACTCAGTTTAAAGTAAGGTTCCATGGTCAAAATAAAAAAGAACATCAGACCCCTCGAGGCACATTTTTGATGATAAATAGGGTCTGTGCCTGGCCGGAAAAGTCCCTTGGCTTCCTTGCTCTCTGTTTTAATAATATTAAAATCCTGCTCGGCCACAGACAATAAATGGCTACTTGATGCAGGGCCAAACACCTCATAGAGCAGGGTAACAGGGTAAACAGTGATGATGGACAAACAGGGAGACAGGATGACAGGAGGTGAGAGGGTTTTGTGGGTAAATAGGAAACTATTGCTGCAGTTAAGGTGGTTATGGTGGCAGTTACACTTAACATCTGCTCACAGACAGTCTCTTGGTGCATCCAGGGCTCTCCGATTAAGTCCCAGAAGATCACTCTCTGAGCTTCAACAATTGATGTGATGACCTCCTTGACTGCAGCCACATGAACAGACTCGCAGAGAATGAATTGGCCATCACAAGAGGGGTGTGGGTGTTGGGGGAGATTGGTCCCTCGACTCACGATCTCCTAGGCGGACGCTGGGAGAAGGAGAGTCAGGGGGTGCAGCTGGAGACCCCATTGGAATGGGGCTTCATTAGTTAGGGAGGGGCTGGGGCAGGCCCATGTGGGTATGGGGCCTGCTCTATGGACACTACTGCAAGTTCTTCTTGTAGGTCAGGAAGAGAGGCTAGGCCTTCATCTCCCAGCCATGTGGTGCCCACTCCCACCACCACTCCTCAGAGCCTGTTCAACCTTTACCCAGAGTCTGTTTGCTATTGATCGTGTAATTCTCAGGGTAGGTGCACTACCTCTGCTGTTGCTCGGTTCTTCCTCCTCCTAGCTGGTGGTGTCAATGAGACGGGCCAACCTCTGAGTCGAGTATCTTCATTGCTGCCCCTGGTCCTGCTCTACTGGTGGTTGGCTTACCCAGACCTCTGTTACGGATTAAAAACACAAATGCATATGTTCAGTGATTCACAAAAGAACAGAGCATTCTTTAACATGTTTCTGACATTGTAGTTGCTTGACCAAAGGACTGTCTATTCTGTGCTTTCATATGTTAATGGTGTGAAATAGCTGTCATAAAATAAACGAATTCTCTATAAAGATACTATCTCACATTCAAAGTCTAATCACATTTTGGTGAGAAGTTTTCATTTTAACTATTTAAAAACAGCTTCCAAAAAAGGGTAGAAAATAAAGGGTATGCACTGTTTACCCTAAAGTAAAACAGGATCTATGAAACACATTACAAAGCAATGCAACTGAATGTGTATCTTAATATTTATGGAAATGGAAAATTTGTATTTCATTATTTGTAAAGGTTGTGAGCTCTCCCAAAAAGTGCTATGCATGTAGTGTCAGAAATAAGGTATAGTAACACACTGTCAGCCTTTACAATATGTTCCAAACTAATTAGTGGTCATGACAAACACAAAAACCGAAAAGCATGCATGTTAGTACATAGAGACATCAGAAATTTCCAAACAAATTAGAGGGTAAAGTTGCAAAATCAACATGCCTGTCCCATTGTTTTATTGTAAGACATTGTACTTAAAATCAAATTAAATCCAGTCTGACTTCTGTATTACAAGTCCCAGAATTCTTAGAAAAACCATTAGTGGTTTACATACTCATGCATAGACCTGCAAAACTCTGCAGCTTTGAGACAGGTTATGTTAAAGTTTACAGGACATCTAAATCCGAACTCTTGACAAATTATGTGAAAAATACTAATCTACATGTACTTACCGTCTCTCTGGTACTCAAACTCTTCCAGCTGAGCATGGAGGGTTGGCCAGGCGACTCTCCTCCTCCGTAATGATATAACGCAGAGGTGCTGTGCATGTGGATGTGGCTGGAAGGACAAACTCATTTTGTTCTGGGTCTTAATACAGCCCCCCCAAAAAGGTCCTCCCAGTACTGAAAATGATTTTAAAATGGCTGACTTCCTCTTCCTGTATCTTACTTCGTGTGTATTTGCAGTATGCGGAGATCTCTGCTCTGAGTGCGGAGACTGCCCCGTGTACAGAGAAAATCCTCTGCACACTGGGCAGAGAGTATGCGGAAGGGAGATACTGTACATGTAATAAACCAGAAATATACTACATAAACTGGGTAAACATGTAAAAGATGAAGTCTAACATGCTAATACATGTGATATACCAAATTAAATAAACTAAAAATCATTAAACAAAAAAAGGCCACATTTCAAATTTTTCAGCAATGCATTTATGTGACAAACAATAAGCAACGTGAACAGAGTGGTCTCCGGATGGCATTTATGGACAGTTTGTTAAATATCCAACATTCATCATTGACACCAGACTGTCCGGTCACATGAAAGGGGTAACCAAACTAGCTGCTCAAGAGAAAAGAAGGGTTGAACGGCCGATCAGACACCAGCATATCCTAGCCTCTGTTTAGTTCAACACCCCTGATACCTGAATGTGGAAGTAGGTGAGGGTTCAGAGCAATCTGTAAGCCCTTTCGTGCCACAATCTTGTGCAGCACATAGGCTACAATAATCTGGCACACAACTTCAGGGGAGTACACCAGCAGTCCCCTTTATGCTCAAGACATCTGAATCGCGGCTTAAAGTGCCTTTTATAATGGTTTGGTATGAACTTGTGCCCAATTGTACCCCTGCTGAGATACTGTGGTTGGAGGACTAGGAGAGAGAGCATAAGCTGCATCACTTGACTGGGAGAAAAAAATCAATACAACTGCCCTCTGTTGAATTTGGTGTTCATTATGTATGCATACAAACATGCAGTCTGTGCCAGGGTCATGTGTTTTGCTTGTGTTGACGTCATTATTTAATAACATTTACAAATAACAATACTAGCTCTTTATGAGGAGTCAGTACTTACCAAGTAGCCACATGTCAACAAATTCGGCAGCAACCAAATGACGTGCAACAGGTGACTGGAAAAGAAAGCTGTTGTATATGCTACCAGGAAGCACAAAATACCCATCTGTAAATCAACCTCTGGCATCACAGACAGGTTGCACGTTGATTGAGTGCTAGTGGTGTCTGTTGCAGAAAAGACGTGCCGCGTAGTGAGGTGGCTAAAGTGCCACATTGGTACAATCAATGACACCTAGTGTTGTATTCTGGTCTTCTCACTCCTGGATTACATCACCTACAGAGTACTTTCATCAATGTAACACCTAGTATGAGGGTAGTGGCAAAGGGCATACAAATCCTTTGCCACCCTTTGCCTTTCTGCCAGTGACTGTTGTATGGCAATGTAGAGATGCAATCCTCGGTAGATGCATCTCAGGACATGATGCAAGCATTGGGACTGGCTGGATTGTGAGATGCCAACAATGCCACAGGACACGTATGAAATGATCTTCTGGTGAAAAAAATGAAAGGCAGCTAGCACATTCACATATGCTGGGATAGTTTGGGAGCGGCCTGCTTGAGGATCATGTCCCTGCAACCATGTCCAAGATGAATATATGTTGTTACTACGCATTCCGTTGCAACGCATGCCTTTACCACGCATGCGTTACAAAGAAATGTTTTTTCTTCGCATTGCCCTCACCTCGATCTTGCCTTTACCCTGCTTTTTCGTTTTTGGGGGGGAGACCCCCCCAAGCCCCCTTTCTTCTTTTTTTTTCCTTTTTCTTAGGTTTTCGGCGACACTAACGAAGGACTGACGCTTTTTTTTTCGACCAGGAAGACGTTTTTCCGTGATGACGTTGCTTGCGTGCTAAAGACGTCGTTGAAGCAATACGCGTTGTGAAGACGTTTACGAGGTAAGTGTACCGTTGTAAACGTAACGCGTAGAAAATGCTTCGTGGTAAAGGCTGTTTCCCGTCCAAGATGACATCAGGTGTGAAGCGATATCTCCTTGAATTATTCCTTCTCAAAAGAAGGGGCAACCCCACAACGACAGTGAAAGTAAGGAAATAGTTTGTTGGTGTGTGTTTCCTATTTATGTCTTGTGTCTGGCTGTGATTGGTTGTTGGTGTGATGAGATTCAGAAGGAGATGTGTGTTGGACATGAGAAAAAAACACATTTTTATTTCAAGTAGGAACTATAAAAGTACATTTTGTAACTATAAATGTGTTTTGTTGCTGAGTCCCGTTGCTTTCTAAACAACTCCCTGCACATCCATAAACCTTTTCTTACTCCTCCCTATTGTCCTCACATTTGTAACATAATCTGCAACTTTATCCGCTCACTCCCTTGTTTCCCTCCCACATTTACAACTAAAACATATACTTACGTGTGCAGAGACTCTGAAGTCAGAGCAGATAACTGCACATAAAAAGATAGGGCAGGCGGAGGCATAAAACTCTGCACATAGTTTGTAAATAGCATTTTGTAGTATGTTTTTTAGTACTACAAAGTGCAGTTTTTCAATCAGGCCCATAGTGTTCATGTGTGCTGTTTCTTGATGTGTACTACTACTACTTAAACTTCTATGTTTTTTCTAATCACTAGGGTGAGCGTGACCCTTTGTGGCATGTGAAACATGAGCCTGTGGCACCTCATATTTAAGGCTAGCTCGCAGTGCTGGATGCTTTGTAGTATCTGGCTCTTTGGAAAATGGACATGGACAATTCTAGAATTCAATTCCTTGCAAGGGTGGATCACCGTACAGTATTTGTTCACGGTACTGGCTGCCAGTTGTTACAGATGTCTCCTTTGCCCTATAGGTGCTTCAAATTTCCAATGTTTCATTTTGCTGTAAGTACGAGTTTCACCTATATATATATTTTATTTATGAAGTTATATATAGCACAAAAAATACCATTTCTGGTATCAGAGCGCTGTACAATGGGAAAATAACAGAGGATGTACACAAAGTAATGCAGAGATCAACAAGGAACATAATAAGTAATGTCATAAGGATAAATGAGAAAAGATAAATGAGAAAATGTAAAAAACATGGGAAGCACAAAAGATAAAAATTATCAGGAATGACAGGATTCACATTGGTAAAGTTAAGAGGTATCACATCAGTGGGGCAGGAAGCTGTTCAGTAAAAACATGTTTACTTCTATTTTAAAAAGGGTTATTGACTCCTTGGTCTTGGTCTCCCGAGGAAGAGAGTTCCAAATATGTGTGGGAATTCTGGAGAAGGCTCGCTTGTAGGTCTTTTTATTGAATTTTTGGGGTTTCAGCAGTAGAGAGCTTGTGCTCCAAGAAGGTATATTCACGCCAGATAGAACCAGTTTCAGAGCCAGGTAGCAAGGAGTGTTGTGCTGGAGAGCTTTGTGTCATGCAAGCAATTTTTAGATGAATCCTTGCCTCATAAGGTAGCCAGTTCAGTGAGTGTAGGACAGGGGTGATATGATCACCTTTTTTCATGCCTGTGATGAGCCCGGCAGCCGCATTCAGGGTAGCCCTCAGAGGCGCTAGTTTTATTTTAGGTCTGCCCACAAGGGTAACATTCCCATAGTCAAGTGTGGAGATCACAAGTGCTTGTACCGCGGTTTTGAGTTCTGCAATGCGAGAAAAATAGATTTAAGTTTTCTTCATGCGTGAAATTGGTGATTGGTCCCTCTGGTGGCGGCGCTGCTGTGCTGCATGGAGAGGGTGTTGTCCAGTATTATTCCTAGGTATTTTGCTGAATTAATGAGATGGGGGGTACTATTCAAGGCTGTAAGATGAGGGAGCCAGTATTTGATGTTAGAGGTAGAATTGGGTAGAGAGATTGAGAGGAATTTGGTTTTGAGTGTATTAAGTTTGAGGTTGCTACGAGTCAGCCAATATTGTGTTTTTGTTAATGTGGTATTGCGGGTGCTGTTGTCTCCAGGTGAGACCATTTTCATATAAAGTTGCATATCATCAGCATACCAATGGTAGGAGATGTTAGAGTTTGAGGATTTTGGTCAGGGGTTCCATGTACAGATTTAATAGGGTGGCAGAAAGCGATGAACGTTTGGGTACACCAGTCATGACTGGTGTGTGGTCGGATAGGGCTTGGTTGATCAGGATTCTTTGAGACCTATTTTGTACTAATGAGGAGAACTATTTTAACACAATCCCGGAGAGACCCATCCTGATTTGTAAGAGGTTCATGAGAATATCGTGTTTGACCATGTCAAACGCAACTGAAAGGGCAAGAAGGATTAGTAAGCAGGACTCATTTTGGTTGAGTAGACGTAAAGTGGCGTCGACAATGTGGACCATGGCAGTTTCAGTACTGTGACCCAGTCTGAAGCCAGATTGGCAATGGTCAAGGAGCTGGAATCAGGGATGTGGAATTCCTATAGCCGGCTCCCGGGACATATTGTTTGGGGTCAAGGCCAACAAGTTTCCATGTGTATTTTGTCCTTTGGACAAGTAGGCCCAACCCCCTCCATCACAAACCCTTTTGCCTGCCAGTTTATAGTCCCACATGATGGATCAGGGAAAGCATTGCCTGCAGTTAAAGTAATATTTGTTTCCATGGTTTAACGCTGTCAAACTTGTATTTATGGTTCATAAATGCAAAACCTTTATTATTAGGGTGAGCGATCTAAGTACATGTTGTAAGCTCATACTACTACTGACAGTGGTTAAAGTATAACAATGGGTGCACACGCTTCCATTGTTTAGCACTATGAGGCTATGCATACTGCTCCCAGAATTCTCTCTGATTACATGCAAATATATGGAGACGCTTGAAAGCAAGATTGATTATTCTTTGCTTTCAAGATAAATTGTTCACAAAAAAAGCTAAAACATTTAGCTAAACTACTGTAACATTTTAGGTAGCGTTTTTCTGCAGCATCATTTAGTAAAATGTGTTGATGCATGCTAATATTTCCCAAAAATATTCATAATGGAAAATCACTGTAACCAATTTTAATAAGATTATGGGAAACATAAAAATAAACAAGCATTGGTAAAGCCAATAGGTCTTAAATTGTTGGTCAGTCTTTTGGTTTTATCAATGCGTGACTTGTTTTGGCATGTTTTTTGTAAAATCTTATTGGTGTGGGTGCTGCTGGGCCCTCATCATTATAGCAAACATTGGCAAAAGCAAAAATTGTTTCTGTCTCAAAAAGCACACATTGCCACAGTAGTTCCTGGCACTGAACAAAACGACTGTGTCAATTACGCTACTTGTGAAAGAACAGAATGCTGTCATTCACAGTGAACCTAGCCAACTGACAGAGAGACATTTTAATAAACACCATGCCATGGTTAATGCCAGACCAAATTAGGGGGCCAATTATTAAGTAAAGTCTCAAAAGTGCACTTATGTCCTTGCATTAAGTGCAGATATACGACTTTCCTGAATTCACAAGACTTTACAGAAGTAGGCCAAGAAATAGTACTCCTAGAAAATATTTTTGAACTGCATTTTAGCATGAGCAAATATGCATGTGTAGATTTGCTCATGCGAAAATCTGAGCGTTTGCAAGTTTACTTTCCCTCCAACCACTTTTTTCCCAACCCAGGAAGAAGTTTTATGTCTGCCATTGTCAGGAGTAAATATCCAACCTTTCTCAGTATGGGAAAAGATTAGTGAAGAGCTGGTGAAAACCCTCAAAACATGCAAGTTAGTAAGTTTGCACAGACTCAAAAGGGCATTCCAACCCTGGAACTGTTGCTTAACTTCAGCACCAGTATGTATATCTGCGGAAATGTGGCAACCATAAGGAAATTGCTAGTATTCATAACCTGCTATGGAAGGAGCCCTGGCATATTCAGAGAGGCTATTTCGGAGCTCTTATATAAGGGTATTGCTGCCATAATTTGTCACCGCATTACATGGCACAAAAGGGACAAGTGGTTTTTGTTACAGGACAAGTAGATTTATGAAGTTACCTGCCCCATGGACAAGTAGATATTTTATTAAATTCCACACCCCTGTGGAATTGTGGAATCTGATTACAGAGTTGATGATGAACACCTTTTTCCAGGAGCTTGGCTAAAGTAGAGATGCTGGAGATAGCGTTGCAGTTGTTGGGGTCAGAAGGGTCGGAGTTGAGCTGTTTTCAGATGGGGTAACTTGGCCAATTTTTAGACAGTCAGGAATGGAGCCTTGTGTGAGAGAGGCCTTGATAATCCTGGTCCATAAGGGGAGTAGGAGGTGTATAGACTTGTTGAGGAGTTTGGAGGGAAGGGGGTCACCGAAGTGGTTCAAGTATTTGAGGGAAGTCAGTAGTTTTAAGATGCTGTTTTCCTCAAATGCCTGGAAAATGGACCAAGAGGCATTGTTGTTAGGTTTGGGTAGGAGAATACCAGGGCATACTTCCTGAGATATAGAGGTGAGGTGAGGTGTGGCTTTGATTGGAAAGAGATTCACAGCATTCTGGAGATCAACGTCAATTAACTTTATTTTCTCACAGAAGGATGCACACTTTTCGTACTTTGGTACTGTTTTTATGTCTGAAGAAGGGGAATTGCATTTCCCAGTAATTCGATTTTTGACAATTTCAAAGAGTTTTTCAGGTCGGTTTACGTATTGCTGTTGTCGAAAATAAGATGATTTTGAGCTTCTAATGCACCTATTATAGGCGCTCAGTTTTTGCCGTAGAAGTTTGAGGTTAATTGGAGAGGGGGTCACTCTCCAAGCTTTTTCCGCACGTCTAAAGGAGCGGCATTCCTCATTAAGGCTACAGTTGAACCATTGGTTAGATATTTTTATAGGAGCTCTGTATAATTGTTTTGGGGCATTGAAGTCTGGGATGTTGGACAAAGAGTTAACATAGTGCTCTGTGAGGTCTTGTGTGTCACACATGTTAGTGGGAGGGGACAAGAGATTGTGGCTGATAGCAGACAGCATGCCTGGGTTGATGTTACGGGTGTCTCTAACCTAATGCTTGATTTTCACTGGCTGACCTTTAAGGACGGTAACCTTTTCAGGTATGGAGAAGGTGATGCAGTGATGGTCGGTCCAGTCGCACAGTTAAATAGAGTCAGTATGGATGGTGTTCTCCTTTGCTGTGATACATCTAAAATGGTCCCTTTAATATGAGTAGGCCTGTTGCAGGCTTGAATCAGGTTGAGTTCATGGAGGAAGACCTTGAAACAGTTACTAGTGGGTCACTTGTGTCTTTCCAATGGATGTTGAAATCACAGAGAAAGATCTGATTTTTGTGTGGATCATTGTTGGTAGAAATGATCTCCATGATTTGATCGGTGAATTTATGATTATCTCCAGCTGGGAGGTTGATCGTGTGCAGTGTGCAAATTGCATTGCCATTGGATGAAATGTTGATCTTCAGATATTCGAAGGAGGACATTGGCATAGTATATGACCGTTTTACTGAGAGGCTGATCCGTATATGCAGGCTAGTCCACCTCCGTGGTGGTCAGTGCAGCCCAGACGGATGATGTCATGGGTGGGTGGAACTAGGATGTCTAGAATAGTGGATGAGGATTAATTTAATCAAGTTTCCCTGATAATTAGGAGGTCTAGGTCCAGGTTGAGTAAAAGATCTGCTATGTAAGCAGCATGTTTCACTGTAGAACGGCAGTTGAGTAGCGAACATTTGAGGTAAGTTCTGGTGACATTGGTAGATGCATGTGCGATGGGGACTAGATTGAGTTTCGCTAGGTTAGTGGATCTGGGTCTAAGATGTGGTGCCCTGGGAGGATGGGCGATAATTGTTGGAATATTTTCTGTGGACATAACAAGTTCAATTGGGTTGGGGTTGTATGAGGTTAGAAGGGTGAGGAAATTGGTGTTCAATAGGTGTAGGATTAACCTTTTAGGACGGGTGGAATGGTCTCGATTCGGTTTACATCTCCATCTGGGTTCAGTACCCTTGGTGTTGGCACGGCTATCAGCAGTAGAGCGTTTGTGGATGGGTATGTTAAGGTACTGGTGGTGGATTAATTGATTCGACCGATTATGTTCCAGGTTAGAGGTGATATGTAGTAGATTAAGGATGTCGGCCCTCATCGGCAGAATATCTGATTTTATTGCATTAAGAATATAATAGAGTTGGGAGGTAGTATTGTGGTTAAAGTTGTTTTCAAGTGGATTGGGTGGGATTGTGTATTATTTTGGTGATGAGGGGAGCGGTCCTCGGTTTGAGGCCATGTATAGGAGAGTCGAGAGTATCCAGAGGTAAGGTGATGGGATTTTGGTCAGAATTTGTGCATTGAAGTGGGGCATGAAGGTAAGATGGCGGGTGGTCATGGAGATTTGAGGTGGAGAGACAGCTATTGAGTTCCTGTTTGGTGATAGTACTGTCATAGAGGGAGCTTGTCGACTTTAAGGAGATGGGTGAAAGATAGCTAGTAGGAGCCATTTAACGGTATCATAGTGTTGGCTAGATGATTAGGAGTGATGTAGCTCCTATCCTGACTTAGAACAGGGTTGATAATTAGTTCACATGTATGTTGGGTAGGAAAGTTGTCGTAGTGATGGCTTGGTGCAGGGTTGGTGACTTTGTATGAGGAGGTATTATGATGAGTAAATATACCAAGGGTGAAAGAGTAGGTGTCTGCCATGGGAGAGTAGTGGGATGAGGTGGGGGAGGGATTGGATGGGATGTGGTTATCAATAGGAAGAGAATCTGTGGAGAGTTTGGATAAGGGGTTGTATCATTGTCTAGCTTAACCTTGAGGTAGGGGAAGAGGAAGTCAAAAACTTCCAAGTTGTGGTTAGAAGATTGAATGAGCACTGTACTATTGTTATAGATGGAGATAGTGGCTTCTGGATTGTACAGAGGAGAGGATGAGATGGTAAGTTTATAGCCATGAGGTATTTTCTTGGTGGAGGTAGTGTTGAGTGCGGAGGAAAGCACTTTTTTCCACTGAGCATGACAATTGGTGAAAAAGATAAGGTCATTAAGTATCAATCCCTTATTAATGCTAAAGTAGGGATCTTTTATTAGTGTTTCTTTATTCAATTTGAGAGTTTTATGCTTGATAGTTTTAGTAGCATTTTTTGTTAAATAAAGGGCATAATTGATATTAAATGAGCTGTGGCCTACGGGGGACAGTATGAGGGGTTTACACTGCTGTTTTGGGATGGTTCCATGTTGAGTGCCATAAGTAGTGCGGAGCAGAAGAGAGAGACTAGAATAAGTATAGTGTACTACCAAGATGGCTGCTCTTATGCAAGCAGTAGTGAGGGTTGCTTCTCGAAAGGCTGACAAGTCCTGTTTCGGTTTTTATTCACGTGTTGAGGTGGACTGTCCTATGTCGCTGCTTATGAGAGTGGATGGGAGAGGGATCAAAGGACTGAGTTGGGGCCATCTTGGATAGCAAATGCTTATCCAGAATTGGGGAAAGGAAGAAGGAAGTGGATTGAAGGTGGTGTTACAATGGCTGCCGTGTAAACTGTAAGTATTCTCCTGGGTGTGTACAGTTAAAATAATGAAGCAAACACAAGGAGATGATGGACGGTGTGTTGAAACTTTTCAAACACTCACCGCCAGTCACAGATCTGGGTTGAATCCATCATCGTTCTTTAGCTCACTTTGCCACCTCAGTTCAGACCCAGCTATATGCAAATCAGTCTTGACCCTGTGCCTCATGAGAACAGTCCAGCCCCAACTGCCAAGCCAGATCTTCCCTGAACCAGAAACAAGCATCCTGGGACCGGTTTCGGGGTAACACCACTCATCAGCCAGGCTAGCTTGAATCCAGTGGCAAAGTGAGCAAGGAACCCACGTCTGGGCATACCCTGCCAACTTAGGGCAAACAAAGCAAACACAAGGAGATGATGGACGGAGCACTGAAACTTTTCAAACACTCACCCCCAGTCACAGATCTGGGTTGAATCTATCGTCGTTCTTTAGCTCACTTCGCCACCTACGTTCAGACCCAGTTCAAGACTGATTTGCATATAGCTGTTTCTGCATAGGCTATTATGTGGTTGGGTCCCAGCTTGTGAGAAATTGTACATGCATTTGTGTCTTCAGTGACGGAGGACCATAGAAAGAAAAACAGTGTTTAATCGGGGCTCGCAAGAGCTGGTCTTGCTCCAGGCCCTGTGGATATACTCGGTGTGGTTAGTTGTCCATGGCCACTATTTGTCTCTCAATAGGTCATAACAATGTAGGGTCTACTGAACAAACATAACCTAAATCATCATCATCAAAATCCCAGTGCTCTCAAAACTCCCTGCAGTGACTGTTGGTCATTTGGCAAGGGCAGGACATAATCTCTTCCAGACAGAAAGCCGCAATATTTTTGCCCATCTGCAGATATTTCCAACCATAATAATTTAACTCTTGGTTGAACAACATTGGAGCTAACCTTGTTAATCACAGTCGGGCAAGGCCTTAAAAAACATAATCAACCTCCAGAAAATGCATCTTCTATAAGTATCGGATCATCCAGTTACTACACTTCATTTCAATAAATGAGCATTGTAATATTTAGTAGAATATAGACAGGGATTTTTAAACCTTGGGGTAGAACGGTTCACATCAGTTTTTTATTTTGGTAAAATAAACTAGTGTAAGGCTGTGAACCTTTGCCTAGAGGCAGCTACAGAAACCAAACATAAAATAACAGACTGGTTAAATGCTGACTGTAGGATTTATTTTTGTGATTGTTTTGATTATAATGAAAATGTTATTGAATTTTTCCATTTTATACAAGAAGTTGACAACTATCAGACCGTCTTCAGTAAGTAGCACAATATTTCAGTGTAGGAATTTCACAGTTCCATTCAGTCTAGGCCATAATGATGTAACCATTTCCCCCATACTCTTTTTTGTGTTTTTTGGGACACACTCTAGACTTACGTTTGGCTCATGAGTCCATCACCACCCTCCAGCCTTCCTGTGTCAGAGGGGAAGTGGGAGCGTCAACACTTGGCGATGTCATGCTTGGCTAGAATGATCCAAATGTCCCCCCTCAATCCAGCACAGTCCTCCACAATACCAAATAGGGCTATTCTTAGGGAGGGTTGTACACCCTCTCCCAGCACCCGAGATCTCCTCAAACACCCTTCACCAATATCACCGGAATAACTGAGCAGTCCCTTGTGACATGTTAGAAGTTGTCCTCTGCATGTTGGCATCGGGTACGTGAGGGTGCAATCAGCTTGTTGGCCCGCCAGAGGCACAGTCATGAGCAGAAAGATGAATTGAATGAGTCATAGTCTGAAGGGTATCTCCAGCACTCTCAGGGATATACATGCTTCTCTCCAGTCTGGCTCATCGAGGGGGTCCATCCACTTGGTTTTCAGGTCCTGCTGGGAACTGGGGGAGTTATTAATTAGGGATCCATATGTCGTGGCAATACCTCCCTTGCCCATGGGGCCCATAAGAAGTTGTTGCTCCAGGGGCCTGTATTCTGGTGTGGATTGCAAGAGTATGTTTTGGGGATGAAGGGTGTGTCGCATTTACAAGTATCAGTAGAATTGGGATCTGTGCAGGGAGTATTCGCTTTGGAGCTCCTGAAAGGATTTTAAATGAGAACCCTAGCATACATCACCTATTTTAGAAATCCCAATGAGGAAGTATAATGTAGTCATGTGCCTGCTTAGAAGGGGGTTTTGAGGCTGAGTTTCTGGTCCCAGCCCATCTATCTCAGGGCTGAGCGCCACGACCAAAGGAACACTCTGGTAATGTCAGGTAGAATTTGGGGGATCGGGTCTCCATAGAGCAAGCTGAGTATTTGGTCCTCACCAATTCAGGCCACCTCAAGACGAAACTGTGGATCCAACCCTTCTCCACTCAGCCAATTATTCACATTCAGGAGCTCTATCCGAGAAAGGCCCACATAGATTAAATACAGGTCGTGGAGGAGTTCCTTTGGTTCACATTCAGGAGCTGCAAGACCCAATAGTATAGGTGAAGCTCTGCCATGCCTAGCCCCTCATCATACATGGGTGCTATGCAGGTACCATAGACCACTCTAACTGGCTTGTTCTGCCAGGCGAAAGAGTGGATTTTGGCTGTTATTTTCCAAAACCAATCCCAGGAAATCAAATGAGGGAAGTTTTGGAGCGCGTACAAAATTCACTGAAGCATAACCATCTTAAATAGTGCCACCCTGCTGAATATATCCAATGGAAGTTTGGACCATGTTGTGAGGGCTGTCAACAGTTTAGAATCTAAGGGGGACAAGTTCAGGCTCCATGCAAGGCTCTGATTCAGAGCAATATCCACACCCAAGTATCATCAGCTTAATCTTTGGATTGGCAAGTATACCTGCCAGTCCACTAAACTCAAGTCACCCTTCAGTGGGTCCAAGAGGAACTTAGTCCAGTTGACCAGCAGGCCAGATGCCGCCCCGTATAGAGAAAGCATCTGAAGCAGGATGGGCCAGTGAGGGAAGGTTATGCAAGAAACAGGAGGACATTGTCTGCATAGAGAGCTATGCGGGCCTCCACTGCCAGCCCTCAGTCCCATACCTGGGCATCGTGATGGACCCTCGTTGCCAATTGCTTCATGATCAGAACAATTCACAAAGGGGAGAGATAACATCCCTGTCGGGTGCCACGCCCAATGGGAAGGGATCAGACAGGTTGCCATTGATGCGTATCTGTGGATGTGAGAACAGGATCTTGACATCAGAACGGAAGCTGAGGCCAAAGCCCAATCGACTGAGGATGTCCTCCACGAAGGCCCAGTCAACAATATCAAAAGCATTCTCAAAGGCCTACAGTAGGGCATAAGGGCTTCATATCTCTTATAAATGGGCCAGAGCCAGCTGCACCTTGCGAATGCAGTGCCTGGTGCTCCAATGTGGCATAAATCCAAATTGTTTGGGGTGGACTGGTGGGACAGCAAAGGAAGAAGCCTATTGGCCAATACCTTGGAGTAAATATTAAGTTCAGTATTGATGAGGGATATTGGTTGTTAGGATTTGCATCGATCTGCGGGGTGGCAAGGCTTGTGTAGCTCCACTATAGTTGCCAAATCTAATTCTAGAGGGAAATGTCCCTTGCCAATTGCATCTTGATACATATCAAGGGGGTGGCAAGAGAGGTGTCACAAATCAGTAGTAGTATACCGCCGGGTATTGGTCTGGCCCCCGGTGTCTTCTCCTTGTTTAGTTTCTGGATAGCCTGCCAAATCTCCTCAGCATGTAATGGCTGCTAAAGATCCCGAGGGTCAGATGATTGTAGGCATGGGAGAGGTAAGTCCTTAATAAGCGGGTGAGTAGTTTCTCTGTGAAGCTGTGGATGAGCGGCATACAGCCCGCAAGAATATGTCATGAATGCAGATGCTAAATCAACTACTTTTACTGAGTGTTCCCCATGGGCATTGATCACCCGGGTGACCATGCGAAGGGGGTCATCCCTTGTCACTAGCAGGTACAACAGGTTACTTGAATTATCGCCCCATTTGTTTACCCTCTTGGTCGAGGCCACACAGCATCTGCAGGCCTTGTCAAGTGCCAGTTGTCGAAGAGACGGCATTGTGTCTGTTTGGATGGTTGTTTCTGATAGCAGAGCTCTAGCTTTATCACTTCCTTCTCTAGGTCAGCTGTCTGGTTGCCCACCCCCTGCTCCCAACCCCTCAGGTAAACCCTTGTTATGCCTCGTGTGATAGCCTTCCTTGCAGTCTACACAGTGCCCGGGGAGGAGACTAAGTTTTTATTGGTTGCGAGAAATTGTTTCATTTCCTGTGAGTGGTATTTCATAAAGGGTGCATTTGTGAGATTCCATGCGCTGAGGCGCCAGAATGGCCAAAGTGCAATGTCATTAAGGAGTGGTCTGAGATACCCCGGGGCAGAACGTGGGCCCCTGTTGTATGAGGCTAGTCAAGTTCTGGGAGTAATATAGGATCGATCGGTGATAGGGTATTTTGAGTGGCCTATGACTGTGCACAAATCTGCCTGTGTGGGTTCCATGCCCGTGAAGCATTGTAGTCCCCTGCCCTCCATTCACAACCGCAGACGCTCCCCCCGACCCGCTCCCGGAACCCCAAGGGCCTTTGAAGTTTATCTCTGCCTCTACCACATCATTAAAGTCTCCGCCTAGGACTGTAAGTCCTGGTGACATTTCTAATATCAGGTCTTAGAGTTTCGCTAATGTGTCATTACTCAGAAGTGGGGGAACGTATACACTCAGAAAGAAAGCACTCCTTTAGCTTTCCCTCCAACACCACACATTTTCCTGGGAATTGTGAGACACACAGGAGATGGCATTTGGGAATGTTTTGTGTAGAAGTATTGCTGACTCCCTGGAGCTGCTCATGTATCCAGCATGGAATAGCCTATCGTCCCCTTACCGGGCTAAGAGGTGGGTCTCCTATAACAGCAAGACTGTAGGGGAGTGTCTTTTGGCGAAAATCAACACTGCCGTACATTTAATGTGATCATTAAGGCTGCTGACGTTACAGGTACTAAATATGAACTCACTGAATATGACACTTTACAACGCATGCATTACAATGCGTGTCATTACAACACATTTTTTACATCACAAAATCCATTACAACTCATGTCATTACAATGCATGACGTTAAAACGCATAATCCAGTACAACACAATTACTATTCTACCTCCGCCGGGGCGTTACTTTGGGGAATTCGTTGTAATGGATTATGCGATGTAATGACATGCGTTGTAATGGATTTTACGTTGTAAAACATTTGTTGTAATGACACGCGTTGTAAACAATGTTTTCCAAACTCACTCCTTGGGATATGGGCCTAGCTGGACGGGGGTCTCAGTGACCTCAGTTTGCATGTAGTGTATCGGTGTTGATTTAGCCTGGCGGTCAGATGTGTGGATGTCAGTCTGTGCAAGACTGTCGCTAACAGCATAAACAACAATAACAACAAGCCAGCCCATTCGGGTTATCGTGAGTAACCCCCAACTTCCCCCACTCCATACTTCCCCCCCCCAAGAAGCATCTGTCACCCTGGAAACAGAACTACGTGAATTGTCTAGGACTAGTCTTCCAATTTGAACCAGGCACTGGTTTTTCATCAAAGGATATAGTGGTGTCTACGGGTAACTGCAGAAGTCATCAATCCTAACCTTTCAGGCCCATGGAAGTGTCTGGATCGAACAGGCCAGGTCACTGTGAGCCTCTCAGAGACACTCAGTTGTTTGCGATCAAGGTTTGGTCTAACTGAGTATCATCAGAGTCTGATGAGCCGTGTCTCCTGATTGTGCTTGTACGCTTCCCAGTAGTGGCTTATTAACAGTCCCTTCATGCCGTCGTCTGGTTTGACGCTGCCTGTCCGCCCAGTGTACCTCGTGGGAGGGTCTGGTTGCCCCGGAGGTGCCTCTGTTCTGTCGCCCAATCCCATGCTGCCTTTGATGTCTCAAGAAATGGGATTTAGAGGCATGGATCATCTTAAGCCTTGCTTGGTATAAAAACTTATATATTGCAGTTTCAGGGCCCAAAGCTTCTGCTTAACCCCGTCGAAAGATTTTTTTTGTTGCCGTACTTGGCATGTATAGTATGGGAAAATCTTTATACGTTGAGACTGAAAGGTGAGGTCCCCAGCTCATCGTGCCTCACGTATAATTGTGTTCCGGTCTTTGTAATTGAGGATTTATCAATTGTGCACCATCTCCAGTGACGCCACAGGTCTTGGTTTGCCAAAAGCGTGGGGCCAAGCAGTTGTTATTATGGGAGCTTCAACCTATCCGGTGTTAGGACTGCTGCCAAGTTGGAGAGTGTCAATAGGAGCGACAAGGACGTTTGAGGGGGGAGAGCCCCTCCGCCCGCTTGAACCACCAGAGCACCGGTGTGCAGCACAAGCAGCTGGGGGGAGACTACCCCACACCACGGTTGTAGCCAAGAATTAGCTGTGGGCCTCAAGGCCTGTCGTGCCCCCCTCTAGAGTAGTGAAGTGTCGAGTATGCGAGAGCAAGATCTCTAGGTGTGCCCCCTGTCAGGGGATCAGCAGCTTCTCTGATGGTTTTGTGGAAGAATGGGAGGGAGCACCACATTTGTGATGTGACGACCATCACACGCAGTCTGTTATGCAGGCAAGTTATAGAATAGTCTGCCCCAGAGGGCTCCCCCTGCTCCGTACCTCTGGGGCAATCCTCCAGGGTTGTGTGCTTTTAGCAAAGGCTGGACAGGGAAAGCAGGGTCCGGGATGCCCTTTCTGGGGGTCTGAGTGGCCTCCACCACCCCAGGTCGTTCATTGGGCCGTCATCGGGCTCCATCGTCCTCCACTCTCCAGAGTGGCCTGCACGAGCATTTCCCCGAGGGCACTCTTACTGGCAGCCAGTTGGTCATGACGACTCCAGCTGCACCCTTTGGCTTGTGAACACTTCCGGAGTTCTCCAACACTGCATCAACTGCCTCACCCCTCTTCACCGGGATCAAACGTGCAAAAGAACCAGCTCCCTCTTTCTTCAGATGCCCTGGCGAGGCACTGGTGTAATCTTGCTCTCCCAGCCTATCTCTGCCTGTGAGCCCTCCAGCCTCCGACTGCCTCTGACTGACCATCTTGGGACCACTACTTGGTGTCATGGGGTAAGCAGGGTCCAGGAGCACAAACAGTGAGGCACGAGAAACCATTTTAGTGCCGAGGAGCTTCACTGTAATGGCCAGGGTGTGGGGTGCGATTACGAAGCGTCCACCATGTTGGCCCGCTTGGCCTCGCCCCTTATAGTTGTGATTAACTCAGGAAATGTTGACACTATTTGAGACATTTGTGCCTGTACTTTATTTAGATTTGTGAAGTCCAGACTTAATCTGAAGTCTAGGGCACCATCTAAAGTGGTGCTCTCGCGGACAGGCCAGGCCAGGACAAAGAACATGGTCTATGGAACTATTTCTCCTAAACCCTTTCCATTTATGACTTATGATATTAATATTGCTAGGTAGGCTCTCTTTCGGCAGAAAGCTTGTGATGTTTAAAAGACTGTAAAATTATGAGTTAAGTTTGTTTTAGCATACTCACAATTAATGTATTGGCTCTCAAAAATAAGCATATATTATGATGAGAGGCTGGAATAGTGAGAGATCGTTCCCCTAAACTGGATGTTATTTGTAATACAAGCATTGGCATAGCCAATAGGTCTCGCTTTTGGGACCTTATAAGAATTTAGTTATGCAGCACAATATCCTTGGTGCAACAACATCAACTGTTGCATGGCTAAACACTTATAAGGACCCAAAAGTGAGACCTATTGGCTATGCCAATGCTTGTTTAATCACGGATGTAATTCGGTGTTTTGGCACTGGCATAGAAAAGGGCTTGGGTGTATAGGCAA
Organism: Triturus cristatus; assembly: GCF_964204655.1. Lineage (NCBI taxonomy): Eukaryota > Metazoa > Chordata > Amphibia > Caudata > Salamandridae > Triturus > Triturus cristatus. The sequence continues at coordinate 694,232,098 of NC_140591.1, forward strand.
GTGCTGCGGTGGGTGGGAAAGGGCTTGGGTGGGTGGGAAAGGGTAGACTGCAGTAGATGAAAAGTGCTGGCGGCAGATGGCTAGAGGAGATAAGGTATGGCAGGAGGATAGATAGGAAGGCAAGTCAGGAGCATGTGCTACGGAATGCTTCTTCTATACCTGCACTCACGTTGAGACAACAAATGGATTGCCACTGCTTTACAGATGTATCTGTTAAAAATTGCAGTTGTGGATAACAGCATAATAGGATTCTACAAAAACACCAATGCAGTTCAGAAAAAGAGGAGCTTGTACTGACATGGACCCCCCTATATCTGCACCGATGCAGGAAGAAACTTTCCATGCTTGGTAAGCAATAATTGAGCCACGTTTTTTCCAATAATGAAATCTACTGAGGCATGGATTTGCAGGTCTCATAAACACATATTTAAGCAAGGCCTGCGCATCTTGCGTGCACTACCTCCAATCGGCTTTCAGTACCATTTGTATTGCCGGTAGATGCCTTTCTGATGTAGTGCGGAGCAGTTGGGGCAGACATCACAGGAGAACCCTGACCAGACCGCCAGCCTGACAGCTGCAGTTCTGCAGCGCACTCCTGAAAATAAATCAGGTTAGCCTCAGTAGATTGTCTATACCAAATAAAGAGAACAAACGAGCAGATGGGAAAGCGTAGTGCTTATGATGTATGTGTCACACGGCTCCAGCAGCACCTCCCCGGCCCCCTTCCGTGCTGAAATGCCTCATGCGGTGATACCGCAAGCCCGCAAGCTTTTTTAAAAGCACGCAAGTGTTGCGCGCGGCAGCAGCAAAAGTGATCACGCTACAGATGGCGCCTCGGGCGCTGATAGCTGGCTGCTGCGCGCGTGCACGCAAGCTCTAGGCCGCAGTGGCAGCACTTTCTGAAGCCCTTACTAAAAGTCTCGGCCAGAGCAGCGCATGCGCTGGCTCAGGCGAGACCTAAAAAGTACCCTTACATTTTGTTGGCTCATGTATACGTGGTGCACACCCTTACGAAATGGAACAGTTGTAACAGCCACGACATAGCACCATTTATTTTTCCTTTTTAGTCATGCTGCACAGCATCTCTGAAAAAAGTCAATTGTTCCAGATGGCGGGATCTTTTGGCTTTGCCAATTCATGTTTTAATATGGTGTCAGAGCAGAGAAAAGGTCCTTTGTGTTATGGCTTGGCTTGCTCTCAGAGTGCCTGTGTCCCATCTCTATGAACTTCGATGTTAAGATCTTGGGCTTTCCATTTGTCAATGGGTTTTCCTTTAACTGCTAAGCACATGTTTAAGCTAATTGTGGCAGCCCAGAGTCTTGAATTTTATAGAGACCTGAAACTTTTCATTTCCAGAACCACTAACTCTGATTACATTTTCTACTTCCATAGACAGTTTCTACTAAGAGGAAGTAGACCTGTTGTGAGTTACGAATATTCTTTGTTGCATTGTTGAAAATACATTTTTTTCAGATTTTCTGTAAAGCCTCTACAAGAAATGTTGATGGCCCTATAGTCTGGTCCCTATCTATAAAGGGGACTATGTTTTACTAGACTGTATGTTTTATTGCCTCGCTAGTGGACCAACCACAAATCCTTCGCCACTCTGGATTCTTCTATACCACAGTCTAGCAATGGCCATTCTCCGAGACTCCTTCTGGGCCATGCCCTCGTATATTTAAAGCAGTTGTCTCAAGAAATTCCCTTTTGGTCCTCATTCACGTTCAGACCACTGTAAGATGGTTTATTGGGTTGAGCATGGTCTGTAGAGTCCTCTGTGCAAGTTTCATGGGATGCGCTTGAATACTGGTTGGGACTACTCTTCTTTTTCTCCTTCCATGGTTGATTAAACATACTAGATGGGTGATTGAATGACATGGAGGGAAAATATGGAGATAGTTCAGTTTGTTGTTTTCACCATTACTGGTTGGTCGTATATGGTCGGTATGTCAAATGAGAAGTAACCTGTCTCAATTTTTCATATGTCCCTTGAAATCGATTGGGGTCCTTGTTAACAAAATAATATGGCTAGTCTCATTCTTTGATCTGGACTGTTTCTGAGCACCACACATTGGGAATATGATAAACGCATTTCAAAAACATGACGAGACACTCAGGGCCGGGTTTAGAGCGGTGCGACCGGTGCCACCGCACCGGGTGCTGGCTTCCTGGGGGCGCCGTGTTTGAAAGTTTATTATGCTTTTGAAGCAACTGCTGCAGCGTTTCTTTCCCCGGCAATAAAAGGCCTCACATAAATGTCAAGATAACTCGTGTGATTAATTATCTTCCTGGAGCGAGATCAGCATTTTGTATAGTTGAGGTTTTGACTTAGGTGAAGTTAGTGCAGAGGGTTAATATGCCTGCTGCAAAGAACGTGTACCAAGTAGATTATGCATGATGTAAACAGATCAGCAGGTTACTGCTTTCAAAAGAGGCATCCTTTTGTTACTTGCAATTTATAATTTAAAGTCCTAATATAGAATAGTGAGCTATTAACTTTCAACCTAGAACTGCATACACACTGCAACGTATACATTATTAGAACATTGATTAATGTTGCAAGAAGGGTTAATTTGACTAGAAATCGATTCTTATTTTTAAAGAAAACTCCCAACGATGCTGTTTCTTTTTCGACTCTGAGTTTGTGCTTCTCCACACCAAGCACTCTTAAACTATACTGCCTACCAGTATGGATGACATGTGACTCCTACACTTTTAGTCCTTTGACTTATGTAACATTTCCTATACACTGATTTACACACGTATGATTGATTGTCTCTGTGTAATGTGCGTGTGATGCAAAGTGCTTGGACACCCTACACTGGTATGAGTGGCGCTATATAACTAATTCAATGCATCTGAGAGAGTGTGGTTATGGAGACTTGGTCACTGTTAAAGGGTGCTAGTGAGAGAATCTGTGGTGGAGGTGGTCATTGGGGGGGGCGCCAACAAAAATTGTCGCACAGGGCGCCACCAGCACTAAAGCCGGCTCTGGAGACACTCCACAGTGCAGATAACCCCAAGAATGTTCGGCAGACAAAAGGCTGCATGTGTAAGTACAGTACAGACATAAATAGCGAACTTCCTGTTATAACTTGCAATAGATGAAGTTATGCAGAATGCTAAGGCTGTGCACAACTGTGATAAGTGATTATTATAGTAAAAAAAAGAAACCACTTACTAAATAAGTAACATTTATATAAAACCGTTTTGTACTTCCACTCTGTACTGTATCTGTAGGTTACTCGCATGCTGATGCATAGACCCACTCAGCTATCTTTAGTTAGATCGAAACCTCTGGCATTCTGGTGACACACACACACATATTTACTTACCCACAACCGGCTTTTTTCATGTGAACTATTTGTTTCACTGTAGCGTCTTTGCAAAATCACGACATGCAGGTGAATGCGACGGACCTGTGAAGTCTCTCTCTTAATGGTGGGAGAAGCTGGTTACCTCAAAGTGAACGCGCTCCGTGCGTGTTGAGGTGGCGGCGCGAGACCTGTCTGCGCCAGCAGGCTGCTTTGTCTGATTGGACAAGTGGCAGCGGAGTGCGTGCGTGCGGCGGGCACGCTGCACGCTGCAGGCCCTGGGAGTGGAATGCCAGGAACCTGCGCTAAGGCTAGCAGCAAGACTGCTGCTTCGCTTCAAAATAAATAATAATGAACTTTTCTTCGATCGGAAAAGGCAGGGCAAATGCAGTAAACCGTCACTCTGGGTGTCTTCATGCTGTCTGGAGACTAGAACAAACACCACTGCTGTGAAGCTCGGTTGCTTAGAATTTGTTATGGTAAATCCTAGAGGTTAATATGTAAAAGCATCAGCGTCCTCCAGTATAAAGTTAAAACTACCAGAGAAACCATTCACCGAAAAATAATAAACATTGACAGTTAAACTGATGCATCGCAGTAGCGGAAGGACGATTACACGGAACTCAAAATCCATAGCAACTTACCTTTGCTGACCCTCGGTTCTGCACTGCCCGGTGCTCTAAATAACATTTAGAAGGCAAGAGGGCAGTGTGAATGATGTATAGGAATTCCTAAAGCTGTCTGTTTGCAAAGGAAAGGGACCGTTATCAATCATAGACCACAATCAGGGTACCCTTGTCCAATGCATAGCGGGGTGAAAGCCTAGATGTGATGGAGATAGGCAGGGAGTGCCTTGGTGGTGCATCAGGAGCGGGGCAGTTTTGCAGGAAGTACTTTACGTTTTTCCAGTGTCCAGCACCAAACCACCAAGAAGTCTGCTGGATCATGCATTTAAACTCAAGTGGGGTCCACGTCCACCGCAAGCAGATCAACACACATTCTTTCAAGGCATTATGGTAGATTCAGTTCATGTTTTTCAGTTACTCATACTTACGTTTTTTTGCTATCACTAATTGCACACCTAGTTCCGATTGCACCCCCAGAGTTGTGGTGGTCCTGTCGTATGTCAACAAAACGGGACACTAAAGAACCTCTTAATATCTGGATGGAAGTGTATGAAGCCATCAAGAGATTAATTAGATTGAGTTGCTTGGCGCGTGCTCAGGGGTATACATTCCTTCTCAAATATGGAGGCTCTCTGGTCAAAAAAAGCATGGGAGTGTTGCGCGCGCAGCAGCAGCAAAAGTGATCGCACTACAGATGGCGCCTCGGGCGCTGATAGCTGGCGGCTGCGCACGTGCATGCAAGCTCTAGGCCACAGTGGCAGCACTTTCTGAAGCCCTTACTAAAAGTCTCGGCCAGAGCAGCGCATGCGCTGGCTCAGGCGAGACCTACAAAAACAATATGGACATATGTGTGAAGCGAGACAAGGTGAACTCTGTAATCTATCCTTGTGTCTGTACAAGGTAGTATTGGCATTATCTATAACAGCTTGAAGGATGACTGCATAAAAATACCTAAAAGATAAACATCTCATCCTGTTGCATTTTGTATAGTTAGTTTTGACCGTAGTCAGCTGGAGGTGAATAGGTTTCATTGGCTCACTAAATGAGAATCCTTTGAATATTATGGTGTGGCCACAGTATCTACTGGAGTGTTCACGCTTCGAAAACAATGACATTAACGTGGCTGCCTCTGAATCCCAAACAAAATTTGAACGCATTTCCTCCACCAAGGTTTGCACTAGTAATCTGGGGCAAAGTCACACAAAGTGATGCCAAACGGCTTTAATACAGTCTTGGAAATGCATTTATTTTCCAGCACTAAAAGTATTTTGCCCTGAAAAGGCGCCCTTTTCTTGTGCAAGTGCTGCCATTGTTACTGTGCATCGAGATGAAGTTACATGGGTGGAAACTGATTGGATTAACACAAGCACACATCATTTTTGAACAAGACTGATGTACTAAAATAGGCAGAGCGGCTGTGGGACTAAATGCCTCCTAGAAGCAGGAACTAACTTGGAGAAGCTTGGAGAAAATGTATAGCACGCATCTAATGTATGGCATAGGATTATGTAGAGGGAAGGAAATGTTTCCAGTACAAAATCTATGATGCTGGACATCAAGCATAACCTGTACATAATGGTGCAAAGGTTATGCGCAGCTCCAGGCAGCTGGGCAGGACTGGGAATAAGAACAGCTTCAAGCCTCAATATTCCTTCCGTGATATTCTGAAACCACTCCCATTAGGGCATGTGTTGAGTGTCTGAAAAGTTTCAACGCTCTGTCCATCATCTCTTTCTGTTTGCTATGTTTACCATAGACACACTTTGTGTGGAGATTCTCTATTCATCCATTTGCCTTCTCTGGTTTCCTAAAACATACCATTTTTGGTCTGTATAGTGTGGAAACATTTTCCTTTCTATTGTTTAAGGGTGCCTCCCTCCTCTTGTGCCTTACATCTTCTCTGAATTGTTGATGTTTCATGGGTTAATCATCTCTTATTTGCCTAATGCCCTTCACATCTTCTGGTGCCTGGTGCATACGGTGTTTCCTGCACCATTGGCCATTCTACTAAGTCTTCAGTTATTCTGTCATTCTTTCTCGTAAACATCATATTTCTTTCCTCGTAATTTTCTCATTGTATAATATTCCTCACCCAACGGTTCCTCTACGGTTCCCTAGGTCTGCTTCAGTGTATTGGTATGCACTTTTGGCCAGGACATGTCCCAGCATGGCAAACCAATGCTACAGTTTACTATGTGTGGGATTTAGGTGCCAGACAGGGATCCTCTACGTTACAGGCTGTAATTTGAACAGTAACTCTGTCCAAAAGCTTTGTTTAAATGGCCATTTCCATGTCCTAGACATACATCCAACATTGTTTTCTGAACATGATCTAAAATAACCTGTTTAGTTAGAAACTCAAACTTTATAGAAGCCTGGGTACTATTTGCAATTGGTTGCTGATCAGCTACCAAGCACAGGAAATGTAAGCTAGAACTCTGTGCCAGCTCAGAGAAGACCCGCACTGACTCAGACATTCATGGACCCTTCTATAGTGCTTCCTGAGCAAGGAGCTGTTTTTCTTGAGGTTCCTGAAATCTATGACTAGGCCCGATGACTTGCTGAAACTCTGCTGACCTACCCTTCTGCTACTGATGATGTTTTTCTCTTTGTCCAAGAAGCCTGGAGAAGGGAATATACAGTGCTAAGAACCCATTGCTACAACTCCACAGATACCAGAGGGGGGCTCCCCACAAAACTAACATCAAATGTCTGTGAGCTGAGTGTCTATTCCTCTCACACACCGTCCTCACTGCGCAACCTATAAATCCTAACTCTGGCTGCACATTTACATGATTACCATAACTCTGATAACTTGGTATGTTATACCCCACATATAGTTTCAAACAATGTCCAATGGTTTCCTACATGTTACGTAGAGTATCAAGAAGATTGAGGACCAGCTTTCTGTCATAACCCCATGCCTACAGATGTTAATTCACAGGGAGCAGCTGCAGTCTCACCTTTTGTGTTGTGAGGTTGACCCGGCAGCAGCAGGGATTGGAGAATAATGACAACACTCAGGAAGGATGATGAGGCTCATAGCCTGCTATGTGGACGTGGCAATCCCTGGCTAAAGACATGTGGTCTCATCAAGTTTTAATACTAAGTTAACTCTAGTAGTGACCTGATCTTTTCATCCACTTACTACTGCATGAGAAGTCTGGCAGATTTGCACATTTTCCCTGCTTCAATCTGCATCACAAGTAACTGCTGCAGCGATGGTTTGGGGTATTTTAGGGACCCCTAACAGATCTGTCCTCCCACAGAGATTCGAGATCAGCCAAGTGCTGACCTATCCGGCCAGTGCTTTTTCTCCAAGAATGCTATCCCTGTTTTCAGCAAGGATAAATCTTAGGCTTGGTGCACTGAGGCAGGACCATTCAAGCCCTGCATCCGCGCCCTTTGTTGCTGGGGCAGACACCGGTGTTTGGTCCTGCCTGGCTGACCCATTTCACATTCATTCAAACATTTTAAACATAAACACATTAGTTTAATGCACACAGGTTCTCAACCGAGCAGTCTCCCACATGCCCCACAGAGACAGTCTGTGTGCACTGGCTGCAGCTTTCTTGGGTCTGTGTCTAAATATGTGCACTTTCGCAGTAACATCTGCATCAAGTCAGCTTGTCCTCCTTTCACTTGCCAAGACATTCTTGTAGCCATTGAGATGCAACACCGCCATCTTTGTCCGCTAATTTTGCCCACCCCTAATCTCTGACTTTAAAAGTTGATGTGTATACCAAGCTAGAGTTGTGTAAGGGACACTTATTTTCCTGGGTAACCCAAGAAGACACTCTATATAGTTAATTATTGCCTTACCAAAACAACTTTGTTTCTATTAGTATTTTTCTTTACATTGTTTACTTTTTTAGTGTATTCTACAGTACAAAGCCCTGTTGTGCATTAATTCCATCAGCACGCCTCTTGCTACGCAGGCCAGTGCCAGTTATCTGAACTGTTCAATGATTTTCAGCCTACTTATGTGGTTCCCTCTCCTAAATACATCCACACATAAGCATCATCAACTATGCAAATCTCTGTTTAAACTCTAAAAGAACCCAGTGGAATTTGTCCTACCTATCACTGAGTAAATTATGCCAGAGAGGACAGAAAACTGTTCTCCCTTTTTTCTCGTTTTTCTACTTTCAATATCTCTTCTTTGCTCTTTCAGTTTCAGTCCCCCTCACTATCCTGTCTCTTTTTTACCTCTCTCTCTCTTCCAGATTGTTTCTGTCTTTCTCTCTTACTCATGCTCTCTTGATCTCACTATTGCGGCTCTATCTGCAAACAATAAACTTCATGGAAAATAAATGACCCAGTAGTAGGTCTAAAACCCATCTCTTAAAATATTGTTTTATACTAACTGCTAGTTCCCTCTATTTTCAACTGCTCCTGTTTCTTTTTTCTTTTTAAATCTTAGGGGCACATGCATCAAACTCCTCATTTGCGATTAGCAAATAGCGATTTTTAAGGAATCGCTATTTGGTAATCGCAAATGCCTATGCATGTAGGAATCGCAATAAAATTTGCGATTCCTTAACATTAGCTAATAGCAAATCGGAAATTGCAAATCGGTATTAGCTAATGTGACTCTATTCATTCCTATGGGCATACAGGGCCATAGAAATGAATGGTAATGCATTTGGCAAATTGCAATTACCAAATTGGTAATCGTAAATTGCGAATTCAAATCCAAGGGTGCCTCGGGGCCTAAGGTCCCCCTAATGCACCCCCCAAAAAAAGTACGTGTGTACATGTGAAGCACACACATGCCCTAAGGGCATGTGTGTGTGCGCTACATGGCACTTTGAAAAATCAATTTCAGTGCGTTTTTCAAAGAATGCACAAATTATCATCAACTTGAAGTTGATGGTATTAGCGTTTCTTAAATGCACAGTACGCATTTAGGAAAGGCTACATGCATCGGCGGGAAACAACCTTTACAACGCAGGCATTACATTGCACTACCTTTACAACGCAGTCATTACATCGCAACATCCTTTACATCGCATGTCATTACAACGCAGGTAGTACATCGCATGTCACTACAACGCATACCATTAAAACGCATGCCACTACAACGCAGGCATTACATCGCAAGTCATTACAATGCATACCATTACAACCCATAGTGCCCTTACACTATCCAACACTTACCCTACTGTTGCACTCACTGGTGTTAGAATAGTAATTATTACTCCTACACTATCCAACACTTAGCCTACTGTTGCACTCACTGGAGTTAGAATAGTAATTTTTACCCCTACACTATCCAACAATTACCCTACTGTTGCACTCACTGGAGTTAGAATAGTAATTATTACTCCAACACTATCCAACACTTACATTACTGTTGCACTCACTGGAGTTAGAATAGCAATTATTACTCCTACACTATCCAAAACTTACCTTAAATGCAATGTAATGGTATGTGTTGTAATAGTATGCGTTGGAAAGGTATGCTGCGATGTAATGGAATGCATTGTAAAGGCATGCGTTGTAAATGTATGCGTTGTAACGTCATACATTCGCAACGGCAAATAGGGATTCGCAAATTGCGATTCCTTAAATGCATTGGCAATTTAGGTAATCGCTAAAAAATGCGATCAACTAAATTGCGAATGACAAAAGGTACATGCATCTGAAAAGGACTTTTTTCATTCGCAAAAGGGCCAATTCTGAGATTCTCCCATTTGCGAACGGAAAAAGGCTTGATGCATATGCCCCTGATTTTTCCCCCTTACTAAAAAAACGCTTGTTGATTGTATGACTTGTGATGGCTTCAGGTGAGGATTGCGCTTAACGAATGCCTTAATACATACAGAAACAAAAATTTAAAAAGTGAAGAATCTTAATAAGTGCATATATCTTCCTTGACAACTGAGCCCCTCACAGTTCACTTACAGGGTTCTTATACATTACCTTTGTAAATGTTATGGCAATTGATTATGTCCTACTGCTATTGTATAGGCCTGTGTGCATAGTCATTGGACACAAAGTTGCTAAGTATGCAGTCCCATATATAATGATATTGAGGGTCCTGTCAACTTAACCAATGAAGAATTAATGGAAATTCATGGATGAAACCATGAACAACCCCGAAGTAAAGGGAAGTTACTGAGAGCATTTACAATTCCGTTTTGATGTTCCCTGTAATATGTCATTCATCCTTAAAGTTGCCCATTAAGATTATTTTGCTTTTAGAGTTATCAGTCTTTCTGAATGAGGTTATGTGTATTTTATTAATGTGTGATGAATGGAAATATTTACTGTTTATACTGTATTTTCTACTGAGCTATACCCACACACACTCCTTGCCATCTCGTGGGGATCTTTTGGGTTTAGGAACTGTATAGTGGGCTGAGGAGATAGAAGAGTACATTAAGGCATCATTGTTGATAATTTTAAATAACCTGAAAGTCATGAGTTTTAATTAAGCAAGTATGACTCAGACATGTCTTGTTTCATGATTGATCAGTTGTGTGCCACTAAGTTGCATTATAATAACATGTTTTATTTACTGCTAAGTCTATAAGGCATAAACAGTGATAGTTGGTGCTATGTGGGGCAATGTATATTTTTTTGTTTTAGAACAGAATTTGGCATTAAGGGCCACTGCCATCTGCTTGCATTGGACAAGATGATCCTAATTTTCAATCATAAATGTTCAACATTGTAGAGCAAACGTTTTTCCTGGGTCCTGCCTGATCAGAGATGAAAGCTTGATTTATTTCTGATGAACTCCGATATAGGTTATAGAGTAGTGTTGCTTTGTAGGGGTTCCTCATGAAGCCTCTTATCTTCTCTTCCAGGTCTCAAATTAGTAAAAGGCACCAAGGTTTCCATTGATGCAGACCTAGCCCTTTCACAGAGAGTTTGCCCAGCGAAAAATGTTCTTTCCCTGAACTCACTGAAGACAATCTGCCATTTTGTGATCCTGAACCTAAGGAATTAACAAACACATCTTCCTGAAACTTTAACAGACTAAACAAATGCCAAAGGCCCTCACAATGGGGAACATAGAAACAAACAGCTGCACGAGAATCACATTTTTTGAATGAGAGAAAACGCCTGACTCTCTTAAATAATTTGTTTGTACATCTTCTGCTTTAAACTATTCCACAAGATATGCATTCCACTACTCATAGTAACAAACAGTTCATAATGTTTGTTCATAAACAGAGTTCTGTGGAAGCTTAGAATCCTGCATCCATGCTGCATCTTTCCGGTTGTCAAGGACGCCTCTGCTGCTCTGGCCATTGTGTCATCATGCGAGAACTCTGACGCAGCATTATCATGTCAGGGTTCTTGACTCTAGAATGAGGCATCAGTACATTTCCTAGCTTGGAGAGGTGGTCGCTAGGTTAATGTTGTGTTGTATTTATTGTTGATTTCTGTGTTTTACGGACAGTACAGAGTATGTAACATCATAATCTGTTTTACGTTGACATAAAAATTATAATCCTGCTTTCCTGCTACCTTGGTGTTGGGAGAGGCAGCAAGGCTCTGCTGTTTCCTGGTCACAGTCTCTGCTCACATATACGCTTCATATGGAGGAAAACCAGGTAATAGAACTTCTAAACATGTAATACAAAAGCTCTTAAAGATTGATATGCCACGTCATCGCCATTCTTATTCTTAGGCTTAATTGTTTAACGACAATACCAGCCTAAATCCAGGGGATCGAACCACTACATGTTCTATATAGATATAAGGGGAATATCCATTACAACACAGTCATTACTACGACCTACCTTTAAAACGCAACAGTTACAATGCAACTACCTTTACACTGCATGCCATTACAATGCATGCCATTACAACGCAAGTCACTACAACGCATGCCATTACAATGCATTATATGGTAAGTAATGGAGAGTTATTTAGTATTTGGGTAGGTATGGGTTTTGGGGTACCTTGGAATAGTATTTTTTACCCCTACACTATCCAACACTTTCCCTACTGTTGCACTCACTGGAGTGTGAATAGTAGTATTTGTTAACCCTACTCTATCCAACACTTACCCTACTGTTTCCTTTAAAGTATTATGCGTTGTAATATTATGCATTGTAATGGAATGCATTGTAATGGTAGTTTTTAAAAATGCGTTTTAATGGCATGCGTTGTAAAATCCTGCAATGTAATGGTAGTTGCAATGTAAAGACTGCTTTGTAAAAGCATGCGTTGGAACCTCATATATTCAGATATAATGACAATTTAACACTATGTCAGAGGCAGTAGTGTCCCTAATGGTCTCAAGGGTCTTGATATAGTGTTGTGCTTCAATCATTACACTTTTCATACATTAGTAAAAACGATTTCTTTTTTAGGGGGTACACATTAGTGTACACTATTGCTTTTTAGTGGGTTTATTCCCAGTTAGAAATGTGATGACTTTTATCTCCCAATCCAATAGTGTGTATACTAACCCCCTAATGTATCGGAGTTAAAATACTTGCTTTTTAAGCCCCTCGGTTCTACAAAGCGAGCAAAGTAATAGAGCTGCCACACTTCTCTCCTCACAATAAATGTGATACTTTGTTTGTAATAGTTATGTCATTGCTCTGATATTCTGTCTAAGTCACATTAATTAACTAATTCGGAAGCTACATGCTAAATCAGCACAATAACAAAATTAAATTGACAGGCTTAGTCAGATCTGAATATCACATCCACATGTCAAAAACCAATAACCCTTCACATAACCACTTTGAAGAAAATGGTCCCTTTTTTGTATTTCTCAAAACATCTTCTCACTTTAATTGAACCTCATTCTCCCTTTCCATACAATTTACCATACTGTGAGGGTTTTGATGGCTGAGATAGCTGAACAAATGTTAGTCTCCAAGAGGTGAACAGAAATGCTTTTTACAGTTTTCAGATTTGTTTATTTGTGGCAAGTCAACATTTAGATACATTTTCTAAATTTGTTACTAAACTGTTTCCTTTGTTCTGCATTCTGTCCATCAACTGTTGTTTTTGCATTTGTCACCCCAAGTGGGACGGGTATGCTCAGAAGTGAGTCCTGTGCTCTCCATGCCACTGGAATCAAGCTGTCCTGGCTGAAGAGGGGTCTAACCCCGAAACCGGTCCTAGGATGCTTGTTTCCAGTTCAGGGAGGACCTGGCTTGGCAGTTTGGGCTGGACTGTTCCCATGAGGCACAGGGTCAAGACTGATTTGCATATGGCTGGGTTCAAACTGGAATGGCATGGTGAGCAAAAAAACGATGGATTTAGGCCCAGATCTCTGCACTGGGGTGAATGTATGACATTGTTCTGCATTCTGTCCATCAACTGTTGTTTATGCATTTGTCACCCCAAGTGGGACGGGTATGCTCAGACGTGAGTCTCGTGCTCTCTTGCCACTGGAATCAAGCTATCCTGGCTGAAGAGGGGTGAAACCCCGAAACCGGTCCTAGGATGCTTGTTTCTAGTCCAGGGAGGACCTGGCTTGGCAGTTCGGGCTGGACTGTTCCCATGAGGCACAGGGTCAAGACTGATTTGCATATAGCTGGGTTCAAACTGGAATGGCATGGTGAGCAAAAAAACGATGGATTTAGGCCCAGATCTCTGTACTGGGATCTCTGTAATGACATTGTTCTGCATTCTGTCCATCAACTGTTGTTTTTGCATTAAACGGTTTCCTCTTCATGCTGGAACGTTTGTACACCAGTATTTGGCACAAGTTGTGGGTTTCACTGGGTAGATGAACTATTTTTGGCATCCCTAATTATAATACTTTGTCACTATTCCTAATAAAGTAATCACAAACATTCAAAAAATCCTTCTCTTTGTCATCTCCTGAGGGCCTCTTTACAAAATTCCAGGTAATCCCAAATCAGCAGGCAACATAGGTTATTAGCAGAATTGGGATTATAAATTCTGCAGACAATTAGTAGATCTGTTTGTTTCACCATGAGGCTTTGTCTGCTGATGGCAGGTACATGCTCAGGGAATAATGAAGATTTACCAAGGAAACTGGGATGGAATAACCAATATCTCTGGCAATTCCTTAGTTCTAAGGGAGCATTCATTGTCCCACTTGTAATCCTGATAAATCTGGGGAGTACAAATTAGTTGTTGAAGGTCCAATTAATAATAAAGCATTGCAGGGGAAACTCGTTGTTTAGATCCTGATTCCCTTGTCAATACCTCAATTGACAGGGGACCTTTTGAGTGTTCCCCTCAAAATCTCCTGGCGTTACCAATGCCACTAATATTGGTAGCTCCAGGGTTCAAAACTACTCATGGATATAATAGGGACCTCATAAGGCATTTCATTTTCCACTCTTGTTCCAGCCCTTTTCCCCCCGATAATATTTGGCCTCCGTTTACTGATTCAGTGATGCCTACCTCTGGCCACCTACTCACTCTCTAATCCCAGCTAAAAACTGTTTTGCCTAAAGTCAAAAACAATTCAACTTTTGCAACATTTTCATGTTTAACTGAATTTGTTATGTTTGACATTGAATAGATGTCTACATTAGTGGATTCAGCCTTTTTTATTCCCTGTGCACATAGTGTGTTGATTACATGAATGTTCTAATTTATTACACAGATAAATCTTCAATTCTTGCCCTTCTATGTATAATTTTCACCCACCCAATCTGTTTTCTACTTAGTCATAAGTCATTGTGCATTTGGAGTAATCTTAAACAGGGTAACATACAATGTAGACCATTTCACAAGTGCTGTTATTAAAGGTGCCACAATTTATGACGATAATATCGGAGAATGGACAAAGACATCATTTCCAGCAACAAAAGTTGCCAAATCACAGGTGTCAATAAGGACTATGTACAACTATTTATAAAATTACTTATGATTTCTCTGAGTTTCTAGAAATGTGTGATGGGCTTCAGCAACAGCTAATGTCATACTTAGGGTAAGGTATTTTTATGTCTTATTTGCAACCAACAGTGCACTTTAACGAGGAAATTTAAATCATTTCTCTGTTGTAATAAATCTATCAGAATGCCCAGGACTACCAAATCCATGTTGAAGTTTAGAGATTATACAATGTTGTTTATTAAATAAAGTTCATATCATAACATCAAGAAAGGAAGGGGTTCATAGAGTAAGGAAAAATTAACATAATTACATTGACTGGAATTGCCAGTGCAAATAGTTGTGATGTGTTAAATGTTTGCACTGCCATTTGCTCTAAAATTTGGTTCACAAACCCCCAAACTAAAAAGTGTTCTTTCTGCACTGCTCAGTCTCAGTAAATTTCCGTTTTGCATTAAATATGGAGTATGGCCAATGTAGTTATCTCAGAATAGGGAAAGATTGTGGGCGTAGGTGATGAGAGTGGATAAAAGGCAACCACATTTTCAAAAAGCTGAAATTACAGCACTGCACATTATTTTCCATGGTGGGATATTTGATGTGGCTAGTGCAATTTCTCAAGATATCTGCATGTAAATTGAAGATAAATGTATATAGACAAACCATGAACATCCATCTATCCTTGAGAAGCAGGTTAAGTTAGTACCATTGATTTAGACAATAATAACAGCTGTTAATGGAAGGGTATTGAGAAGTATCTATTGTCATACCAAGCTTCAAGCCTGTGACATGTAGATTGCACAGAGATCTCTGCCGCCAGTTCATATATAACTGTGAAATTTGATGGATTGTATTTCGTTATTTACAATAGATATTTATATTGCATGTACTCATTATCAATTGATAGATTAGCTGCTGTCCTGCAAACATAACCACTGAGACGTTTTCAGGTGAATCGCTTCTTGCAGAACCAGCTCCTAACATAAGAATAGCTGATTGCTAAAACTCTCAAACATGTATCAAAAGTCATATAAACACATGCCAAAGCTTCAGAAAAGAAGGTTGTAGTTTGTTAAGCATTGGTTCACACCAATATTCTGGTGGTTCAGGCTGTGTACAATTTGATTGACTCAGAACCAGTGAAAATGTAAGCCTAAGATATGTTCAGTGTGCAATTAATGCTACAGTTATCTAATCTGCGCTCAGAGAGCATCAGGCGTCAGACTGACACCCTGAGCTCTTCACATGGCAAGATGTGGATCTTCAAACAAAGTTGTCAAGAAGTGCAAAATACAGTTTAGTAATGAGTCTGAAAAAATTAGAATTTATTTTACCCAAAAGTTGGGTTTTACATTCTGTTGGTGTGACATGTTGAGGGGTCCTTGTTTGGACTGTTTTCCAGGAATGTGTTTTAACCATTAATACTCACATTTAGCACATCATATTTAGTATTCAATAGACTCTGATTGAAGTTAATTAGCTCAATTTAAAGAAGAGCCTCTGAAGAAAAGAGAAATCAAAAGAAAACTAGCCTCAAACATTTCTTTGAAAGTAGCTTAATTTGAGTTTCGCTAATGGGCCTTCACCTATTCGCATTATTATTTGGGCCACTTTAATTTCTCCCACACATCCAATTGCCAGAGCTGTAACTCTCAAACAGTGTTTTCATCTCTATCGCAGCCATTGCACGGGCCACTTCTCCATCTCTGATGCCCTTTGGTTACATTCTGTGTTGAAATATCAGGCCTAGACATTTTGATCACCCTTTTAGACTTTCAAGCCCTCCATCCACAAGATGTATTTTGTTAGTAGAATCCTCCTGTGGTTGCTTTGGACTCGTGTAGTGACTCTAACAGAATTTGTCACTTTTTGTTTTCAAGTGCAGTGCGCATGAGGCAAAATCAGAAAGAAAGTGGAATAAGAAAACTAAACTGACTCTAGCCCCAAGGTGGATGCTGGTAAGTGTGGAACTCTCTGGTCCGGAGAAGAACATTACATATGCCATGTTGCCTCTTTGAATGATCAGTGCCTCAGGGGAGCTACTTGTTTTGGCCCCAAAAAGAATGGAGAGTGTTTGGTCTTTAGCAGTGCTTTGTGTTTTGGCCCCACAGGGCTGCAGGTCATGTTATAACTTGTGTGTGTTCCTTACCAAGGGCTTACAGGACTCACTATACATACCTGGTAGATGAAGCAGGCTATGACAGGGCCACAATTATAAGGATATGTATTTATGCTCTTACGTCAAAGACTGAAACAAGTCATGAACCAAAATGAAATTGCTCAATATGTCTAATTAAAAAGGCCTTTCACAGTAACCATTAGTATTCCTTCCTGAATTCCTGTTTGAAACTCTACTTATCTGTAGGGCATCTTGATATCTGGATTGTAGCTAATCCTCGCCTCATTCTCTTTCAATTAAGTTTATATGCTTCTGTGTGTAGGCTAGTGATTCAAAGGCCTGCCTTAGATTTGACTAAAAGAAAAAAGGGGTATTGGATGGGTTTTCTTCCTGTATGCAATTTGTTTTATAACATTTGTAGACATAAGTTTCTTACTTTGATGCCAGCACTAATGTCACTTTTAGTTATCTAGTCCTGAATATATTTGCATTGTTTTTAAATATGACACTAGGGCTATTAGCTTATACAATTATTAAAGTGTTTTGGAACACTATTAAGAATATTGAACGTATGAAACTAAAGTTCTTAACATCAGACCTCACCAAGGGCCATATGTACTGAGATTAGGAACAGCGATTTCCTACTTGTGATTTCCTGCAAATTGTAATTAGGAAATCAGTATTCATAATTTATTAAACTCTTTTGAGTTTATTAGCGATTCCTAATGGGTCGCAAATAGACCTGCTTCATGCATATTAATGAGGTAGGTCGCAATTTGAGACCCACTAGGATTCGCTACCATCACAGGGATTGTAGACTGTTGGGATCAGCATCAACAGACCATGATGCCTGTGACTGCTTTTAAATAAAGTAATCTTTTTTTTAAATGCAGCCGCTTTTCCTTAAAGGAAAATGGGATGTGTTTAAAAAGGAAAAAAAAACCTTTAAACTTCATTTTTTAAGAGTAGGCAATGGTCCGTGGGGCCACTGCCTGCTCTTACAAACATATTTTTCCAACATTCTCAAAGGGTAAGGGACCCAAAGGGACCCTTTCTCATTTGCGCATGGGTTACCACCACCTTTTAAATGGTGGTGAAGTATTACTGTTTTGCAACCGGAATTTGGTCACAAAACAGTGATACATACCATACAGATTTTGTATTAGGAAGAGACGCCCAAAACGTTCCCCTTACTAATGCGAATCACAAATGCAAATTGCGATTCGGGAAACAAGTTACCCAATCGCATGTTGCATTCTGTACATTAGAAAAAGCATTTTTCTGGTTGGTAATCGGGCCGTTTGCGACCATAAAAATACTTTTTACATCTGGGCCCAAGTGTACATTACGCAGTTGCAGTAGATTGTCACTAAAGTAATATTTATAGCAGATCCATTTGCAGAATGGACCTGACAATGCATCTAAGCTTGCTGTGGTGAGCACGATATTTTGAAGAATATGCCCCATAGGTGAAGTGATTAAGGCAACATAGATGTTATTCAGCATACAAAAGCACTGAATACCATCTATGTAAAACAAGGGACATTCAAAATATTTTATGAGGTTATCCTGACTCTAATTTTTATAGTTTGGCTAGATTCCAGGATTGACCAATGCGGAGCTTCTAAGGAATAATCAAAATTCAAAAGTTACTTGATAGGGTTCATTCACAGGCTTTTTGTTTGGGTCAAGTTGTTTATGTTCTTCAATTACTTTTTTACGAAGGCTTTCAAGCTTCCCCACCCCCTCGATGTCCCTAGTTCCTGATTTTCAGGTCCTTTTGCTGCTTGGCTTGAATTTGACAAGTCAGTAGCTATGTTCCAACAGTACGTAAGTCAGGAGGCTTACGCAGTTCCTAGACACAAGTGTAGGAATAAGCATGGATTTGATGAAACCTCTTCTCTACACTGACTCAGACCTTGTCAACAAAATGGGCTTCAGTCAGTCAAATAGCTTTATTTCGATAGCAAGCATCATAAAAGCATCAGACAATCCTTTATAAAAAGGCAAACCATGTAATAAAAGTTTTCATAATAAAATATAACAAACAAAACTTTATAAAATACAGTGCATGTAGTAAAAAGTTTCATAGTAAAACATGGCAAATACATGTATTAGAGTTGTTTAGAGATGATGAAACTCTTTTCGTCATAATTAAAGTTTTTCGTTTTTGAATAAACAACAGTTTTTGAGACCATAATTAAAAAGAGGTGTTGCTCGGTATGCATTGTATAAAAAATAGTGCGTAAGGGATGAATCAGATACTATGGTCGCTCAGCTTCGGCTTTATTGGATACGTCATAGAGCTTGAAATATAACATTAGGTCGCCCTTCGTAAAGCTCTATGTCTAATTATCCAGGCACAACTTAGGAACTTGGCCACTCCGCAAACGAAGAGGGTTCTGGCATCAGATTTTAGAATGCGTAAAGCGACGCGATGATCGGGAGTGCCTAGTTGTTTGCAGATTGGACTAAGCCATCTGGACCTCGCCTTTTCATACGCTGGGCATGCAAACATAAGGTGGGCAACACTCTCTTTCGGTGCCCTACAACAAGGGCAGTCTTCCACAGTCCCTTTTGGTGGGCGCCATTTTGCAGTGAACACATGAACCTGGAGCGTTCCACATCTAAATTGACAATAAAGAGCCCTGTCTCTTGGGATCTGGATTGTATCCAAATATGGTTCAAGGCTTCTTGATTGTTTATACTGAAATAATTCTTCCGTTAGCCTTCACATATTTGGATTACTGAGATCCATGGCATCGACCCAGTCCCAATATATACGTTTGAGCTCTGCTTTACTTGGGAGAGTTTGGGTTTCCCAGGAGTCATTAGGTTCTTAACATTAGCAATCCACTTGACCCCCTGCTTCACATCTAGCCTCATTACTTCGGTAAGTGCTTTAGCATAATTCGTGAGTTCCGGAGTCCACCTAAGGCGTGCCCAGAAGAGACAATGGCGAAGTTTAGCAATGTCGTCAAAAGCACGCCTGCCATGTCATACAACAAGGGGGTTAGTGGGACATTCCGGGGTAGCAAAACCAGATACCTCAAAAACTTGTGTTTGGACCTGCAGATCTCGTCGGTGTTGTCAAAACCCCATAGCTCGGCTCTGTAAAGTGCCGAGTTAACTGCCTTTGTGTCGTAAACCGTGAGTGCCGGGGCAACTGGCCTGCTCTGAGATGAGCGATGTTCTTTGCTCAGTGCCCCAACCGCACGTTTATGGTGCAAGAGCATTTTGTCAAGATGGGCCCTCCATTGCATTTTTTCTGAGAGTCGAATACCAAGATAATCAAAGGTACTGACTCTCTCCTGGTTTGTCCCATCTAGGGTAAGATTATTTCTGAATGATTTGTGGGGGTTGAATGTCATAAATTCGGTCTTAGCTGTATTTATGACCAGCCCCCGGGAATCACAAAAAGAAGGAAATCTGTTCAGGAGTTTTTGTAGCCCGGATGGGATCTTGAAGATCAATGACGTATCATCCGCCAACAGGAGAGTAGGTATCTTATCACCCGCCAGGGCCGGGGCATCAGCTGGAATTTCCTGCAGAAAGCTAACCACCCCATTCACATGTAAAGAGAACAAGGTGGGTGCCATCATACAGCCCTGGTGTACTCCCCTGTTTACTGGGATCCTATCAGTCACCTGACCTTGGGACCCCCATCTCACCTGGGCGTAATTATTCTCATGGAGCCGGATCAGCAGGTTAAGGATTATTTGGGGAATGTCCATGCCACCTAGTATATGCCACAGCCTTTTTTCTGGGGACCAGGTCAAAGGCAGTCCTTAGGTCTATAAAAGTGAGATAAAGACTGCCTTTGCCGATCACAACCATTTTCCAATCTATCAGGAGGAGCCTGAAAGCCTGGTCAACCATTCCCGTATTGGCCCTGAACCCAGCCTGATATTGGGAGAGGATGTGTTCATCCTCCACCTAAGAATGGATCCTCTGTAGTATGACCCTGCCAACTATCTTCTGCATTGCGTCAATCAAACTGATTGGTGTATAGTTGGCAGGGTCCTCCCTGGCTCTCTTCTTGAAAATCGGGACCACCTCCGCGCCCTTCCAGGATTGCGGTACTGGGCATCCATTTGAGATGGAATTAATTAGGAGACCAATGTACCGGGCCCAGTTTCGAGGGTCTGCGAGGAACAGGTCTCCTGGGAGGCCGTCTGGTCCCGGTGCTTTAGCGGGAACTATCTTGCTTATGGCAGATTCCACTTCATGGAGTGTGAAAGGGTCACTATTGCCACTCCCGCAAGTAGTTAGGGGGTGATCCCATGGCACTTCCACGCTAAGGTCATCAGGCCCTGAGTAGAGTTTCCCAAAATGATCAAACCAGTCCTGGGATGAGACGTGATTAAGGATTTGGTCTGGATCCCTCCTGTCTGCCCGTCTAACAAGATTTCAAAAGAGATTGGTATCCCTTGCTACGCTGGAGTCTTTTAATTCCTGCCAGCGGGTCTCATCCCATTTCAGTTTTGCTTGGAGCAAGGCCGCTCTATAGTCTTTCCTAGTGGTTTTAATCGCAGGGCAGTTCCTACTTCTAATTGTGGCCACTAGTGCCTGCCTGTTGAGTCTGCAATCCTTGTTGTACCATGACTGCATGCTCCTCGTTTGCGCACTAGGTTTACTATGTTTATTAGACGCTTGGAAGAATGCACCTATGCATTAGATTGTGCGTAAGTGGATAACAAGAACATTATGAAGTTTGCCTGCCCTTGTTATTACTTCTTGTAGCTCAATGGTGTTTTTATTCAATACTTCCCTGATGCCTTGTAATTTCGATTCCTGTACAGCAACCTTATGCCATGTGAGAAATCGTCTGCAGTTAGAGGGACCCAACTCTTTTGTTAAGGAAAAGTTGTGGGTGCCAAGGAGAGGGCGGAGGGGAGCCCATGGGGACTTCATGGACACACAAAGCGGATTGTGATCACTATCAGTTGTATTACCCACTACCATGTCAATTACATACCCCCACAGCCTCATATCTAGCAAAACATAGTCAAAGCGAGAGGGGCAGCTAGCTCTATTATAAGTATTCGCCCCCTTGCTGTCTGATATCGTTCTGCCATTTGCTGCCCTCAGGCCGAATTCCAGGGTAAGAGCATTGAGTTGGATAGCTATCTGCAACCATTATTTGACTGGGGGTATGCTTAGTGGTGGAACTGACCATTTTCTATCGTCCTCCTCGACCCCAAGCATATCCTCTGTACTTAAGGGCTCAAAGGTGCAATTAAGATCTCCAGCAACCACAACTTTAGAGTAGGATGAACAACTAGACAAACCTTGTTTGAGTAGCGTAACGATAGATGAAGATTTTCCCCCAGGGGTCCCCCCTCACATAAACATTCAATAAATCAAGCGTTTGCCCCCCCTTGGGCTCTTGATAGTGAGCCTCATGATGTCAGGACTCATAGATTGATGTTCAGTAATTCTGCAATTCAAGGCGATATTAACCCAAATGATAAATCCTCCCGAAGGGCGCCCCTTCCCTATAGTGGTAGCTGGTGAGTGGAAACAGCTATACCCCAATTTATGTAAAGTGACCAAACTCCAAGTTTCCTGAAAAATACAAATATCAAAGCCCTCTATAAGTTCACTCCAGTGGGGCAATGGTAGTTTGCTACTAAGCCCAGCCACATTCCAGGAAATTATCTTTATCTGGTGGAAAGGCGCTGGATCTACACTTGTATCTGTGTTAGGAACATATTGGCATGTAGGTATAGGAGCTAGGGACGGAACAAGGAGTTCAGAGGCTACTGTAAGGTTAGCCTCGTGAGCCCCCATTGAGTTGGTGTGGTGATGGCTTGGGGGAACGGTTTCCAAACTGTCTATCAGTAATTTGGGGCCATTGCAAGGAATTTGGTTGTTTTCTGGGCTAAGATTGGTTGTTATGGGGATAACTTGAGGTGCCTGCGATGGCTGGGATCCGCTGTATAGTCAATCAATGGCCTTAAGTGGGATCGAACCACTTGAGGCCCTCGGTGGCTGCTTGCCATTTAATCTAGGTGGTGATATGATTGGGAAACGCCTAAACTGTATAGCTGAGGAACCAGGGGAACAAGTGCGAAACTCCAATGTGAGGAGATTTTCAGCCAGGTCAGCCCTGGCCAGGGTCAGCTCGATGCAGTCCAAAGATTGAGTAATGGATGAGCATCTCCAAGCCCTGACAATATCTTCTCGGATGAGTGAACGACAGCCCCTAACGTGGCGGATCCAATGTATTGATTTGTTAATTAGAGAATCTTCATTTTCGTGGCCACCCATTGGGTTTGATTTGGGGACATTGACCATAAAAACTTTTTGAGCTTGCAAAGAGGCGGGAGTTACTGAGAATTTCCTCTGATTGTGATCTTTTGGGCAGAGACGTGTGGTTACTGATAGACTTGGTAATCTAGTGCAGTTTATGGGAGCCTGGGCGGAAGCTGGAATCTCTGGGTTGGCTTTGGAATTATCGGCCTGGTTTGGCTTAGACGTTATTGGGGCCTGGTTGTGTGCTGCTAAGAGGGACAGGGAGGGTCCTTTTCCCATTGGGCCTCTTTCTTTCTGGGTGGATGAGCAAGCTTGATGGGTCTGTGGGTGCTGTCCATACAGGGGGTCCCTTGAGAGTAGAAGTTTGACCGTGGTCGTGAGCTCTTCAACCATACTTCGCAAGGCACCTATCTCTAGCCTGAGGGAGCCAACAAGCTGATAAAGGGCACGAGGCGGTACAATCTCATCTTGACTAATCACAGGTGGAGTTGTAGGCGATGTTTGCAACGTCTCAGCCACAGAGGCATCGGGCATATCTGCCAGAGCTGCAAACTTGTTTGAACAGGTAAGGGCGGGGGCAGGTTGACTCTCACCACTGCTGGGTGTAAAATTTGGCAGTAGAGGCACAGAGCCGTAGGGAGGAGAGTCAATTGCCTGCTCTGCTCTGATCTCCAGTGGTGTTTCTATGCCATTTGTCGGTGCACCCTTCCCGAGGTGCTTCCGGAACATTGTGGGGATAGTAGTTATGCATGATGGGTTGGCGCTTCCAGGGGGGGGATTGGATGTTAGTATGGGGAGCTGGTGTTTCAGCTTCAAGGATGCGTTCGCATTCATGAATAAGGGTGTCTATTCTAGCCATCACAGAATTATTGCGGCATGTTTGTGTACATTCCGTGCCTTCTTCCCCTTTCCTACCCCTCCGTTAGGGCCATTGCCCGTCCCCCCCCTCCATCATTTTCCTTTTGCCCATTTTTGGCCCCTGATAAGTTTAATGGCACACAGCTAGCGATAGTTCCCCAGGGTATTCATGCCCCTAATGTCCAGAGTCAAATGTTCAGTTTGCAGAGATTACCAACTAAATCCAGGGGCCCTGCACAGAGACTATATTGATGGATCCCTGGTGGTATCTTCTAGCAGCAAAGGGATGCTGATACAATCGTTAGTTTCTGTCACAGTACCTTGTTGTGCTTGTAAGTAGGTCTGGATCTCAGTTCAGAGGTTAGATGGAAGGGAGGTGACCCTGCCCTGCCTCTTTCTGGCGATGACGGGCAAGGACTGGCCCGCACTTGGCCTGGGCGCGGCCCGCGCCACGGGAGTTGGTCAGTGCTTTTGAGGACACAGCTGTCTCCTCCCTCTCAGGTGACAGGAAGCAGGATGCGCACGTTGCACTCTGGGACTTGGAGTCCCACCAGAGTGTGTGACCAGGCAGTTGTGTGCACAGAGAGGGAGAGAAAGCGCCTCGGTTTTTAGCTGGGGTCAAGAGGCTCAGAATGGATCACTTCCCCCAAGGAGAACCAGCAGGCGCCAAGGTTGCCCTGCTGAAAATTCGAGAGTCAGTACCATCAACATTTTATAATCATACTGTCCCTTTCAAGCCCTCTGCAGCCAGCCACTAGCCATGCGTCCAGGCATTGAGGAGATTAAGTGGATCCCACTGTCTGTGCTGCATTTTTACTGCCATACATGAGGAAAGTGGTCATGTTGATGTGAGCAACATCTGGAACTAGAAACCGACTTCAGGAAACATATTGTTAATTCCTGTCCTATCGTCAGCACTCGCGGGCCTCTGTGGCTAAGGTTTTTTTTTTTGTGACAAATTGTAGGCACTGAACAGTAATGCACAATAAGGGAAAATGCATAAGTATTACTACTCCGAAGTAGGTATTGTATGTGTTCAGGATAATACCTTTCTGGGGAATTTAATATCAGCCTCTGGTCTAGCCATAGTTAAGGAAACATGCTTCTTTGAACTTATGCAGTACATAAGAAAGTTTACTGTACTTGGTATTATGTCTATATTGATTACTTAATGCTGGGGATGTCTATTCCAGTTACAGCTAGGTAAAGAAGTAGAGCATACTGAAACACTACAGAATGCACATGGTCCATCCATTTTTCCCTTTTATTTGTCTCTGGTTTGTCTCTCTTCACATTAACACCACAGAGTCTTGTTTGTTCTGAATTGGTAGGGTTGCACCATTCGTGAACCAATTCTGACCTCAGTTTTTGTCCTTCTTTGGTTTTTCCAGCCAAGCACAGTCCAATCGAAACCAGAACGAGTGCATGTCAGGCAAATAACTCTAGCCCCAACATGGATTCCGGTAAGTCTGGGACTATATTGGCTCAGGCAGCATCACAAAAGGAGTATATGCCCCCTTTAACTGTTCAAAGGCTCGAAGAAGTTGCATGTTTAGTTCCCAGACAGTAAGAGGTACATGGGGTTGAGAGATGTGGGGTGAGTTTCAAGGGGTGTTGCATAATTTCCCCATATTGCTGAGCACTTAGGGAAGAGGGTGCATGTTTATACCCAGGAAATCTTTAAGGTAGGGAGTCCGTGATTTTCCTTCACAAGGAAAAGACTGTCAGAATAACTATTAGAGCGAAAACATGTTTCCACTTCCTTTTGAGAATAAAAAGGAAACAGTCAAATAGTGCAAAATTTCTACATAAAAAGGCACTTCACAGTAACTGCTAATAGCTCTAGACCCCTGGTCTAGGTCGAATCTCTCCCCAACAGCTCCGCTGTGCCGTCGCCTGCTCTTCAGACCTCTGACTTCCTCCTGGGAGGTTCGAGGCTGCTGCCTACCCACCAGTACCAGCGCCTGCTGCCCGCTCTGCCTAGAAACCTGCCTGCCTTCAGCCCGCTCCTCGCCCTGCCCCAAGCCTGCTGCCCTTTAGCCGCCGCCACTGTTTTCTCCCACCACTGTAATTATTTTAATTTTATTGTTTCAGCCACTGTTCAGTTATTTTTGGTCCAGCCTCTGTTCTAGCCGCTGTTGCCCCTGCGGCCCCTCCCCTGTACAGCTGCCAAGGGCGCGCCAAAGGCAACCCCCTCTGCGCCCGTCTGTGACCCGACTGTGACCGGCGCCAGTGACCATGGATGTCGAATCACCCACCGCTACAACACAGCCGCCCTCCTCGCACTGAGCCCCGGAAGAAACAGCAACTACCAACATGTCATGCCGTACACGACCCATGGCCAGTTCTCCTGCCACCACTGCTGTCAGACCTTCACCACCACTCCGGCCGCCAATATCGCCGTCGCCCTAAGATGCATCCTCCTCAACGTGCGTTCAGTGCACAGACACGCCATGGAGATCTGGAACCTACTTGACTCTGTCTTGCTCGACATCGCTTTTTCAAGGAAACCTGGACCAACGCCTCCTCCGCCCCTGACATCACCACTGCCATACTGGACGACAACAAGATCCAGGGGAAGGACCGCCCTAACCACCCGAGAGGGGGTCTCACCATCATTCACAAGAACACCCTCTGCCTCAACACCTCCAGCGAAACCTTCCCCTCCGCTGAACACCTGCACTTCCAGATCCAGACCAGCCCCAACTCCACACTCCGCAGCACCATCACCTACAGACTCCCCAGCCCCCTTCGCCGCCACCATCACCGACCTCATCGCACCCCAAGCCATCGCCTCGATGAACTACATACTAATCGGAGACCTGAACTTCTACCTCGACAACCCCAGCGACCCCAACTCCACCACCCTCCGTGACAACCTTGCCAATATCGGACTTAAACAACTCGTCACCACTCCGACCCACAGGGCAGAACACCCTCGACCCCATCTTCGCAGGAGGAAATAGCGTCCACTTCAGCCACACAATGCAACCCACATGGACCAACCACCACTGCGTACACTTCCTCGTCGACAAACCCAAGGCACCCAAACCAGCCCCACGCCCACCACGAAGGAACTGGAGCAAAGTCACCGACGAGCAACTCAACTCCACCTTCACCCGAGACAAACACACCGTGGCATCCGACACCAGTGTCGCAGCCAAGGAATTCCACACTTTGATCTCCAACTGCACAAGCTCGCTCCGCTATGCAACCCCGACAAACAGCGCCCCAGGAAAGTCGCCTGGTTCATCACCGATCTCCAAGAAGCCAGACGCACATGCAGACGCCTGGAGAAGAACTGGAGAAACAGTAAGACACCTGGAAAGTACAGCACCTACAAGGACACCATGATGGACTACCACCAATGAATCAGAACCACCAAAAGGACCTTCATCCACAACAAAATCCTCGCCAACTCCAGCAACTCCAAGGAACTTTTCAGTGTCGTCCAGGAATTCACGAATCCCCGCAGCGAAGCCACGCACAAACCTCTACGACAACTTCGTCGACCATACGCCCGACTCCGCAGCCGCCCCGCCCTCCAGCCACACCAGCCTGCCCACCATTTCCTCCTGCACACCCATCACGGCCGAAGAGACCACCTTGACCATGAAAAGCATCCACTCAGGGGCCCCCACTGACCCCTGCCCAACACACATCTACCACACCGCCATCACACCCGATCTACAACACACCATTAACACCACCTTTGAAACCGGCACCTTCCCAGATGACTGGAAACACGCAGAAGTCATGCCCCTGCTCTAGAAGCCCTCAGCTGACCCCACGGATCTCAAGAACTACCGTCCCATCTCGCTTCTCCCCCTTTTTTTTTTATAGAGTTTTATATAGCGCGAACTAGACCCGAATTGGGTATCAGAGCGCTTTACATAGCACCAGTTGCATTACATGAGGACACATTCATTTTTATTAGGCACAGGGAGATTAAGTGATTTGCCCAGAATCACAGGATGTTCAGCTGTCATTACCGAGACTCGAACCCAGTTCTCCAGATTCGAGATTTCCCATTGCTGCTAAAGTCGCAGAGAAAACAGTCAACGTGGAACTGACGACATTCATCGAAGACAACTCCATCCTTGACCCATCTCAATCCAGATTCTGAAGCAACCACAGCACCGAGACCTCCGTACGTGCTGCCACAGACAACATCCGCACCCTCCTCGACCAAGGCCACACCACAGCCCTGATTCTACTCGACATATCAGCAGCTTTCGACACCGTCTCCCATCGCACACTCGCAGCCAGACTACACGATGCCGGCATACAAGGAACCGCCCTCGACTGGATCGATCATTCCTCACCGGCAGAAACCAAAGGATCAGACTGCCGCTCTTGCTCTCCGATCCCATGGAAATCACCTGTGGAATCCCACAGGGGTCATCTGGGGTCATCTCTCAGCCCAACCCTCTGCAACATCTACATGGCCCCCCTCAACACCATCGTTCGACAACACAGCCTCAGCATTGTATCCTACGCCAACGACACCCAGCTCATCCTCTCCTTCACCAAGGACCCCACCACCGCCAGACACAATTTCCAGAAAGGAATGCAGGACGTCGCAGCCTGGATGACCAACAGCTGCCTAAAGCTGAACTTCGAGAAGACAGAAGTCCCCGTCCTTGGAACCACCCCTTCAGCATGAGACAACACTTGGTGGCCCACCGCCCTTGGCAGCCCACTGACCCCCACAGACCATGCCAGAAAATCTCAGCATCATACTGAACTCATCCCTCTCCATGAACCGACAGGTCAACACCGTCGCCTCCAGCTACTTCAACACTCACTGCATCCTCTGTAAGATATTCAAATGAATCCCTCCAGAGTCAAGGAAGGCAGTCACCCACGCACTCATGCAGGCTGGATTATGGAGACGCACTCTACGCTGGCATAAACAAGTCCCTACTCTGCAAACTCCAGTTGATACAGAACACCGCTGCCAGACTCGTCCACAGCATCCCTCGACACGAACACATCAGCCAACACCTATGGAAGCTCCATTGGCTCCCCGTGGAGAAGAGAGTCACTTTATAAGATCCTCACCGATGCCTACAAATGCCTACCCAACACCGGACCCAAAAACCTCAACGACAGATTCACCCTCCACGTACCCAAAAGAAACCTCCGAGCAGCCAACCTCGCCCTCACCGAAACCCCTGGAATCCACAGAACCAAAGCAGGAGGAAGATCCTTCTCCTACATCGCGGCCAAGACCTGGAACGAGCTCCCGACAAACATCAGACACGCCCCCTCCCTGAACACCTTCAGGAAGGCTCTCAAGACCTGGCTCTTCGGCTGAACAGCACTGCTGACCCTCCCCCCCCCCCCCCGAGCGCCGTGAGACTCTCATGGGTGAGTAGCACACTTACAATTCCCTGATTGATTGATTGAGCTCTTCCCTAACACCCTGTCTGAAAACCTTAATTATCTGTAAGGCTTCATGAGATTTTTATTGTAGCTAATTTCTATCCTACTCTTTTCAAATAATGTTTGTATTCATCTATGTGGTCAAAGTGTCTCAAATTACCCTTGGGCTTAGTCTTAAAGAAACAACTGGTCTCATATGGGTTCTTGTTTTCTATCAGCATAATTTTCATAGCATGATACCAAAATCACAGCATGTCAGCAATTCCTTGGAAAATTGTCTTGTCCTTTAAAAATGACCCTAACATCAATGATATTATATATTAATTGAAGTGCTTTAGACATATAATAAAAATATTGAATGCATTAATTTAAATTATTGATATCGTTGTACACCATCTGTACATTGTATAGGTGCAGCCAGCACCTGTCAGTGAAATCAAGAAAACAACATCTGACAAGGGACCTGACACATTTTCCAAACCTCCTCAGGTGAGTGTGGGATTGTGAAGAAGACTCTAGCAAGGTAAAGCCTAACAAAAAGGTTAATATGATAGAAAGGGTATTCAAAATTCCAAAACAACAAAACACAAATATCCAAACAGCGTTCTTTCTTTATATTCCCTAGGAATAGATAAGATTGGCTTAAAACATTCAAGAGGTCCTTGGGAAAAGCAAACGAAATGTAGAGGTTACTTCTGCGAGGCATTCACTTGAATGTTCCAAAAATCCTGTTTTCCAAGGCTGCCAAATCTTTGAACCTTTCTGATTAATGAGGGTTTAATCCTAATGTACCTGATTACAGGGTCTCTTACTACTCTGCTCAAGTAAACAGATCTGTGAACACATATTAACTCCTGTCTTCACGACATTGGTTTGTCTGTGGCTAACATGGGACAGTCAGAGACACAGTGGACAATGGTAGAGTAACATGGGACAGTCTGAGACACAGTGGACAATGGTAGAGTAACATGGGACAGTCAGAGACACAGCGGACAATTTTAGAGTAACATGGGACAGTCTGAGACACAGTGGACAATGGTAGAGTAACATGGGACAGTCAGAGACACAGTGGACAATGGTAGAGTAACATGGGACAGTCAGAGACACAGTGGACAATGGTAGAGTAACATGGGACAGTCTGAGACACAGTGGACAATGGTAGAGTAACATGGGACAGTCAGAGACACAGTGGACAATGGTAGAGTAACATGGGACAGTCTGAGACACAGTGGACAATGGTAGAGTAACATGGGACAGTCTGAGACACAGTGGACAATGGTAGAGTAACATGGGACAGTCTGAGACACAGTGGACAATGGTAGAGTAACATGGGACAGTCTGAGACACAGTGGACAATGGTAGAGTAACATGGGACAGTCTGAGACACAGTGGACAATGGTAGAGTAACATGGGACAGTCAGAGACACAGTGGACAATGGTAGAGTAACATGGGACAGTCTGAGACACAGTGGACAATGGTAGAGTAACATGGGACAGTCAGAGACACAGTGGACAATGGTAGAGTAACATGGGACAGTCTGAGACACAGTGGACAATGGTAGAGTAACATGGGACAGTCTGAGACACAGTGGACAATGGTAGAGTAACATGGGACTGTCAGAGACACAGTGGACAATGGTAGAGTAACATGGGACAGACTGAGACACGGTGGACAATGGTAGAGTAACATGGGACAGTCAGAGACACAGTGGACAATGGTAGAGTAACATGGGACAGTCTGAGACACAGTGGACAATGGTAGAGTAACATGGGACAGTCTGAGACACAGTGGACAATGGTAGAGTAACATGGGACAGTCTGAGACACAGTGGACAATGGTAGAGTAACATGGGACAGTCTGAGACACAGTGGACAATGGTAGAGTAACATGGGACAGTCTGAGACACAGTGGACAATGGTAGAGTAACATGGGACAGTCAGAGACACAGTGGACAATGGTAGAGTAACATGGGACAGTCTGAGACACAGTGGACAATGGTAGAGTAACATGGGACAGTCTGAGACACAGTGGACAATGGTAGAGTAACATGGGACAGTCAGAGACACAGTGGACAATGGTAGAGTAACATGGGACAGTCTGAGACACAGTGGACAATGGTAGAGTAACATGGGACAGTCAGAGACACAGTGGACAATGGTAGAGTAACATGGGACAGTCTGAGACACAGTGGACAATGGTAGAGTAACATGGGACAGTCTGAGACACAGTGGACAATGGTAGAGTAACATGGGACTGTCAGAGACACAGTGGACAATGGTAGAGTAACATGGGACAGACTGAGACACGGTGGACAATGGTAGAGTAACATGGGACAGTCAGAGACACAGTGGACAATGGTAGAGTAACATGGGACAGTCAGAGACACAGTGGACAATGGTAGAGTACACACAGGGCAAAAGGACAATGAAAAAGATGGATCATCATCTAGTCTACATTCAACATGTACACATGTAACTAGAACTACTACTTAGTGGGTACCTTGTTTGTGCCTGTTCCATACTAAATTATTGAAACCAAAAGAAATAGATGGAATGTTTGAATATTCTTCGCCACTGGGAATTAATCCTAACTACTGCTTATTACTTGGCCCTCATTCTAGTCCGTCGTTTTTCTAGCACAATTTCATCTTAGAGAGACAAACACTAGCCATATTCCACTCATTCTTGGTCCTGCTCAAATAGGAAGGATGATAAGCAACCCCAGATTGGTTTCAACCTTTGGGCTCATCAGTGAGGCACGGTTTGAGTTCTGTGAGGCTATAAGTACTGAGATTAGGTCTGGGCATATCCATCACACCTCGGTCATCTCAATTTGAAAAACATCTGATGGGTAAAGTTTTATATTAATCTCAGCTATTGCTAATTACTGAGGGCCACATATCAGTCCTTCATTTTTTATCCCCAATGCACTCCAGACAGGGACGAGAAAGTGGCTAATGAAATCATTCCTTCTATCACTTTGCGTTTTGTTCCACTCTTAAAAAAAGGAATGATGTTAGTTATCTCATTTGATGATTGCATAGTTGGTAATTCAATATAAGTTAAATATAAGTAGATGGGGGGTCATACCTTTTTGGACACCAGGCAGCAGGCATACACCGCGAGGACCGCTAGACCACCAGGCTATCTACGGGACGCTACGGGACGCTGACGCTGTTTGTTCCCCTCGCCGCCACTCACCAACGCTGGCCGCAGTGGGGGGGAACTACAGCTCCCGGCAGTCTGTGCATCGCCCAGGACCTCCTTCCGGCCAGTTCCGCGCCCGGAGGCGCTACAAAACCAGAGGCTCCCTCGGAGGAGCGGGGGTCATACCTTTTTGGACACCAGGCAGCAGGTATACACCGCGAGGACCGCTAGACCACCAGGCTATCTACGGGACGCTACGGGACGCTGACGCTGTTTGTTCCCCTCGCCGCCACTCACCAACGCTGGCCGCAGTGGGGGGGAACTACAGCTCCCGGCAGTCTGTGCATCGCCCAGGACCTCCTTCCGGCCAGTTCCCTGCCCGGAGGCGCTACAAAACCAGAGGCTCCTTCCGCGTTGCGGGACGCGCGCGAGCGGCGCCGGGCTGAGCCCGGGCAGAGGGCGGGCCGTCTGTGGCCGTCCGGGGCCGGAAGAGGCCGGGCTGGGCCTCCCCCTTGACAACGCAGGAAGTAAGTCGTAGCAGAGAGTGACTTTTGATTATTGACATTTGGCTAAACCGTGACTGTCGTAATACACTGATTTGTGTGGTCCTGTGACAAATGGCTGGAAAGGGTAAGCGTCTTACAGCCCCTTCCACAGTAGCCGGGACTATGGACCAATTTATTACACGTGCCGTCTCGGTACTGGAACATGAGATAGCCATGACTGAAAGACGCCTTTCGTTAGATCCTCTGTCTGGTAGGCGCTCCTCATTGGGCCCGCTTGCTCTCGTTAAATCACCAAACATTCTCAGAGAGCTGCAGCGGGAGGAGGTATCACTACTTTCTACGTCTGATTCATCTCAGCACATGTCATCCTTATCCGGGAGGTTGATAAATCCCCCAATAAATATGGATGTAGTGCTAGAGGAGGAAGTTGCATCTCCAGGCGCTCCCACTGTCCCCCGCCCCCAGACTAGAGCAGGGGTTAGATCTAACATATCCACCAGTGCAGCTACCCAGAAAAGGAAAAGGGGAGGGGGTAAGGATGGTGGTAGGCAGGCGAAAATATCCAAAGCATCTAAAAACTTGGTACCCCCTGACACTCCAAGTACTAGTGCCCACCACTCTACGACTGAAACTAGTTTACTTGCCCCCCCCCCACCTGAACCTACCAACATAATCTCTCAGCTAGAACGCATAGTACGATCTTTAATCTCTCCACTATTGGAAAGGATTGAAAAGGTTGTAACTAAAGTTGACAAATTAGAACAATGTATTTTGGATAATTTTTGTTCGCTGAAGAATGTTGTTAAGCTGTGTACTAGGGATATACCTAAAACTAACTGCACTCATGGAGCGAATTCTACTCTTGTCATCCCACCCTTATCTGGCCCATCCTCTGCCCCTGTTCTCACTACTTCAGGTATTGGTTTACCCACAAATATTTCTATGTCACCCCTAAACACTCAACAACCACCACGGCGGGAGGGAGCGCCACAAAATAGTCAGTCCCTGAGGCAGGAGGGTTGGTCAAGCAATGTATCCTCGGGCACTAATATCGCAAACTCAGAAAGATTGAGCGCGACTGTTGATATCCCTCCCCCAGGTAATGTAATCAGGCCACCCCTGACCCAAATACATTTACCACAAGAATCTTTTCCTTACGTCGTGGTATTAACGGGTGTCCCCGAACTTCCTAATAACAAAAAGGAATCCTTTGAACAACTAAAAAATAAAGTAAGTCATTGGCTTAACATCCATAGACCAATTCCGAACGAACTGAATGGTCGGATTCTTTTTGTTAGAAGGGTCCATTGGATAGGCTCCCAACCTAAAAATACGCAGGGTGATTGCATCATCGTCAATTTCAAAGACCCACGCCTCCCTAGGTTTATTACTGAGAACACATCTTATGATTCTAGATCTAGCATAGAGGCCCACAATTTAACTTATTTCTACACTCGAGGTTTTTGTCAGTGACAATTGCATAGTTTGACATCCTCCTCACATCCTACGACATTGAGGGTAAACGTTAGTATACCCACAGACCCGGTGGTCATTCCTTTGGTCCGGACCAGATCACAAATAACACCCAGAGCTCTATAACCGCCTCCACCCGGCCTGTGCGAGAGGGCAAATATACCTAGCCAATCTATTGTGCTACATACTACACGGCCTGGTAACTATTCTGGTACTTTTTTGTCGTGGAACCTGGCTGGCATCAATACTAAATTTGACTCTCCCGAATGGGTTAGCTTTGTCAATAACTATGATCTCTGCCTATTGCAGGAAACATGGTCCCTCGAGGCTCGGTTTTTGCCGGGTTACCTGAGGTTTCATGTTCCAGCAACGAAAGGCCCGAAAGGCCGTCCTTCTGGTGGCCTAATTATTTGGGCTCGCCAGGATCTATTTTCACATGCTGTTGCGATCGATACTGGGTCCCCGGATATTCAATTAGTGAGACTAACTTCTGACCATAAGTGCTCTTTGGATATTTATAATATTTATCTTCGGGGCACTAAAGGGAAAAAGTCAAGGGAGTTGGACATTTTAACCACACTCATTGAATCTAACTCGTGCCAGAGGGACCTGATCGTAGCTGGGGATTTTAATGTTACTTTCGAACCCCTTTTAGATTCTGATTCGGAATGGGGCTCTGACCCCGACGAGGACGGACAATGGGGCATCCCAGTACTTTCGTTACCCCCCATCAAAAGGTGGTCTACGGCAGCAGTTCAGGCAAACGCATTTTGCCTTGGAAACGGTTTACGAGCACTGAATGGCAGAACAAAGGGAGACAAGATGGGAGTACCTACCTTTGATAATGGCCGCTTAGCCAGTAGAATTGATTACGTCCTTTGTTGTTTGAGGCTGTGGAGCCAGCCTATAGATATGGTGGTGGAGAAAAGACTAGAGAGCGATCACAACCCCATTTGTGTCTCCCCTTGTTGGTGGGGTACACCCTGCTCATTGATCAAGGAAACAACTTTGGATCCCTTGGCGTGTGTCCCATCAAATGATATGCGGAGGCTAAAATGGACTCTGGTAAAGACCAATGCCTCAGTAATGGCCCATATTGACACCATCCTCTCTGCAACTAACGCGAATCTTGAAGAAATTTTGAAAATTCAAGATCAAAATGTACAAGTAACTAGAATACATGAGTCATTTTTGAGGGCCTACGTGCTTTCTTCTTTAAACAACCAAGAAAGGGTACTATGCCACCGTCCAAGCGACCTAGGTGGTATGATAAACAATGTAAAAGTGCAAGAGGCACCTTGGCCCAAGCCCTTTCTAGTGGGAGTTTACCTCTCATTCAATCTGCTAGACACGCTTACAGGAAAAGCATTACCCAAGCAAAACGAAAATGGGATGTTCTATTTTGGCTCGAATTGAAGGATGCTTGCTATGCCCGGGACACCAGATTATTCTGGAACGTGCTAAAGTGGGGCAGAGGGGGCTCGCCTGATAACCCCGCAAACCATGTCACTCAAGAAGATTGGTTGAGGTACTTCAAACCCCAATATGCACGAGATCCCCATTATAGTAACACGGGCCCAATTCCATATGTCTTTTACTCGTCGGGGCCCTTTGGCTCTAACGATGTTTTAGTTGCTTTGTCTTGTGTAGCTGCAGGGCGGGCCCCTGGCTTGGATGGTGTCCCATCTGACCTTTTCCTTAGTAACAAAGCTTCCTGGAGCAAGTACATCGCCCTAATCGCGAACGCCGTGGCTGTAGGTGCCCCAGTACCTAAATCCTGGGGGGGTGCTATTATAATTCCAATATACAAAAAGGGTGACACATCCCTCCCAGGGAATTACAGGCCCATCAGCCTAATTGACACAATCCAAAAAGTCATTGGGAGGATGGTACTGAATGAGGTACTCATTTGGATAGAAGCTAATAAGATCCTTTCTAATCTCCAAGCGGGCTTCCGCAAATTTACCAGCACTGTGGACCAGGTGTTTCGCTTTAAACAATTACTTTGGAAGGTAGTTGAATTAGGCAAATGCAGTCTTTATGTCACCTTCGTGGATTTAAGAGCAGCCTTTGACCTTGTCCCCCGTGAGCATCTCTGGAGGGTCCTAGAAAAGCTCCGTCTACCCCCAGAGCTCTTGACTCTAATTAGGAGACTCCACGAGCCCAACTTTGCAAAAATACAATGGGGTGGCCCGGGGGAAACAACCCCCGAGTTTCCTGTTGAGCGAGGTGTGCGCCAGGGATGTGCCATGGCTCCCACACTTTTCTCTTTGTATATCAATGGAGTAGTTGATTACATGCTCCAAGCAAACACTGACGCCCCTAAATTGGCAGGAGCCCCTATACCAATACTAATGTTTGCCGACGACACCCTTATAGTGTCTAAAACACCGTGCGGCATGCAAAGGGCTCTGTCAATTTTCGAAAATTTCTGCAAAGATCATGGCTTGGAGGTTAATGTGTCAAAGACTAAGCTTATGACCTTCAATCCACACCCAAGCTACAGAGTTGGCAAGCTTTTAATGAACGGCCAAATTCTGGAGGAGGTAACAAACTTTCCTTACCTGGGCATTCATGTCTCCCATAATAATCGGTGGAATAGACATTTGGAATTGTCCACGTTGAAATTCACCCAGATCACGGGTGCGCTGGTTAAAGAGCATAAAAAATCTCTTACTAAACCTGTCAAACCAGTGCTACAAGTATATGAGGCAAAGGCCCTAAACTCAGCCCTGTATGGGGCAGAGCTTTGGGGTTTTGACTCATTAACACCCCTAATAGCCGTAGAAAATAAATGTTTCCGTTACATTATCGGCTTACCACAAAGTACGCCAATGGTCCCATTGCGTTACGATCTAGGTAGAAAGGCCATCAATGATTTGGCCAGTCTCCGTCCGGTTTTATACTGGAGGAGACTATGGACTACACCGGAGCTCCAACCCTATGCATTGGGTATCATGGACATAATCCAGGTTGATAAGTTTCACAAGATTGGATGGTTAAGGAATCTTCGCGAATCTTTAAAAGCTCTGGGGTTGGAAGATCTATGGAACGATCCAGTTGGCGCCGTGTTTCCATCCAAAAAGTTATTGAAAACATTATATTGGGAACAGGTAAATCACAGGGTATGGGGTTCTTTTTCTGCCCCCACAATGACCAGCCGCTTCCTAGAGGCAAAGGTCTCATCTTTCCTAGAACCTTTTTGGGATTTGATCACTTCGCCAACTGACAGGAAACTCTATTTCCAACTCAGAGCAGGCTCCCTTCCACTTAGGGCTCTAACTTGCGGGTGGTTTGGTACAACTATATGCACCTGTCCTGCTTGTGGCGCCAAAGAAGAAACAATCGCTCACTTCTTGTTTGTTTGCCCGGTATATGTCATCCCAAGACGTCATTGGCTCTCTCCTTTATGTAAACTTCTGGGCACAGGGAGATCTGCCGTAGCCATCAGAATCTTACTTACAAGCACTTTACCATTCCACTCAATAGTTTTAGCCAAATACTTGGGGTGGGCATGGTCCCTCAGATTAAAAGCCCTCCGGTCCAGTGAAAAGGCACATAGGTAGGGCCTTAAATATGATCATTACTCGTGCATTAACTCTTTTTAGCATTATTTTATTATTGATGTTTAATGTATATCATCTTGTCTACCTCAACATGTAATATCCCTTTTACTTAAAACTTTTATCTATTTATTGGAAAGATTTTAGATTTTAAATCATTTAGTGATTTGCTTTATTTGTATTTGTCTTTTTGTTTGTGTCTTGTATGAATTATCTTAATTCGAATAAAGACTATGATGATGATGATGAAGTAGATGGAATATCTATAGTAAAAAAACTGTTTTTCTTGAACTTGCTCAGAACTTAGGAACAACTTGGTTTTATTGTTGTAGGTATTGAGTCTCTGTTTAGAGCATGATGCAGGGGAAGTTAGCTCGGTTCTAGTTTTGCCATGTTAGGTGTAGGAAACTCTCAAATTACTCAGGTTGGACATTGCATTACCATTTGTGTCTTGTATACAACTGTGGTATATCTGTGTTCATAATGATGCAACTTTTTATTGTTTGTTCTGCATCCGCACGGATGAACCTTATGCATACTGACTCAGACCTTGGATTTGGACTTTATTTTTATTTTCCAGGCATGTGAGCCCAATAGAAGACCAGCGAGAATCCAGAATATGCTGAATAAAATAACATTAGCCCCCAGGTGGATGCTGGTACGTATGGGACAGCATGAACTTGAAATGGAGTAGAACAGGACCTGTGTATCACTTTGAATGCTCAAATCCTCAGGAGTTTTATGGTTGGGCCCAAGAAAGTGAAGTGACATTGGGTTAACCAAAAGTGTTGAGTACCAGAGGGGTTGCATAATTCACACCTAAATGGCTTGGGAATTTGGGGCAAGATGTGTTTACATTCCAGAAACAAAGGGAGGCATGGAGACATAGAGAAAGGGAGAGTATTTCACACACAATAATCCATGGCAGACACAATATTAGGAACATGTGTTCTATGCTCTTGAGACTAAGAGTGATACAATTGAACATGAATTAATGAAATAGCACAAGATGCTTTCTTGTGACCCATGCTTCAAACTGACTACCAACATATCCTTTCTGATTTTCTGTCCAAAACCTGTTGGGTAACTTAGCTCTCTTCTCAGTAAATTGGACTAGATAGTTCTAGTTTAACGTTTTTTAAACATGCTGAGGATAAGCAAACCAAATTAAACATTTGCTTTCTAGAGACATGCTGTCGGAATTCCCGAATACATTTATATTTATGTCTACCTTATCTTCACTTGCTATCAGTCAGATGAGATGTGGCGCTACTATACCAGCTCCTAATTTTCAGGACACTTGATACTTGCTTTCAAGTGGACAGATCATTTCCAAATGTCTAACAATAATTCAGAGGAATTACATAGTTCCTAATCTGGTTGGGAGAAGGCATTTCTACTCTTTAGTCTCTTCTCCACACTGATTCAGATTCTTTAGCAGGGAAGCTCTTTTATGGCAAAGATGCTTCTGTGCCACCACAATGGGTCAATGATTGTGAACAATTTCACTGCATCCATTAAACTGTAATCAATGCATTCTGGGAGTTGTGTGAATCCATGGTCCCTGCTTTGCTATCTTCCTGCACATGGGGTGTGGATGCATTCAAGACATCAATGCCAGCAGATGGAGATACGTTCTTGAAACAGGTATCATTGGCTCATATCTACATCACTAAAATTTGTCCCTAGCTGTCAGTCATCATCGGAAATTATATGCAAACATACGCAGAGTGATATGTTAATGAGTAAGATGAAAGAAAAGTCTTCTTAGATGGTCTACATAGAATAAACGTACATTGGTATAACTACCACCAAGTAGGGATCCTCTGTGTAATGTTGCACTTTGAAGGTAAAGATGACACCAGTTAACTCAATGGCTGATTAGATTCTTGCTTATAGTATATCAGTCTATGGACGAGCTGTTTGAAAGTCAGTAGGATTTCTCAATATCACTTAACCCCTTTGCTGCGGCACGAATTCCGCCGCAGCGCTGGGTGGGTTTGGGGGGTTGATGGCGCCGCTGTGCTCATGACGGAACCACGCCGTCATGAGTCACGGGCGAGCTGTGCTCATGACGGCGTGGTTCCGTTATGACTCCACCCACTGCGCTAATCGCCTGCACAGGCGGGGAATTAGCGCCGCGTGGGAGGAGCGGCCACCAACGGCCGCAGCATGATGGAACCACTCCGTCATGAGCACACGGCGCCCGTGGCTCATGACGGAGTGGTTCCGTCATGAGCGGGGAACGGGTTAAGCATTAACAACATTTTGGGTTTATTCGTCTGGGTCTTGCATGTACATTCAGGGCTTGATGCAGGGGAAGTCGCCCACTGTTAATTTCAAGTGCAAAACTAATGAGCTGGCAAACATTTCAGAGTGCACATTGCATTTGGACGTGCTCTTGTTTGTGTCACTGGTTTGCTCTATTCACAATTGCAAAACTGTGCTCTGTTTTTTTGTTCTGGATGGTTAAAGCTTTGCAGATAGTAGAACCACACTGACATCAATGTTTGACCTCTTGTTTTGTCAGGCAACTATGATCAAGGCCAAAAGTGAAAGAATCCAGATCAGCCGTACGAATCTGTCACTAGCCCCAAGGTGGATGCCGGTAAGTTGGTGATTGTCTTTGAAGGAGTAGAAGCAGAAAAGTCTCCACATTGCTCTTAGAAAGCTAAAAACCAAACAACACACTCAAGGATGGACGAATTCTAAATAATAAAGCACCCAAAATGATTACCATCTTCTTGTGAGATCCAGAAATCTTGTGCAATTCTTTTGTGTTATGAAACATTTGAAAATCTTCCACTTCATCCGTCTGCAAGAGCTTACAATATATGGGTTGTTGCAGTAAATAACTGGCTGATTCTTAAGGCTCCCAAAATGCAAAGGATTCTGAGTGCACCACCATGGAAAGCCTGGACAAGGGGTTCCCAGGGAGCAAGAGCTGGATTTTTGGTTTTTAATGGTGTTTCATGTTTAGGCACCATCTGGCTGGGATGCTGTTTAGACTTGTGCTGTGTGTGTAGGCGAGAAGAATTGCTGCCATGTAATTCCCTAACTTAGATAGGAAGTGCACAGTTCTGGCAACCTCCGAACATGACAACCCTGTTCCC
Source organism: Triturus cristatus (assembly GCF_964204655.1). Classification (NCBI taxonomy): domain Eukaryota; kingdom Metazoa; phylum Chordata; class Amphibia; order Caudata; family Salamandridae; genus Triturus; species Triturus cristatus. Next base: position 694,273,254 of record NC_140591.1, read on the forward strand.
TCAGGAACGGTGGTGACAGACTTAAAACCTTTTGCTCATACACTCGCTCTCTCTTTTGCTTAGGGAAATATGCAAAGAGATGTTTTCAATGTTTATTGAACCAAACTGATTCTTGTATGGAATATATATGCTGCATTGATCAGTAGACAGAAGCAGATTAAAGTTAGAAACTGTATCAAGACAGTGAACAATGCAAAATGTTCCACCATCATCCTGAAACAACGTATATATGCAAGCATATAAAATAATATACCAATCTGGTGTAGTCCTACTAAGCAGGCCCTAACCTATGTGTTTAGGGTATGTGTGTGTATGTCCTGCCAAGTATCCCCTTACTGGATGATCCAACCCCATTACCTGGTGGGCAAGAATGTAGGAGCCCGACTTGGTCATGAACTGGACACCCCTCGTGGAGATGTCAGTCAGCTACTGGGAAAAAGCTTCAGCATGTAGGGACCTCTCAAGGTCAGCAGGAGTGCCTCCTCTGATTATACCTGGAAACTGATTTTTTTTAATGGAAAAAGGCATCCTTGCCTTGGGCCGAGATTGTGATCAGGCTGCCATTGTTTGTATTCTACAGATAGCTGTGTTGCCATATGGACGTATATAACAAACACATTTGCACACCGTACGTGTAAGCCTTGTACATAATGCCAAGGCAATATGATAGGGTTCATTGGGAAGTTGATTCGTGCAAGCAAGGTAGGTGCTAACAGGAAACAAACCCAAAGTGTCACGAATGCAACTTTAGGAAGCTCTTTGTACATTCAAAAATTGCAATATTTCCTACTAGGCCTAACTGGGACACATGACACCCACTCCTAGAACATAATTCGAAGAAGCTATCTAAAGTTAAAACTCTGATTAGTAAAAATGCAACAGCATATGTAAAGGAAAGTGCTAAAAATTAAATATTAAGATAACAATAAAAAGTGCTTAAAAACAAGTACTCATGCTATTTGGAGACCCAAAGCATAGAAAAAGCCCAGAAGTCTTAAAAATATAAAAACTATAAAATTTAGGGCAATTAATAAGAAATTCGGAAGTTAAAACCAGGCTGAAAAAAAGGTTCCCACCACACAGAAAAACCAGATGTTTATGTGTTGGAGCTGAAGGTGAAACATTACTGTTCCCAGCATCTGCAGACAATGATTCCACAGGCACAATTCGGAGCAAGTTGATAGAGCAAGTATGTTCCCATCCATCCCTCACAGCAGCCACTGCAGGAGCGAAAAGAGCCAATTGATGTTGCATTGAGACAGAGCTAGGATCCAAACTACCGGGCGCAAAGGCAACCCAGGGAGGCTCATAGAGTGTGGCCAGGAGCAATAGAATCCTCAAGGAACAGCTATACAAATGGGCCTTCAGTGGGTCCATCAGTATGTATATGTCTGAAGGTTCAACCAATTGCGACCCCAAGCACAGGTCCAGGGCACACTCATAAGTGCACAGGAGACAGCGGAATACGGGCAGCACTCAATTATGCCATACAGCCTGGAATGACAGGAACCAATGCTCATCCATTTCCCAAAGCAAAGGTGCACCAAAGCAATGCACCATGCATTCACAGCACAACAGGACGTGAGGGAGGGCCAGCTCCATGCGATCTTGAAATGGGACATCCATTGCAGAGCAAAAATATTAAAAGCAATATCCCTGCAATTAGGAGCAGGATCAGTAGAAGACCTCCAAAGTTGCTTTCGAGGATGGAGTGTATAAAAGATGGAACAATTCCAAACACCTTCTGGAAGGTGCTGACCAACCCTGAGCCTCTCCTTCTGAAAACCCCCGCTATTCCGGTCATACTAGACATATTAAAAATACGAAGTACCAATTCCCCAAAATGTTGTGGGAAATTGGTGAGGAGTAGGGCTGGTTTGGGACGTGATGGTAGCACTTCTGATTGGCTAGGAAGGGACCAATTGAGTGTGTGACGGGTGGAGTTTGCCTCAGCTCCTACCCTTGAAATCTATGCCTACAGCACGGACGGGCAGCGGACGTGACACTGGCGCGCCAAAGGCTGGCCCATCTGCACCCGTCTGTGCCCGTCTGCACCCGTCCACGCTCGTACAAGACCAGGGGCCAGTCATTATGCTCAAAAAAATTTGAACTACACTACTGAGGAGCTCAAAAACCTAAACAACCTCCACACGGCCAGTGATCAACTTGAGCCAACCATTCTTGTTAAACTTTCAAAGCTAGGCATCCCTAATCAAAACATGCCCATCACAGTCTCGCACCATCAGGGGGCCCAGCACGAATTTGCCTCATGCCAACATATCTATCTTGGACCCTATGAATAAAAGCCAGCTGTCCTCATGCATTTTGAATAAAAATCATCTTGCTGTTTTCTACCTCAATACTCGGTCCTTAGTAAAACATCAACTAGAGATATTCCATTTGCTCAATTCTTACTCACCTGATATACTATTTTTGACTGAAACATGGTTAACAGATGACTCAGTACTGGATATTCTAGCAGGTCTCCCAGAAAATGTTTATTTACTCAACACTAACCGGCCACAGGGAAAGCAAGGCGTAGGGGTGGAGGTTATTGCTAAAAAACATCTTAAAATTGTTAATATCGCCCCACTACCTCTCCCGGGTAGACAGTATTGTGATTAAAATGGACTCCCCTGTATCCCTGTTGTTGTTTGTCCTAATGTGCAGACCGCGAGGATACATGCAGAACTTCCCCCCAACTTGTGGCTGCATTGCTATTTGAGCTAGCCATCGATTATGCAAAAATTCTTCTCCTGGGTGATTTTCACTATTGGGCAAATGTAGTAAGGGGTGGGCAAATGACACTCGAATTGATGGATAGGTTAGCTAGCATCAATCTTGACCAACATGTTTTTGTACCAACTCACATTAAGAGCCACACTTTACATCAGGTTAGGTTCTCTAACCTAGCCATAACTAACCTTAGCGTCTCTCCTTGCACTTTGTCCGACCATCACCTTGTTCACTTCACCATAAAAGAGATAACTCTCCCAAAACCTCCCCCTCGTCCAGATATTATCACTATAAATTGGAAACGCATGGACCTTGATTCATTTTGTCCCTCTTGTGCCTCTCTCTTCCTGCTGCCTGCATGAACCTGGAGGGATATGAGGAAGCGGTTTCGGACTGGCTCACAGAAGCCAGCAACTCTCATGCCCCCCTCCTAAAGATAAAGCTTACCTGCCGCCATGAAGATTCTAAGTGGTTTTCTGCCGATCTGAAAGCTGCTAGACTTGAGTTAGGGCAGGCGAAGCGCAAATTGCGTACAATTATTTGCCTGAAAATAGAGAAGTCTTTATCCAAAATGTAAAAACATACAAAAAACTAATCTTGCAGGCACAATCTACATTCTTCTCTAACAAAATCATAAATTCAGAGAAGAAGTCTAAGGTCATCTTTAAAATGGTCATAGAACTATCTAACCCTGACAGACTCTCTGTACCTTTGGTCCCTACCCATAATCTATGTGATGAATGGAACCTTTTTTTCTGGAGAAAATAAATGTCATAAAAAACAATATCCCCCCTAATACTCGAGCCTTCAATATATCATCAGGAGATAGAAATTCTACCTCTCTTTTTGTTTTTCCTGCCATCAGTAAAGAGTGGCTTGCCGAGCTGATGGTCACAGTCAAAGCAGAGTCGCCGACCGATATCTGTCCTCCTCACGTCCATAAGACAATATTTTTCTGCTTTCCGGATATAGCAATGTCTCTCCTCAATTTAGCTCTTGTCCAGAGTAAGGGAGGAGAGAGTTGGCCTAACGGCTAGGGCAGTCGACTTCGAATCTGGTGAACCGGGTTCGAGTCTTGTCAATGGTGATGAACATCCTGTGATGCTGGGCAAATCTCATAGAGCCAGATGTACGACCATTTTTTGCAGTTGCAGTTGCAGAGGGGTTTCAGACCCTTTTGCGACCTCAAAAAACGAGTTGGCCATGTACTATTCCTATTTTGCGAGTTGCAAATTATTTGCGACTCACAAAATAGGAATAGCGTTCCAAGGGCGCCCCTTCCTAATAGCGAGTCCTCCAGGTATGTATGACTCTTTTGCGACCACAATTGCAGTCACCAAACAGTCGCAGTTTGCCACCCTTCTCAGATGGGTGGTAAAGCACTGTCAAACTGGAATGGGCCCACAGGGGACCCCTTCCTCTTTGTAAATGCAGGGGAAAATATTTTTTAAGGGCAGGCAGTGGTCCCAGGGTCCACTACCTGCCCTTAAAAAATGAAACACAAACGTTTCATTTTTTCTTTTCTAAATGCATCCCATTTTCCTTTAAGGAAAACGGGCTGCATTTAAAAATAAATGATTTATTGAAAAGTAGTCACAGACATGGTGGTCTGCTGACCCCAGCAGACCACCATCCCTGTGAGGCTGGCCATTCCCTCTGGGGTCGCAAATTGCGAGTGACTCATGAATATTGATAAGATTCACTTTTTGCGACCCCATTGGAAATTGTTGTACATTGGATTTAGCACCTCGCTAAGTCCAATGATCGTACATCTGGCCCTAAATCTCCCCATGCCTAACAAAAATGTATGTGTCCTCATGTAACGAAACTGGTGCTATGAAAAGCGCTCTGAAACCCGATACCTTCGGGTCAAGTTCACGATATATAAAACTCCGTAAATTAAAAAATAAATAAAATAAAGGTCCCCAATTCCTTTAAGGAAGCAGTGGTGCTGCCTCTTTTAAAAATAAAGCTGGCGACGACCCCACTATACTTAAGAACTACAGACCTATCTCTTTGTTGCTTTATTTAGCTAAATTACTAGAGTTTCATGTAGCCCAACAACTGTGCTCCTTTTTGAAGGAGACAGGCTAACTGAACTCCCATCAGGCCGGTTTTCGTTCTGCGCATTCTACTGAGACAGTCATTCTCGCTGTTATGGATGAAATGAGGAAGGAGCCAAATAATGGCTCTGGTCATGCTGGACCTCTTAGTGGCGCTTGACAGGGTCGATCATACTTTATTGATTAACCGTGTCAGCAATGCAGGACTGTGTGGCACAGCACTTGAGTGGATGACCTCCTTTCTCAAAGGTTGGATTCAGTCAGTTTCCCTTCCCCCATTTTGCTCTCCCAAAGTCCACTTGGACTGTGGTGTGCCTCAGGGATCATCCTTGTCCCCCCACCTGTTAAATCTCTACATCCGTCCTATAATACACTCTTACAATACTCTCTTCAGAAGCAAGATGTGAAAATATTTAATTACGCTGATGACATGCAGCTAATTTTTGCGATCGACACTATAGAGTCCACGGTACTCTTTCAAAACACCATACTTTATATTCGGGACTGGATGAATTTTAATCAGTTAAAGTTAAACCCTGATAAAACAGAAGTGGTGGTAACTTAAAATAACTCAATAACTAGAACCCCTCCTTCTGGCCTTTACAATTAGGCTCTTCCCCCACACCTAAGAGAGCAGTGAAAAGCCGTGGGATTCTCATTGATGAAGACTTATCTCTCAAACAACAGATTGGAGCTGTGACATCCTCTTGCCACGTTAAAATTTGAGGAACAAGTAAAATTCGCAGATATTTAACTGAGAAAGCTGTAATTCAAATTATCATCGCCCTAGTGATACTGCGGATTGACAACGCGAAAGCATCTTTTCATACTAGGGACACACTCAAGAAATTCTCACAGTTGAAACTGCTGAGAAAAACGTCAGTATCATTATTCCAACACTGGAATTTGAAAGGTAGCTTCCAGTGTTCATGTATGTACCCTTCACCCAACGCTTCATATTTGCCCACTTGATGGTGCTGTAGACAGTACTGAAAGTGGAAAGTCGAGACTGGCAGTGTAATGTACCCATGGATTATCCAATCCGAGGGTGCTATCTCAGCAACGGTAAAAGGTAATTTCTCCAGTCTTTCAATATGTAACATGGTGTATTTTGCATCCTTCCATGATATAGCTGTCTGTTGTTCCGAAAGGTGGTGTGGTGAAAGCAGATTTGTAATGTTAATGTGTCGCCACGGCTCGTGGCCAGAACGTAGTATCTAATATCTAGCTTAACAATAGGATAGACCTAAATTGGGACCTAAATTGGGACTGTCTATGTTGTAATGCAGACAAGTCTTGCTGTATGACGTCTATTGTGGATGATACAATGTTACCCAAAGAGTATATTCTGGATGATAAAGTAGTCATACCTTTGTCTACTACTGCAAGAGCCTGTTCTAAGTTGGCCCTATCAATCTCGCGCAGTCATTCAGCAGCCTCCTGTTGGGATTATAGACGGCATAAAGAATGCAGGACATCGCAGCCTAGATGACCAACAGCTGCCTAAAGCTCAACTCCGAGAAGACAGAAGTCCTCGTCCTCTGAACCACCCTTGCAGCATGGGACAACGCCCACCGACCCCCATGGACTATGCCAGAAACCTCAGCATTGTACTCGACTCATCCCTCTCCATGAACCGACAGGTCAACTCCGTCGCCTCCAGCTGCTTCAACACCCTCCGCATCCTCCGTAAGACGTTCAAATGGATCCCCCCGGGTCAAGGAAGACAGTCACCCACGCACTCATCACCAGCAGGCTGGACTATGGAAAGGCACTCTACGCTGGCATAAACAAGACCCTACTCTGCAAACTCCAGATGATACAGAACACCGCCGCCAGACTCGTCCTCGACATCCCTCGACACAAGCACATCAGCCAACACCTATGGAAGCTCCACTGACTCCCCGTGGAGAAGAGAGTCACATTCAAGATCCTCACCCACCCCTACAAATGCCTACACAACACCGGGCCCAAATACCTCAACGACAGAGTCACCCTCCACGTACCCAAAAGAAGCCTCCGAGCAGCCAACCTCGCCCTCGCCGAAATCCCTCGCATCCACAGAGCCAAAGCAGGAGGAAGATCCTTCTCCTACATCACAGCCCCGGAACGAGGTCCCGACAGACATCAGACGCGCCCCCTCCCTGAACACCTTCAGGAAGACTCTCAAGACCTGTCTCTTCGGCTGAACAGCACTGCTGAACCCCCCCCACCCCCCAGCGCCTTGAGACTCTCACAGGTGAGTAGCGCGCTCACAATTCCCTGATTGAGTGATTGAGCTCTTCCCTAACACCCTGTCTGAAAACCTTAATTATCTGTAAGACTTCATGAGATTTTCATTGTAGCTAATTTCTATCCTACTCGTTTTGAATAATGTGTGTATTCATCTATGTGGTCCCAGTGTCTCAAGTTACCCTTGGGCTTAGTCTTAAAGAAACAACTGGTCTTATATGGGTTCTTGTTCTCTATCAGCATAATTTTCATAGCATGATACCGAAATCACAGCATGTCAGCAGTACCTTGGAAATTTTTCTTGTCCTTTAAAAATTACCCTAATATCAATGAGATTATATATTAATTGAAATGATTTAGACATATAATGAAAATATTGAATGCATGAAATTAAAGTTATTGATATCATTGTACACCATATGTCCATTGTATAGGTGCAGCCAGCACCTGTCAGTGAAATCAAGAAAACAACATTTGACAATGGACCCGATACATTTTCCAAACCTCCTCAGGTGAGTGTGGTATTGTGAAGAAGACTCTAGCAAGGTAAAGCCTAACAAAAAGGTTAATATGAGAGAAACAACATCAAACCCAAAGATCCAAACAGCGTTCCTTTCATTTTTTTCTCTAGGAATACATAAGACTGGGCAAACAGCGTTCCTTTCATTTTTTTCTCTAGGAATATATAAGATTGGCTTAAAAAATTAAAGAGGCACTTGGGATAAGCAAACTAAATGCAGTGGTTACTTCTACGAGGCATCAACTTGAATGTCCTAGCAATCCTGTTTTCCAAGGCTGCCAAATCTTTGAACCTTTCTGATTAATAAGGGTTTACTCCTAATGTACCTGATTACAGGGCCTCTTACTACTCTGCTCGAGTAAACAGATCTGTGAACACATATTAACTCCTTTCTTCAGGACATTGGTTTGTCTGTGGCTAACATGGGACAGTCAGAGACACAGTGGACAATGGTAGAGTACACACAGGAGAAAGGACAATGAAAAAGATGATGATCATCATCTAGTCTACATTCAATATGTACACATGTAACTAGAACTACTACTTAGTGGGTACCTTTCTTGTGCCTGTTCCATACTAAATTATTGAATCCAAAAGTAATAGATGGACTGTTTGAATATTCTTCGCCACTGGGAATTCTTGAATTAATCCTAACTACTGCTTCTTACTTGGCCCTCATTCTAGTCCATCGTATATTTACCACAATTTCATCTTAGACAGAGAAACACTAGCAATATTCCACTCGGTCTTGGTCCTGCTCTAATAGGAAGGATAATAAGCAACCCCAGATAGTTTTCAACCTTTGGGCTCATCAGTGAGGTACGGTTTGAGTTCTGTGAGACTATAAGTACTGGAATTAGGTCTGGGCATATCCATCACACCTCGGGCATCTCAATTTGAAAAACATCTGATGGGTACAATTTTATATTAATCTCAGCTATTGCTAATTACTGAGGGCCACATATCAGTCCATCATCTTTTATCCCCAATGCACTCCAGACAGGGACGAGAAAGTGGCTAATGAAATCATTCCTTATATCACTTTGCATTTTGTTCCACTCTAAAAATAGGCATGATGTTAGCTATCTCATTTGATGATTGCGTTGTTGGTAATTCAATATGAGTTAAATATAAATTGATGGAATATCTATAGGAAAAAACAGTTTTTCTTGAACTTGCTCAGAACTTAGGAACAACTTGGTTTTATTGTTGTGGGTTCTGAGTCTATGTTTAGAGCATGATGCAGGGAAAGTTAGCTCCGCTCTAGTTGTCGCCATGTTTAGGTGTAGGAAACTCTCTGGACCTTGCATTACTATTAGTGTCTTGTATACAACTGTGGTTTATCTGTGTTCATAATGATGCAACTTTTTATTGTTTGTTCTGCATCAACATGGATGAACTTTATGCATACTGACTCAGACCTTGGTTTTTCCAGGCATGTGAGCCCAAGAGAAGACCAGCGAGAATCCAGAATATGCTTAATAAAATAGCATTAGCCCCTAGGTGGATGCTGGTACGTATGGGACAGCATGAACTTGAAATGGAGCAGAACAGGACCTGTGTATCACTTTGAATGTTTAAATCCACAGGAGTTTTATGGTTGGGCCCAAGAAAGTGAAGTGGCATTGGGTTAACCAAAAGTGTTGAGTACCAGAGGGGTTGCATGATTCACCCCTAAATGGCTTGGGAATATGAGGCAAGATGTGTTTACATTCCAGAAACAAAGGTAGACATGGAGACATAGTGAAAGGGAGAGTATTTCACACACAGTAATCCATGACAGACAATATTAGAAACATGTGTTTTATGCTCTTGAGACCAAGAGTGATACAATTGAACATGAATTAATTAAATAGCACACGATGCTTTCTTTTGACCCATGCTTCAAACTGACTACCAACATATCCTTTCTGAACTCCTGTCCAAAACCTGTTGGTTAACTTACTTCTGTTTTCAGTAAATTGGACTAGATAGTTCTAGTTTTACGTTTTTGAAACATGCTGAGAATAAGCACACCAAATTAAACATTTGCTTTCTAGAGACATGCTGTCTGAATTTCTGAATACATTTATATTTATGTCTACCTTATCTTCACTTGCTATCAGTCAGATGAGATGGGGGCGCTACTATACCAGCTCCTCATTTTCAGGACACTTGATACTTGCTTTCAAGTGGACAGATCATTTCCAAATGTCTAACAATAATTCAGAGGAATTACGTAGTTCCTAATCTGGTTGGGAGAAGGCATTTCTACTCCTAAATCTCTTCTCCACGCTGATTCAGATTCTTTAACAGGAAAGCTCTTTTATGGCAAAGATGCTTCTGTGCCACCACAGTGGGTCAATGATTGTGAACAATTTTACTGCATCCATTAAACTGTAATCAATGCATTCTGGGAGTTGTGTGAATCCATGGTCCCTGATTTGCTATCTTCTCCCTGCACATGGGGTGTGGATGCATTCAAGACATCAATGCCAGCAGATGGAGATACGTTCTTGAAACAGGTATCATTGGCTCATGTCTACATCACTAACATTTGTCCCTAGCTGTCAGTCATAATCGGAAATTATATGCAAACATATGCAGAGTGATATGTTAATGAGTAAGATGAAAGAAAAGTCTTCTTAGATGGTCTACATAGAATAAACGTTCATTGGTATAACTACCACTAAGTAGGGATCCTCTGTGTAATGTTGCACTTAACTCAATGGCTGATTAGATTCTTGCTTATAGTATATCAGTCTATGGACGAGCTGTTTGAAAGTCAATGGGCTTTCTCTAGATCACTTAAGCATTAACAAAATGTTGGGTTCATTCTTCTGGGTCGTGCATGTCCATTCAGGGCTTGATGCAGGGGAAGTCGCCCACGGTTGATTTCAAGTGCAAAATGAATGCGCTGGCAAACATTTCAGAGTGCACATTGCAGTTGGACATGCTCTTGTTTGTGTCACTGGTTTGCTCTATTCATAATTGCAAAACTGTGCTCTGTTTTTTGTTCTGGATGGGTAAAGCTTTGCAGATAGTGGAACCACAATGACGTCAATGTTTGACCTCTTGTTTTGTCAGGCAACTATGATCAAGGCCAAAAGTGAAAGAGTCCAGATCAGCCGTACTAATCTGTCACTAGCCCCAAGGTGGATGCCGGTACGTTGGTGATTGTCTTTGAAGGAGTAGAAACAGAAAAGTCTCCACATTGCTTTTGGAATGCTAAAAACCAAACAACACACTCCAGGATGGACGAAGTTTAAATAATAAAGCACCCAAAATGACTAGCCTCTGGACTAGCCATAGTTAAGGAAACATGCTTCTTTGAACTTACGCAGTACTCAGGAAAGTCTAGGGTTTACTGTACTTGGTATTATGTCTATATTGATTACTTAATGCTCGGGATGTCTATTCCAGTTACAGCTAGGTAAAGAAGTAGAGCATACTGAAACACTACAGAATGCACATGGCCCATCCATTTTCCCTTTTATATGTCTCTGGTTTTTCCCTCTTCACGTTAACACCACAGAGTCTTGTTTGCTCTGAATTGGTAGGGTTGCACCATTCGTGAACCAATTCTGTCCTCAGTTTTTGTCCTTCTTTGGTTTTTCCAGCCAAGCACAGTCCAATCGAAACCAGAACGAGTGCATGTCAGGCAAATAACTCTAGCCCCACCATGGTCTGGGACTATAATGGCTCAGGCAGCATCAGAAAAGGGTTATATGCCCCCTTTAAGTGTTCAAAGGCTCAAAGAAGTTGGATGTTTAGTTCCCAGACAGTAAGAGGTACATGGGGTTGAGAGATGTGTGTTGAGTTTCAAGGGGTGTTGCAGATTTTCCCCATATTGGTGAGCACTTAGGGAAGAGGGTGCATGTTTATACCCAGGAATTCTTTAAGGTAGGGAGTCAGTGATTTTCCTTCACAAGGAAAAGACTCTGTCAGAATAACTATTAGAGCGAAAACATGTTTCTACTTCCTTTTGAGAATAAAAAGGAAACAGTCAAATGTTGCAAAATGTCTACTTAAAAAGGCACTTCACACTAACTGCTAATAGCTCTGGACCCCCGGTCTAGGTCGACTCTCTCCCCAACAGCTCTGCTGTGCCGTCACCTGCTCTTCAGACCTCTGACCTCCTCCTGGAAGGTTTGAAGCTGCTGCCTACCCACCAGTACCAGCACCAGCACCTGCTGCTCGCTCTGCCTAGGAACCTGCCTGCCTTCAGCCCGCTCCTCGCCATGCCCCTTGCCTGCAGCCCTTTAGCCGCCATAACTGTTTTCTCCCACCACCGTAATTATTTTAATTTTAGTGTTTCTGCCACTGTTCAGTTATTTTTGGTTCTAGCCTCTGTTGTAGCCCCTGCTGCCCCTGCGGCCCCTCCCGCTGTACAGCCACGGAAGGCGCGCCAAAGGCAGGCCCCTCTGTTCCCGTCCGCGACCCGACTGTGACCAGCGCCAGGGACCCTGGATCTGGAATCACCCACCGCTACAACACAGCCGCCCTCCTCGCACTCAACCCCGGAAGAAACAGCAACTGCCAACAGGTCACGCTGAATACGACCAACCGCCAGTTCTCCTGCCACCACTGCTGTCAGACCTTCACCACCACTCCGGCCGCCAACACCGCCGTCGCCCTAAGATGCATCTTCCTCAATGTGCGCTCAGTGCACAGACACGCCGTGGGGAACTGGAACCTACTCAACTCTCTCTTGTCCGACATCGCTTTTTCACAGAAACCTGGACCAACGCCTCCTCCGCCCCTGACATCACCACTGCCATCCTGGATGGATACAAGATCCAGAGGAAGGACCACCATAACCACCCGAGAGGGGGTCTCACCATCATTCACAAGAACACCATCTGCCTCAACACCTCCAGCGAAACCTTCCCCTCCGCCAAACACCTGCACTTCCAGATCCAGATCAGCCCCAACTCCACACTCTGCGGCACCCTCACCTACAGACTCCCCAGCCCCCAGACCCCCTTCGCCGCCACCATCACTGACCTCATCGCACCCCACGCCATCGCCTTGATGAACTACATACTAATCGGAGACCTGAACTTCCACCTCGACAACCCCAGCAACATCAACGCCACCACCCTCCCTCCGTGACAACCTTGCCAACATTGGACTTAAACAACTCGTCACCACACCGACCCACAGGGCAGGACACACCCTCAACCCCATCTTCGCAGGAGGAAACAGCATCCACTTCAGCCACACAATGCAGCCCCCATGGACCGACCAGCATTGCGTACACTTCCTTATCCACAAACCCAAGGCACCCAAACCAGCCACACGCCCAAAAGCGAAGGAACTCGAGCAAAGTCACAGATGAGCAACTCAACTCCACCTTCACTCGAGACAAACACACAGCGGCATCCAATGCCAGCGTCGCAGCCAAGGAATTCCACACTTGGATCTCCAACTGCACAAGCTCGCCCCGCTATGCAACCCTGAAAAACAGCGCCCCAGGAAAGCCGCCTGGTTCACCACCGATCTCCAAGAAGCCAGACACACATGTAGACACCTGGAGAAGAACTGGAGAAACAGTAAGACACCTGGAAACTACACCACCTACAAGGACGCCATGACGGACTACCACCAATGAATCAGAACCACCAAAAGGACCTTCATCCACAACAAAATCCTCGCCAACTCCAGCAACTCCAAGGAACTTTTCAGTTTCGTCCAGGGATTCACGAATCCCCGCAGCGAAGCCACGGACATCACTCTGTCCCAAGACCTCTGCGACAAGCTTGGATCCTACTTCCATCTGAAGATCAAAAACCTCTATGACAACTTTGTCGACCATACGCCCAACTCCGCAGCCGCCCCGCCCTCCACCCACACCAGCCTGCCCACCATTTCCTCCTGGACACCCATCACGGCCGAAGAGACCACCTTGACCATGAAAAGCATCCACTCAGGGGCCCCCACCGACCCCTGACCAACACACATCTACCACAGAGCCACCACCGCCATCACACCCGATCTACAATGCACCTTTAACACCACCTTTGAAACTGGCACCTTTCCAGATGACTGGAAACGCGCAGAAGTCAGGCCCCTGCTAAAGAAGCCCTCAGCTGATCCCATGGATCTCAAGAACTACTGGCCCATCTCGCTTCACCCCCCTTTTTTTTTTTTATAGAGTTTTATATAGCGCGAACTAGACCCGAATCGGGTATCAGAGTGCTTTACATAGCACCAGTTGCATTACATGAGGACACATTCATTTTTGTTAGGCACGGGGAGATTAAGTGATTTGCCCAGAATCACAGGATGTTCAGCTGTCATTGCCGAGACTCGAACCCAGTTCCCCAGATTCGAGATTTCCCTTTGCTGCTAAAGTCGCGGAGAAAACAGTCAACGCGGAACTGACGACATTCATCGAAGACAACTCCATCCTTGACCCATCTCAATCCAGATTCTGAAGCAACCACAGCACCGAAACAGCCCTACGTGCTGCCACAGACAACATCCGCACCCTCCTCGACCAAGGCCACACCGCAGCCCTGATTCTACTCGAGATATCAGCAGCTTTCAACACCGTCTCTCATCACACACTCGCAGCCAGACTACACGATGCTGGCATACCAGGAACCGCCCTCAACTGGATCTAATCATTTCTCACCGGCAGAAGCCAAAGGATCATACTGCCGCCCTTCCTCTTTGATCCCACGGAAATCACCTGCGGAATCCCACAGGGGTCATCTCTCAGCCCGACCCTCTTCAACATCTACATGGACCCCCTCGCCACCATTGTCCATCAACAAAGCCTCAGCATTGTATCCTACGCCAACGACACCCAGCTCATCCTCTCCCTCACCAAGGACCCCACCACCACCAGACACAATTTCCAGACAGGAATGCAGGACGTCGCAGTCTGGATGACCAACACCTGCCTAAAGCTCAACTCCGAGAAGACAGAAGTCCTCGTCCTTGGAACCACCCCTTCAGCATGGGACAACACCTGGTGGCTCACCGCTCTTGGCAGCCCACCGACCCCCACAGACCATGCCAGAATCCTCGGCATCGTACTCGACTCATCCCTCTCCATGAACCGACAGGTCAACGCTGTCGCCTCCAGCTGCTTCAACACTCACTGCATCCTCCGTAAGATGTTCAAATGGATCCCCCCCCCCGAGTCAAATAAGACAGTCACCCACGCACTCATGCAGGCAGGACTAAGGAAACGCACTCTATGCTGGCATAAACAAGTCCCTACTCTGCAAACACCAGATGATTCAGAACACCGCTGCCAGACTCATCCTCAGCATCCCTCAACACAAACACATCAGCCAACACCTATGGAAGCTCCACTGGCTTCCCGTGGAGAAGAGAGTCACTTTCAAGATCCTCACCCACGCCTACAACTCCCTACACAACACCGGACCCAAATACCTCAACAATGGAGTCACCCTCCACGTACCCAAAAGAAACCACCGAGCAGCCGCCCTCGCCGAAACCCCTGGAATCCACAGAGCCGAAGCACGAGGAAGATCCTTCTCCTACATCGCGGTCAAGACCTGAAACGAGCTCCCGAGAGACATCAGACGCGCCCCCTCCCTGAATACCTTCAGGAAGGCTCTCAAGACCTGGCTCTTCGGCTGAACAGCACTGCTGACCCCTCCCCCCCCACCCCCCCCCCCAGTGTCTTGACACTCTCATGGGTAAGTAGCACGGTTACCATTCCCTGATTGATTGATTGAGCTCTTCCCTAACACCCTGTCTGAAAACCTTTTTATTGTAGCTAATTTCTATCCTACTCTTTTTGAATAATGTGTGTATTCATCTATGTGGTCCCAGTGTTTCAAATTACCCTTGGTCTTAGTCTTAAAGAAACAACTGGTCTTATATGGGTTCTTGTTCTCTATCAGCATAATTTTCATAGCATGATGCCAAAATCACAGCATGTCAGCAATTGCTTGGAAAATTGTCTTGTCCTTTAGAAATGACCCTAATATCAATGATATTATATATTAATTGAAGTGAATTAGACATATAATAAAAATATTGAATACATCAAATTAAAGTTATTGATATCATTGTACACCATCTGTCCATTGTATAGGTGCAGCCAGCACCTGTCAGTGAAATCAAGAAAACAACATCTGACAATGGACCTGACACATTTTCCAAACCTCCTCAGGTGAGTGTGGGATTGTGAAGAAGACTCTAGCAAGGTAAAGCTTAACGAAAAGGTTAAAATGAGAGAACGGGTATTCAAAATTCCAAAACAACAAAACCCAAATATCCAAATAGGGGTTCTTTCAGTATATTCTCTAGGAATAGATAAGACTGGGCAAACAGCGTTCCTTTCAGTATATTCTCTAGGAATAGATAAGATTGGCTTAAAACATTCAAGAGATACTTGGGAAAAGCAAACGAAATGTAGAAGTTACTTCTAAGAGGCATTCACTTGAACGTTCTAGAAGTCCGGTTGTCCAAGGCTGCCGAATCTTGGAACCATTCTGATTAATGAGGGTGTAATCCTAATGTACCAGATTATAGGGCCTCTTACTACTCTGCTCAAGTAAACAGATCTGTGAACACATATTAACTCCTTTCTTCAGGACATTGGTTTGTCTGTGGCTAACATGGGACAGTCAGAGACACAGTGGACAATGGTAGAGTACACACAGGGCGAAAGGACAATGAAAAAGATGATGATCATCATCTAGTCTGCATTCAACATGTACACATGTAACTATAACTACTACTTAATGGGTACCTTGCTTGTGCCTGTTCCATACTAAATTATTGAAACCAAAAGTAATAGGTGGAATGCTTGAATAATCTTCGCCACTGGGAATTCTTGAATTAATCCTAACTACTGCTTATTACTTGGTCCTCATTCTTGTCCATAGTTTTTCTTTTACCACAATTTCATCTTAAACAGATAAACACTAGCCCTATTCCACTCGTTCTTGGTCCTGCTCGAATAGGAAGGATAATAAGCAACCCCAGATTGGTTTCAACCTTTGGGCTCATCAGTGAGGTACGGTTTGAGCTCTGTGAGGCTATAAGGAGTGGAATTAGGTCTGGGCATATCCATCACACCTCGGGCATCTAAATTTTAAAAACATCTGATGGGTAAAATGTTATATTAATCTCAGCTATTGCTAATTACTGAGGGCCACATACCAGTCCACCATTTTTTTTATCCCCAATGCACTCCAGACAGGGACGAGAAATGTTATATTAATCTCAGCTATTGCAAATTACTGAGTGCCACATACCAGTCCACCATTTTTTATCCCCAATGCACTCCAGACAGGGATGAGAAATTTTATATTAATCTCAGCTATTGCTAATTACTGAGGGCCACATACCAGTCCACCATTTTTTATCCCCAATGCACTCCATACAGGGACGAGAAAGTGGCTAATTAAATCATTCCTTCTATCACTTTGTGTTTTGTTCCACTCTAAAAATAGGAATGATGTTAGTTATCTCATAGTTGGTAATTCAATATAAGTTAAATATAAATTGATGGAATATCTATAGGATAAAAACATTTTTTCTTCAACTTGCTCAGAACTTAGGAACAACTTGGTTTTATTGTTGTAGGTACTGAGTCTATGTTTAGAGCTTGATGTAGGGGAAGTTAGCTCCGTTCTAGTTTTGCCATGTTTAGGTCTAGGAAACTCTCAAATTACTCAGGTTGGACATTGCATTACCATTTGTGTCTTGTATACAACTGTGGTATATCTGTGTTCATAATGATGCGACTTTTTATTGTTTGTTCTGCATCAGCATGGATGAATCTTATGCATACTGACTCAGACCTCGGTTTTTGTACTTCATTTTTTATTTTCCAGGCATGTGAGCCCAATAGAAGACCAGCGAGAATCCAGAATATGCTAAGTAAAATAGCATTAGCCCTTCGGTGGATGCTGGTACGTATGGGACAGCATGAACTTGAAATGGAGCAGAACAGGACCTGTGTATCACTTTGAATGCTCAAATTCTCAGGAGTTTTATGGTTGGGCCCAAGAAAGTGAAGTGACATTGGGTTAACCAAAAGTGTTGAGTACCAGAGGCGTTGCATGATTCACACCTAAATGGCTTGGGAATATGAGAAAAGATGTGTTTACATTCCAGAAACAAAGGGAGACATAGAGAAAGGGAGAGTATTTCACACACAGTAATCCAAGGCAGACACAATATTAGGAACATTTGTTTTATGCTCTTGAGACCAAGAGTGATGCAATTGAACATGAATGAATGAAATAGCACAAGATGCTTTCTTTTGACCGATGCTTCAAACTGACTACCAACATATCCTTTCTGATTTCCTGATCAAAACCCGATCAAAACCTGTTGGTTAACTTGGTTCACTTTTCAGTAAATTGGACTAGATAGTTCTAGTTTTACGTTTTTGAAACATGCTGAGGATAAGCAAACCAAATTAAACATTTGCTTTCTAGAGAAATGCTGTCGGAATTCCCGAATACATTTATATTTATGTCAACCTTATCCTCAGTTGCTATCAGTCAGATGAGATGGGGCGCTACTATCGCAGCTCCTCGTTTTCAGGACACTTGATACTTGCTTTCAAGTGGACAGATCATTTCCAAATGTCTAAGAATAATTCAGAGCAATTACATAGTTCCTAATCTGGTTGGTAAAAGGCATTTTTACTCTTAATCTCTTTTCCACACTGATTCAGATTCTTTAGCAGGAAACCTCTTTTATGGTAAAGATGCTTCTGTACAACCACTATATGTCAATTCTTGTGACCAATTTCACTGCATCCATTAAACTGTAATCAATGCTATCTGGGAGTTGTGTGAATCCATGGTCCCTGCTTTGCTATCTTCCTGCACATGGGGTGTGCATGCATTCAAGACATCAATGCCAGCAGATGGACATACGCTCTTGAAACAGGTATCATTGGCTCATGTCTACATCACTAACATTTGTCCCTAGCTGTCATTCATCATCGGAAATTATATGCAAACATATGCAGAGTGATATGTTAATGAGTAAGATGAAAGAAAAGTCTTCTTAGATGGTCTGCATAGAATAAACATACATTGGTATAACTACCACCAAGTAGGGATCCTCTGTGTAATGTTGCACTTTGAAGGTAAAGATGACACCAGTTAACTCAATGGCTGATTAGATTCTTGCTTATAGTATATCAGTCTATGGACGAGCTGTTTGAAAGTCAGTGGGCTTTCTCTAGATCACTTAAGCATTAACAACATTTTGGGTTCATTCTTCTGGGTCTTGCATGTACATTCAGGGCTTGATGCAGGGGAAGTCGCCCACGGTTGATTTCAAGTGCAAAACGAATGCGCTGACAATCATTTCAGAGTGCACATTGCATTTGGACGTGCTCTTGTTTGTGTCACTGGTTTGCTCTATTCACAATTGCAAAACTGTGCTCTGTTTTTTGCTCTGGATGGGTAAAGCTTTGCAGATAGTAGAACCACACTGACATCAATGTTTGACCTCTTGTTTTGTCAGGCAACTATGATCAAGGCCAACAGTGAAAGAGTCCAGATCAGCCGTACTAATCTGTCACTAGCCCCAAGGTGGATGTCAGTAAGTTGGTGATTGTCTTTGAAGGAGTAGAAACAGAAAAGTCTCCACATTGCTTTTGGAATGCTAAAAACCAAAACACACACTCCAGGATGGACGAAGTTTAAATAATGAAGCACCCAAAATGTCTACCATGTTCTTGTGAGGTCCAGAAATCTTGTGCAATTCTTTTGTGTTATGAAACATTTGAAAGTCTTCCACTTCATCCTTCTGCAAGAGCTTAGAATATATGGGTTGTCGCAGTAAATAACTGGCTGACTCTTAAGTCTTCCAAAATACAAAGGATTCTGAGTGCACCACCATGGAAAACCTGGACAAGGGGTTCCCAGTGAGCAAGAGCTGGATTTTTGGTTTTTAATGGTGTTTCATGTTTGGGAACCATCTGGCTGGGATGACTTTTAGACTTGAGCTGTGTGTGTAGGCGAGAAGAATTGCTGCCATGTATTTTCCACTAATCAGTATGAACTGAGCGTTTGTGGACGACACAAACTTTGGGATGGTGCCAGACTGATTCCGCGCAACCATGCTGGATATGTTGTCCCTTAGACCAGCTAGCTCACAGTGCCACCAAAAGCCCCCCTAACTTAGATAGGGAGTGTACAGTTCTGGCACCCTACGAACATGACAACCCTGTTCCCTCAGAAACGGTGGTGACAGGCTTAAAACCTTTTGCTCATGCACTCGCACTCTCTTTTGCTCAGAGAAATATGCAAAGAATACAAAGAGACGTTTTCAATGTTTATTGAACCAAACTGATTCTTGTATGGAATATATGTGCTGCATTGATCAGTAGACAGAAGCAGATTAAAGTTATAAAGAGTATCAAGACAGTGAACAATGCAAAACGTTCCATCATCATCCTGAAACAACGAATATATGCAAGCATATAAAATAACATACCAATCAGGTGTAGTCCTACTAAGCAGGCCCTAACTTACGTGTTTAGGGTGTGTGTGTGTATGTCCTGCCAAGTATCCCCTTACTGGATGATCCAACCCCATTATCTGGTGGGCAAGAATGTAGGAGCCCAACTTGGTCATGAACTGGACACTCCTCGTGGAGATGTCAGTCAGCTGCTGGGCAAAAGCTTCAGCATGTAGAGACCTCTCAAGGTCAGCAGGAGTGCCTCCTCTGATTATACCTGGAAACTGATTTTTTTGATGGAAAAAGGCATCCTTGCCTTGGGACGAGATTGTGATCAGGCTGCCATTGTTTGTATTCTACAGATAGCTGTGTTGCCATATGGACATAAATAACAAACACATTTGCACACCGTACGTGTAGGCCTTGTACATAATGCCAAGGCAATATGATAGGGTTTATTAGGAAGTTAATTCGCGCAAGCAAGGTCGATGGTAACAGGAAACAAACCCAAAGTGTCATGAATGCAACTTTAGGAAGATCCGTGTACAAGCAAAAATTGCAATATTTCCTACTAGGCCTAACTGGGACTCATGACACCCACTCCTAGAACATAATTCGAAGAAGCTATCTAAAGCTAAAAATTTGATTAGTAAAAATGCAACAGCATATGTAAAGGAAATTGCTAAAAATGAAACGTTAACAATAAAAAGTGCTTAAAAACAAGTACTCATGCTATTTGGAGACCCAAAGCATAAAAAAGCCCAAAAGTCTTAAAAATATAAAAACTATAAAATTTAGGGCAATTAATAAGAAATTCGGAAGTTAAAACCAGGCTGAAAAAAAAGTTCCCACCACACAGAAAAGCTAGATGTTTATGTGTTGGAGCTGAAGGTGAAACATAACTGTTCCCAGCATCTGCAGACAATGATTCCACAGGCACAACTCGGAGCAAGTTGATAGAGCAAGTATGTTCCCATCCATCCCTCACAGCAGCCACTGCAGGAGCGAAAAGAGCCAATTGATGTTGTATTGAGACAGAGCTAGGATCTAAACCACCAGGCGCAAAGCAACCCAGGGAGGCTCATAGAGTGTGGCCAGGAGCAACAGAATCCTCAAGGGACAGCTATACAAATGGGCCTTCAGTGGGTCCATCAGTATGTATATGTCTGAAGGTTCAGCCAATTGCGACCCCAAGCACAGGTCCAGGGCACACTCATAAGTGCACAGAAGACAGCGGAATACGGGCTGCACTCAATTATGCCATACAGCCTGGAATGACAGGAATGCTCATCCATTTCCAAAAGAAAAGGTGCACCAAAGACATGCACCATGCATTCACAGCACAACAGGACGTGAGGGAGGGCAGCTCCATGAGAGCAATAATATTAAAAGCGCCTGGAATGACAGGAACCAATGCTCATCCATTTCCCAAAGCAAAGGTGCACCAAAGCAATGCACCATGCATTCACAGCACAACAGGACGTGAGGGAGGGCCAGCTCCATGTGATCTTGAAATTGGACATCCATTGCAGAGCAAAAATATTAAAAGCAATATCCCTGCAATTAGGAGCAGGATCAGTAGAAGACCTCCAAAGTTGCTTTCGAGGATGGAGTGTATAAAAGATGGAACAACTCCAAACACCTTCTGGAAGGTGCTGACCAACCCTGAGCCTCTCCTTCTGAAAAACCCCACTATTCCAGTCATAGTAGACATATTAAAAATACGAAGTACCAATTCCCCAAAATGTTGTGGGAAATTGGTGAGGAGTAGGGTTGGTTTGGGACGTGATGGTAGCACTTCTGATTGGCTAGGAAGGGACCAATTGAGTGTGTGACGGGTGGAGTTTGTCTCAGCTCCTACCCTTGAAATCTATGCCTGCAGCACGGACGGCCAGCGGACGTGTCACTGGCGCGCCAAAGGCTAGCCCATCTGCACCCGTCTGCGCCCGTCTACGCCTGTACAAGACCAGGGGCCAGTCATTATGCTCAAAAACATTTGAACTACACTACTGAGGAGCTCAAAAACCTAAACAACCTCCACATGGCCAGTGATCAACTTGAGCCAACCATTCTTGCTAAACTTTTAAAGCTAGGCATCCTTAATCAAAACATGCCCAGCACTGTCTCGCACCATAAGGGGGCCCAGCACGAATTTGCCTCATGCCAGCATATCTATATTGGACCTTATGAATAAAAGCCAGCTGTCCTCATGCATTTTGAATAAAAATCATCTTGCTGTTTTCTACCTCAATACTTGGTCCTTAGTAAAGCATCAACTAGAGATCTTCCATTTGCTCAATTCTGACTCACCTTATATACTATTTTTGTCTGAAACATGGTTAACAGATGACTCAGTACTGGATATTCTAACACTCTCTCTCAGAAAATGTTTATTTACTCAACACTAACCGGCCACAGGGAAAGCAAAGCATAGGGGTGGTGGTTATTGTTAAAAAGCATCTTAAAATTGTTAATGCCGCCCCACTACCTCTCCCGGGTAGACAATATTGTGATTAAAATGGACTCCCCTGTATCCCTGTTGTTATTTGTCCTAATGTGCAGACCGCCAGGATACATGCAGAACTTCCCCCCCAACTTGTTGCTGCATTGCTATTTGAGCTAGCCATCGATTATGCAAAAATTCTTCTCCTGGGTGATTTTCACTATCGGGCGAATGGCACTCAAATTGACGGATAGGTTAGCTAGCATCAATCTTGACCAATATGTTTTTGTACCAACTCACATTAAAGGCCACACTTTAGATCAGGTTAGGTCCTCCAACATAGCCATAACTAACCTTAGCGTCTCTCCTTGCACTTTGTCCGACCATCACCTTGTTCACTTCACCATAAAAGAGATAACTCTCCCAAAACCTCCCCCTCGTCCAGATATTATCACTAGAAATTGGAAATGCATGGACCCTGATTCATTGTGTACTGCTTGTGCCTCTCTCTTTCTGCTGCCTGCATGAACCTGGAGGGATATGAGGAAGCGGTTTTGGACTGGCTCACAGAAGCCAGCAACTCTCATGCCCCCCTCCGGAAGATAAAGCTTACCTGCTGCCATGAAGCTTCTAAGTGGTTTTCTGCCGATCTGAAAGCTGCTAGACTTGAGTTAGGGCAGGCGGAGCGCAAATGGCGTAACAATTATTTGCCTGAAAATAGAGAAGTCTTTATCCAAAATGTAAAAACATACAAAAAACTAATCTTGCAGGCACAATCTACGTTCTTCTATAACAAAATCATAAATTCAGAGAATAAGTCTAAGGTCATCTTTGAGATGGTCAGAGAACTATCTAACCCTGACAGACTCTCTGTACCTTTGATCCCTACCCTTAATCTATGTGATGAATGGAACCTTTTTTTGTGGAGAAAATAAAAGTCATAAAAAACAATATCCCCCCTAGTACTCCAGCCTTCAATATACCATCAGGAGATAGAAATTCTACCTCTCTTTCTGCTTTTCCAGCCATCAGTAAAGAGCGGCTTGCCGAGCTAATGGTC